>NC_030820.1:4193648-5580731 GCF_001704415.2 Capra hircus
TGAGGAAGCAGAGGTGGTGGCGGTGAAAGCGGAGGTAAGCACGTTACCGGCGGAAGTGAGGGCAGGTGGAAGGTGGTGAGGTAGGAGACGTGATGGTGGTGGCGTTGATAAGGGGTGTTGATGGAGCAGGGGGAGGTGGCACACGGTGCCGGTGGTGGTGGTGGTTGCAGGGTGGTGAGAGTGGAGCTGGGAACCATGGGGAGCTGATGATGGAAGGGGATGGTAGTGGTCGAAGAGTCGTTGGAGCTGCCTCTGGTAACAGCGGAGGTGGAAGTGAAGATGGTGGTGGGTTGAAGACAGGAAGACGGAGGCGCTGGCAGAAGTGAAAGTGAGAGTGGGAGAGAGGGTGATGGTGATGGTGACGGTCCTGCAGGAGGGGCTGGTCCTATGGTGATGGTGACGGTCCTGCAGGAGGGGCTGGTCCTATGGTGATGGTGACGGTCCTGCAGGAGGGGCTGGTCCTATGGTGATGGTGACGGTCCTGCAGGAGGGGCTGGTCCTATGGTGATGGTGACGGTCCTGCAGGAGGGGCTGGTCCTATGGTGATGGTGACGGTCCTGCAGGAGGGGCTGGTCCTAATGGTGATGGTGACGGTCCTGCAGGAGGGGCTGGTCCTATGGTGATGGTGACGGTCCTGCAGGAGGGGCTGGTCCTATGGTGATGGTGACGGTCCTGCAGGAGGGGCTGGTCCTATGGTGATGGTGACGGTCCTGCAGGAGGGGCTGGTCCTAATGGTGATGGTGACGGTCCTGCAGGAGGGGCTGGTCCTATGGTGATGGTGACGGTCCTGCAGGAGGGACTGTTGGGAGTAGAGAGGGCAGAGATGGCAAAGCAGCGTGGCAATGCTTACAAGGATACTAGCAGCTGGCATGTGGCTAATATTCTTCTCTAAGAAACTGAGAACAAAAGATGGATATTATCCATCCTCAGGACGGCTTTGGTTTAATCAGGCGAGGTTCAGTTGACACTGGATGAACAAATGGTATCTTTTCCCAGTTAATCTTGACAACTGGCATCGTCTGAGAGTCAAGTTGACATTCCTTTTACTTTTGTGTTCTGCCACTAGCCTCTCCATTTAATTCCCTTCCTTTAAATTCACTGTTGCTTAGATAGTGAGCTCTTGCGTGTAGGTCATGGTAAACTCAAATTCCTTTTGTAAGCACTTTTCTGCTTACGTGGCTCTCAATGCGTGAATTCCTATGGTAAGATGCTTGATTAACTGAGCTAATATGGTCCTTCGTTGAACCTTTCATCATCACTAGGGTGTGCTAGCTTGACCCTCTGTGGATGTGGACCACCCAGTGTGTCTGATCTTCGTCCTATCTGTACCTAAAGCCACAGAAAACCCAGCCTTACAACTCTGAGTCCTGGCTTCTCGGTCCTTATGTTTAGTTCTTCTCTTTTGCTCTTAAAACTGTTGCTTCTTGGGCTGCCTGAGGCACTGACTTCTAGGTCAGTGATAAATCCCACTCAGTGAAGCCACATATATCATTTCCTCTACCACTTTGCAAACAGCATTTCTTGGACTGTGCCAGCCAGCCATGGGCTCTGTCCCTGGCAGCAGCAGAGCCCGCTCCTTTCTGGCAATCCGCTGCCTTTGCCAGTTCAGAAGGCCATGGCCCCAGAGCCCCAGCACTGCAATCTTGTGAATCCTGGGGACCTGCCAGGCTGCCCGGCATTTTGTCTGAGCAGTGTTTGTGCTTGCCTTTCACATTGGCAGGTCTGAGAATTTCCACTGCTGCTGATCCACCTCACACAGCCACAAAACAGACCAGGACCTGTGTGTCTCTCCAGGCTGGGGGTGGCATGGCAAAACATTTCCGGTCCCAAACTGTGGCATGTGTGCCCTGCCAGGATCCAGGACGTTTTGGGAAGTGCCTTCCTTGTCCCAATTAAAAGTGTTTCATTGTTCAGAGCCAGGCTACTCGCTGTAGCTCTTCTTTCATCAGCCTCACTTTGTTAAGCATTATTGCACTCACTAATCTTCTCTTTCTGACAGTTCCTGGCCAACAGAATTACAAGTTCAGGCTATGGAAACAAAATGCATTTTATTTATTATACTCCTAAGATGTTTTCAATAATGCAGACAGTGCCTGTTTTGCCAAGTGGGTGTTGCGACTGTCCAGAGGTTTGGCTAGTTAGCAGCCTGCTGGGGAGCACACATGCTGTCCTCCAGCCCTTTTCTGGATGTCCTTCACCCCAAATGGAGCCTCCCCCATGATCATGTTTGGCCTCCAGTATAGACAGACAGAAATGCTTTGGACCAAGGCAAGCAGCTCCGTATAGTGACGCCATCTAAGGTGATTCATCTGGTCTGCACTTTGACTACTTCTGTCCTTCCCTTGGGAATAGTCATAGCAGCTAATGTTTATTGAGCATTTACTAAGTGCCAGCACTGGTCTGACAGCTTTATGTAGGTTATCACATTTAGCCCTCCAGCTATGGCAGGGGGCAGGCACTGGTCTTATTTTTGTTTTATAAGTGAGGAAGTAAGGCACAGAGAAGTTAAATGACTTCCCCGAGTCACACAGCTGGTAAGGGATGCCTTTGGGATTTGAATCTACTTAACCACTCCATCAGACTGTCTCCCCTGTTTGGTGACTGAATGAGAGAAAACAGGCAAACACAATAATTAAGTTAAATGATCAGTGAAGATCCGGTTATCTCTTGGCTTTTCAGTCAATGAAATGCTTTTTTTTTTTTTTTAGAAATGATAAAGGAGATTCTCTCTGCCATCAACCTTATTTGCAGGGCAAGGAATAGAGATGCAGATGTAGAAAATGAGCTTGTGGCCACAGGGTGGTGTGGGGAGGAAAGGATGGGACGAGTTGGAAGAGTCGCATTGACATCCAAGTATACACACTACTATGCGTAAAACAGATGGCTAATGGGAAGCTGCTGCGTAGCACAGGGGGCTCAGCTGGGTTCTCTGTGATGACCTAGGGGTTGCAGGGGAGAGGTGGGAGGGAGGCTCAAGAGGGAAGGGTTATGTGTATACATGTTGCTGATTCATGTTGTTGTACAGCAGAAACCCATACAATACTATACAGCAGTTATACTCCAATTAAAACATAAATTTAAAAATAAAAAGAAGACCAGTGAAAGTCTCCCTACCCTTCTGGGCACAGTGCATGCTGTGGCCACAGCTCCAGGCCTGCAGGCTGCCCAGGTGATGCTCTTTGCAGAGGCAGTGTCTCTTTGATTGCCTGATTCTGCTCTCCTTTTCCCCCATGAAAGACTGACAGTCTGTTTCCATGACGCTTTCCTCCTTTTTCCCTTTCATGCCTTGTATGTTTCGACTTGTCCAGTTTGGGGTAGAGAGGTGGGGCGGGCATCAGATAAATTCACTTCTTGAATCATCTTAAAGATGCCTCTTGATAAGTTCCAAGGGGCAGGGGGAGATTACTTCTGAAACCCTTATGTGGGGGCAGCTGTGGACAAATTGATTTACTCGCAAGCTCAAACAGGTGTCTTGACCTCAGGCGGTCAAGGCAAGAAGTTGCCTCTCGTGGCAATTTCAGCCAGGTGAAGGGAAGGGAAAGTTGGTGTAGAACAGGACTTCCCACAGTTAACTTCTTGTTGGATGGATTTGAACAGAAAATTTCCACTGCTATCCAGGGACTGTATGTGAAATTGATTAACATTTCTAGGACAAACCGGCGAACTGTATTCAGTTCTGAGACACTTTAGATCTTGCAACAGGATACCTGGGAAGCATCTCAGAGAACACTGATGCCTTTCAGAGACATTATCGGGGTGCTTGTGATGCCAAATCACCATTGGTATTCACGGCAAAGAGAGTGCGGCATTGTCACTAGTCCAGATCGCCTTACAGAAGGGTATTATTCCTCCATCCTAGCGTCCCCTAGACACTCACACACAGGAGAACGTCACCATTTGAGTCACAGAGAGGAACTTTGAAGTTGGGTGACCTCAATAAAGCTTGCAGAAACAAGGAAAAGGTGGAGCTATTCTCAGGTTAAGAGAAAACATCAAAAGTTTGCAAAAAACTTAAGACACAAAGAAGCCAGCTAAGAACTAGGTTTTACAATGTTGGAAAAAATAGAGTGTATGTCTCTCTACATGGTGGCTAGCCAATGTGTGAAACAGTCTCTCTGCTGTTTTTTGTTTGTTTGTTTGTTTTTTCCCCAAAAACAGGTTAAAAAAAAAAGAAGGAAGAAATATACAACAGCAGCAGATTTGGGTCCATCTGAACCAGATGCTTGTTTGTGGGATTTGAGTCTGGCAGGAAGCCATCATGGGGAGGTGACTGATATAAATGTGGCTGTCTTTCCATAGCTTCAGTCCTCAGAATGTTGGCTTTCTTTATTTTGTCCCCGCTGAGGACCAAGGAGAGGAAGGAGGTGGCCCCCAGGCTGTTTCCAAGGTGTCAGGACTGTCCTGGTTAGGGAAATGTATATCTCTGACTGACAAGGACATTAGAGTGGTTTAACTCCACCTTCTCCACTGCACAGGGACACTGGTGCTTTGAATGAGAATTATCGAGGAATTCAAACTGAAGGCCTCGTCTCCTGACATTCCTAAGTCTGTGCCATGTGGGTAAGGAAAGCAATTTTGCATTAAGTGTTTTTCCCCTAATATTCCAATCACACCTCTTAAATGACACCTTTGTTTACCGCCAGCCCAAGGCCGATGCTGTAAGAAAATAATAAAACCTTAGCTTTTTGCTCTATGACCCTCTGTGGTGTCTAATATTATCATTGCTTTTCCCAGGACCTTGCACATGGCATGTACTCTGTAGTTTGGCTTGGTTTGACATGAATTAGAGGATACATCATACTTGGTCTCATAGATTTCTGGTCATACTTTCGGGGAGTTTTGTGACATTCTTACCACCTATAAATTCAAAAGGTCTGCTAGATTGTAAGATAATGTAGTGGAAAAGTGCACGTTACTTTAGAGAAAAAGATATTCCTGGAAAAGTCCTTTTTGGCTTTTGGAGTTGGAAGAAGAGAGCATGGTAAATGGCTTTATGAAACTAAGATGCGGGACTCAAATGAAAATCTGAATTTCCTCTGTATGTGACTTTGCTAAAAAAACATTCATGTGACAAAATGGAGTATCAAATATAATGCCTATTATAGATTAGGGAGGAGGCATTAGATGGTGTATGTCGTCAATTCTTACTGTGGGTGAGCTGCCATGCTTTGGTTGTGTGAGTACACAAAACTGTGGCGTCTGCCCAGACCCTTGCCACTGTGATGTCAGAGAGTAAAATGGAAATGTATTCGGTGAAAATCAAACTTGTTATCACTTACTGTTCTGACAGAGAGTAATGAAGGAGGGAGGTGATTAGATCTGACGGTCAAAAGGGAAAGGGAACCTAATGAACACCGTTAGGATTATTTTTTTTCTTCCCTCCAGAGATTAGTGTCGCCAGTGCTTATGCTTCCCACACGGGAGACTGAGCAAATGACAGAGTGCAAGGAGGGTGCAGCCTTATACGTGAGGCTGACTATATGTGTACAGAGGGTTTGGCAAAAAGAAAGTGCTTTTGAGCTACTATTTTTGTTTTTTTTTACTAGAGAGGTTCATTCTGTGTCACCCATAACTGAGATATTAATTCCAGTGATATGCAAATAGTTTTCCAGCTTAAATAGAAATTTGGATTGTCACATTGGAATAGAATGCATTCTAGAGCCTCCGACATTCTGAAAAAGAATTTCAAGTAAATTAATCATCATTACTGCTGACTATTCCAACAAGAAGCTAAAATGAGCTCTCAAACAAGGATGAAAATGTTATCCTTCAGCAAACCCATTGTTAGCAAATTTTCTTTAAATCC
This sequence comes from Capra hircus, assembly GCF_001704415.2. Lineage (NCBI taxonomy): Eukaryota > Metazoa > Chordata > Mammalia > Artiodactyla > Bovidae > Capra > Capra hircus. The sequence continues at coordinate 4,199,455 of NC_030820.1, forward strand.
ACACTCTCTCAAGCTTTATTAGCTGTCTTTAGCAGTGTTATTTTCAAATAATTTATTCAATTGGCTTTGAGTAGAAATAAGCATTTATTCCTTTGGATTAAGATGATTATTCATCCTGTATTTCCTTGGCAGTTCCAAATGTAACTATTGTGTTATAGTTTTCCCATTGACCATAAAAACGTCTGTTAGTCTAGTATTTTTTTTATTCTCGTTGTTTCACACATGTGGAAGGGTCTGAATCTCACATCTGGAAGCAGCAGGGGAATCATTTCCCGGACCACACCTTTCATTGGGATTGGGGGTGGGGGGTGTTCAAAGATATGGGTACCATTCTTAGACCACTTATCTGGGGAGCTGGGGAGCAGGTGAGTGTATAGTGAAGGATCGGCATGTCCATGCTGAGCTGGGCCAGAGATTTCTAAGAGCCGTGGAGCTGCAGTGCTCTTCAGTTGCCCCGCCTTCCTTACTGCATAGAGTGGGATGCTATGTATACACGGTGGAACTACTCCAGTTCAAGACTCGTTCGCAGATGTCCTAGATCCGATTGGTAAATATAATTTATTATTTGTAGTGGCTTCCCAGGTGGTGTTAGTGGTAAAGAATCAGTCTGCCAATTCAGGAGACACAAGAGACGTGGGTTTGATCCCTGGGTCAGAAAGATTTTCTGGAGAATCTAATTTAGCAAATATTTGTTGAATATCTATTCTATGCCAGCCATTGTTCAAGGCCTGTGGAGGTATGAGAACAAAGCCCTCCTTGTTGTGGAGTCTGTATTTTGGTTGGGTGAAACACTCCATATAGTCAATAAACAATTACTGCAATATGATGATGAGTATTCACTTAGGTCCAGTTCTATCACTCAGTTGTGTCCAACTCTTTGTGACCCCATGGACTGCAGCACACCAGGCTTTCCTGTCCATCACCAACTCCCAGAGCTTGCTCAAACTCATGTCCATCGAGTTGGTGCTGCCATCCAACCATCTCATCCTCTGTCGTCCCCTTCTCCTGCCTTCAAACTTTCCCAGCATCAGGATCTTTTCAAATGAGTCAGTTCTTCATATCACGTGGCCAAAGTGTTGGAGTTTCAGCTTCAACATCAGTCCTTCCAATGAATATTCAGGACTGATTTCCTTTAGGATGGACTGGTTGGATCTCCTTGCAGTCCAAGGGACTCTCAAGAGTCTTCTCCAACACCACAGTTCAAAACCATCAATTCTTTGGAGCTCAGCTTTCTTTACAGTCCAACTGTCACATCCATACATGACTACTGTTGAAACCATAGCTTTGACTAGACGGACCTTTGTCAGCAAAGTAATGTTTCAGCTTCTAAATATGCTGTCTAGGTTGGTCATAGATTTTCTTCCAAGGAGCAAGCGTCTACATTTCATGGCTGCAGTCACCATCTATAGTGCTTTTGCAGCCCAAGGAAATAAAGTCTGACACTGTTTCCACTGTTTCCCCATTTATTTCCCATGAAGTGATGGTACCGGATGCCATGATCTTCGTTTTCTGAATGTTGAGTTTTAAGCCAGTTTTTTCACTTTACTCTTTCACTTTCATCAAGAGGCTCTTTAGTTCTTCTTCGCTTTCTGCAATAAGGGTGGTATCATCTCCATATCTGAGGTTACTGCCATTTCTCCCAGCAATCTTGATTCCAGCTTGTGTTTCATCCAGCCCCGCCTTTCTCATGATGTGCTCTGCATACAAGTTAAATAAGCAGGGCAACAATATACAGCTTTGAGGTACTCCTTTTGCTATTTGGAACCAGTCTGTTGTTCCATGTCCAGTTCTACCTGTTGCTTCCTGACCTACATACAGATTTCTCAAGAGGCAGGTCAGGTGGTCTGGTATTCCCATCTCTTTCAGAATTTTCCACAGTTTGTTGTGATCCACACAATCAAAGGCTTTGGCATAGTCAATAAAGCAGAAATAGATGTTTTTCTGGAACTCTCTTGCTTTTTCAATGATCCAGTGGATGGTGGCAATTTGATCTCTGGTTCCTCTGCTTTTTCTAAAACCAGCTTGAATATCTGGAAGTTTATGGTTCTCATACTGTTGAAGCCTGGCTTGGAGAATTTTGAGCATTACTTTGTTAGCGTGTAAGATGAGTGCAATTGTGCAGTAGTTTGAGCATTCTTTACCATTGCCTTTCTTTGGGATTGGAATGGAAACTGACCTTTTCCCGTCCTATGGCCACCGCTGAGTTTTGCAAATTTGCTGGCATATTGAGTGCAGCACTTTCACAGCATCATCTTTTAGGGTTTGAAATAGCTCAACTGGAATTCCATCACCTCCACTAGCTTTGTTTGTAGTGATGCTTCTTAAGGCCCACTTGACATCACATTCTAGGATGTCTGGCTCTAGGTGAGTCATCACACCATTGTGGTTATCTGGTGAGTGTAATACTGATAAGTATAATAAAAGAAAAAAGCTCAGTTGAATACAGGGCTGATATTAAGGGAAGAGCTCATTTAGACAGGATGGTTAGGAAAGACTTTTTCTATTGAGATGACATTTGAGCTGAGACCTAACATAGTGAAGAAGGAATCCACATGGATCTATGGGAGAAGCGGGGGGGGGGGGGGGGGGGGGCGAGAAGGATGAGCTACTATAAAGAAGGGAAATTGACATCTTCCAGAAACAGCAAATATGTTACCCTGTCTGGGATAGACTAAGCAAGGAAAAGACAGGGGGAGATTAAGATCCGGGAGGCTGTGGGGTTAAGCTCATTTAGGGCCTTGTAGGGTTCAATGGCAAGTGTCCTAGAAGCCACTGCAGTAACTGGATGGCCAGAGCTGCCATTTACCAAGGAGTAGGCTCCAGGTGGAGGGACCCCAAGCTCTAGACCAGGTGAGCTTGAAGTGCCTCTCTGCTTCCAACTAAAGTCTTAAAGAGGCTATTTATTCTGTAAGTTTGGAGTTCAGAGAAGAAGTATGGATCGAAATGGCTATTCATAAGTCACTGATATAAAAATGGTAACTAAAACCAAGAGGTTGGATGCAATCAAATAAATAATGAAATAATGAAATAAAGGAGACTTATTTGTGAGTTCTTGGTTAAGAACCTATGTATGGACTGATACAGGTTTATATCACGGGCTGGATTCTTTAGATTGTGAGGAGGATCACCACACTCATCCCTTGTGTAAAATCCAGTTCCCCTTGTCCCCTTACTATGTCCTCAGGAAGAGAAAAGAGGAAAGGTGATGTTTATACTCTCATATGCTGATCAGAATGCTCTTCACTGTGGGGCAGGGTTCCTGTGCTTTAAAAGGCATGTACTCATAATTCAATTTTCTCTTTCACTACCTCTTTTCCGAATGGTTCATTCTGAAAGATTGGTCTTATTCTTTGAGGGCAGCTAACTATATTTCCACTTTCTGCATGTTCTCCCATGTGGTAGCCTTGTCTTTGCAAAGGGCTTGGCTTAACCTTCAGCAAGGTAGTCTAGTCAGTCTAGTCAAGTTTTCTTTGCTTGTGTTCCATCTCGGGTAGTGGAGGCATTCCCACAACTGATTGGCTAATTTGAATTGTACTCTCTTTGGGAAATCAGTATTTCTGGATTTAAGGAAATGGAATAGAATCCCTCATCTTGGCCAAGAATCTAGGTCCCTGATTGCATTTTTTCACCAGAAAGCCATGCATTGAGCACCTTTGGCTGTATGCCCAAGGCTCTTTTTTCCTGTTTTATCCATTGTTCCTTGTGTGTAGCTCCTTGGGGGCATCTCAGAGGGGAAGATGGATGAGGGGCAGGGTTTAGGTACCCAAATCTGAACAGCGTGCCTTTTTAAAGACCCTGTTAGCAAAGAGTGCCTTTTTAAAGACCCTGGGAATGAAGAAACACCTTGAAGTAATATGCATTTTGTGGGTTCCTTTGACTCTTCCTCTCTGCCTAGACAGGGATTGCGTTTTGTTTCCAGATGTATTCCCAATGACTAACATGATCCCTGGCATTTGGGAAGCACTCTGTGAAGTTTGTTGAAAGAGGAAAGGAAACAGGGCCCCCGGCATTATCTATTTTCCCTGAAGGGCCAGGATCATGTTTTCACAATGAGCCATTCCTTCCTCCTTTGTTCCACAGCAGGAGAATTCACCTCTCTGCCACTGATTTTGTTTCCATCTTCCTGAAGGTACCTGGGATTCTGAAGGTCATTTGTTGCTTTGGCTTGGATATCGGAACAACCATATAATGCAGCTTCCCATCTCTTCTTGAAATTCTGAAACAGTCTGTGATCCAATGCAGGATTATTTCCCTCTTCTTCTTCAGGGGTCCCTGACCTCTGGGATCTAAATGCCTGGAGATCTGATGTGGAGCTGTGTAATCATAATAGAAATAAAGTGCACAATTAAAGTAATATGCTTGAATCATCCCCAAACCATCCCCCTGCTCCCTGGCTCATTGAAAAATTGCCTTCCACAACACTGATCCCTGGTGCCAAAAAGGTTGGGAACCACTGTGCTACTTCACCGGCTAAACTGCCTGCACCTGCAGTGTGGTCAGCGTATCACCCCGGGACCACCTGAGGATTCTGACCCCCTCCACCCCCCAAGCACACGTGGTCACATACTTCTTTTGGCAGGGGGAATTGGAGGCCCATCTTCTTCCTGCTCACTCAGACCTTACCTCTCCTTAGTGGCCCAAATCCAGCGAACTCCTAGCATGACTTTCTCATAATATGGATGGGGCTTGGAATCCGCGTGTCACTCACTTGGCACAAACTGTTTCCTTTCTTTGTTACTATACACTAATACACAGGCTCTCAAACATTAGCATTTACCAGAATCTCCTGAAGGGCTTGTTATAACAGATTGCTGGGCCCCACCCCCCAAGTTTCTGATTCAGTAGGTCTGGGGTGGAGCCTGAAAGTTTGCATTTTTAGCATGTTCTCAGGGGAGGTTGATGATGCTGATTTCGGGACAAGGTATAGGAAATGACGAGGCTGGTAGCTCCTCATCCTGGCAGCACGTTGGAATCACCTGGGACAAATTCTAATCTCTGCAACGCTCAGGTCCCAGTTTAATCAGAATCGCTGAATGTGGAACCACACATTGATAGTTGTAGGGGAAACCATCCTTTCCTCTCCTGGAATTACTACAGGTCTATAAAATAGACTCTTCTGCCTTCTTGGCAGTATTGGGGACAGATATGTCTCTGAGATGGTGTACTTTTAAGAGGCCAACAGACCACATTCCTTTATAACAGTGATTCTCAAGGTGTGGTCCCTGGAACAGTTCTTTTTCAGCATCACCTGGGCCCCATTCCGGGCAGATCTGATAACTCAGAAACTTGGGTTGTGGAGCCCAGCAGTCTATTTCACAGCTCTGTAGGTGATTCTGATGTGCCGTCAATACTGAGAATTACAGTCCTGTTAGATGGATAGGGGGGTTGATGGTTCAATCAATCATTCTCAACCACAGCTATGCAGTAGAGTAACCTGTGGAGCTCTGACATCTGGACATTCTCCAACCTCAGACATTCTCATTGAATTGTCCCTGGTAGGCATCCATTATTTTTAAAGCACCACATTTGGTTCTCTTGTGCAGCCAGGCTTCTGTGATGACTGATATAAATATTACTTTGTAACCAATTAACCTACTGTTTGCAGTGGCTGTGGTTCTATTCGCACATGAGCCAGCAGACCTTCTGGCTGAGAAGATTTGTCATAAATGGATATGATGGCCAAAGTAACTACTGTAGACTGAATGTTTGTGTCCTCTCAAAATTGAAACTGAAATCTCAGTCCCTGAGATGATGGGGCCATGGGGCCTTTGGTAGTTGATTAAGTCAGGAGCGCAGAACCCACATGAATGGAGTTAGTGCCCTTATGAAACAGATCCCAAGAGCTCCTCCACCCCTTCTACCATGTGAGATCAGAGAGAGATGATAGCCTCCATAAACCAAGCTCCCACCAGACACCGAATCTGCTCCCACCTTGATCTTGGACTTTCCAGTCTCCAGAAGTATGGGAAGTAAATTTAGGTTGTTTATTAGGCTCTTAGTCTATGGTATTCTGTTATAGCAGCCTGAATGGACTGAGACAATCACCAGCACCTTGCCCTGTGGGGACTTGGGGGAGGTTGCGTGGGAAGTGTCCTGTGTGGGATGTACACTGATAAACACTGAGAGAGAGAAATGTGACCAAGTCTTTGAGGAATTACAGTACAGAAAGGCACAGAGGTTGTGATAAGTTAACTGCGAAAATGGTCATGCACCTATGCAATGTGTCTCTGCTGCTCTGAGCACCAAGAGGTTGCTTTATTTCCTGATCCTTGAACCTGGACAGACATGTGCCTTGAATGGATCAACAGAATGCAGCAGAAGTGACGTGGTGCCTGTCTTCTAATTAAACCTCCCAATGCCTGTATGCATATATGTCTCTCTTTGGTGTATGGTGAATGATGTATGGTCAGGCCATTCAAGGTGGCTGTTCTCTTGTTGTCTGTATACTCCCAGCGTGAGCAGTCCCTGCTGTATTCACATGACTCTCCAGTCCTCTTAATTATAGGGCTTTGTCCCCCAATAACTAAAGAGCCCACCTGATGTCAATTCCCCTATACAGAGTAGCATCCTACCCCCAAGGAGCTAAGATTTCTGCCTTGTCCTGCCCACTGTCTGCCACATAGAGCAAGAGGCCGTTCTCAAACCCTTTGTTCAGTAAACCTTGGATGTCTCTGTCACGGTCTCTGGGCTCTTTCTTCGGTCTTGAGACGGCACCTACAAGGCTTGCAGGCCTGTGGAGTGCCGCCCAATAGACCCCCAGTGCCATTATGAGAAAAAGTTCAGTGTAGGCTTCTGGACAATGAAGAACCACCTAGGACAGAGCTGATCCCAGCTGAGGCCATCCTAGGTCAGCAACCTTCATCACTCCAACCGCTGATGTGGATACATGAGAGAGCCCAGATGAAAACAAGAGAACCAACCAGCTGAACTTAGCCTAAATTGCTGACCAGCAGAACTGTATGCCACATAAGTGAGTATTGTTTCAAGTCACTAAATTTGGGGTAGTTTGTAAAGCACTAATGCCTAAATGATACAGATAGTCTAAAAATAATCTGTGTTGTGCTCAGTCGTGTCTGACTGTGACCCCATGGTCTGTAGCTCACCAGGGGAATCTCTCTTTCCATGGGATTCTCCTGGCAACAATACTGGAGTAGGTTGTCGTGCCCTTCTCCAGGGGATCTTCCTGACCCAGGGGATCTTCCTGACCCAGAAATCGAACCCATATCTCCTGTATTAGGAGGCAGGTTCTTTACCCACTGAACCACCTGGAAAGCTTAGTGGTTTACAAACAATTGCATTTAGGGGAAGAGAGAGAATGTGTACAGTGCCTGGAATTAGCATTCATTCCTTTGACAGCTTAGGATATCAAAATCAAAACCTTTAAAAACCACATATTCAACTAAGAATAAAAAATTATTTTTGACAGGAAGGGAGGGGATCTTTAGTAATTCAGAGGAGACGGGAGACCAGTGTTTCTTTGGTAGCAGAAAACCTGTGACACTGAGCAGGAGAGAAGAGTTATAAAATTAGGTTAGTGAACTTTAGAGCTATATAAAGAGGGCCTAGGAGAAGGCAATGGCACCCCACTCTAGTACTCTTGCCTGGAAAATCCCATGGATGGAGGAACCTGGTGAGCTGCAGTCCATGGGGCCGCTAAGAGTAGGACATGACTCAGCGACTTCACTTTCACTTTTCACTTTCATGCACTGGAGAAGGAAATGGCAACCCACTCCAGTATTCTTGCCTGGAGAATCCCAGGGACGGGGGAGCCTGGCGGCCTGCTGTCTATGGGGTCGCACAGAGTCGGACACGACTGAAGCGACTTAGCAGCAGCAGCAGCAAAGAGGGCCTATAACTTATTCAAAGAGGTCATAAAATTTCTTGGGGATAGATATTAAGTGAAAGAGTTTCATTAGTCCACCTAGCCTCTTAATCTTCTCTTTAACTGTAGGATACCCCTCTATGTGTATTACAACAGTTTTCTTCATCAATGCAGATTGATTGATTTTTCTGATAAAATCTGTAGCTCTCTTTTGGTTCTGAAAGGAATTATCGATGGCCAAGCTCTACCCCAAGTTCAAAATCCATAATCCTAAGATTAAAAACACACTATGGAGAATGATAAATATGCAGAGTGCAACCAAGTCCTTTAAGGATGTTGAGAAGCGATTTGGGCCATTAATATAAAAGGCCTGTGCTGCACTAAGTCGCTTCAGTTGTGTCTGATGCTTTGTGATCTCATGGATTGCAGCCCGCCAGGCTCCTCTGCCCGTGGGATTCTCCAGGCAAGAATACTGGAGTGGATTGCCATGCCCTTCTCCAGGGCATCTTTCCAACTCAGGGATAGAACCCACATCTCTTATGTCTCCTGCTTGGCAGGCAGGTTCCTTACCACTAGCACAACCTGGGAAACTCCAGAAAAGGGCTACTAAGTGTACTAAGTGCCAAATATTTTATGTATGTCATTTTATTTACTTTTGAAAAATACACTACAAAGTGATCTCTGTTACGTTCATTTTTTTTAGATGAGGACACTAAAACGGAAGATTAGGAAGACAGTGAATCAGATTACTTTGATCTCAAGAAACAAAACCAAATTCCGATGTCTTAAACAATATTAATAGTAGATCATGTTGTTGAAAAGTGGTGAGATGATACAAGCTTCAGGTTTAATCAGGGCTTTGACTCCTTCGATTTGAGATTCTTTAAGTTTAGCCATTCTTTCCGCGTGGCTTCGTCTTTCAGGTATCTCGTCTTATGGTAGTTTTTAGAGCTTCACGTTTCTGAACTGCATACCACACCACCCTCAAGAAAAGAAAACAATCGATGTATGAGAAGTTTAAGATCTACTGGGCTTGAACAAACTTAGGTCACATGTTCACCTTTGGTCAATCGCTATGGCTATAAGAAATCATATGTTAATTGGCTTAGGTTGGGCTGCCTCCATGCCTAAAAGACACAGTGACAACAAGCTTATATTGACTGGTTTAAATGATCATGAATCACCCCATGAACCATGGTCAAGGCCATTCACATCTGAAACCCTTAGCTCCCATTAAAATGGCAGGAGGAACAGATACTGATATTACCCACCTTGACTAGTAAGTGGAAGGGAAAGCATTTGAACCCCTTTTTACTCCAAGTCCAACCCCATGTTTTTTCCTGAATGCCTACCCTGTCTTTATGCAGGAAGTAAGACTTGAACTAACTGGGCCTTCAGGGTTGGACCTAGGGAGGTGATCTGATTTTGAGGTCTGGGAATGAAAAGCATGATTGTGTGTGAACTCAGAATTAACAGTATGGGCTGTGCCTCCCTCCGTTGGTAGGGTTATTAGAAGACTAGCAGTCATTTGTTCTACTATCCTGACAATTTAGGGAATTTTCATAAGCAGCGATTTTTGTAAAGGAGGGGTTAAAATGACTTCTTAGACATTGAGGATCCATCTATAATAATGCATGTTGGCAGAAGGGAGACAAAGCCACGATTCAGCTGCTAGGTCTTGGTGATGTCATAAACGCTTATGACAGCAGTAGAACTTCGGGATTGAATTACCTTCTTTGTACCCACTGAAGGAGTGAGCCTTGCTGTGTATAACACATTGTGTAAGCTAAACAGTCTTTTTCTGGTTTTCACATGGTGCTTGGGAAGAAGGGAACTTGATCTGTGAACCCAGAAGATCATGAATCTGATATGCGGAAAGACAGTTTAACCTCTCAAATTGCTTCGGTCTCTGATATGTATTTCTAAAATTAAATAAATTAATATGTGCTGACATTTCCCTAACTTAATCTTAAGGCATCACAGTTTGACTAATCTAATGAGGAGTTCCAAATTGAGCACTTCATTGTATAACTAATAATGCTATAGTTTAAGATCATAGACTCAGTTAATGATTCAAATCCATTAAAAAGTATTGCTTGAAGTGCTCATAGTAGGCAAGGGGATTGAATCAACTGTTTGTTTCTTTTTTCCTCTCTCTCTTAGCAATGGAACATTTTGTAGAAATATTACCAATTGAGTATTCCAGGTATACTCATGGCCAGTTTATATAGGATTTGACTTTACAAGCCAAACATAACAGATTTTCAAATCAGAAAGACAGTGGACGATAGATAATGGATAATCCCTCCAAAGCCAAAGAGAAAATGGGGTTAACAGAATAGATTACTGGAAAATATTAAATAAGCTTTTAAAAATCTTTTTACATTTTTTATACTCTTATTTTTAGTCAATATGGAAGTTTTACTTTAAAAGTAAGATTTATTTGTTTCTCCTTACCTGTTTTTTTCCAGACAATTCAGGGTGACTAAGAAATTGAGTCAAAGTTTGCCTTAATTCATATACTGTTGCTTAGAAGACGCTTACTTCAATCATCAACAAAAGATCAAAACTTGTTTCAGTTACAGTTTTATAAATTGTTACTGAAAAAAAAAATTTAAAAACCTATAAAAGCACTTTGGCATATCTGTGGTTGCTTGCAATAGAGCTGAATATGAAATTAAACCCGAGAACTGAAGGACAGTACAAAGATTCACCAAGAGAACACCTGAGTCACTGCTGGCAACATGCTCTTAGGTGCTAACTACTCTTAGGAGGTTGGTGCTCAAGACTGAAAAATGCTGTGTGCTTCATGAATTTAAATCACATACGCATAAGAAAATCATATAAATAAAAGATTATCTGTCTTCAAGATTGCTATACTGAGTATTTAATGTTAGTAGATTGATTACTCCAGGGCTTGATGCTATCAAAAATAATTAAGACCTTTCCTTATATAAATTATTCTTTCTTTTTATAATTTTTGCCTGATTAATTCTTAAATAAAAAGCATTTAAGCCACTCAGATGTGCACAGGGATTTCATTCCCCAATTAACTTAGACATTAAAAGAAAAACATTGTTTGACCAATTCTTACACCACTTTTGAGTAATGATATTCTAACATATTCATTGTAGAGATGGTTCAAAAGAGCAAATATGAAAATATGAAAGGCTTGTACCAAATATGAAATATTCCCCAAATATGAAAACAAGGAAAGGCTTTTTTTTTAAACAATCATTTATTGTTGGACATTTAGATTGTTTCTGATTTTCACTGTTGTAATCAATACTCCTAATTAAATATTTGATACTTATTTTTATAAAAAAAAAGGCAAGGCTTTTTAATGACAAGTTCTTGTTGTATTGACTCACCTTTTCAAGACTTGCAGCTTCTTCATATGTGACAACTCCCTTTCTGTTTACTTCCCAACAGTTTTTTTTTTTTTTCACCAAAGGTAGACTTTTGGCTTGGGGTGAACCGAACTGGCTAGCCTAAGCTTGGCTGCACAGTGGTGCCAACCCAAACAGATAAAACCTGTGAATTTTTTCCCCAGCCCACAAGTCCTTATCTAGTGTGAATGGAATGCAGAGATTATTAATGATGTACTTTGAAGCCTCTTGCCCTGAGGACACTGATTCAAATCCTGCCTATACCTAAGATGTTAGTCCTGAAAAATGTTATTGCAGACTGAGGACTGAGCAGTCAATTATGTGAAATGAGTTGATGGTTTGAGTCAAGAAGTCAGTTGACCAGAGTCCAATTCACAAAAATCACCAATACAATTTATACCCTTGTTGGCAGTGTCTTCAAGAGAGTGACTTATTGCCAAGTGGCTCAGTGGTCAACTTCTCCTTTGATATTGCTTGTGCAGCTCACACACACAAAAAAACTTGCTTTTTGGCTAATTCTGATGTTCCTGCTTAGAAGAAATGAAAATGCTCACTTCCATGAAGTTGATTTTCAGAAGAGTTTTATTAAAATAAAGATGCATTTTATAAAACAACTCCTTGGCCTAGAGAGATTGCCTGTAGGCTTTAAAAAGAGTTCAGGTTTACACAATTATATAATAGATTTTGATAGATGATCAGATATTGGGGGTGGGGTAGAGAAAAGCTACAGGTTTCTAGCTCAGCTGAAATCCAGTCTTCAAGCAACAATGAAAAATAATTATCTGTCTTTATTTATTTAATTTTTTTTTCCAGGAAAAAGTTAACCTCTTTATTTGGAAAAACCAAGTCACACAGGTATTTCACAGACTTAAAAAGGACAACATTAAGAATTATCTGTCTTTAAAAGGTAATTTTGAATTTAGAATCTTATGGATGCTTGAAATTAAAAGGAAGAAATCAATATTTAATACAGCATAGCTGTGAGGGAGTTATTTTATTTTACAAAGTGTAAGTACATCTGACTACCATCACATAAGAAACAGAATCACATGTAGAATTCAGTTTCTAAAATACTCCTGTTAAGTGTGCTTCCTTCCTCTCAACTACCTTCCTTTTCTTCTATTTTACCTTCCTCATTTAAAAATTAAAACAATTTTCTTAAAAAAAAAAAAGAAAACTCCGATCCTGAGATCAGACCACATCTGATGCTTGGAAGAGAGATCGAGGAAACACTACTGATTCAGGCCAAAGCAAACTGAGGTTCTCCCATCTATATAGTTCCACAGTTTTGTTTGTTTGTTTTTAGAATTAGAGTTTATTCTTCATTTAATTTTTAAAACACTTCTATAGTCGAATGCTAAAAACAGTAGCAAGCAGTGAGTATATTAGGATTAGAGTCCCTTGCTCAATCACTACTGCAAATGAAATGCCGGTGGTGTCATTCACTGGTCCATTAAAATCTCTGACGCTGAACACCTCAAGGCCGTCCCTGGGAGGCAGATGAGCCACCCGAGCTGTGTGGGGTGACGCAGGGCCAGAGAGAGCAGTGCCTGCTGGAGCCCGGGACGGGGTGGCTGGGACGGGGTAGACGCAGTGGTGCTCACAGGCGCAGGGTGGGAACTGCTCTGTGCACACCTTTTCAAAAAGGCTTTTCTTTCTCTCAGATATCAGCATCACACACACCCACCCACCCACCCACCCAAGTAACTCCTTTTGGTTTGTTCGCCTCTCACCTCATCCCCCTTCTGTTCTAAACTCCTAGCATCTCTCTGCAGCCCCTTGACTCCCAGGCACCTTACACCTAAGACAAGAGCAATCTGTGTGCTTCCTTCATTTTTGTCCAGAATCCCATTTTCCCCAAAATGTAACACAGCTGTTTATACAATCAATAACTTCTATAAAACATGGTCTATTGAAGAAGGAAATGGCAACCCACTGTAGTATTTTTGCCTGGAGAACCTCCATGGACGGACGGTATGAAAAGCCAAAAGATAATGACACTGGAAGATGAGGCCCCAAGGTCAGAAGGTGTCCAATATGCTACCGGGAAAAGTGGAGAGCAATAACTAATAGCTCCAGAAAGAATGACGCCGCTGGGCCAAAGCAGAGACGATGCTGAGCTGTGGATGTGTCTGGTGGTGAAGGTGAAGTCCAGTGCTGGAAAGAACAGTATTGCCTAGGAACTTGTGGTATTGGAGAAGACTCGTGACAGTCCCTTGGAGCAAGATGAAACCAGTCAATCCTAAAGGAAATCAACCCTGAATATTCATTGGAAGACCCAATGCTGAGCTCCTTGGCAGGCAGATTCTTTTCCTCTGTATTACTGTGTCATCACTGCCCTGCCCTCGAAGAGAGGAGGGCAGAGAACAGCCACCACAGCCACGAGGAGTGTCCATCCAGAGGGGGCTGCCCTGATGGGGGCAAGGACCTTCGGTCTAGGAACGACCCCTGAGATGACCTTGAGGAGAGGGAGCCGGAAGGCTCAGTCCCTCCTTCACTTCCCCCTTCACCCCTTTTCCTCCGGGGCTCGTTGGGTGAACTCAACTGGTGGGTGAGGGACCGTATATAGAGCAGACAATGGTCTGGAGGGGTAAATATAAGACAGTTGCTAGCAGATAGGAGATTTGACAGGACTCTTCTACCGGTGTGGTTGTAGGCTCTTGTCTACTTCCATCTTCCGACTCTGGAAGCCTAGTGCAGTGTTTCCTTTTGCAATTTTCTTTCACCCCAAGTAGAAAGATTTCCAATTGCCTTTGTAAGAAGTGTGGATAAGAGGCCAGGAGATGTGGTGGAGAACAATGCAGATTGGACCTACTTGGCAAATGAGACCAGAAATGAAATGACAGTCTAGAATATAACATTACCTTAAGACTTTGGAAATTAGGAAAATGTTCTAATAAGCAAATGCATAAATACAGGATGAATAATTGGGTTTCTTTTAAGTGGGCAAGAAAATAATCTTAGCCATCATGGATCAAATATTGACTATGAGTCAGCACAAATGAGCAGTTGTTACCAGAGAGAGCAGAAGGCAGAAAGTAAATTTTGGAATCTGTGTTGAGAAATAAAAGTCATGGTTAAAAGGCATGTTTAAGTACTGGGTAAAGTTGAGAGAACTTGGAGAGCATCCAAATGTGGAATGATAAACACATGTGTTGAGCACATATCCATGTAGATAATATTTGTAGCCTGTGTGACTACTTGTGGTCCAATTTTATGTTATGGAATTAAAACATGATTTTTTTAAAAAAATAGACTCAAATATTAATGCTATCATAAAGGTAAACCAGTGTGAGTTTCCTGAGCAACATTTTTTTTATTCAGTAGATAATTCAACTGAATGAACATATGTATGTGTGTATGTGTGCGTATATGTATATATACATTTTCCCGTGAGACTGAGTAAAGGTGTTTTAACTTGAACTGGAAAACAAAATCCCAGTTTTAAATATATTTGCATTTTATAAATTGGTCTTTCTAAACAAAAAGTATCTTATTGATATCAATGAGTGATGGGATAATGAGTGACGGGATTTTTGCTCTACATTTAAATATCTCATTAATACCCAGACATAAAACATCCTTGTTTGTTTCACATAGAAACTGTAAGTTTACTTTGTTTGAAAAATGGGGAAATAAACTCCAGTTTCAGACTTCTCTTTGTTGTTCTAGCTGTGTGTCATTGACACTGGCGTGACTTGTCATGGGAAGGGGTAATGAGGCAAGACTGGGATTGTAACAATTATTAACCTGCAAATCTGCTGTGGCAAAGTCAATTCCAGCTAGAGTGACATTTCTAAGTATCTCAGGAAATAGTACTCTTGTTTGAACTACTCACTTTATTAATTTGATTTGATGAATATGGGAGAGATGAATAACTTTTAAATATAAAGAGTGGCCAAGTGTCATTAATTGTACATTCCACATGGATCCATAGATCGGACGCTGTGCCTCCCTCCTGGCCCCCTGTCTCTTTGGTGGTAATTTATTTAGCTGGGAAAGCTTGTGTTTGGTGTAGCATCTGGTTTTCAGTGATATCCTGCTGGTCTTATCCAATTTTCCAGCTGGGAGCATGAGGCATAGGGAGGTCGAATGACTTGCCTAAAGGTCACCTGGTAGCTCAACTGGGATTATAACTCAGAATCTTTCTGATTTTCCCATCCTTTGCTCACTGGACCACAAAACTCCCTTGATCCCATCTTCTCAAGCTTGCCTGAGCAGGAAGTAATGGTTAGGCCTGGAAAAAACAATCCCAAATTAAATACTGGCCACTATCATCTTCTTTCAAACATGTTTCAGACTTGCACTGATGTAACTCTAAGGGAATCTTTCTTTTACATTCTAACACTGAAGGAGATTTCTATTCATGGGAATGTTGTTTTTCCCAGTAGTAAACTTGTGAAGGTTCATAGTTATTGCTCAGATGCTGATTGTGGTTGAAACGTTTTGAGAATGCCAGTGACTTAATGCTTATGGCAGGAGAATACAGTTACTTATATGAATAATCAGCCTTGTTCATTACACTCCCAACACATGGTACTCGCCTATTAAGTTAAAAAAAAATCCACCTGGCTTATCCTGTCTTAGAACTTGTAGACGTACCATTTTCTCACCCTGGAAATCCTCCTCATGATTTTCTATGGCACCTTTTTTTTTTTTTTTAAAATCATTTAGATCTTAGCAGAAGTGGTACCTTCTCAGAGAGAAGCTTCTTTATCTATCCTCTTAACGTAATGGCTTTTTAAAAAAATCTAATGTCTCCATATTTTTCTTCATTGCATTTATTACTGTTTACAACATTTGTTAATTTTGTTTTCTTGAATATAAGAATCTAATCTGTCTTGCTTATGTATTGAACAATGTTGGATGTATAGAAAAAAACTCAATAAACATTTGTTGAAAGAATGAGAAGCCCTTCCTGATGAAAGAAGGGATCTCTTCTCTTTTTTTTTTTTTTAAATTATCATTCAAGGAGTTTCCAAAGAGAAAGCGCGAGTGGAGATGACCCTTAGTCATCCACCCAGATCAGGTGAATTAACCCTGAAGGTCAGCAGGATGACAGATGACAGCTGTCCCTGTCAGATCACCCTCTCATCCATAGCTTCAACCTTGGAATTGCCCTCAGGCTTGGCTTGTGATCAGCAGAGGAAAATAGGTTGTGTTATATTTATAGTCACAGTTCATTTTTGATCTAAATTTGTACTTTTCCCCACATTAATCACTCACCTTATTTACCCAATTGATACTTAATGATGTGTGTTCACTTCCAAAAACCACATTCATATTGAAAGGCTGACCCATATACAGAATATTGAAAAAAACTATCTGACCCCTGAAAAGGAATTTCCAAGTTTTTGTATCAATAGATAGACTGTGCTGGAATCTCTGAGGGTGTTGAGTTTATATAAATAAGGCTTGAAAAAACGTTGCAGGTCAGTATTTTTAAGAATGCAGCAGATAACTTTCCAGACTTGCTTGATGTATACTTATTCATAACTTTTGAGAGGCAATGAAATTGTATAGTACCTAAATTCTGCTGCAGGTGACTTTACATGTATGCTACCCTGCATTTATAACTTAGTATTTATACCTCGGCATCTATAACCTAGATCATCACTTTATGGGAGAGGAAACAGGACCACAGAGTGACTTTCTCCGCAAGGAACCTGAGTCACTCTGGCTTTCCAGTGTGTGCCTAGCTGCAGGTGTTATTGAAGAAGGGTTCAGGCACTTGTTTGCCCTGAGCTCTGTTAGGAAGTCATTTCTGGAGGATCTGGCCATTTTGCCAGCCACCACTATAACTCTGGATAGTAATTACATGGTATTCTGGGTGGTTGGGTTGAAGACCTGGATGACAGGGGTCTCAGGCAGTGAGAAGTTTCCTTCTCACTTGACAAGGAGTACCCTGGGGACATTTTGAGGTTAATATGGGGGAGTATGGGGCTTCCCTGGTAGCTCATCTGGTAAAGAATTTGCCTGCAATGCAGGAGACCTTGGTTCAATTCTTGGGTTGAGAAGATCTCCTGGAGAAGGGATAGGCTACCCACTCCAGTATTCTTGGGCTACCCTGGTGGCTTAGACGGTAAAGAATCTGACTGCAATGTGGGAGACCTGGGTTCGATCCCTGGGTTGGGAAGATTCCCTGGAGGAGAGAGTGGCAACCCACTCCAATATTCTTGCCTAGAGAATCCCCATGAACAGAGGAGCCTGGCAATCCATTGGATCGCAGAGAGTCGGACACAGCTGAGCAACTAAGCGCAGAGCAGCACCTGGGGGAAATTTCAAGGTAACATAAGGTATCTGTGTGACCATGATTTAGTGACTTTTGTTACACTCATAAAACCGGCTGCATTCCTTCACTGATTGGATTTCAACCTTCCAGCCATCTTGGCTGAGAGATGCCTAGTTAAGAGAGATGGACAAGCCACAGTTACCATCACATCAACTCTTCAACTCCTGCGATAATGTGCAACTACCTGGGTGAGTAAGCTTGAGTCCCTCATTCATGGTACTATTAAAAAGAAACATTAACAAACTACTAGAACTGAGACAAACATTGAAAATGAACTTTTCCCTTGATCTGCACATTTTGGGACAGGTGTTCAGATTATTTCACATGGTTTCTCAGATAGACTGTATGCTTTTGTTCTAAAAAATATGGTGAAGAATTCACTGGGTTCTTGAATGGCCCAGTAATCATCTTGGCTTCCAATATTCATTTTTTTTAAATCACTGGAAAATATTTAGATTATATTCTAACTCTTTTCTAGAAAAGTCAAAATTTGTTCATTAATATTGAGAAAATGGGGCATTTCTCTGTTTTGAGTTGACAGAAATGTGATCTTTTCCAGAGCTGATATTAAAGACCCTCCTAGTGTTCCAGGTCCCCAGAAAGGCATATATTGGCATCATTAAACCGATGATGGGGAAACCTATCAGGGGATTGTTTCAAAACAGACGCAAATGCCTATATCTAGAAAATAAACTCCATACACAATTCAAACAGAACACACTGGTAAGTGTAATATAGCCACAAAAAGTCTTGAGACTTTTCCCATTATCATTACTTGGACTTCATACTGTGTAATTTCATTCTGAGAGATGAGTTGGCGTGATACGTCAATCTTTTCATAACAAATTGCCTTTTGGAAAAGGAATTGATAACTACTTATAGAACTGACAAGTATCTTTCCTTTTCCATTCAGATCAATAATTCTGTGGACCAGTTTCCTATTATTCCTTCTTCCTTTTCCAGAAGCACACTGTCTGCCTGACATCATGGGAAAAATCTTTTTCTTTTCTGAGTAAACAGTCTGATTCCCCGGGACATATTTTATATTAATTTCTCTTCTAAAGAACTTAAAGAAGGAATGTTTTAGAGCCAATTAAATTTATGAGAAATGGTCATGAGGTGCAACTGAAAAATAAAAAACTCCTGCTGGTCTGATTCCTTTTTACCTATTCATTCATTCAGTAATATTACGGACTATCTATTATGTGTAATTATGCAACGGAGAATATTGTGTTACTTAAATAGCAAATGATGATGTGTTTGGGGATTTTGGGGGGACATCATTCTATTTTGAATACTTTTTAAAAATGTTTGTTATTTATTATCTGTGGCTGTGCTGGGTCTTTGTTGCTGTGTGTGGGTCTTGTTGCTGAGAGAGGGGCTCCTCTTCCTTGTGCTGTGCGGGCCTCTCATTGGAGGGGCTTCTCCTGTTGCGAAGCACAGGCTCCAGGGCACGCAGGCTTCAGTAGCTGCACGTGGGCTCAGTAGTTGTGGCTCATGGGCTCCAAAGTGCAAGCTCAGTAGCTATGCCCCACAGCAAGTGGGATCTTCCCAGACCAGGGATAGAGCTGGTATCCCCTACATTACAAGGTGGATTCTTAACCACTGGACCACCAGGGAAGCCCCATCATTCTTTCTTGAAAGCAGTAAAAAGTGAAAATGAAAGTAAAGTCACTCAATCATGTCCAACTGTTTGTAACCCCGTGGACTGTAGCCTACAAGGCTCCTTCATCCATGGGATTTTCCAGGAAAGAGTACTGGAGTGGTTGCCATTTCCTTCTCCAGGGAATCTTCCCAACCCATCGATCGAACCCTGGTCTCCTGCATTGCAGGCAGATGCTCTACTGTCTGAGCTACCAAGGAAGCCCATTCTTGAAAGCAAAACTAGCAGCAATTATGGTGTAGTTATATCTAGAATTTTGACTTGTAATGATGCTCCAAACGTGGCATCTCATGAAACAAAGTGGCCCTGAACAGCAATGATCTCTTCCAGGGAGGAAGAAGGTACAGATTTTTAAATGTCAAGATGACTGTGATAACTGATACTGCTTTTTACCTCAGATTCCCATAGAGAGAGGGCAGGGGAAAATGAATTGGCCACACAATGTTATCCATTTCCATAGGCAAAAAAAAAAAAAAAGAATTAGGACAGAGGTCCTTCACTTTTTTGCTATCTTGAAATGTCAAGAGAGAGAGACATCTGAAGGGGATAGGAAAAGGGGGTGAGTAGGACAGAAACTCAAACACTAATGGGGAATAGAATTTCTCTTGCACTGGCCACAATACATATGTTTGTTATAAAGCAAGAGGCGGGGAAGACATGCATGCCTGATGTTGAAGAAAAGCCTGTTTGTGCCTCACACACTGGAGAAATTGTTCGAGAACAGTTCATCCATGTGAAAATATGACCCATGTCATTTTGCCAGGGTCATTAAGACACTGAGCTGCTGAGTAAGGCCTGACTGGGTAAATTCAAGATCCTGGGGGTATACATACTTCCTAGTGCCCAGTTTTTCTAAGACTGAAAAAAAAAAAAAAATGTCAGTGGGAATAAGGTTATGGAGTGCCACTTGCGTGGGTGAGACAGGGTCTACATAGGGTGGGAACCAGCCACTCTCAGACATGGCCCATTCTTTTAGATTCTGCCCCCATTTACTTAGTGGGCAAAATGAGAAAAAGAGAATAAATCCCCAGCACTGGTAGCCAGAAGAAAACAGTGGTGTTTAGAGATGGGGAAAAGGAAAGGTTACACATCATTTTGAAATGAATTCCCATTCTCTTTTGACTATTGTCATATTCATGTTTTGCAAACTCCTAGAATGTCTGGAGATAAAATTGAGATCATTTGTTGTGAAAACAAGTGGCCTCGTAGAAGAGCTCAGAAGACATGAAAGCTATATTTGAATGAACAAATATTCAAAAGTAGGCAGGAAATCTGGAATAATGGAGAAGATTTTTTTCCTTGGTAGAATTGTATGAAGTTTGAGGGCATCCTACATGAAGCAAAATGGCTCACTGGAAAATAAGAATGAAAAAAAAATCCTTTAACTGTTTCAGTTTTAACTAGGCTAGGATGAATAAGCAATTTAATCTCAGTGTTAAATTTTTAAAAAATTGTTGACAATTCTGATTATTCTGGTTTATTTACAGTGTCCCAGTTTCTTTTATTCAAGAGAGTGACAGAGCAATCATATAATTCATTCAATAAATAGCAAATTCTTACTAATTTACAGTGGATCAGAACTTTAAATTCTCTGGGCCTTAGTTGCTTTACCTATAATCTGATGGATTATAACTAGTTAATTTTCAAATTTTGTTTTGTGGACTGTATTAGTGTTTCCCAGCTTTAATATTTTAGTAAGTGTGTGTGGGTGTGAAAGTCATTTAGTCATGTCTGACTCTTTGTGACACCGTGGTCCATGGAATTCTCCAGACCATTCTCCAGACCCCATGGAATTCTCCAGACCCCATGGTTCATGGAATTCTCCAGACCAGAATACTGGAGTGGGTAGCCTTTTCCTTCTCCAGGGGATCTTCCCAACCCAGAGATTGAACCCAGGTCTCCCACATTGCAGGTGGATTCTTTACCAGCTGAGCCACAGGGAAGCCCAAACAGAATTATTACAGTAAAAGGATTTATGATTTGGATATGGGTCTTGAAACTATTCATAGTTCTAGAAAAATAAAATATAACAACCCCATTATATTATGTTCTTTTTTCAGTGCCACCTAAATATGTGAGAGAAGAAAAATTCCTGGATTTCTTCTTATATTCTAGGAGTTGTTTTCTTTGGCCAGGGTGGGGAGGGGGGTAGTTAATTATAGAGCTGAGAATTGGGCAGGATAGAACTTACATTGAACCTATGTGAGCTATTCTGTTTTAGCGTGATAAGTTTCAAAATCTTCCCAAAATTAAAGGCAGAGAATTTATTTTAAAGGACTTCTTTGAAAGATATGTATATATATGAAGCAAAGCCTCTTTGCTTTAAGCTTCTTCAAGCCTGTTTCAAGTGCCTTAGATTAAGCAGCTTGAGATCTGCTAGTTATAAAAGTTTTTTTTTTTTTTTTTTCAAGAAAGATGTGCTTTTCAAATTGGCAGGTACTTACAGAACTGTTACTCTGAGCAAAGGAGTGGAAACATGAGACCCTTGTAAAGATTTCACCGCCATTAGGAAGTTTCTTTTGAGACACTCATATCAGCTCACTGATAAAATATCATAAAATAACTGCCATCTCCACCTTTTATAGGAGTAGCCCTTGAATTAGTCAGAGCTGCTGGATTGTAATAAGGAAACGCGTGTTTAAAAAATGAATGAAAGGAAAAGATGACCTTCAGGTTACTCTGGTCTGTTGATGGGGTCAGGGGAAGGAATTCATAACCTGAGAAGGACGGGGTGAGTCTGAGTCTGGATGCGAAAGTTCACAAGTCTGCATTATAAATAATATACATAGGAAATGAGTGTTTACTCCTCTCTAATATTGGCAAACTGGAAGGATAAGATGGCTTCCTTTTGACGCGAAAAAAGATCTAAATGTAAGATGCTATTTTAAACACCAAACAGCTGTTTCATCTTGAACTGAAAAGAACAAAGAAAACACCCTCAAGTCCACATAGGATATTTTGTGCTTTCCCTTGCATGTGTGTGTGTGTTTTCCCTCCTTTTTTTCGCTTAGGATAATTGAAATGTCATTTTATCTTGGGATGTTTTCTTTACCGACCAGGGACTTGAAAAGTTAAAATATTGGAGAATTTCCTTTTCATCATTTTCAACATAAACAACTTTTCGTTGCTTCAATATGAAATGTTTTCTTTGTTAATCCAACAGAGATTAATGCCTGGAATGCTAAACTGTATACTTAAAGGAAAAATTATGATGGTCCATGGATAATATATTTTAGGCAAGACCAAGCAATAGGCTGGCATTATATCACAGTCTAAGAGGTTTTTCTTGCTCTGGAGAATAGTTGGAAACATAAAGGGTAGCCTGAGTCACTGATTTAAAAGATTTTATTTATCCAGTTAATGCCTGGGAATCCTTGAATCACATTTACAAAAGAGTTTAAATGTTTATGTTTGGATGATTCAGAAAATGAATTTCTGATTTGCAGAGCACGCTTCTTGGGAATTTAACTCAAATCACCTCTTTGATTGATATGAAAAGATATATGTCTTTAAAAGTTTGAATTAATATGTAAGGTCATTTGCCTTGGTTTGGATTTTATGGTGAAAATTGCTCAGGCTGAATGCATAGAACAAACTTTTACATATTCAGGAAATAGCAGGTTTATTTACTTCTTAATTCTTCATAGATATTTATATTTGCCCTCCAGCTTTAATTTTTGGGAAAATAAAGAGTCATTAGAATATATTCTATTCTCCCAGATAAAGAAACACACACATATACTTAGTTCATTTTACCTGGAAACTTGTTCCATTAAGCAGGCAAACACACATTGAAAAGTTTAATTCTTTACTTATCTATCTCTAAAAGTCTGGCCCATAAGCTTGTGGCTTTTTTATTTTATTTTTTAATTGGAAGGAACAACGTTAGCTTTGTTGGTTATGTGGTTGCAAAACATATGCTTCTTTATACTATTTCTAGCTCTCTTTCTTTTTTAACTCATGAGACAATTTTAGTTAACTTTTCCTGGGGCTTAATTCCTTCTAATTTTGTTTTTAAAATAAAAGATGAGTTTCTTTAACTTAAGAACAGGAAATTCTAGGCCAGAAACTGCTATTTCTCTTCCTTTAGATAGAGATCTCAAAGGTACTAACATCTTGTAAAAGTTTAAAATAAAAAAAGGAAGAAGAAAAAAAATCTGTGCCAGACCTTCTTTTTTAATCCAGACTTGGTTATATAGCACATTAATAAATTGTCCTGTCAACCTTTAGGACATGGGTTCAACTCCAATTGGTTTAATGGTCACAAATGTTTCCTTAGAAGGATTCCGGATTTCTGGATGGAGGCAGAAATGCCAGGGATTCTCAGGGCAGGCTTGAGATCCCCCACCCCCCGCAGAAGGTGGTCCTGGGAGGTAATCACACCCTGCTGATAGGATTTGGCAGTTAAAATAGATGGAGGTCAGCCTGTCATTTTGTCTATTTAAATAAGTCACTTGTGATTAAGGATAAGCAGTATTTTTTTTTCTTCTTTTTCCCTCTCTCTCTCACTTTTGGGTCCTTACAGGCTCTCATGTGTTTCTCTGATGTTTCTTTCCCTCTGGAGGACTTCTCTCTCTTATTCTCTCTTGCCTTTTACATGGAAAAATGCTTATGTCACCTCTGTCTTTCCCCCTTGGAGACATAGACTGGGGGACATGATAAATGACTATTTGTCATTTTATTCCACTTAAATTTCAAAAATTGGTAGTCCAATCAAAACTCTTATTGTCTACCAGATGTTCTATGACATCTGGAGAGAAATGAAATGTAAGACAGTTGTCTCTGCTATTTCCCTCTTTGCTAAGAGAAGTCAGTAGCATCTGTGTTATGTAATGGAGTTCATAGTTATTTCTCCATCTGCTTGGGTACTTTGGTACATAAGCTAATTTGTCTGCCTTTCGAAAAAATCAACTAATGTGTATCCTTTTATGTAATCCATGAGGACTGTCTTTGTTGTTAAGACTTTTTGTGACTAAGAAATAGCAGGACCTTATAAAAATTGTGCACTTTTTCTTAAAAGTATTTGGCTGTTAACAAAATGTAATCAGAGATACAGAAGTATTTGCGTTCGCCAACTCATTTAGTGAAATTGTTTGCCAAATGTCATTCTGAAATACTGCTTCTGTTTCTCGGAGAATTTCATCCAGTGTTCTTCCACTGCTGCGAGCCCTGTGTAAGATTCTTCCTGCTGCCCAGGCTATTCACCAGGCACGGTGTGTGACGGGGGAAGGCTTTGCTGAGTGAGAGCAGATGTGACCCGAACCCCACCATCTCTCGGGCACTCTCTCACACCCTCAGTCCACTTTCATCTCTAATCATCTCTGACACATCTGGCTTTGTGAAGGTTTAATTTGATGGTATCCACTTCAGCTACATCACATAGTTTTTGCTTCATGCCCTGGGGCAAAAACCTCAAAGGACTCAAAGCCTGCCTTGCCTTGAAGGGCCAGAGGATGACCCCCCCAGGGGGCAGCCCTTAGCCAGTGGTGGACAGGAGTTAGTGGGTCCTGTGAGCAGGCCGTTCTGAGACCCTTTCTATCATCTCTTCAACCTTTGCCAGTGGGCTTGGGCCCCAGGTAGTCAAAGCAGTGATCAGTACACTGTGGAACAAAATTTCCCAGTTTTCTGCTCCCATTCTTGGTATCATTTCCCCAAGTAAACTATTTGCATACAGGTTCTCGTCTGAGGTTCTGCTTTCTAGGGAAACCCAGCCTCCCATAAAATAACACAACAGATGTGGATGAACCTAGAATCTGTTATACAGAGTGAAGTCAGAAAGAGAAAAACAAATACAGTAAATTAATGCGTGTATGTGGAATCTAGATAAATGGTTCTAATGAACCTATTTAGAGACATGGAGAATGGACTTGCAGACCCAGGGGAAAGAGAGGGTGGGAGGAATTGAGAGAGCAGCAGTGACCTGTGAATTAGGTGCTAGTGGGAAGCTGCTCTATAGCACGGGGAGCGGAGCTCTCTTCTCTGAGATGACCTAGATGGGCAGGATGGGCGCGGGGCAGGGAGGCTCACAAGGGAAGGGATGTATGTAATACATAGACCTGATTCACACGCAGCAGAAACTAGCATCACATTGTAAAGCAATTATACTCCAATTAAAAACAACACAACACAATACCATGCAAAGCAAAACAAAATCCCAAGAGATCATCCTTCTAGCATGACTTGCTGCCTCATATCATGGTTACGTAGGTATACTTCTTTGAAAAGTGGAAGTGTTAGTTACTCATTCGTGTCTGACTCTTTGTGACCTGTGGACTGTAGACTGCCAGGCTTCTCTGTCCGTGGGATTCTCCAGGCAAGAATACTAGAGTGAGTTGCCATTCCCTTCTCCAGGGAAGTCGTCCCAACATAGGGATGGAACCTATCTCCTGCATTGGTAGATGGGTTCTTTACCACTAGCGCCACCTCTCCTAAGAAAAATGTTTGCATTTGAAAGTTGGGACAAATGTGATAAATCCCTCTTTGATAGCAAGCTCTCTTTCAAGGGTACAGCATGGAAAAAGAAGTCACTGCTCCTGGGAACAAGTCTGCAGTCTAGCTCTTACCCTCTTTGGATATTTCACTATAGAAGCACAGCAAATCATTTTTAAAAGTAGCCAAATGGTGCTTCTCAAATTCATATAGAACTCCTCTGGTTAAAAATGCTATATACCTTCATTACAGGACATTGTAAATAACTTTTTGCATAAAAAATCCAGATGCTGGGAGAATCAAACAGGAAACCAGGAGGTGAAGTGAATTGAGGAATGTTTTCTCCAAGAGGGCTCTTCAGAGAGGTTTTACAAGAGGTGAAAGTCCTAGGTTGACAGAGGCAAAATACAATTACGTTTCATGGACAGAGAATGGGCAGAGAGAGAGCTCAGGATTCAAGAACATAACTAGGTAAATGTGGACACACAAACTTTTACTCTCCTGTGATCTTGCAGAATTTAACATTCTGTGATAGGTAGACACAGTTTGGTGATTAAATAAACTGGAAAAATATTCATGTTACATTCAGACTTGAGTTCATAGCATACATTGAAGATCCTTGGAAGTACGGCTATTTCTAAAAATTTACCCCTCAAAACAGCAAACTAGCGGAACTGAGCATTTCCTAAACTTCTGTGACTATGAAATCTTGTAGGACACTATTCAGTCATCTTGAGGCACGCTGATGTTCCACAGAATGGATCTTGGAAAAAGTTGATGGGATCTGGGGTGGAGTGGGTATGGCAGTGAACCTCACATAATACCTATATGTGTTTGGATTTAATATGTCAATCAGGTGCTACAATCTCTGTCCTGAGAAAGATATATGGCTCATTGAAAAATAATTTAGCACACCAAAAGTCACATTTTCAACTTCATACTGACATTACCAACATGCTGTTACCTTTACCCCGCCCATTGTTGGGGAAGGAGTATAACGCAGGATTTTGTAGCCAGATGTACCTCTGCTTGCCAAGTCACTTCAATCATGTCCGATTCTTTGCAGCTCCATGGATTGTAACCCACTAGGCTCCTCCGCCTGTGGGATTCTCTAGGCAAGAATACTGGAGTGGGTTGCCATACCTTCCTCCGAGGGTTCTTCCAACCTAGGGATTGAACCCACGTCTCCTGTGTCTGCTGCCTTGCCCTGCAGGTTCTTTACCACTAGCGCCACCTGGGAGCATTCAAATCCAATTTCTCTTCTTCCCATGTGACCCTGACCCTGTGTCTCCCTGCTTCTTTTTCATTCAGTTCAGTTCAGTTCAGTTCAGTTCAGTCGCTCAGTCGTGTCCGACTCTTTGCAACCCCATGAATCGCAGCACGCCAGGCCTCCCTGTCCATCACCATCTCCCGGAGCTCACTCAGACTCACGTCCATTGAGTCCGTGATGCCATCCGGCCATCTCATCCTCGGTCGTCCCCTTCTCCTCTTGCTCCCAATCCCTCCCAGCATCAGAGTCTTTTCCAATGAGTCCACTTTTCGCATGAGGTGTCCAAAGTACTCGAGCTTCAGCTTTAGCATCATTCCTTCCAAAGAAATCCCAGGGTTGATCTCCTTCAGAATGGACTGGTTGGATCTCCTTGCAGTCCAAGGGACCCTCTAGAGTCTTCTCCAACACCACAGTTCAAATGCATCAATTTTTCGGCGCTCAACATTCTTCACAGTCCAGCTCTTTTTCATTACCTACAATGAATATGGACGCAATGATAATGGTGCCTAATTCACAGGGTTGTTGGAAGGATTAGATGAGATAAAACAATTAAAGCACTTAGTAGAGTGTCTAATATGTGACCAGTAAGATATAACACATGTATTAATAGTATTGTATAGTGGAAAATATATAGGCTTGAGGACAGGCCTAAGCTCAAAGCCTATCTTTATCACTGTCACAAAACACCTCTGGGTTTACTAAATCCTATGCATTAGTTTTTAGTTATTACTGTAAAGAAGGGAATGATAATACATATCTTACCAAGTTACTGGGAGTAATACTAATAAAGTATAAAGAACATAGAATCTTCTGCTGCTGGTGTAGTTATTGTATTTCTATGGTATTCTACCATTTCTTCTTGGGAGCAGAAGGATCCTCAACCTTTCTATAAAATTGCCCGACTTTCTCCAATGATGCCTTATGCTGATTCTTGGAATAAAGAGAATTATTAAATATTTGCTAAATAAATGAATGCATAAATTAGCATTCCTACAATTGGAGATCTCACCCAGTGGAACACTGACAGGAAATATGTGATAGCAAAGCTGAATGGCGTGATAAATCATGCTCTGTGAAGCCAAAATCAAAATAGTTCTACTTTATCCTTGCTTAACGGAGAAGGAAATGGCAACCCACTCCAGTATTTGTGCCTGGAGAATCCCATGGACAAGAGGAGCTTGGTGGGCTACAGTCCATGGGGTCACGAAGAGTCGGACACGACTGAGTGACTCAACACACATCCTTGCTTAAAAAACAAAGAAGCTAAAATCTAAGAAAGTTATTAGTCATTCATTAGTCATTCATTTTGTTCTTATGGATTAAATGTAGACCTAGACTCACTGTTTTTTTTTTTTTTTAAATGTTTACTATGTCTTTTAATGGAACGATAGGATGGCAATAAAATACTAAAATTTTTTTCTTTGGTGTCTGCATTGTCTCCTTGGGATTTTGTCAGGAGGCAGATTTAAATTTTCATTTCAAAGAAGATGCTGTGAGGGAAACCTGGCGTGCTGCAGTCCAGGGGGTAGCAAAGAGTCAGACACGACTTAGAAGGTGGACAACAACAACTTTGTAATAAAATATTTTATTCTGAGACGTTTCCTAGTATAAATCTTAAATTTACAAAAGGAGGGCTGTTTTTCCCATAGTGATGTCAAGCAAAGATAGAATTCCCAACTTCCCTTTTGTTTTCCTACTATTTTTTTGGATTAATGCCTCATCAGGTTTTAATTCAGATCAATCCTAGAAGGATTAGTTAGGCAGAAGACATGTAGCTTTTGATAGAGTTGTGTGTAATGTGCTCTTTCATATGAAGTCTTTTGTGGGCATCTTTTTTAAAAGAAACACTTAAGATTTCTTTCATAGTCCGTTTGAATGTGCCACCTAAGGCACATGACTATCAATACCTTTCTTAAAGGAGTATCCTCCCATGGGATGAATATTTTATAAAAATGGAGGCAGAATATAATGGTTATTTTGTTCCACTGAATGACATTTCTCTAAAAGACCAAGGATGAATTAGCCAACTGCAGAAGCAAAACATACCTTAGTTTTAAAATTTGGTCATGAGTAGGTCCTCATCTCAAAATGCTTTTTGTCAGTGTATTGAGATTTTAAATTATTATAGCTCTAAAGGGACTAAAAGTAATTCCCCCTATCTGTGAGTTTTTTTAGAGTTTATGAAGCATTTTCATGCACTTCATCCTTGTTGAAGAGTTCTTTACATTTCAGGGGATATGGGTATTTAACTAAAAGCATCAAATGTGTGTGTTTTTCCAAGCTCCTGATTTATCCTTCCGTGCCACGTTTCCCCTTTGCTAACCATGTTTGCTTTAGACATCAATAAGTCTAGTTCTGTTTTGTAAATAAGCTCACTTGTATTTTTTCTAAAAAATTAGATTCTACATATGAGTGATGTCATATGATATTTGTCTTTCTCTGACTTATTTCACTCTAGGTCCAAGACAGATAACCAACAAGGACCTGCTGTATAGCATAGGGAGCTCTCCTCAATATTCTGTGATAACTCATGTGAGAAGAGAATCTAAAAAAGCATGAATATATGTATACGTATAACTGAACACTTAGCTATATACCTGAAACTAACACAACATTGTGAATCAACTATGTGCAGATAAAATCAAGATAAAAAAATCATCAAATGCCATGGCAAAACAGTCAACACATGTGTTTTATGAACCATTTAGTTCCGTTCAGTCACTCAGTCATGTCCGACTCTTTGCAACCCCATGAATCACAGCATGGCCAGGCCTCCCTGTCCATCATCAACTCCTGGAGTTTACCCAGACTCACATCAATTGAGTCGGTGATGCCATCCTGCCATCTCATCCTCTGTCGTCCCCTTTTCCTCCTGCCCCCAATCCCTCCCAGCATCAGAGTCTTTTCTAATGAGTCAACTCTTTGCATGAGGTGGCCAAAGTACTGGAGTTTCAGCTTTAACATCATTCCTTCCAAAGAAATCCCAGGGCTGATCCTCAGAATGGACTGGTTGGATCTCCTTGCAGTCCAAGGGACTCTCAACAGTCTTCTCCAACACCACAGTTCAAACGCATCAATTCTTCAGCGCTCAGCCTTCTTCACAGTCCAACTCTCACATCCATACATGACCACAAGAAAAACCATAGCCTTGACTAGACGGACCTTAGTCGGCAAAGTAATATCTCTGCTTTTGAATATACTATCTAGGTTGGTCATAACTTTCCTTCCAAGGAGTAAGCGTGTTTTAATTTCATGGCTGCAGTCACCATCTTCAGTGATTTTGGAGCCCAAAAAAATAAAGTCTGACACTGTTTCCACTGTTTCCCCATCTATTTCCCATGAAGTAATGGGACCAGATGCCATGATCTTCATATTCTGAATGTTGAGCTTTAAGCCAACTTTTTCCACTCTCCTCTTTCACTTTCATCAAGAGGCTTTTGAGTTCCTCTTCACTTTCTGCCATAAGGGTGGTGTCATCTGCATCTCTGATGTTATTGATATTTCTCCCAGCAATCTTGATTCCAGCTTGTGTTTCTTCCAGTCCAGCGTTTCTCATGATGTACTCTGCATATAAGTTAAATAAGCATGGTGACAATACACAGCCTTGACGTACTCCTTTTCACATTTGGAACCATAGAGTGCCTAATTTCCCACTTTCACAGTTGTTTCTAATACACACTCCCAACTTCTAACCCTGTAAATCAGGCAAATGGACACCACTATGGATAGTTGGAACCTGCTTGGACAAGAGAGATTTAAGGTTACAAAGTAACACAGGGTGGGATTAAAAAAGAGTCCATTCCTTACTGTTTTCCTATTTGCATATAGACTAATTTCTAAAAAATCACTTGATTAGGATATAGAATGATTCTTAGAACATTTGATGTTTTTAATTTGCTATATGTAATAAGCACATGGAAGAAGAAATTCTGGGTTACAGCCTTAGCAATTTGCAAAAATTCCAAGTGTTTTTAGTCTATGTTGTTTTTTAAAATGCACACACACACACACACACACACACATACACATATATACATAGAGAGAGAGATACATACAAACACACAAGCAGAAAGGAAAGGAAAAAAAATATCTGGCAATTTCCTGTGATGAAGGACAGATTAAAACTAACCAATTTGGGGTGTTATTATACTTGGGAATTTTCAAAAGTAGGAGCCAGAGTCTCTAAAGATGGAAATTGAACCATCTTCTTTATCTCTAAGGTAACTTTTGGTACATATTTATATTCTAAAATAAGAAAAATCTGTCTAGAGCAAGGAATGAGAATTCCAAATAGGTTGTTTTACTGTACAAAACTTGATTTTTCAACCCCGATTTTACAAAGTTTTGTAACGGGCAGTATTACTATTTTCCCACTTAATGGTAGCAGGCATGGGCAAAATCTCTTTGAAAATATGTATCTTGTTTGATATTTATCTAAGACATGACATAACTTAGAGCTCCTTGACAAATACATAGAATCATATTGCCCTGACTTATTTGCTGGGAGAAAAATAAAAGTGGAGGAGATTGGTACTGGGAAGGGAAAAAAGCAGTCTTCAGTGCTAGAACTGGCTTCTACTCTGGCAGAAAAACAATATCATTAAAATCTGAGAAGGCACTTTTAAGTCTTATAATAATCAGCAACCAAAAGAAAGAAGAGATCTAAAAATAGAGATGGATAATTAACAGTCTAAAAATAGACATGGCTAGCCATATGGAAGTCATTACACTCTGGAGGTTAACTGCTCTGAGGAAAATAAAAATCCAATCAAATATTATTGCATATTAAACTCACTACCTATAAACATAGTCTGTAAATGCTTTATAGGGTTCAGCTTCATCTAAGACAATTTGGTACAAGAAAAATATAAAGGCACAAATTATCATTTCCTAATTCATCAAAGAGTTTTTCTTGGGAAGATGCCTTTGGCTCTAATTCAAAACATCCTTTCTGGCTTAAGATGTGCCTGTCATGCTATTGGCATCATGGGGATTCTGTCTTTCACAACAGGAAAAATAGTGATTTTCAGATCACTTCTTATATTTATAATAAACAGTAATATTTCCAATATAAATAGTATTGCCCTAAGAACAAGTAATTATGCAAAAAACCCGAGACTATCAACAGAGATGGATCTAGTATGGGCCAGCATAAGCTAAAGGCTTCTATTTTTTTTAAGATTAAAGCCATCAGTGTGTAATTTTCTCTGTTTTCATTGTTATTTGGGGAAGATTCAGGAACTCTATATGTTAAGGGGATGCTACAACCTCCTATCAAGGTTGTAGAGCGTCTAGGTCTTTTACTGGCTCCATCCTTCTCGTTGCCTGGAAGGCTGTGGAGGAATCTAAAATCTGCTTGTTGTAGTTTTGAACAGGGTTTTAGAAAAATGGATGTGTGAAGGAGGGATTGAGATGACTAAAATAGAAAGCAGCTTACTAAATGGAAAGAACATAGGTGTGCTGTGTGAGGCAGAGACCCAAACTGGAGATCAGTCTCTGCCTTCTATCCTTTTTATGAACTTGGCCCAAAGATTTATTTGTCTGAACCTTGTGTATCTTATTTGCAAAATGAGAATGATGGTTTCTTAGTATTTATGTTGGGTATTCTAAGCATCTTATATTTAAAATCTCTAGGCACCCAAGGCCTTGGTCCACAGCAATGTTTTAATAAATGATAGTAGCTTTCAATAATGATATCCATCAGCTCAGTAATAGTTAATAAGCTCTTAAGATGTTGACAGACAGAGATTGCAAAATTCACCAAAACAAGAAACTTTATGGTTAAGAAAGATTGTGTTCTAATTTGCAGCCCTGCCATTCAAATTTCAGAAATGCCTCTTGATTCTCTCTATTGATTTTATTTTTTTTAATTTTTTTTAAATTTATTTTTTATTTTTTAAATTTTAAAGTCTTTAATTCTTACATACATTCCCAAACATGAACCCCTCTCCCACCTCCCTCCCCACAACATCTCTCTGGGTCATCCCCTTGCACCAGCCCCAAGCATGCTGCACCCTACGTCAGACATGGACTGGCGATTCAATTCTTACATGACAGTATACATGTTAGAATTCCCATTCTACCAAATCATCCCACCCTCTCCCTCTCCCTCTGAGTCCAAAAGTCCGTTATACACATCTGTGTCTTTTTTCCTGTCTTGCATACAGGGTCGTCATTGCCATCTTCCTAAATTCCATATATATGTGTTAGTATACTGTATTGGTGTTTTTCTTTCTGGCTTACTTCACTCTGTATAATTGGCTCCAGTTTCATCCATTTCATCAGAACTGATTCAAATGAATTCTTTTTAACGGCTGAGTAATACTCCATTGTGTATATGTACCACAGCTTTCTTATCCATTCATCTGCTGATGGACATCTAGGTTGTTTCCATGTCCTGGCTATTATAAACAGTGCTGCGATGAACATTGGGGTACATGTGTCTCTTTCAATTCTGGTTTCCTCGGTGTGTATGCCCAGCAGTGGGATTGCTGGGTCATATTGATTTTAAATGACTTTTGCTTTCTTAAATATGGCCATTCATTCAAGATCTATTTTTTTATTCTTCTGATATCAGAATACTCTCCTTGTTGTAGTTCAGTTGCTCAGTCTTGCCCAACCGTTGCAACTGCATGGACTGAGCACTCCCAGCTTCCCTGTCCTTTGCTATCTCTTGGGGTTTGCTCAGACTCATGTCCATTGAGTCGGTGATGCCATCCAGCCATCTCATCCTCTGGTGCCCCCTTCTCCTCTTGCCCTCAGTCTTTCTCAAGAATCTTCACCAGTACCACAGAGCACTCATGTAATAGTTCTTATCCGTGTTTTGATTCTATTTTTGATCTTCCTATGAACGTGACTGCTTCTGAGTTATAAATAAATGAAGCCTAAATAATTGTAAAAGTGGATGCAAAAATCAAATCTTCATAAGAGATCTTGCATATTTCTTCTTTCTCAGATAATTTATATTTTCTGTTGCCATTGTTCATAGGATTTTTCCAATAAACTTTCTAAATGGTTGCTATTTATGAATATGAAGGTATTAACTTCCATGAAATGATACTACTTTACTTAATAACCTTTTCAATTATATCTTTGAGTTTCATCTGTTATTTAGTCAATTCATCTGAAAATTCATCTCCCCTCTTTTTTCAATTTGTATTCTATTTTTTCCTTATCTAACCATATATAAAATAATTATAATGAGAACCTACAGTAGAATGTTAAATATTAGCAGTAATAATGGACATCTTCGTATTTTTTCTGACATTTTGGGGAATGTTTCTAGAGATTCCCTGTCAAGTATTGTGCCAACTTTTGGACTGAAATAGTGCATTTTATTACATTTGGAAATTGTCCCATCTGTTGGTATTTTGCTGAGTTTTTTTATCAGAAGGGATTTTGAATTCTGGTAAATTTTTAGTAGCTTTTTTATTCATTTTTAGAACAATTACTATCACAATTTAATTTCAATTTATTAAAATTAGTCACTTTTAAAAAATCTAAACGATATATGAACACATATATTTTCTCATAGTATTCATCTTTTGAAAGTTTGTCTGTGTTTGAGAAATCTGTACAAAATTATTTTGGATTATGTTTGAAAAATCTGTACCAAGTTTTTCTGGATGACATTTTTATTAAGTTGTAATGCAGTCTTTTTTATTGACTATTTTATGAACAGAAACACTAAATAGATTATTTACTATAAGAACTATATGTAGCTTGATAAAATGTATTATTGTGCCATTGTGTTTTTTTCTGTTTGTGCTATTTTTTGGCTCAGTAATACATCTGTTGTTTTGTTGTTTAGTCGCTCAGTCGTGTCCGACTCTTTGCGACCCAATGGACTGCAGCCCGCCAGGCTCCTCTGTCCTTGGGATTTCCCAGGCAAGAACACTGGAGTGGGTTGCCATTTCCTGCTTCAGGGGATCTTCTCCACCCAGGGATCGAACCCTTGTCACCTGCATCAGCAGGTATATTCTTTACTGCTGAGCTACCAGGGAAGCCCCATTAATACATTTATGAAATTCAAAAAGAAAAATACTAGAGATATATAAGGAAAATCTCATTTTTACTTCTACAACCATCTTTTTAGCCCTTACCTTTCACCTTTCCACAGGTAACCACCAAAACACTCTTAGCTTTTGCATGTCTATGCCGAGTGTACATATGGGTACAGATAACTGTGAAAAAGGCGCTTATTCTTGCATCATTGTTTTTACAATAGATAGAATAAGACACACATTATTGCACTTTATTTCTTTATCAGCAATATATCTTAAAGATCATTCCATCTCAATAGAGTAAAATTTCTCATTCTTTTTATTGTTCATTATATGCTATATCATAATTTATATCATTATTCTATTTAGTGGATATTTAGAATGTCTCCAATATTTCTCAGGGGCAAACAATATTGAAATGAAAAAATTCCAAAGAATCAAAATCTGTATTAGTAAGACTGATAAACAAGCATTTTTTTAACCTTGTTAGAGGGATTATAAATTGATGTAGTCATTCAGACAGTAATTTGAAGGATTTATTTGGCAAAAACAGAACTATGTTCAGCAACATGCACCTGAACATTATTTTTCATACAAAGTTAAAAGCACATTGTATTTCCATCCTGACCGCCTGCTCAGATGGTAGAAAATCTGCCTGCAATGTAGGAGACCTGTGTTCAATCCCTGGGTTGGGAAGATTCCTGGAGAAGGAAATGGCAACCCACTCAAGTATTCTTGCCTGGAGAATCCCATGGACAAAGGAGCCTGGCAGGCTACAGTCCGTTGGGTTGCAGAGTTGTACATGACTGAGTAACTCTCTCACTCACTATGGAAGGCATTTAGTGACCGCTAACAAAATTACAAATGCCTGTTCTCCTTAAAACAACAAATTCACTTCTGGGAAGAGATTCTGTTTTCTGTTTAGATTTCCATAGTGGTTGGTTTAAAAACAGGGAAGAGATTCCTGATTTAAAAGGCCTTGTACTCTATTTGCAGGATAATATGTTCTGAAGACTTTAAAGAACAGAATAGGTGCTTACTAGATGTATATAGCCATCTACCAACCTTCTGTGACCCCTTTAAGCATCATTTTTTTTGTTTTTATTCATGTGCTATCATCAGAAATAGATTTCTGTCTTAGACTGAATAATTTTGCACCTACACCCCTTGTGATTTCGAGTGCTTTCTCTCTGGTTTGTACCAGAACATTTCCATTATACTTCTCCCTTCCGCCAACTCATTACCTGGCCTCACTTTTATTTCTTTTCCTACAGTAGAAAAAGTAATTGAATTGGCCGAAAATTATCTAATCTTTTTGTATTTCCTTCCTCGATTCCTTTCTCAAAAGATCCCCTGTGAAAAGGTGAATAGACATTTTCCTCTCTTGGCATTCCCCTCCTTCATCCCTCTCCATTCTGTAATTTTAAAATGTCATTTGTATACTAATTTATAATTAATTTTGTCATATCACATGCTAACACTCAAATAGAATAGAAGGGTTATCCTGAAAAGAATCTGATCCTCCCTTACAATTAACCCCTCTCCTAGTTTCATTTCCCAGAGGTAATCTCTTTTAAAATTTCTGTTCAAGTGTTACCCAGTGTTTACTTTCATAACTTCAAATAATGTGGTCATACTGCTATTCTTGAATGATTAAGTTTAAACTTTCTATTTCTTTTCTTGTATGAAAGATAAGGGTTTATCTTTTACATATCACCCTACTCTTCCCATTCCCTTCTTCTTGATAGCTATTTAATTTTTATCTAATTCCATTGGCTAAGTACATATACCTTCAATTAATGCACTTGAACCTTTTTGCTTTTTCCATAATTATGCGTATTTCTTTGATTCTATGTAAGATATGCTACTTCTTGGCTTTACTCTGTCTACCACCTTTCCCTACCACTACTGTTTCCTACTTCTGAGAGGTAGTTGTCAAGTTTGATAACATTTATATTATATTCTGAAACAATAGTCAAGTCTTCTTTACTTTTTCGGTATGTTGAGTCTACAGGTGGAAACCAACAACAATTAATTATGACGTCATTCTTGTTCATGATGGAACCAAGTAATGAATTATAATTCAATTGCCCCTCTATTGGTACAAGGTCTTAAACTCATTTGGAACTTCTGTTTGGAGAATGTTTGTAGTGCCAAGAGGCAGAACAGCTCCCTGCTTTTTATGCTAAATTTGGTGTTCTAATCTATGCTTCTTCATGAAAAAATGTGTTTAATTAACTTGTTTATTTTATTTGGAGGATAGTTACTTTACAATATTGTGATGGTTTTTGTCATACATCATCCTGAATTGGCATAGGTATACACTTGTCCTCCCCCTCCTGAAGCCCCCTCCCACCTCCCTCCCCACCTCATCCCTCTGGGTTGTCTCAGAGCACCGGCTTTGGTTGCCCTGCCTCATGCATTGAACTTGCACTGGTCATCTGTTTTACATATGGTAATGTCCATGTTTCAACACTATTCTCTCAAGTCATCCCACCCTTGCTTTCTCCCACTGAGCTCAAAAGTCTGTTCTTTATGTCTGTGTCTCCTTGGCTGCTCATGTAGGAACATCAATGACATCTTTCTAAATTCCATATTTATGCATTAATATACAGTATTTGCCTTTCTCTTTCTGACTTACTTCACTCTGTATAATAGGCTCCAGGTTCATCCACCTCATTAGAACTGACTCAAATGCATTCCTTTTTATGGCTGAGTAATACTCTGTTGTGTATATGTACCACAATTTCCTTATCCATTCATCTGTTGAAGAACATCTAGGTTACTTCCATGTCCTAGCTATTGTAAACAGTGCTGCAATGAGCACTGGGGTACATGAGTCTCTTTCAGTTAGGGTTTCCTCAGGGTATATGCCTAGCAGTGGGATTTCTGGGTCGTATGGCAGTTCTATTTTTATTTTTTTGAGGAATCTCCACACTGTTCTCCATAGCAGCTATACCAGTTTGCATCCCTACCAACAGTGTAAGAGGGTTCCCTTTTCTCCACACGCTCTCCAGTGCTTATTGCCTGTAGACTTTTTGATGGTGGCCATTCTAACTGATGTGAGATGAAACCTCATTGTGGTTTTCATTTGCATTTCTCTAATAATGAGTGATGTTGAGCATCTTTTCATGTGTTTGCTAGCTGAAGAATTGATGCTTTTGAACCATGGTGTTGGAGAAGACTCTTGAGAGTCCCTTGGACTTCAAGGAGATCCAACCAGTCCATCCTAAAGGAAATCAACCCTGAATATCCATTGGAAGGACTGATGCTGAAGCTGAAACTCTAATACTTTGGCCACCTGATGCAAAGAACTGACTCACTGGAAAAGATCCTGATGCTGGGAAAGATCGAAGGCAGGAGGAGAAGGGGACGACAGAGGATGAGATGGTTGGATAGCATCACCGACTCGATGGACATGAGTCTGAGTAAGCTCTGGGAGTTGGTGATGGACAGGGAAACCTGGTGTGCTGTAGTCCATGGGGTTGCAAAGAGTTGGATGTGGCTGAGTGACTGAACTGAACTGAAGTGAACCGCAGCTCTGCTTAATATTATGTAACAACCTAAATGAGAAAATAATTTGAAAAAGAATAGAAACATGTATATTTATAACTGAATCACTTTTTCCGTATACCTGAAATCATCACAACATGGTTAATCAACTATCCTCCAACATAAAATAAAAACTTTAAAAGAAATCTGTCTTCTTCATGAAGCATGTCCACTGTGATACCACTGAGGCCATCTATCATTGTACAAGATAAATGTCTTCATAGTTAATATGATAAATCTGTATATTGATTATGATTAACACTAGATGGTTTTACTTAGACATAGTGCTAGTTTTGTTGATTATATTTTGTGTTTCCTCAAGTGGTCACTGTATCCAAATGCTCTTGAATAACTGTTTTTTCACCTCTTGTGCTACGTATTTTTTGCTCCACCCTAATGCTTAAAACAGTTTGAAGCTTCCTGTGGATGGCAATTTCCATTCCTGAAAATCCAGCTTCTGAATGAGATCTATATCTTGGGTTATTCCATAGTTATCTTGATTCATTCTACAGGGAAATGACCAACTTGAAGTATATTAATGGAATCACTGGTTCAGGAATTCCAACTGTATTTCCTGGGTTGATCACAGACACCTCC
Source organism: Capra hircus (assembly GCF_001704415.2). Classification (NCBI taxonomy): domain Eukaryota; kingdom Metazoa; phylum Chordata; class Mammalia; order Artiodactyla; family Bovidae; genus Capra; species Capra hircus. The sequence continues at coordinate 4,238,472 of NC_030820.1, forward strand.
ACCCCTCCCAATTCTATAGAATCTTATCCAGGGGCATCTCTTAGATTCCTTTCTCTTATACTTAATGTACCTTTCTGATATTTATTTCTTTATAGTCCCAATACCACCTTGGTTCAAGCCTTTATCTCCTCCTTAGGCTTAGGGTTAGCTCCTAACTGACCTCCTGCTTTTAGAGGTGTTACCCAAACCCACACTGGCAAAGCATTCCTTGGGTCCGAAGATATCCAGTGATTCTTTATAATCTAGCAACTGCATTTCAAACTTTTAACTTTAGCACTTAAATTCCTCTGTGATCTAACTACATGTTCCCAAATGCCCCTAAACAATAATAAGCCTAATCTAATCCCCCAATAATAGTTTAAAATTCTTTGAATACATATTGTCTCCTCACCAACTTCACTTATGCTAGTCTCTCTTTTTGGAATGCCCATTTCCAGTCTTTGCATGATTAATTTTTCCTCAATTTTGAAACCTTTTCCAAATTTAATTAGAGCCAATGAGTTTCTCTGATGCCTTAAAGCTGAAATGTATCTCTTTCCCCATGCCTTCTTCTAGAACTTCCTTGACATCAATTCTTCACTTTTAAGAATCTCTTGCCATGCACTGATCTTTTTATGTTATTCTCCAAACTAGATGTGTCTTCTTTGAGAAAAGGCATGTGCTAAGCATATTTTTTGTTCCTCAATGAATCCATTATTGTGGGAACTCCAGAAATAGGTTGACTACAAAATTGAATCTATAACATGAAATCAGTCATTCTCATGGACCTGCCTTATTTGGAGGAAGCAGTGCACAAATATATGGAACTGTTCTAAGATGTAGTTTGGTTTTATTTTTTCATGAACAGATAAGAGACTATGCAGATGGTATTCAGGATGGATTTCAAATAAATAAATGAGGCTGAAGACTGATTGAGCTTCCCATTTTTAGTGGAACACGATGTAGGATGTTTCATTTTTGCCTGGGGAAATTAAGACAAATGAAAGAGCCGACTGAAAAAATGTCAAAATATATTTTATAGCCATGTGTAAATTCAGACATGAAAGCATTTAGTCATTCATATTACAGGCTGAAATGTCCTCCTGGCCTGGCTTTAGAAGAAGAAATTGTATGTCTTAATTATCTGTGGGCCTTATTAAAACTGCAAGCTTGTTCATCTCTGCTGTGTGTACTGAAAACCACTTCTCACAGTTCCATAAATAATAATGGCATAATGATCAAGAGATGTGCACTTAGAAGTTTTAGGAGAAAATAGCCCATGGAACAGCAGGTATTTATATATGGGAAAGGAATTTTCCCTCACCTGCCAACATGACTTAACTATATAAGCAGATAGCAATTAGCATCTTTCAGGGAGTTTGGAAAGTTCACATGTTGGCATTGCAGTTATATTCTTGCAGTAATGAAAATGAAGTCAGGATTATCTGTAAAGATTTTATAAAATGTCAAGTTGTAGTAAAATATAAGGGAAACACTAACGTGGTTAAATAAGTAGCCTGGGGGTACAGGGAAGAAAGGAATGGGCAAATATCAATTTCAGACTAGGGTAGATTAAAATTAGCGTATCAGGTAAGGGTCATCCATTCTAATTGTTTTATTTTGTAGGTAAAGGGATAAGTGAAAGTGAACGTTGCTCAGTCGTGTCCGACTCTCTGCCACCCCATGGACTATGCAGTCCACGGAATTCTCCAGGCCAGAATACTGGCGTGGGTAGCCTTTCCCTTCTCCAGGGGATCTTCCCAACCCAGGGATGGACTCCAGGTCTCCTGCACTGCAGGTGGATTCTTTACCAGCCGAGCCACAAGGAAAGCAGGAAATAAAGTCACTGCCTCTACTGTTTTATCATCCTCTTTACAATATGTATTTGTGAAAAGTAGACTTTATGCGCTTGATCCCTCTTGTCTTGGAAACATTAAATATTTTTCTATTCCCAATAACTTTGTAAAACAAATAGTTCTGCTCTTTATTTTAATCACAGGGATGGTGAGAACAAAAATATTGTCATTAAAACAGTTATGTGCTTCAGCTCTATCAGGAGCTGGTACAATGTCAAGTGCCTTCAACCTGGTAAGTATAGGACCTGAGAGGGTCTATACACAGAATTCAGGGGATCTGTGAGTCAGAAATCACGTTTCTATTCTCACTAAGTTCTATCCAGAATAGAAAATTTCTTTCAGTAATGAATGTGAGCAACAATCACAGTCAGTTCAGTTCAGCTCAGTTGCTCAGTCGTGTCCGACTCTTTGCAACCCCGTGATTCGCAGCACGCCAGGACTCCCTGTCCATCACCAACTCCCGGAGTTCACTCAGACTCACGTCCATTGAGCCAGTGATGCCATCCAGCCATCTCATCCTCTGTCGTCCCCTTCACCTCCTGCCCCCAATCCCAGCAGTACCAGGATATAAATATCTTTAAGTTTCATGACAGTGGTTACAATATGTTAAAATCTCATATATTATTGTCACCACTTGGAAAATGTAGTAGCTAATAGATGCATTTAACTTAATAGTTACATATTAATTCATTAATTTAAAAAAAACTGTGTTTTACTCTATCACAAATCTTTGTGTTTAACCACATTCATACAATTGATTTCCTTTGTATTCTTATGTATTTTTTCTGATATTTTAAAAAATACTTTGAAAAGAGTCCATAGGCTTCCTCAGATCCAAAACTCAGGACACAAAAAGAATTTTGAACTCCTATACTGAAAAACAGCTTCATATGTTTAGGTTTTAATCTTTATTTCTTTTCAAGGGTGTAGTTTTGAAATTAGTTTTGAAACTAGTCTTAACAATGTTTTCATTGTAATTCAGTCTATCATGCTCATTAACATTGATTTTCTATTTTAGCCCCCACCTGGTGGGCTGCCGTCTATGGGGTCGCACAGAGTCGGACACGACTGAAGCGACTTAGCAGCAGCAGCAGCAGAGAGATTAAGCTTGAATTTCTTGTAGGAAGTTTTACTACCACTTTTAAAATGATTAGAATGGAAAGATCATATTTTTAAAGAATAAATTTAATGTCTTTTTAATAAATTTAATGTCTTTTCAAAATGGGCCTTAAAATGAGATTCCAAAACTTCTAATTTAATACTAGAGTTATTCTCATACTTCACCAACTATTGAGACAAGAGCTGATAAAATAAAGACTTCAAACAACACCACTCTTAAACCTGGAATAAAACATGTGGAGACATATGCATTTTCCCCACTTTATCCCTAAGTAGATGAATTTGTGGCTGATTGTGAATTACGCAAAATGACTCATATATCGAAAAGTTCCCTAAAATGACATGCTGTTGTTCAGACACAGAATGCTTCTTTTCTTTCTTAAACAAAAAAAAAAATGAGACTGAGGAATTGTTGCCAAAGGGAATTAGGATTTAATCTTAGCAAATAATATCCAGGATACTATGAATTAAACATGTAAAATGATTTAAATTTAAGAATTATCTCTCAAATAGCATTTCTCATTTATGTTGAATTTTTAACAACTTGCTTGGTTTTATCTATACCTTTCTAGAGATCAAATGTCAGGGCCTGGAAATTGGGGCCAGATGGCGCTAGCCAAGTTGAAATATGCAAATGCAGCAACACTTATCACACTACTTGCTTTTTACCCCTGTTGTGCATGCAGGTTGGGTGGGAGGTCTTATACAAATTTTCCAGAGGCAATCCTTTATAAAGGCACCGTGTAGCTGTCAGGGCTTCGGTTCTTTACATTTCAGTTTCAAAAAAAACTTTAAAGTTTTTTTTTTTTTTTTTTCCTGAGGTCACTGCCGATCATCTAAATATGTGGTAGCGGTGACACAGTAGTGGCAAAGTGATCACACATCATTACATAGTGCACACGTGATTATTTATGCCTTCTCAACCACAGTGTAAGTTACAAGCAATTATTTTTCCGTCTCCTCCATGTAATTACACTGTAATCTACTGGGACATGTAATTGCATGGACGGCTTCTGCACTGAATTACGCAGCTCTCAGGGACCATGTGAGACCCCTGGAGCCTTTTACCAGCTAGTAGCTGGGCGGTCTCTTTGTGTAAACCTGGTGGCCTGAATATAAGGGCTGTCCTGGAGGGAGATTTGCAACCCAGATGTAGTGTAGGGCCACCAGGTAAAGTGCCTATGGGAGGGAGAGCCTGTGTGTTTGACATCCAGCCTCAGCAGATGGCCTCTTGATTTCCTATCCTCAGATTATGAAATGTTTCTGGGAAAAAGGCAGCCTTTGTGGAAGCAAAATTTTTATTGGTGGGAAATTTCTTTAGGATTTAGGGATCTTTTATCAATACTTGCCATTGTTAGACTCTATGTGTTTAATGAATGTTCAGTGCTTTAAAATATACAGTTTTATGGAAATGTGTGTGCTCAAAGAAAGTGATAAATTGCTTGACAAAATGCAAAATAAATATACCATCACCCAAGAGAAAGAGGAAATGCCTTTTCTTTCTTCCCTCCTTCTTTCCTTTTTCCTTTGACCTTCCTTTCTCCCTCCATCACTCATTTTTTTCTTTTTTTTTTCTCTCATTCTTTCTATAAGGTACAAATGTAAAAGCAGCACATTAAGTAAATAATCTGATTTTGTGATAATTTGCTACTATTTCTACCATGTTCATCTAAGAAAGAGCAATTTTTAATCATTTACCTATTGATTTATCAGGGTGCCTTCTCAGACAGGCTCTGAAGCCATAGTTTGTCCAAGTGGGAATCAGGAAACTCCCCAGAGAGGCTGTGCTAGAGCTTGGCTCCTCTGGGAAGAAAGCAGGCATTAGATGGGTGTGATCCTCTATCTTTGTCTCACTGGCCTCCCAGGAAAGTTCAGGCTTTCCTCAGCTTCACTGCTGGGCTTGGTGATTATCCAGGTTTGGCACATGCCGCGCACCAGACAACCTGTTGCGCGTCTCCTGTGGGTACACGTATTTCATTGCATGCTAGGATTCTTATAAGAAGAAGTTGTTGGGGACAAGCGTATCTTCAGCTAAACAGAAATTTTCTGGAAGAAGTCTGCAGAATCAGAGCTAAAGCAATAATGTTGGATTGAATCCTGTGATCAGAAAGGCAAAATCCTTGCTTGATTAGCCTTTAACAATAACTTTCAATTAAGTGTGTAGTTATATTATTCATCACTAGATCTTCCAAATGCATGTGAATTCTGGAGTCATTTTTCTTTTTTTTTTATTTTTGGAGTCATTTTTCTTGAAGTGACTTGAATAAAAGAACTATTGGAAGAATTTTAAAAACAGTCTTGCTCAAAAAAAGGCTATTTTGAAAATGTGTCTCTCAAGTGGATCTTCCCCGACCCCTACATTTACTGAGATAAATCGACAGTTTTTAAATGAGGAATAATTATCTATCATCTATCACATTTTTTTCTCCAAAAAATAAAGTTTTATTCAGCAAATATATTCTTTACTATTTTACTCATGTATATGTAGATTAGTATTTTTCTAATCTATTCATATGCACTCTAGTATAGTTTTATGATTTATATACTTGAGAATGAACATACATAGGTAGCTTAGGGCTTCCCAGGTGGCTCAGTTAGTAAAGAATCTGCCTGCAATGCAGGAGACCTTCTGCAGGAGACCTGGGTTCGAGCCCTAGGTTGAGAAGATTCCCTGGAGGAGGGCATGGCAACCCACTCCAGTATTCTTGCCTGAAAAGTCCCATGGACAGAGTAACCTGGGAGCCTACAGCACATGGCGTGGTAAAGACTCGGACACAACTGAGCAAGGTAATGCATACATAGGTAGACTCATATGTAGGTGGATATATAGATATATAAATACAGTGGAATGATTGATTTTCATTGCTGAACATTTATAGGTGCAAATCTTATAAACTGTATACCTCAAAAAATTCTCTGAAATAAATGATCAATATGTATCCTCACATTTAGATACTTGGATGATTCAGTTCAGTTCAGTCATTCAGTTGTGTCCGACTCTCCGCGACCCCATGGACTGCAGCACGCCAGGCCTCCCCGTCCATTACCAGCTCCAGGAGTTTACTCAAACTCATGTCCATTGAGACTTGGATGATTAGTCGTCACCAATAGTTCTAAACATGTGGTTGACATTACCTTACAAGCCTTTAATTTCTTGTCTAATGGTTTCCTTAGAGTCACTCACTAATAAGTCATGTGTTTTAGATGATTACAAATTTGATTTGTTTCACTTTTGGCTCTCCTTCACCACAGTGACACACACTTGTGGGGTAGAGGCTACAGTTAATTTTTTGTTGCCTATGAAAATGCTACTTTGTCTTCCTTTGACCTAGATGCTAAGTTTTCCTTAGGTCATCAAGGATTTTTGACTTGGCAAAATACTTTGAGATTTTAGACATTTTTTTTTTTTAATGTCACCACCACATTCAGGGACCTCCAGTGAAATAAATGAGAGATTCAGATGAATCTGCTTGTAGTTTTGTGTGGTATATAAGGTCAGTGTCCATAGGGCAACCCCTTACCATGGGGAATGCAAGTACACTCTAATTAGAAGAGGCAAAGTGCTCTCTGTCTGTATGAGTACCACTAAGGACCAAGCTAAATGGTTTTTTTTCCCCCCTAAAATCATACTATTCAGTAACTATATCACTATTGTAACTTGTGGAATTTATTGAGTTATCAACAGAAAGAAAGATGTTTAAAATATTTGCCTATTAACTGATAGCTTCAAAAATCTTGCTTACCCATCACAGGTTCATTCCTAATTTTATTAAAGCTTTTAACTATAAGAACTTGAATTCAATATATAATAAATCCACTTTCTAAATTTGTGTGAGGTTTCTCATGTTTCCTCTTAGAGTTAGACTTCATGTTACTGTCACTTGGTTCTTGCCTGGGAAAATCCCGTGGGCAAAGGAGCCTGGAGGGCTACAGTCCATGGGGTTGCAAACAGTCGGACGTGACTGAGTGACTGAGCACAGACACCATTTGGTTACATTAGCCCAAACCAAAGTGATAGTAAAGAAAAACTGAAGGTGCCCTAACAGTCAACAAAAGGCTGGGCATGTCTTGGGGAAGCTGTCTAGTAGGAAGCCTTGTGAGAGAAGACCTGTGGTCCAAACCTCAGCTGTCCTGAGCAGGAACTACAAGCCACCTCATGATAACCGAGTACTTGAAAGGCAGTGGGTCCAAATTGACATGGACACAAATTGAGAAGTTTTCGCTGTTAAAAGCATATCTATTTTGAAGATTTAGTATGAAAACAAGAAAGTATACTATTGCATTAATAATTTTTACAACATAACTTGTTGGAATGATAATACTTTGGACATATCAGCTAAATCAACTATAATTTAAACATAATTTCATCTGATTATTGTTACTGTTTAAATGTGGCTACTGGAAAATATTAAACCACATACATGCCTTGCATTATATTTCTATTGAACAGTACTATCTAGAAGTTAAATCAATGGGCTTTATTGGAAGCCCTTGATTCTCTTGCCAGCACAGTTTGGCTTTGGATGATACATAGAATCATAAAAGCCCTCAGTTTCTTCATCTGTGAAATGGGGATAATAACACTTCCCACTGACTGACGTCATAGGGAAGTAACTATAATATTTAATGATCCAGAGCTTGTAAATGTTGAGTTCTTTGGATCTTCTAAAGTGAAACTAGTTTTTTTTTTTTCTTTTTTAAATTCCCTGAGGACTAGACTATGTGAATAAACAAATAGAGTGCATGGGAAAACACCCACACACTCACATAGCTCTGGCCCGTTTTCCTTTTGGTGAATTTATAGTGGCTACAGACAACAGGGGAAGAAAAAAAGAATCATGTTCTTAAAAATGCCAAACGGACTACTGTCAGGCATGTCTAAACTTCATATGGCCTAAATATCTGTAACTCTAAAAGTGTCCATACTGGACTGGTAATTTTTGAAGCTGTGGGGACATGGGGCATGGAATTTCATTATATGTTTGTGTGTGTATGTATATTTATGTGTGTGTGTGTATGCATTTGAAATGTTCACAATTAAAATGTTTTGAAAAAATAACTAATGACCATTCTGCCGTATCTCATCTCTTGAAAATTTAAAAAATTTCCTTTGTGCTTTCCATGACATTGTTGTAGGCTGATGCTCTCCTTCACAATAATTTTACATTTGCAACCATTCTGCCAAAAGAATATTTTTGCCCTGAGCTCAAGGTTAGATGAAACCTTTCTTTTCCTCATGACTTCAGAGCGAAATGATCCTAACATAAGCAGGAATAAATGAACCAGGATGAGTCAATAAAAACTCATCCTTCTTCTTCCTCCCTAACTTTGTGGTGTTTTAATAGTTAGTAATTTAATTCTCTTGATGTCTCTTTCCCCCAGTGGAATCAAAGTCTTTTTTTTCCCTACCCCCAATCTCAGAATTGATGGTGTGGATATGAGGGATGCTTGTTTTTAAGCACCATGGGGTTTTTTGTTGTCAAGATGGACTCGGGTTCTTCCTGAAACACAGGAAGCATGAAATATTTTCATCCTCTGAAGAAGCAGCCTCCTGACCCGCTGGAGCCAGTGCAGTCATGCTGAGTGGTCTACGTTTTCCTGTTCCTTTGCTTTGTACAACACGGAAGTCTTGTTTGATGTCTAAATATGAGGATGCTGGAAATTTGGCATGCCAAAGCTTCACTTTATATCCGTAATTTTCACATCCTTTATTGAGAACTACACACTTGCACATTGTGGTAGGCTTTGAGGGGGTGGGTAAATAGATGTCAGCAATTATATTTATGTATCTACTTCAGGTGTATAGCAAAAATGTCCTTCAAAGGATGACTGCATTAGACTGGGGGAGGATATTGTGTGTGTGTGTGTGTGTGTGTGTGTGTGTGTGTTTGATTGAAACTAGAACAATAACGTGAAATATCATTAGGTGCTGAAAATCATAAACCTTAGCCTACGGCTCTGATAAAACCCAGGAGACAATCTTCTTGTTTCCTTTATCGTTCTGTAGGCAAGTAACTTTTATCCCCATTTTATCAATACAAATAAAAATTCTAAAGCCTAGGGAATTAAATAACATGATTAAGCCGCACAGGTCATTGAGGGTAGGAGTGAGTGGAGGGGAAGAATACCGAATGTACTTTGGAGAGAATTAGTCACTTAAGAAGAGTAGTCATTTGAAGTGGAGAATGATAGCTATCGATTGAAATCATCCTTTGCCTAATCTTTTGAAGGAATGATGGTGTCTTAGAGAATTTAAACTGAACAAGTGTTTCACTGAGTGGGAAAACTCAGGGCCTTAAGCAGTTCCCAGTAGGCATCTTGGAGCTGCAGCAGCCTGGAGATCCAAGGTTTGAGCAGGGGGCTTGAAAGGCCAACCGTGGGTACCAGTCTAGCTGCTCTGCCTGGTGGGACAACGTGAAGGGGAGTTGAGCCTGATGAGGGAAGCTGTGCCTGGAGGAGTAGGCTTGGGTTGAGGGGAAACACATGCTCATGAAGCAGAATAACACCAAGTCCCCCAGAATCCCGCAGCAGAGGAGCCTGTGTAGACACGCGTGTATGAGCACAGGTGACATTCTACCTGGTTGGATGACCGCTTTGCAGGGCCCTAGAGGAAAGGCTGGGGAAGATGTATGATAGCCAACCATTGTGTCTGCTTGTGATAACTGAAACAGCTGAGATAAATACAAGGTTGGAAAGTAGCAAAGAGAATAGTAATATCTTAAGGGGTGGGAGGGAGTGCTCCAGACTTCCAGGGATGGTTTTACCGAAAAAGGTCCATCAGTTTGTTGTCTCCTGAGAGCAGAACCTGAGGTAAGGATCTAGGTGCATTTTGGTTTAATTGGGAGCACGTCGCAGGAGGCATCAGGGGGTCAGGGATGAGGGAGAGCTACCACAAGGGTGTTTTATCAAGGATCCCCTGTGGGCAGTGGGACTTGGTTCCACCGGGACTTCCTGAAAAACAAGCACAATGCCTTCCAAAACTGTCCACTTAAAAGACAGGAAACTGGAGTACTTAACCACTGGCTCCTGTCTGCACTGGTGGAGAGTTCCCTCCGGGGACTGTGCTTGCATATGGGAGCTGCACAGGGAAGCTTGTGGGCCAGAGAACTGAAAGAGGTCTGCTGGGTTTCTTGAGGTGGAGCCGCATGGCGTGACTTACATCCAAATGCACTTGGAAGTCTCCAAGGTAGGTTCAGCTGCTACTGGTGCTGAGCTGAGGGATGCAGTCATGGAGCTATCTGCGAGTGGAAACTGTGACTCTAGGTTGATAAAAGATTAGAAAGCCAAAGAGACGTGTAGAAGAACATTCGCTAAGCTCCATGGTATAAAAGAGCAAGACTGCTTTTAGAAATTTAAGGAAGTGAGTCAAGATAAAGCTGGGTATTCTACACAGAAGACAAATCATAGAGACAAGAGTCATTCTATGGAGTTTCAATTTTGTATTTTTAGAGTCCAGCATCTAGGTCAATAGTGTCCAAAGTAGACATTCCTTTTTTAAAAAAATTTTTTATGTAGACAGTTTTAAAGGTTTTATTGAATCTGTTATAACATTGCTTCTGATTTATGTTGTGGTATTTTGGCTGCGAGGCATATGGGATCTTAGCTTCCTGAGCAAGGATCAAACCCATGCTCCCTGCATTAGAAGGTGAATTGTTAACTACTGGACTGCTAAGTCCTTTCTTAATTATGTATTTTTTAATCCTAAAAAGGAAAGAAAATTGAACTTGATAACTGTTTAATACATGGCTGGGCCACAGCACTGGCACTCAGTCCTGGTAACACAGAAAATGTCATACATGGTGTGGGAGGAAGCGTGTAGAAAGCATGGGAGTGCCTCCTCCCACCAGGCAGTGCGGCGGTAGCAACACTGCCTCGTTTGCTCTCATAGCCTGTTGCAATGTATTGTTAGTTAAGTGAAGCTGGTTGGATAGAATCATGGACTTAATTAAGGGGTATTCACTGAACTTCTTCTCACAAAATGGACAAGGGCATTAAAGGAGATTCTTGAAAAGAACCATCACCTTGAAGAGAATACCAGTTAAGAAATGGTAAGAAAACAGAAGTGTGAGCAGCATTGACTTTATCCTGTTCTTACAGCAATTGCTTCATCCATCCTGTAATGCGATAACAAACAGTTAAATAATAATAAGTAGCCCCCCCCCCCAAAAAAAAAGCAGAAAAATAGAAATAATTAAGAAGACTTGGGACTTCCCTGGTGGTCAGGTGGTTAAGACATCGCCTTTCAATGCAGGGGCTGTGGATTTGATCCCTGGTCAGCGAGCTAAGATCTCATGTGCCTCATGGCCAAAAAAAACAAAACATAAAACAGAACCAGCATTGTAACAAATTCAATGAAGACTTCTCAAAATCTCTAGAAAAGAACACTGAAGTGTGGGCTTAAAACCATTGCTACTAAAAATATAGTCCAGGTCACACCTTAAGAAGACACTTTCTGGAGATGTTAGCTATTGTAAAATCACTTTGATTTGTAAGCTTTTTGGAAATAGCAAACTGTTTCATATTCTTTTTTATATTTCTACTTCTTGCCTTTTTTTTTAACTACACATAAGGAGTATTAGTACAGTATATGTGTATAATGTATAGACAGAATCCATATACGTATAGATGTACATGCATGCACATATATACATATATATTTAAATATGCATGTGTTATTGATAAAGGCTAAAATTCTCTCCCCTTATTATCAGACTCTGAAACAAGGACCAGGGCAGGTAATTTGCTTGGGAGGTGATTTCAGGAAAGACACAAGAGGGTGAGGAAGTGACACAGAAAAGAGAGAAATGCCAATAATGGGTGTGAGTACAGCAGACAGCTAGTGCTCAGTTCAGTTTGGGACCATCTAAGAACCACATGAGTGCACCCTATAATTGCCCACTGAGAGCTAGGATTGTTGGGCTAATTTCCACTGATTCATATCCCTCATTTGTTGAGCTTTACCCACAGAGGCACTTAATTGCCAGATTTTCCAATGTGCCCCTCCGTGTGCGTCATGAGGTCCCTCTGTCCAAGGATGCAGGCCCCTGGAGAAGGCCCCATGCAGTGATCAGAGGACGCACGCACGCGTGGGGGCAGTTGTGTCCACATGCTGGGTACTGTTTCTTAAATCATGGGTGGAAACAGAGTTGCGGTAAGTGGATATAAGGCAGGACTTTGAGAGTGTCAGTTATTATCCCCATCATAAATATTAGAAGATTGGTGTTCTAGGTAGAGGGAGGAGATGTATGCTTGATGGAGATATTCAGAATTGAGGTTCAGAAAGGTGACTTGGGGAGCAGTGTGATAGTGGATATTTTGGAGACACAGGAGATAGGAGACTGGAAGACCTGTCTTCCTGATGCTGCAGTAATCCAAGTGACCAGTGAAGGTGGATCTGAGGAGTAAAGTCTAGGGGTGTGTTTGGCCTAGTATTAAAGATCTTGGTGGCTGATCTGATGTTAGAGAGTGAAAGAAGAAACCATAGGTTGATCCCCAGACTTTGCCTTGAGTTACTGGATTGATAAAGACCAAGAAGAATGGAAGACAGGGAAAGGGAGGTGGTGTAATGGTTTGTCTGAGCAGCTTCAGTGTCACGTGTCTGAGGGATAAATAGCTAGCAGAGGGGCAGACAGAGTGTTCTGGAATCCAAGAGGGAGAGAGTTCAGTGAAAAACACTTTGGGAAGTATAAGTTAAAAGCACTTCCAGAAAAGTATCTAGGCAGTATCACTAGATTAGAAAAAGCATTTACAGATGTTTAGAAGGGTGTCTCTTAAATGGAATGTGCACAGAAACTACTGTGTGATCCTGCTAAAATGCAGATTTTGGCTTAGGGCATCTGAGGTGAGGCAGGAGAGTCTGCATTTCTAACCAGCTCCAAGGTGATACTGATGCTGGTGGCTTTGGAACATGGTGAGTAGTAGAGATTTAAAGGATGAGATGAAAGAAGGTTCTAGAAGTCTGACCATTTAAAATTGACATGGAGAAAATAAAGCAATACCCCCTGAAATCTGCACTCATAACATTCGACAGATTAATAAGGAAAACTTGTCTATAGATTCACCATGGAATACTTGCTAAGAGTGGCTCAGTGACCAAAGTCTGCAGATGTTCTTGACTGCAGGCAGGATAACGTATATAGATATAGCTGGGCAAAATGAGGTGGGTAGGTTGTGGAGGAGTAATTCTCTGAAGCCTTATTCAATTTCTTGCTTAGGAAAGCAGGAGTCAGTGGAAAAAGTTGATTTTCTCTAAGAAAGTATATTTAAGAGATAGCAGAAAGAAATGACACCTCACCCTAGTACTCTTGCCTGGAAAATCCCATGGACAGAGGAGCCTGGAAGGCTCAGAGGATCAGACATGACTGAGCCACTTCACTTTCACTTTTCACTTTCATGCATTGGAGAAGGAAATGGTAACCCACTCCAGTGTTCTTGTCTGGAGAATCCCAGGGACGGGGGAGCCTGGTAGGCTGCCATCTATGGGGTCGCACAGAATCGGACACGACTGAAGCGACTTAGTAGCAGCAGCAGCAAAGAAATGAAACCCAGAGAATTCAGTTTTCTCCCTTGCTTGGTTGGTCCTTTGGGAGATGCTAACCAAATGAATACCCAGAAGTGAAGTAGGGGGGTTGTACGCACGATGTAGAGAGAGTGCAGGTATATTAATGACAATGAAGCCATTGAGAAAGACAATCAGACACAGAACCGGAAGGGGAAAAAAAAGAAAATGGAGGGAAGCAAACTCAACACTAAATAAAGAATTAAAGTACCTTGACTGTGGTGATGGTATCACAGTGTTAGCCTATGTCCAAACTCATCAAATTGTATACACTGAATGAGTACAGCTTTTTTTGCATATCAATTATACCTTAATAAAGCTGTAAACAAAGATTAAAGAACCACAGAGAAAATTGGGGTTATGCTGTCCAAGTGACTAACAGATCCGCAAACACAGCAAAACAATATGGAAATAAATGCACTTCTGTTCACTACACGCTGGAACACAAATGGGAAATGTGAAAGTCAGTTTTGATCAAGAAGTTAATTGAGATTGTCAAGCATTAAATTAAGAATTTAGAACAGAGACAGAAGAATTCAGAACTTATACCCAAGTAATTATGGCAAAATATTTATTACAGAGTATAAGAAGTAAGCATGGGCCTTGCTACTCAAAACATTTGAATTGATCTTTGAAGATGTCTGGCTATGAAGAAAAGTAAACGGTAAAGGCTGTTACCTTCTTTGTCAGGTGTGAGAATCCTTTGCTGGTTATGTCTGATGGATTTCTTTCAAATCCTTGTTCTGCATCCAGGAACACGCTCCTGTAAAAATATGAATAGTTGAAGTCCCTCAAGCAAATTGTCCCCTTCAGTTCAGTTCAGGCACTCAGTCGTGTCCGACTCTTTGTGACCCCATGAACCATAGCACACCAGGCCTCCCTGTCCATCACCAACTCCCAGAGTCCACCCAAACTCATGTCCATCAAGTCAGTGATGCCATCCAACCATCTCATCTTCTGTCGTCCAGTTCTCTTCCTGGCCTCAATCTTTCCCAGCATCAGGGTCTTTTGAAATGAGTCAGTTTTTCACATCAGGTGGCCAAAGTATTGGAGTTTCAGCTTCAGCATCAGTCCTTCCAAAGAACACCCAGGACTGATCTCCTTTAGAATGGACTGGTTGGATCTCCTTGCAGTCCAAGGGACTCTCAAGAGTCTTCTCCAACACCACAGTTCAAATGCATCAATTCATCAGTGCTCAGCTTTCTTCACAGTCCAACTCTCACATCCATACATGACCACTGAAAAAACCATAGCCTTGACTAGATGGACGTTTGTTGACAAAGTACTGTCTCTGCTTTTTAATATGCTGTCTAGGTTGGTCATGACTTTCCTTCCAAGCAGTAAGTGTTTTTAATTTCATGGTTGCAATCACCATCTGCAGTGATTTTGGAGCCCAGAAAAATAAAGTCAGCCACTGTTTCCATTGTTTCCCCATCTATTTGCCATGAAGTGATGAGACAAGATGCTATGATCTTCGTTTTCTGAATGTTGAACTTTAAGCCAACTTTTTCACTCTCCTCTTTCACTTTCATCAAGAGGCTCTTTAGTTCTTCTTCGCTTTCTGCCATAAGGGTGGTGTCATCTGCATATCTAAGGTTATTGATATTTCTCCAGCAATCTTGATTCCAGCTTGTGCTTCCTCCAGCCCAGCATTTCTCATGATGTACTCTGCTTACAAACATGCATATTTGTGTGAATGTATTTTCTTACTCATCTATAATGAAATCTTTCTGAAATCTTATAAGTAATGGATGTCAAAAAGAAAAGATACCATCAGCTGGATCTTAACTATCACAACTTTAGACAAGAACTTCTAAAAATTTTTTAATTTTTTAAAAATTGATGTATAGTTGATTTATAATATTGTGGTAGTTTCAGATGTACAGCAAAGTGATTAAATTATACATATATGTTTTATCCAGACTCTTTTTCATTATACATTACTACAATATACTGTATATAGTTCCCTGTGCTATACAATAAATCCTGTTTCTCTATTTTATATACAGTGACATACTGTCAGTGTAGATAAGAATTAAAAAAAAACTTTTAATTTTGCACTGGGGTATAGCTGACTAATAAACTATGTTGTGATAGTTTCAGGTGAACAGTAAAGGGTCTCAGCCATACATATACATGCATCAATTCTCCCCCAAACTCCCCTCTCATCTAAGCTTCCACATAACATGGAGCAGAGTTCCCTGGGCTATTATAGAGTAGCTTCTTGTTGATTATCCATTCTAGATATATCAGTGTGTACATGTCCATCCCCAACTCCCTATCTCTTCCTACCTTTCCCCTGGCAACCATAAGTTTGCACTCTAAGTCTGTGAGTCTCTTTCTGTTTTGTAAGTGACTTCATTTGTATCATTTCTTTTCAGATTCCACATATAAGGGATGTCAGACAGTATTTCTCCTTCTCTAGACAAGAACTTCTAAATGAACATTTAACTTAATATGTATAGAAAGTCATTTAAAAACACAGTAAACATAAAATATTTTAAATAATGATAATTTCTAATGTCTTTCCAACTAATAGTTGAAAATATTTTTTTCTTCACATTTCAAAGACAAGTAATCATTCATTTCTCTGTGTGCAGAATAACAAAATTATGTCTAATTGTTTTTCTGGAAACTGATTTATTTATATTGTGCCATTCACTATTATTTTCTCTTATTAATATGTCATGTACTTCCCTTTTTTTTCTTCCAATTTTCTCCAAGAAATAACTAACACAGCATTATATGGTTTAAGGTGCACACATAATGACTTGACTTCCATACATCATGAAATGATTACCATAATAAGTGTAGTGAACATCCATTATCTCAGATAGACACAAAGATAAAGTAAAACCATATATATTTTTTCTTCTGATGAGGACTCAGGATTTACTTTTCTGTAGCTGTTCAGTTGCTCAGTCATGTCCATGACCCCATGGACAGCAAATGTCATGCCTTGCTGTCCTTCACCATCTTCACTCTGCTTGAACTGACGTCCATTGAGTTGGTGATCCTATCCAACCGTCTCATCCTCTGTCATCCCCTTCTCTGCCTGCCTCCACTCTTTCCCAGCATCAGTGTCTTTTCTAACGAATCGGCTGTTCCCATCAGGTGGCCAAAGTACTGGAACTTCAGCTTCAGCATTAGTCTTTTCAATGAATATTCAGGACTGATCTCCTTTAGGATGAACTGGTTGGATCTCCTTGCAGTCCAAGGGACTCTCAAGAGTCTTCTCCAACACCACAGTTTAAAACCATCAATTCTCCAAGTATCAGCCTTCCTTATTGTCCAACTCTCACATCCATACATGACTACTGGAAAAACCATAGCTTTGATTAGATGGACTTTTGTTGGCAAAGTACTGCCTCTGCTTTCTAATATGCTGTCTACGTTGGTCATAGCTTTTCTTCCAAGGAGCAAGCATCTTTTAATTTCATGGCTGCAGTCACCATCTGCAGTGACATTGGAGGCCAAGAAAATAAAGTCTGTCACAATTTCCACTGTTTCCACATCTATTTGCCATGAAGTGATGGGACCAGATGCCATGATCTTTGTTTTTTGAATGTTGAGTCTTAAGTCAGCTTTTTCACTCTTCTCTTTCTCTTTTCTCAAGAGGCTCTTTAGTTCCTCTTCACTTTCTGCCATAAGGGTGGTGTCATCTGCATATCTGAGGTTATTGATATTTCTCTGGCAATCTTGATTCCAGCTTGTGCTTCATTGTGATTCCTGGCATTTTGCATGATGTACTGTGCATATAAGTTAAATAAGCAGGGTGACAATATACAGCCTTGACGTACTCTTTCCCAACTTGGAATCAGTCTGTTGCTTCCTGTCCAGTTCTCTGTTGCTTCTTGATCTGCACACATAATCCTCAGGAGGCAGGTGAAGTGCTCTGCTATTCCTATCTCTTTAAGATTTTTCTATAGTTTTTTGAGATCCACACAGTCAAAGGCTTTAGCGTACTCAATGATGTAGACGTAGATGTTTCTCTGGAATTCTCTTGCTTTTTCTATGATCCAACAAATGTTGGCAATTTGATCTCTGGTTCCTGTGACTTTCCTAAATCCAGCTTGAACATCTGGAATTTGGAAGTTCTTTGTTCATGTGCTGATGAAGCCTAGCTTGAAGAATTTTGAGCATTACTTTGGTCGCATGTGAGATGAACACAATTGTGCAGTAGTTTGAGCATTCTTTGGCATTGCCTTTCTTTGAGATTGGAATGAAAACTGACCTTTTCCAGTCCTGTGGCCACTGCTGAGTTTTCCAAATATGCTGGCATATTGAATGCAGCGCTTTCACAGCATCATCTTTAGGATTTGAAATAGCTCAGCTGGAATTCTATCACCTCCACTAGCTTTGTTTATAGTGATGCTTCCTAAAGCCCACTTGACTTTGCCTTCCAAGAAGTCTGACTCTAGCTGAGTGATCACACCAGCCTGGTTATGTGGTCATGATCATGAAGACCTTTTTGTACAGTTCTTCAGTGTATTCTTGCCACCTCTTCTTACTATCTTCTGCTTCTGTTAGGTCAAAACTTTTCTGTCTTTTATTTTGCCCGTTTTTGCATGAAGTGTTCCTTTGGTATTTCTAATTTTCTTGAAGAGATATCTAGTCTTTCCCATTCTATTGTTTTCCTCTATTTATTTGCATTGTTCACTTAAGAAGGCTTTGTTATGTCTCCTTCCTGTTCTTTGGAACTCTACATTCAAACGGGAATATCTTTCCTTTTCTCCTTTGCCTTTCACTTCTCTTCTTTTCTCAGCTATTTGTAAGGCTTTCTTAGACAACCATTCTGCCTCTTGCATTTCTTTTTCTTGGGGATATTTGTGATCACCTCCTCCTGTGCAATGTTATTAATCTTCATCCATAGTTTTTCAGGCACTCTGTCTATCAGACCTAATCCCTTGAATCTATTTGTCACTTTCACTGTATAATTGTAAGGGATATGATTTAGGTCATACCTGAATGACCTAGTGGTTTTCCCTACTTTCTTCATTTTAAGTCTGAATTTGGCAATAAGGATTTCATAATCTGAGCCACAGTCAGTTCCCAGTTTTTGCTGACTGTATAGAGCTTCACCATCTTTGGCTACAAAGAATATAATCAGTCTGATTTCAGTATTGATCATCTGGTGATGTCCATGTGTAGAGTTGTTTCTTGTGTTGTTAGAAGAGGGTGTTTGCTATGCCTGGTGTATTCTCTTGGCAAAATTCTGTTAGCCTTTGCCCTGCTTCATTTTGTACTCCAAGGCCAAACATGCCTCTTACTCCAGGTATCTCTTGATGAAAGTAGAAATACTCTTGCATTCTGGTCCCCCATGATGAAAAGGGCATCTTTTTAAGGTGTTAGTTCTAGAAATTACTGTAGGTCTTCATAGAACCATTCAACTTCAACTTCTTTGGCATTAGTGGTCGGGGCATAGACTTGGATTACTGTGATATTGAATGATTTGCCTTGGAAATGAGAAATCATTTTGTCATTTTTGAGACTGTACCCAAGTACTGCATTTCGAACTCTTTTGTTGACTATGAGGGCTGCTCCACTTCTGAGGGTTCTTGCCCACAATTGTAGATATAATTGTCATCTGAATTAAATTCAACCATTCCATTCCATTTTAGTTCACTGATTTTCCTAAAATGTCTGTGTTCACTCTTGCCATCTCCAGTTTTCTTGCAATTCCAATTTACCATGATTCATGGACGTAACATTCCAGGTTCCTACAGGATATTGTTCCTTACAGCATCAAACTTTCCTTCCACCACCAGTCACATCCACAACTGGGCATTGTTTTCACTTTGGCTCAGCCTCTTCATCCCTTCTGGAACTCTTCTCTGCTCTTCTCCAGTAGCATATTGGGCACCTACTGACCTGGGGAGTTCATCTTTCAGTGTCATATATTTTTGCCTTTTTATACTGTTCATTGGGTTCTCAAGGCAAGCATTCTGAAGCAGTTTGCCATTCCCTTTTCCAGTGGACCACATTTGTCAGAACCCTCCACCATAGTTTTTTTCTTGTGATGAGGATTCAGGATTTACTCTCTTAGCAGGCTTTATATATAAAATCCAGCAATACTAATGATATTAACCATGTTGTATGTTACATTCCTAGTACTTATTTATCTTATAATTGGAAGTTCGTACTTTTTAACCTCTTCATTTAAATCTCCTTCCTCTCCCCCGCCTGCCTCTGTTGACCAGAAATCTGATCTCCTTTTCTACAAGTTTGTTTGTTTGCTTGTTGGAGGGTGTCCCTGATGGCTCAGATGGTAAAGAATCCACCTGCAATGCTGGAGACCTGGGTTCCATCTCTGGGTTGAAAAGATTCCCTGGAGAAGGGAACAGCTACCCACTCCAGTTTTCTGGCCTGGAGAATTCCATGGACTGTATAGTCCATGGGGTCTCAAAGAGTTGGACACAACTGAGCATCTTTCACTTTCTCTTTGGTTGTTAAAAGCATAATTGACCTACAATACTGTGTCAGCTCCTGGTGCACAGGATGGTAATTTGATGTTTTTGTACCTTTCAAAATGATCTCCACAATAAGTCTACTTAACATCTGTCACCATACGAAGATATTACATTATTACTGACTATATTCCCCATTCTGTACTGTACATTCCATTCTGATGACTCATTTATTTTGTAACTGGAAGTTTGTACCTCTTAATTTCCTTCAGCTATTTCACTCATCTCACTATCCTCCTCCCTTCTGGCAACCACTTGTATCTATGACCATGTTTTTGTTTTGTTATGATTGTTCATTTGTTTTGTTTTTTAGATGCCACATATAGTGAAACCGTATGGTATTTGTCTTTCCCTGTCTGATTTACTTCACTTAACATAATACTTTCCAGGTCCATCCATGTTGAAGATTTCATTCTCTTTTCAAAGATTTCATTCTCTTTTATGACTGATTAATATTCCACATCTTAGCTATCCTTTCTTCTATCAATGGGCACTTAAATTTGCTTCCATCTCTTGACTATTGTGAATAATGCTGCAGTAAATGTAGGAGTGCATATATCTTTTCAAATTAGTGTTTTATTTTCTCTGGGAAAATACCCAGAAGTTGAATTGCTGGATCATATAGTAGTTCTATTTTTAATTTTTTGAGGCATCTTCATCCTGTTTTGCATAGTGGTTGCACCAATTTATATTCCCACTGAAAGTGCATGAGAGTTCCCTTTTCTCCACATCCTTGCCAACACTTGTTATTTGTTGTCTTTTTGATAATAGCAATTTGATAGGTGTGAAGTGATATCTCATTGTGGTTTTGACATGAAGTTCCCTGATGATTAATGATGCGGAGCATCTTTTCATGTGTCTGTTGGCTGTCTGTATGTCTTCTTTGGATAAATATTCATTTAGGTCCTCTGCCCATTTTTTAAATCAGGTTGTTTGTTTTTTGATGCTAGGTTGTATGAGCTCCTTGTATAGTTTGGATATGAACCAATCTTTTATTAATGTGTCATGTATTTTAATATGATAACTAGTAGAAAGGTTTTGTTTGTTTTAGGACAGAACAATGATGGAAATTTTGATATTTATTTTTTAATATATATTTCTTCAGAATCATGGAGTGTGTTTAAGTGCTCCCAAGGTTATGGAAAAACTGTTTGAAACTTTCATAAAATTAACTTTGAAGAGTTCATATGGAAAATTCCCTCAGATTAATACATATTTTCAAAATGTGCAATATATATGAATGACAAATATCTCTTAATTTTCCCTCCTATTTTCTCATTTTGGTCTACTTTGGTTCAGATTGTAGTGGAATTAATAGTGTGTATACTCTAACAAGTTAAAAGGAAAAGTTTATCAGTTTTATCATCTCATCTCGTGTGAACTGATTAAATAATTTCTTGTGGGCATTGCTGTGTCAGGTACTTTGCAAAATAAGTTAATCATTCATTGGCCTGATCAGATCCTATAATCGGCTGATAGCAATGTGTTCTACAACCTGGAAATAGAATGGGTCCGAAAACAATTCTGCCCTAAACATTGGATCAAAGCAGCGCTTACCACTGAGTGTGCTTAGCCCATTGGTTCATTCATGAAACACTGGCAGTATACTTGCATCAACATTCTGTGAGGCTCTCACATAAGAAACAGTCCTGTGATGAGTTCATATTTTAATGGGATTAATATACAAACAAATAATTAGGCTTAAATACCTTAGGAACTATAATAAGTTATCTATAAAATGCTGAGAAAAGTCTATGAAACATAACTCCATCTGGCAGAATCCTTCTCAAAGGATATGTCATTTGAACTAGTCTTGAAAGGTAAATAGGGATTTTTTCTAGGAAAAAGAGTGGGGGAGCACCAAAACCTATGCAAAGTCACAAAAGTGTAATAAAACATTCACTGTCAAGGTCTGAAGGGAAGAGTAAGTGTGGGTGCAGAATAAAGAAGGGAAAGGGAAAGTAATACAACCAAGAGGTTACAGAGAACCTACAAATTTATGTTATACTGAGTATATAAATCAGAGTTCTAAGTTGCAAACAACAGAATTCAAAATCAATGTCATGGAAATCCAGAGAGGGAAGACTTTCAAAGAGATGGGAGTGGAAAAGTACGAGATTAAGCAACACGAGGACTGGAATTGGACCACTGAACTCATCAGTTACTAAAGTTACTATAGGAGTAAGAGACTATTCTCTAGGGCAGGCACAGATGTCAATAGCATCAACATCATTTAGAAATTTGTTAGAAATACAGACTCTAGAGCCTGACCCAGACTTACTGAATCAGAAAATTAGAGATAAAATCCATCATTTAGAGGATTCTTACACAAGCTGAAGTTTGAGAATTGCTGCTGGGGTGTGCCTAGGAAAGAAGGATTTTTGTGGGCTGGAGGTAAAAATAATAAGTGCAGAAGAATAAACTGTCCCTTTGTGAAGTTTGTTGGGAAAAAAAAGAAGGAAAAGAAAAAAGATGGTGGTTTTGGATGAGATAGGATTAAGGAAGCATAATAATTCATCATGAAGTTTACTTACTAATACTTTTACATTTTCTAATGGTTTTTTTTAGTTTATTAAAATTTTAACTTTTTAAATAGTCAGATCTTGTGAATTTGTGTGATTATTTTCCATTGCAAACTTATTCACATATATTTCCATATTTTCTATTACCTTAGCATGACTTACTTTCTTCCATCTTACATTTTAAAAATATGTCTGGAGTTTATTTCAGCAAATACTGGGTTGAATGGCTCTCAAGTGAAATATTTTTCCTTCAAAAGCCAGTTTCCTCAAAGTTGTTGATTTACTCTTCTGTCCCTAACTCTGTGTTATGAGTCTCTGCCTTTCTCAGATATTAAATACTTAAACACATATTTAATGAAGTGGCCCCTGCATGATGTATCCTTCCTTTTTAAAATTAGTTTATATTTTAATTTAAGGATAATTACTTTACAGAATTTTGTTGTTTTCTGTCAAACTTCAGCATGAATCAGCCATAGGTATACATATATCCCCTCCCTTTTGAACCTCCCTCCCATCCCACCCCTTTAGGTTGATACAGAGCCCCTATTTGGGTTTCTCGAGCCATACAGCAAATTCCCATTGGCTATCTAGTTTACATATGGTAATGTAAGTTTCCATGTTACTCTTTGCATACATCTCACCCTCTTCTCCCCTCTCCCCATGTCCATAAGTCTATTCTCTATTCTCATGTCTGTTTCTCCATTGCTGTCCTGCAAATAAATTCTTCAGGACTATTTTTCTAGATGCTGTATATATGCATTAGAATATGATATTTATCTTTCTCTTTCTGACTTCACTCTTTAATAGGTTCTAGGTTCATCCTCCTCATTAGAACTGACTCATCCTTCTGAGGAAAGACACACCCCAGTATTACCTCCTGATAAGTTTATGATTAGTTAAATCTGCAGATTATCTTTAAACTAATTCTTTCAAGACAGGTCTCCCTTGTTCAATCTCCCTTATTCAATTCTTATATGGACATCAGTGGAGATGTAGATTATAAATATAAAATTTTCTCAACATTCAGAAAACTAAGATCATGGCATTCAGTCTCTTCACTTCATGGCAAATAGTTGGGGAAACAATGGAAACAGTGACATATTTTATTTTGGGGGAACTCCAAAATCACTGCAGATGGTGACTATAGCCATGAAATTAAAAGATGCTTGCTCCTTGGAATAAAAGCTGTGACCAACCTAGACCATATACAAAGAAGCAGAGACATTATCTTGCCAACAAAGGTCCATCTAGTTAAAGCTATGGTTTTTCCCAGTAGTCATGTATGGATGTGTTGTACTATAGAGAAAGTTGTACTATAAAGCAAGCTGAGCACCAAAGAATTGATGGTTTTGAACTGTGGTGTTGGAGAAGACTCTTGAGAGTCCCTTGGACTGCAAGGAGATCCAACCAGTCTGTCCTAAAGGAGACCAGTCCTGGGTGTTCATTGGAAGGACTAATGTTAAAGCTGAAACTCCAATACTTTGGCCACCTGACGTGAAGAACTGACTCATTTGCAAACACCCTGATGCTGGGATGATTGAAGGCAGGAGGAGAAAGGGACAACAGAGGCTGAGATGCTTGGGTGGCATCACTGACTCAATGGGCACAAGTTTGAGTGAGCTCCTGGACTTGGTGATGGACAGGGAAGTCTGTTGTGCTGCAGTCCATGGGGTCGCAAATATTCAGACACAACTGAGCAATTGAACTTTAACTTTATTCTAACCCAATTTCAGGCTAACAATAGAGATCAGCTCTAGGTCAATGGTTCTCAGAGTCCCAGCCTCCCATTGTACTTCAAGGAGCCTGGACCTCAGTGTCCTATATTAATTCTTTCGGTAATACTGTTCTACACCAAAGTTGAGAACCATCGCCCCAGTTGAGTTCAGTCGTGTCCGACTCTTTGAGACCCCATGAATCGCAGCGCGGCAGGCCTCCCTGTCCATCACCAACTCCCTGAGTTCACTCAGACTCATGTCCATCGGGTCAGTGATTCAGATTTTATCTTTTATACACAACTGAATGGAGTTAAAACAGTGAATGTAGTATTCAAATCAGTGAGACCCAGGTATACTCACACAAGGGCTTCTCAGGTGCCACTTAGTGGTAAAGAATCCACCTTCCAATGCAGGAGATGCAAGAAACCTGGGTTTAATCTCTGGGTCAGGAAGATCCCCCAGAGGAGGGCATGACAACCCACTCAAGTATCCTTGCCTGGAGAATCCCATGGACAAAGGAACCTGGCGGGCTACAGTCCATGGGGTTTCAAAGAATCGGACACGACTGAAGTGCCTTAGTGCACATGCATGCTCACACCTAGACCACCATATTGGCACAGAGAGGTGATTCTTGGACCGAGTTATCCAGAGAGCGCATTCATTTTTTACCTCCCATGACAGCAGTGTGCTGCGTAATGCTAATGGTTTTTTCAATTTGAAAGTGTTAGCATTCATGAGCAGATCAACATACTGGAGCAACTGGTTTACCATTGCTCTGACAATTAAATGTTGAAAGATCTATTCAGTTTGGACATGGTTCTGCATTTTTAAAATCCATGAAATTAAAGTTGCCTTAAATGTAGGATTTGAGTTCTGTCCACATCGATATTTTAATGAGTAGCACAGTGCTTATCTCTTATGTGTGTGTGTGTGTGTGTGTGTGTGTTTAATTGAAGTATAGTTGATTTACGATGTTATGCTTAAATTTGTGTTCACCATGGGTAGGTGCCAAAATTTATTGTACAATGTGTGGGTGATATATTTGATTTAAACATATTTTTCTTCTTTGCTAAAGATCAGCATTCTTTTTAGTTTCTATTAAAATTATAGTCCCTGGTAGGGGGAAATTACCTGCTGTAGAAAGACACTGACATTTCAGATTGGCTAACACTTCAAATATTTCTCAGGTGTAAATCTTTTAGCAAAACTTCATCACACTTGACCAAATACATTATTTTCTCTTTGAGTATGTTTAAACCCAATATATTTTAAAGCACAATTAATTCATCTCTTTCTTATTTGTTTACAATAAACTAGTAAAATTGCCATTTTAAAGAATTATCTAATGGCTGTTAAGTCTTTTGAGCATTTTTATTTTTTATGAGAAAGTGAAAAAACACCTTTGAACTTAAGATTGATAATAAAGAAAGCATTAAAGACTGTAGATTGGATCTGGGAAACCAAGGTATTGTTAACATATAAACACAGGGTAGGGACGTGGGGGAGGAGTTGGGAAAACCCCTTCATCGAGCTTCCTGAGAATGTCTAAGTATTATTTCGTCTTTGTATAAGGTAGCGACAATAGATATTTTAAAATAGAGCTCTGCCCAGTCGCAACATTAACTTTCTTTTCTTATCTTAATTTTTCAAATAAAGCATTTCTTCCTTTACTCTACCTTTCTTGGATGAATTCCACAATAAGATCTTCTGGGAAGTTATCCTTCCTCCAGTCCTCCTAGCCCTCCTACCAAAAGCCTAACCCTTCACCACAAGATATACGTAAAGGGTCAGGTAGTAGAAGGTACCTGAAAAGAGAAATCCAAAAACTGTGGGTTCACATTATTATTGAGGAAGAAGATGAAAAAGTTAGAGAAATGTTTCATGTTTCTGAAAGAGTACAGATTTCCAAAGTGATCGCCCATAAACTTTGTCATTAGAGTGTTCTAATAATGGCTACTGATGTGCGATTCAACTAGCAGGATGATTCGATGAAAATTGAAAGACAGTTTTAATATGTGGCCCATCATTCCATAGTGTTACACTTGGCAAATAGTATCATCAACTATAAAGTCTATGATAATCACATCATTATATCAGATTGAAAATCCTACGTCCCTTCATCAGGGGAGCCCTGTCACACGTCTATTTCATCTTTGTAGGTATATTATAGTGGAAATTGTAAAAGTGTTAGTCACTCAGTCATGTCTGACTCTTTATGACCTTGGGGCCTGTAGCCAAGCTTTTTTGTCTGTGGCAAGAATACTGGAGGGAGTAGCCATTCTCTTCTCCAGGGGATCTTCCTGACCCAGAGATCAAACCCTGGTTTACTGCATTGCAGACAGATTCTTTACCATCTGAGCCACCAGGGAAATCCACATTATAGGAGTTATTAGTTACACTATATAGTAGGTATATTATGTTATATTAGGTATATTATATCCTTATGTCTATTTCCTATGCATAGGAATCTGGAATGTTAGGTCCATGAATCAAGGTAAATTGGAGGTGGTCAAATAGGAGATGGCTAGAGTGAACTTTCACATTTTAGGAATTAGGAAACTAAAATGGACTGAAATGGGTGAATTTAACTCAGATGACCATTATATCTACTGCTGTGGACAAGAATCCCTAAGAGGAAATGGAGTAGCCATCATAGTCAACAAAAGAGTCTGAAATGCAGTAATTGGATGCAATCTCAAAAACAAAAGAATGATACCTGTTTGTTTCCAAGGCAAGCCATTCAATATCAGAGTAATCCAAGTCTATGGCCCAACCAATAATGCTGAAGAAGATGAAGTTGAGTGCTTCTTTGAAGACCTACAAGACCTTCTAGAACTAACACCCAAAAAAAGATGTCTTTTTCATCAGAGGGGACTGGAATGCAAAAGTAGAGAGCCAAGAAATACCTGGAGTAACAGGCTAATTTGGCTTGGAGTACAGAATGAAACAGGGCAAAGGCTAATAGAGTTTTGCCAAGAGAATGCACTGGTCACAGCAAACACCCTCTTCCAACAACACAAAAGAAGACTACATGTGGACATCACCAGATGGTCAATACTGAAATCAGATTATTTATATTCTGCAGCCAAAGATGGAGAAGTTCTATACAGTCAGCAAAAAGAAGCCGGAAGCTGACTGCGGCACAGACCATGAAATCCTTATTGCCAAATTCAGACTTAAAATGAAGAAAATAGGGAAAACCACTAGACCATTCAGGTATGACCTAAATCAAATCCTTTACGATTATACAGTGGAAGTGACAGATAGATTCAAGGGATTATAACTGAAAGACAGAGTGCATGAAGAGCAATGGATGGAGGTTCCTGACATTGTACAGGAGGCAGTGATCAAGACAATCCCCAAGAAAAAGAAATGCAAAAAGGCAAAACAGTTGTCTGAGGAGGCCTTACAAATAACTGCTCAGAAGAGAAGTGAAAAGAAAAGGAGGGAAAGAAGTATATATCCATTTGAATGCAGATTCCAAAGAATAGCAAGGAGAGATAAGAAAGCCTTTCTCAGTGATCAATGCAAAGAAATGGAGGAAAACAATAGAATGGGGAAGTCTAGAGACACTTCAAGAAAATTAAAATGGGCAGAATAAAGGACAGAAATGGTATGGACCTAACAGAAGCAGAAGATATTAAGAAGAGGGAGCAAGAATACACAGAAGAACTGTAGAAAAAAGATCTTCACAACCCAGATAATCACGATGGTGTGAGCACTCACCTAGGCTGAGACATCCTAGAATGTGAAGTCAAGTGGGCCTTAGAAAGCATCACTAGGAACAAAGCTAGTGGAGGTGATAGAATTCCAGTTGAGCTATTTCAAATCCTAAAAGATGATATTGTGAAAGTGCTGCACTCAATGTGCCAGCAAATTTGGCAAACTCAGCAGTGGCCATAGGACTGGAAAAGGTCAGTGTGCATTCTAATCACAAAGAAGCTCAGTGTAGTTCAGTCGCTCCGTCGTGTCCAACTCTTTGCGACACCATGAATAGTAACACGCCAGGCCACCCTGTCCATCACCATCTCCCGGAGTTCACTCAGACTCACGTCCATCGAGTCCGTGATGCTATCCAGCCATCTCATCCTTGGTCGTCCCTTTCTCCTCCTACCCCCAATCTCTCCCAGCAACAGAGTGTTTTCCAATGAGTCAACTCTTCGCATGAGTTGGCCAAAGTACTGGAGCTTCAGCTTTAGCATCATTCCTTCCAAAGAAATCCCAGGGCTAATCTCCTTCAGAATGGACTGGTTGGATCTCCTTGCAGTCCAAGTGACCCTCAAGAGTCTTCTCCAACACCACAGTTGAAACGCATCAATTCTTCAGCTCTCAGCCTTCTTCACAGACCAACTCTCACATCCATACATGACCACAAGAAAAACTGTAGCCTTGACTAGACGGACCTTAGTTGGCAAAGTAATGTCTCTGCTTTTGAATATGCTATCTAGGTTGGTCATAACTTTTCTTCCAAGGAGTAAGCGTCTTTTAATTTCATGGCTGCAGTCACCATCTGTAGTGTTTTTAGAGCCCAAAAAGTAAAGACACACTGTTTCTACTGTTTCCTCATCTATTTCCCACAAAGTGATGGGACCAGATGCCATGATCTTCATTTTCTGAATGTTGAGCTTTAAGCCAACTTTTTCACTCTCCTTTTTCACTTTCATCAAAAGGCTTTTTAGTTCCTCTTCACTTTCTGCCATAAGGGTGGTGTCATCTGCATATCTGAGGTTATTCATATTTCTCCCAGCAATCTTGATTCCAGCTTGTGTTTCTTCCAGTCCAGCGTTTCTCATGATGTCCTCTGCATAGAAGTTAAATAAGCAGGGTGACAATATACAGCCTTGACGTACTCCTTTTCCTATTTGGAACCAGTCTGTTGTTCCATGTCCAGTTCTAACTGTTGCTTCCTGACCTGCATACAGATTTCTCAAGAGGCAGGTTAGGTGATCTGGTATTCCCATCTCTTTCAGGATTTTCCACAGTTTATTGTGATCCACACAGTCAAAGGCTTTGGCATAGTCAATGAAGCAGAAATAGATGTTTTCCTGGAACTCTCTTGCTTTTCCATGATCCAGTGGATGTTGGCAATTTGATTTCTGGCTCCTCTGCCTTTTCTACATCCAGCTTGAACATCAGGGAGTTCACGGTTCACGTATTGCTGAAGTCTGGCTTGGAGAATTTTGAGCACTACTTTACTAGCATGTGAGATGAGTGCAATTGTGCGGTAGTTTGAGCATTCTTTGGCATTGCCTTTCTTTGGAATTGGAATGAAAACTGACCTTTTCCAGTCCTGTGGCCACTGCTGAGTTTTCTAAACTTGCTGGCATATTGAGTGCAGCACTTTCACAGCATCATCTTTCAGGATTTGAAACAGCTCAACTGGAATTCCGTCACCTCCACTAGCTTTGTTCATAGTGATGCTTTCTAAGGCCCACTTGACTTCACATTCCAAGATGTCTGGCGCCAGATTAGTGATCATATCATCATGATTATCTGGGTCGTGAAGATCTTTTTTGTACAGTTCTTCTGTGTATTCTTGCCACCTCTTCTTAATATCTTCTGCTTCCGTTAGGTCCAGACAATTTCTGTCCTTTATTGAGCCCACCTTTGCATGAAATGTTCCCTTGGTATCTCTAATTTTCTTGAAGAGATCTCTAGTCTTTCCCATTCTGTTGATTTCCTTTATTTCTTTGCATTGATCGCCTAAGAAGAGTTTCTTATCTCTTCTTGCTATTCTTTGGAACTCTGCATTCAGATGCTTATCTTTCCTTTTCTCCTTTGCTTTTCGCCTCTCTTCTTTATGGTAAGTATTGCAAGAGGGCATCAGAGGGCAGACACATTAAAACCATACTCACAGGAAACTAGTCAATCTAATCACACTAGGACCACAGCCTTGTCTAACTCAATGAAAGCAAGCCATGCCTGCGGGCAACCCAAGATGGGCAGGTCATGGTGGAGAAGCCTGACAGAATGTGGTCCACTGGAAAAAGGAATGGCAAGCCACTTCAGTACTCTTGCCTTGAGAACCCCATGAACAGTAGGAAAAGGCAAAGTGATAGGATACTAAAAGAGGAACTCCCCAGGTCATTAGGTGCCCAATATGCTACTGGAGACCAGTGGAGAAATAACTCCAGAAAGAATGAAGGGATGGAGCCAAAGCAAATATAATACCCAGTTGTGGATGTGATTGGTGATAGAAGCAAGATCCGATGCTGTAAAGAGCAGTATTGCATAGGAACCTGGAATATCAGGTTCATGAATCAAGGCAAATTGAAAGTGGTCAAACAAGAGATGGCAAGGGTGAACGTCGACATTCTAGGAATCAGCGAACTAAAATGGACTGGAATGGGTGAATTTAACTCAGATGAACATTACATCTACTACTGCGGGCAGGAATCCCTCAGAAGAAATAGAGTAGCCATCATGGTCAACAAAAGAGTCCGAAATGCAGTACTTGGATGCAATCTCAAAAACAACAGAATGATCTCTGCTCGTCTCCAAGGCAAACCATTCAATATCACAGTTATCCAAGTCTATGCCCCAACCAGTAATGCTAAAGAAGCTGAAGTTGAACGGTTTTATGAAGACCTACAAGATCTTTTAGAACTAACACCCAAAAAAGGATGTCCTTTTCATTACAGGGGACTGAAATGCAAAAGTAGGAAGTCAAGAAACACCTGGAGTAACAGGCAAATCTGGCCTTGGAATGCGGAATGAAGCAGGGCAAAGACTAGAGTTTTGCCAAGAAAATGCACTGGTCATAGCAAACACCCTCTTCCAACAACACAAGAGAATACTCTATACATGGACATCACCAGATGGTCAACACCGAAATCAGATTGATTATATTCTTTGCAGCCAAAGATGGAGAAGCTCTATACAGTCAACAAAAACAAGACCAGGAGCTGACTGTGGCTCAGATCATGAACTCCTTATTGCTAAATTCAGACTGAAATTGAAGAAAGTAGGGAAAACCACTAGACCATTCAGGTATGACCTAAATCAAATCCCTGATGATTATACAGTGGAAGTGAGAAATAGATTTAAGGGTCTAGATCTGATAGATAGAGTGCCTGATGAACTTGGAATGAGGTTCATGACATTGTACAGGAGACAAGGATCAAGACCATTCCCATGGAAAAGAAATGCAAAAAAGCAAAATGGCTGTCTGGGGAGGCCTTACAAATCCCAAAGAAAGGCAATGCCAAAGAATGCTCAAATTACTACTGCACATTTGTATTCATCTCACACATTAGCAAAGTAATGCTCAAAATTCACCAATCCAGGCTTCAACAGTACATGATCCATGAACTTCCAGACGTTCAAGCTGAATTTAGAAAAAGTAGAGGAACCAGAGATCAAATTGCCAATATCCATTGGATCATCAAAAAGGAAGAGAGTTCCAGAAAAACATCTATTTCTGCTTCATTGACTATGCCAAAGCCTTTCCCTGTGTGGACCACAACAAGCTGTGGAAAATTGTTCAAGAGATGGGAATACCAGACCACATGACCTGCCTCCTGAGAAATCTGTATGCAGGTCAGGAAGCAACAGTTAGAACTGGACATGGAACAACAGACTGATTTCAAATTGGGAAAGGAGTACATTGAGGCTGTATATGGTTACCCTGCTTATTTAACTTATATGCAGAGTACATCATGAGAAACGCTGGACTGGATGAAGCAAAAGCTGGAATCAAGATTGCTGGGAGAAATATGAATAACCTCAGATATGCAGATGACGCCACCCTTATGGCAGAAAGCGAAGGAAAACTAAAGAGCCTCTTGATGAGAGTGAAAGAGGAGAGTGAAAAAGTTGGCTTAAAGCTCAACATTCAGGAAACTAAGATCATGCCATCTGGTCCCATCACTTCATGGCAAATAGTTGGGGAAACAATGGAAACAGTGACAGATTGTAATTTTTTGGACTGCAAATGATGGTGGCTACAGCCATGAAATTAAAAGATGCTTGCTCCTTGGAAGAAAAGTTATGACCAAACTAGAGAGCATATTAAAAAGCAGACACATTACTTTACCAACAAAGGTCCATGAAGTCAAAGGTATGGTTTTTCCAGTAGTCATGTATGAATGTGAGTTGGACTATAAAGAAAGCTCGGTGCTGGAAAATTGATGCTTTTGAAGTGCAGTGTTGGAGAAGACTTTTCAGAGTCCCTTGGACTTCAAGGAGATCCAACCAGTCCATCCTAAAGGAAATCAGTCCTGAATATTCATTTGAAGGCCTGATGCTGAACCTGAAACTCCAATACTTTGGCCACCTGATGTGAAGAACTGACTCATTTGAAAAGACCCTGATGCTGGGAACAATTGAAGGCAGGAGAAGAAGTGGACGACAGAGGATGAAATGGTTAGATGGCAATACCGACTCAATGGACATGCATTTGAGTAATCTCTGGGAGCTGGTGATGGATAGGGAGGCCTGGCGTGCTGCAGTCCATGGGGTCACAAAGAGTTAGACACAACTGAGCGACTGAACTGAACTGAACTGATGTCTATTTCATCTTGGTAGGTATATTATAGTTAGGTATATTGTTACAGTGACATTGTGCTGAAAGCACTGAATTAATGCATGAGTGACTTATACAATTCTCTCCTCATAAAATCACTGTTTCTGAGTCAGAAAATTAGAAATACCCCTATTAACAAATACTTCACAGGTTAGTGGTACCTTTTTAAACTAGCAACTTGCTATTTTTATACTTATGTTTGCATATATATATATATATATATATATACAGATCAGTTCAGTTCAGTTCAATCACTCAGTCGTGTCCGACTCTGTGACCCCATGAATCGCAGCATGCCAAGCCTGTCCATCACCAACTCCCGGAGTTCACCCAAACTCATGTCCATCAAGTCGGTGATGCATCCATCTCTGTTATCCCCTTCTCCTCCTGTCCCTAATCCCTCCCAGCATTAGAGTCTTTTCCAATGAGTCAGCTCTTCGCATGAGGTGGCAAAGTATTGGAGTTTCACCTTTAGCATCAGTCCTTCCAATGAACACCCAGGACTGATCTCCTTTAGAATGGACTGGTTGGATCTCCTTGCAGTCCAAGGGACTCTCAACAGTCTTCTCCAACACCACAGTTCAAAAGGTTCAATTCTTTGGTGCTCAGCTTTCTTCACAGTCCAACTTTCCCATCCATACATGACCACTGGAAAAACTGTAGCCTTGACTAGATGGACCTTTGTTGGCAAAGTAATGTGTCTGCTTTTTAATATGCTATCTAGTTTGGTCATAACTTTCCTTCCAAGGAGTAAGCATCTTTTAATTTCCTAGCTGCAATCACCATCTGCATATGTATATATCAGACACTTGTGCTTACTGTATTATACTGATGAAATTCCTGGTACCTACCGTGATGGATTTTAACAAATACATTTTCACTTGTTTAACTAAAATCCATTCTCGAAGCCTCAAGAGAACCATGGGGTCTCCTATGCTCACTGACTGACTGTGATATGTAAATAGTTCAATATCCAGTATGGCCATTTCCCTATTCTAAAGGTCACCTTGTAAATAAAACTATTTAGTTGAAAAGGACATTGGAAATATATATAACTCTCTGATAAGGCAGGGAAAACACTAAACAGCAAAAGGTTATGGCTCACATAATAGAGTAAATGTCATGAGGTCTATATTTAAATACTCATTATTCCTGTTGTATTACACTTGCAGGAAGTGTTTCGTGAACATTTCACTTCTTTTGGTAAGTATAAACAAGTTTTTAAAATAAATATAGTTATCAGTGATGTAAACTCAAAGAAGGAGAAAGTTATGTATAAAGTTACAGTTTTCACTTAATAGAAGTTGTGACTTTGGCTTGTAATCAGGATCAATTACTCAACTATTAGTTCTCCCTGCAGAAGCATGTTCTCCCCTCTATGGCTGGTCAAATCCAAACTTAAAGTATTTAAGCAAGTCTGATGCCCTAACCCTGTGTTGCTATTAGTAAACAGAGGTGATATAGAGTTATTTCTCAGTAACGATGGCCTTTTGGGAATAAGAAAGAAAAAACCTAAGTCAACTAAAAGTGCTGTTTTTAAATTAAACTATCCAGTTTGGGATATTGTGATCTACACAGCTTCGGACAATCTCTTACTTTTGTATGCATTTCTTGAACTTTTTTCTGTAGGACACAGGAAGCCTTCATGATGGTAGAAGATTTTCTCCCTCCTTTCAAAAGCTTCAAGTTCAGTTCAAGTATAAATTAAGAAGTCCCCTTCAAACTTAGTTGTAAGATTTGAATATTTATAATATCTGTGATTGTAGAGTAATTAGGCTTATTATTTTCTACTTCATTACTATATTTGTATTGTCATTTAAAATTTTCAGTTTAGAAACTTTATACAGATTTAAAGAATATGGTCATCACTTAAAACAACTGTGACTTCCTTCTATAAAATTCTATTTTGTCTTGGATATGTTCAGTTTATCAGCCTGTAAACTGTAAAGCAAATCATCATCTAGAGGGGAGATTTTACCTTTGGAAAGAGGTGACTGTGAAAAACCTGGTGACCAAATGGGGAAGTGATACTCTTTTTTTTTTTTTGTAAAGAAGTAAATTCCTCTATGTTTTCCCTGTGTGTTTTCTATGAGTCTATAGCTCATACTGAGATCCCAGACTGATTAGGAACTCTATTAGCATTTGAGCAAAAATACATTGATTTTTATTCTCAGTAAACTCAGAATGAATGAATAAATGAATTCAATGAATATTGATTAAATATCTAATATATGTCAGGTACACTTTTAGATGTCTAGTAACAGTTCTGTACAAAAATATTTATACTCCTGGTATTTACATCCTAGAAAGTGAGAAATATATATAAATATATATATATATGATAAATAAATAAGCTTAAGAGTAGGTTAAGAGGAAGATTAAGTATGGAGGGAAAATGTCATGTTGGGTTACAATTTTAGATATTGTGGTCAAGGAAAGTCACTCTGAAAAGATACTATTTGAGCAAAGACATGACAGAAGTGAGGGAAGGGGCATGAAGATGTCTGAGGGGAAGAGCATTCCAGGTGGAAGCAACTGGTCCATGATAGGAGCTGTGGGAAGAGATCCTGCTAGATGGGCAGAGTAAAACCAGGAGGTAAGGCAGGAGCAGAACCTGTAGGGCCTCTGGGTCAACAAGAAGACTCTGAGTGGGTCAGGAAGCCATTGAGTTCAGTTCAGTTCAGTCGCTCAGTCATGTCCAACTGTTTGTGACCCCATGAATCGCAGCACACCAGGCCTCCCTGTCCATCACCAACTCCCGGAGTTCACCCAAACTCATGTCCATCGAGTCGGTGATGCCATCCAGCCACCTCATCCTCTATCGTTCCCTTCTCCTCTTGCCCCCAATCCCTCCCAACCCCCCCCCCCCAACCCAGTATCAGAGTCTTTTCCAATGAGTCAACTCTTCACATGAGGTGGCCAAAGTATTGGAGTAAGAGGGTAGGTGTTGGGAGAGGCATCAGAGGGCAGACACACAAACCATAATCACAGAGAACTAGTCAATCTAATCACACGGACCACAGCCTTGTCTAACTCAATGAAACTAAAGAAGCCATTAGAAAATTTTTAATAGTCAAATGTATTTACATGACTTATACTTTAAAAAGATCATTCTGGCAGCTCTGTTAAGAGTAGAGTAGAGGCAGACCATGGAGAAGGCAATGGAGGTTTTCTGGTACTCTTGCCTGGAAAATCCCTCTGATGAAGGAGCCTGGTAGGCTTCAGTCCATGGCTTCACTAAGAGTTGGACACGACTGAGTGACTTCACTTTAACTTTTCAGTTTGATGCTTTGGAGAAGGAAATGGCAACCTGCTCCAGTGTTCTTGCCTGGAGAATCCCAGGGATGGGGGAGCCTGGTGGGCTGCTGTCTATGGGGTCGCACAGAGTCAGACACCACTGAAGTGACTTAGCAGCAGCAGTAGCATCAGAGGCAGACAAGGGCTAAAGAAGCGAGACCAGTTACAAGGCCATTATAATAATAATGGTAGAAGATGATGGTGGATTAGATTAGGGAGCGTTATCGACCAAGGTCCCAATAGGAAACAGGTGACACAGTTAAATGTTAATAATTCAAAGAGAGAATTTTGTTAGTTGTTTCACAAATGGGTTAATTATAAAGTGTGGGTGGTGTATAGGAGAAACAAATGGGATGGTGTAGTAACCCGTGATGAGTAATTCTTACTAAGCCTGGGCCAAAAAGGATAAAGAAAGAAGAGTTCCAGAACCTGACGAAAGGGTAGAGTTGTGTAGAGAAGGTCCCCTTGAGAGGGGCAGGGACACAGCCATCCCAAATGACCTCACAGAGTGAGCCAGTGTGATAGATAATATGACCTCACTCTCTTCCATCCACCCAATTGCCCTTAAAGGCTCTCCATTGGCTCAACCCATTCAAGGGTCAGAGGGCAAGGAAACCTTCCATGTCCTTACACGGTCAGTCTCCTGGGGCAGAAAGCAAACTGGAACCTGGGGAACACATGTACAGCCGCGGTGGATTCATGCTGATGTATGGCAAAACCAATACAATATTTTCAGTAATTAGCCTCCAATTAAAATAAAGAAATTTATAATTTTTTTAAAAGTAGATCTGAAGAGACAAATAGAAGTTATCCACCAGAATCTCCTACTCTTGCCCTCAGCTTTTTTCTTTTTTCTTTCTTCTGGCTAAAAAATTTGTCTTCAACCTAGGGAAAGCAAGAAATTCCATCAGATATCATAATGCTATGGATGTTGTCTGTACAGTAATTCTCCTAACTACCATTTTCCATGATAAGCACCATTTCTGTTATTCATATAAAGTGGTAGAAAAACAAGAGAAAGAATTAGCGACATAAAACAGAGCTACCACAGCGTTTGCTTCTGTATTTGATCATGAGCCAAAATTGGTACTCACAATTACCTTCTACAAATCACTGTATATTTTTCTCTTCCTTGGCCAGCAACCACATAGTCAGATTCTTAACTTGGAGGAATACATGACACTTCACTCGTACAAGATATGAGCCCTTGATGCTTTGTCTTTTTTTGTCTTGCCACATTTTTCCACTGGTCAAATACTTCTGGTTAAAGCAGTACTCATGGTACCCCACCACATGCATGGGTCCCTAAAGTAATCCTCTTGCACCCATTATGTAGCAGTGACTCATTTAGAGATCAGGCTCAATCTAGAACAATCTAAAACAAGGACTTGCTTCTCTCACTGTTGGCTCAATGGCACAAGGAACATAAAATGAACAGGGTGAAGTCTTGGTTTCCAAATTGTTAAATCCACAGTAATATTTCCTGATGGAAGCATTTGAGGTGGACACCAGGGCCTCAAAACACAGGTGTGTTAGATTGTGAAGATGGAAAGAAAATATTTTGTCAAGTGGTTTATTGGTAAAATAGTGAGAGATCGTTACACCACTGGGTTCCTTGATGATGTTACAAAAATGAAGGAATATGTATTGGCCATATACGTAAGGCATATATTACATCTATCACTTTGCACCCAATATACCTTAGACTGGCACTGCATTCCATGCTAAGCCGAATAGGCATGATGCCACTACTTGCCCTGGATATCTCTTGTCCCGTTTCTTCCTTTTCTATATGTGCAACTCAATAGCAGAGTCTCACTTTGAAGGTCTATTTCTTGAGTTACTTTTGGTAGCAATTACTGCCATCTGAGTTCTCAATCAGGAAACAAATGCCCTACACAAATTAGGATAATTTAAAGGTTTATCTACAAAGTGACTATTTACAAAAGTGTAGGTGGAATATAATGAAACTACAGGGGACAGTGTGATGAGTTCTTGCAACTATCAGAGAACTTGTTACCACTCCTAGGCCACAAGAAACTGAACCCAGAAGCAGACAGTAGTGTGAAGGAGGCTTCCTTGGGAGGAATCAGTTCAGTTGAGTCACTCAGTCATACCTGACTCTTTGTGACCCCATGAATCACAGCACATGAAGCCTCCCTGTCCATCATCAACTCCCAGAGTTTACTCAAACTCATGTCCATTGGGTCAGCTTGGTTGTCCCCTTCTCCTCCTGCTCCCAATCCCTCCCAGCATCAAGGTCTTTTCCAATGAGCCAACTCTTCGCATGAGGTGGCCAAAGTATTGAAGTTGCAGCTTTAGCATCAGTCCTTCCAATGAACACACAGGACTGATCTCCTTTAGAATGACTGGTTGGATCTCCTTGCAGTTCAAGGGACTCTCAAGAGTCTTCACCAACACCACAGTTCAAAAGCATCAGTTCTTCGGCGCTCAGCTTTCTTCACAGTCCAACTCTCACATCCATAAAGGACCACTGGAAAAACCATAGACTTGACTAGACGGACATTTGTTGGCAAAGTTGGCTTAAAGCTCAACATTCAGAAAACTAAGATCATGGCATCTGGTCCCATTACATCATGGGTAAAAGATGGGGAAACAGTGGAAACAGTGTCAGACTTTTATTTTTAGGGGGAGGGGTGGCAGGGGGGGCTCCAATATCACTGCAGATGGTGACTGCAGCCATGAAATTAAAAGGCGCTTACTCCTTGGAAGGAAAGTTATAACCAACCTAGATAGCTTATTGAAAAGCAGAGACATTACTTTGCCAACAAAAGTCCATCTAGTCAAAGCTATGGTTTTTCCAGTGGTCATGTATGGATGTGAAAGTTGGACTGTTAAAAAGCTGAGCACTGAAGAATTGATGCTTTTGAACTGTGGTGTTGGTGAAGACTCTTGAGAGTCCCTTGGACTGCAAGGAGATCCAACCAGTCCATCCTAAAGAAGATCAGTCCTGGGTGTTCTTTGGAGGGACTGATGCTAAAGCTAAAACTCCAATACTTTGGCTACCTCATGCAAAGAGTTGACTCTTGGGAAAAGCCTCTGATGCTGAGAGGGATTGCAGGCAGGAGGAGAAGGAGACGACACAAGATAAAATGGCTGGATGGCATCACCAACTCGATGGACATGA
Organism: Capra hircus; assembly: GCF_001704415.2. NCBI lineage: Eukaryota > Metazoa > Chordata > Mammalia > Artiodactyla > Bovidae > Capra > Capra hircus. The sequence goes on from NC_030820.1 coordinate 4,277,657, forward strand.
GTTTGGGTGAACTCCGGGAGTTGGTGATGGACAGGGAGGCCTGGCATGCTGCAATTCATGGGGTCACAAACAGTCAGACATGACTGAGTGACTGAACTGAAGTGAACTGAACTGAACTGAATGTCTTTGCTTTTTAATATGTTATCTAGATTGGTCATAACTTTCCTTCCAAGTAGTAAGCGTCTTTTAATTTCATGGCTGCAATCACCATCTTCAATGATTTTGGAGCTCAAAAAAATAAAGTCAGCCACTGTTTCCACTGTTTCCCCATCTATTTCCCATGAAGTGATGAGACCAGATGCCATGATCTTAGTTTTCTGAATGTTGAGCTTTAAGCCAACCTTTTCACTCTCCTCTTTCATTTTCAACAAGAGGCTTTTTAGTTACTCTTCACTTTCTGCCATAAGAGTGCTGTCATCTGCATATCTGAGGTTATTGATATTTCTCCCAGCAATCTTGATTCCAGCTTGTGCTTCTTCCAGCCCAGATTTTCTCATGATGTACTCTGCATAGAAATTAAATAAGCAGCGTGACAACATACAGCCTTGATGTACTCCTTTCCCGACTTGGAACCAGTCTGTTTTTCCATGTCCAGTTCTAACTGTTGCTTCCTGACCTGCATGTAGGTTTCTCAAGAGGCAGGTCAGGTGGTCTGGTATGCCCATGTCTTTCAGAATTTTCCACAGTTTATTGTGAGCCACACAGTCAAAGGCTTTGGCGTAGTCAATAAAGCAGAAATAAATATTTTTCTGGAACTCTCTTGCTTTTTCGATGACCAGCGGATTTGGCAATTTGACCTCTGGTTCCTCTGACTTTTCTAAAACCAGCTTGAACATCTGGAAGTTCACGGTTCATGTACTGCTGAAGCCTGGCTTGGAGAATTTTGAGCATTACTTTACTAGCGTGTGAGATGAGTACAATTGTGTGGTAGTTTGAGGATTCTTTGGCATTGCCTTTCTTTGGGATTGGAATGCAAACTGACCTTTTCCAATCCTGTGGCCATTGCTGAGTGTGCCAAATTTGCTGGCATATTGAGTGCAGCACTTTCACAGCATCATCTTTTAGGATTTGAAATAGCGCAACTTGGATTCCATCACCTCCACTAGCATTGTTCATAGTGATGCTTTCTAAGGCCCGTTTGACTTCACATTCCAGGATGTTGGGCCTAGGTGAGTGATCACACCATCATGATTATCTGGGTCGTGAAGATCTTTTTTGTACATGTCTTCCGTGTATTCTTGCCACCTTTTCTTAATATTTTCTGCTTCTGTTAGGTCTATACCATTTCTGTCCTTTATTGAGCCCATCTTTGCATGAAATGTTCCCTTGGTATCTCTAATTTTCTTGAAGAGATCTCTAGCCTTTCCCATTCTGTTGTTTTCCTCTATTTCTTTGCATTGATCGCTGAAGAAGGCTTTCTCATCTCTTCTTGCTATTCTTTGGAACTCCTGCATTCAGATGCTATATCTTTCCTTGTCTCCGTTGCCTTTCACTTCTCTTGTTTTCACAGCTATTTGTAAGGCCTCCTCAGACAGCTATTTTGCTTTTTTTGCATTTATTTTCCATGAGGATGGTCTTGATCCCTGTCTCCTATACAATATAGTGAGCCTCTGTCCATAGTTCATCAGGCACTCTATCAGATCTAGTCCCTTAAATTTATCTCTCATTTCCACTGTATAATCATAAGAGATTTGATTTTGGCCACACCTGAATGGTCTAGTGGTTTCCTCGACTTTCTTCAATTTAAGTCTGAATTTGGCAATAAGGAGTTCATGATCTGAGCCACAGTCAGCTCCCAGTCTTATTTTTGCTGACTGTATAGAGTTCTCCATCTTGGCTGCAAAGAATATAATCAATCTGATTTTAGTGCTGGCCATCTAGTGATGTCCATTAGTAGAGTCTTCTCTTGTGTTGTTGAAAGAGGGTGGTTGCTACGACCAGTGCATTCCTTTTGCAAAACTGTATTAGCCTTTGCTCCGCTTCATTCCGTACTCCAAGGCTTCATTCTGTTACCCGGGTGTTTCTTGACTTCCTACTTTTGCATTCCAGCCCCTATAATGAAAAGGACATCTTTTTTGGGTGTTAGTTCTAAAAGGTCTTGTAGGTCTTCATAGAACTCTTCAACTTCAGCTTCTTCAACATAACTGTTCAGGACATAGCCTTGGATTACTGTGATGTTGAATGGTTTGCCTTGGCAATGAACAGAGATCATTCTGTCATTTTGGGGATTGCATGTAAGAATTGCATTTTGGACTTTTTTTTTTTTTACTATGATGGCTAATCCATTTTTTCTCTGGTATTCCTGCCCACAGTAGTAGATATAATGGTCATCTGAGTTAAATTCACCCATTCCAGTCCATTTTAGTTCACTGATTCCTAGAATGTCGATGTTCACTCCTGCCATCTCCTGTTGACCGCTTCCAATTTGCCTTGATTCATGGACCTGACATTCCAGATTCCTATGCAATATTGCTCTTTACAGCATCTAACCTTGCTTCTATCACCAGTCAAATCCATAACTGGGTATTGTGTTTGCTTTGGCTTAATCCCTTTATTCTTTCTGGACAATTCTTTCTTGAGAGGAATAGGAACCTTCGATAGAGACGTGCCAGACTGAGGGGGTCGCAGGAGAGAAGCCAGACATAATCCTCTGAGCTCAGCCTCTCTTCATCCCCTGCAGTCCTTATCTATGCTTCTGCTCCTCACTGGCAGGTAGGAGGTAAGAGCCGATTGAGAGAGCTGGGTGGAGAAGGGTGGAGGAGGCCAGCAGGAGACACCTGGATGGCAGCGACAGAAGTGCTGAAAGAGTTCAGTGAAGGACAGTGACGTTGCTGTAAGGCGACTCTGTGGGCTGTAGCCCGCCAGGCTCCCCCGCCCATGGAATTTTTCAGGCAAGAGTACTGGAGCGGGTTGCCATTTCCTTCTCCGGGGGATCTTCCTGACCCAGGGATTGAACCCGGGTCTCCCGCATTACAGACGCTTTACCTTCTGAGCCACCAGGAAGCTGAAGAGAGTTTGGATTCTCTCAATTTAAAGGCAGAGCAGATAGGATTTGCTGACGGATTAATTACGGGGTATGAGAGAGAGAAATTAAGGGTGACTATAGTTAAAAATTATCTACATAATGTGGGTAAATGACAACTTCCATCTGAAAGGTGAAATCAACATTTACTGAGATGGAGGAGAATGTGTAAAGAAAAAGTTTAGGTGGTGTAAAACAGAGATGCTTAATTGGTGATCTGTTCAATTCTGATGCCTATTAGACATCCAGGGTGTTTGATGTATCACCCTAGGGTTCTGGGGAGAGATTCAACTTAGAAATACTTAAAGTTATGAGTCTTGATGAGATTACCATAAAAAGTGAATAGAGGAAACTCTTCAGGGCTTAGCCCAAATACAGCAATGATTAGAGTTTAGGATGATTTAGAAGAACAGTAAAGCTGATTGAAGGGACAATGGAATAGAAGAAAAGCAAGTTTGATATCCTGGAGGCTACATGTAGTGGGTATTTCTAAAAGATGAGTTGTCAAATGATACTGACTAAATAGGTGAGGATTATTAACATTGCTTTAGAAAATGTGAAGTCATTGATAACCTTCGTGTTTAGTAGACTAGTTGGGACAAAAGCTTGAGTGGAGTGAGTTCAGGAGAGAATGGAACAAGCAGAAAATTTTCTATAAAGGGCAGAAAGAGTATGGTGTTTTCTGGAGGGGAAGATGGGGTTCTTAGTTTCTGTTGTTGTTATTGTTGTAATGATGGGAGATATCAAGTGCTTGGTTACATGATGAAAGAAATGATCCTTTTGTAAAAGAGGAACAGTTGATGATTTAGCAGAAAGAGAGGTAAATTGGCAGAGAAATATCCTCTAATAGGTCAAAATCGGGTAGCTGGTCTTAACTAGATACATGACAGTTTATTATTGCACTAGGAGAGAAAAATAGACTATATGAGCTCATGGGAAGCTAGGAGAACACTTCTGGTGAGGAGACCTTAGGGAGTCCAATCTGATTCCTTCTATAATCTCCCTGAAGTTGGAGCAAGGTTATCAACTAACAGTGAAGATAAAGGAGGAAATGTTGGACATTGGAGGAGTGGAGCACTCCTCCAAAGAGCAGGAGAATGAATAGACTAAGGAAATACAGGGTGTTTTCTGGATAGTGTTGATGCACTGCATAAGGTTCTTTAAGAACAGTCTTCAGTTCAGTTCAGTCGCTCAGTCGTGTCCGACTCTTTGTGACCCCATGAATTGCAGCACACCAGGCCTCCCTGTCCATCACCAACTCCCGGAGTTCACATCCATCAAGTCACTGATGCCATCCAGCCATCACATCCTCCGTCGTCCCCTTCTCTTCCTGCACCAATCCTCCGCCATCTTCCTCCCAATGCATCAGAGTCTTTTCCAATGAGTCAACTCTTCGCATGAGGTGGCCAAAGTACGGGAGTTTCAGCTTGGTGCATTCAGCTGTGTGGGTACAAATTGGGAGAAGAACCAAATGGGGTCGCAAAGAGTTGGACACGACTGAGCGACTGAACTGAACTGAAGACTGTTCTTAAAGAACCTTATGCAGTGCCCTTCAGTGTAGTTATGAAAGTGAAAGTGAAAGTCACTCAGTTCAGTTCAGTTCAGTCACTCAGTCGTATCCAACTGTTTGCGACCCCATGAATTGCAGCACTCCAGGCCTCCCTGTCCATCACCAACTCCCGGAGTTCACTCAGACTCGTGTCCATCAAGTCCATGATTCCATCCAGCCATCTCATCCTCTGTCGTCCCCTTCTCCTCCTGCCCCCAATCCCTCCCACCATCAAAGTCTTTTCCAATGAGTCAACTCTTCACATGAGGTGGCCAAAGTACTGGAGCTTCAGCTTTAGCATCATTCCTTCTAAAGAAATCCCAGGGCTAATCTCCTTCAGAATGGACTGGTTGGATCTCCTTGCAGTCCAAAGGACTCTCAAGAGTCTTCTGCAACACCACAGTTTAAAAGCATCAATTCTTCGGCACTCAGCCTTCTTCACAGTCCAAATCTCACATCCATACATGACCTCAGGAAAAACCATAGCCTTGACTAGACGGACCTTAGTCGGCAAAGTAATGTCTCTGCTTTTGAATATACTATCTAGGTTGGTCATAACTTTTCTTCCAAGGAGTAAGTGTCTTTTAATTTCATGGCTGCAGTCACCATCTACAGTGATTTTGGAGACCCCCCAAAATAGTGTCTGACCCTGTTTCCACTGTTTCCCCATCTATTTCCCATGAAGTGATGGAACAGGATGCCATGATCTTCGTTTTCTGAATGGTGAGCTTTAAGCCAACTTTTTCACTCTCCTCTTTCACTTTCATCAAGAGGCTTTTTAGTTGCTCTTCACTATCAGCTGTAAGTGTGGCATCATCTGCATATCTGAGGTTATTGATATTTCTCCCGGCAATCTTGATTCGAGCTTGTGTTTCTTCCAGCCCAGGGTTTCTCATTATGTACTCTGCATAGAAGTTAAATAAGCAGGGTGACAATATACAGCCTTGACACACTCCTTCTCCTATTTGGAACCAGTCTGTTGTTTCATGTCCAGTTCTAACTGTTGCTTCTTGACCTGCATACAGATTTCTCAAGAGGCAGGTCAGGTGGTCTGGTATTCCCATCTCTTTCAGAATTTTCCACAGGTTATTGTGATCCATACAGTCAAAGGCTTTGGCATAGTCAAGAAAGAGAAATAGATGTTTTTCTGGAACTCTCTTGCTTTTTCCATGATCCAGTGGATGTTGGCAATTTGACCTCTGGTTCCTCTACCTTTTCTAAAATAAGCGTGAACATCTGGAAGTTAACAGTTCATGTGCTGCTGAAGCATGGCTTGGAGAATTTTGAGCATTACTTTACTAGCATGTGAGATGAGTGCAATTGTGCAGTAGTTTGAGCATTTCTTGGCATTGCCTTTCTTTGGGATTAGAATGAAATCTGACCTTTTCTAGTCCTGTGGCCACTGCTGAGTTTTCCTAATTTGTTGGCATATTGAGTGCAGCACGTTCACAGCATCATCTTTCAGGATTTGAAATAGCTCCACTGAATTCCATCACCTCCACTAGCTTTGTTCATAGTGATGCTTTCTAAGGCCCATTTGACTTCACATTCCAGGATGTCTGGCTCTAGATGAGTGATCACACCATTGAGATTTTCTGGGTCATGAAGATCTGTTTTGTACAGTTCTTCTGTGTATTCTTGCCACCTCTTTTAATATCTTCTGCTTCTGTTAGGTCCATGCCATTTCTGTCCTTTATTGAGCCCATCGTTGCATGAAATGTTCCCTTGGTATCCCTAATTTTCTTGAAGAGATCTCTAGTCTTTCCCATTCTGTTGATTTCCTCTATTTCTTTGCATTGATCGCTGAAGAAGGCTTTCTTATCTCTTCTTGCTGTTCTTTGGAACTCTGCATTCAGATGCTTATCTCTTTCCTTTTCTCCTTTGCTTTTCACTTCTCCTCTTTTCACAGCTATTTCTAAGGCCTCCCCAGAGAGCCATTTTGCTTTTTTGCATTTCTTTTCCATGGGGATGATCTTGATCCCTGTCTCCTGTACAATGTCATGAACCTCATTCCATAGTTCATCAGGCACTCTATCTATCAGATCTAGACCCTTAAATCTATTTCTCACTTCCACTGTATAATCTTAAGGGATTTGATTTAGGTCATACCTGAATGGTCTAGTGGTTTTCCCTACTTTCTTCAATTTCAGTCTGAATTTGGTAGTAAGGAGTTCCTGATGTGAGGCACAGTCAGCTCCTCGTCTTGTTTTTGTTGACTGTATAGAGCTTCTCCATCTCTGGCTGCAAAGATTTCGGTGCTGACCATCTGGTGATGTCCCTGTGTAGAGTCTTCTCTTGTGTTGTTGAAAGAGGGTTTTTGTTATGACCAGTGCGTTTTCTTGCCAAAACTCTATTAGTCTTTGCCCTGCTTCATTCCACATTCCAAGGCCAAATTTGCCAGTTACTCCAGGTGTATCTTGACTTCCTACTTTTGCATTCCAGTCCCCTATAATGAAAAGGACATCTTTTTTGGGTGTTAGTTCTAAAAGGTCTTGTAGGTCTTCATAGAACCATTCAACTTCAGCTTCTTCAGTGTTACTGGTTGGGGCATAGACTTGGATTACCGTGATATTCAATGGTTTGCCTTGGAAACGAACAGAGATCATTCTGTCGTTTTTGAGATTGCATCCAAGTACTGCATTTAGGACTCTTTTGTTGACCATGATGGCTACCCCAGTTATTCTGAGTGTCGAACCCTTTGTGACCCCATGGACTATATAGTCCATGGAATTCTCCAGGTCAGAATACTGAAGTGGGTAGCTGTTCCCTTCTCCAGGGGATCTTCCCAACCAGGGATTGAACCCAGATCTTCATTGCAGGCAGATTCTTTACCATCTGAGCCACCACGGAAGCCCAAGAATACTGGAGTGGGTAGCCTATCCCTTCTCCAGGGGATCAGCCCTACCCAGGAATCGAACTGGGGTCTCTTGCATTACAGGTGGATTCTTTGCCAGCTGAACTATCAGGGAAGCCCCTGTCTGTTGCTTAGGGGTATCCAATTCTTCCCTTATTTGAGGTCCCTTCCTTGGAGATCATCTTGGTTCTAACTTTTCTGCCATTATTCTGTACTTAGAATTGAAACATAACCTCATGGAGGATATGTAAGATCTCATCTGTTACTCATAAGTGATAATACGAAGTCCATTTGTCCCAATCATCATTCATGCTTGGTTGGTTTATCATCACTAACAGGGAAGAAAGTGGAGCCTGGAGTCTATAGTGCACGTGTAATGTGAGTTTTGACCAAGGGAGGGAACTGAGGGCTTCCCCTGACTCAGTGGTGAAGAATCCACCTGCAAGGCAGGAGACCCAGGTTTGTTTCCTGGGTTGGGAAGATCCCCTGGAGGAGGGCATGGCAACCCACTTTAGTGTTTTACCTGGAGAATCCCATGGACAGAGGCACCTGGCGGGCTATACAGTCCATGGGGTCACAACGAGTCGGATATGACTGAGTGACTGAGCACACATGCAGGGAGGTGAGAATGAGTTCGTTTCTTCAGGAGACCATGTCTTGGTCACTTTTCTATTACCTTGAGCGGTTACCTGAGTTGTGTTGTGTTTGCCAAACGAGGGCAAGGGCATCCCTCAAGGACATGAGGATAAATTGAAGATTGACTCCTAGACAGCCTCTGGGTTTCAGCATCTATCTAAAACTGATAGTTTTAAATATCAGTTCAGTTCAGTCGCTCAGTCGTGTTCGACTCTTTGTGACCCCATCAATCGCAGCATGCCAGGCGTCCCTGTTCATCACCAACTCCCGGAGTTCACTCAGACTCACGTCCATCGAGTCCGTGATGCCATCCAGCCATCTCATCCTCTGTCGTCCCCTTCTCCTCCTGCCCCCAACCTCTCCCAGCATCAGAGTCTTTTCCAATGAGTCAACTCTTCGCATGAGGTGACCAAAGTACTGGAGCTTCAGCTTCAGCATCAGTCCTTCCAAATAAATCCCAGGGTTGATCTCCTTCAGAATGGACTGGTTGGATCTCCTTGCAGTCCAAGGGACCCTCAAGAGTCTTCTCCAACACCACAGCTCAAACGCATCAATTTTTTGGCACTCAGCCTTCTTCACAATCCAACTCTCATATCCATACATGACCACAGGGAAAACCATAACCTTGCCTAGACGGACCTTAGTCGGCAAAGTAATGTCTCTGCTTTTGAATATACTATGTAGGTTGGTCATAACTTTTCTTCCAAGGAGTAAGTGTCTTTTAATTTCATGGATGCAATCACCATCTGCAGGGATTTTGGAGCCCCTCCCAAAATAAAGTCTAACACTGTTTCCACTGTTTCCCCATCTATTTCCCATGAAGTGATGGGACCAGATGCCATTATCTTCATATTCTGAATGGTGAGCTTTAAGCCAACTTTTTCACTCTCCTCTTTCACTTTCATCAAGAGGCTTTTTAGTTCCTCTTCACTTTCTGCCATAAGGGTGGTGTCATCTGCATATCTGAGGTTATTGATATTTCTCCTGGCAATCTTGATTCCAGCCTGTGTTTCTTCCAGCCCAGCGTTTCTCATGATGTACTCTGCATAGAAGTTAAATAAGCAGGGTGACAATATACAGCCTTGACGTACTCCTTTTCCTATTTGGAACCAGTCTTAAATATAAGTTTATCTTATCTCTTAGAAGAGCTAAAATGATAACATTCAGGGCTTCCCCTGCGGCTCAGTGATAAAGAATCCGCCTGCAATTTGGGTAAAACAGGTTCAATCCCTGAGTCAGGAAGATCCCCTGGAGGAGGAAATGGCAACCCACTCCAGTATTCTTGCCTGGAGAATCCCATGAACAGAGGAGCCTGGCGGGCTATAGTCCCTGAGTGCATGATAAGTTGCTTCATTCATGTCCAACTCTTAGCGACCCTATGGGTGTACCCCGCCAGGCTCCTCTGTCCATGGGATTCTCCAGGCAAGAATACTGGAGTGGGTTGCCATGCCTTCCTCCAGGAAATCTTCCCTACCCAGGAATCAAACCCGGGTCTCCTGCATTGCAGGCAGATTCTTTACCAATTGAGCTATGAAGGAAGCCCACACATAAGTGATAGTGAAAGTGAAGTCACTCAGTCGTGTCTGACTCTTTGCAACCCGTGGACTGTAGCGCACCAATCTCCTAGATCTATGGGATTCTCCAGGCAAGAATACTGGAGTGGGTTGCCATTTCCTTCTCCAGGGGATCTTCCTGACCCAGGGATCAAGCCCAGGGATCCCACATTGCAGGCAGATGCTTTAACCTCTGCACCACCAGGGAAGCCCTTAAATACAAGAATCCAAGTACTAACATCAGAGATTTCAAGGGAGGAAAGAAAGCCAGGTTGAAAGAAGAAGGGGGAGGAGGTGGGAGAGCGGGTGAAAGAGGTGGCGTTACAGATGTCTCCTGCTACCTACAGATACCCAGGCATTATGGGACTTTTCCCTGGGCCTTCAGAGAAGGGAGGACTGGAACTCGGCTCTACCAGAAATCAGACCAGACCAGAACCAGAATTCGAGTTCTCTGCCAAGAGAGGTGATCAGTCTCCAATCCTCAGCTCAGACTGAGGGCCCTTCGACCAGATTCCTGCATCCAGGACGGGGGGACTAGAAAAACAGGGAAGGATAGGAAGGGTTAAGGAGAGGAAAGAGAGGGGGAAGGGGAGAGAGGTCAATAAAGTCTCTTGTTCCTTACCGGTCAGGGCACTCTGGCCAGTTGTCCACATCAGGAGGAGACCAGGGACAAAAGAGTCCCAGTTGTGGCCACTGGGTCTGGTCCATTGGCAGGCAAGCTGGCCCCTGAGTACCCCGAGTGGTCAGGATGTCAGTCTCAGCAAAGAGTCCCGTCAGAGTTGCCATTTTTTCAGGAAGGCTAACCCCTTCCAGGGCCCAAAACTGGGCTCTTCTCTAACACTCGGAAATAAATTGTCCAAGGAGACACATGTGCTGACAAAGCAAGAGATTTTATTGGGAAAGGGAACCCGGGTGGAGAGCAGTAGGGTAAGGGAACCCAGGAGAACTGCTCATAAGTGATAACATAAGTGATAATATAGGCTATTTATTGTTCTCTCTCTGACTTATTTTACTAAGCATAATGCTCTCTGGGTTCATCTATGTTGTTGCAAATGGTAGAATTTCATTATTTTTAAAATAGATGTGTATTTTTATTTATATATAGTATATACATGTGCTACTAACCTAATATAATTTTTTTTTTTTTTTTTTTTACTTTACGATATTGTATTCATTTTGCCATATATCAGCATGAGTCCACCAGGAGTGTACAGGTGTTCCCAATCCTGAACCCCTCTCCCACCTCCCTCTCCATACCATCCCTCTGGGTCATCCCAGTGCACCAGCCCCAAGCATCCTGTATCCTGCATCAAACTTGGACTGGCGATTCATTTCTTATATGATATTATACATGTTTCAATGCCATTCTCCCAAATCATCCTACCCTCTCCCTCTCCCACAGAGTCCAAAAGACTGTTCTATACATCTGTGTCTCTTTTGCTGTCTCACATACAGGGTTATCGTTACCATCTTTCTAAATTCCATATATATGCGTTAGTATACTATATTGGTGTCTTTCTTTCTGGCTTACTTCACTCTGTAAAATTGGCTCCAGTTTCATCCATGTCATTAGAACTGATTCAAATGTATTCTTTTTAATGGCTGTGTAATACTCCATTGTGTATATGTACCACAGCTTTCTTATCCATTCATCTGCTGATGGACATCTAGGTTAGTTCCATGTCCTGGCTATTATAAACAGTGCTGTGATAAACATTGGGGTACATGTGTCTTTTTCAGTTCTGGTTTCCTCCATGTGTATGCCCAGCAGTGGGATTGCTGGGTCATAAGGTAGTTCTCTTTCCAGTTTTTCAAGGAATCTCCACACTGTTCTCCATAGTGGCTATACTAGTTTGCATTCCCACCAACAGTGTAAGAGGGTTCCCTTTTCTCCACACCCTCTCCAGCATTTATTGCTTGTAGACTTTTGGATCACAGACATTCTGACTAGTGTGAAATGGTATCTCATTGTGGTCTTGAATTGCATTTCTCTTATAATGAATTATGTTGAGCATCTTTTCATGTGTTCGTTAGCTATCTGTATGTCTTCTTTGGAGAAATGTCTATTTAGTTCTTTGGCCCATTTTTTGATTGGGTCGTTTATTTTTCTGGAATTGAGCTGCAGGAGTTGATTGTATATTTTTGAGATTAGTTGTTTGTCAGTTGCTTCATTTGCTATTATTTTCACCCATTCTGAAGGCTGTCTTTTCACCTTGCTTATAGTTTCTTTTGTTGTGTAGAAGCTTTTAATTTTAATTAGGTCCCATTTGTTTATTTTTTCTTTTATTTACAATATTCTGGGAGGTGGGTCATAGAGGATCCTGCTGTGATTTATGTCGGAGAGTGTTTTGCCTATGTTCTCCTCTAGGAGTTTTATAGTTTCTGGTCTTACATTTAGATCTTTAATCCATTTTGGGTTTATTTTTGTGTATGGTGTTAGAAAGTGTTCTGGTTTCATTCTTTTACAAGTTGTTGACCAGTTTTCCGAGCACCACTTGTTAAAGAGATTGTCTTTTCTCCATTGTATATTCTTGCCTCCTTTATCAAAGATAAGGTGTCCATAGGTGCATGGATTTATCTCTGGCTTTCTATTTTGTTCCATTGATCTATATTTCTGTCTTTGTGCCAGTACCATACTGTCTTGATGACTGTGGCTTTGTAGTAGAGCCTGAAGTCAGGCAGGTTGATTCCTCCAGTTCCATTCTTCTTTCTCAAGATTGCTTTGGCTATTCGAGGTTTTTTGTATTTCCATACAAATTGTGAAATTGTTTGTTCTAGCTCTGAAAAATACCGTTGGTAGCTTGATAGGGATTGCATTGAATCTATAGATTGTTTTGGGTAGTATACTCATTTTCACTATATTGATTCTTCTGATTCATGAACATGGTATATTTCTCCATCTATTAGTGTCCTCTTTGATTTCTTTCACCAGTGTTTTATAGTTTTCTATATATAGGTCTTTAGTTTCTTTAGGTAGATATATTCCTAAGCATTTTATTCTTTTTGTTGCAATGGTGAATGGGATTGTTTCCTTAATTTCTCTTTCTATTTTCTCATTATTAGTGTATAGGAATGCAAGCGATTTCTGTGTGTTGATTTTATATCCTGCAACTTTACTATATTCATTGATTAGCTCTAATAATTTTCTGGTGGAGTCTTTAGGGTTTTCTATGTAGAGGATCATGTCATCTGCAAACAGTGAGAGTTTTACTTCTTCTTTGCCAATTTGGATTCCTTTTATCTCTGTTTCTGCTCTGATTGCTGTGGCCAAAACTTCCAAAAATATGTTGAATAGAAGTGGTGAAAGTGGACACCCTTGTCTTGTTCCTGACTTTAGGGGAAATGCTTTCAATTTTTCATCATTGAGGATAACGTTTGCTGTGGGTTTGTCATATATAGCTTTTATTATGTTGAGGTATGTTCCTTCTATTCCTGCGCTCTGGAGAGTTTTTATTATAAATGGATGTTGAATTTTGTCAAAGGCTTTCTCTGCATCTATTGAGATAATCATATGGCTTTTATTTTTCAATTTGTTAATGTGATGTATTACATTGATTGATTTGTGGATATTGAAGAATCCTTGCATCCCTTGGATAAAGCCCACTTGGTCATGGTGTATGATCTTTTTAATGTGTTGTTGGATTCTGATTGCTAGAATTTTGTTAAGGATTTTTGCATCTATGTTCATCAATGATATTGGCTTGTAGTTTTCTTTTTGGGGGCATCTTTGTCAGGTTTTGCTATTAGGGTGATGGTGGCCTCATAGAATGAGTTTGGAAGTTTACCTTCCTCTGTAATTTTCTGGAAGAGTTTGAGTAGGATAGGTGTTGGCTCTTCTCTAAATTTTTGGTAGAATTCAGCTGTGAAGCCGTCTGGACCTGGGCTTTTGTTTGCTGGCAGATTTCTGATTACAGTTTCAATTTCCGTGTTTGTGATGGGTCTGTTAAGATTTTCTATTTCTTCCTGGTTCAGTTTTGAAAAGTTGTAATTTTCTAAGAATTTGTCCATTTCTTCCACGTTGTTCATTTTATTGGCATATTATTGCTGATAGTAGTCTCTTATGATCCTTTGTATTTTTGTGTTCTGTTGTGATCTTTCCATTTTCATTTTTAATTTTATTGATTTGATTTTTCTCCCTTTGTTTCTTGATGAGTCCAGCTAATGGTCTGTCAATTTTATTTATCCTTTCAAAGAACCAGCTTTTGGCTTGTTGATTTTTGCTATGGTCTCTTTTGTTTCTTTTGCATTTATTTCTGCCCTGATCTTTAAGATTTCTTTCCTTCTAGTAACCCTGGGGTTCTTCATTTCTTCCTTTTCTAGTTGCTTTAGGTGTAGAGTTAGGTTATTTATTTGACTTTTTTCTTGTTTCTTGAGGTATGCCTGTATTGCTATGAACTTTCCCCTTAGCACTGCTTTACAGTGTCCCACAGGTTTGGGGTTGTTGTGTTTTCATTTTCATTCATTTCTTTGCATATTTTGATTTCTTTTTTGATTTCTTCTGTGATTTGTTGGTTATTCAGCAGAGTGTTGTTCAGCATCCATATGTTGGAATTTTTAATAGTTTTTCTCCTGTAATTTAGATCTGATCTTACTGCATTTTGGTCAGAAAAGATGCTTGGAATGATTTCAATTTTTTTGAATTTACTAAGGCTAGATTTACGGCCCAGGATGTGATCTATCCTTGAGAAGGTTCCCTGTGCACTTGAGAAAAATGTGAAATTCATTGTTTGGGGGAGAAATATCATATAGATATTAATTAGGTCTAACTGGTCTATTGTATCATTTAAAGTTTGTGTTTCCTTGTTAATTTTCTGTTTAGTTAATCTATCCATAGGTGTGAGTGGGGTATTAAAGTCTCCCACTATTATTGTGTTGTTGTTCATTTCCCCTTTCATATTTGTTAACATTTGTCTTACGTATTGCGGTGCTCCTATGTTGGATGCATATCTATTTATAATTGTTATATCTTCTTCTTGGATTGCTCTTTTGATCATTATGTAGTGGCCTTCTTTGTCTCTTTTCACAGCCTTTGTTTTAAAGTCTCTTTTATCTGATATGAGTATTGCTACTCCTGCTTTCTTTTGGTCTCTATTTGATGGAATATCTTTTTCCAGCCCTTCAGTTTCAGTCTGTATATGTCTCTTGTTTTGTGGTGGGTCTCTTGTAGACAACATATATATGGATCTTGTTTTTTATCCATTCAGCCAATCTTTGTCTTTTGGTTGGGGCATTCAACCCATTTATGTTTAAGGTAATTATTGATAAGTATGATCCTGTTGCCATTTACTTTATTGTTTTGGGTTCAAGTTTATACACCCTTTTTGTGTTTCCTGTCTAAAGAATATCCTTCAGCATTTGTTGGAGAGCTGGTTTGATGGTGCTGAATTCTCTCAGCTTCTGCTTGTCTGTAAAGCTTTTGATTTGTCCTTCATATTTGAATGAGATCCTTACTGGGTACAGTAATCTGAGCTGTAGGTTATTTTCTTTCATCACTTTAAGTATGTCTTGCCATTCCCTCCTGGCCCAAAGAGTTTCTATTGAAAGATGTGCTGTTATCCTTATGGGGATCCCCTTGTGTGTTATTTGTTGTTTTTCCCTTGCTGCTTTTAATATTTGTTCTTTGTGTTTGATCTTTGTTAATTTGATTAATATGTGTCTTGGGGTGTTTCACCTTAGGTTTATCCTGTTTGGGACTCTCTGGGTTTCTTGGACTTGAGTGATTATTTCCTTTCCCATTTTAGGGAAGTTTTCAACAATTATCTCCTCAAGTATTTTCTCATGGTCGTTCTTTTTGTCTTCTTCTTCTGGGACTCCTATGATTCGAATGTTGGGGCGTTTAACACTGTCCTGGAGGTCTCTGAGATTGTCCTCATTTCTTTTAATTAATTTTTCTTTTTTCCTCTCTGATTCATCTATTTCTACCATTCTATCTTCTACTTCACTAATCCTATCTTCTGCCTCTGTTATTCTACTATCTGTTGCCTCCAGAGTGTTTTTGATCTCATTTATTGCATTATTCATTATATAGTGACTCTTTTTAATTTCTTCTAGGTCGTTGTTAAACCTTTCTTGCATCTTCTCAATCCTTGTCTCCAGGCTATTTATCTGTGATTCCATTTTGTTTTCAAGATTTTGGATCATTTTCACTATCATTATTCAGAATTCTTTATCAGGTAGATTCCCTATCTCTTCCTCTTTGGTTTGGTTTGGTGGGCGTTTATCCTGTTCCTTTACCTGCTGGGTATTCCTCTGTCTCTTCATCTTGTTTATATTGCTGTGTTTGGGGTGGCCTTTCTGTATTCTGGCAATTTGTGGAGTTCTCTTTATTGTGGAGTTTCCTTGCTGTGGGTGGGGTTGTATCAGTGGCTTGTCAAGGTTTCTTGGTTAGGGAAGCTTGTGTCGATGTTCTGGTGGCTGGAGCTGGATTTCTTCTCTCTGGAGTGCAATGAAGTATCCAGTAATGAGTTATGAGATGTCAGTGGTTTTGGAGTAACTTTGGGCAGCCTGTATATTGAAGCTCAGGGCTGTGTTCCTGTGTTGCTGGAGAATTTGCATGGTAAATCTTGCCCTGGAACTTGTTGGCCCTTGGGTGGTGCTTGGTTTCTGTGTAGGTATGGAGGCATTTGATGAGCTCCTATTGATTAATGTCCCCTGGAGTCAGGAGTTCTCTGGTGTTCTCAGGATTTGGACTTAAGCCTCCTGCTTCTGGTTTTCAGTCTTATTTTTATATTAGTCTCAAGACTTCTCCTTCTATACAGCACTGTTGATAAAACATCTAGGTTAAAGATGAAAAGTTTCTCCACAGTGAGGGACACCCAGAGAGGTTCACAGAGTTACATGGAGAGGAGAAGAGGGAGGAGGGAGGAGGTGACCCAAATGAGATAAGGTGGGATCAAAAGAGGAGAGAGCAAGCTAGCCAGTAATCACTTCCTTATGTGTGCTCCACAGTCTGGACCGCTCAGAGATGTTCACGGAGTTATACAGAGAAGAGAAGAGAGAGGAAGAAGACAGGGGTGGCCAGGAGGATCAAAGGGGGGAATGAAAAGGAGAGAGACAGATCCAGCCAGTATTCAGCTCCTTAAGTGTTCTCCACCGCCTGGAACACACAGAGATTCACAGAGTTGGGTAGAGAAGAGAAGCGGGAGGGATGAGACAGAGGCAACCTGGTGGAGAAAAAGAAGAGTCCAAACGGGGAGAGAACAGTCAAGCCAGTAATCTCACTCCCAAGTAAAAATAGGTACCGGAGATTGGGTTTTTAAAGGTACAAAATTGATAACAAATACCAAAAAGTAAAGATTAAAAATCTAGAGCAGAGATTGGATTTTCAAAAATACAATATTAAAGAAAAGAAGAAAAAAAAAGTCACAAAAATTATCTTAAGAAAATATATATGAAGTTTGCTTTAAAATATAGGGTCTTTTTTTTTTTGAAAAGTAATACTAGGTTATAAGTTCAGTTCAGTTCAGTCACTCAGTCATGTCCTACTCTTTGTGACCCCATGAATCACAGCACACAAGGCCTCCCTGTCCGTCACCAACTCCTGGAGTTCACTCAGACTGATGTCCTTAAAGGAGTAATAGAGGACTTAAAAATTTTAAAAATTAAAGAAAAAAAAAAAAAGGATTGTAAAAATAGTAAAAATATATCTAGGACTTTCTCTGGTGGTGTTGTGAGCAGTGTGGGGTCAGTTCATTTTTGGATAGTTCCTTGGTCTGGCTTGTATTTCTCAAGATCTATAGGCCCCTTCCTATGTAGTCGGAACTAACTACAGGGTTTTGATCTATTGCACCTGTCACTTCCAAGGCAGTTCCCTCTGTTTTAACTTCTTCTGTTTGCTGGTCTCTTCAGTGTCTGATTTCCACCCTGACACAAGGTGGGCAGTGGTGGACACTTGTTTTAGGCTCACTTGTTCAGTCACGCTGTGGGGAGGGAAGGATGCTGCAAACAAATAACACTGGCGTGTGCTCATAGTGCCTCAGCCACACTGGGCCTGCCCCCGCTCACCGTGCATGTTCCCTCCCTGCCCACACAGCTCAGGCTCTAGGTTGCTCTGCCGGGAACCGTCTGAGGCCGGCCCTGGGCTGCACGCACCTCCCAGGTCTAAGCCGCTCAGGCTCAGGCACTCAGGTAGTCCTCAGAGGCGCAGACTCCATTGGGTCTGCGTTTTATGCCCTTCCCAGGTCTGAGCAGCTCAGGTGATGAGGTGTTTGGCGAGTGCAGTTGCTGTGACTTATCACCTCCCCCATCCCTGCCACTCGGCTTTCTGAGTGTACAACCGGTGCACCTTCTCAGGCGGATATTGACTGTCCAGAACCCCAAGAAGTCTTAGTTAGCAAAGAAGCCTGCTTGCAGTTTGGTAGATAATGTCTCTCTGGGGCTGCAATTGCCCCCTTCCGGCTCTGGCTGCCTGTCACCGGAGGGGGATGGTCTGCAGCCAGCTATTTCTGCTCAGTCCTTTGTTCTGTGCGTGGTCCTGGCCGTGTCTTAGGTTAGGGCTTTTCATGTGGTAGCTATCCCAGTCTGGTTTGCTAGCCCAAGTTAATTCGCTCAGATTGCCCTTGGGGCATTCAGGCCAGGTCTTTACTCTAAGCAATGTAGCCCACGCCTCCCTGCCCAGCCCCCACTTGCTAGTGGCATATGCAGGCATCTGCGCCGCTTCTCAGCTGGGGGAGTTACCGTTGGGCTCGTAATCTGTGGGTTTTAATTATTTATTTATTTTTCCTCCCTGTTATGTTGCCCTCTATGCTTCCAAGGCTCGCCACAGACTCAGCAGTGAAAGTGTTTCCTAGTGTTTGGAAACTTCTCTCTTTTTAAGACTTCCTTCCTGGGATGGAGCTCCGTCCCTACCTCTTTTGTCCCTTTTTTTGTCTTTTATATTTTTTCCTACCTCCTTTCGAAGACAATGGGCTGCTTCTCTGGGTGCCTGATGTCCTCTGCCAGCATTCAGAAGTTGTTTTGTGGAATTTACTCAGCGTTTAAATGTTCTTTTGATGAATCTGTGGGGGAGAAAGTGGTCTCCCCATCCTATTCCTCCACCATCTTCTCTCTGTTAATGCCTGAGTAATATTCCATTGTGTTGTTGTTGTTTAGTTTCTATGTCATGTCTGACTGTTTTGCAACCCCATGGACTGTAGCCTGCCAGGCTCCTCTGTCCATGGCATTTCCCAGGCGGGAATACTGGAGTGGGTTGCCATTTCCTTCTCCAGGGGATCTTCCTGACCCAGGGAACCCAGGGATGGAACCCACATTTCCTGTACTGGCAGACAAATTCCTTACCACTGAGCCACCTGGGAATCCTAATATTCTGTTTCATATATATATATATATATATGTGTGTGTGTGTGTGTGTGTGTGTCTAACAGGCACATTCCTAATCATCAGCCACTATGCTAAACAGGATGGAATTTACTTAAAATAAATAAATAAATAAATAAACCCAAAACTAAAGATAGGACTGCCATGTGTATGTGTGCTTAGTAGTGGTCCCAACTATTTGGGACCCCATGGACTGTAGCCTGCCAGTCTCTCCTGTTTATGGCATTTCCCAGGCAAGAATACTGGAATGGGTTGCCCTTCCCTCTTCCAGGGGATCTTCCCAACCCAGAGATTGAATCTGTGTCTCTTAAGTCTCCTGCATTGGCAGTTGTGTTCTTTACCAGTAGCACCATCTGGGAAGCCCAGGCTACAGTTCATGGCTTACAAAGAGTCAGATATGATTTAGCAGCTAAGCAGCAACAAAGCTACTGTACATATTTCATTTTTCTAAGTCTAATAGTAACCAATGAGGTTACTGCTTTGCAGATGGAAAAACAAAGCTTAAATAACTTGCCTAATGTCTGAAGATTAGTGGAGGGTCTAGACAAGATTTTGGAGAAAAACTACCTGACTCCTTATAATAAAAAGAATCACAAGAGCAGGCATCCTTCTTGTATCTATTACAGTGCCTTGTGTACAGTGTGCCACCGATCAATGTTTATTCATTCAGTGAAAAGGACTTCCCTTCATTAGGTTTTGACTTATCCCACAAATGCAAAATAAAGTGGAACATTGCAAAGCTTTGCAGAGATAATAAACTCTGCATTAAGACCAAATTAAAATCCCATCATGTTTTCTCTTAGTCTGATCAGTTCAGTTCCTTTCAGCCATGTCTGACTCTTTGCGACCCCATGCACCATGCCAGGCCTTCCTGTCCATCACTAACTCCCAGAGTATACTCATACTCATGTCCATTGCATCGGCGATGCCATCCAACCATCTCATCCTCTGTCGTCCCCTTCTCCTCCCGTGTTCAGTCTTTCCCAGCATCAGCATCTTTTCCGGTGAGTCAGTTCTTCACATCAGGTGGCCAAAGTATTGGAGTCTCAGCTTCAGCATCAGTCCTTCCAATGAATATTCACTGACTTCCTTTAGGATTGCTGGTTGGATCTCCTTGCAGTTGAAGGGACTCTCAAGAGTCTTCTCCAACACCACAGTTCAAACCATCAATTCTTTGGCATTCAGCTTTCTTTATAGTCCAATTCTCACATCCATACATGACCACTGGCAAAACCGTAACTTTGACTAGATGGGCCTTTGTTGGTAAAGTCAAGTCTCTGCTTTTTTTTTTAAAAAAAAACTAATTAATTTATTTTAATTGGAGGCTAATTGCTTTACAATATTGTAGTGGTTTTTCCATACATTGACATGAATAAGCCATGGGTGTACATGCGTCCCCCATCCTGAACCGCCCCCCTCCCACCCCCCGCAACCTCCCTACCCATCCCATCCCTCAGGATCATCCCAGTGCACCAGCCCTGAGCACCCTGTCTCATGTGTTGAACCTGAACTGGTGATCTGTTTCACTTATGGTAATATACATGTTTCAATGCTATTCTCTCAAATCATCCCACCCTCACCTTCTCCCACAAAGTCCAAAAGTCTATTCTTTACATGTGTGTCTCTTTTGCTGTCTTGCATATAGGTTCATCATTACCATCTTTCTATATTCCATACATATGCATTAATATACTGTATCAGCGTTTTCCTTTCTGACTTACTTCACTCTGTATAATGGGCTCCAGTTTCATCAATCTCATGAGAACTGATTCAAATGCATTCTTTTTAATAGCTGAGTATTATGTATGTGTACATTCATTATGTATGTGTACATCCATTGTGTATGTGTGCCACAGCTTTCTTATACATTCATCTGCCAATGGACATCTAAGTTGCTTCCATGTCCTGGCTATTGTAAACAGTGCTGTGATGAACATTGGTGTATATGTGTCTCTTTCAATTTTGATTTCCTCATTGTGTATGCCCAGCAGTGGGATTGCTGGGTCATGTGGCAGTTCTATTTCCAGTTTTTAAGGAATCTCCACACTGTTCTCCATAGTGGCTGTACTAGTTTGCATTAACGTGTTGTTTAGATCGGTCATAAATTTTCTTCCAAGAAGCAAGCGTCTTTTAATTTTATGGCTGCAGTCACTATCTGCAGTCATTATGGAGCCCCGCCCTCCCCCTCCCCCCCAAAATAATCTGTCACTGTTTCCACTGTTTCCCTACCTATTTGCCATAAAATGATGGGACCAGATGCCATAATCTTAGTTTTCTGAATGTTGAGCTTTAAGCCAACTTTTTCACTCTCCTCTTTCACTTTCATCAAGAGGCTTTTTAGTTCCTCTTCTCTTTCTACCATAAGGGTGGTATCATCTGAATATCTGAGGTTGTTGATATTTCTCCTGGCAATCTTGATTCCAGCTTGTGCTTCTTCCAGTCCAGCGTTTCTCATGATGTACTCTGCATAGAAGTTAAATAAGCAGGGTGACAATATACAGCCTTGATGCACTCCTTTTCCTATTTGGAACCAGTCTGTTGTTTCATGTCCAGTTCTAACTGTTTCTATTTGACCTACATACAGATTTCTCAGGAGGTGGGTCAGGTACTCTAGTATTCCCATCTCTTTAAGAATTTTCCACAGTTTGTTGTGATCCACACAGTCAAGGGCTTTGGCATAGTCTATAAAGCAGAAATAGATGTTTTTCTGGAACTCTCTTGCTTTTTCATGATCCAACAGATGTTGGCAATTTTATCTCTGGTTCCTCTGCCTTTTCTAAATCCAGCTTGAACATCTGGAAGTTCACAGTTCATGTACTGTTGAAGCCTGGCTTGGAGAATTTAGAGGATTACTTTGCTAGCATGTGAGATAAGTGCAATTGTGTGGTAATTTGAACATTCTTTGGCATTGGAATGAAAACTGACATTTTCCAGTCCTGTGGCCACTGCTGAGTTTTCCAAATTTGCTGGCATATTGAGTGCAGCACTTTCACAGCATCATCTTTTAGGATTTGAAATAGCTCAACTGGAATGCCATCACCTCCACTAGCTTTGTTCCTAGTGATGCTTCCTAAGGCCCACTTGACTTCACATTCCAGATGTCTGGCTCTAGGTGAGTGATCACACCATTGTGATTATCTGGATCATGAAGATATCTTTTGTATAGTTCTTCTGTGTATTCTTGCCACTTCTTAATATCTTCTGCTTCTGTTGGGTCCATACCATTTCTGTCCTTTATGGTGCCCATGTTTGCATGAAAATTTCCCTTGGTATGTCTAATTTTCTTGAAGAGATCTCTAGACTTTCCCATTCTATTATTTTCCTCTATTTCTTTCTACTGATCACAGAAGAATACTTTCTTATCTCTCCTTGCTATTTTTTGGAACTCTGCATTCAAATGGGTGTATCTTTCCTTTTCTTCTTTTTGTTTTGCTTCTCTTCTATTCAAAACTATTTTTAAGGCCTCCTCAGACAACTATTTTGCCTTTTTGCATTTATTTTTCTTGAGGATGGTTCTGATTCCTGCCTTCTGTACAATGTCACAAACCTCCATCCATAGTTCTTCAGGCAGTCTATCAGATCTAATCCCTTGAAACTGTTTCTCACTTTCAGTGTATATAATCATAAGGGTTTGATTTAAGTCATACCTGAATGGTCTAGTGGTTTTCCTTACGTTCTTAAATGTAAGTCTGAATTTGGCAATAAGGAGCTCATCATCTGAGCCATAGTCAGCTCCTGGTCTTGTTTTAGTCTGATTTAGTTGAGCCTAAAATGCTTTCTGATAGAAAATATCACATGGCTTCATGTCTTTCATAGGACATATTTTTTAAGTTGTGCAATTTCTGCTAAACCTGCAGGTATACTTTTGTTGTTGAGATCATTTGAGAAGTATTGCCTAACGTTCATATTCTCTAAGGCGTCCATGTGACCATGAGGACCACCCTAAGCAATATGAGATATCTGGCTTCATTCTGATAACTCTGTTTTCCACTGTAACTAATTCCAAGTTACTTGCCAACAACTTCAGACATCAGCTGAACACTTGCTGGAGGGGAAAAGCAGTTTAGGGAGTGGAGATATATTTTAAAGTATATTGAAGAAGATTAGTTTTTGTAATTGGGAAATAAGAGGCATTGCTCTGGGGGGTATGGCTATCCTGCAGAACTGGCTCAGGGCAAGGTTTTAAATGGCTCTCCTTTCTGTATCCATTCAATTCAAAGATTTCTGGGTAAATCTATGGAAGGAAATTCAAGCAGGAAAGAGGGTGGAGATGGAAAAGAAAGTTCACACTTCAGTCACCGTCTATGGATAAGGAGGAATTTGAATATTAAAAAACAACCTTGAGAATTAAATTCCCTGTCTAGCAACCTTAAGAGCTGGCAGCTGGCAGGAGGCTGATAAGGAATGCTGGGTGGAGGGGTAGGTCCTGGGAGGAACGCGTTCCCAGGGAAGCCTCTCATCCCTGGCTGGCATCAGAAAGAATTACAAAGCATGATTCAGAATCTAATTTTTTCAGCGGATGATTGGCTCCCACAAGGCTCTGGCCTCACATTGTGTTCTATTAAGTAATGGGAATTGGGCTGTGCCCTTTTTCTCTGTTTCACGCCTCCCACCCCATTTTTCTTACAGGGCTTCTCATGTCTCCATCATGAACTTAGGTGTACTTGTTCCCATATGCATTCCAAAAGGCATTTTAAAATGTCTCTGCAATGCACGGATATTAACACACACAGAAGGATGCCAACACGACAGTGGGTTGTTTTTTCTTTTTTAATTTAATTTCAATTTTTTCGGCTGCATTGGGAATAATACTGTGGCTGTGCCAGGAGGAGCAAAAGTCAGATGGGAACGGGGCCAATTTAGATGAAACTCCCCCATATCCTAACCCTGCTTTGGTGACTCTACATGAGACAGGCTTTTATCATGGGTAAAGAGAAAACTTCCATGCAGAAATACCGAATACACATACTGTGTAAAAAATCATTTGGTTTATGTTAACTTCACAGAACGGGAAATGAATGGAAATTGACTCTGGAACTCGCTTTTTTTGCATCCAGATGCTAGGTACCTGTCAAAACATCTGTTTACCTTTTACAATATGATTTACATCATCAATGATTAACCTAAATTTAAAGGTAGTAATGTGTACATCTATTAATACAAAAAGGTGGCATTATGCATTCAGAGGACCTGCAATATGAGTTATTACTCTCTTACATAATCTAACAGGAATTAGTTTCTCAAAGAGTTGTGTAACAGGACCATTTCCCCCTCCATTTTAAGATTTGAAAATTTTGTTATTCTTCCTGGTTTCCAGAACATACAAAAATATAATTAGTGAGTGAGGGTGAAGTGATCATTGGACAGAAAATGTTAAGCTCAATAAACATTTCTAGAATATCTTTTTCTTAAAATTAAATCACAGGACTCATTCTTTCTCATTGAAATGATTACCATAAACCAAGATTGATAGATCCCCTCACAAAAAGTTCAACAATCTTAGTTCTCTGCTGTCCTTTCTTATCTTCAACTTATGCCTGTTTCAGATTGAAAAAGGCAGCCATTTATTAACGAAAAGGTCCTGGTTAAAGATACTAGAAGACCAGGACTCTATTTTTGTTCTGGCACGAACGAACCATAGCGATTTGACTAAGTCACTTTCTGGACCAATTTTTTTATTTGCAAGAATGAGGGAAATGGCTAGTTCAGAAGGCAAACACTCTTGGCTGGCAGACAGCTTCCAGATGGGTTTCCCATGGCAAGCACAGCTTTCTTTTTTAAAAAATCTATATTTGAATTTCTTTGGATAGGTAGACATCACCACTGTTCACCATTCCCCACAGTACTCAGCACTCCTTATTGCCCTGTCTGTATATATGTGTATACCTGTGTATCCATTAGCTTTTGTCATGTAACAAAAACCTGCAAATCTGAGAGCTTAAAAGTGTAAGTATTTGCTGAGCTCAGTAGTCTAGCATCAGTCATTTAGTGGGCTCACTGGGGCAGTTAGTTCTGTTGGTGTTGCCTGGGCTCACTTACTCATCTGTGGTCAACTGCCATTTAGCAAGGTGACTCTGTCTCTGACTGGCTGTCACCTAGGGCAGTAAATATTTCTGAGACAACTCATCATCCAGCAAACTAACTTGAGCTTTTTCCCATGGCAGCCTCTGAGTTTCAAGGCCACAAAAACGGAAGCTACAAGGCCTATTGTGGCCTAAACTTGGAACTCTCACATCACTTCTATTGTATTCTCATATCTGAAGCAAGTCACAGACCAACTTGGATCCAAAAAGTGGAGAAATAGGCTTCATCTCCCCAAGGAAGGGGCTGCAAAGTCATTTTGGTCATTTTTGCAATCAAGGCAACCTTCCCGTCAACATTTAAACTTGCAAAATATGGGCTGCATAGCCCTGAATTCATTCCCAGACTAAAAACAAAGCAAATAATAACCCAAGCAAACAAACTACCTCTCTAGCAGGAGCATATTCAATGCTCAACAAGATACTCAAATAAAAATCACTTTAGAGCAGTATTGGAAAGTACCTTACCCGTTGAGCCACAAGTCTCCAGCTGGTTGGGGATTTCTGCCCTTGGTGACCAGACATTTATGCCACAAGCTGCTGGCAGCTTCTGAACTTGGGTTATGTGCTCGTCATAATAGGGAGTCACAGTTCAATGGTGGTCAGCCTCAGGGATGGGAATTCTGACTGGAACAAGGAAAGCCTCCAACTGTGTCCCTGCATGTCCCTATAGCAAAACAATCTGAATCACTTTAGGGGATTGGAACTCAATTTCCAGACACCCTGCTATGACTCTTTCCCAGAATACACTTAGTTTGAAATGATGATTTAGGGAAATTTCCTTTAGAGTGGAGAGATGACTTGACTATATTTTAAGCACAGTGTGGAATGAAGGAAAGGTAGGCCATTTCTGAAATGAAAAGATAGTAAACTTTATAAAGCACATACTTGACCTGCCTCAGGCTCATTTGTAAGCTCTATGTGTGAAGGTAAAGTTATAAATGTATAAAGATATAGAAAATTATAAATATCATATAAAGATATTATGACATATATTCATTAATTGCCCATGTCAGTTCAGTCACTCAGTTGTGTCTGACTCTTTGTGACCCCATGAATCGCAGCATGCTCAGGCTCCCTGTCCATCACCAACTCCCGGAGTTCACCCAAACCCATGTCCATCGAGTTAGTGATGCCATCCAGCCATCTCATCCTCTGTCTTCTGCTTCTCCTCCTTCCCCCAATCCCTCCCAGCATCAGAGGCTTTTCCAATGAGTCAACTCTTCACATGAGGTGGCCAAAGTACTGGAGTTTCAGCTTTAGCATCATTCCTTCCAAGGAAATCCCAGGGGTGATCTCCTTCAGAATGGACTGGTTGGATCTCCTTGCAGTCTAAGGGACTCTCAACAGTCTTCTCCAACACCACAGTTCAAAAGCATCAGTTCTTCAGCACTCACCTTTCTTCACAGTCCAACTCTCACATCCATACATGACCAGTGGAAAAACCATAGCCTTGATTAGATGGACTTTGCTGGCAAAGTAATGTCTCTGCTTTTGAATATGCTATCTAGGTTGGTCATCACTTTCCTTCCAAGGAGTAAGCGTCTTTTAATTTCATGGCTGCAGTCACCATCTGCAGTGATATTGGAGCACCCCCCCCCCCCCCCGCCAAAAAAAAAAAAAAGTCTGACACTGTTTCCACTGTTTCCCCATCTATTTCCCATGAAGTGGTGGGACCAGATGCCATGATCTTTGTTTTCTGAATGTTGAGCTTTAAGCCAAATTTTCACTCTCCTCTTTCACTCTCATCAAGAAGCTTTTTAGTTCCTCTTCACTTTCTGCCATAACGGTGGTGTCATCTGCGTATCTGAGGTTATTGATATTTCTCCTGGCAATCTTTTCTTTTCTTCTTTTTTTTTTTTTTTTGTCTCCTGGCAATCTTGATTCCAGCTTGTGCTTCTTCTAGCCCAGCGTTTCTCATGGTACTCTGCATATAAGTTAAATAAGCAGGGTGACAATATACAGCCTTGATGTACTCCTTTTCCTTTTTGAACCAGTCTGTTCTTCCCTGTCCAGTTCTAACTGTTGCTTCCTGACCTGCATGTAGGTTTCTCCAGAGGCAGGTCAGGTGGTCTGGTATTCCCATTTCTTTCAGAATTTTCCACAGTGTATTGTGAGCCACAGAGTCAAAGGCTTTGGCATAGTCAAGGAAGCAGAAATAGGTGTTTTTCTAGAACTCAGGTGGTCAAACAGGAGATGGCAAGAGTGAATGTTGACATTTTAGGAATCAGTGAACTAAAATGGACTGGAATGAGTGAATTTAACTCAGATGACCATTATATCTACTGCTGTGGGCAAGAACCCTCAGAAGGGAGTGGCCCTCATAGTTAACAAAAGAGTCTAAAATGCAGTACTTGGGTACAGTTTCAAAAACGATAAAATGATCTCTTTTCATTTCAAAGGAAAAACATTCAATATCACAATAATCCAAATCTATGCCCAATTACTAATGATGAAGAAGCTGAAGTTGAAAGGTTCCAAAAAGACCTACAAGACCTTCTAGAACTAACACTAAAAAGAAGATGTCCTTTTCATCATAAAGGACTGGAATGCAAAAGTAGGAAATCAAGAGATACGTGGAGTAAAAGGAAACTTTGGCCTTGGAGTACAGAATGAAGTAGGGCAAAGGCTAATAGAGTTTAGCCAAGGGAATGCGCTGGTCATAGCAATCACCCACTTCCAACAGCACAAGAGACAACTCCACACGTGGACATCACTGGATGGTTGATACTGAAATCAGGTTGATTATATTATTTGCATTCAAAGATGGAGAAGCTCTATATAGTCAGCACAAAAACAACACTGGGAGCTCACAGTGGCTCAGATCATGAACTCATTTCAAAATTCAGACTTAAATTGAAGAAAGTAGGGAACACCACTAGGCCATTCAGGTATGACCTAGTCAAATCTGTTATGATTGTACAGTGAAAGCGACAAATAGATTGAAGGGATTAGATCTGACAAATAGAATGGCTGAGGAACTATGGACGGAGGTTCATGACATTGTACAGGAGGCCATGATCAAAACTATCCCCAAGAAAAAGAAATGCAAAAAAGCAAAATGGTTGTCTGAGGAGGCCTTACAAATAGCTATGAAAAGAAGAGAAGCAAAAGGCAATGGAGAAAAAGAAAGATATACTATCTGAATGCAGAGTTCTAAAGAATACCGAGGAGAGATAAGAAAGTTTTCCTAAGTGATCAATACAAAGAAATAGAGGAAAGCAATAGAATGGGAAAGACTAGAGATCTCCTTAAGAAAATGAGAGATACCAAAGGAACATTTCATGCAAAGATAGGCACAATAAAGGACAGAAATGGTATGGCCTAGCAGAAGCAGAAGGTATTAAGAAGAAGTGGCAAGAATACACAGAGAACTATACAAAAGAGACCTTAATGACCCAGATAATCACAATGGTGTGATTGCTCATCTAGAGTCAGACATCCTGGAATGAGAAGTCAAGTGGGCCTTAGGAAGCATCACTACAAACAAAGCTAGTGGGGGTGATGGCATTCCAGTTGAGCTATTTCAAATCCTAAAAGATGATGCTGTGAAAGTGCTGCACTCAATATACCAGCAAATTTGGAAAACTCAGCAGTGGCCACAGGACTGGAAAAGGTCAGTTTTCACTCCAACCCCAAAGAAAGGTAATGCTGAAGAATGTTAAAACTATCACACCCTATTGCACTCATCTCGCATGCTACCAAAGTAATGTTCAAAATTCCCCAAGTGAGGCTTCAACAGTATGTGAATTGAGAACTTCCAGACGTTCAAGCTGGAGTTAGAAAAGGCAAGAGAACCAGAGAACAAATTGCCAACATCGATTGTATCATAGAGAAAGCAGGAGAATTCCAGAAAAACCTCTACATTTGCCTCATTGACTATGCCAAAGCCTTTGACTGTGTGGATCACAACAGACTGGAAAATTCTTAAAGAGATGGGAATATTAGACCATCTTACCTTCCTTCTGAGAAACCTGCATGCAGGTCAAGAAGCAACAATTTGAACTGGACATGGAACAATGGACTGGTTCCAAATGGGAAAGAAATACTTTGAGATTGTATATTGTCACTCTGTTTGTTTAGTGTATATGCAGAGTAAATCACGAGAAATGCTGGACTAGATGAAGCACAAGCTGGAATCAATATTGCTGGGAGAAATATCAATAACCTTAGATAGGCAGATGACAACACCCTTATGGTAGAAAGCAAAGAGGAACATAGGAGCCTCTTGATGAAAGTGAAAGAGGAAAGTGAAAATGTTGGCTTAAAACTCAACATTCGAAAAATGAAGATCGTGGCATCTGGTCCCATCACTTCGTGGCAAATAGATGGGGAAACAATGGAAATAGTGACAGACTTTATTTTCTTGGTCTGCAAAATCGCTTTAAATGGTGACTTCAGTCATGAAATTCAAAGATGCTTGCTCCTTTGAAGAAAAGCTATGACAAACCTAGATAGCATATTAAAAAGCTGAGACATTTCTTTGCCAACAAAGGTCCCTATAGTCAAATCTATGGTTATTCCAGTAGTCAGTATGGACGTGAGAGCTGGATGATACAAATGGCTGAGCACTGAAGAATTGATGCTTTTGAACTGTAGTTTTGGAGAAGGCTCTTGAGTCCCTTGGACTGCAAGGAGATCCAACCAGTCCCTCTAAAGGAAATCAGTCCTGAATATTCATTGGAAGGACTGATACTGAGGCTGAAACTCCAGTACTTTGGCCACCTAATGAGAAGAGCCAATTCATTAGAAAAAACCCTGATGCTGGGAAAGTTGAAGGAAGGAGAGAAACTGGATGACAGAGGACTAGATGGTTGGATGGCATCACCGACTCAGTGCACATGAGTTTGAGCAAGCTCTGGGAGATGGTGAAAGACAGAGAAGCCTGGTGTGCTGCAGTCCATGGGAGTCGCAAAGAGTTGGACTTGACTGACTGACTGAACAGCAAAAGCAACAGAAATCGCCATTCAAAATTTTATTTTTTTTATTATAATCAGCTCTTGGCAGTGATAAACTTAAGTGTGTATTTTCACAGCACCTGGTCCATGCATAATACATAGGAGTGACACATTGATTGTTTGATGAAAGTATGAAAAAATAAGTGTTTCTTTCATCTTTGGTTGTACACTGAATGCTTCTCAATGTCCCATCTATTTTCTTCAGCTGGCAGAATTTAGCATGGTTTTGTTTCAATGCATAATTTAATTTTTCAATTTATATTTGTCTCAGGGCAACATATAGATACAGACAAAAGTACTTTTAAAATGCCCAATGAATAAAAATACCTGTTCCCTACTCTTTATTTTCCCATTTTCATCTCTGTTGACTTTTCCTGCTACTTTTAAGGTATATATGTCTAAATAATATGCTTCCCCTGAAATGTGTTTATTGATTTTAAATATTATCTATTGATTTGCAGTTATACCTGGTAGGTTAATGGCTAGCTATGTCCAGTACAGAAGACCATAATTGGAGGTCAAGCAACAGAGTTTTGTCTACACAGAGCCAGTTGATTCTCAAAGAGATTGAGCCTGTGACTTGCCTTGTGTTGGCCCCTGGCTCTACACTTAAAAAAACTAATTTCTTAGCTTAACTGATATGGCCATTGTCTTAAGTACTGGGGCCATCTATAGAGTCCACTGTAATGCAAGCTTCTCTACCAAGCTTTCAGTTGATGCCTGGGTTCAAACATTAGTTTAAGATTAATTTCTTATATTAGCACTTATTAAATGCAATAACATTGCATTAAAATTTGGGCAAACACTATCTATATATCATCCATGCATCTGTATATTTCATCCATGTATCTCCAGGCATTCAGTCGTACAACTTTTGGAAAATGCCGGTGCCATCTCCCTTCTGCAAACACACGTGAATACAAATTATGCAGAAATAACATCTGTAAAGCACAATTTTTCCTTTGAAACTTCTCAAGAAAATATTATATATGATAGTAGCCATATCAATATTAAGCAAAATTAAACATGAATTTCAGAACAATTCAGTACATTTCTAAGAAAAGACTCATGAAGGTTAGTTTCTATTTTTTGTCTTCCAAATACAACTTCATAACTCAAGGGAGATGGTGTCAAACATAAGCTGTGTTTGTCCTAGACATGTTCATTTAGTCAGAAGAGGTCAATCAAAGGCTAAGATATGTCTTGAAGCTTTTCTTCTTATATCTTGGCCAAGAATGTACAACAAGGATAGAGATAAGGTAAAGAAAGCAAAAGCAAGTGTGGTCTAATCCTAGATGGTCTATGTTTAGGAAGAATGTTTTAATTGTTAAAGTGCAGAGCCAGGTAATGCTTCCTATCACTGTGTGGTCAGATTATTAACAGTGGTGCTGTCATCAGCACATCATTATTGTGTCTGAGCCGTGTGTGTGCAAGCCTGTTAGTGACTCAGACTGATATCATCAGAGTAGGCCAGGGGGGATACTGGTAAAGACAAAGACTGCATCCAGTAGAGGAAGAGCCAAAGAAAGTTAGCTTTTGAGTCAACATTGATGTCTACAGTCTCTCAGCCGGGGAAAGCCCAGAGTGTCTCCATGGCCAAAGCCAAGCAAATAGAATTTTTATGAAGGTAAAATCTTTATTAAATAAATCAGCTTCTATGCAAATTTTAAATGAAGGGAAACAAATTTAATGAAATAAAATACTATTGCATTGTCCAACATGTTTTCAGAAGTCAATCTTTGGGTGAAGTGACTTCTAGGTTTCTTTACTAGATATGGTTTCAGAGTGTGATGTTTTTCATCCAGTATGTTTTTATCTATTACTTTCTTTGTGGGGTTTTGAACAGGATGAAGACAGACATTACTCAGAATGAGGACAGACTCTATCTGCTTTCCAGTAACAAAGCTTTGTTTTAAATGTCTGTTTTCCTGCAAATCTTGTTGTATTGGTTTGTTTTGAAGTGTGCATGTGAATGTATAATGAAGAAATCTTAGGATTCTTATCAGTAGACGATATGAACTAACAAATCTATACAGAAATTCAGATTCCTCAAAGCTTGAACATACCTTTCCAAAGAATAAATTATAAGCAATAGAGTTGCTTCTTTGATGTCTGAAACAGCCATGAAAAGTGCATTTTTTTCAGAACTGGAGCATTTAAGCAACCTCAAATCATTTGTTTTTCATTAAAAAAATCACATTTTATAAACAAAACATTTGTTACATGTATATAATTTGATTACATACATCAAAGAGCTCATGACTAGCTATTTTGCCATTATTATTTTTATAATACATATTTAAATAAGATGTTGTTCAGTCGCTAAGTTGTGTCTGACTCTTTGCCACTCCATGGAATGTAGCATGCCAGGCTCCTCTGTCCTCTACTCTCTTCTGCAATTTGCTCAAATTCATGTCTGTTGAGTCAGTGATGCTATCTAACTGTCTCATCCTCTGCTTTCCCCTTCTCCTTTTGCCTTCAGTCTTTCCCAGTATCAGTCTTTTCCAATGAGTCTGCTGTTCCCATCAGGAGACCAAAGTATAGGAACTTCAATATCAGTCCTTCCAATGAATATTTAGGGCTGATTTCCTTTAGGATTGACTGGGTTGATCTCCTTGCAAGGCTGTGATATATGAAAGGTCTATATATAATGACAATCCTGCATTTAGCCAGAAAAAATTAATTTAGTTAATCTTATATATTACTTCCCACATGCTTAAATAGAAAAGAATGAAAATCATCTTTCAAAATAAGAGACAACTCATCTTTCTTGCACCTGGAGTCTGATATGAATCAAAGAAAAATGTTAATTTGATTTATATGTGAGCAGTTCCTCTGTTAAATGACTTATCTCTATATCTTTTCAGTACTGTCTCTATATCAAATAATATAATTAATTTACCCTATTTTTTAAATCTATATGTAGTTTTAAAAATTTATTGTAATACCCAGCAAGATGTAACACTAAGTGCTGAATTATAAATCAAGAGACCAGAAGTTATTGTGGAGAACGGTATGGAGGTTTCTCAAAAAACTAAAAATAGAGTTACCATATGATTCAGCAATCCCACTGTGTGCATATATTCAGAAAAGAAGGAAATTCTAATTAGGAAGATGCAGTCACCCCAAAACTCATAGCAGCACTATTTATAATAGCCAAGATAGGAAAGCAACCTAAGTGTCTATCAAAATATGAATGGATAAAGATTATACACACACACACATAAAATGGAATATTACTCATTCGCAGAAAGAATCAGTTCAGTTCAGTTCAGTTGCTCAGTCTTGTCCGACTTTTTGTGACCCCATGGACTGCAGCATGCCAGGCCTCCCTGTCCATCACCAACAGTTGGAATTTACTCAGACTCATGTCCATTGAGTTGGTGATGCCATCCAACAATCTCTTCTTATGTCGTCCCCTACTCCTCCCACCTTCAATCTTTACGAGCATCAGGGTCTTTTCAAATGAGTCAGTTCTTTGCATCAGGTAGCCAAAGTATTGGAGTTTCAGCTTCAGCATCAAGCCTTCAAATGAATATTTAGGACTGATTTCCTTTAGGATGGACTGGTTGGATCTCCTTGCAGTCCAAGGGACTCTCAAGAGTCTTCAACACCACAGTTCAAAAGCATTAATTCTTCAGCACTCAGCTTTCTTTATAGTCCAACTCTCACATCCATGCATGACTACTGGAAAAACCATAGCGTTGACTAGATGGACTAGTTGGCAAAGTAATGACTCTGCTATTTAATAGGCTGTCTAGGTTGGTCATAGCTTTTTTTCCAAGGAGCAAGCATCTTTTAATTTCATGGCTGCAGTCACCATCTTCAGTCATTTTGGAGCCCAAGAAAATAAAATCTGTCACTGTCTCCATTGTTTCCCCATCTATTTGCCACGAAGTGATGGGACCAGATGCCAAGATCTTCGTTTTCTGAATGTTGAGTTTTAAGCCAACATTTTCACTCTCCTCTTTCACTTTAATCAAGAGGCTCTTTAGTTCTTCTTCACTTTCTGCCATAAGGGTGGTGTCATTTGCGCATCTGAAGTTATTGTTATTTCTCCCAGCAATCTTGATTCCAGCTTGTGTTTCTTCCAGCCCAGCGTTTCTCATGATGTACTCTGCATATAAGTTAAATAAGCAGGGTGACAATATACAGCTTTGATGTACTCCTGTCTCAATTTGGAACCAGTCTGTTGCTCCATGTCCAGTTCTAACTGTTGCTTCTTGGCCTGCAAACATTTCCCAGGAGGCAGATCAGGTATTCTGGTATTCCCATCTCTTAGAATTTTCCACAGTTTGTTATGATCCACATACTCAAAGGCTTTTGCATAGTCAATAAAGCAGAAGTAGAAGTTTTTCTGGAACTCTTTTTCTTTTTTAATGATCCAATGCATGTTGGTAATTTGATCTCTGGTTCCTCTGACTTTTCTAAATCCAGCTTGAACATCTGGAAGTTCACAGTTCATGTACTGTTGAAGCCTGGCTTGGAGATTTTTGGGCATTACTTTGCTAGCGTTTGAGATGAGTGCATTAGTGTGGTAGTCTGAGCATTCCTTGGCAATGCCTTTCTTTGGGATGGGAATGAAAACTGACCTTTTACAGTCCTATGGCCACTACTGAGTTTTCCAAATTTGCTGGCATACTGACTGCAGCACTTTCACAGCATCTTCTTTCAGGATTTGAAATAGCTCAACTGGAATTCCATCACCTCCACTAGCTTTGTTCGTAGTGATGCTTCCTAAGGCCCACTTGACTTCACATTCCAGGATGTCTGGCTGTAGGTGATTACACTATCATGATTATCTGGGTAATGAAGATCTTTTTTGTATAACTTGTCTGTGTATTCTTGCCACCTCTTCTTAATATCTTTTGCTTCTGTTAGGTCCATACTATTTCTGTCCTTTATGGTGCCCATCTTTGCATGAAAATTTCCCTTGGTATGTATAATTTTCTTGAAGAGATCTCTAGACTTTCCCATTCTATTGTTTTCCTCTATTTCTTTGCATTGACCACAGAGGAAGGCTTTATCTCTCCTTGGTATTCTTTGGAACTCTGCATTCAAATGGGTATATCTGTCCTTTTCTCCTTTGCCTTTTGCTTCTCTTCTTTTCATAGCTGTTTGTAAGCCTCCTCAGACAGCCATTTTGCCTTTTTGCATTTCTTTTTCTTGGATGGTCTTTATTACTGCCTCCTGTACAATGTTCTTCAGGCACTCTGTCTATCAGATCTAATCCCTTGAATCTATTTGTCACTTTCACTGTATAATCGTAAGGGATTTGATTTAGGTCTTTCCTGAATGGCCTAATGGTTTCCCCTACTTTCTTCAAATCTGAATTTGTCAATAAGGAGTTCATAACCTGAGCCACAGTCAGCTCCCAGTCTTGTTTTTGCTGACTGTATAGAGCTTCTCCATCTTTGGCTGCAAAAAATATAATCAATCTGATTTTGGTATTGACCATCTGGTGATGTCCATGTGTAGTGTCTTCTCTTGTGATGTTGGAAGAGGGTGTTTGCTATAACCAGTGTGTTCTCTTGGCAAAATTCTAT
Organism: Capra hircus; assembly: GCF_001704415.2. NCBI lineage: Eukaryota > Metazoa > Chordata > Mammalia > Artiodactyla > Bovidae > Capra > Capra hircus. The sequence continues at coordinate 4,313,170 of NC_030820.1, forward strand.
TAGCATTTGCCCTGCTTCATTCTGTACTCCAAGGGCAAATTAGCCTATTACTACAGGTATTTCTTGACTTCTTACTTTTGCATTCCAGTCCTCTATAATGAAAAGGGCATCTTTTGGGGGGTATTAGTTCTAGAAGGTTCTTGTAGGTCATCATTGAACCATTCAGCTTCAGCTTCTTCAGTATTACTGGTCAGGACATAGACTTGGATTACTGTGATATTGAATGGTTTGCCTTGGAAATGAATGGAGATCATTCTGTCATTTTTGAGATTGCATCCAATTACTGCATTTTGGACTCTTCTGTTGACTATGATGGATACTTCATTTTTCCTAAGGGATTCTTGCCCACAGTAATAGATATAATGGTCATCTGAGTTAAATTCACCCTTTCCAGTCCATTTTAGTTTTCTGATTCCTAAAATGTCCATGTTCACTCTTGCCATCTCCTGTTTGAGCACTTCCAATTTGACTTGATCCATGTTTCTAACATTCCAGGTTCCTATGCAATATTGCTCTTTACAACATGAGACAAAAAGAATGAAATCATGCAATTCGCAGCAACATAAATGGAACTAGAGATTGCCATGCTAGGTGAAATGTCAGACAAAGATGAATGATATCACTTGTGAAATCTAAAAAAAAATGATACAAATGAAGTTATGTACTAAACTGAAATATACTCACAGAGATAGAAAACCATTTCATGGTTACCAAAGGGGAAGGGTGGGGAGGGATAAATTAGGAGTTTTGGATTAGATATAAATTAGATAAACAACAAGGACCTATTGTATGGGACAAGAAAGTATATTGGAAAAAACCTGAAATTGAATATATATATACACACATGTATAAATGAATCACTTTGCCTACACCTGAAGCTAACACAACACTGTAAAACAACTATACTTCAATTAAAAAGAAATCAGGAGATGAATGAGTAAGAAAGTTGAGGTACATATACACAGTGGAATATTACTCAGCTATAAAAAAGAACACATTTGTGTCAGTTCTAATGAGGTAAATGCAACTGTAGCCTATTATACAGAGTGAAGTAAGTCAGAAATATAAACATTGATACTGTATATTAATGCATATATGTGGAATTTAGAAAGATCTAAAAGAATTTAGATGATCTTATATGCAGGGCAGCAAAAGAGACACCGAGGTAAAGAACAGATGTTTGGACTCTGGGAGAAGGCGAGGGTGGGATGATTTGAGAGCAAAGCATTGAAACATGTATATTACCATATGTGAAACAGATCACCAATGCAAGTTCAATGCATTAAGCAGGGCACTCAAAGCCAGTTCTCTGAGACAACCCAGAGGGAGGGGGTGGGGAGGGAGGTGGGAGGGGGCTTCAGGATATGGGGGACACATGTGCACCCATGGCTGATTCATGTCAGTGTATGGCAAAAATCCATCACAATATTATAAAGTAATTATCCTCCAATTTAAATAAATTAATTAAAAAGTCAAATCACATCAAGCCAGAAAGGGTAAGACATTTTAAAAAGCCACAATATAGTGTTGGTTATTTTAAAAATTATCAAGAGACCAGTACTGTGGCTGTAACTTGGCCAGAGATTTGCTCTGTGGGTTTAGGTCTAATCAGGTGATCACTTTAGGTGTCAGTACCAGCACGTGGAGGAATCTATCGGGGGTTGAATATAATAGTGCCCAAGCCTCCCCTTGGCTTCTGAATTAAGTAAAGGCCTTTGGTTAGAGTTGGTGTGCATTTTATCTTGGCCATGATAAGTTTGCCCTGGTGTTACCTCAGAACAGTACTATGTAAGGAAAGACACTACACAACATTCCCCTTCCCCAGAGTCAAAGTATTTTCAAGCTCCCTTGGAGCTGGGAATGAAGAGCTCACCCCACAGAGGCATATGTTTTCCATTTTGGAAACAGATCTGGGGAGGCCATTCTAATCGGGATTGTGCACCTTTCTTTGAACTTGATGGCTCAGTAAACAAAACAATACCTCCAAACTATTCCAAACACCAGCATGAGCTGCCACCCTTGATAAGTTAGTGTGCGAATCTCTCTTTCCTCTTTGCTTTTATTGGAAGTGACATGTAGTATTTCTGCATCAAATTAAATCTGGCCCACATGGAGCTCTTTTATACAGAAAATGCGAGAACATGGGTTGTTGGCAGATGTAAGGTAAATATAGAACCTCTGATGGTGTTTGGGTGCTATGAAGTTTATTCCCTGCCACAGACCAGCAGTGACTACATAGTTCACAAGTGGTGAGGCTGTAATAAAGTTGTGCAATTCTTCCAAAAGTTGTGGTTTTAAAATTTATACTAATCACCCTCCTGCCATTTTTATTCATGTCTACATAGCTATCTAACTGTGCTAACTTGTATGGACTGTTTTGCTCCTTTCCGTTCCTTTTCTTGGTTACCATGGAAAGGATTGGCTCATTACTTCGGGTGGAGGAAGAGACAATGGCAGCCAGTCTTGAGTCTGAAATGCATTCTGGGGTCTGGTAAAAGTGGGGTTTGAAAGCATTCTGAACTCAATTGTGTATTCAGTAGTTTAAATGAAACTTTACTAAACTGAATCTCCTGAACTGGCAGAACAGGAACTGAAGACAAGTTAGTTCCTTATGGGAAAGCAGACTTATTACCTTTGGCAGTGAAAATATGACTAGGTGTATTTTGTTCAAAACGTAGTACACAATGTTATGATATTATAAGTTGAAGCATCACTTGATTTTGAATATAAAGTTTTTGAGTACATATCGGCTGACTTCAAGACTTCTTAGCTTACATGCCCAACTTAGGCTGGTGTATGATATTTAATCAACAGGAAATTAATGAGGGCCTATTATGTGCTAGGTACTTTGCAGACGTTAGATATATAAATATAGCTCAAAATTGACTGGAATTCTGGGAGTCATGTAGTTTAGATATTATTTACTTTCTTTTGGTTTCTATATGACAGTTAACCTCTGAGGTTATCTGTGAAAGCCATTCTGATGACTTCATTATTGTATTCAGAGAGAGAATTCTTGGCATACATAGGTCCATCCCATATCTTGAAAATCAAGTGTGGTCCCCTGAAAGGTTCTAGAAACCCAGTATTGATATTTGCTAATGAATCTAGCATTCAATTCTTTTCATGAATCTTAAGACCCATGGTCTCAAAGTCTTTTCACCTATGATTAAAGAAGAGGCAATTAAAGAACATTGTTAAATTGCTACTTTTTAGGTTTATTTTGGGCTGCGCTGGGTCTTTGTTGCTGTGCAGGCTTTCCTCTAGTTGCAGCAAGAGGGGCCTGCTCTCTAGTTCTGGTGCAGGAGCTTTTCATTGCAGTGGCTTCTTTTGTTGCAGGGCATGGGCTGGGTTCTAGGGCTTCAGCGATTGTGACACGTGAGCTCAGTAGTTGCAACTTGTGGGCTTTAGTGCACAGTATCAATAGTTGTGGTGCGTGGGCTTAGTTGCTCTTCAGCAAGTGACATTTTCTCGGATCAGGGATCCAACCCATGTCCCCTGCATTGGCAGACATATTCTTTACCACTGAGCCACCAGGGAAGCCCCAAGAAGAGGCAATTTTGAGGAAAACAGCAAAAAGTTAGGTTTAGGTGGAATGGGATTGAGAGTTTACTGTCCGTAGAAGGTTTTTGGACCCTGTTGGTAGGTGATCAGGAGACCAGGAACTCCAGGCTTTATGGGAAGCTAGGTCAAAATTCTTAAAACCTAAATAATTCATTTATAAACATATTTTCTATTTTTTCATTCATTCATTTTAATGTTGTGTACCTCTGCTTATATATTCACTTCATGTCAATTTTCAAATTTGCTAGCATGAAATTATTTATATCCTTATTATTTATTAATATCTTAGGATCTTTAGTGAAGTTTCCTTTACATTACTGACATTATTTGTTATTAATTTGATTATTTGCCTTTTTTCTCCTTCCTTTCCTCTGTCTGTTTCTGGTTCTTTTTTTCCCTCTCTGTATTTCCCCCCATCAGTCTCTTCAGTTCAGTTCAGTTCATTTCAGTTGCTCTGTCGTGTCCCACTCTTTGCAACCCCATGAACCGCAGCACGCCAGGCCTCCCTGTCCATCACCAAATCCTGGAGTCCACCCAAACCCATGTCCATAAAGTTGATAATGCCATCCAACCATCTCACGCTCTGTCGTCCCCTTCTTCTCCTGCCCTCAATCTTTACCAGCATCAGGGTTTTTTCAAATGAGTCAGTTCTTCGCATCAGGTGGCCAAAGTATTGGAGTTTCAGCTTCAGCATCAGTCCTTCCAATGAACACCCAGGACTGATCTCCTTTAGGATGGACTGATTGCATCTCCTTGTAGTCCAAGGGACTCTCAAGAGTCTTCTCCAACACCACACTTCAAAAGCATCAATTCTTCAATGCTCAGCTTTCTTTATAGTCCAACTCTCATGTCCATACATGACCACTGGAAAAACCATAGCCTTGACTAGACGGACCTTTGTTGACACACTAATGTCTCTGCTTTTTAATATGCTCTCTAGGTTGGTCATAACTTTCCTTCCAAGGAGTAAATGTCTTTTAATTTCATGGCTGCAATCACCATCTGCAGTGATTTTGGAGCCCCCCAAAATAAAGTCAGCCATTGTTTCCCATCTATTTGCCATGAAGTGATGGGACCAGATGCCATGATATTAGTTTTCTGAATGTTGAGCTTTAAGCCAACCTTTTCACTTTCCTCTTTCACTTTTATCAAGAGGCTCTTTAGTTCCTCTTCACTTTCTGCCATAAGGGTGGTGTCATCTGCATATCTGAGGTTATTGATATTTCTCCTGGCAATCTTGATTCCAGCTTGTGCTTCCTCCAGCCCAGCGTTTCTCATGATGTACTCGGCATATAAGTTAAATAAGCAGTCTCTTCAGGGGGCTACTTTAAATAGTCACCCTTTAGCTTTGTATTTCCACTGTTTCATTAATTTTTCATGCTTATTATTTATTTTTTCTATTTTCTTTATATTCACTATGCTGTTCTTTTTCTAAATTCTTGATATGGATACTTGGAGATTATTGACTTCTAATCATTCTTCTTTTCTAACATGTACACTTAAGGCTATAAATTTTCCTTTAAACACAATTTTAGTTACAGCTTATAAGTTTTGATATATAATATTTTTATTTTAATTCTGTTCAAAAAATTTTCTAATTTTCTTTGTTTCTTTTTGACTCATATGTTTACTTAGAGATGTAATGCTTAATTTCAACACAGAGATTTCCCAGTTAACTTTTTCTTATGATCTCGAGCTAAATTCCACTGTGATTAGAGTATATCCTTTAGGTTATTTCAGTTCTTTGAAATTTGGTGAGATTTTCTATACATTCCGACATATATCATTTTGGAAATGTCTGTAAACATTTGAGAAAGCTTTGATTCCTGCAGTTTGGGAATGCTGTGTGCTGACAGAATGAGGCCAGTCGTACTGATCGTGTTGTGTATGTCTGCTCTCTATTTTCTAATTGTTTGGTCTGCTTGTCAACTAAGAGTTTTTTATTATAAACTTCTGCCACTTACATCAAGCATTATTTGTACATCTATTGAACTGTTATATTACTTTCTCATTTATTCCATTAACGTGATAAATTATATATATATATTTAAATGTTAAGTGAACTTTACACTTTAGTATTGATGAATCATCTTCTTTTAAATGGGTCTCTGAATTTGTTTACTAATATTTTGTTCCTCTTGAATTTGTGCCTTGATGTCTTTTGTCGCCTTAGAAAACTCCTAATTATCATCTTTCAAATATTGTTCTGTCACCTTTTTTGGTGGTGGCGGGTTAGTGTGTGTGGGAAATTCCGAATGCTTTTATGTTAGAACCTTTTAATAACTTTCATATGGTTTCCACTTTTTTTCCCTGTAGTTTTCATTAACTTTTCTTTTCAAGTGTCAGCATGTATATTTCTTTCTGGTACATGTTCAATTTCATTAAGTCTCTCTTCAGCTCTTAACAACGTTACCACAATCATTCATTATTTTCCTAATATCTGTTATTGTATTTTTAATTCTATAGTTTTTATTTTAAAAACAAATTTCTATTTTATTCCAAAATTTGTCTTCCTGTTCTTTGAATTTTTTTTTTTAGTATTTCACTAATAATTAATTTCATGTCTGACATTTTCAGATTCAAAATATCTTGTGGGTCTGTTTTAATTTTCCTTTAATTTGGGGGTCTTTTTTCAGCTATCTTACCTTTAATATGGAGAAGGAAATGGCAACGCACTCCAGTACTCTTGCCTGGAGAATTCCATGGACAGGCGAGCCTGGAGGGCTACAGCCCATGGGATCACATTTTGTTTAGGTTTATATATATATATATGAGATATTGTATTCAGTTATTTTTAGAGGTGTTTTATAGCCCTGGCTGATTTTTATATTTCTCCATAGAAGATTTCTCTTTGTTTCTGGTAGAGAGCTAAATCGTTGTTCAGTCGCTCAGTGGTGTCTGACTCTGCAACCCATGCACTGCAGCACACCAGGCTTCCCTATCATTCACTGTCTCCTGGAGTTTGCTCAAACTCATGTCCATTTAGCCTATGGTGCCATCCAACCATCTCATCCTCTATTATCCCCTTCTCCTCTTTTGAGGAGATGAGAAGAAAGAGAGCTAAATTAGTCACTAGCAATTCAATGTCACTTTACTCCAATTGGGATTTGAGATGGTTTGAACCTAGGTTCAGTCTCTATGAGGTCTGGGCTACTTCCAGTTCAACTTTCTTCCTTAGATGTCTTCTAGTTACCAGCCAAAAGACAAAGTTTTTACCAAGTATCTTCTTTTTTGGTAGACAGTGTAGTCCCATTTTTGTCTCTCTTAACAATATAAATCTAGCAAAATCTCTGATCAGCTTTTTGGCTTCTCTTCATCCATTTTCAAAATGAGCAAAAATCTTGAGGAGAAAAGTGGAAAACAAACACCTGGATCATGTCTCTGGACTTCCCTTTGTTTTATGGATTATGTACCATTCAAATCTTCACTGCCTCAGTAACTCTTTAATGCCTTTAAATAAATTTGAAACTAGTTCTTTCTGTTGTTTTCAAGGATGTAGAGATGGGTCAAAACTACTTAATTCATTTTTCCTTGAAGCTAAATTTAAAACTGAAATCTTAATTCAGTGCACCTATTCTTTCACTCACAGTCTTCTCTCTTTTAGGAAATATGCTTAATTCCTCAAGCATGAAATGTAGGAATCATCCTTTATTTGTCACTTTCTCATAAATCTCACACTCAGTTCCCAAGTGTATACTGCCAATTCTCCTTCTAGAATGTCCTCTGACTCCATTGTTACCACCAAGTCTAACAATTCTCTCTCGTCTAGTTTATTGAAATAATCCTTATATCAGTGTCATTCCTACTATTCTTTCTTTACAAAAAGCACAAGCTATCTTCTAGTAAACGACCTCCTCCTCTTTAATGTAAATGACCTCAGAGCAGACTGCATTTAGAACAAAATCCACTTTCTAGCATAGATACCAAGATCTTCCATGACCTGGCAGCTGACAATTTGTCCAATCTTTTCTCAACCCCATTTCTTCATTTAAGCTACATGTCAACTACAATGGCCTTTTACAATTTCATAAACGAAATTCTTCAAGACATAGTTTCTTTTTTTACAAAACACAAAGTTGTTCCTTTCCCCTTTCTCTACCCACAGGTTGTCACAGGATCTTTGCACAAGCTATTTCCTCTCTGTGCTCTATGAGCTAAGTTCTTTTCATCTGACTTACATATCACATTAGAGAGTTTGCCCACATTATATCATTCCATAAAAATGTAGAGGTAAGGTAACTAAAAGTGAGGAAATAAGTAGGCAGGAAAAGATTTGGGGGAATGTAAACTGGAACATAGGATGAACATAAGCATATGGCTGATGTCAACCTTTGGGAGTAGCAACCTCTTGCTCTCAATAAGAGCAAGAATAGAAAACCCACTTGAAGACATAGAGTATATCATGTTATGAAGAAACTTGAAAAGCAGCAGGAGAATTTTAATTTGACATATAGGACAAGCAAAAGAAGAAAAAGTGAAAGAGTGATAGGATGAAAGCATGGGTTAAAGATGATTAGGCTGCTGGTAGTGTGAAGGTGGCCTACAGGTTAGGAGAAATCAGTAAGGTCAGCTTAAAGGCTGCTCTTGTAATCCAGGTGTGAGATGATGAGGCGCTGGACAAGGGTGATAGCAATCGAGATGAAGAGGTTATGGATTTCAAATACACTTTGGCAAGACTTGTTGATGGGTGAGATATAAGGAATTACGAGGACAGAGTTGTCAAAGGTGTCCCCAAGATTTAGTGCCTGGAAGACTGGGAAGTACGGAAGTGAGAGGGAGAGACAGTAAATTCATTATATTTAAATGTCAATTTAAAAATAAAAATAAATTATTTCAAGAATTTCCCTAGAAGAAGTGAACAATGAGGTTGTTTTGTGTTCAAAGCAGAGGATAAACTTCAAGGCGTGGTCATAGACCCCAGTGTCTACGAAATTAATCTCAAGGGCCACTCTTCCACGCAAAGACTCAGCAGCCAGACAGACTGAAACCACAGTGTCTGGCCTTAGAAAGTGGGCTGTCAGGCTGAGCAAAATCACCTTGCTCATCTGTTTTTTAACTTCTTTTTTTCTGAGAGAAGATAGTGAAGACTTTACTGACCGTGACAAAGATAAGGGAGGTCATATTTGGAATCCTCTTGTCATGATTTTGTAACATACTTGGCTTATAAAGCCCGATGTGTGTTTTTGCCCCAAGTCCTTTTCTTATTTTTTAAATCCATATGCATTTTTGAGTCAATTTAATCCATATGTTTCTGATTAATTTATGCTTAGCTCATCAAAATGTTGTTTTAAGAAGAAAGCTTATAAAAAAAAAAACAGTCATGCTTCACCAGCCACTGATGAAATCAACTCCAGAAGACTGTAGCTTAGTCAGAAAATCAGACAGGCTAGGGGTAGAGTGGGTTGTAAAATTTGGAAACTCATTGCTATAACCCCAGTGAAACAGAGTATGTTCAACACTTGAGGAAAAAAATAAATCTTAGGTTTTTTGTTTTGTTTTTTTCACATGTGCTTGTTTTTTATTTCTGAATATATGGATTTGGCCTCTGGATTAACTATGATTTCTTTACTTAGTTGTTTAATCAGCTTCCAGTTGCTATTCATATAGCCAAATGGGGAGGAAGCTGGGAGATGTTATAAAGTGATGAGTTTGTTTTCATGGAGAGTATATGGGATACTTGTCAGTTTTTTTCAGTTGAAAGAAATCTCTGCAGTACAGGCCATAGAGGTTTAATAGAAAAATCTGTATATTGTATCTGCTTGGGTAATAGAGGCAGTAGAATTATGAGTGTGATTCTATCAATGCATTCAAGGTTTAGAAACAAATAGTTTTAAAACTAATTCATTCTGAGATTACCTGTATCTCAGAAAAATCCTAAAAAAAAAGAAATTACAAACACTTCATTCCAGAGTTAAAATTTACATTATTTTCCTAAAATGACAACATTTGCATAGAAATCATAAGTAGACATCAACAAAATATGATCATTTTTCTTTAAACATTTGTGTACCATCACTAATAATTTAAAATTAACTCTACTCTCCATTTCCTTCTCTATCCTCTTTGCAAATATAGTTTCACCTACTTTCTCCCTCAATGTTGGTTTTAGCCTTATATTCTTCCTATCTACTCCTCACACATTTGGGTGATCTTAGTCACTCCAATCTCAGTCACTCTGGAATCAAGATTGCTGGGAGAAATATCAATAAACTCAGATATGTAGATGACACCACCCTTATGGCAAAAAGCGAAGAAGAACTAAAGAACCTCTTGATGAACGTGAAAGAGGAGAATGAAAAGTTGACTTAAAGCTCAACATTCAGAAAACTAAGATCATGGCATCTAGTCCCATCACTTCATGGGAAATAGATGGGGAAACAGTGCAAACAGTGGCTGACTTTATTTTTGGGGGGCTCCAAAATCACTGCAGATGGTGACTGCAGCCATGAAATTAAAAGATGCTTACTCCTTGGAAGAAAAGTTATGACCAACCTAGACAGCATATTCAAAAGCAGAGACGTTACTTTGCCAACAAAGGTTCATCTAGTCAAGGCTATTGTTTTTCCACTGGTCATGTATGGATGTGAGAGTTGGACTGTGAAGAAAGCTGAGTGCTGAAGAATTGATGTTTTTGACCTGTGGTGTTGGAGAAGACTCTTGAGGGTCCCTTGGACTGCAAGGAGTTCCAACCAGTCCATCCTAAAGGAAATTAGTCCTGGATATTCATTGGAAGGACTGATGTTGAAGCTGAAACTCCAATACTTTGGCCACCTGATGTGAAGAACTGACTCATTTGAAAAGACCCTGATGCTGGGAAAGATTGAAGGTGGGAGGAGAAGGGGATGAGATGGCTGGATGGCATCACCAACTCAATGGACATGAGTTTGAGTAAACTTCGGGAGTTGGTGTTGCCATCCAACCATCTCATCCGCTCAGGCCTCCAGGGAGGCCCGGCATGCTGCAGTCCATGGGGTCGCAAAGAGTCAGACACGACTGCGTGACTGAACTGAACTGAACTGAGTCACTCCAAGGTTTGATGGTCATCCATATATTAAAGACATTCAAACTCATATTCAGATTTCAGCTCATTTCTCATGTTCTAGATTGATGTATCCAAGTGTTTCTATATGAATGTCCAATGGTGTGAAAGGATGGATACACCCAAAACAAAACTCAACTTTATTTCTCAGCTTCCTCGTTCTTCTCTTTGTCCCGTAATTTCTATTCTGGGTTTGTAACCAGTATCCACCTTATGACCTGCACTGAGAACACAGCTGTCAGCCAAGATCCTTTCCTCTTGTTCCCAACCCACACCTAATCAGGCACAAATCTTCCAATTCTACCCTTTACATGACTTTCACATTTTTCTCTTTTCTCTATCTCCATTTCTAGGAGGCAAGAATCTCTTGGTTAATATAATTTTTTCTCATCTGGGTCTTCTCCAATTAAATCTTTTTACTACCACTTCCACCATTTCAAATTAGAAATATGATCTTTCTGCTCAAGTGCTTCAAGTCTTTAATATTCCTTATTTTCTACATGATGGAATTCAGACCACCAGGCATTGTTTCTAAGGTACAATATGATCTTCTCCATTTACTCCTTCAAGCTCATTTGCTCTCACCTCAAATTCTGCCATATTGGATTTCAAGTTCAAGTTCTTCAAACTCACCATTTTCTTATTTAACTCTATGCTCTTACCCCATAAGGACTCTATTGCTTGAAATATTCATTCTATTCTGCCTGGATCATGCCTATTTATCTTTCAGTTGTGGGTTATATAACTTCTTCTAAAAAACCCTCTCTTACTTCCCGTATCCCCATATTCTGTAGGAGCCTCTCTTTTTCTATCATAATACTCAGAATACTTTATTTCATTCTAATTGCTTGTTTAATCAGAAGCCCCACAAGGATATATGCTCCCTGAGAGCGAGTTTATTATAATCCTTACTTATCTCTGAACCTCCAACTTTGAGCACAGTCAACACCTGGCACATAATATGTTTCCAATAAATATTTGTTGAGAAGATGAGTGAAAAGCTTTTTCATATCTCTATACTTTCATGCATATGATTTCTTCTGTCTTGAATGCCTTTCTTTGTCTTGTGTGATCAGTGAATTCTTACCTTTGCTTCAACAATTTATTAACATCCTACGGAACTAGTCTCTATTATACACACTCTGGGAAATGCTGACGTGGTGCATCTCTCTCCTTTGACACAAAAGGACACTGAAACCTGGGGAAGTAGTGACTTAATGAATGTCAGACAGCTGTCTATAAAGGGAAACCAGGATGCAAGTATATTCCCTCATATGCTATACATTTTAGCCAATGATAACTCAGTCTCATTTGTAAAATGAGTCTTGCCATTTTTCTAATGACATGAAATCACTTCTCCATTTGCCAACTGCCAACAAGGACACACTTCATTCATCCACTTCTGCTTCATCCAATAACAAAAGAAAACTCAGACAGGAACGGATGAGTACTTGTGTGTCATTGACAATGGGAGAATGAGAACATGAACAAAAGAATGAAGAGGGCTGCACTCTCTGAGTAAATTTTTCCACAGTAATAAAATGATCAGTGCTGCATATTATCAGAATTTGGAGTCTCTCCTTGGGAATTTGGTGTTTATTTTAACCAATACTTTTTAAAAAAAAATGTTGCTCCTCCCTAAAGATGTAAAATTTCACCATTTATTAAGTTTTCTTGGCTGAGTTGAGGATTGTTGCATTCACATTCTCACATGCAAAGCATTTCCTAATCGCAGTAAATGTCTCACATCTGCTATGAGTAACTGGCCAGAAATCAAGAAATACAGGCATTCTTAGAGGAGCTCTGTTGATCCCCAGCCAGTCTCCTTGACTTTGGAGAAGAACTAGAGGGAAAGGGACGCCTCCTCCCCCCACCCTCTTTCTGCTCCCCAGCTATTTCTTCTTTCGGTTACTTGATGACACCTCTGTATGGAAAGCACACTCCTCTATGCTAATATCTAGGAACTGGGCCAGAGTTCCAGTTGTGTTTTTAGTTCTGTCTACCCTTTCCACGCCCATTGGTCAGCCAAGAACAGATCTATGTGACTTCCAACTCCTTTTTGGCTACTCTGGTCTCACTTTACCACATGGAAATTCTTTACCCGTGCTAATCAAACTTAACTCCAGTGCTTACTCAACACTCAAGTGATGATTTACAAAGATCCAATTAATATCATATTCATCTTCTTGTTCTGCTCTTATTTATTGGCAGTATTTTCTACAGTGGTCTTGACTTCCTCACTTCATTCTGTTGTACTTTTGGCTAACCTATCAGAGCAAATAAGATGAGAGTTTCGTGTCTATCTCCAGAGAGAAGAGGAATGGGGTTGTCCCAAAGATTATTCACATTGGAAATGAGTGTGTGCTTTCATTTTGATCCAACTTCCTCTTTTTCTTGGAAGCTGAAGTTCATAGTAGATGTCATAGTTATGGGCCATTTTCATTACCATCACCTGCTTTCCAGGCATAACTCAAAGTGGCAAAGTGAGACCACTGCTGAGAAAATTTTAGATGGGGATGAAGCAATGATTTGCAAATGAAGATTTTTATACACAACATTTTCGATGGCAATAACAGAAAACCTAACATGGGTTGGATGAAAACCTCTCAGAATGAAGCCAAAAAGAAGATGCACTGGCTTAGAACTGAAAAGATTAAAGGTGATTTGGCTTCAGGCATGGCTATGGCCCGACAATGTCATCAGTGTTAGGTCTCCCACCATTATTGCTGTTTCTTCTGTGTTGGTTCCACTCTCCAGCAGACTCTCCCTCCATAGTAGCAGATTGGCTTCCAGCATCTCCACATGTACATTTCATCATTTCAGTTACCTCAGTAGAAAAGAGAGTGCTTCTTACCAGTTGTTGTTTTTTTTTTTTAAGAAGTAAAAGTAACTACGAGTGCAGTGATTTGAGTCACATGCTTTCCCTGGACCAGTAATAGTGGCTACATGTGGAAGATGCTGATTGGTCAGAACTAGGTCTCAGATCATGGCATCCAGTCCCATCACTTCATGGCATATAGATGGGGAGACAATGGAAACAATGAGACCCTTTATTTTCTTGGGCTCTAAAATCACTGCAGGTGGTGACTGAAGCCATGAAATTAAAAGACACTTGCTCCTTGGAAGAAACGCTGTGATCAACTTAGATAGCTTATTAAAAAGCAAAGACATTACTTTGCCAACAAAGGTCTGTCTAGTCAAAGCTATGGTTTTTTCAGTAGTCACGTATGGATGTGAGAGTTGGACTATAAAGGAAGTTGAGCGCCAAAGAACTGATGCTTTTGAACTGTGGTGTTAGACAAGACTCTTGAGAGTCTCTTAGACAGCAAGGAGATCCAACCAGTCAATCCTAAAGGAAATCAGTCCTAAATATTCTTTGGAAGGGCTGATGTTGAAGCTGAAACTCCAATACTTTGGCCACCTGATGCGAAAAACTGACTCATTGGAAAAGACCCTGATGCTTGGAAAAACTGAAGGTGGGAGGAGAAGAGGATGACAGAGGAAGAGATGGTTGGACGACATCACAAACTCGATGGACATGAGTTTGAATAAGCTCTGGGAGTTGCTGATGAACAGGGAAGCCTGGCGTGCTGCAGTCCATGGAGTCGCAAAGAGTCGGATAGGACTGAGGGACTGAACTGAACTGAGGTCATATGCCTTCTCCAATTTGCACAGAATAAGAGTAAGATTGAGATGGTCTCACACAGAATTATCAGTTTCATATTACCATAATAAAGGGGGTAAATATACTTAGCAGAATAAGATAACTTATTTCTACCAAAGTATTATATTGATACTTGATCAATATATTGATACATGATCCTACTGATCTCAGTAGTAGATTTCATCTATATGCCCAATTTTTTTTTTCCCAAATGAACAACCTGTATAGAAAAAAAAAGAATAAAAATATCCTGAGGGAAGGATTTAAAATCCTTTCATATGACTGTCCTCATTGAAGACAAATCTGATCACTGATGATTCAACTGCAGACTCAGAGACCCTTGAAGGAGATACTTACCAGAAGCTGATCACTGCTTGGCAATGAGATGACTGTATTCACAGGTGGGTTTGGGAGGAGTGGAGTCATGTCTGTGGACAGAGATATAGTTCTCACCTGTGAGAACAAAGCAGAATAATGCCTAGACTATTGCAAAGGAAAACCACCTTTATTTCCTCTATTTATTTTTAGTTGTTCAAAAGGCACACCTGGGGATTTCCAAGGGGATATGGTGAGAGCCAAGTGACTATTACTGTGCTTCCTGAGACTATGTGGAAGTAAGACCCACTGCCTGCCTCTGCCTAGATCATCAGGAAATTGCATCCTCTCTCCCTGGGGTTAGGGGAGGCTGGGTTAGGGTGAGGGCCAGGGTCTGGGAGTAGCATAGCTTTGGAGTGTGTTTCCACTCTTTTCCAGCTTCTAGTCTTTGTGTAAGGGGACAATGCGAATACAAGGGATGGAAAGCAAAGAATGAGGGGTCCCGGGGAGGCACCCCCAGTGTGAGTGAGCATGGGAGTGTGTCTGCAGATCACACTGGTCGGGTCTGGAGTTGTTGCCCAACTCGGGCTCACGCAGAGAACTGATGCCCTGCCAGTGCATCGTGGGGATTTCAGGCGCAGTTAGCAATGCAGCCTTTTCTCTGCTCCATGATTCCCTCCTAGACTCCCCACTCCTGGAACTTTGGGCTTTTTTTTTTCCTTTTCTTTGCCGTCTTTGAACTGAAGGGCAAACTCCCTCCCAGGCAGCTAGGAGACATTTTTTCCCTTGAGTAATAACTGTGTTGGACATGACTAAATTTGTTCAAGTCTGTAATGGAAGCAACGTCCCCAGATGCCCTCAAGGCTGTGAAGGGATGAAGGGAAGCATGAGCCCACATGTGTTAAAATGGTCCACGTCTTTATCATGGGAAACTTCCACCATAGAGAGGAGCCCTGCACCTAGGCAGCCCTTCAGCCCAGAGTCAGAGTGTTGAGGTGGTTCACCGTGTCCTTGGATGGAATGAGGAACCGCTGGGCCTCTGCCAGCATGCCTTTCCCTTTCCACGGCTCCTTCCTTTGGCTGAGCCTGGGCTTGTCCCTGACTGCTTCCTTTGTTCCATTTCTTCTTTCTCATCTTCCCTCAGGCCTCTGTGTCTGGAACAAGCTCTCCCTTGCAGGCTGCCAATCTGGCAGGCTCCTTTGCTGACCTGCTCTCAAAGCTTTATCTCTGAAGACACTGCGTTAGCTGCTTCTCTCCACTAAGATCAGGGATGTGGAGAAAGAAGGAGGTTCGGGGCAAGCGTCAAATTAGGAGACAATGAAAATAATGATGTCTTTGTTTTTGGATCCACTCACTTCCATACCATTTTACTGTTATTTACGTGAGTTGTTTCTTTTAAACTAATACCAAGACTGTTGTTGCAGACTGAAATCTAGAAAGGTTACATAAAATAATCTTTTTTCTTTCTTTTTATGTTTTAAAAATTCACCAGGATTTCCCAGGTGGTCCAGTCGTTAAGAATGCCTGCCAGTTCAGGGGACATTGATTCATCAGGAAGATTCCCCATGCCATGGGGCAACTAAACCCATGTGCCATAACTACTAACGCCCTCTCGCTCTACAGCTCCTCAACAAGAGAAGCCAGTGCAGTGAGAAGTCTGAACACTGCACTAGAGAGTAGCCCCTGCTCACAGCAAGTAGAGAGAGCCCACACACAGCGGCGGAGATCCAGCTCAGCCAAAAAGAAAATTAATTAATTAGTTCAGTTTCAAAAATGCACCAGATCTTGAGTCCTCAAATTCCTGGCCTGCCATTTCATGTTCTGTATTCCCCATCAGGGCTGTGAGTATAAATGACAACTCTCATATGCTCTCCAGAACAGAGTATGCCTGCTATCCTATCCATTCTGCTTTCAGTGGCTCCTGGTTTTACTTAAGATACTCTTAGTTTGTGCCAAACACCCAACTTGTCCTTGCTTATTTGAGGTGAAAAAGCTGATACCCAACTGATGTAGCAAATAGCTAAAATTGCTTATGTATATGCTTTCTACACGGGCATCAGTATTGCCTTCCAGTGTTTGCTCATTTTGGCATTCATTTCAAGGACTGGCAACTAAGGATTTTACTTTGATTTTCATTCTATTCAGTCCTCATGGCAGGAAATGGTATTCAATAACACTGTGAAGGCTTTTTAAACTTCCATTTGGAAATTTTTTTCTTATGTAGTGGACAAGTAATTTCTGCTAAACTTTAAGTAAACACTTTATTTAATTTACCCCTCTAAGTAGCCCTACATAGACATATAGGGAGAAATGTGAGTAATGACATGTGAAAGAAACATTTTACATGTGTTATTTAAAATGCACAGGCTGGTGAAAAAAAATTGCTGAAACTTTGCAAAATTCACTGTGTTTTCCCCTAGGTCAAAAGCACAATTACGTGCTTCCTGAGTTTTCAAATTGGAAAGTATATGGAGTTTCATGGTTTACCCAATACTTAGAAACAAACAAATGATTATCGAGTAAGGCTGAAGGTTTAGTTCAGCAGGTAAACTCATGGAAATGACTCTCATGCTCCTCGCAATGTATATGTACCTACATGGAATCCGCGGGACAGTCCCACCAGAACCGGAATAGTTAAATCCTTTGCTTGTGTTATTTCACAGCTTTTTCTAGCCTTTGCCAAGGTTAAAAACTGAGAAAACTCTTGCTAGATCAAGATGAAGATTGGAAGAGACCTGGATGTAGATGTATTTTAAAGATAGAGATAAGTTATGCAATGTGGATTGACTGAATGTCAAAGAAGGGCTGTCTACACCTCAAAATGAAGTGTAAATTGTCGGGAATAGTTCATTCTTTGTTTCACTGATGCTGGACAAAATTTAAGAATCGTTTGTGAAATGGCGTAAATGAAAACTTAAGCCACACAGCAAGTGGTAAATAAACATTCCTTGGGGTAGAGATTATTCAAAATGAAATATATAGAAAAAAACACTATGGTTTGACTCATTTAAAACTTGTCTGGACAAAGAAGGATGAAGAATAACATAAGGAACACTATTTCTTCAGTGATGAGTAAAGAGCTATGTGGTTTTATGTTGTCCATAATTAAGTGTTTGGGAAACAAGGCTAAAAAAAAAAAAAAAAAGGATTCACTAATTCAGATGCTTGAAGAATGGGCTAACTCTTGGGAGACTGATGCAAAAGAAACACCACCACCCATCAACCCTTGTGTGGAAGTAGAATGATCCCAAGAATGGCTAGAGCATCTTGGGAGTTGTCCTTGCTCCCCTAAATCAGCTTGTCCTTTCTGCAGTCCCACTTTTAGAGAAAAATTCAAAGTGTTTTTGAATTCAAAAAAATTCAAAAATTTCAAAGAAAAATGAACAGTTATCTTAAAGAGATATCCATGCTTCTGTGTTCATTACTGCATTACTCCCCAAAGTCAGGGAATGGACATGGCACGATGTTTAGCTAAAGAAGATGTGAAATACACACACATACACAGAGGAATACTATTCAGCCTTAAGAAAAAAGGAAAACCTGTTATTTGTGACAACATGGATGAAGCTGAAGGGCGTTATGCTAAGTTACATAAGTCAGACCCAGAAAGACCAGTGCTGCATGATCTCACTTATGTGTGGAGTCTATAAGGCAGAACTCAGAGGAACAGAGCAGAATGTTGGTTACCAGGAGCTCAGGGAGTGGGGGCAACGGAGTGAGGCTGGTCATGGGTGCAGACTTCCAGCTCTAAGATGAATAAGGTTTGTGGATCTAATACAAAACATTGTGTATATATACAACTGTATATATACAAAACATATATATACAGTTGCTAACACTGTATATATAATTGAAATCTGCTAAGAGAGTAGAATTGAAATGTTCTTACCGAAGGGAGAAAAAAGGGTAACTATGTGAAGTGACAGATGTTAATTAATTAGATGGGGGCAATTCTTTCACAATGTACACACACGTCAAATCACCATGCTATGCTGCTGTGGATATATCTGCTAATATTTCCATGCCTTAATTTTCTATCTTTATTTCACCTTTCTGGCAGAGATTCTGGGAGGCTTAATGGTGCAGCTTTAAATGGCTTACAATTTTGTTTGTCAGTTATACCTTAATAAAGTTGGGGGAAGGATTCTCTTTATCCTCACATAAGCCAGTTGAACCTGGGAGGAAAGAAGGCAGTTGTTAACTTGTGTGTCAGAAAAGCATGTAGTTTCCAAAAAAAAGAAGAAAGAAATAAAAGGAGAAAGAAAGGGATGAAGAGAAGGAAAAAAGAGCAACTAGTTATTATTTCCTTTTTCAATGCTTGCACTTTCATCTTCAGAACACTTATTTTGATTTTGATTTGATTTGTTCCTTCTCATCAGGATTGAAACTCTATAAACAGTAACAAGTATGGAAATATTAGAAAAATATCCCCACAGGCTTCTCTGAAAATTGCGCTACTTTTATGTAAATAGATGATTGAATGAATAAATGTCAAATTTCCAAGGGAATGGTACACTACGCCCATCCCTGCTTTTTCTGACAACACTCAGTTTTCCCAGAGGAAAATTAGAAACTCTTATTATAGAAACCCTACATCCAGGCTCCAGCTCCAATATCAGAGTTAAGTTTCTTCCCTTAGCATCAGTGTGTCAGCCTAGAGCTGGCAACCTTGTCTTTGTCCTTCTGTTGCCATGAAAACCACATGGGAGTTGACTTTAGCAGTCCCTACCTCATGAATGTTAGTGCTGGTGAGGGTCAAGTGTGGAAAAATCCCCTCTCCCCTCAGCAGATGCAAGTGAAATCTGGATTAAGGGCTAGAAAAATGCTTTTCAGGACATGTTGGTAATTACAATTTAATGGAAAGATACAAGTAGACATGTCTTTGAAAGGAGTTGTCAGAATGTTTCTTTGATTGCTGGGGGAAATACAAAGGTGCTTCCCTACATATTGTTCTCAGTTCAGCTCAGCTCAGTTCAGTCGCTCAGTCATGTCTAACTCTTTGCGACCCCATGGACTTGCCTTGCCAGGCCCTCCTGTCCACCACCAGCTCTCGGAGTTAACCCAAACTCATGTCCATTGCGTTGGTGATGCTATACAACCATCTCATCCTCTGTCATCCCCTTCTCCTCCCCACTTCAATCTTTCCCAGCATCAGGGTCTTTTCAAATGAGTCAATTCTTCACATCAGGTGGCCAAAGTATTGGAGTTTCAGCTTCAACCTTGGTCCTTTCAATGAATACTCAGGCCTAATTTCCTTTAGGATGGACTGGTTGGATCTCCTTGCAGTCCAAGGGACTCTCAAGAGTGTTCTCCAACACCACAGTTCAAAAGCATCAATATTTCAGCACTCAGCCTTCTTTATAGTGCAACTCTCACATCCATACATGACCACTGGAAAAACCATAGCTTTGACTAGATGGACCTTTGTTGGCAAAGTAATGTCTCTGCTTTTTAATATGCTGTCTAGGTTGGTCATAAATTTTCTTCCAAGGAGCAAGAGTCTTTTAATTTCATGACTTCAGTCACTATCTGCAGTGATTTTGTAGCCCAAGAGAATAAAATCTGCCACTGTTTCCATTGTTTCCCCATCTATTTGCCTGAAGTGATGGGACCAGATGCCATGACCTTAGTTCTCTGAATGTTGAACTTTAAGCCAACATTTTTGCTCTCCTCTTTCACTTTCATCAAGAGGCTCTTTAGTTCTTCTTCTCTTTCTGCCATAAGGGTTATGTTCTCTGGGTATCTGAGGTTATTGTTACTTCTCCCGGCAATCTTGATTCCAGCTTGTGCTTCCTCCGGCCCAGCGTTTCTCATGATGTACTCTGCATATAAGTTAAATAAGCAGGGTGACAATATACAGCCTTGACATACTCCTTTTCCAATTTGGAACCAGTCTATTGTTCCTTGTCCCATTCGAACTGTTGCTTCCTGACCTGCATACAGATTTCTCAAGAGGAAGATCAGGTGGTCTGGTATTCCCATCTCTTTAAGAATTTTCCATAGTTTGTTGTGATCCACACAATCAAAGGCTTTGGCATGGTCAATAAAGCAGAAGTAGATTTCTTTCTGGAATTCTCTTGTTTTTTTTTGATGATCCAGCGGATGTTGGCAATTTGATCTCTGGTTCCTCTGCCTTTTCTAAATCCAGCTTGAACACAGTTCTCATACTGTTGAAGCCTGTTTTGGATAATTTTGAGCATTACTTTACTAACATGTGATATGAGTGCAACTGTGTGGTAGTTTGAGCACTCTTTGGCATTGCCTTAATTTGTGATTGGAATGGAAACTGACCTTTTCCAGTGGCCACTGCTGAGTTATCCAAATTTGCTGGCATTTTGAGTGCAGCACTTTCACAGCATCATCTTTTAGGATTTGAAATAGCTCAACTGGAATTCCATCACCTCCACTAGCTTTGTTTGTAGTGATGCTTCCTAAGGCCCACTTGACTTCACATTCCAGGATGTCTGGCTCTAGGTGAGTGATCACACCATTGTGATTATCTGAGTCATGAAGATCTTTTTTTGTATAGTTTGTCTGTGTATTCTTCTTCTTAACATCTTCTTCATCTTAATATGTTAAGATTCTTCTTAGATCTTAGCATATTGTTCTAAAGAGATATGAAGCAGCTTCAAGGCATTTCTCTTCTTCCTGAAATGAGGTTTTTTCCTAATGTTCCCCAAAATAGCCTCAGATTCCTCTTTGGCTGCCGATTACATTGCTCACTTTGCCCTGGATGCAGTCCTGTAATCCTAAAGGCATCTTCTTGTTATAGGTGACAAAGCATGTGTCTACTCTGGTGCACAGATCCTATGCTTTGATGAGGAGATAGTCCACCCCCTGGCTTTCCATTTAAGGTTTGCCCCGTATTTTGAGGTCTATAGATTCTAAGCAGTGGTGGGAAGTGATTAAGAGTGTGGACCACGGAGTCAGACTGGCTAGTTAAAATCCTCATCCCACCGCTTACTTGCATACAGATTTATCAATCTGTATGAGACTGAGATACATCTGTGGGTATATCTCTTAATCTTTCTATGCCTTAACTTCATATCTGTAAATTAAAGAAATCAGCTTTATTTTACCTTCTTGGCAATGAGAGTTTCTAATTTTCCTCTGGGAAAATTGAGCATTGTCAGAGAAATCTAGAACAAATATAATATACCTTTCCCTTGGAAGTTTGATGTTCATTTATTCATTCGTTTATTTATACAAATAAAGTTGTTTCCTAGTGCAGGCTGACTGTGACTTTGAACTCTAACTGTGGAAGCCCAGTATTCATGGACTGTGTCTAGGATATTCCATGAATAAAGCCAGGGAAACACTTCTCAAGCATTTCTCTGAAATATGTCTTTTATTGTCCTGGTCCTTCCTCATTAGAAAAAACCTTATTTCTGTACCACAGATGTACTCACAGATGTGGTCATCATCTCATACTGGCCTCCTAGATAAAGCCAAGAGGTTCTGCTGACTGTTCATGGATATCAGTCATTCAACTGAAGTAGAGAGCTTTCAAGGGCTGTGATGACTCAGTGTTGTCATGCACCTTATCCTTGTTGATGGGCAGAAGATTCCAGCAATTTCAAATATCCTGGTCATTTTCTAACACTTACTTAAAATTACATTCAGAATGAGGAGGCAAAGGAACAGCACATGTTTCAATTGCACATAATTATTTTTATTTAAAAAGCATAGACTATAGATGTCCTGATAACAAAGCCATGTGTTTCTAGAGCATAATCTACCTGCACCAGCAATTATAAACAGTGGAAGCTTTTGAACAACTATCTACTGAAATGACTATTATCTTTGCAACAATGCCTGTGCTGATTTTAAATGGCTTTATGAAATTTATTTACTCGTTTTTCTTTCCATTAACTTATTAACTAAGGCATGTGAATCATATCAGTTATTTTTGGAACTAAAAGAAAGTCATGATATAATTTATATCAAGGAATGTAAAATAATTTCTGTTAAAAAATAACATAAGTATCATTTGTCAATATTTTAGGTTCAGAAGGCTATTGAGCTTCTTGGCAAATGTTTATAACCTCATAATTTTGCCATATTGCCATCCATCAGGTACATTTTCTAGATAACATATCTTAGAATTTTAAAATATTGGAAGAAAATTTGGAAATCATTTAGTCCTGCCCCTCTTTGGTGATTAAATTTCAAACCAGACACTTTTTTAGGTGACTGATTGACAGGCTTTCTGCTCTTCTTTACAAATAAAGGGTTTTTATTCAAGCTCCTTTAAATCATCTTCTTCCCATATTTACTAAAAGCAGGGATGTTTTATACCCACAGTCAAAGGTCACTAAGCAGGTTGTTCTGAGCAAATGCCTGTAAATATCAGATTCCTAGGAACACCAAACTACAGCTTTGGGGCTCAGATTCCTTAAGAGTGACCACATTTATTTCCAATTTCTTCAGCCCTGTGAGCTCAAACAAAAACCTTCTACTGACGATATTTCTCTTTTGCTCATAGTCATCTTGAGTAATCCTTGTGATAGCTGTCCAGTTGCATGCATTCTTTGCTTCTAACCTTATCTACCCTGTCTTGTGTTTAGAAATATCCTATGTGACGTAGTGATTTTTTTCATATTCTTTGGAGGGTGGTAGATGGCTGCAGACTTTGGGAGATTGGGCAGAGCAGATATCTCAAAGGTAAAAAACCATTGCAAATATCACTTCTTCCAGGTACAAAGGTGTCCCCTTAATTAGATGGTGGTGGTCACCTGAGAAGTCCCCTCCCCTGCTGCTGATAAGCAGACCTTGGACTCAGAAATCCTTCCAATCTGGTTTTGAAGCTGAGTTTCTTCATTTCCTAGTTTCCTGACCTTGGACCATATTGACCCTCTGGGAAATGATAACCAGGGTGCCAAGTTCAATGGGTGTTATGATATTCCCCTGAGATGATATAAAATATTATGGGTTGTTGTTGAATCTGACACATGGGAGGCATTCTGCATCCTCAGTGCCTTGGGAATGGGCTCATATTAGAAGTTCTAAAAAATTTCTAAATGAATCCTACACTATTTGACCCTGCTTGGACACCAAATGAAAAACAGACAAGCCTCCTTCTTACCCTATGGGTGGGCTATCACCCGTCTATATACTGATTCTTTTTCATGGGAAAAGGACGTCTTGAATGTGGTAGGAAACCAAGCCCACATGGTGGAAAGTCACAGGACTCAAGATCCTCTTTATTACATAGCATGATTCTGTACCAGAGATGTGCTCACAGATGTGGTCATCAGCAGAGATAACTAGTTTACAAGCCCTCCCTGGAAACTCCTCACAGTTCTTAGTAGAAAAGTGATTCTCAGCCAAGTTCTGCACTGAAGCTCAGCCTGTGATGAAAGCATTTCCAACTGTTCCACATCACAAAGAATCAGAGAGGAGAACAGGCCCATGGTGCCTTTCCAACCACAAAGAGAGACCAGGGATCACCTAAGAGGCTAAAGTGCTTCCCATGTGGCTTGGCGGTGAAGAACCCCCCTGCCAGGGCAGGAGACTTGCAGGAGGCACAGGTTCAACCCCTGGGTCAGAAAGATCCTCTGGAGGAGCAAATGGCAACCTGCTCCATATTCCTGTCTGAGAAAGTCTATGGACAAGAGGAGCCTGGAGGGCTACAGTTCATGGGTCACAAAGAATCAGGCGTGACTGAGTGACAGCATGAAAAGGCTAAAAGCCAATAAAATAAGTGTCTATCATGGCCTCTTCTTTCCATTATGTCTGTCTGTCCCTCCTTCCTTTTCTTCCCCTCTCCCTTCTTGCTCCCTGTCATTTTCCTCTTTTCTTTTATTCTTTTCTTTTTCATTTCTATTCCTTCTCCCTTCTTCATCTCCTTTTCTCCTAATGGAAAAGATAGCACTTAACATCAGGGAAACATTAGACATCACCTGTTCACTGTTGCATGCATTTCTGTGGGGGAGGCACATGCATTCAAATGTGAACACTGTAATGACTTTATTAATGTTATTGGTGATCTGTGATGACATTGCGACCACATATGTCTAAGAAGGCTTCCTATAATAGCATGGTCCTGAGAAGTCAATGAAATTAAAAGATGCTTACTCCTTGGAAGAAAAGCTATGACCAACCTAGATAACATATTGAAAAGCAGAGACATTACTTTGCCGACTAAGGTCCGTCTGGTCAAGGCTATGGTTTTTCCAGTGGTAATGTATGGATGTGAGAGTTGGACTGTGAAGAAGGCTGAGTGCTGAAGAATTGATGCTTTTGAACTGTAGTGTTGGAGAAGACTCTTGAGAGTCCCTTGGACTGCAAGGAGATCCAACCAGTCCATTCTGAAGGAGATCAACCCTGGGATTTCTTTGGAAGGAATCTTGCTGAGGCTGAAACTCCAGTACTTTGGCCACCTCATGCGAAGAATTGACTCATTGGAAAAGACTCTGATGCTGGGAGGGATTGGGGGCAGGAGGAGAAGGGGACGACCAAGGATGAGATGGGTGGATGGCATCACTGACTTGATGGACGTGAGTCTGAGTGAACTCCAGGAGATGGTGATGGACAGGGAGGCTTGGCGTGCTGCGATTCATCGGGTCACAAATAGTCGGACACGACTGAGTGACTGAACTGAACTGAACTGAACTGAGAAGTCAATGAAGTAAATATGTGAAACAATGTATCTCTTAGATTAAGAACTATGGCCTGACTTAGGTCCTCTTCTTTCAAAGCAGAGCCTGAGAAAGGAATTCAGATGCCTGTGACTTATTGGTATAGGGCTCTCAGGAGAAAGAGGTGGGTGGTGAAGGAAGCAGGTATGATTGGGGAAGGAGCCGTGTGGTCTTTGCTGGATGTTGCTGGCTTTAGCCTGATCCACTTGAGGTTCTGGAGTATGACACCATGGACCTGTTTCTCTGTGGAGGTGACTGGCTGGCCTTTTGCAGTTTTCATGTCAGCCAGTCATTGGAAGTGGGGTGTGGGAGGTGACCTCCTGGGCAAATGGCAGTGTTTTAATGGGGGAAAATCCTCTGGAACTGGAGGCAACTGTGGGCCATTAGCTATGACAGAAGAATAATTCATTAGAATTAAATCCACTTTAATTTCTCCAAACAATAAGTCTACACCGAAGTTTATGATTTAAATATTTAGCTAAAACTTCTGGGGGTGCTTAGCTACATTTTCAATCATCCCACCTCAGTGGTCATGCATGGGTAGGGTGAGGATTCACAGAAGATCTTCTAGGTTTAGTTTTTAATGTATGAGCCTTGGTTACATTAGAGTGTAAAAG
Organism: Capra hircus; assembly: GCF_001704415.2. Taxonomy (NCBI): domain Eukaryota; kingdom Metazoa; phylum Chordata; class Mammalia; order Artiodactyla; family Bovidae; genus Capra; species Capra hircus. The sequence goes on from NC_030820.1 coordinate 4,339,009, forward strand.
GAGGAGGAAAAGAACAAAGATAACAGCAGTCAAAGCCTTCATTCAAACTATGCCCATAACTAGTTTATCAGCTCAACTGTTGTTGTTTTTTTTTACTGATGCAAGAGTTAAATCTTTTCTTTGGCATTCTTCTCTTGGACTGTCTTAAAAACATTTCTATCTGTATGATGTTACCTTTACTCATAAAATCTTAGTTTTCTTTAACTGGAAGCACGTTAAAGTTGCTCTTTGCCATCAAATGTTAGTTTCTACTGCTACTCAAATGGAGAACCAAAATTTTTCCACTTTCTATTAGAGTTTATAATATTGTGTTTATTTTCCCCTTAACAAAACATGTCTATAATTTGGCTTTCCTATTTATCACTCTTCCCTTCAAGTTCTATTAAACAAGGAAAATGTAAATTAACATTGTTTATTTAAAAGTAAATAAACATTCCTTATTTTTTATATTTTGCAATCTGGACATCTGTAAGGGAGATCTAGGAGATTCAGTAACCTTATAGAAAATGAAATCGATCCTATGGTCTATTAATATCTGTTGTTATCATAGGTGTATCAATCCAAAAATTTCAGATGTGCCTCCTTCCTATATAAGCTTCCCCATTGGCTCAGTGATAAAGAATCTGCTTGCAATGCAACAGACACGGGATCCCTGGGTTAGGAAATAATCCATTTCCCTTTGTCCTCTTATTAAACTGTTGTCCAAAAGACTGTTCTGATTTAGCATGCTGCATAATACAATTTACAGAATAAATAAATTACATTGTCCTCTGATTTAGAATTTTCTCAAGGCAAAATGGCCATTGTCTTCTACACACTGGACGATAGCAATGCTGCAATTCTTTTTCTTTTTTTTTGGTTTCAGAATAATCAGAGGCACTCCTTAACTATCTCTGGTTTATTCTCTTTACATAAGTGAAATGAGTTAATGACAAAGCAATGTTCAAAAAATTAAAATGATGACAAGGGCAAGAGCCAAGAATATGCAATGACTAAGGCTTTGTTTCTGTGGCTTGAGGGGGTGGGAGGCACCACCCTCTGAAGTGTCCGAGTGGGTCACCCAACTCATGTGCCAAGGACTGGGAAGGAAAAATAAGTTGAACAACTCTTCTCTTGGGACAAGACCCAGAGTTCCATTATTTGTAGTGATAAAAATAAGGGTGAGGATTAGGTTAAGTAATGAAAGGAAAAGGAAGAAAAAAGACTGGATTGGCATTAAAGAGAAGACAATATGAGGGTGTTTTAAATGTGATGACTCTTTGGTTTCCACTCCAGTTCATATTTCTTATCTATATGTCAGTTTTCATTCCAATCCCAAAGGAAAGAACTGCCAAAGAAAGCTCAAACTACCGCACAATTGCACTCATCTCACACACTAGTAATGTTCAAAATTCTCCAAGCCAGGCTTCAGCAGTGCTTGAACCATGAACTTCCAGATGTTCAAGCTGGTTTTAGAGGAGGCAGAGCAACCAGAGATCAAATTGCCAACATCCACTGGATCATCGAAAAAGCAAGAGAGTTCCAGAAAAATATCTACTTCTGCTTTATTGACTATGCTAAAGCTTTTGACTGTGTGGATCACAGTAAACTGTGGAAAATTCTGAAAGAGATGGGAATACCAGACCACCTGACTTGCCTCTTGAGAAACCTGTATGCAGGTCAGGAAGCAACAGTTAGAACCGGACATGGAACAACAGACTGGTTCCAAATAGGAAAAGGAGTACGTCGAGGCTGTATATTGTCACCCTGCTTATTTAACTTATATGCAGAGAACATCATGAGAAATGCTGGGCTGGAAGAAGCCCAAGCTGGAATCAAGATTGCCAGGAGAAATATCAATAACCTCAGATATGCAGATGACACCACCCTTATGGCAGAAAGTGAAGAGGAACTAAAAAGCCTCTTGATGAAAGTGAAAGAGGAGAGTGAAAATTTGGCTTAAAGCTCAACATTTAGAAAACAAAGATCATGGCATCTGGTCCCATCACTCCATGGGAAATAGATGGGGAAACAGTGGAAAGAGTGGCTGACTTTATTTTTCTGGGCTCCAAAATCACTGCAGATGGTAATCGCAGCCATGAAATTAAAAGATACTTACTCCTTGGAAGGAAAGTTATGACCAACCTAGATAGTACATTGAAAAGCAGAGACATTACTTTGCTGACTGAGGTCCGTCTAGTCAAGGCTATGGTTTATCCAGTGGTCATGTATGGATGTGAGAGTTGGACTGTGAAGAAAGCTGAGCACCGAAGAATTGATGCTTTTGAACTGTGGTGTTGGAGAAGACTCTTGAGAGGCCCTTGGACTGCAAGGAGATCCAACCAGTCCATCCTAAAGGAGATCAGTCCTGGGTGTTCATTGGAAGGATGGATGCTGAAGCTGAAACTCCAATACTTTGAGCACCTCATGGGAAGAGTTGAATCACTGGAAAAGTCTTTGATGCTGGGATGGATTAGGGGCACGAGGAGCAGGGGACAACAGAGGATGAGATGGCTGGATGGCATCACTGACTCGATGGACATGAGTCTGAGTGAACTCCAGGAGTTGGTGATGGACAGGGAGGCCTGTTGTGCTGTGATTCCTGGGGTCGCAAAGAGTCAGACACCACTTAGCGACTGAACTGAACTGACTGAACTGATATGAAGATCCAAGATCCACTTTTCTATTGGATAGTCCTGCAAGATGCCTGCATAATACAGAAAAATGAAATGTTTGAAGAATGCCTAATCTTTTCTTCTTTGGCACAAAATATTAAATATATTCATATAAACAACATTATGTTACAAGCCATTTTAATGGCTGATTTGGTCTTAAGAAATTGAACTGTTTTTTTTTTCTTTTTTGAGTGTTTTGATGAGATATTAAAGGAAAATAGAAATTAATATGTCAGATCCCAGATTAATCTAGTTTTGGGTCTTTCCTCCAGCATTATGAAATTATGTGATGCTAAAACTATAGTCCTTTTATGGATAAGAAAGCTGACCCTAGGATTCTGTTTCTTATGCTACAGGCATACAGTAAGGCTGAGCTTTGATCCTGGACAACGCCAATAGAGAAACCACCCTCATGGACATTGCTGAAAGCATGATAGTAGGCCCCCAGCTTCCACCAGGCCTATCTTGCTCCCTCCAGTCTTTTCTTCATCCTAAAGCCATGATCTATCAACAATGTGAATCTAGTCATTTATCAACCCTGCTGCTGAAAATGCTTGGATATTGTCATTGGTTAAACTGTATGCTCCCTCTCAAATTCAGATGTTGAAATCCTAACCCCCGGTACCTGGAAATTTGATCGTGTTTGGAAATAAGATTATTGCAGATTTAATTTTTTAACATCATGAGGGTGGATCCTAAATCAATATGACTAGTACTTTTATAAAAAGGGTACATTTGGACACAGATATACATATATAGTAAGAACACCATGTGAATATGAAGATAGCCATCAATAAGCCAGTGAGAGAGGCCCAGAACAGACCTTTCCCTTGTGGCCCTTAGAGGAAACTGACCTTGCTGACACCTTGATTTCAGAGTTCTAGCCTCCAAATCTGTGAAACCATACATTTATGTTTTTTAAGCCACCCTACTTGTGTACTTTGTTATAGCAGCCCCAGCAAACTTATTCTGTTTCCAGTATTCTTAGGATGATGAACATCCTATGAACAAAAGCAGAGGAGTAGCTAGTAAAACTAAGAACAAATACAGCTCGAGCTTGGCATAGTTAATTTTTCTGAATTGTCAATGGGCTTTAAAAAAAAATCCATTGAGTAATTACCATTGTTTAAGGCGCTGGATATTTGACTGTGAGTTTAGGTGACACAATTACCTATTCTTAGGGAGCTAACACTAGATAAGTAACTATTACACAAATAACTAATTATAATTACAATAAGAGTCAAGAGTTTTGGTGAATTGTTCTAAAGGATGGAATAATGGGTGTAAAGCAATCCTTTTCTTACAGGAATCAGGAAAATCAAGAAAGGCTTCCTTAAGGCAGTCTTGGTTAAGTTTATATCTGAAGGATGTGGAGATGTTGGTTCATGGAAAGAGATGCTGGGAGAAGTGGCGTTAAGGATAAGGGGGTAGCAATTATGAAGATCCCCAGGTCAGAGGCAGTATGGCACTTCCCAGAATCAAAAGGAAGTACAGGAAAGTTTAGGTAGAAAGTAGTGCTGGATGGAACAGGAGAAGCAGAAAAGAGTCAAATCAAAGGGCAGGAACACTATCAGAGCTGACTGTTAACTGCTCGCTCAGACTGCAGAATGAGGTATGGATCGGAGGAAGCTATGTGATAGGTGATGGAAGGATTTAAGAAATAATCCATTGATGTAAAGACGTGGTACATATACACAGTGGAATACTACACAGTCATAAAAAAGGAATTCCCCAGTGGCTCAGCAGTAGAGAATCTGCCTGCAGTGCAGAAGATGCAGGTTCAATCCCTGGACTGGGGATATCCCCTGGAGGAGGAAATGGCAACCTGCTCCAGAAATCTCACGGACAGAGGAACCTGGTGGGCTACAGTCCATGGGGTTGCAAAAGAGTCAGATATGACTTAGCACCTAATAGCAACAACAACAAAATGCAATGAGATAATGCCATGTGCAACATGAATGCCACTAGAGATTATCATACTAAGCAAAGTTACGTCAGAAAGAGAAAGACAAACATTATACAATACCAGTTACATTTGGAATCTAAATATGACACAAACGAACTTATCTACAAAACAGAAACAGACTCACAGACAAGGAGAGTGGGGAGGAAGGTGGGGGCTGGATGCATGGAGTGGGAGTTTGGGATTAGCAAATGCAAACTACTACTTACAGCATGGATAAGGTCCACGTCCATGCCGTACAGAATAGCAACAAGGTCCTGCTGTATAGCACAGGGAACTATATTCAATACCCTGTGATAAACCTAATGGAAAAGAATATGAAAAAGAATGCATATATGTGTAACTGAACATATTGTAAATCAACTATACTTCAATAAAATAAATTTTTTTAAAAGGAAATAATCAGTTGGTGGAATCCAGTGGATGAGGTCCGGTAATTGAATGGATGCTGTGCAGGCCGGAGACAGGGAGGTATGTGTTGTGACTACTGATTTTCCAGTTTTTCCCATTGAGTGGAATGTGGTATTATCCACCAAGATAGGGAATATTAGATGAAGGCCATTTGTTTTCTAACAGGGGAAGCAAGGGACAGAATATGACTTTTGTGCCGAATCATAGCATTTGAAGTGACTCTAGGATGTCCGATGTTGCCTGGACCATCAGCCTCATTGTTAGGGGAGGTCTGAGCTACCAAAATATAATTTTGACAGTCAAATTTGTAGGCGGTAACTGAAACCATAGGAGCAGATGTGCTCACTCAGCAAGCCAGGGTAGGAGAAGAGGAAAGGTCTTAGCACAATTGAGTGACCTGACACTTCCAGTTTGGGTAGAGGAAGAGGAGTCAGCAAGGATGATAAGGGTGACGAGAGAGAATGGAGAACTTCCAGAACATGTGATGTCATGGAGCTTCAGGAAGGAAGCAGCGGCTGTGAGTCTTTAAACTATGAACCAATACATCAAGCTGTGCAATTTCTGGAAAAAGTCTAAGCTTAGCAAGAGTTCCTGCAGGAACTGAGTGGAGAAATGAACAGATGGTGAAACAGATGTTCCGTGTGTCTTGTCTGTATTCCTTTGGCAGTCACTTCTGTATTCCCAAGGCTGCTTTGCTTGAGGTATGTATGTATGTATGTGTGGGTATGTGTGTGTGTGTGTGTGTGTGTGTGTGTGTTTATGCTGCAGAACGCCCTTAGGCTCAGCACAGAGCAAGCCAAAATGATAGAACTAATGTCCCCAAAACAGCCTTCCAACATGACAGACAGGGATTTGATAACCAAGTATCCCAGTCCCTTGTCCTTCAGTTGTAATAACTCTAAAGAATATTCTACACTGTTTCTCTGAACACTAATTGCCACAGTGGTAACTAGTTTAATAGTAGTTTGATAATAGTGATAACTAGTTTCATTTACTTTCTGCCCTTTCCTGTCATATTCTTCTACTCCCTCTACTGATGTTTCTGGGATCATATTCTTAAATCCCCATTTCAGAGGTTGGGGTTGTTGTTTCATAGCTAAGTTGTGTCTGACTCTTCAGAACTCCATGGACTGTAGCCCACCAGGCTGCTCTGTCCATGGGATTTCCCAGGCAAGAATATTGGAGTGGGTTGCCATTTCCATCTCCAGGGGATCTTCCCCACCCAGGGATCAAACCTGAGGCTTCTGCATTGCAAGCAGATTCTTTTACCACTGAGTCACTGGGGAATCCCAGAGGCTGGGGTACCAGAAGCATATAGTGGAGAAGGAGATGGAGGTATAAATGAAACTTAATGAGTTAGCTTAAAAGGAAGGAGAAGGAGGAGAAACAGAGTCGAGAATGCTTTATTATAATTGCAAAAGAATCCTGACCTTGTCTGCATTTTAGTGGAAAGGATATAGAAAAGAAGGTTTAGAGGAATCAAGGAAAAACCCTTTACTTCCCCTCATGCTGTTGGTTAAATTATGAAAGAAGAAAACAAAAGGAAAGAAAAGTACAATAAGGTTTGCATCATAAAACTTAGGAGACCTCTTTGTAGGTGTGACAGGCAGCAGTTTCCTGTTTAGAAGAATAAAACCAGCTCTAATGTTCATGGACTTTTGTGTGTTTAGGAATTCCCAGCATCTTTAGAATCCACTGTAACCACCCATGACACATTTTTCCCTCCAGATGTGAACGCTAAAGACTAAAGACTCAGTTGTCAGTTGAATACTTTTGTATTATTTTCTCAGCAATTATTTTAAGGAATGCATTTGAATAAAATGCACTTTTGGCATCATTTTTAAGAATGGATGATGATTTATGCTTTTCTTGCAGGGACAAGATGGCTCTGGGCATGAGTCATGGCTGAACGCTGGGAAGATTCCGATGGGAACCTTGCTCTTGCTGGTTGATCCATACCTTACATGGACTTGAGGCCGTGCATGGCTTTTATTAACATGTGCATTTTGCTTGTTAAGGCTCAAGCTTCATCTTTTCCTTCCCAACTGGAGCCCTGTTTGTATTTCACATGCACCTGATTCAAAATCTATCCTTGGAACTCAGAGTGGCTTGGGAATAGTCATTTGGAAAAGCTCTGATTATTTGTCAGCTAAAACAGGATGATGTGTTCTCAGCTGTGGTTGGGAAATGGGCTGTTTCTCTGCAGGGGAGCAGATTCAAATGCAAGCCAAGTTCTAATTCTTTTCACATCTCTATCTCTATGGGGCAGCTTTGGTGCAAATGAAAATTGTCCCCAGGTCAAGAAACCTACAAACCACAACACAGCCCTGTACTTTTCTCAACTGCAGGAGGAGTTGTTTTACATGTAGCCTTCAGATGTCATTTTCCCAGTGAAAAATCTGTGTGCCAAAGCAGATGTTCCTGGAAGCAATACCAGAATCTCTCAGGAGCCAAGGTGAATGAACTGTAAGATTGATTCTTGAAATTTTCTAGGTTAAAACCATTTCTGTCATTGTCCTTGGCACTGGTTCTCAAAATGTGTTCTATAGCCTTGCTTCTCAGACTTGACATGCATACAAATCTCCTGGAGACTTGGTTAAACCTCACACTCCATTTCAGTAGTTCTGGGGTGGGCGCTTGAGCTTGTGCATTTCTGACATGCTCCCAGAGGAGGCCGATGTGGATCCATGTTTATTTCAGAATCCTACTCCAAGAAGTAGGGGAGATACAGAAAAAGAGGGTCTTGCAAGATGCAATACAAAGATTCTCTGGTCTGATAAGTTCAAGGAAAAAAAATAAGCTGCATTTTTACCTTCCTCTTCAAAACTCCACAAATGAATATGCTAAAGACTGAGATCTGTCCTGAGAAGTCTGATACAAAACTAACAGATCATAGAACCATATTTTTATATGCCATGCTATCTCTTTTGAACCCAGGGAAACTTGATTTTTTTGTGAAAGGAAAGAACTGTCTGATGTGTGGTCTCCATTCAAATATTTGTCCAGGCACTTAAACAGATTGAAAGGAAACTTAGAGAATGTTTGACTTTCTTTGTAGTAACCCTAGTTACAATTCTCAGGTGAGTGCCACCGGTTCTCCGAATGAATGAGGCCACAAGTCAGTCTCATGATATCCACAGCAGAACAGCAAACTTCCCACCTAGAGTTTTGGTATTTGAAGTGTATTGTGCTCCCTTCAACTAGCTCAAAAAATAGGGATTTAGCTGCCACCATGCTCTTGCCAAAAGACTAATCGAGAAAAGTGATGTACAGAAAAATTAAAAAAAGGGAATTTAAATACTTTCAAGCATCTTAAATTGTTTGCAAGCTTCCACATATCTATATATCAATCCTCTAATAAACTCCAGAGCTTTGGCCACCTGATATGAAAAGCCAACAAAAGACCCTGATGCTGGGAAAGATTGAAGGCAAAAGGAAAAGAGGGTGGCAGAGGGTAAAATTGTTGGACAGCATCACTGATTCACTGGACATGAGTTTGAGTAAACTTGGGGAGGTAGTGAAGGGCAGGGAAGCCTGGAGTTCATGGGGTCACAAAGAGTCAGACACAACTTAGTGACTGAACAATGACAACAAATAAGTTTCTAGGAAGAGTCCTGCACCTTTGCTCCAAAAATGATCATCCTTTGGGGTATAGGTATGTTAAGTATTCCCAGAGTTTTCTGATGCAGGTGCTGTCAGGACCTCATTTTAGATTAAGTTATGTTTCCTTAGAGGTAGAGCACAAGGAAACTGGCCCAAAACAAACTTCCATCTTTTGGCTTTCTGACCATGAATCTTTGTAGTCATGTTTTAATGCACTGCCCTGGATTTTTGTGGAGGATATGTATAACTGCATGGGAAAGCATTAGCATTTTCTCTAAAACTGTTTTTGAAGATATTGTCATTATGTCAGAACATCAGAAAATTCTACAAAAAGTCTCTAGTGGCAGAGAAGTTCAAACTTGCTTCGGCAGCTTGTGGTGTAAACTCACCAGAACAGCACTTTTCTAGATGTGTTTCATTGTAAAAGCAAGTGAAAATTTTCTTCTAGGTATGACATATATTTGCATTAATATAAAACATGTAAACATGAGAATTTTACCCCAAATATTTAAGCTGGTGTCCTAAGTAATCTATGCCTTTCTGTTTACCTTTGACATGTCACTATTATCCTGGAATATTTATTACACTGTGGAAAATTCTTAAAGATATGGGAATACTACACCACCTACCTGCCTCATGAGAAACCAGTATGCAACAGTTAGAACCGGACATGGAACAACAGACTTGTTTAACATTGGGAAAGCAGTATTTCAAGGCTGTATATAGTCACTCTGTTTATTTAACTTATATGTGGAGTATATCATGCAAAATGCCAGGCTGGATGAAGCACAAGCTGGAAATAAGATTGTTGGGAAAAATATCAATAACCTCATATATGCAGATGACACCACCCTTGTGGCACAAAGTGAAGAAGAATGAAAGAGCCTCTTGATGAAGGTGAAAGTGAAGAGTGAAAAAGCTGATTTAAAATTCAACATTGGAAAAACGAAGATCATGGCATCTGGTCCCATCACTTCATGGCCAATAGACAGGGAAACAATGGAAACAGACATAGGCTTTATTTTCTTGGGCTCCAAAATCACTGCAGATGGTGATTGAAGCCATGAAATTGAAAGCAACTTGCTCCTTGGAAGAAAAGCTATGACAGACGTCAATAGTGTATCAAAAGAGCAGAGACATTACTTTGTGACAAAGGTCTGTCTAGTCAAAGCTATGGTTTTTCCAGTAGTCATATAATAATGTTTCTCTAGAGTGGTGGGAGGGGAAGAGTGACTCATGCTTCCTTCCCAGGCTCACGATACCCCAGAGCCTGGGAATTACCCCAAAGCAGCCAACCAGGCACTGGCAACCCACTCCAGTATCTACCGCCAAGTATGGCATTGTAGAAGGAAGTGCACTAATCTTCTCCTGTGAGAACACCAAAATTGCAACTCACTGATGAACAACCACCGAGGGAGAATGTTGGAGCCTACCAAAAAAAGATTCCTGACATGCAAGGGCAAAGGATAAGTCTCAAAAAGACAACGAGAGAGGCAAAATCAGTTTAGAATCAAACCTCATACTGGCCAGAAACCCTCGGAGGGCTCAAATAAAACCTTGTGCCCACCAAGACCCAGGGAAGCCACAAGAGACTGAGCAAGACATGCCATTGAGTGTTTGAGTGTCTCCTATGGAGGCATGGATCAGCAGTGACCACCACGGGGACAGGGGCTCTGGTTGCAACAAACCTGGGAGGTGCTGCCTATGTCATAAATCCTCTTGGAGGAGGTCACCATTAGCACCGCCATAGAGCCATGGAACAGATGACCCACAAACTGGAGAACAATCATATCAAAGAAGTTCTGACATGGCTGCAAAACTGCTAGGACCCACAACAGATTCCCCAACCTGGGGATCTGGCAAATGGATTGAGAACCCCCAGGGAATTTGGCTTTGAAGGCCAGTGGGATTTGATTACAGAACTTTCACAGGATGGGCGAAATAGACTCTTGGAGGGCACAAACAAAACATTGTGCACACCAGAACCCAGGAGGAAGGAGGAGTGACCCCACAAGAGATTGAGCCACATTTGCCTGGGAGTGTCCAGGAGTCTCTGGCAGGGGTGTGGGTCAACAGTGGCCTGACATGGGTTCAGGGGCACTAAACACACAGTCCTGTGAGCAGCAGGGTGTGCTGGCATAAGTCAGGCCAAACTAAAGGGAAGGAACACAGCCCCACCCATCAAGAGAAAATTGGATTAAAGATTTACGGAACATGGCCCCGCCCATCAAAGCAAGACCCAGTTTCCCCCAAAGTCAGTCTCTCCCATCAGGAAGCTTCCTAAGCATCTTATCCTGATTCATCAGAGAGCAGACAAAATAAAACCACAATCACAGAAAACTAATCAAACTGATCACATAGACCACACCTTGTCTAACTCAATGACACTGTGGGTCATGCCCTGTAGGGCAACCAAAATGGCTGGGTCATGGTGGAGAGTTCTGACAAAACATGATCCACTGGAGAAGGGTATGGCAAACCACTTAAGTATTCTTGTGGATGTGACTGGTGATGAAAGTAAAGTTTAATGCTATAAAGAACAGTATTGCATAGGAACCTGGAATGTTAGGTCCATGAATCAAGACACATTGGAAGTGGTCAAACAGGAGATGGCAAGGGTAAACATCACCATTTTAGGAATCAGTGAGCTGAAATGGACTGGAATGGGTGAACTTAATTCAGGTGACCATTACATCTACTACTGCCAGCAAGAATCCCTTAGAAGAAATGGAGTAGCCATCATAGTCAACAAAAGAGTCTGAAATCCAGTACTTGGCTGCAATCTGAAAAATGAAAGAATGATCTCTGTTGGTTTCCAAGGCAAAACACTCAATATCACAGTGATCCAAGTCTATGTCCCAACCACTAATGCCAAAGAAGCTGAAGTTGAATGGTTTTTTGATGACCTAAAAGAACCTTCTAGAACTAACACCAAAAAAGGGTGTTCTTTTCATCATAGGGAACTGGAATGTAAAAGTAGGAAGTCAAGAGATACCTGGAGTAAAAAATAGTTTGACCTTGGAAACAAAATGAAGCAAGACAAAAGTAAACAGCTTTTCTAAGAGAATGCATTGGTCATAGCAAATACCCTCTTCCAACAACACAAGAGATGACTCTACACATGGACATCATTAGATGGTCAATAGCAAAAACAGATTGATTATATTTATTGCAGCTGAAGATAGAGAAGCTCTAAGCATTCAGCAAAACAAGACCAGGAGTTGACTGTGGCTCAGATCATGAACTCCTTATTGCAAAACTCAGATTTAAATTGAAGAAAGTAGGGAAAACCACTAGACCGTTCAGTCATGACTTAAATCAAATCCCTTAAGACTGTACAGTGGAAGTGACAAATAGATTCAAGGAGTTAGATCTGATAGAGTGCCTGAAGAACTATAGATGGAGGTTCATAACATTGTACAGAGGGCTGTGATCAAAATCATCCCCTATAAAAAGGGATGCAAAAAGGCAAAATCATTGTCTGAGGAGGCCTTACAAATAGCTGAGAAAAGAAGAGAAGCAAAAGACAAAGGAGAAAAGGAAAAGTATACCCAACTGAATGCAGAGTTCCAAGAAAACAAGGGGAGATTAGAAAGCCTTCCTCAGTGATTTACACAAGGAAATAGAGGAAAACAATAGAATGGGAAAGACTAGAGATCTAGTCAAGAAAATTAGAGATACAAAAGGAGAATGAAGCCCTTGAAACATTATGGGCACATGAAAGATAGGCCCAATAAAAGATAGAAATGCTATGGACCTAACAGAAGCAGAAGATATTAAGAGGAGGTGGCAAGAATACACAGAACTATACAAAAGATATCTTCATGATCCAGATAACCACAATGGTTTGACCACTCACCTAGAGCCAGATCCTAGAGTGCAAAGTCAAGTGGACCTTAGGAAGCATCACTACGAACAAAGCTAGTGGAGGTGATGGAATGAATTCCAGTTGAGCTATTCCAAGTCCTAAAAGGTGATGCTGTGAAAGTGATGCACTCAGTATGCCAGCAAATTTGGAAAACTCAACAGTGGCCACAGGACTGGAAAAGGTCAGTTTTCATTCCAATCCCAAAGAAAGGCAATGCCAAAGGATGTTCAAACTACTGCACAATTGCACTCATCTCACATGCAACCAAAGTAATACTCAAAATTCTCCAAGCCAGTCTTCAACAGTACATGAATCGAGAACTTTCAGATGTTCAAGCTGGATTAAGAAAAGGCAAAGGAACCTGAGATCAAGTTGCCAGCATCTGCTGGATCATAGAAAGAGCAAGAGAATTCCAGAAAAAACATTTACTTCTGCTTCACTGACTATGCCAAAGCCTTTGACTGTGTGTATCACAACAAACTGTGGAAAATTCTTCAAGAGATGTGCATACCAGACCACATTACCTCCCTCTGCAAAACCTTTATGCAGGTCAAGAAGCAACAGTTAGAACGGCATAGAACAATGGACTGGTTCCAAATTGGGAAGGGAGTGCATCAAGGCTGTATATTGTCACCCTGCTTATTTAACTTATATGTATCATATGAAAAGCCAGGCTGGATGAAGCACAACCTGGAATCAAGATTTCTGGGAGAAATATCAATAACCTCATATGCAGATGACACCACCCTTACGGCAGAAAGTGAAGAGGAACTAAAGAGCCTCTTGATCAAGGTGAAAGAGGAGAGTGAAAAAGCTGGCTTAAACTCAACATTCAGAAAACTAAGATCATGGCATCTGGTTTCATTACTGCATGGCAAATAGATGGGGAACGATGGAAACAGTGACAGAGGCACCTAGCAGGCTACAGTCCATAGGGGTGCAAGAGTGGGACACCACTAAGCTGACTAAACAACCAAAATCACTGGAGATGGTGACTACAGCCATGAAATTAAAAGCTTTTTGCTCCTTGGAAGAAAAGTTATGACAAATCTAGACAGCATATTAAAAAACCAAGACATTAATTTGCCAGCAAAGTTCCAGATGGTGAAATCTATGGTTTTCCAGTAGTCATGTATGGATGTGAGAGTTGGACCATAAAGAAGGCTGAATGCCAAAGAATTGATGATTTTGAACTGCGGTTTGGAAAATAAGACTCTTGAGAGTCCCTTGGACTGCAAGAAGGTCAAGCCAGTCAATCTTAAAGGATATCCTGAATATTCATTGGAAGGACTGATGCTGAAGCTGAAGCTCCAATAGTTGGGCCTCCTGATGTGAGGAGTTGACTCATTAGAAAAGACCCTCATCCTGGGAAAGACTGAAGACAGGCGGAAAAAAGGATGACAGAGGATGAGATTGTTGGATGTCATCACTGACTGAAAGGACATGAGTTTGAGCAAGTGCCACAAGATGGTGAAGGAGAGGGAAGACTGGCGTGATGCAGTCCATGGGCTCACAAAGAGCTGAACAGACTGAGTGACTAAACAACAGCAACTGCTCAAGTTCAAACAAATTCTGATGGGACGAGGTGGATTCCTGATAAATTTTCTTGAAAACAGATGGATGGGGTTGCCCTGTATCTGAGTGGTTCTCACCATAGTCACCAGATGGATTCCACAGTTACTGTTGCCACTTGATGACCTGTAGAAGAAAGTTTTTATACAAATGGCAAAAACCCCAGGGCAGAGCCACTGTGGGGATGTTATACATGGACCACAAGCTGCGGGAGACTAGGAACATTTCCGACATTTGCTCTCTGTCCTCCACAGTCTCTAGCACAGTGCACAGCACCTAGAAGATACCCAGGAAAGATTTTCTGGTTGGTGGAGTGAAGAAAAACATCTGCCCCTCTCCTTGGGAGAGAAGCTGTGTGGTAGATATTTATGGACTGAATAGAAGTTAGGAAAAGAGAATGAATATTCTCTTGCTTACATTTCCCTTCAACATTTTTATTTAGCATATATTATTAATTATGACAATCAGCATTTGTAATAGAATATATACATATATATAAAACATACTACTGATTCTATTTACCACTATATTTATATTTACCTTGTTAATAATCATGACACACATTACAAGTAACATCCAACAACATATTCATAAGACAGTGTTTCTATAAGTTGCCATATTTAATATTTAACTTAGAAACAAGATTCCTGTAATAGGAATTTTCTTAGATGTAACATCCAGTCCAATAACCATAAACCATATAACAGGATTGATTCTCCTTAGTGATAACTTCCTCTCACCCAGCGGAAGTGAAAACTTTGACCTAACGAATGTGGTGAAACAAACTCTGCTCACATTGACTTGCTAACAAGAAGGACTGGAGTGTACATACAGAAACTAGACACAGGAAGTTCAGTATTTATTTTGTATTATAAGGATATTGAAACCATGGAGGGTTAAAAATTTTCTTTTTGATTATTAGAGATTCAAACAATGTTTACATACAAGATACCAGTCTGTATGACACTATATCCTGGCAGAGAGCCAGCCTGTACATATACAATGCCTATTGTGAGCAGCAGATAGCCACCATCGGCTTTTGGTTTTTATAAATTAAATTAACAAACATTTAATGAAAAGCAGCTTATACAGATAACTTGGCCAGATTTAATCAGGAGAACATTTTTTGTTCTTATTTTTTTTCAATTCCTTCCCACTGACAGCTATTGATTGAACCAGACTGTTACTAATGCTTCATCTTGTCTATCAATTTATATTGACACAAAATGTTTACATCTCTTTTATGTTAATTTTTTACTTTACTTAAAAACATGTTTTGAATTCTCCCAGCTACATGGTCACTTCTTCCATTCAAACATCAGGCTCTGATATGGAGTCACACCACTGTGGCTGGAGTCCCTGGAGAGAGGGTGCCCAGAATAAGACCACTGGGGCTGTCTCCTTGCCAACAGAGCACTGAAATTTCTGGGAAGAAATCACTCTTATCACATCTACTCTGTGGGGAAGTTTTTTCCATGCTGGTTTCTGGAATCCAAGGAGTTCTTACTCTTTTCTTTTTTTTTTTTTTCTTCACTTTTCTAGCCCATCAAAGGTACATTAAAGGTTCTAGAACCTTAATGAATTAATTCAGTACTGTTCACTTCAGTCACTTAGTCGTGTCCGACTCTTTGCGGCCCCATGGACTGCAGTACTTCAGACCTCCCTGTCCATCACCAACTCCCGGAGTTTACTGAGACTCATGTCCATTGAGTCTGATGCCATCTAATTGTCTCATTCTCTGTTGTCCCTTTTCCCCCCGCCTTCAATCTTGCCCAATATTAGGGTCTTTTCAAATGAGTCAGTTCTTTGCATCAGGTAGCCAAAATGTTGGCGTTTCAGCTTCAACATCTGTCCTTCCAATGAATATTCAGGATTGATTTCCTTTAGGATGGACTGGTTGGATCTCCTTGTAGTCCAAGGGACTCTCAAGAATCTTCTCCAACACCACAGTTCAAACGCATCAATTCTTCAACACTCAACTTTCTTTATAGTCCAACTCTCACATCTATACATGACTACTGGAAAAACCATAGCCTGGACTAGATGGACCTTTGTTGGCAAAGTAATGTCTCTGCTTTTTAATATACTGTCTAGGTTGATCATAACTTTCCTTCCAAGGAGCAAGCGTCTTTTAATTTCATGGCTGCAATCACCATCTGCAGTGATTTTGGAGCTCAAAAATTAAAGTCTGCCACTGTTTCCACTGTTTCCCCATCTATTTCCCATGAAGTGATAGGACTGGATGCCATAATCTTAGTTTTCTGAATGTTGAGCTTTAAGCCAACATTTTCACTCTCTCTTTCAATTTCATCAAGAGTCTCTTTAGTTCTTCTCTTTCTGCCATAAGAGTAGTGTAATCTGCATATCTGAGATTATTGATATTTCTCCCAGAAATCTTGATTCCAGTTTGTGCTTTATCCAGCCATGAGTTTCTCATGACATAATCTTCATATAATTTAAATAAACAGGGTGACAATATACAGCCTTATATTCCTCTTCCTATTTGGAAAGAGTCTGTTCCACGTCCAGTTCTAACTGTTGCTTCCTGACTTGTACACAGATTTCTCAAGAGGCAGGTCAGATGGTCTGGTATTTCCATCTCTTTCAGAATTTTCCACAGTTTGTTGTGATCCACATAGTCAAAGGCTTTGGCATAGTCAATAAAGCAGAAATAGATGTTTTTCTGGAACTCTCTTGCTTTTGTGATGATCCAGCGGATGTTGGCAGTTTGATCGCTGGTTGCTCTGCCTTTTCTAAAACCAGCTTGAGCATCTGAAGTTTCACAGTTCATGTATTGTTCAAGCCTGGCTTGGAGAATTTTGAGCATTATTTTACCAACTTGTAGATGAGTGCAATTGTGCAGTAGTTTGAACATTCTTTGGCACTGCCTTTCTTTGGGATTGGAATGAAAACTGACCTTTTCCAGTCTTGTGGCCACAGCTGAGTTTTCCAAATTTGCTGACATATTGAGTGCAGCACTTTCACAGCATCATCTTTTAGGATTTGAAATAGCTCAACTAGAATTCCATCACCTTCACTAGCTTTGTTCTTAGTGATGCTTCCTAAGGCCCACTTGACTTCCCATTCCAGGATGTCTGGCTCTAGGTGAGTGATTACACCATCGTGATTATCTGGGTCGTGTACAGTTCTTCTGTGTATTCTTGCCATCTCTTCTTAATATCTTCTGCTTCCGTTAGGTCCATACCATTTCTGTCCTTTATTGAGCCCATCTTTGCATGAAATGTTTCCTTGGTATATCTAATTTTCTTGAAGAGATCTCTAATCTTTCCCATTCTATTGTTTTCCTCTATTTCTTTGCACTGATCACTGAGGAAGGCTTTCTTATCTCTCCTTGCTTTTCTTTGGAACTCTGCATTCGAATGGGTATATCTTTCCTTTTCTCCTTTTCTTTTCACTTCTCTTGTTTTCACAGATATTTGTAAGGCCTCATCAGACAGCCATTTTGCATTTCTTTTTCTTGAGGATGGTCTTGATCCCTGACTCCTGTACAACGTCACTAACCTCCATCCATAGTTTATCAGACACTCTATCAGATCTAGTCCCTTAAATCTATCTCTCATTTCCACTGTATAGTCACAAGGGATTTGATTTAGGTCATACCTGAATGGTCTAGTGGTTATCCTTACTTTCTTCAATTTAAGTCTGAATTTGGCAATAAGGAAAGTTCATGATCTGAGCCACAGTCAGCTCCCGGTCTTGTCTTTGCTGACTGTATAGAGCTTCTCCATCTTTGGCTACAAAGAATATAGTCAGTCTGAATTCAGTTTTGATCATTTGGTGATGTCCATTTGTAGAGTCTTCTCTTGTGTTGTTGGAAGAGGGTGACTGCTATGACCAGTGTGTTTTCTTGGCAAAACTCTATTATCCTCTGCCCTGCTTCATTCTGTACTCCAAGGCCAAATTTGCCTGTTACTCCAGGCATTTCTTGATTTCCACTTTTGCATTCCAGTCCCCTATAATGAAAAGGACATTTTTGGGGGGTGTTAGTTCTAAAAGGTATTGTAGGTGTTCATAGAACCATTCAACTTCAGCTTCTTTATGTAGTTATTAAGTTCAATTGCTATGCACTCAAACCCTATCATGGAATTAATTGCCATATATGCATATGAAATCCTATAATACTTTCTTATTTCATTTTATGAAAAAATTTGTTTTGGACAATGCTAATTAATTAGCCAATATGACAATACTTCTCAGTATAAAATATTTATCTTGAATACTTACAGTAATTCTCCTCTGAAAAAATATTTAGAAATGAATTATTGACCAACTTAGATAGCATATTGAAAAGCAGAGACATTATTTTGCCAACAAAGGTCCATTTCGTCAAGGTTATAGTTTTTCCAGTGGTCATGTATGGATGTGAGAGTTGGACTGTGAAGAAAGCTGAGCACCGAAGAATTGATGCTTTTGAACTGTGGTGTTGGAGAAGATACTTGAGAGTCCCTTGGACTGAAAGGAGATTCATCCAGCTCATTCTAAAGGAGATCAGCCCTGGGTATTCTTTGGAAGGAATGATGCTAAAGCTGAAACTCCAGTACTTTGGCCACCTCACGCGAAGAGTTGACTCATTGGAAAAGATGCTAATGCTGGGAGGGATTGGGGGCAGGAGGAAAAGGGGATGACAGAGGATGAGATGGCTGGATGGCATCACCGACTCGATGGATATGAGTCTGAGTGAACTCCGGGAGATGGTGATGGACAGGGAGGCCTGGCGTGCTGCGATTCGTGAGGTCGCAAAGAGTCAGACATGACTGAGCGACTGAACTGAACCGATTATGAATATTACATGTAGCCATGTATATCACATATTGTTAGTTATGATTTATATGTATCTTAAATCTCCTACTATATTTGAGCTTGCCAGATAAAATAGAGGAAACTCAGTTAAATGTGAATTTCATGTAAATCATGAATAGTTTTCAGTCTAAGTGTATTCCAAAACATGTGCAAGACACACAGAAACATTAGTCATTGTGTATGAAATTCTGATTTAATCTTGCACCTCATATTTTTATTTGGTAAATCTTCCTAATCTAATCAGTTTTAAGTTTCTGCTGCCTTCACAGCTTAGGCTTCTCCTTCTTGAATACTGACCTGCATCATGCTCTCTAACAACATATAATCGTAACTGCTGAAACATCACATGGGGAACAGTTTTCCATGTTTGGGTCAAAGCTGTTCACATATGTTTTATAGATGGGATATTAAGCACTGTTTTAAGGAGCATGGATTATAACTGATAATACTGAAACTGTCATGGAATATCTTTATCAGTCATGTCATTTGCTCTTTAGCGAATTAAAGCCAGCAGGTGCCATAAAAAGAGGAGCAAATCATAAGTCTAGAGATCCAGGTTCTCTATATAAAAATAAACATGGAATGCAAGTACTGAAGGCTGGTTGGTCCACACGGTAAGTTTCCTGGGCAAGTTAAGTTGAACGTGTCAAGGTAAAGTTTGGGTGCTCATTTGTGTGGACGTAGCTGTGGGAAGGCTGCAAATGGATACTGCATGGAACTGAATTCATCCACTTGCTTGCATGAGTTTCTTTGACTTTGTGGTTTGTTTGTTCTTATATATTATTTTCTTGTTTATTGTATTTTGGCCACTCAGCATGTAGGATCTTAGTTCCCTGACCAGAGATAAAACCCCTGCCCCTTGCATTAGGAGTGTGGAATAACATCCACTGGGCCACCAGAGATGTCCCCTGACTTGTTCTTTGCGGCTGTTGCTGGATGAAAAAAGGAGATACGAGCGCTTTTCTGTGTATGGCTTTCTTGGCAGAGTGTTAAAATTGTCTCATTTCCATGTGTTATTGAACTAAACTTTTTTTGAACTTTTAAAATTTGCTTTTGATTTTTAATGGATGAAGCAGGAAGGATCACCCAGCTCAGGCAGAGCTGAATGTCTGGTAGCTTCATGGTCTCAAATGACAAATTATTAAAATTTCATAATGAGTTTGATGCTCTTTACTGAAGGGAAAACAATCCATGGATTGTGGAACAACAGTGCTTCACAAAACATGAGGCTCTCTTCACAAAGGATTTTGGGGAAGAACATTAGAAGCAACAACTCAAAAACAAGGCATGATTGGCTAGGAGGTCAGGGAGTTCCTGATAGGGACTGCCATTCAGTCGCTCGGTCGTGTCTGACTCTTTGAGGCTCTATGGACTGCAGCATGTCAGGCTTCCCTTTCTTTCACTGTCTCCCGGAGTTTTGCTCAAATTCACGTCCATTGAGTCGGTGATGCCATCCAACCATCTCGTCCTCATCCTGGTAGGGATAGCAGGTCCTGTTTTCCAGGTGAACTAGGCAAAGCTGAAGTGGAGGGTTGTCACTGGTGTCTGTTGGGTTTCCTAGACAGTGAGGCATTTCCTGTAAGTTTGGGTTGACTTAGGTTGAGATTTGTGACATGGGCCATGCTGCTGAAGTAGCCTCGCTTTTGAAAGTTCTGATATATACAAATGTCCTTTATCAGACAGTAGGCTCTTGCGTTTCAGAAAGCTATGGGACTTAGTCCAGAACTCAGCCTTTATCATGTTTCCATATACTCCTTTCCTACTAAGTAAACTGAATCCTTAAGGAGGGTTGCCTGTGTTTGCTGTTGTTGTTTACTCATTAAGTCGTGTCTGACTCTTTGCGACCCCATGAACTGCAGTCCGCCAGGCTCCTCTGTCCATGGGATTTCCCAGGCAAGAATACTGGGGTGGGTTGCCATTTCCTTCTCCAGGGGATCTTCCCCACCCAAGAATTGAACTTATGTCTCCTGTGTGGGCAGGCAGATATTTAAGCAGATGCTTTACTACTTAGCCACCTGGGAAACTGGGCTTAAATAAAATACAGAAAGTACCACCTGTCAAAATTCTCACTGGACTGTGACAAGGGCATCCCAGGGTCCACTCACAAACTTGTATGAATATTGCAATTCCTCTTCTTCCTCCTAGTAATTTCACATTGCAAAGCAACCCTAGTAGAACACAGAAAAATGAAACTAGATGAAAGCAGTGGGCATTTCCTTCAGTTTCTAGTTTTGGAATTCCTAGATATAAAGGTATGTGGGGGAAAAAATCTTCTTGACAGCACGACATTTCATTTACTTCCTAACTTGAGCAATCACATACTGTACTTCGGGGCAAGCAATAGGATATTGTTCCAATGGGAGAACAAGCAATTTGTTGAAAGGTGAAAAGGCGAAAATATTCTCTAAGCTGGTTCCATCTGGGAGGCTGCATGTCATTTTCCAGGTAGTCTTAAAAGGTGTGTGAAATTGACAAGTGTTTGAAGACTTGCCCACCCACTGGTGAAAGCAATGATTTCTTACAGTTTTCTTACTGCTTTAGAGGGAAAGGGTTCTTTGTTTTTATGTATTTAGATACAGTTGCCCAACATGCTCATTAAATAAGGGCTGTAAGGTCCCAGATCACATTGTTCTGTTTCTCTCTTGCATGCAAGTGGTGGGGGCTTGTGCCTGGGGATCCTTCAAACATAATGAGTTAATATGATTCCAGACTATGATGAACAAAACTGCTGCTGGGCTGTGTGTTTAGTCACTCTGTTGTGTCTGACTCTTTGTGACTCCATAGACCGTAGCCCACCAGGCTCCTCTGTCCATGGGGATTCTCCAGGCAAGAATACTGGAGTGGGTTGCCATGCCCTCCTACAGGGGATCTTTGCAACCTAGGGATTGAACCCAGTTCTCCCGCATTGCAGGAGGATTCTTTACCATCTGAGCCCAAGAATATAGGAGTGGGTGGGGTAGCCTATCCCTTCTCTAGGTGATCTTCCTGACTCGGAAATCGAACTGGGGTCTCCTGCACTGCAGGTAGATTCTTTACCAGCTGAGCTACCACGCAAGCCCAAAACTGCTGGTAAGTTCAGTTTATGCTCCAATTACAGAATTTTTCCAAGGCAGCCTCATGATTTGGGGGTTCCCTCTTTTCCTTAGTTTGCATCAGTTTCTTAGCTAATGGTGGTCCAATTAGGATGAATTGGAGAGGAAAGGGGAAAAGTCTGATGATTTGGGGAAAAAGAAATTTTGAAGGCCCTGTATTACATCTAGTACCGTATTTTTTAATTTTATAGAATCAGAGTTTTGTTGTCATGAATGGCATTTAGATATTTGCAAGCTAGGTTTGGGGTTAGTTATTGATAGTCAAAAAGGTTTTGTTCATGTAATTCTTAGAATCTATATTAATCATTTTCTTTTCTTAATGAAAACACACCTTAACTTGGCCTGATACTTTTCTGTAAGTTTCTATAAATAGGGACCTCTTTTTGTTTGACTTACTTTTATTTAAAAAATAAATAAATATAGCCCAAATTATATTTTCTCTGTAAGCACAACATGGCAGGCATCCAGTTGTCCTCAGCATTCATGGCCCCACAAAGGGAAATCTTTGAAATCACCACACACACACACACACACACTGAATAAGCTGTTCCCAAGCTGCTCTTCTGAATTTCCATCCTTCCATTCCTGGGAAGTAGCTAAGTCTCTAAGAAAGATTTAGGCAAGTTTTCAAGTCATAGGTGTTGGGAATCTGGCCCTTTATATTCTGTCTACAGAAACTTCTGTGGGCGCCATGGTCAGACTGGATGCTTCTTCCTACATTTGTTTATGGATTCCTCCCAAGTATTTGGATCCCTCTGGTTTCCATTTGAATGTCTGCGGCTGAGAGCAACCATGTGAGCAAAAATAGTCCAGGGGCAAAACAACCTCAAACAGACTGCAGTGAGTAAGGAACTGCAGCCTGAAATATCTGCATCGTCATCAGCCAGTGCTAAAAGGGGGTCAGTGGATGTTTCTGGATTGGAGGCACAGGCAGGATATGGAATCTTGGAAGGGTTTTCCTCTATTGATATCCATGTGATTTGGGGGTTTTTGCTAATAGTTCTTGCCGCTAACTATGAGTGCCAGAGTAAATAATAGTGGCCAGGGAAATAAAGCCCTCTGGAACTCATTTAAAGAAAACTAAAAGGAGATTTCTCCTGCCAACCTGAGCTTCATCTTTCAACCCACAACTGAGAGAGATGGAGACACAGACAGATACTTTGGAGTCTGGTGGACAATTGGTAAAGAAAAAAAGTCATCATTAAAGTCTGTGTATTGATTTGACTACTGATCTGATGATTGTCATATTATCTGTGTTTACTATGTACTCCTCATGAACTGTCATTTTGTTCCTTCAAGTGATACTTTGAAGTAAGTATGATCATTGTCCCCAATCTCCAAACGGAGAAACTGATGCACAGACAGTGATTTGCTCGTGGTATGGCTGGGCAGTAGGGAGAAAGAAGATGGAGCTGAACTCAGGAAAATTGGCCCCATGCCTTGAAATTGCCCAGTATTTTTATTATCCAGGCCTTTACTTCCCCTCCCCCCCTTTGTTTTCCCTTTTGCATACAGACTACCTTTGAAAATACCTGGGATCTAGATTAGAGGGTCATAAACGATCAGTCATGGACCTGTCTGATCAGAATAAAGTTTGTGGGACTTGGGAGGATTTCCTTGCCCCTGAGAGCACCCTCCTAAGTAACACACCTCATCAGGAATTGATTCTCTCTCAATTTGTGCAGCTGTCTTATTTATAAGAAATATTACCTTTTAATGTTTTTCATTTCATAAAAATAATTCCTGGAACTTAGAAGAAATGAAAAATCTTGTCTATCACTTTTTGGAGAGCATGGTAAATAAAAAATGGATGCCTGTTTGAACTTGGACATGTCCTGCAGATTAGAACATAAGATAAAGGTCTGTGGGAGAGGGAGTGTAGCCCAGAACTGATGATGATTTTAAGCTGTGACATCACAAACCAGGTACAAATCTTGACTCTGACACTGACTTTTTGCCTTGGACAAGTTAAATACCATTACATGCCTCGTTTTCTCATCTGTAAAATGGAAATAGCAATAGAGCCTAATTCATGGGGTTGTTATGAAGTTCATCATGGGCATTTAAAGCATTGAAGATCATATTTTGTATCAGAAAGTTATCAATAAACATTAGATATTTTCACTCATTCTTAAGGGCTTCCGCATAAAGTTCAGTTCAGTTCAGTTCAGTCGCTCAGTCGTGTCCGACTCTTTGCTTCCCCATGAATCACAGCACACCAGGCCTCCCTGTTCATCACCATCTCCCGGAGTTCACTCAGATTCACATCCATCGAGTCCGTGATGCCATCCAGCCATCTCATCCTTGGTCGTCCCCTTCTCCTCCTGCCCCCAATCCCTCCCAGCATCAGAGTCTTTTCCAGTGAGTCAACTCTTCGTATGAGGTGGCCAAAGTACTGGAGCTTCAGCTTCAGCATCATTCCTTCCAAAGAAATCCCAGGGCTGATCTCCTCCAGAATGGACTGGTTGGATCTCCTTGCAGTCCAAGAGTCTTCTCCAACACCTAGTGCAAATGCTGTGCACTTTCCAAAAAAGACATTCTGGAGGTTGATTTATCAGTGATGTAAGAGTGTAGAAATTCCAGGTATTTCATGTCACCTTCCTGGAATCTAGCAGATTGAAAACAGAAGTGCCATCTTTAGCAACTCTGGCTCACTTCATACATAAAATTTGTCACTCAGTCTTATAGATCATCCTTCCAATAGGACTCTGAAATTGTCTTTTTTTCCCCCAAACTAGAACTACTTGGCACACTGCATACAATTCCCCACAGTCCCCCATGAACCCAACCCTCACTCACAGCTTCCCATGCACCGGAGGATCATTTCCTGACCAGTTGCTTTAGGAGTCTCTCCAGATATCAGAACTCCAGCTATAACCTACTCTTTTAAAAAATTATCTTTATGGACTTATCATTGCTTTGCAATGATGCTTTGGTTTCTGCTCTACAGTGAAGTGAATCAGCTATATCCATACCTACATCCCTTCCTCCTTGGACCTGCCTCCCATCCCAAGCCTCCTCATCCCACCCCTCTAGGTCATTACAGAGCACCAAGGTGAGCTGCCTATGCTATACAGCAGCTTCCCACTAACTATCTATTTTACACATGGTAGTGTATATATGTATATTATATATGTATATAGTGGTGGTTTAGTTGCTAAGTTGAGTCTGATTCTTGCAACCCCATGGACTGTAGCCCACCAGGCTCCTCTGTCCATGGGATTTCCCAGGAAAGAATACTAGAGTGGATTGCCATTTCCTTCTCCAGAGGATCTTCCCCACCCAGGGATTGAATCTACATCTCCTGCATTGCAGGCAGATTCTTTACAGCTGATCCACCAGGGAACCCCTATTTCACACTGGGGATCTCACTAAAACATCAGATTCAAGGTTATTGGGACTGAAATGGAGCCAGAAACTCTTATTTCTAACAAACTCCTGGGCAATAGAGGTGCTGCTCTGAGTAACAAGGCTGTAGATTTCCTAAAGGACCTTGTAACTTTTCCCTCTGCTTTTCATACGGGCTTCTCCCATCGTTCCTTCTGCTAGAGCTGTTTCTTCAAACAATCCTGTTTATTTATCTTTAATAGCTTCCTTCAGTTTACAGAAAAAAAAAGAATCCAAATGAGTTTCCAGAGCATTCAAGTCTCTCTATTTGAAATGCTATTAAATCATCAATGAGTCATTAAATAATTCTTCCTCCCCTAATCTTCTCCACTGCTGGTCCAGCCTTAATCACCCCTTGAACAGAGATTTCTAGTAAGCACCTCTGATAAGTCCTTTCCACTCGTGGATAGTTGGGATTTGTTCTTGCCTCAGCTCTGAAGAGGTCTCTGAGAGTCCATTGTGGCTGTCTGGATCCAAGCTCATAGCTCGGGAGGTAGCCACTGCTTGCCAAAGCCTGCTCAGTGGATTGTGCTAGACTCTGAGTAATTAGGGTGTGGCCACAGCTGAAAGATGGTGATGGATGAGTTTGTTGTAATTCACTTTAAAAAAAATTTGGGTGATGGGCAATTGTAAATAGTAGAGCTATACCAGAATTCAAACCAAGGGGAAAAGGACCTAAGCTTCAATACTGAGACTTTCAAACAATTGAAGATTGCTATCGGCTTTCCTCTACTTGCAGACAACTGCTGCTTTAAAAAACTATTTCTATGACTTCATAAATCTGAGGGAAATAGTCTGTGAATGTCTGCGTGTTAGTGTTTGAAGGCTGATAGCATCTTACTGGTTCTATCTTCATAGTTCTATGATGATGCTTACATATGATTTTGAATTCCTTTCATTTTTTCTCTTTAATACAGTCCTTAAACTTAATGTGAAATGATTCACCACTTTATGGGTGTAACAGGATCCATTTTTTCCCCATTACAATCTGACTAAATTGCTTACTTATGTTTATAAAAGCTTAACGTGAAAATTTTAGTAAAGTATCATTTATTTGCATATTAATGTCAACACCCAACTTTTAAAGATGGGTTTAGTTACTATAATATTCCTGAACCACAGAGGCATTGGTTCAGACATCTTCTCTGAACATGCCTAAACCAATGAATGTTGTAAATTCATAATGCCAGCAGCCAGTACTTCCTTTAAGAACTCAGGATTCAAATAAGTTATCCAGAACCAATACAACATTGTAAAGTAATTAGCCTCCAATTAAAATAAATAAATTTAAATTTAAAAAAAACCAAGTTATCCATTCCCAACATCCTTTGAATATAGTCATAGAAAATTGGAATTCAGTTCATTTCAGTCGCTTAGTTGTGTCTGACTCTTTGTGACCCCATGGACTGCAGCATGCCAGGCTTTCCTATCAAGCACCAGTTCTGGGAGCTTGCTCAAACTCATGTCCATTGAGTCAGTGATGCCATCCAACCATCTCATTCTCTGCCATCCCCTTTGAAGGGGATGCCTTCAGTGGGGATGCAGGAGGCTGCCTTCAATTGTTCCCAGCATCAGGGTCTTTTCTAATGAGTCAGATCTTTGCATAAGGTGGCCAAAGTATTGGAGTTTCAGTATCATTTCTTCCAGTGAATATTCAGGGTTGATTTCCTTTAGGATTGATTGGCATGATACCCTTGCAGTCCAGGGGACTCTCAAGACTATTCTCCAAGACCACATTTCAAAAGCATCGATTCTTTGGTGCTCAGCTTTCTCCATGGTCCAAACTCACATCCATACATGACCACTGGAAAAACCATAGCCTTGACTAGATGGACCTTTGTTGGCAAAGTAATGTCTCTACTTTTTAATATGCTGTCTAGGTTGGTCATAGCTTTTCTTTCAAGGAGCAAGTGTCTTTTAATTTCATGACTGAAGTCACCATCTGCAGTGATTTTGGAGCCCAAGAAAAAAAATCTCAGTGTTTCCATTGTTTCCCAATCTATTTGACATGAAGTGATGGGACTGGCTGCGAGAGCCGGTGCACTAAGCACGGCCGAGAGGAGCTACCCCACGCCCTAGGTCAGGGGCAGCGGCCTAGAGTGCCAGCCTGCGACGGTGCAGAAATGGCCGAGAGGTGCTACCCTGTGTCTGAGGTTAGGGGCAGCAGCCGAGAGGAGCTACCCCACGTCCGAGGTCAGGGGCGGCCGGGTGGAGCTATCCCGTGTCCTAGGTCAGGGGCGGCCGGGAAGAGACACCCGGCATCTGAGGTCAGGGGCGGCGGCTGGGAGGAGCTATCCTGCTTTCGAGGTCAAGGGCCGCCGGGAGGAGACACCCTGTGTCCGAGATCAGGGGCTGCCGGGAGAAGCCACCTCGCGCCCAAGGCCCTGGGTGGTGACCCTGAGGAGCCCCCCAAGCCCAAGGCCAAGGGCGGCAGCTGGGAGGAGACACCCATGCTGGAGGCCAGGGCCAGCGGCCAGGAGGAGCATCCTGAGGAGCGGTGGCTGCGCAGGCGCAGGAGGGCCTAGAGGAGCTATCCCACGTTGAAGTTCAGGAATGGCGGCGGTAAGGAGATACCCCTCCTCCAAGGTAAGGAGCAGCGGCTGTGCTTTGCTGGAGCAGCCGTGAAGAGATACGCCCAAGGTAAGAGAAACCCAAGTAAGATGGTAGGTGTTGCAAGAGGGCTTCAGAGAGCAGACACACTGAAACCATACTCGCTGAAAACTAGTCAATCTAATCACACTAGGACCACAGCCTTGTCTAACTTAATGAATCCAAGCCATGCCAAGACAGACGGGTCATGGTGGAGAGGTCTGACAGAGCGTGGTCCACTGGAGAAGGGAATGGCAAGCCACCTCAGTATTCTTGCCTTGAGAACCCCATGAACAGTACGAAAAGGCAAAATGATAGGATACCAAAAAAGGAACTCCCCAGGTCATTAGGTGCCCAATATGCTACTAGAGACCAGTGGAGAAATAACTCCAGAAGGAATGAAGGGATGGAGCCAAAGCAAAAATAATACCCAATTGTGGATGTGACTGGTGATAGAAACAAGATCCGATTCTGTAGAGCAATATTGCATAGGAACCTGGAAAGTCAGGTCCGTGAATCAAGGCAAATTGGAAGTGGTCAAACAAGAGATGGCAAGGGTGAACATCGATATTCTAGGAATCAGCAAACTAAAATGGACTGGAATGGGTGAATTTAACTCAGATGACCATTATATCTACTACTGCGGGCAGGAATCCCTCAGAAGAAATGGAGTCGCCATCATGGTCAACAAAAGAGTTCGAAATGCAGTACTTGGATGCAATCTCAAAAACGACAGAATAATCTCTGTTCGTTTCCAAGGCAAACCATTCAATATCACAGTTATCCAAGTCTATGTCCCAATCAGTAATGCTGAAGAAGCTGAAGTTGAACGGTTCTATGAAGACCTACAAGACATTTTAGAACTAACACCCAAAAAAGATGTGCTTTTCATTATAGGGGACTGGAAAGCAAAAGTAGGAAGTCAAGAAACACCCAGAGTAACAGGCAAATTTGGCCTGGGAATGCAGAATGAAGCACGGCAAAGACTAATAGAGTTTTGCCAAGAAAATTCATGGTCATACCAAACACCCTCTTCCAACAACACAAGAGAAGACTCTACACATGGACATCACGAGATGGTCAACAACAAAATAAGACTGATTATATTCTATGCAGGCAAAGATGAGGAAGCTCTATACAGTCAACAAAAACAAGACCAGGAGCTGACTGTGGCTCAGATCATGAACTCCTTATTACCAAATTCAGACTTAAATTGAAGAAAGTAGGGAAAACCACTAGACCATTCAGGTATCAGTTCAGCTCAGTTCAGTTGCTCAGTCGTGTCCGACTCCTTGCGACCCCATGAATCACAGCACGCCAGGCCTGCCTGTTCATCACCATCTCCCAGAGTTCACTCAGACTCATGTCCATCGAGTCCGTGATGCCATCCAGCCATCTCATCCTCGGTCGTCCCCTTCTCCTCCTGCCCCCAATACCTCCCAGCATCAGAGTATTATCCAGTGAGTCAACTCTTCTCATGAGGTGGCCAAAGTACTGGAGTTTCAGCTTTAGCATCATTCGTTCCAAAGAAATCCCAGGGTTGATCTTCTTCAGAATGGACTGGTTGGATCTCCTTGTAGTCCAAGGGACTCTCAAGAGTCTTCTTCAACACCACAGTTCAAAAGCATCAATTCTTCAGCACTCAGCCTTCTTCACAGTCCAACTCTCACATCCATACATGACCACAGAAAAACCATAACCTTGACTAGACAGACCTCAGTCGGCAAAGTAATGTCTCTGCTTTTGAATATGCTATCTAGGTTGGTCATAACTTTTCTTCCAAGGAGTAAGTGTCCTTTAATTTCATGGCTGCAGTCACCATCTGCAGTGATTTTGGAGCCCAAAAAAATAAAGTCTGACACTGTTTCCACTGTTTCCCCATCTATTTCACATGAAGTGATGGGACCGGAGGCCATGATCTTCGTTTTCTGAATGTTGAGCTTTAAGCCAACTTTTTCACTCTCCTCTTTCACTTTCATCAAGAGGTTTTTAGTTCCTCTTCACTTTCTGCCATAAGGGTGGTGTCATCTGCATATCTGAGGTTATTGATATTTCTCCCAGCAATCTTGATTCCAGCTTGTGTTTCTTGCAGTCCAGCATTTCTCATGATGTCCTCTGCATAGAAGTTAAATAAGCAGGGTGACAATATACAGTCTTGATGTACTCCTTTTCCTATTTGGAACCAGTCTGTTGTTCCATGTCCAGTTCTAACTGTTGCTTCCTGACCTGCATACAGATTTCTCAAGAGGCAGGTCGGGTGGTCTGGTATTCCCATCTCTTTCAGAGTTTTCCACAGTTTATTGTGTCCACACAGTCAAAGGCTTTGGCATAGTCAATAAAGCCGAAATAGATGTTTTCCTGGAACTCTCTTGCTTTTTTGATGATCCAGTAGATGTTGGCAATTTGACCTCTGGTTCCTCTGCCTTTTCTAAATCCAGCTTGAACATCAGGGAGTTCACGGTTCATGTCTTGCTGAGGCCTGGCTTGGAGAATTTTGAACATTACTTTACTAGCATGTGAGATGAGTGCAATTGTGCACTAGTTTGAGCATTCTTTGGCATTCCCTTTCTTTGGGATTTGAATGAAAACTGACCTTTTCCAGTCCTGTCCCTTATGATTATATAGTTGAAGTGAGAAATAGATTTAAGGGCCTAGATCTGATAGATAGAGTGCCTGATGAACTATGGAATGAGGTTCGTGACACTGTACAGGAGACAGGGATCAAGACCATTCCCATGGAAAAGATGCAAAAAAGCAAAATGGCTGTCCGTGGAGGCCTTACAAGTAGCTGTGAAAAGAAGAGAGGCAAAAAGCAAAGGAGAAAAGTAAAGATATAAGCATCTGAATGCAGAGTTCCAAAGAATACCAAGAAGAGATAAGAAAGCCTTCTTCAGCGATCAATGCAAAGAAATAGAGGAAAACAACACAATGGGAAAGACTAGAGATCTCTTCAAGAAAATTAGAGATACCAAGGGAACATTACATGCAAAGATAGGCTCGATAAAGGACAGAAATGGTCTTGACCTAACAGAAGCAGAAGATATTAAGAAGAAGTGGCAAGAATACATGGAAGAACTGTACAAAAAAGATCTTCACGACCCAGATAATCATGATGATGTGATCACTAATCTAGAGCCAGACATCTTGGGAAGTAAAGTCAAGTGGGCCTTAGAAAGCATCACTATGAACAAAGCTAGTGGAGGTGATGGAATTCCAGCTGAGTTGTTTCAAATCCTGAAAGATGATGCTGGGAAAGTACTGCACTCAATTTGCTAGCAAATTTGGAAAACTCAGCAGTGGCCACAGTACTGGAAAATGTCAGTTTTCTTTCAAATCCCAATGAAAGGCAATGCCAAAGGATGCTCAAACTACTGCACAATTGCACTCATCTCACATGCAAGTAAAGTAGTGCTCAAAATTCTCCAGGCCAGGCTTCAGCAAGACGTGAACCATGAACTCCTTGATGTTCAAGGTAGTTTTAGAAAGGCAGAGGAACCAGAGGTCAAATTGCCAACATCCACTGGATCATCAAAAAAGCAAGAGAGTTCCAGAAAAACATCCATTTCTGCTTTATTGACTGTGCCAAAGCCTTTGACTGTGTGGACACAATAAACTGTGGAAAATTCTGAGAGAGTTGGGAATACCAGACCACCTGACCTGCCTCTTGAGAAATCTGTATGCAGGTCAGGAAGCAACAGTTAGATCTGGACATGGAACAACAGACTGTTTCCAAATAGGAAAAGGAATACGTCAAGACTGTATATTGTCATCCTGCTTATTTAACTTCTATGCAGAGGACATCATGAGAAATGCTGGACTGGAAGAAACACAAGCTGGAATCAAGATTGCTGGGAGAAATATCAATAACCTCAGATATGCAGATGACACCACCCTTATGGCAGGAAGTGAAGAGGAACTAAAAAGCCTCTTGATGAAAGTGAAAGAGGAGAGTGAAAAAGTTGGCTTAAAGCTCAACATTCACAAAACGAAGATCATGGCATCCGGTCCCATCACTTCATGTGAAATAGATGGGGAAACAGTGGAAACAGTGTCAGACTTTATTTTTTTGGGCTCCAAAATCACTGCAGATGGTGACTGCAGCCATGATATTAAAAGACGCTTACTCCTTGGAAGAAAAGTTATGACCAACCTAGATATTATATTCAATAGCAGAGACATTACTTTGCCGACTGAGGTCCGTCTAGTCAAAGCTATGGTTTTTCCTGTGGTCATGTGTGGATGTGAGAGTTGGACTGTGAAGAAGGCTTAATGCAGAAGAATTGATGCTTTTGAACTGTGCTGTTGAAGAAGACTCTTGAGTGTCCCTTGGACTACAAGGAGATCCAACCAGTCCATTCTGAAGGAGATCAACCCTGGGATTTCTTTGGAACGAATGATGCTAAAGCTGAAACTCCAGTACTTTGGCCACCTCATGAGAAGAGTTGACTCATTGGAAAAGACTCTGATGCTGGGAGGGATTGAGGGCAGGAGGAGAAGGGGACGACCGAGGATGCGATGGCTGGATGGCATCATGGACTCAATGGACATGAGTCTGAGTGAACTCCGGGAGATGGTGATGTACAGGGAGGCTTGGCTCCTGCCATTCACGGGGTCGCAAAGAGTCGAACACGACTGAGCGAGTGAACTGACTGAGCTGATGGGACTGGATGCCATGATCCTCATTTTTTCAATGTTGAGTTTTAAGCCAACTTTTTTCACTCTCCTCTTTCACTTTCATCAAGAGGCCCTTTAGTTTCTTTTTGCTTTCTGCCATAAAACTGGTGTTATCTGCATATTGATATTATTTGTTATCTGTTATTGATATTTCTGGTGGTGTTGATTCTAGCTTGTGGTTCTTCCAGACTGGTATTTTGCTTGATGTACTCTGCAAATAAGTTAAATAAGCAGGGTGACAATGTACAGCCTTGGTATACTCCTTTCCCAATTTGGAACCAGTCCATTGTTCCATGCCTAGTTCTAACTGTTACTTCTTGACCTGCATACAGGTTTCTCAGGAAGCAGGTAAGGTGGTCTGGTATTCCCATCTGTTGAAGAATTTTCCAGTTTGTTGTGATCCAAAACAGCCAAAGGCTTTGGCATAGCCAATAAAGCAAAAGTTGATGTGTTTCTGAAACTCACCTGCTTTTTCTATGATCACAAGAGACTCACCCAGACTTGCCCATGAATGTCTGGGAGTTTCTGATGGAGGGGTGGGTTGGTGTTGACCTGCTGCAGAGTTGGGGCCCAATGTGTGTAGCAATACATGCATGGGACCTTTGAAGGAGGTCACCATTATCTTCACTACCTCCACCACAGTTGGCCCCAGGTAAATAACAGAGAGAGAACACAGCTCCACCCATCAACAGTAAATGGATTAAATTTTACTGAGCTTGGTCCTGCTCATCAGAATAAGACCCAGTTTCCCCCTAAGTCAATCTCTCCCATCAGAAATCTTCCATAAGCCTCTTATCTTACTCCATCAGAGGGCAGACAGACCAAAAACCACAATCACAGAAAATTAACCAATCTGATCATATGGACCACAGCCTTGTATAACTCAGTGAAACTATGAGTCATGCTGTTAAGATGGATGGATCATGGTGTAAAGTTCTGACAAAATCTGGTCCACTGGAGAAGGGAATAGCAAACCACTGTAGTATTCTTGCCTTGAGAACCCCATGAACAGTATGAAATGGCAAAAAGACAGGACACTGAAAAATGAATTCTCTAGGTTGGTAAGTGCCCAATATGCTACAGGAGAAGAGTGGAGAAATAACTCCAGAAAGAATGAAGAGACGGAACCAAAGCAAAAAACACTCAGTTGTGGATGTGATTGGTGGTAAAAGCAAAGTCCGATGCTGTAAGGAGCAATACTGCATAGGAACCTGGAATATTAGGTCCATCAATCGATAGAAATTGGAGGTGGTCCAACAGGAAATGGCAAGAGTGAAGGTCAACATTTTAGCAATCAGCGAACTAAAATGGACTGGAATGGGAGAATTTAACTCAGATGACCATTATACCTACTAATGTGGGCCAGAACCCTAAGAAGAAATGGAGTAGCCATCATAATAAAAAAAAGAGTCTGAAATGCAGATTTGGATGCAATCTCAAAAACGACAGAATGATCTCTGTTCATTTCCAAGGCAACCCATTCAATATCACAGTAATCTAAGTATATGCCCTCACCAGTAATGCTGAAGAAGCTGAAGTTTAATGATTCTATGAAGACCTACAAGACCTTCTAGAACTAACACCTGAAAAGGATGTCCTTTTGATTATAGGGGACTGGAATGCAAAAGTAGGAAGTCAAGAAACATCTGGAGTAACAGGCAAATTTGGCCTTGGAGTACAGAATGAAGCAGGGCAAAGGCTAATAGAGTTTTGCCAAGATAACTCACTGGTCATAGAAAACACCCTCTTCCAACAACACAAGAGAAGACTCTACATATGAACATCACCAGATGGTCAATACTGATATCAGATTGATTATATTCTTTGTAGCCAAAGATGGAGAATCTCTATACAGTCAGCAAAAACTGGGAGCTGACTGTGGTTCAGATCATGAACTCCTTATTGCTAAATTTGGACTTAAATTGAAAAAAGTAGGGAAAACCACTAGACCATTCAAGTATAACCTAAATCAAATCCTTCACTTTTATACAGTGAAAATGACAAATAGATTCAAGAGATTAGATCTGATAAACAGAGTGCCTAAAGAGCTATGGATGGAGGTTCGTGACATTGTATAGGAGAGAGCAATCAAGATCATCCCCAAGAAAAAGAAATGCAAAAAAAGCAAAATGGCTGTGAAAAGACCTTACAAATAGCTGTGAAAATAAGAGAAGTGAAAAGCAAAGGAGAAAAGAACAGATATGCCCATTTGAATGCAGAGTTCCAAACAATAGCAAGAAGAGATAAGAAAGCCCTCCTCAGCGATCAGTGGAAAGAAATAGAGAAAGACAATAGAATGGAAAAGTCTAGAGATCGCTTCAAGAAAATTAGAGATACCAAGGGACCATTTCATGCAAAGATGGGCACAATAAAGGACAAATATGGTATGGACCTAACAGAAGATGAAGATATTAAGAAAAGGTGACAAGAATACACAGAAGACATGTACAAAAAAGATCTTCATGACCCATATAATCGCGATGGTATGATCACTCACCTAGAGCCAGATATCCTGGAATGTGAAGTCAAGTGGCCTTAGGAAACATCACTATGAACAAAGCTAATGGGAGTGATGAAATTCCAGCTGGGCTATTTCAAATCCTGAAAGATGATGCTGTGAAAGTGCTGCACTCAATATGCCAGAAAATTTGGAAAACCCAGCAGTGGCCACAGGACTGGAAAAGGTCAATTTGCATTCCAATCCCAAAGAAAGGCAGTACCAAAGAATGCTCAAACTACCTCACAACTGCACTCATCTCACACACTAATAAAATAATGCTCAAAATTCTCCAAGCCAGGCTTTAGCAATACGTGAACTGTGAACTTCCAGATGTTCAAGCTGGATTTAGAAAAGGCAGAGGAACGAGAGATCAAATTGCCAACATCCGTTGGATCATCAAAAAAAAAAAAAAAAAAGAGAGTTCCCGAAAACCATCTATTTCTGCCGTATTGACTATGCCAAAGCTTTTGACTGTGTGGATCACGATAAACTGTGAAAAATTCTTCAAGAGATGGGAATATCAGACCACCTGACCTTTCTCTTGAGAAATCTGTATGCAGGTCAGAAAGCAACAGTAGAACTAGACATGGAGCAACAGACTGTTTCCAAATTGGGGAAAGAGTACAACAAGGTTATATACGGTCACCTTGCTTATTAAACTTATTTGCCAAGTACATCATGAGAAACGCTGGACTGGATGAAGCCCAAGGTGGAATTAAGACTGCTGAGAGAAATATCAATAACCTCAGATATGCAGAAGATATCACCATTATGGCAGAAAGCAAAGAAGAACTAGAGAGACTCTTGGTGAAAGTGAAAGAGGAGAGTGAAAATGTTGGCTTAAAACTCAACATTCAGAAAATGAAGATCATGGCATCTGGTCCCATCACTTCATGGGAAATAGATGGGGAAACAGTGGGAAAAGTGACAGACTTTATTTTTATGGGCTCCAAAATCACTACGGATGGTGACTTGACTGCAGCCATGAAATTAAAAGATGCTTGCTCCTTGGAAGAAAAGTTATGACCAACATAGACAGCATATAAAAAGTAGAGATATTACTTTGCTAACAAAGTGGTCTAGTGTAGACAAGGCCATGGTTTTTCCGGAAGTCATGTATGGATGTGAGAGTTGGACTATAAAGAAAGCTGAGCGCTGAAGAATTGATGCTTTTGAACTGTGGTGTTGGAGAAGAGAGTCTTGGACTCTTGGTTATCTTGGACTCTTGGACTATTGAGAGTCCCTTGGACTGCAAGGAGATCCAATCAGTCCATCCTAATGGAAATCAGTCCTGAATATTCATTGGAAGAACTGAAGTTGAAGCTGAAACTCCAACTGATGTGAAGTTGGCCACCTGATGTGAAGAACTGACTCATTGGAAAAGATCCTAACACTGGGAAAGATTGAAGATGGGAGGAGAAGGGGATGACAGAGGATGAGATGGTTGGATGTCATCACCGACTTAATGGACATGAGTTTGAATAAACTTTGAGAGCTGGTGATGGACAGAAAGGTCTGGCTTTTTGCTGTCTATGAGTTCGTGAAGAGTCGGACATGACTGAGCAACTTAACTGAACTGAATAGATGTTGGCAATTTGATCTTTGGTTCCTCTGCCTTTTTTAATCCAGCTTGAACATCTGGGTCTTGGTTCACATACTGTTGAAGACTGGCTTGGAGAATTTTGAGCATTACTTTGGTAGCATGTGAAATGAGTGGAATTGTGCAGTAGTTTAAACATTTTTTGGCATTGTCTTTCTTTGGGATTGGAATGAAAATTGCCCTTTTCCAGGCCTGTGGCCATGCAGAGCTTTCCAAATTGGCTGGCATACTGAGTGCAGCACTTTACCAGCATCATCTTTTAGGACTTGAATAGGTCTTCTGGAATCCCTTCACCTCCATAGCTTTGTTCATAGTGATGGTTCCTAAGGCCCCCCTGACTTCTCATTCCAGGATGACTGGCTCAAGGTGAATGATCACACCGCCATCATTATGTGGGTCGTTAAGATCTTTTTTGTGTAGTTCTTCTGTGTATTCTTCCCACCTCCTCTTAATATCTTCTGTTCCTGTTAAGTTCATAGCATTTCTATCTTTTATTGGGCCTGTCTTTCATGTGCCCATAATGTTTCAAGGGCTTCATTCTCCTTTTGTATCTCTAATTTTCTTGACTAGATCTCTAGTCTTTCCCATTCTATTGTTTTCCTCTATTTCCTTGCATTGATCACTTAGGATGACTTTCTTATCTCTCCTTGCTCTTCTTTGCAAATCTGCATTCAGTTGGGTATACTTTTCCTTTTCTCCTTTGTCTTTTGCTTCTCTTCTTTTCTCAGCTGCTTGTAAGACCTCCTCAGACAACCATTTTGCCTTTTTGCATTCCTTTTTATTGGGGATGGTTTGATCACAGCCTTCCGTATAATGTTATGAACTTCCATCCATAGTTCTTCAGGCACTCTGTCTATCAGATCTAACTCCTTGAATCTATTTGTCACTTCCACTGTACAGTCTTGAGGGATTTGATGTAAGTCATGCCTGAATGGTCCAGTGGTTTTCCTTACTTTCTTCAATTTAAGTCTGAATTTGGCATAAGGAATTCACGATCTGAGCCATAGTCAGCTCCTGGTGTTGTCTTGCTGACTGCTTAGAGCTTCTCTATCTTCAGCCACAAAGAATATAATCAATCTGATTTCGCTATTGACCCATCTGATGATGCCCATGTGTAGAGTCTTCTCTTGTGTTGTTGGAAGAGGGTGTTTGTTATGACCAGTGTGTTCTTTTGGCAAAACTCTGTTAACTTTTATCCTGCCTCATTTTGTATTCCAAAGCCAAACTTTGTTTTTTACTCCAGGTGTCTCTTGACTTCCTACTTTTGCATTCCAGTCCCCTATGATGAAAATGACATCTTTTTTAGGTGTTAGTTCTAGAAGGTCTTGTAGGTCATCATCAAACCATTTAACTTCAGCTTCTTTGGCATTAGTGCTTGGGACATAGACTTGGATTACTCTGATATTGATTGTTTTGCCTTGGAAACCAACAGAGATCATTCTGTCATTTTTTAGATTGCAGCCAAGTACTGCATTTCAAATTCTTTTGTTGACTATGAGGGCTACCTCATTTCTTCTAAGGGATTCTTGGCTATAATAGTAGAGATAATGGTCATCTGAATTAAATTCACCCTTTCCAGCCCATTGTAGTTCACTGATTCCTAAAAGATCACTGTTCACTCTTGCCATCTCCTGTTTGACCACTTCCAATTTTTCTTGATTCATGGACCTAACATTCCATGTTCCTATGCAATATTTTTCTGTATAGCGTTAGACTTTACTTCCATCACCAGTCACATCCACAATTGGGTGTTGTTTTCGCTTTGGCTCCATCCCTTCATTCTTTCTGGTGTTATTTCTCCACTCTTCTCCAGTAGTATATTGGGCACCTACCAACCTGGAGAGTTCATCTTTCAGTGTTATATCTGTTTTCCTTTTCATACTGTTCATGGGGTTCTCAAGGCAAGAATACTGAGGTGGTTTGCCATTCCCTTCTCCAGTGGACAATGTTTTGTCAAAACTCTTCACAATGACCCATCTGTCTTGAGTGGTCCTAAATGGCATGGCTCATAGTTTCATTTAGTTAGACAAGGCTGTAGTCCATGTGATCAGTTTGGTTAGTTTTCTGTGATTTGTGTTTTTATTTTTTCTGGTCTCATGAATAAGAGTAATACGCTTATGGAAGCTTTCTGATGAGAGAGACTGGCTGTGGGGGCAACGGGGTCTTGTTCTGATGGCCGATGGGCAGGGCCATGCTCAGTAAATCTTTAATCCAATTTTCTGTTGAAAGAAGGGGCTTTGTTCCCTCCCTTTTGTTTGGCCTAAGGCCAAGGAATCCACTGGAGACTCCTGGACACTCACAGGCAAGTCTGACTCATTCTGTTGTGGGGAAACTGTTTCTTTCTCCTGGCTCCTGGAGTGGGTGCACAAGATTTCATCTGTGCCCTCCAAAAGTCTGGTTTCCCCGTCCTGTGTAAGTTCTGTAATCAAATCCCACTGGCCTCCAAAGTAAAATTCACTGGGGGTTCTCAGTCCCTTTTCCAGATCCCCAGGTTGGGAAATCTATTGTGGGTTATAGAACTTTCTTAGCAGCATGTGAATTTCTTCAGTACAATTGTTCTGCATATCGTGGGATGTCTGCTCAGGGGCTCTATGGTTTGGCTGCTGGTAACCTCTTCCAAGAGGACTTATGCCACATGCTGTGTGATCCTGGTCTGCTGCAGCCAGAGCTTCTGTCCCTGTGGCAGGCCACTACTGACTTGTGCTTCTGCAGGAGACACTCAAACATTCAAAGGCAGGTCTGGTTCAGTCTCTTTGGAGCCTCTGAGTCCTGGTGCACACAAGCTTTTATTTGAGCCCTCTGCACATCTCTGGTGGGTATGGGGTTTGATTCTAAGCATGATTTTACCACTCCAACCATCTTCTTGGGGCTTCTTTGCTGTTGGACATGGGGTATCTTTTTTAGGTGGGATTCAACATTCTCTGATCAATGGGTGTTCAGCAGTGAGTTGCAATTTTGGAGTTCTCACAGGAGAAGATAAGCACACATCCTTCTACTCCATCACCTCTGACAATTCCAAGGCACTGTTCTTGAAAAAATTTGGAGAGACTCCTGTAATTCAGGATTTGAATGGAGGCTGTTGTGGCAGAGTTAGACATGATGGTGGCTCTCAAGGTTTTGTTTTAATGTCTGAGTCTGCCACTAAATAGTCCATGATTTTAGACTGGCCACTGTATCTCCCTGGACCTCAGTCTCCTCAGTTACAATAGGATAGAGCTGGGAAAAAAGAAAAAGTAAAAACCTTTCATTCAGAAGTATGAATGGCAAACCTATCACATAGCAGTAGGCCATGGGCTACATTTGCAAATGCGGTGGACATGGCTCCCCACTTCAAGGAACTCGTAAGACAGTTGTGTCTCAGGTAGACGACAGGCACAAGATGGGAACTTGTGAGCTAAAGGGGTAGAATCAGATTCATGAACTCCGTGATCCTAATCATACAGAACTTTCTGACATTGTGTCAACTCAGCACTGTTTTTCTCATCCTCTGCTTTAGGATCTCCACCTTTGCACTATTCTCCTTGTTTCTCTTTTTCTTGCTTATCTTCTGAGCCTTACCTCAAGAATTACTTCCCATAACTAGACCTGACTGGTGCAGAAGTTCCCCCCTGCATGTCCATAACCCTTGTCCTTGAATCTTGTCTTAGTCTCACATTATAGTGTCCATTTAGTTATATGCTTCTCCACTGCATATAAACTGTTACGATACAATCATTTTTTAAAGTACTTATTTATTTATTTTTATTTATTTGTCTGTGCCAGGTCTTAGTTACGGCATGCAGGACCCTTTTTGTGGCATGTGGGATCTAGTTCTCTGACCAGGGATCGAACCTGGGTCACCTACACTGGGAGCACAGAGTATTAGCCATTGGACCACCAGGGAAGTCCCTTGTTGTTTGTTGTTGTTGTTGTTCAGCTGCGAAGTCATGTTCGATTCTTTGCAATTCCATGGATTGCAGCATGCCAGGCTTCCCTGTCCCTCACCATTTCTGGAATTTGCCCAAGTTCATGGGAAGTCCCTAGGATAGCATAAAGTCTGTTATAGGTAAAACCACTGCATAGCACATACATTGCATGCAAATTAATTAGTTAATGGACTACCTAATTAAGGTCAATAAATAACCATTAGCAATGTGGTATTATATATAAATCTCTCAGGTCCTTGTTACCAGAGTTCAAATTATCCTAGGTGATCTATGTGATCAGTAACATTCATTTAGTTATATAAGGTAAAATTTTTGCAGTAAAAGTATCTCTGCTTTGTAACAAAAGCATAAACATGAAACATTTCAGTTTCAAAATTCAATTTTATTTCATCCATGCAGCCTTCTGACTTTGGACTCAGAGTCTTAGGTGACTTTCTCATTTGAACCTCTCATATCTTACCTTGATTTTTCTTTCCTTTTAACTTGCCTATGATCTTTACCAAGACTTTTGTGACTCCCCTGCCCAAAGAAAATAGTTTAGTGGATCTTAAGAAATTTATAGCACCAGTTCATTAAAAAATGAATTAAAAAATGAACTGGTCTATTGGCTGGATGTAGCCTAGCCAATCAGAAAGGCAATATACCAACCTGTCGTGTGTAATGTAGCTGAGACAACCATGATCAGTTACTGCTTTATTTGTTAAATAGTCACATATCTGAGTGATCCTGGAGAGAATGGTGAGAGCTGTGCCATAGAGGAGCAATAGACCAGCCTCTTGCAAGTACAACCACACCAGAATCACCAGGGATTTTAAAGCCTCCAGATGCCCAGACCCTGTTTCTAGAGAATCTGACTTGGAAAGTCTAGGGTGGAGCCACGGCATCCACCCTAGACTTTAAGGGTGCTTAAAACCCTTCTAAAGAAGTCAGTGCTAGGTATCTTTATAGTAAACTTTAGAGAATTAGGAGATATTTATCCCGAGGACTTTGTGATTCCCTTAAGAGATGTCCAAATGTTATTGCTTTTGGAAAAATGACCCTAAGGGCCATGTCTTAGTTGTTGAGAATATTTCTTGATTTTAGCCCTGTTCATGTGAGCTAAATTAAAGGGTTTTAGTGAGCACAGAAACCATGTGTTAATTAAAATCAACCATTAGGCTGAAACAGAAATGCCAGCAGTCTACTGACTTGTTGATTGTTGACAGACTGGAGTGGAGGAAGTTGAGTAATTCACATCCTATGTATTGTACCATTAGGGGGTAAATGAGTTGAGTTTTAAAAATTGTGAACAGACATTTTAAATGTATTCATGAACTTTCTCAGAAGGTCTGGGAAACAAGGAGTCTGTGTGGTCCAGAGAAAAAAGACTCTGGACCTTGGACCTCCTCCCAGGGCTGCTGTTAACCGCATATGTGACCTTGGGCTCCTAATTCAACCTCTGGAGGTCAGTTTTCTTATCTGCAAAATGTGTAGGCTGGATTAGTTATTCCCCAAGTCCCTCCCAACTTAAAATTCTATCATTTAGTTTTAGAATTTCTTTATAACTCTAAAATACCAAACAAGTTAATACTCTCTCTGAAATAGAAACAAAAAACTCTTGTATTTCCCCTGAATTTTTTGAAAGCAGATAATTTGCATTGTTTCACCAGTGCTTCACAACATATACCAAAACGAGAGTCTTATAACTATTCCACATTTAGGTTAACCACTGGACATTTGATTATTGACATTTATAGAAGAAAGATAAATCTGAATGAACCCAAATAATGGAGCATTTAGTTCAGTTGGGGAAATTTATTCCATAAAATTTTTTTTGGAAGAATAACATGCAAAGAGGTGCAAAAATTATACAATTTGATGACTTTTCCCAAAGTAAACACAATTATGTAACCAGCACCCAAATTAATCAGCAGAGCATCAGTGGTATCCAGGTACAGCCCCATCATGCTCCCTGCCCATCATAGATCCCATCTTCTCAAGGTTAGACTATTGTCCTGGCATGTAACACTACAGATTAGTTTTTGCCTGTTTGTATGCTTATTTGTATCTGTCTTCATTCAATCAACATTTTGTTTTAAAATTCATTCAAATGGTAATATATATGTGGAGATCGTTCATTCTTGACTCTGTCCGGTAAACCATTATATGTAAATATCACAGTTTAATGTTGTATAACATCTGGGTAGTTTCCAGTTTGGGGCTTTTACCAAAAGCGCTGCTAGGAATACTCTGACATATGTCTTTTGATAACATATATTTACATTTCTGTTGGGTGTATTTCTAAGAGTGGAATTGTTGGATTATATTACACAGCACACTTCCTGAGGATACTTTCTGAAGCCTTCATGTGTAACTGGCCAATTGCTTGGTGCTGGAGTCCCAAATATATCTAGGCTCTTACTGGGCCACACCACTGCTTCTAGAATTAGAATTGCATTCAGGAACCCTACATATTTAACTGTTGAGCTTCATGTCTGACTCTTTGCGACCCCATGGACTGTAGCCCACCAGGCTCCTCTGTTCATGGGACTTTTCAGGCAAGAGTACTGGAGTGGGTTTCCATACTTTTCTCCAGGGGATCATGTATACCTGAGTTACAGACAAACTTTCTGCTTAAGCCTCCTCAGACTAAAGTTGAAGCATGTTTTCCTTCATTGAGCAAAAACCACACAGTAGCAGAAGAAGAGAGACCCCACAAAGTATCTACAGGCACTACAATGTCACAATGAGTTTGAAGAATGCTCCTTTAAAAGAAAACACAAAAACAGGAAAGAAACAAAAAAAAGAAAAGAGTCTCTGTGTATTCATTTAAAGTCATCTGGGGAGTATTAGGCATGGAAGGACCATGCTTTGTTTTGCTTTGTTTTTAGTTTAACAGAGGGTTCAGGCAAGGCACTTAGGACCTGGAACAAGGGTTTCCCACACATCAATCCCTTCCATTGATCCTGAGATTTGGCATATAAAAATTTTTATGGTTCTTTTCTTTCCAAGCCTTCCCTCAGATCCATATTTAGGCCCCTCAGAACGTCACCTGCTCATTATTTCCTCTGTGTATGGGTGGAGCATTTTGGCCCAAAGGACAATTCCAATGTCTTTGTGCTACTATTATTGGAGATTTGTTTCTGCCAGAGGTCACGTCCACCTTAACAGCCAGTGGCCTCCTGGCTCTTAAGTGGATGGGGCCAGTTCAGGCAGCACGTTATACTTAGATCAGTAGCAGATTGTGAGAAAGTCTGCAGGAGGCTATTAAGTGTTTTAGGAAGGTGGAAAGTCCTTCTTCATCTTCCCCAGAGAATCATTAGAGGTCTGGGAAGAACCAAGTGAGCTGTAATGCCTTCCCCTGAGGAAGGCTTACT
Source organism: Capra hircus (assembly GCF_001704415.2). NCBI lineage: Eukaryota > Metazoa > Chordata > Mammalia > Artiodactyla > Bovidae > Capra > Capra hircus. The sequence continues at coordinate 4,383,025 of NC_030820.1, forward strand.
CCTGCCATACGTGCAGGTTCTTGGGTCAAGTTCTCCAGAAGCAGAGCCTGGGACTTTGGGTGAATGCGACTTATTGAAGGTGTGCTTTCATGAGAAGCATGAAATGAAATGGTGAGAGAAATCTTGCCTGATCCTATGGGAGTCCAGCATTTCGTATCTCTTCGTCGTTCATGCTGATCAGGCTGCCTGAGACGAGCAGTGAACAAACTCCCTGGCAGGAGGCTCCTGTTCAGCCAAGGGTTTGTCTTCAGGGAAGGTGACCCCTGGGGGCCATAAGTGGCCTACTAGAGATAGGAAATGGGTTCACCATCCAGTAACAGGCAGCTAGGAGAGGACACCAAGAGCACCTACTATACACCAGGATTCCTGGAGATTTACTCTGGAGGATACAAAACCTTTGATTGACCCTGCAGGAGATAACAGAAGATGCTTTATGGCGGCATTTTCTGCTTGCCAATACATATCTAGCCAACTCTCATCAGACTTGTTCCTGAAACAACTGTTTCCCCTTCAATTCCGTAAACACTCCATGCTCTTTTCCAGACTTCTAACCAGATAGGCAGAAACTTGGGACCTGGGACCCGTTGCTGCAGTACTTGTACCTGGACAAACGTCTCTTCAAGCAACAGATATAAAGAAACCATCAGGGGCTAAAAATAACCGCACGCATGTGCAGTTGGAGGAAAGTATGAACAATAAGATACAGTAAGACCGAAGCCCAACTGCAGCTTCGCAGATTCTGAGAGCAAAAGCAGGGTGCTACGCATGATCTCTGCACACACCACCACCAAGGGTGCAGGCAGGTCACCTAAATCACCACTCAGCCCAACCCACAAATCTGCCCTATCTTCACCCCGTATAAGGGACCAGCTTGCCCCTGCTTCAGGGAAAAAGCAAGGGCATTGGTAACTTGCCCTCATTCCTTTATGCTGCAGCACGAGCCCCAAAAATTCTTGCCCGAATTTCTCATTTGGCCTTTAGTCAATTTCTATTGTGGGCTTCCCTGATGGCTCAGAGGGTAAAGCATCTGCCTGCAATGCGGGAGACCCAGGTTTGATCCCTGGGTCAGGAAGATACCCTGGAGGAGGAAATGGCAACCCACTCCAGTGTTCTTGCCTGAAGAATCCCATGGGCAGAGGACCCTGGTCTGTGGGGTCACAAAGGGTGGGACAAGACTGAGCGACTTCACTTTCACTTTCAATTTCTATTTCTATTGATTAAAGTGTCCAAGAACCCAGATCAGTAATGCTAACATCTCTCACCTCTCACATCAGGCTGAAAAGCCACCATATTCCTCAGAGTCTGGCAAAATATCCCACTTCCTATCCAAAGTACATCTGTCATTTCGGCCTCATTTTCCCTCTTGTCCTTTATACTTAAACTCCTGTCTCTCAGTCTAACATTTAAATGCTGGTGGTGTTTGCTTTGGAGATACATTGTCTTCTTCATGAACTGATGATAAGTTTGTCTTAGGTTGATGTTCCCCAGAGGCAGACTCTGAGACAAGGATTTGAATGTAAGGTGGGATTTCAGGGAGCACAAACAGAAGAAATGGGAAGTTGAGCCAGAGAATGGGAGGCATTAAAAGCATGCTCCCAAAGTGACCACCATCAGCATCAGGGGTGAGATTCCACTGAGGGCCTCTGGGAAAATCGGCAGTGCACATCTCAGAACTGTTCCACAATTTACCCAACCACTGTTATCCATCATTAGGTGGGGCCTATGTGAAATGTACCTGATTGGTTCAAAGGCTAGGAAATATATCCTGTCTATAAACAATTTACAAATTAATATTCAATTTTAATTTAGGAAAGTTTTAAAAACTATTTTCTTGAGTCAGGTAGCCTGAGATTCAGGTGAGACCAACAATAAACATTTATTCCATTTTTGACATAGTTATGAGCAATATATTTAATTTACACAATGAATTAACCAAAATGTACAGCTATGACATATTTTCTTCATATGGTCTTTATCCTTTAATTGTTCAGTGGATATTGTCATCTGGTCTTGCCACTGAGATGACTCAAACCACAAGAAGAATGTACATTAATGCAAATACCTCTAACTAGACATGTTCTCTTGGCAGGATGCTGACTCCATCTTAGACTCTGAAATATTAAATAAAGCAGCATAATTTGCTTGGGCTGATTCTCACCTTGGGAATTCCAGAACAGTTGGAAGGATTAACAGTAACAACAACAACAAAAAACCAATAAAGCTTTTTTTATTGATGATATTTGGCCTGGAAAGCAGAACACACTGGGAGGTTTTGTCTCCTTTTTCTCTGTATAGAAAGACTACTGGATATGTTCCAGAAACTCTCTTTCTGTTATCCACCCTTCCCTAAAGCAGCAAAATTCCGAGAGCACAGGAAAGTCTTCAGTTCCATTTTAAATCATTGACATTTTTGTTATATCAAAACTGGTGATCCAATTATTTGTCTCTGTGTTCTAGAAACCTGGACTCATCAATTGATTGATGTTGTACATTTCTATTTACTATACAATGTAGACTAGAAAAGAACCTGAGACAACAATAACAATTTATTTGCTTAATTTAAATCAGAGAAGCTCCTAGAATTCTGAATATAGAATTGTTCCATATTGGCATTTCCAAGATTATAGAAGCTTTCATTATAGAAACTATCATTATAGAACACTGTCATTATAGAACCATCTTTTCTTTCACATTGAAGAAATTATGAGCCCCAAGAAAGGTAGAGAAATGTGAACTTCTAAAAGTATGGCAATGATTATTATTCTATCCTGATGTATAAGGCTGCCTCTGCTCTCTGCTTCCTGAGCACTTCTAATTTAGTAGACAGAATTTGAGAAATAGTATTCCCCTGAGTTTCTCCTACTGACCAACTCATCATAAAACAATGGAATATCTTAAATTCTTCCTGGACTTATCTTTCTCCATCTGTGAAATGGGAACAATATCACTTGATCTGGTCTCTAAAACAGTGATTAAATAAAAAGAAAAATAAATGTTATTTTACAAAGAATCTCTACAGTGTCAAGTGTCTTTATTAACAGAGGTATGTTGAGGGTAAAGAAAAGCATCTTCAGACTGCGAAATCTAGTGTCCTTTGTTCAAATCCCAAATTCATTGCATTTCTTGTGGTTGATACTGAACACCTAAGCAAGCGCCTTATTTTCTCACAACTTGCATCTCCTTGATTATGCACTGAAGAGACTAAACTCTACTTTTATCTTACAGTTGTTAGAATCAAGTCAACCACAACAGAAAAAGAATGAAAGCATGTTGTGAAGGTCAGTGAGCTCAATGACTTAAACCATGGTTGCTGTTGTTGCTATCATCATACTATTATTATTGCTGAGAAATAAAACAGTGAAATCATCCTGGCCCTGGAGATTTGGAAAACACTTGGAGTCCATCCGAGGAAGACATGGTAACAGAATATTTAGGAAAAACATAATTACATCTGCATGAGAATCTCTCTCTTTAAATCTTTTTATTGAAATTTTCATTTCCTAGTTGTTTATCTTTTGTAAACCCCGCCTTGAATATTTGTACTTATTAAATGAGTGAATAAGTGAGTGAGTGACTTCTACATGCTGCTTAAGTGCTTTTACTCCATTATTTTGATCAATATTTTGCCTACGTTTATTGAACTTGTATACGTCTATATAAAATACATGGCTAGATGACACATCCAATAGATAAAATTAAAAAGACAAATAATGTCAAGTATTAATGAAGATGTTGAGCAATCAAAACTCTTAGACATTGCTCATGAAATGCAAATTTATACAAATACTTTGAGGGAATGTCTACTTTGGTAAACATATGCATTCCCTAGAAACTAGACATTCTATCACTAGAAATAAACATCCCCTCTGAAATGTATGTGTATGTACACCACATAAGAATGTTCATAAAAGCTTTATTCACAACATCTAAAAACCTGAGACTACCCCAATGCCCTTTAATAGTTTCATGGATAAATACATTGTGATGTCTTCATACAATGGAAAACCACATAGCAATGAGACAATGAATTCTGACTATGCACAGCAACAGCAGTGAATTACACAAACATTATGTTGACAGCAAACACCCACTCACAAATATATATAATATATAATCAATCCCATTTGCATAAATTATGAAGGCAAGAAAAATAAATCCATGGTGTTAGAAGTAAGGACAGTGGTTACTCCAGGAGGTATGGGCTGTGGTAATGACCAGGAGCCATCACGAGCACAGTTTTTAAGGTGCTGGCTGGTGATGCTCCATGTTTTGATTTGGGTATCACTTATGAGGATGAGAGCTGGACTGTAAAGAAGGCAGAACACCAAAGAATTAATGCCTTCGAACTGTGGTGCTAGAGAAGACTCCTGAAAGTCCGTTGGACAGTGAAGAGATCAAATTAGTCAATCTTAAGTGAAATCAACCCTGAATACTCAGTATTTTGGCCACCTTATGAGAACAGCTGACTCATTGGAAAAGTCCCTGATGATGGGAAAGATTGTGGGCAGAAAGGAGAAGAGGGCATTGGAGGATGAGATGGCTGGATGGCATCACCAATGCAATGGACATGAACTTGAGCCAACTTTGGGAGGTGGTGAGGGACAGGGAGGCCTGGCATGCTGCTGTCCATGGGCTTGTAAAGAGTGAAACATGATTGTGTGACTGAATAACAAAGTTAAGGATGAACTTAGTGTGTGAAAGTTTGCCAAGCTGTAAACTTAGGATACATAGCTCACCCTGGACCCTAATCTCCATAGCTGAAGAGTGGTTCCAAATAGTTAACTAGTTTGATGTAATGTTTTGAACTTAAAAAAAAAATTTACTTCTTTGACTTTCAACATTAGATTGGGGTTGAAGTAAAGTGAAGTCGCTCAGTCGTGTCTGACTCCTTGAGACCCCATGGACTATAGCCTCCCAGGCTCCTCCGTACATGGGATTTTCCAGGCAAGAGTACTGGAGTGGGGTGCCATTTTCTTCTCCAGGGGATCTTCCCAACCCAGGGATCGAACCCTGGTCTCCCGCACTGCAGGCAGACACTTTACCCTCTGAGCCACCAGGGAAGTGACTCACTGCCAAAAGGACTACTCTATGCTTAGTCTACTTGTCTTTGGGACCAACTGGAGTAAGAAGCCTCTAGCAAGTGGTGAGTCTACATCCAAACTTCAGTTAGGCCAAGTAGCTGATGTAACTCAGTGAGCTGATTCAAGACCAGCTCTCTGGCTATGCCAGGCTTCTTGTGATCCTGTGATAATCAAGTGCACTGGGTATAGAAGCCGAGAAGATTCTTGCTCTGGTTCTTATGTTGGGATGAGGAGCTGAGAGGTAGGCAGCCTCTGGGCCAAATCTTCCAGGAACATGCAAAATGAAAATCCAGAGGTGTCTTTATTGCTCCAAAATGGACTGCCCCTCCACAGTTCAGAGCAGAGTGCAGGTCACCAGTGCATCAGTCTGACTCAGGAATGGGGAGCAGAAGGCAGAGATGGCCCTACAACTGCACTGACATCAGGTCTGGAGCTGGAGTACCTGACTGGTGGCTAGAGCTCGCTATTTCCATGAGGGGACGCCTGCTCCACAAGACAGTACTCATCTGTTAAACTCCACGTTGTGCTCCAGCAAACTCGACCTGAAGACTGATTGCCCCCATGCAAGTGATGCTTGTTCTGCTGAGCTTAGTGGCAAGGTCGACTGGCATCAAGGTCCATGCAGCTCCTCGTATGAAGAGCTCTCAAGTAACCAGGTTGACTTGGGACCTATTTCTGCCACTCGGTAGTATTGCTTCAGTCCTTTCAGAAGTTTGAATGTCTTGCTAATTTGATCTTTGTGTGTAAAGAATGCAAAAGTAAACAAATAAAGTTGGAAGACAATTTACTCTCACCAACTATTTTACAAGGAACTGTTTTCTCCAAAGGTATGAGGGAAAGTCATTTTGAGATGTTTCGTTATCTGGTGGCTAAAATCAGATTCTCACTTTAAAACAAAGAAGTGAAGCATTTGAAAATTACTTGAATCCTTAGAGGCCATCATCATCAACACCATCATTTCATAGATGAGGGAACTAAGACCAGGAAAGCTGTATCTTTATGACTATGAACTTGCCAATGATGCCTGTATTTCTTATTTTACCTTGATTCTTTTTTTTCTTTCTTGTTCCTCTCTGTATTCCTCTCATCATTTTCCGCTTCTATAGCCAAAAGGACACACGTTAGAAGAAGGGTAACTTCAGCACAGAGCGTGTACTGTCATTGTATATTTTCTCTATCACGTTTCTTAATCAAGCATCTTTTCAATTCATTCTATCTCCACTTTTCATCTCAAAGTTGAAAGTCATACCCATGTTCAAGTTACAATATTGGCATTCATAGTTGGATCCTTTCTCTCTTAGAAAAGACGCTTTTGATGATAGTTTGGAATGACAGCAAAGAGTTCCTTGTGTGTAATACAGACCACAACACAAAAAAATAGAAATTGACACTCCATTTAGGATACCTTTTGATATTAATTGTCCTAGTGCCAAGCTGGTAGCTCTAAGCAAGTTTACTTGGAAAGTAGTCTCAGGCACAGAGGTAGCCTGGAAATCCTCCCATAATTTGTAAACATTGCTGGAGGGCAAAAAGTGGAAGTGGGAATAAATTGAATTTAAAGACAAAATTCAACAGTCGTACCCTGTGAATCAATGTGTATGTGAGTCAATGTGTATCAGTCTTAAACGTAGAGCACATACAAGGAAGACTTCTGGATTTCAGAACTGACCAGAGGCAGAATGAAATCTAAATCTGGCGTTTCTTTCTGCAGTATCTCCATCTGATGTGTTTGCAAACCTCCAGTGGGAGAAAAAAAATCCCCCCATGATTCATTCATATAGCTTTAGGGCATCGCGTCCATCTGCACTATAATTGTTTGACCTTCATGAACAAGGGGGTATTTTTAATTCTTTACAAAGTTGTAGTTTGTGCAGCTGTGGATGCTCCAGCATTTGGGGAAAAAGGTATCGAGCATATTTAAAATAACACCAGGTTCATATTCACTTTCTTTGTCAACCAAATTTGATGATTTCTTAAAGGGCTATAAGGACGTCATGAGAGATTTCTCCTGACGAGCTAAAAAACTGCTGTTCCTTCTATATGACATTCTTTACCCATTCAATCATTATGTACTTAGTGGAGGCAGAGAGAAACTTTTTCAATTAACAGAAAATAATTTTCCTTCTTCTTTATGTTTAAAATAAGTCCATAATTTTACATTCATTTTTTGAACTGAACAACTTAATAGAAAGCATAAAAACATTTACATACAGAAACAAATTTCTAATTCCAAGTGAACAGTACTTTTCCATGTGTTGTTCAGCTTTAGAATCTCTTACTTTCAATCTATTACTGATAACACTTGGCTACCTGAGTTTGCACCAGTAAATCTGCACTTAAGACGAGGAGAAAAACCTTCTACAGAGTTGGAGCATGCAAGCCACAGGTACTTCTAAAACGTCCACTGAGGGCATTCTCAACTATTGCAGGATAAGGAAAATTTACATTTTATCAGTTACAGAAGAACTCTCAAGTTGAAATCCAAGTGAACTCGTATCAGATATCCAGTTCATCACCATGATAACTTAAGATCACTCTTGGGTTGGTAATCAGGGCAACTGACCCATTCCCTGCCCTTGAATCTGGCTCAGTGTTTTCACAGAAGAGACACATTAAATATAACAAATCTTGGTGCTTTCCTGGCAAATTCTTTCTTTCATCATCTTTAATCTAGAATGAGGAGCTGGCTTCAAAGACATAATTTTTCCAAATCCCTCTCTCCAATGCTTTCAGCACACATTTGCCTGAATCCCATCTGCCAGAGCCTGCACCTCTGCCTGAGGACTTCCTCTGTCCCCAGAAGCCTGATTGGCCCCTGCAGGAGGCAGTCTGGAAGTGCAGGGAGTGAATGTCCCTGGAGCAGCCTTCAACCGTTGACTGATGGCAGTCAATGTTCAAATCCTCGAGCTCCCGCTGCCCTGAACACATGCTCTACACACTCTCCTAGAATTCTCCAACTGGGCCTGAGCCCCCCTCAGTCCACGCATGAATGACTTGCCTGATGAAGCATTCTGATTGGCTGCCTTTCATCATCAGTCTCACCATCATTCTTACTCCTCCACTAGTGTTTCTTAAAATTACCTCCCAAACAATTTACTTTCAAGTCTTTGTCTCAGGAGCTACTTCTGGTTCTACATCTGGGAAAATACTTAATAGAAATACCTGCAGCCTGACTAGCCTCCCAGCCAATAAAATAATTAAATAAAATAAACAAACTTTGTCCTCCAAATACATATATATAAATACATATATATATATAATTTCTGCTGAGTTTAGGTATAATTTACACTCCATTCACTTCCATCCTGATTAATGAGCACTTTTTTCACACAGGAACTCTGATCAGCAGCCAATTGACACTGGCTCACATCAATACAATCCTTAAGAACTGACAGGATCAGCAGCTCTGATTCAATTTCTTTGAATTTCTCAATGAAATGCTGCAGAAACAATTTCTGATATTCAGTTTTTCTGATAATTGATCTGAATAGAATGAAAAGAATAGAGTAGAATAAAAGGATGGAAGATGTCTTCCATCTTCTTTCCTTTTCCTCTAAGCAATTTAAGAGCAAGTTTAATGCACTTTACAGGGGTGGAAGGCAATATCATCTATTTAAAAATTCCTTGTGTGTGTGTTTGAGTCGCTCAGTCATGTCTGACTCTATGCGACCCCTTGGACTGTAGCCTTCCAGGCTCTTCTATCCATGAGGTTTTCCAGGCAAGAATACTGGAGTGGGTTGCCATTTCTTAAAACACATTTTTCTGAATTCCATCTTTAGTGTACAGAGTAGAACTCTAGAATTGAGGAATTAATACTCCACAATCCTCCCCACCCTCAGTAATTTCTATACAGTCTCAAGTTACATTGGCTCTGTGCGGGATAGATATTTCCCCCACTTTTCCTTTCTTCTAATCTCATGGTTAAATTGAATCAGATATTGCCCATTCTTTTAACAATCTAAAGGAAACATATTTGCATGTACACCCTGTAGTTAAGCCTGGGCTTAGCAGAAAATAATAAATTGCCTAAGATGCCCAAATTCCTATAATAAAAATGAAACAATAAATGCATAGAAATATGAGGAAGAAATTACACCCATTAAATGCATCCAGCCTGATGAGTGATAGGATGGCTGCCTATTCAAGCTGGAAATTTTACACATGATCGAAGCTTTATTTATTCTAATGGAATGTGCTTCCTGAGTTTGGCTCTGACTAAGCCTGAGAGCACAATAGCGAGTATTATGTGATTGGCCTGAGCTCATTCCCCTCTCGAAGCCATTGTGACTGGGTCTTGACTGCCTCTTTCTCTCAGGTAACCTGTCACCTTGCTGTTCCTCTCTGGTTTAGACATTCATTCAGGATGTTATAAAAAATGCACCACAGTCTCCTCCTTACAATCTCTCTCTAAAAACTTCTAAAATCATTGGGAATATTTAGCCTCATTCTACAGTTTGGGAAACATAAACTCAGTGATACAGCAAATGTTACAAGTGGCCAAGATGACTGAGTCTCACTGCTAGACGATCACACAGGTAGCCAAGGACCATGTTCATTGCATCAGCAAAGCAGAGATGACTCCAAAATGGTTTCTTGGAGGAATTTAATATTTGCAGTTACCAAGAACAGTATTAAAGACATCATACTTATATGTATATATGTACGTGCATGCTAAGTCACTTCAGTCATGTCCAACTCTTTATGACCCTATGGTCTGCAGCCTGCCAGACTCCTCTGTCTATGGGATTCTCCATGTAGGAATACTGGAATGGGTTGCCATGCCCTCCTCTGGGGGATCTTCCTGACCCAGGGATCAAACTTAAGTCTGTTATATCTAACCTGCTTCGGCAGGCAGGTTCTTTACCATTAGTGCCACCTTGGGAGTGCTATATGTGTGTGTGTGTGTGCCTATGTGTGTGTGCGTATATATATATATAAAATCATATATGTACGATGTTCCAAACAAAGGAGGTTAAAGAATCATGACAAATAAATCAATATCTTATCCAATTTGGATGCTGTGTAAAAGAGAGGAAAAAACCACATTATTGGATCAGTGACAAAGTAGAAATGTGGATGATGATAAAATTATTGTATCAGTGCTACATTTATTGAAGTTGCTAATGGTGCTCTGGTTTTGCAAATAAATATCCCCATTCCAAGGACATACACACTGAATTATCTAGGGATACAGGAGTAAAGGGCCATTATATATATATATATATACTTTACCCTCAAATGATCCAACCAGTCCATTCTAAAGGAGATCAGTCCTGGGTGTTCATTGGAAAGACTGATGCTAAACCTGAAGCTCCAATACTTTGGCCACCTCATGCAAAGAGTTGACTCATTGGAAAAGACCCTGATGCTGGGAGGAATTAAGGGCAGAAGGAGAAGGGGACGACAGAGGATGAGATGGCTGGATGGCATCACCGACTCGATGGACATGAGTTTGAGTAAACTCTGGGAGTTGGTGATGGACAGGGAGGCCTGGCGTTCTGCGATTCATGGGGTCCCAAGGAGTCGGACACGACTGAGCGACTGAATTGAACTGAACTGGAACCCTCAAATATATCATGAAAAAATTTTCTCAGCACTTACAACCACAAACATTTATGAGTTGTTCACATCTCGTGTCAGCTGGATTTGGTATTCTTCCATGTGTCTTCTCAATCTGGAACCAAGGCCAGAGAGGATGTCCTCTTTGGGCCATGCCATCCTTACGGAAGAGGAAAGAGAATGAAAGCCAAGCATGTAGTGGCTCCTCTGTTTAAACCACTTGACATGCTCTTTAATAAAGCAAGTCACTTGACTTAGTCCAAAATCAAGGGGCAGGAAAGGAGATTTAGCTTTGTAAGAAAATGTCAGACTGTCTTCCAACATGGGTATGCCACTTTGCATTCTTATCATCAATGAATGAGAGCTCCTGTTGCTCTACAATCTTTCCAGTGATGGATATTCATTTTTGTCTGTTTTTATTTAGCCATCCAAATACGTGTATAGCAGAAGGCAATGGCACCCCACTCCAGTACTCTTGCTTGGAAAATCCTATGGACGGAGGAGCCTGGTAGGCCGCAGTCCATGGGGTCTCTAAGGGTCGGATACGACTGAGAGTTGGACACGACTCAGCGACTTCACTTTCACTTTTCACTTTCATGCATTGGAGAAGGAAATCGCAACCCACTCCAACGTTCTTGCCTGGAGAATCCCAGGGACGGGGGAGCCTAGTGGGCTGCCATCTACGGGCTCGCTCAGAGTCGGACACGACTGAAGTGACTTAGCAGCAGCAGCAGTAGCATCTCACTGTTATTTGTATTTTCCTGTTTGTCATTTTTAGAATCAGACTACTACATCCTACATAGCAATCATTAGTGAAAAGCAATTGTTGATGAATATATAAATTCAACAAATGGTTTTTCCGCAAGATAGTTTTTCAGCAGACTTTCAAAAAATAAAATTTTCATCATGTGGCTGTTGACTAATTAAATTGGAGCAACATCTAAGGCCTCAGGGGTCATATTTATGTAGTTTATTTTCCATATCTTCAGCTCCTGATACACTTTAGGTGCTCAATAAATATTTCTTCTAGGAATAACTTTGTTGCTGTTCAGTCGCTCAGTCATGTTTTCCTCTCTGCGAGCCCATGCAGTGCAGCATGCCAGGCTTCCCCTGTCCTTCACTATCTCTCGGAGTTTGCTCAAACTCAGACAAGCTTAAATATATCCCTATTCATCTCAGAGACAAATCCTCTGAGATTAGTAGTAGCTTTTTTCTGTTATTCTGTATTCTCAGTGTAAAGATTGCCTTATCTCTTCCTTGTTCTCTACTTGAAGCCTGTCGGGCGTTCCTTCTTCAATTCTGCCTCTATGCTGCTGCTGCTAAGTCGCTTCAGTCGTGTCCAACTCTGTGCGAGCCCGTAGACGGCAGCCCACCAGGCTCCCCCGTCCCTGGGATTCTCCAGGCAAGAACACTGGAGTGGGTTGCCATTGCCTTCTTCAATGCATGAAAGTGAAAAGTAAAAGTGAAGTCGCTCAGTCGTGTCCAACTCTCAGTGATCCCATAGACTGCAGCCTACCAGGCTCCTCCGTCCATGGGATTTTCCAGGCAAGAGTACTGGAGTGGGGTGCCACTGCCTTCTCCACCCTCTATTCTAATATTCTGCAAAAAATAGCTCGGGTCGGGCGGCCCGCGGGCGCGCGCCCGGAAGCGGCAGCCGGCGACGCGGGGGCATGGCGGCCGCGGCGCTGGGGGCGGCCTGGCGTGCGCTGCGCCCCGCGAGCGGGCTCCTGGGGCCGCGGCCGACGCAGCCGCGGGATGCGCGGCGGCGGGCCTCCCTGCTGTCTTTCTGGGGATTTGTGCCCATGAGAGCGGAGCCTCTGCGGAAGAAGAAGAAGGTGGACCCCGAGAAAGACCAGGCGGCGAAGGAGCGCTTGCAAAAGAGGATCCGGCGGCTGGAGAAGGCGACCCAGGAGCTGATTCCCGTTGAGGAATTTATCACCCCCGTCAAGTTCTTGAATCAAGCGAGGCAGCGGCCGCCGGTGCAGCTCCCCTTTGAGGAGAGCGAGCGGAGCGCCCTGCTTCTGAAGAAGTGGTCTCTGTACAAGCAGCGCGAGCACGAGCTGGAGAGGGCCGCCATCGCATCCCTGCTCGAGGCCCAGCGGGAAGCTGTGCGTGAGCTGGAGCTCACGGCCCCGGAGCTCCAGGCCCCGGAGCTCCATGCCGAGGCCAACAAGCGAGACCCCGGCCTGTTTCCTTAAGAGAGACAAGGGCCAGACCACACGCCGCCCATCGCCAACTACCAGCCCCCAGAAGGCAGGTACCAAGACATCACCAAGGTGTATACACAGGTGGCGTTCAAGAGGTAGAGATGCGGGTAGCCACCCTCGGGACACACCACCCGGCAGAGCCCAGCCCACCACGCTCCCGCATGCTGCTGACCGGCCAGGCCTGCTGTGAATAAACGTGTTGAATCTCGAAAAAAAAAAAAACTAAATACTGTGCCAGGAGACCCAAATCGACATCGAAATGCTTGGGAACACTGCTCTGGTACTTAGGGTTTTCCCTCTTATTCCTGCTTCCTCCCCCTTCCCATTACTTGATGGCAAGACTTGGAAGAATTGAGAAGTACGATAAAGTCTTTACTTAATCCATAGGTAGCCCAGTTGGTAAAGAATCTGTCTGCAATGCAGGAGACCAGGGTTTGATCCTTGGATTGGGAAGATCCTCTGGGGAAGGAAATGACAACCCACTCTAGTATTCTTGTCTGGAAAATCCCATGGATGGAGGAGTCTGGCAGCTACAGTCAATGGGGTTGCAAGGAGTCCGACATGACTAAGTGGCTAACACTCACTTTCAGCCCTTCTTAGCTGATATAACAGTAATAACTTACATTAGTGTATAAATTGATTTTTGGAAGTCTACATGGGAAATTAGAGACTCTACAGAATGGAACTGGAGGGCTAGAAAAATTTTTAGTCTTCAGGTATAAGCTTTGGTATCTTTTTTTTTCCTGTATGCTTAATAATGCAAATATCTCACATGTATTTTCATGCTTTTCATTGTTCAAGCCTGAAAACACATACTTTTGTGTTAAGTTCATTTCACCATTGTATCCACATGCAGAACTGTCTTGAATGCTTTTGTTGGAGTGAATCATTCATCTGCCCCATAAATCACTATTAAACATGATTAAGAAATCAATCATTTCCAGTCATCTATTTCAACAATTGCCCATTTTTTTACTAAGAGTTTGAACCAGCTGGGCCTAATTTAATTGCATTGTGCACACAAGTAGAGGTGAAGTAATAAAGTAAATCAGCTGCTCACTCGTTTTCTACTCTTTGCGACCCCATGGACTGCAGTATGCCAGGCCTCCCTGTCCATCACCAACTCCCAGAGTTTACTCAGAATCATGTCCATTGAGTCAGTGATGCCATCCAAACATCTTGTCCTCTTATCGTCCCCTTCTCCCACTTTCAATCTTGCCCAGCATCAAGGTCTTTTCCAGTGAGTCAGTTCGAGTACAAGTAGAGGTTTTTTTTTTTAATTAATTTATTTTTTAATTTAAGGATAATTGCTTTACAGAATTTTGTTGTTTTCTATCAAGCCTCAACATGAATCAGCTGTAGGTATAAATATATCCCCTCCCTTTTGAAACTCCCTCCCATTTCCCTCCCCATCCCACCCCTCTAGGTTGATACAGAGTCCCTGTTTGAGTTTCCTGAGCCATACAGCAAATTCCCGTTGGCTATCTATTTTACATACGGTAATGTAAGTTTCCATGTTACTCTTTCTATGCATCTCACCCTCTCCACCCCTCTCCCCATGTCCATAAGTCTATTCTCTACGTCTGTTTCTCCTTTGCTGCCCTACAGATAAATTTTTCAGTACCATTTTTCTAGATTCCATATATATGCATGAGAAAACGATATTTATCTTTCTGACTTACTTCATTCTGTATAATAGATTCTAGGTTCATCCACCTCATTAGAACTGACTCAAAAGTGTTCCTTTTTAAGGCTGAGTAATACTCCATTGTGTATATGTACCACAACTTCTTTATCCATTCATCTGTCGATGGACATCTAGGTTGCTTCCATGTTCTAGCTATTGTAAACAGTGCTGCGGTGAACAAAGGGATACATGTATATTTTTCAGTTTTGGTCTCCTCAGGGTATATGACTAGGAGTGAGACTGCTGGGTCATACGGTGATTTTATTCCTAGTTTTTTAAGGAATCTCCATACTGTTTTCCATAGTGGCTGTTATCAATATATATTCCCACCAACAGTGCAAGAGCATTCCTTTTTCTCCACACCCTCTCCAGCATTTATTGTTTGTAGACTTTTTCATGATGGCCATTCTGACTGGTGTGAGGTGATATCTCATTGTAGTTTTGATTTGCATTTCTCTGATAATGAGCAATATTGAGCAACTTTTCACTTCCAGAACTATATGGAATAATAGTGGTGAAAGTGGATGACCTTGTCTGTTCCTGATCTTAGGGGGGAATGTCTTCGGGTTTTCACCATTGAGAATAATGTTTGCTGTAGGCTTATCATATCCAGCTTTTACTATTTTTAGGTAGGTTCCTTCTGTGCCCATTTTCTGAAGAGTTTTTATCATAAATGGGTGCTGAATTTTGTCAAAGGCTGTTTCTGCATCTATTGAGAATATCATGCAGTTTTTATCTTTATTTGTTAATATAGTGTATCACATTGATTGATTTCCATATATTGAAGAATCCTTGCATTCCTGGGATAAACTGAACTTGATCATGATGTATGAGCTTTTTGATGTGTTGCTAAATAACTGTTTGCTAAAATTTTGTTGAGGATTTTTGCATCTATGTTCATCAGTGATACTGGCTTATAGTTTTCTTTTTTTGTGTTGTCTTTGTGGTTTTGGTATTAGGGTGATGGTGGCCTCATAGAGTGAGTTTGGAAGTGTTCCTTCCTCTGCAATTTTTTTGAAAGAATGTTAGAAGAATAGGCATTTGTTCTACTCTAGTTCTGCTTTACTGACTATGCAAAGCCTTTGCCTGTGCGGATCACAATAAACTGTGGAAAATTCTGAAAGAGACGGGAATACCAGACCACCTGACCTGCCTCTTGAGAAACCTATATGCAGGTCAGGAAGCAACACTTAGAACTGGACATGGAACAACAGACTGGTTCCAAATAGGAAAGGAGTGCATCAAGGCTGTATATTGTCATCCTGCTTATTTAACTTCTATGCAGGGTACATCATGAGAAACGCTGGGCTGGAAGAAGCACAAGCTGGAATCAAGATTTCTGGGAGAAATATCAATAACCTCAGATATGCAGATGACACCACCCTTATGGCAGAAAGTGAAGAGAAACTAAAAAGCCTCTTGATGAAAGTGAAAGAGGAGAGTGGAAAAAGTTGGCTTAAAGCTCACCATTCAGAAAACGAAGATCATGGCATCTGGTCCCATCACTTCATGAGAAATAGATGGAGAAACAGTGGAAACAGTGTCAGACTTTGTTTTTTTGTGCTCCAAAATCACTGAAGATGGTGATTGCAGCCATGAAATTAAAAGATGCTTACTCCTTGGAAGAAAAGTTATGACCAACCTAGATAGCATATTCAAAAGCAGAGACATTACCTTGCTAACAAAGGTCCTTTTAGTCAAGGCTATAGTTTTTCCAGTGGTCATGTATGGATGCAAGAGTTGAAATGTGAAGAAAGCTGAGCACTGAAGAATTGATGCTTTTGAACTGTGTTGTTGGAAAAGACTCTTGAGAGTCCCTTGGAGTGCAAGGAGATCCAACCTGGGATCTGAAGGAGATCAGCCCTGGGATTTCTTTGGAGGGAATGATGCTAAAGCTGAAGCTCCAGTACTTTGGCCACCTCATGTGAAGAGTTGACTTACTGGAAAAGACTCTGATGCTGGGAGGGATTGGGGGCAGGAGGAGAAGGGGACCACAGAGGATGAGATGGCTGGATGGCATCACTAACTTGATGGACGTGAGCCTAAGTGAACTTCAGGAGTTGGTAATGGACAGGAAGGCCTGGCGTGCTGCAATTCATGGGGTCGCAAAGAGTCGGACACGACTGAGCGACTGAACTGAACTGAACTGAAATGTTTGATAGAAATCTCCTGTGAGGCCATCTGGTCCTGGGCTTTTGTTTTTGGGGAAATTTTTGATCACAGCGTCAATGTCAGTGTTTATAATTTGATTTTTCATAATTTCTATTTCTTCCTTCTTCAGTCTTGGAAGATTGAACTCTTCTAAGACTTTGTCCATTTCTTCTAGGTTATCCATTTTATTGCCACAGTAGTTGTTCATAATGGTCTCTTATATCCTTTGTATTTCTTCCTTGTCTATTGTAACTTCTCCTTTTTCATTTCTAATTTTGTTGATTTGATTCTTCTCTCTTTTTTTCTTGATGAGTCTGGCTAAAGGATTGCCAATTTTCTTTATCTTCTCAAGGAACCAGCTTTTAGTTTTATTAATCTTAACCATTGTTTCCTTCACTTCTTTTTCATGTATTGCTGCTCAGATCTTTATGATTTCTTTCCTTCTACTAATTTTGGGGCTTTTTGTTCTTCTTTTTACAGTTGTTTAAGGTGTAAAATTAGGTTGTCTAGCCTATGCTTTTCTTGTTTCTTGTGGTAGGATTGCATTGCTATAAACTTCCCTCTTAGGACTGCTTTTGCTGCATCCCATAGGTTTTGAGTTGTGTTTTCATTGTCATTTGTTTCTAGAAATTTTTTTATTTCCCTTTTGGTTTCTTCAATAACCTGTTAGTTATTTAGAAATATATTGTTTAATCTCAACATGTTTGTGTTTTTTATAGTTTTTATTCCTGTAATTGATATCTAGTCTCATAGTGTTGTTGTCAGAGAAGATGCTTGATATAATTTCAATTTTCTTAAATTCACTGAGGTTTGATTTGTGACCCAAGATGTAGTCTATGTCACTTGAGAAGAAGGTGTGTTCTGCATTTGGATAGACTGTCCTGAAGATATCAAGGAGATCCCTCTCATCTAATGTATAATTTTAGACTTGTGTTTCCTTATTAATTTCCTGTTTTGATGATCTGTCCATTAGTGTGAGTGGGGTGTTAAAGTCTCCTACTATTATTGTGTTACTGTCAATTTCTCCTTTTTTGTCTGTTAGTGTTTGTCTTATGCATTGAGGTGCTCCTATGTTGGGAGAATAGATATTGACAATTGTTGTGTCTTCCTCTTGGGCTGATCCTTTGATCATTATGTAGTGTCCTTCCTTATTTCTTGTAATGTTATTTTAAGGTCTTTTTTGTCTGATATGAGGATTGTTACTCCAGCTTTCTTTTGCTTCCCATTTGCATGGGATATATTTTTCCATCCTCTCACTTTCACTCTATATGTGTTTTTAGGTCTGAAGTGGGTTTCTTGTAGCCAGCATATACATGGGTGTTGTTTCTGTATCCATTCAGCCAGCCTGTGTCTTTTGGTTGGAGCATTTAATCCATTTACATTTAATGTAATTATTGATATATATGTTCCTATTGCCATTTTCTTGTTTGGGGTTTGTTGTAGATCTTTTTCTTTTCTTGTGTTTCTTAGCTATCTAAGTTTCTTTAACATTTGTTGTAAAGCTGGTATGGTGGTACTGAATTCTCTTAAATTTTGCTCGTCTGAAAAGTTATTTATTTCTCCATCAATTTTGAATGAGATCCTTGCTGTTTACAGTAACCTTGGTTGTAGATTTTTCCCTTTCAGTACTTTAAATATATCCTGCCATTCCCTTCTGGCCGACTGAGTTTCTGCTAAAAGATCAACTGTTAAACGTATGGGGTTTCCCTTGTATGTTACCTGTTGCTTTTCTTTTGCTGCTTTTAATATTCTTCCTTTGTGTTTAGTCTGAGTTAGTTTGATTAGTATGTGTCTTGGTATGTTTCTCCTTGGGTTCATCCCGTATGGGACTCTTTGTACCTCTTGAACTTGATTGACTATTTCCTTTTCCATGTTGGAGAAATATAATAACTATAATCTCTTCAAAAATTTTCTAATATCCTTTCTTTTTCTCTTCTTTTTCTGGGACCCCTATAATTTGAATGTTGGTGCATTTGATATTGTCCCAGAGGTCTCTGAGAGTATCCTCAGTTCTTTTCATTCATTTTACTTTATTCTGCTCTCCAGAAGTTATTTCCACCATTTTATCTTCCAGGTCACTGATTCATTCTTCTGCTTCAGATATTCTGCTGTTGATTCCTTCTAGAGTATTTTTAATTTCAGTGATTGTGTTGTTTGTCTCTGTATGCTTATTCTTTAATTTTTCTAGGTCTTTGTTAATTGATTCTTGCATTTTCTCCTTTCTGTTTTCAAGGTTTTTGATCATCTTTACTATCATTATTCTGAATTCTTTTTCAGGTAGTTTGCCTGTTTCCTCTTCATTTATTTGGATTTCTGTATTTCTAGTTTGTTCCTTCATTTGTGTAGTATTTATCTTCCTTTTCATTATTTTTTTTTAAACTTATTGCATTGGAGATCTCCTTTACCCAAGCTTCAAAGGTGAATTCTTTCTTCCTTTTGATGTCTGCCCTTCTAAGGGTGGTCCAGTGGTTTGTGTAAACATCGTATAGGGTGAGATTTGTGCTGAGTTTCTGTTTGTTTGTTCTTCTCTGATGGGCAAGGCTGAGTGAGGTGCTAATCCTGTCTGCTGATGACTGGGTTTGTATTTTTGTTTTGTTTGTTGTTTAGATGAGGTGTCCCGCACAGGGTGCTACTGGTGGTTGGGTGATGCCGGGTCTTGTGTTCAAGTGGTTTCTTTTGAATGAGTTCTCACTATTTGATACTCCCTAGGGTTATTTCTTTGGTAGTCTAAGGTCTTGGAATCAGTGCTCCCATTCCAAAAGCTCAGGGCTTGATCTCTCTTTTTGTTGTCCAAGCTAAAGGTGCAATAAACTTCCATGAAACTCAAAGGCAGACCAGAGCAGAGTGATGAGTTGGCAAAATGTGGGGGATCTTTTTTCTTCCCTTTGTGTTGTGTTTAGTCTATCTGTGCTTGCCCCGGGACCACATGCTGAGGTCTTGTATCCTGCCCTTGACTCCAGAGTTTCTATTGCAAACAGACAGACTTTAGCTGACACTGTGGCTATGAGGGCCATGCGCAGGTGCAGCAGTTGAAGATGGCATTGGGGGCGGGCCTAGTGGAGGTATTTAAAAACAAAGAAACAATAAACTATCAATAATAATAACAGGAAAGTGTCTAAAGGTAGATTCTCCAGGGGAGATTATTTTAATTAGTTCTTCTCAGTACTAAAATCCATTAATTTTTCATAATGAAATTGTTTAAGTTTCCACTACTATGGAATTCCGTGCAAACCCCACTCCCAGTCTATGCTGGCACGTGGATTTTCTTGAAGAATCCAAGGTGCCTTTGTTGTCTTCCTCTTACCAGCTCAGGCTCAGAAAATGAGACCCACTCCTTGAATGTCAGTTTCTCAACTTAAAAATGAAAACTGGAGAACCTATTGCATTTCTTTCTAAATGGGATAAAATTGGACTCAGATATTGATCGATGAATGAAACAGACCCTACTTAAAGAGAACCAATAAACATTTGTTAATTTTTATTCTGGCAAAACAAGTAACACAAGGAGAAAAGGACCTTTTCCATGGCTTACTGATTATTCAGTGCATGAGTGGCATATTCAATCTGATGGCTATTAATACAGACAATTCTCAGTAACCTGAGTAAAATAAACTCTGGGCAAACATTTAATCAATACATTGTTGTTTGACTAAAGCAGAATGTAAGCCCTTTAGCTCAGGGCTCAATGTAATCATGAACAACACAGTTCTGAGAGCTTGTCTGCTCTCTAAGGAGAATAATGATCAGTGTTTCCCCGACCAAAATCCAACTATTTGACTAGACCTATGAAAACCATATAAATCACTGGAAACTAGATGCTCACACTGTGCTATTAAAATTGTTACCTAAAAAGTCATCATTTCCCATTACATTAAACGTCTCATCCTATTGGTTCCGCAAACCAATGTTTGCTGTTAAACACTGGTTTATCTTAGGTGGAAGAATTAGTTCATATAAGTTTGGAGGACACTTTTTTTTTAATTTAGAAAAAATGATTTAGGTTATTGTGGTTTATTTTTTATTATAGCCAAGACTCTGTCCTTTTTTATGCAAGAATTATAAATCTCTACCTGCTGCCATGTGAATTGCAGGGACTTCCCTTGGATTGTAACTTCTGTAGATCAATGACACCACTCTGCCTGTTTTGTGGGACTTGCCTTCACCAAAGAATATGAGCAAAGTAAACATGCCTTGTCTGAAGTGTAGAGACTTATTTCATTCAACCATCTTTGTTTTTCTTCTGATATGAGAAACGTATGTCCCAAAGGAAATTGCTTTTTTTCCTTGGATTCTAATAATAAGAATCTATGTAGAGCAGATTCCAAGTCAATGTGAAGCTGTCACAGCCCAAATATAATCCAAATGAGAAACAACCGTTTGTAAACCTTCGTAGCCATAAGTTGCTGGTTTTCAGAAGCTGTTGGTCATTGTAGTATAATATAATGTATAAAATACTGGCTTACACATTTAGAGAGGATTATGAACCCAGTGAGAAAAAGTTATCTTAGGAACTTATGATAGCCAAAACCTTGCTCCAGCCAGATTTCTTTCTATTTTATTACAAACACAAGTTATTTCCACCTTGTGGAACTTACTCTTTAGAAATATTTGTGACACACAAACTAATGCTTTATGTTTATAGATACCCAATCTGTGTCATATATTATGCCAAGGCCTTTTAAATACTCTCCAAGTCTTCAGAATGGTCTAATGAGAACTTATTCTGGGATGCTGTGTTACAGAAAAGGAAATTGGAGGTCAGAGGTCAACAGTACATAGGTCGCAATGAGACCATCAGGATTTCAACTCATGCTGCAGCCTTCATTATGCCATTTTTAAAAATCACCTCTGTTGCTTAACCATACTTCAAATTAAGTGGTTGTTTCAAAAAATCAGAAAAAGTAGAATAGAGAAATATGTGACCAATGGAGAAGAAATAGTTATTCAACCAAAACTCCCACATGCCTTCCCCAGAGCATAACTTAAGAAATAAATTGATCTTCTCAACTCCAGCATCCAGCTTTCCTCTCTTTACCTTAGACATTTAAGCATTTCCATGTAACTGTGCAGATTTCAAGAACAACTTAAAAAACTGTAGCCAAAATTTTTTAATGCGATGATTTCCTTTTCTTTTTTTATGAAAAAAAAAAAACTTTATTTCTTTTGTGTGTGTTTTTATTGAAGTATAGTTGCCATACAATATTTATGACATTGTCATCGGAGTGATTCACAACTTTAAAGGCTATATTCTATTTCTGTGTGTTTATGCTCAGTGGTGTCCAACTCTTTGAGACCCCATGGATTGTAGCCTGCCAGGCTCCTTTGTCCATGGGACTTTCCAGGCAAAAATACTGCAGTGGGTTGCTATTTCCTTCTCTGCCGGGTATTCTTGACCTAGGGATCAAACCCACATCTTCATCTCTTGCATTGTAAGGTGGATTTCTTTTTACCACTGAACCACCTGGGAAGCTCATATCCTATAGTTATAATAAAATATTGGTTATATCCCCCATGCTGTACAATATATCCTTGCAGCTTCTTTGACACCTAATAGCTTGGACTTCTACTCCTCTACCCTGTATTGCCCCTCCCCACTTGCATTTCTCTTACTGCTAAATAACAAAAGTGACTTGTGAGTTGTGTGTGTGTGTGTGGTAGATTATTTGAAAAATACATTAAGGCTTTAAAAATAAGATGGGAACTGTGCCATGTCATTTTTCTGAGAGCAGTTTATAATATTTCCATGAGAATTTTTCATACACTTAAAAAACTATGCCTCAGGATTGGTCTACATCCTTTATTAAATACTTCTGTAGCTGTTGCGTGTTAGACTGGGCCTTCTGATATGGTGACTCTTAAAGATAAGTGTCTACCCTTATATCATTTATATTTTCTATGAAGGACAGATAATGAACTGGCTTAAAAAGGGCAATTGAAATTGTTAAATATTGGGATATTACTTATAAAGGAAATCATCCAGGCAAAAGAGATTGAGACTGACTGACTGACTGACTTTGGGTAAAGTGGTCAGTGGGGGAAGGAATAATTAAGTGGAAGGTTAAATGATGAGAATGAGTCAGACTTGCACGGAATTGGGAAAATACAACCAACTGAAGTCCAGAGAGGAAAATGCAGAAAAAGATGAAGCTGGGGAAGGGCAACCTATGCAGCAGGAATAGAAGGGGAGTCAGCTGGTCTGAAGTGTAATGAACAAGAGTGAGAGCCGGCAGAAGTGGTGAAGAGATGGACATGAACGTGCGCTTTGTCTCTGGCAGAACCGTGAACTACGTAAGTACTTGAAGTCTTGGATTATTTCTCCAGGGCAAAAGAAAGCCATCAAGTGATTTTATGATGAATGTCTTAGCAAGTTCACTTCTGATGCTGTATGCAAAATGCACTGAGAAGGCAGGAATGGAAACATCTACTTTACCTATGACTATTGTCGATATAGTTCCACAGTTCCTGCATACCCATAACCTCAGAAGAAATGCCAATGTCTCAGTCTGCAAAGACTTAGCAAGTGAAAAAGGGAGATCAATGCAGAAGTCATTATAAGAATTCAGTTAATGGATAAGAGTAGCTTGGATTACATGGAGAGAATTAAGCAGATTTGAGACATGTTTTGGAAGTACAGTTCCTAGAATACAATGATGGGTTGGATATGGGGTGTAATAAAAGAATACCCAAGAATAGTCGGCAACTCTCTAGCTGTAGTAACTATACATATGGAAAATGTGAATGAATTTTTCTCAGGTGGAGAAGACCTAACACAGAAGCAACAGCAGTAGAGAATCACAACTTCCATTTTAGACACTGAAAATATTTGAGGGACAAACAACTGGAGCTATCAGTCATCAATTGTGGAATCCAAAAGGTAAGTATTAGCTGGAGTTAAAAGCTTTAGGACCAGGGGTCAGGACATTTACTGCATGTGGGCCGAACCCAGCCACTGTCTGTTTGCATAGGCCTCACAAGATATGGATTCTTTTTCATGTCTACATTGTTGGAAAAAATTCAAAACAACTCAGATATTTTATGAGACATGAAAATTACAGGAAACTCAAATTTATCCATAAATAAAGCTTTATTGGCACCCAGCCACATTCATTCATTTCCATATTATCTATGGCTACATTCATGCCACAAAGGCAGAGTTGAGTCACTGTGACAGAGACCATATGGCCTGCAAAGACAGAAATATTTACTATCTGGCTATTTACAGAATGTTTGCCTACCACTAAGTTAGATGGTATTAAAACTATGGGCTCTGACAGTAGAAACCCTGGAAAGGTTTGCTTTGCTGCTGCACAGCTGCCCTGCTGTCCTGGAAGGATGTGGGAACATGGAGAGAGGACCATCCATTCCCTCGCCTGCTGAGAGCTCCACTTGCGGACTCTCTACGGAAGGAATAACATCACAAGACATGATGAATTGGAAGAGCCAGACAGCATTCCTGCATGGCAAGCTCCAAATTAAGTGTACAGTGAACAGATTTGCAAAGTTTAAAAAAAAACACACGTGGGAAAAGGCTTTCTGTTTATTTTTTCTCCTTATTAATTTACCACAACCACCTTCTAGGGTCCCAGTTTCTGTCTGGGAAGAGAGACTGGCAGGGCCAGGGATCAAAAAGCGGCTGGAAAACCCCAAGAAATTATGGAACCCTCATAAAAGAATCAAAGGACAGTGTTTTTCAAACCACTTGAAACACTGAAGCGTCCATTCTGGTCGTGTTATTGTGTTTTCCGTGATGTGTTAACAACTGTAATGAAGGACCCCAGCAGTTGCGGACGGAGGTGGGATGTTTTCTGTGAAATTCCAGGCTTGAAAATGACAGGATTCACGGATTCTTTCAGGGAGGCCTGTGCTTTAGCATGAAAGCAATGCCTATGAAGGATCTTAACTAATAACCCAGGCAAGTTTGTTTTTTTTTTTTTTGAGGTACAGTTAATTTACAATGTTGTGTTAGTTTCAGGTATACAGCAAACTGATTCAGTTATGTATATAAATAATCTTGTAAATACATATATCTATCCTAATATATATATAATTTTGCAAATTCATTTCCATTATAGATTATTGTAAGATATTGAATGTAGTTCCTTGTTATGTAGTAGGCCCTTGTTGCTTATTTATTGTATGTATGCAGTTGTTGTTTAGTTGTTAAGTCATGTTTGACTCTGCAACCCCATGGCCCACCAAGCTCCTTTATCCACAGGATTTCCATAGAAGGATACTGGAATGGGTTGCCATTTCCTTCTCTGGGGGATCTTCCCAACCCAGGATCAAACCCCACATCTCCTGAATTGGCAGGCAGATTCTTTACTGCTGAGCCATCTGGGAAGCTCTATTTTATATATAGTAGTGTGTATCTGTTGATCCCCAAATCTTAGTTTTTTCCTCTCCCCATCCCCTGCCCCAGGCAAGTAATACACTGGTTAAATTTCAAATAAATAAATGTCTATAATAGAAAATAAACATATAATTTCTTAAATATACTTATCTTTTACTGGTTCTACACAAAGTATTGGTATGGATCACATAGTCTCTGTGTATCTCAAAAGCAATGATAATAGCTCTTTGGGGAAAGGTTTGCTAATAGAAGAAAGAAAAGACATTTTGGTTATTCATCTGAAGATCACAACTTAACAGGGAAAGGTGAGGCAAGCACTGAGTCTGAAAAAAAGCAAACCCTCTTTATTTCACTTTATCTACCAAACATTTGAGCATAGGTGGTATTTTACTAGTGTTTTGAAATATTGACTGTGATGCAATGAAGGCTGGAAGATGCCACATCCATTCATGCATTTTTCTAGAATCCTTACTGTTTCTAATTGTGGTGAACCAACCTCATTCCACCAGTCATGGTTGCTTGCAATGACTTGTCAGCTTTTCCATTTCCTGGTCACTTAAGTACATTCATCTATTCACTTACCTCCACTATTGCCAAAAAGTACACTTAGGAAAAACATCATCCAAGCCATTATATGCTGAACTATTATTATAAAATATTTGACATTTATGCATAAATAGTTCCAGGTGGAGAACCAAGTATGCATATTAAAATTTCTGGAATCTCCCTCCCAGAATATGTTATTATTAAATAGGCTTTTAAAATTATTTTGTCATAATATGTATCACAATGTAATATGATCTATTTATTTGTGTGTATATGTACAGACACAGACACACATGCAAGCCATTCTGTAAATTTCTCTTCAATAACTTTTGGAAGAAAGGAGTACAGACACACTCAAACATATATGACAATTTTGACCTTGACTAACTTAATCTTCCAATGGTCATGAACATGTCTTACTCTGTTTAGAGGACATCAGTAGTGTTAGCAGAGCCCCTTGCATATACTAAGTACCAACAAATAGTGGCTGAATGCAGAGTAAAATCATAGCAGCCCTTTTCTTTTTCAGTCCTCGAGGACCCGGCACAACTTCCAAAAAACACTAAGCTGTTTTCAGGTGAAAAGAACAGCATTCTGTACTTTACAAAGTACAGTTTCTCATTATTCCTTAAGACAGCCCCACAGACTAAATGTTCTTAATGACATTTTAAGATGAGAAAGTTATGCACATCAAGTAACTTGCTGAGACTCATCAAAAAAATAGTTCAGCCCACTGGGCCTTGTATCAAATCTTGTTCTCTTTGCACCATCCATTTTCTGTGCAGCATGAATGACGCAAAATCCTGTCTCTCAGTTACAAATGAGGCAGAGAGGGGTGGTGCCTGCTGGGGAAACTCTCTTGAATGTTGACCCTCAGGCACTTAATGGATTGTCACCATCTCCACCTACAAAACTGCCTCCTCTTCTCTTTCTCAGCTTAAGGACAGTATTTTCCTTGTGAAAACTCACTAAGAGATAAACATCCCATACATAGTGTGTTATATGATTTCAGGTTTAGATCCTTGGCTTTGCTGCCTGCTTAAATCTTAGGCCATCAAACTCAAAGAATTTCCCAAGCCCCCAAAATATTTCAAGTCACGCCTTTGCTCTTCCCATCTTGTGTGGAGTTGGTCTGAAATTTCAACTTACTCCATTAAAAACTTCAATAAATGATTATTTATGGTGATAAATTCATGCTGTTAGGAACTCACCCTCCTTTTATTTATGCTTCCCATTAGTTCCTTTGAAAACTAATTGAGTTGGATAAGTAAGAGGATTATTATTCTCTTTTGGTTTTGGTGTTTTATTGTGTTTTGTCTTGCTTAGGGTATCAGGTTTCAGGATCTGTTCTGTAAAGATTTACACTAAAAGGTATACATGTACAAAATGATAACACATACTCCCAAAGCTACGGTTAACAAAAGCACTTCTGGAGAAGATCTTGGTAAAGTCAAGGATGGATGTTTAGAGGAGTCTGAAGACTAAGTTTTGCGGCCTGAGCCAAATCACCTAGCCAAGCTCCATCTTGGTTTCTTTCTCAACTATGGGACTGGTGATAATCATTCTTTTGAGTAGCTCTGAGGCTCTTGAGAGGATGGGTTTAAGCACAATTTAAACTCTGGAGCACTTTCTAATTGTCAAGTAGCATTATTCACCAACGTATAAAAATAGGCCATTACCCATCATCAAAGAGGAAAAGCAAATGTTCAGCGTTCATCTCGGTTCCCCCGTTGCTGCGGAAAGAGGCTCCTTGTCTCTTTAAGAGCTTTCAGTCACATCTCCAGTCACATCTTAAAGCCTTCCCAGTGGTGTCACTCAGGCGCATCCAGGAGCCAGGCCCTGCTCTGATCTTCCTGGCAGATGGCAGGG
This sequence comes from Capra hircus, assembly GCF_001704415.2. NCBI lineage: Eukaryota > Metazoa > Chordata > Mammalia > Artiodactyla > Bovidae > Capra > Capra hircus. The sequence goes on from NC_030820.1 coordinate 4,410,475, forward strand.
TTTACCGCCACCCTCACACAGGAATTCAGGGCCAGGGGCCCCCACTCTGGCTCTGGGATCCATTGCCTGACAAGTCCTGGTGTCGACCTCAGGCAGGCTGGGCGGAGGTGGAGCGCCATTCACCTGATAGTGCCTGTGATAAAGTGGGCAATTAGGTGCACTTGGAAAATCCTGGCTGGAAACCGGCTGGCATTTGAGAAGCATTACAGCCACGTCAGGCTTCATAAATGTTAATGGGGGAAAAAATCAAGTCTTTCAAGGTCCACCTTGGTCTCTGAGGAAGTCAGGAACTCAGGACCCTGTAGCTTTATCTGTTTCCATGTCTCCCCCACCTTCTCATTCTATTTGCCCCAGACAGGGTCATATATTCTCACTGAAGATGGGAGTAGAAGGGAGAGACTTGAGAGTTAATGTTTCAGGTCTTTGATCTCAGAGCTGTGTGACTTCCTTAGTCTTCTCTCTCTCTCACGCAGACAACACACAGTCACAGTGCTGGGAGTTAATCTGGCGCATGAGCTTACATTGTGTCTCTCACTGGAGTTTCTGGAGTTTGGTGCCAGCTCCAAAGACTCGACGTGTCTTTGATGGCCTCTCTTCACTTGATCCTAACTGGATAGCATCAGCTTGTCAATGATTAAATGAGTCTGGAAGGTGAGTGACAGTTATCCTAAGGGCTCTCAAAAGTTTGTTTCAAGAGATTCGCCAAAATCTCCCGCTGCATGGGATGCACTTAGATTTCCTGTTGATAACAGTCCATGGAAAATCACCGCCCGCCCCTCAGGCTGCCCTGAGCCAAGCCTGTGCATCAGCCAACTGTGTGCCTGCTCCCTCGCTGCCCTGTACCTCTGCCATCTCCCTTCAGGCTGATAAACATTTCACCAGCGAGCAGTAGGAAGTACGTCGTAAGGCTGGTCCAACACGGGGCCTCATTTGGACGTGGAGGCTTTCTGAAACTGAAAAGTCAGGGCTGATTTGGAAAATGTGCTTATAGACAGTGGAACAGGAAAACGGTTTCCTCTCCAAGGCTGGTTCCGCCTCCTCTGCTGGGTGGAGAAGTTGGGAGGAAGGGTCAGGGCGGTTCTCTGAGAGACTGGAATTCCCCTCCGGAGGGGATGAGCAAGACTTTGGCTTTTTAAATTTTATTTATTTATTTATTTTTGCCTAAATTGATATGCTTGCAGAGAGGAAACAGAGGTGCCCACAGGACGTTTTTCATCTTTAAGTAATGATGATGTCTACACTAAGCAGAGGACTTCTAAGGGATGCTGGTGGTTGGGTGATGGGAACTAATTGGGTCTGGGCCTGATTATAAGGAGGTCAAGGGACACCCAAGGGCCCCAGGGTGTGCCCTGGTGCCAGTCACTTGATTGGAGTGTGTGGGGGAGACTGATTGGGGCTGCTCCCCAAAGATTTGAAAGGATGTCTGAGATTCTGAGCCAATGCAGTCACAGTCCCTTTAATGAATAAATAGCCTTGTTTCAGTTGTTGAAGGTTGAGGAGGGAGAAGATAGAGAGGAAAGCAAATGCCAGACGTTGAAGCGCTCTTTACCCGTGTGTATATTGGTCCCTCGTGTTATCCTGTGATGGTGCCAAAACAGACCGAAGTTACATTTTCCCTACAGTGCCTTTTCACTGAGCTTGAAACTCACCTCACTCATTATCTTTGAAGAGTGCACTCAGATGAGCTGCTGACAAAACAGTGTTGAAATAAGCAATTGATTGTGTATGTGTATATTATATATATATATAATATTGGTCCTATATATATATATATATTGGTCCCTGTATATATATATATTATATTGGTCCTTATATATATATATATATATATATATTGGTCCCTGTATATATATATATAGTATTGGTCCTTATATATATATATATTGGTCCCTGTATATATATATGTAGTATTGGTCCTTATATATATATATATATATATATAGGTCCCTGTATATATATATATAGTATTGGTCCTTATATATATATATATAGGTCCCTGTATATATATATATATATAGTATTGGTCCTTATATATATATATATTGGTCCCTGTATATATATATATAGTATTGGTCCTTATATATATATATATATTGGTCCCTGTATATATATATATATATATATATATAATATTGGTCCTTATATATATATATATATATTGGTCCCTGTATATATATATATTATATTGGTCCTTATATATATATATATATTGGTCCCTGTATATATATATATAGTATTGGTCCTTATATATATATATATTGGTCCCTGTATATATATATATAGTATTGGTCCTTATATATATATATATATATATTGGTCCCTGTATATATATATATAGTATTGGTCCTTATATATATATATATAGGTCCCTGTATATATATATATATAGTATTGGTCCTTATATATATATATATTGGTCCCTGTATATATATATATTATATTGGTCCTTATATATATATATATATTGGTCCCTGTATATATATATATAGTATTGGTCCTTATATATATATATATATTGGTCCCTGTATATATATATATAGTATTGGTCCTTTTATATATATATATATATATTGGTCCCTGTATATATATATATAGTATTGGTCCTTTTATATATATATATATATATATATATATATATATATATAATATTGGTCCTTATATATATATATATATATATTGGTCCCTGTATATATATATATAGTATTGGTCCTTATATATATATATATTGGTCCCTGTATATATATATATATAGTATTGGTCCTTATATATATATATATTGGTCCCTGTATATATATATATATAGTATTGGTCCTTATATATATATATATATATATTGGTCCCTGTATATATATATATATATAGTATTGGTCCATATATATATATATATATATTGGTCCCTGTATATATATATATAATATTGGTCCTTATATATATATATATATATTGGTCCCTGTATATATATATATAATATTGGTCCTTATATATATATATATTGGTCCCTGTATATATATATATATATAGTATTGGTCCTTATATATATATATATTGGTCCCTGTATATATATATATAGTATTGGTCCCTATATATATATATATATTGGTCCCTGTATATATATATATATAATATTGGTCCTTATATATATATATATATAGGTCCCTGTATATATATATATAGTATTGGTCCTTATATATATATATATATATAGGTCCCTATATATATATATAATATTGGTCCTTATATATATATATATAGGTCCCTGTATATATATATATATATTATATTGGTCCTTATATATATATATATATAGGTCCCTGTATATATATATATTATATATACAGTTGTTGTTTAGTTGCTAAGTTGTGTCTGACTCTTTGCGACCCCAGGGACTGTAGCCCGCCAGGCTTCTCTGTCCATGAGATTTCTCAGGTAATGGGTTGCCATTTCCTTCTCCAGGGGATCTTCCCATCCCAGAGACTGAACAAGTATCTCCTGCTTGACAGGCGGATTCTCTACCACTGGACCACCTGAGAAGCCCTATATATGTATATGTGTGTGTGTCTGTCTACCTGTCTATCTATATAATGCTGTACACCATGGCATCTCTGTATGTGGAAAGTTTCCAAAGTTCCAGGTTCCATGAGGAGTATTCACACCTTCCAAAAGAGGCATTGCCATGAGCCAGAGCTACTGCCAAAGACCTCCAGAGCTGCTGCGGCCAATTGCAGTTATGGCTTGAATTCTGTACCCCTCACTCTAGCCTGACCTCTTTGAAAACCATTGCATCAGGAAGTGAGGTCTATTTCCCTATCCTTTGACTCTGTTCCTGTGACTTGTGTGGGCCACAGTGGAGGTTAGACAATGTTTGTTCTTAGGCTTGAGATCCCCTCTGTGCTTCCTACTGCTCATTCAGTGCCTGTCTGTCACCATGACACCCTCTCCTGAATGCCTGATGGAGGGTGAGACAGGATGGTAGAGCCACTCCATCCCATTGTCCTAGCCACGGCTACCTTCAGTCAACGGCTGGTTATCCCCAGAGATGTGAATGGGCCCATCTGAGCCCAGCCTCAATGAAACTCGCTGCTTTGAGCCTGCGTTTGGGAGTGGGTTGTTATACAACATTATCACAGCAATAAATAGCTGATACAGTTGCTCTCTGTCTCACGCTGTGTTTCCAATCCTCACCTAGTCACAGTGTTATTAGTGAGCCAGTCTGTGACTTCTTTTACATGACATTTTATTACTGTATTTTGCTTTACCTTAATTCTCTCTTGCTTCCTCCATACCTACCACTTCCCACCAGAACTCTTCTTGTTTTTCTACAGTGTTGTAAATCAACACCAGACAACCTTAGTATTAGCAGGGAAGTTTTCTCAGTCTTTACAAGCATCTTCTTTACTTTGGATTCTTTCTGATGTTTGAGAGAAAGAGAGAAAGGAAAAATAAATTTGCGACACATCAGATGATACTTAGTGCTGTGGAGAAAAAGTCAGCAGCAGAAGTCAGTCATTAAATGTTGAGGGGAAGAGGGCAACAGGGAAGGCACATATCATGGATCGTGAGACAAGGCTTCTCTGAGAAGAGGACTTCTGAGCAAGTCCTGGATGAATTCAGTTTTTCTAGACCACACTGAAGTGGGAAGAGAAACTCCGATGCATTACTACTGATCACCCACTTCAAGGACCGAGATGGAGATGTGAGATTCACCCTGACTCCCCCAGGAAAGTGCCCTTCGTCCAGGGTCACTGCGGGGAGGTGACGGCCCCACAGGGCCTGCAGTGCTTCACATGCTCGATGCTTCTGGTATCAGACCTATAAAAAGCACCTGTTGGTGCAAGCGTCCAGAGAGCCAGATTCTCGCATCTGTACTGCCCTAAGGAAATCACGTGACCTTGGCTGGATTTTTTTCTCATTTGTCAAGTAGGGGGTTGAATTAGATGCACTGTGAGGAAACTATCAGATCTGACCATCTATGCTTTCAAGAGATTGTGCTTGAAATGCAGGTGCTCCCAGGTGCTGCATTGGGCTTTGCAGGGGGGGGGGGGGAAGGAGAAATATGGTAATAATATCACCTTGCCTACATTTACTTATAATCATCTTCAATTCCTCTAAAAAAAGATAGGGACAGAAATAATAATGCAAGGTGGCGAAAAACCATGCATGCTATAGGAATCTAAAGCTATTTCAAGGCCTCCTGTTCTCCCAAATTCAGAAGTAGCTAGTCTGCCTTTTCATGAGTTATCCTGTCTGTAGAGCTTTGATGCTTTGGTGTACCAGATTCCAACTTCAAAGGATTATGTAGAAGCTGATAATTAGAGTTTCTAGACCACACTGAAGTGTGGGCTTGGGCACGTCCCTGGGTGATACGGTCATTGCTAGCAGTAATTCTGGATGAGAGGATACCTACAGTGACCTTCTGTTCATCCTCTGCTCAACCAGGGTCTTGAAACTGTTTACCTCAGATTGAGACTTGAGTCCATTTGTGGGGACTCAAACCCAGCCGAAACCCATGGTACCTGGATTTAGGACCTAATGACACTCAGGTTCTTGATGTTTCATTGCAGAAACAATTCAGTGAGAGACAAAGTGATAGGTAAGAAACGGATTTAGAGAGAAGTGCACTCCACAGACAGTGTGTGGGCCAGCACAGAGGGTGTGAAATGTAGCATGGTTACTTTTTATGGGCTGCGTAATTTCATATGCTAGTGACTGGGAGGATTAGTCCAACTATTTTGGGGAAGGGATGGAGATTTCCAGAAATTGGGCCACTGCCCACTCCTTGGTCTTTTGATACTGCCTTGGAACTGTCAGGGCACCTCTGGGTATGTCATTTATCTTGCTGATTGGGGATCAAGGTCTAGTGGAAAGTGACTTGTCTACCATCTTGGACCCATAATCAGCTTCTGTTGTGTCCTTGGGCTCTGTTATTCTTTAAAAAGTTCTGCCCTGCATCTTCCCTCCTGTTACAGTCTCAATGGAAGATGTTTACAGTGAAGAAAAAGCACAGCAAACGTTGGTTTGTACACCTGCAGCAAAACGGTCCTCTGATGTCTACAGGGAAGGGCGAGACTGCCGCCTCGTAACCTTCCCAGAGTAGCAGAGCTCTTGATATTGATGGCGACTACATGGATGACAAGAGCATCACAGGTTTAATAAAGATTCACATGACATGTGAGTTGAGGGAGGGCTGGCTGGCAAGGAGAAAGGAGGCCAGGATGGAGAAGAATGCTTAAGCCAAAAAGAACCTGGCTTCTTGAGGAAGTGCTGGTAGCCAAAACTCGCCTGCTTGGGTCTGGCTCAGCATACTCCCTCAATACTTGAGGTCAAGGTTGGAGCATGCCGAAAGGGTGGGACTGCAGGGAAAACGTCATATGCGAGACAGGCTGGGGAAGGAAGTGGGCCTGGAGCCGTCAGGGAGGGGCAGGTCTTCCTGCAGGTCTATTCTCACAGCATGATGAGGACAAGGGTGTGAAGAAATCTAATTTCGCTAAGAAAAACTGTTGAAAGAAAAGAGGCAAACGTCACCATCATGTACACAAGCAAGCATACACACACACAAACACACAGAGAAGAATGTTGACTGCAATTGCAAAGAATAAATGATTCTGTTTTCATTCAATTGCCAAAAAGACCTAGCTCTCTCCAACTATTGACTGCTGTCTTTTCACTGGTTCTTTTTTGATTACCCTCCCCCTCCACCCAAATATTTGTAAGTGGATAACCACTTTTGACAGTTTCATACACAGCATTAATTACATATGGAAGTTCTGGAGCCAGATATCTTGAGACACAACTGGAGAACCCACCACTTCTAGACTGTGGTCTGGATACTCTATCGCCATATTTCTTAGTTTTGTCATCTATAAAATAGAAATACTAACTGACACCTCATAAAATTGTTATGAGGATTATATAAGATAATGCATGAGAAGCATATAGAAAATCCACCTTATTTATTATAAAGGCTTCAACTCAAATAAAAATGTAGCAGTTTCTGGTGATCCAATAACATGCAAGAAAAATGGGTGGAGGTTGTGAGAGGTTTAAGAAGGTATACACGAAGAAGCCATCCTTTATCTACAAAATAAGGAGGAAGCTATTCACATGTAAAAAAAAATGAGTAAGACACATATTCAAGACAAAACAGAAAATAAATGCAATTAATAGATATTTTGACTAAAGAGATGGATCATAGATAGATCCTTCTTCAGAATGTATAAAAAGGAAACCCAATTTAATGAAAATTAGTCTTAAAGAAGAAAAAGGCATCCCACATTCTTTGATTTAGACAACACTTCATATGTCATTTAGTTTGAGTTTTTTTTGCTTATTACAGGAATCATTTTTGCAACCTCTCTGAGAGCCTTTCAGTCAGTGAGTGATTCTTTCATGTGGCTCATCTTTCACTCACTCATGAAGCAATCTGTTCCATTTGTGAACAGTTCTAACAGGAAAGATGAGCAAAAACTGCCTGGAGAAATATTTATGGCAAAAAGGACAAAGGATTAATACTGTTAACTTATGAAGAGTATAATGGTAGTACTTCTATTTCTAACAATAGCAGATTGAGTTATTTGTGTCATTCTTTTCTGTTGAAAATAATGAGAAAATTCTGAATAAAATAGTTTAAGAGAATTCTTATAAAGTCAAGGAAGTGATAAAATAATAAAGATTCGCCAGGGCAAAATTGTTGGGAAAGATACAGGCAAAGAATAGCTTGATTTTGTCAAAATGGACAAAATGTCAAAATGAACTTTGTTTTTGAGAATTTTAGTCTTGCAAGAATATCAAGGAAAGAAACCAAGCCCAGAGCCTTCTTGGGCTGTGGCATCATCAATTTAATTAGGGACCCAAAGAGAAAAACTTAGGAAAAGGGTAAGCAAAAAAGAGATGGCATATGAATGGACTTGCCAACAAATTAGCAATTCTTGGTGCCCTTTAAGACAAAACACAGTCAGGTAAAGGAATACAGTCAGATTAGGGTAGCACTAGCCTTGGTAACAATAATAAGCAGATGGAAGAAGTAGTGCAAATTTTCACTGAAGAAAGACGCTGCTCTCATAGACATTAAAATGCTTCTGTAAGAATTAATGAGGAACACAAAGATTTCCAACCACCCAAAGAAATAAGGAACCATGAACAAGAAACAAGAAAATATTAAAATTTAAGAAAGACAGGGAGAAAGAAAAGCAAATACACATTGGAACTATTAGACACAGATCATAAAAAAAAAATATGTTTGCTAGATTTAAAAAGTAAAAACCAAGGTTTATCAGAGCCCTGGTTGCAGTCTTCATTTTTCCCCCAATAAAACTTAACTCTCATAACTCTCATATTGTGCATTCTTTTAAATGGACAGCATAGTTTCCAAGACAGTATAAGGAAAAATTAGAATTAAAAAATGAAAAGAAGCAGAGAGGAAAATGAAGCAAAAGAGGTAGGAAAGAAAATAAAAGTAATAAGATGTTATATTTAAAACACAAGTACAAAAGTAATTGCTTAAATGTAAGTACATAGTCTGGACAGTTAAAAGAAAAGAATATCCACTAGAATCAAAATTTTAAGGAAAACTGGTGCACAGCATAATTCCTAGAGGAGGGGTAATCATACAATATTTTATGAAGATGTCCTCTGAAGTTGTGCAGTGCACACCCTATGTAGTTCTGGATTCAATTGTAGAAAAATAAGATAGAAGAAAAAGTATTATGTGAGCATGAAACAAAGGATAGCTGGTGTAGCTATACAATATTCAACACAGTAGACCTAAGGCAAAAGACATAGAAAGTCACTTTTATAATGATAACAAACTCAATTCATAGGAAGATACAATGATTGTAAATATCCATGCATCTAATGGTAGAGATTCAAAATACGTAAATCAGAAATTGATGGAGGCACAAGAAGGCATAGTCAATAAGAGAACCAAAATAGATACAAGCAAAATGACACTCATCAGGACTTCCCTGAAAGTCCAGTGGTTAACACTTCATCATCCAATGCAGGATGTGCAGTTTTGATCCCAGGTAGTAAAGTGAAAAGGAATTAAAGAGCCTCTTGATGAAGGTGAAAGAGGAGAGTGAAAAAGCTGGCTTAAACCTCAACATTCAAAAAACTAAGATCACGGTATCCAGTCCAATCACTTCACGGAAAATAGAAGAGAAAAAAGTGGAAACAGTGACAGATTTTATTTTCTTGGGCTTCAAAATCACTGCAGACATTGACTGCAGCCATAAAATTAAAAGACATTTGCTCCTTGGAAGAAAAGCTATGATAAACTTAGACAGTATATTAAAAAGCACAGACATCACTTTGCCAACAAAGGTCCATCTAGTCAAATGTATAGTTTCTTCAGTAGTCATGTGCACATGTGAGAGCTGGACAATAGAGAAGGCTGAGAACTGAAGAACTGATGCTTTCGAATTGTGGTCCTGGAGAAGATTCTGGAGAGTCCTTTGAAGCAAGGAGATCAAATCAGTCAATCCTAAATGAAATCAACCTTAAATATTCCTTGGAAGGACTCACGTTGAAGCTGAAGCTCCAATACTTTGTCCACCTGATGCAAAGAGATGACTCAACTGGAAAAGAGTCTCCCTGATGCTGGGAAAGATTGAAGGCAAAAGAAAAAGGGAGCGACAGAGAATGAGTTTGTGAGGTAACATCACCAAGTCAATGAACATGAATTTTAGCAAACCCCAGGAGATAGTGAAGGACAGGGAAACCTGGCATGCTTCAGTCAATGGGGCCACAAAGACTCAGACACAACTTAGTGACTGAATAACAGCAAAAGGGGAACTAAGATCCCATGTGCCTTGTGGTTTATCATATCTCTCTCAATCATTGATAGGACTAAGGAAAAAAATCAATAAAGAAAAGAATAGAGGCTGAAAATTAATAAACTAGACATTCATTACAAGAAGTTAATAAACTTTCATAGAATACAAGAAAGCAATTAAAATGGAAGAACAGGATAGAAGAGACTAATACTGTGGAAACTTGATTCTTTGAAAAGACAAAATTTTAAAACATATGGAAAATTAATGAAAAAAGTGAAAGAGAAAAAAGGAAAGAAGGCCCAAATAATCAACATCATTAAAGAATGAGTTGTCATACCCATAACATAGAAACATTGTTAGGAAAATATTATAAGCACTCTCATCAATGGAATGAAATGAAAATTTTAAGATAAAATTCACAAAATCTTAGAAGAATATAATTTATAAATCTTTCAAGATAAACACAAAATCTGATTCATTTGGAAACTTTTATATCCCCTTAAAGGAAATGTAGAATGACTTAAATTTTACAAGCAATTGTGCAATGTCTTCAAAATCTTCATGCACTTTTACCCAACAATCTCAATTCTTGGAAGCTTTCATAAGAAATTGCACTTAAATGCACAATCTTGTGGCACGAACATATTTCACAGAGTTATTTATACAGAAGAGAAAATTGAACCAAATCTCATGTGAAACCATTTCTGAACATCTAAGGAAATAGAGTCAAAAGAGCCAAAAGCACTTGCTTCCAGTCTACTCGTTGGAAATGTGGGAGTTTTCTTTGTGTTTCAGGCTTCCCTGGTGGCTCAGCAGTGAACAATCTGCCCTTAATGCAGGAGACACAGTAGATGCAGGCTTGATCCTTGGGTCAGGAAGATCCCTTGGAGGAGGGCATGGCAACCCACTCCAGTATTCTTGCCTGGAGCGCCTGGAGAGACTCAGGAGCCTGGCAGGCTACAGTCGGTAGGGTCACAGAGTCAAACACAACTGAAACACCTGAGCACGCATGCCCTTTGTGTTTATTTTATTTGTATTTTATTTGTGCATGCACTATAAATGTCCAGCAACAGAGGTATTTGTTCAATAAATCATGGTGTGATAACATGAAATACAATACAGTTTTTAGAGATGATCATTTTGTGGTAAATAGGAAAAGGAGTATGTCAAGGCTGTATATTGTCACCCTGCTTATTTCACTTATATGCAAAGTACATCATGAGAAACGCTGGACTGGAAGAAACACAAGCTAGAATCAAGATTGCCAGGAGAAATATCAATCACCTCAGATATGCAGATAACACCACCCTTATGGCAGAAAGTGAAGAGGAACTAAAAAGCCTATTGATGAAAGTGAAAGAGGAGAGCGAAAAAGTTGGCTTAAAGCTCAACATTCAGAAAACGAAGATCTTGGCATCTGGTCCCATCACTTCATGGGAAATAGATGGGGAAACAGTGGAAACAGTGTCAGACTTTATTTTTGGGGGCTCCAAAATCACTGCAGATGGTGATTGCAGCCATGAAATTAAAAGACACTTACTCCTTGGAAGAAAAGTTATGACCAACCTAGATAGCATATTCAAAAGCAGAGATATTACTTTGCCGACTAAGGCCTGTCTAGTCAAAGCTATGGTTTTTCCAGTGGTCATGTATGGATGTGAGAGTTGGACTGTGAAGAAAGCTGAGCACTGAAGAATTGATGCTTTTGAACTGTGGTGTTGGAGAAGACTCTTGAGAGTCCCTTGGACTGCAAGAAGATCCAACCAGTCCATTCTGAAGGAGATCAATCCTGGCATTTCTTTGGAAGGAATGATGCTAAAGCTGAAACTCCAGTACTTTGGCCACCTCATGGGAAGAGTTGACTCATTGGAAAAGACTTTGATGGTGGGAGGGATTGGGGGCAGGAGGAAAAGGGGACCACAGAGGATGAGATGGCTGGATGGTATCACTGACTTGATGGACATGAGTCTGAGTGAACTCCGGGAGATGGTGATGGACAGGGAGGCTTGGTGTGCTGCGATTCATGGGGTCGCAAAGTGGGACACGACTGAGTGACTGAACTGAACTGAACTGATACTGATATGGGCTTCCCTGGTAGCTCAGCTGGTAAAGAATCCACGTGCAATGCAGGAGACCCTGGTTCGATTCGTGGGTCGGGAAGATCCACTGGAGAAGGGATAGGCTACCCACTTCAGCATTCTTGGGCTTCTCTTGTGGCTCAGCTGGTAAAGAATCTGCCTGCAGTGCAGGAGACTTGGGTTCGATCCCTGGGTTGGGAAGATCCCCTAGAGAAGGGAAAGGCTGCCCAGTCCAATATTCTGGCCTGGAGAATTCCTTGGACAGTAGAGTCCTTGTGACTGAGTGACTTTCACTTTCACGTTAAAATACTTTGTTACATGTTTTTTTAAAAAATAACTTATAAAACACTAGGCACAGTGTACTATCATTTGGGAAATATATATATAATCTATGTCTATATGGAGAAAAACACATTTCTATACATAAAGAATGAAATCTAAGTAGACAGACCAGAAGAAGGATATTTCTGGGTGGTAGGATCAAAGGTTAACTTCATTCCTCTTTTGGCCGAAAGCAAGTCCAACCTAAACTAAAGGGGTAAGGGACTCAATTTCATCTTTGGGTGGAAGGAAAGAGTGTAGACTGCCGAGGAAGTGGCGGATTGAGGCCTCTTTTCTACACTCAAGAACATATTTTAGCAGACTGTAAAGTTGCTCTTGGAAACTATTCAAGGGGATTGAAATTCTGGTACAGCAAATAGATCACACCATTGATCTGTCTTATCATTGAGAGATATCAAACCGTAAACCCTGAGGTCTGTCTTCTAATGAAACTCTTAAGATGATCAACGTGTTGAAAAATGACTTTTTAAATTACTGAAATATATGAGTCCCTCAACAAGATAATTTTAAGTAGAATGTTAGTTGTCCTAGTCCTTCATTTCTAGCCCTTCATCACTCCGTCTGTCAACTCTTTGGCACACCTTTTAAACACTGCTTTTTCAAATTAGTATCATTTCTATCATACCACTCTGTAGCATTGTATAACCTCCTGATGTGCTGTGCTGTGCTTAGTCACTCAGTCGTGTCTAACTCTTTGTGACCCCATGGACTGTAGCCCACCAGGCTCCTCTGTCCATGGGGATTCTCCAGGCAAGAATACTGGTGTGGGTTGTCATACCTTCCTCCAGGGTATCTTCGCAACCTAGGGATTGAATCCAGGTCTCCCACATTGCAGGCAGAATTTTTACTGTCTGAGCCACCAGAGAAGCCCTAGAATCTCCAGGGGAACTTCCCTACCCAGGAATCCAACCAGTGTCTCCTGCGTTGCAGGCATATTCTTTACCAGCTGAGCTACCAGGGAAGCCCTAACCTCCCGATACATATTCCTTTGTTACTGATTTTTAAAAGGAAATTATAAATGAAATGAGTTGTCAACAATGCAAACTTAAATACAGATATGTGAACAGTCCTTGACATTTGGCAATTAAAGAATATGAGCTAATACTGCTAAATAACTTTAAACAAAGCTCTAAAATTTATCAAGATTTTCTTTCTAAAAAATTTGAGAGAATAGCATTGAAACATGTATATTACCACATGTGAAATAGATCACTGGTCCAGGTTCAATGCATGAGACAGGGTGCTCAGAGCCGGTGCACTGGAACGACCCTGAGGGATGGGTTTGGGGAGGAAGGTGGGAGGGGGGTTCAGGATGGGGAACATATGTACACCCATGGCTGATTCATGTCAACATATGGCAAAAAACACTACAATATTGTAAAGTAATTAGCCTCCAATTAAAATAAATAAATTAAAAAAATTAACTGTTGAATCAAAAAAGATATGATATAGAAGAAAGAAAAGGGATTTGAATCCCTGAATCAGCAGTAAAAGAACTGGATATAAATATATAAAATTAGAGATATAGAATTTATTGTCTTATGGAACCAGATTATTTCATAGAAGAGGGAAATATTCTTTTGTCTGTTTGATATTTATAAATTGTACTTTTTCTTACATTCTTGCATCAGCTTGTGGGTCAAGGACATATGTTTTCTATGCATTTTGCCTTATACACAAATATTATCCAAAAAGAGAACCATAGTCATATATAGAATCATCTGGGTACTTTAAAAAAATCATCATGAGTTTTGGCTCCACACTAGGACAAAAAAAATCAGATTTGGAGGAGTGAGGCTTAGACAGTGATATTTTCTAAAAGCTCTTTCAATGACTCCCATGTACAACCCAGGGTGGAGAATCACTGATTTAGGCAATTTTGAAAACCCAAATGTCCTAGAGAGGAGACCAACCTCAGCACTGATGAGGATATCCTTGAATACTCTTAGGAAGCAGGCAATTATTTTGGGGAGCTTCACCCTTGGGCATAAGTTCTCTTGATTGTATGAGAGGAAAAAAAAGACCAGATCAGGATAAGCTGACAAGGCACAATGTCCTAGAACATTAGGTCAGAGTGCAGAGTGAAACTCAGCTTTACAGGGAAGCAGGGTTAGTAACAGCAAAACCAAGAGTTAACTGTTGTAATACTTAAGCCAGAGCTTCCTACTTCAGGAACAGAATTAACCACTCTGGGGACTCAGAAGCACAAGTCCATCTGGGATCAGTGCAACTCAGTTACAAGTTTCACTGGATTTAGGACTGATACTGCTGCCAAACCTTATTTATCAGTTATGCAGTGACCATTGATTTTTAACCCAAAATAGTTTGGAAACTGCAATGCATTTTATCATCAGTGAGTACACTTAATGTAGTATTCTTTTCCAGTATTACTAAACTGATGGTCTGTCTGAAAATTTATGACATCTTAGATTTCGGGAAATATGGTGTTTCCAGGGTTATCTGGAACTGGGCATGTGGGTGAGACCCGGTAGCAGAGTTAGCTGTGAGAATTTAGGGACAGGAAAGGAAAAGGAGACCAGAACTGAAATGACAGATCATAGCAAAATCACGCTATTGAACAAGGATGGCTTCTGGTTCTTAAAAGCTAGTGCTCTAGTATGAGAAACAGGCTGAGATAAGTGATGTACCCTGAGAATATTGTCCCCCAGGCACAAAATGGTTTGTTCGTGAGACCACTTTTTCAGCTGCTTACGCCCTCTGTTGGTGGTAGGCAGAGTGGATTTGCTTTTCTCTCTCCAAGTCTCTAAGTGGGAAGGTGGGAAGTTGTGGAGTGTCACTGCCAAGTTCTGTGGAAAACACTGTTTGCTTTAAAAACTGTAAAGGATCAAGATCGAAAAGGACTAGGGAAGTCCTTATTTGGTTAATGCAGACTTTATTTGCAAAAGAAAGAATCTACTTGCAAACAGTTAAATATGCGACCATATGCTTTCCTCTGCTTTTTCCCTCCTGACGCAGAATTGGAGCTTAAGCCTCTCTCAGACTTTTCCATCATAGCTGGAGCTTCATGCCAACGTTTCTTAACCACAGAGACCCATTTCTCATCTTGCAAAACTTGTGCCAGAGCAGAACTCCCACTGACTTGCAGAACACTTCTGACACAGGCAGACCCCTGAGAGCACAGAGCGCGATGAGCAAAGCAAAGACTCTGTCCATCTCCTGATTCTCAGTTCTCAACAGGGTGGGAGGTGGTTCTGGTGCTGTTCCCCCAGGGGGAAGAATCCCACGCACTGAGGATAATTTCTACACATGGCAAGTAGGAGGGCAAAATTAAATTTGCCTCCCCTTCTATCTTAAATTTATCTTCCTCTGCCATGTACTCACTCCACTAAAACATGGTATGAAAATTCCAGCACTTTACTTTGCACTTTCCAGCAACCCTCTCTAACCAGTAGTAATCTGATCTAGCTCATAAAAAATCCTAATATGGAATGACTTAGAATAATGAAAGAAATTGGTACTCAGCAAATTGGTAACAAGACATCAGCTTGGAGAGTATTAGATCTCAACAGTAGAGAAGCAATATCTGATGGATATAATAATTATTATTATGATTATTGGATTTGCTGCATTGAGGCTAAGAATCCATCCATTGTAGAATTACACTCTCCATACACACATTTAAGGATTCTTTGGAAAGAGACTCACAAACTTATAGAAGAAATTTATGGTTTCTGAGGGGAAAGATAGGGGGAGGAAATAGTTGGGGAGTTTGGAATAGACATGCACACACTGCTCTATCTAAAATGGACAACCAACACAAATCTACACTATAGCACAGCGAAATCTGCTCCATATTTTGCGGCAGCCTGAATGGGAGGGGACCTTGGGGGAGAATGGATACGTGTATGTGTATGGCTGAGTCCCCTCCCTGCTCACCTGAAACTATCACAACTTTGTTAATCAGCTATACCCCAATTTAAAAAAAAAAAGTTTAAAAACTATTCCTTGGGAGTGATTTGTAGAAACAGTATTGCTTAAACAGGTCTGTAACAATGAGCAGTTTATATTTAATTCTGAATTAGATTCAGCTTCTGATTTTCACACTTTCAGGTATCAGATCTGCTGTTGTCTAGGGAAAAAAATGTTTGCCTCACAATTAAACCAACCCCGTCATTATTTCCAATGCACCTTACAGCTTCAGGAAACAAGTACACAGGACTGTGTTAGCTTGGAGTCTTCTCCTCCCCCTCAAGTGAGGAATCCCCAGACAAAACTTCTCTTGTGTTTCCTTGCTTTGTCCCTGCCAGAACTACAAAAAGAGAAATCATATTCGGGAATGGTTGTCCTGAAAGGGAGAAATAAGCTAGCATGTTGAAACATTTAAAAACATGCCGTGAATAATTATGTATTATGGGTTGTTTACATGTGCATACACACACATTTATATGTGCTTATATATGTATATGTTTATCTTATAATGACAGCACAAGAGCCAAGATTCCTTCATCTCCATATTATACAACTTAGATTTATCATCAACTCTAGTTTCTTGAGATTGTCTAGGGAGGTCAGACTAGAAGGAGTGGTCCCCTTTAACTTAAGATTGCAAAATTTTATAATTTATATACGCTTATATTTTCCTACAATTTGTACATATTATGACCAGCTTAATAAGGTAGAAAACATAGGCAGGTCATGTGCATGCTTTTCCTTTCCTCCTGAAGGGCCAGGTGTGAGATTTAAAGATTTTGTAGGTAAGTGAAAGAAAGTGGAAGTGAAAAGCTCCGAACCACCAGGGAAGCCCTGTAAGTAATGGCAACAAAAATGACTATTGATGTCCAGGTATGTTTTGAAAGGAGAATATATTATTTTATGCTTTTTTATATTCCATATCATATTTATTTCATTGCTTTGACTATTAAATATCTGTGAAGTGACTGACTGTATGAAGGAAGAAAGAAATGAATAAGTGAATGAAAAAACATGTTCATATCCAACAACATGTATGAAATCTACAACAGGAATGCATCAGACAGTAACTATTTCAGGCCCTGCAATATCATAGTTTCTGTTGCAATTATTCACCTGACACTTTTGCGCAAAACTAACATAGACAATGCGTAAACAAATGAGTGTGTCTGTGTTCCAATAAAACTTTATTTACAAAAACAGTCTGTGGGCAGAAATCAGCCAATGAGTCATAGTTTGCCAAAGGCTGATCTAAAGCATTCAGGGAGATTCTTTATTCTCAAAATAACTGATTAACTTACAGGTAGTTTAATGATTCACAAGATTGCATGAAAATGTCAGCTCAGAGGCAACACTTCTCAAACTGTGTACTAGTGAGCCGTCAATACACAGATGGTGCACAGGACTAGCCAGACTTCTGTATTTTCTGTCTCCACTGTCACCAAATTCCTACTAGCCTCGCTGCATTTTATGTGCTGTCCCCATTTCTGGGCTAAATGGGGGAAAGGGGATAAATGGCATAAGAGGACATTACATGCAACTGCAGGCAGCCCAAATTGTCCACCCGTTAGTCACTTTGGATTTTCAGCTGAGTGAATGCTGCATTCATGAATGCCCAGAGACAGCCTGGGGAAGGTCCAGACAGTCTGCTGGCAGAAAGAAAGCTGAAAGCAAAGGAAAGCTTGTGTCGATTGTCATCTCTAGTTATGAGCCTGAGAAACTGTAGCTATGAATCAGCTTGTCTGAGGCTCTGCTGTCTTTATTTGCAACAGTAAGGAAGATAATATTTTAAAAAGCTTTTAGGAATAAAATGAGCCTTAACCACTAGAGAGAAGAATCACAGTCTGCAGCTACATTGCCTTGGGGCCTAATGATGATTCATTGTAAAATTAGACCAATTAAGCACCCTCCCCCAATTCTGTAGTCTTGAGAGAGTTAGATAAGATCATTGGTTCCCTTTGACTCATGGAATCCTAAAACAAAAGAGATCCCAGAGATCTTCTGGTCATGGGGTCATGGAATAGCACATCTCACTTGAGGACTGAGTCCTGGTAAGGTGAGTGGTGTCCAGTGATTCACAGCTTGTGGGTGGGGAAGGGAGAACCTAAAGCAGCACTCTCAGTTCTGGGTTGATAGATTGATGGGTTCATTCCTTAATACAATTACTATTCAACCAATGTACTTTATATATGGTTTCTCAAAGTGATTTTATCAGAGAACCCTTTTTGGTTTTTCACAAAGAGCTGAGAAGACAGATATTCCCAAGAACCTCCATCAGGAAGCACTCTGATTATTACTCCACACCCTCAAGTCTTTAACCCACACATCCACTCTACTGGTGAAGAAAATGAGGTCCAAGGAGTCTAGGCTGACGGTTCCTAGATTTGTCTGCACATTAGAATGACTCAGGAATCTTTTAAAAATCGCAAAGCCTATGCCACATCCAAACCAATAAATTCCAACTCTGGGGCGGGGCAGACACACAGTATTTTTTGAAGTTTTCCAGGGATTTCAATGAGTAGAAAGCTTCAGGAACCACTGGACCAGGTGATCTCTCATGTTATACCTCATGTTATACCCCATAGAAATCAGGGGTGGAGGCAGCTCTCTAAGTGCCAAGCAATGAAAGAGGTGAAGATAAACTCATGGGACATATCTTTCTGCCACATGTGAATGATTCAAACACCTCAGCTCTTCAGTTTTAAGGCTTCCCTTGTAGCTCAGTCGGTAAAGCATCTGCCTTCAGTGCCGGAGACCCAGGTTCAGTCCCTGGGTTGGGAAGATCCGCTGGAGAAGGAAATGGCAACCCACTCCAGTATCCTTGGCCTGGAAAATCTCATGGACAGCAGAGCCTGGTGGGCTGCAGTTCATGGGGTCACAAAGTGACTGAGCGACTAACACTTACTTACATTCCTTGTTTTAGAAAATGAGGTCAAAGATTTTAAGATCTCTGCTTTCTTTCAGACATTTAAGGTCATTTTTTTTTTTTTTTTGGTAGAAGTTAAAAATGTAGCGGAACACACAAGAACATGTTTATATCTGTTTGTAGCATAATCGCCAAAATTCTGCTTGAGATTCTAATTCATCACTCCCTATGGGGCTTCCCTGGTGGTTCAGATGGTAAAGAATCTGCCTGCAATGCAGGAGACCTGTGTTCAATCCCTGGGTTGGGAAGATCCCCTGGAGGAGGGTATGGCAACCCATTTCAGTATTCTTGCCTGGAGAGTTCCATAGACAGAGGAGCCTGGTAGGCTATAGTCCATGGCATCCCAGAGTCGGACACGACTGAGAGACTAAGCACGTGGGACTGGTAGCACTGATTTTCCATTGTTTCTCTGTGTTTGTGTGTGTGTCTTCCTAACTTATTCATCTAGGAGTTTTATTTCCATTTATCATCCAGGGCAGGGGCATTGTTAGAGATTCCAATGAGACAAATCCATACCAAAATCAACAAAGCAGAGACATTGACCTCATTTCTTATTGCAGAAGGCAAATTCCATGCCATTTTCTAATGCTTCTGGGTCACAGAACCGTGACTTTTTTTTTTTTATTTAATTGTTTTTCCTGTCGGGTCCAGGTTGAGCAGTGATCCTCCTCCTGCTGCTGCTGCTGCTGCTAAGTCGCTTCAGTCATGTCTGTGACTGCTGACATGCTGCTGACTCTGTGCAGCCTCATAGACGGCCTCCTACCAGGCTCCCCTGTCCCTGGGATGCTCCAGGCAAGAACACTGGAGTGGGTTGCCATTTCCTTCTCCAATGCATGAAAGTGAAAAGTGAAAGTGAAAGCTCCTGAAGTATACATAATGATAACAAACCCATATCACTGCCCTGATCTCATGTGCAACTTTTCTTTCTCTCTTTTGCTGCTAGGAAACCCATGTAAGCTGCTCGTATAAATGATTACAACACCAACGCCTTTTTAACTAATCAATTTACAATTAAAAATTAAATTTTTTTTGGGGGGGGGGTTGCTACACAGTGTGTCATACGAGATCTTAGTTCCCTGACCAGGAATGGAGATCAAACTCCTGCAGTGGAAGCATGGAGTCTCTACCTCTGGACCTCCAGGAAACTCCTGTCCAGCTCCTTTTACTGTGGCCCTGATTTGGAGGCCAGAGAGGAGTGAGCCCCTTTGAACTTTCAAAAGAGATATGGGAACACCACTGAGTAAGCCTTTAAAGAGAACAGGAGGGGCTAATCCATATGCGTCACTATCTGCTTTGATCATAGATCCCCATGCATATATTATTTGTAATATATGTCCCCGCGTGACATGGGAAATGGCCATTAAAAATAATTTGGCTTCTTGCTGAGATCTGTGAACTTAAGTGATATGAATGTGTTCGTTCATTTCTGCAACGATTAATGCATGAGGCCCTGGGTGCCAGGCATAGCATACAGGAGTGGCTCTGCCTACAAATTAGCAGATCAGTCTAGGAATCCGGGAAACAATTCCAATATTTCTGGAATCCAGAGCCCTGTGTTCACATTCCCAGGCTCTGCCATGCAATGAAAGTGGAACCATAGTGATGACTGAACTTCAAGAGATCTCAACTTGCTCACTGAGAAAATAAGGAAAATAGTTCCTCACAGGGCGAGACTGAGCCTTGAATGACATACTGTATGTAGAGGGCCTAGGTTAGACTAGGGAGTCAGCAAAAGTTAATTCCTTTCTTCTTTACATGACGAGTCTCTTATCCCCTAGTCAATATCCTTCCATCTGACCTTGTGTTACTGACCTTATGTCAGTCACAGCCAGGTGGAGAGATTCAACTCTCTTCGAAGCGAGACCCACCAGCCTTCACCTGCCAGCAGACATTTATTTCATTGCCTTAAAAGGAGCTCTGGGCTGTGCGAAAAGGAGGAAGAGAAGCAGCTTCACATCAGGATGAGTTTACTGCTCTCTGCTCCCTGTAATTTAAAGGGTTAATTTGCTTTCATGTTGCGCCCACTGAGAATCATCGTTATTATGGGATGTAGGTTCCCACAAAAATAAAGAGAGAGGCTTTTTTTTTTTTTTTTTAAAGCATAAACTAGCAAGACCAGAGTTAATTTCCGTGAGAGTCAGAAGAGCAAAACTCTGGGCCAGTCTTTGGATATTCACGTGGAACACTTTCTGTCCTAGAGACCATGCTTGAAAGGCAAGAACCCCACATCTTGAATTCACTTTCCCATAAAAGCTGCAGAAGTTACTGCAGGAAACAAAAAGCAATTTACGGTAAACAACCCTCCCCCTCACTGCTTCTCCCATTGCTGTTCACTACCTGAAAATCCTAGCACTGGGAGGGAGCTTTCTTTGACTCTATTACTCAAAGTGCAGACCATGGGCAGTAGCTGTGGCCTTACCTAGGAGGTGGTTAAAAATACAGTGCGTTCTGTACACACTGCTATATTCAAAATGGATAACCAACAAGGACAGCCTATTGTATAGCACACAGAGCTCTGCTCAGTGTTACTTGGCAGCCTGATGGGAGGGGACTTTGGAGAATGGATGTATACATATGGCTGAGTCCCTTTGCTGTCTACCTGAAATGGTCACAGCATTGCTAATCACCTATATGCCGATACAAAATAAGAAGCTTTTAAAAATGCATCTTGCTGTCTACTCCAGATATACTGATCAGAGTCTCCATTTTCAAAGATTCTTATGCTCCCCAAGATTGAGGAACAGGATTTTATTTGGGAACCATGTGGTCAGGGCACATAAAGCTGTATTTCTGAACTGTCGAAATGCTGATCAAAGCCCTATTTGCTGTTAAGTCTTTGATAGCTATTTTCCTGCTGTAAAAAAATCGTTAGCATAAAGGAAGGCCATAACACCAACCGCTCCATGTGGGAAATTTAGACTCAAAGAGTTTTAGAACTGTGCACAATCTATCATAGACCTGCTCTCATCAGGTCTACTTGGAAACCTGCCTGTACATGCAGTAGCGTTTTTGGCTTTAAAATGTCATTGTCTAGTGTGAATTGTATCATTCTTACTTGTGACTAGCACAGGCCGGTTTTGAAAACCATCCTTTTTTTCTTGCAGCAGTGATTTTATGGAGGTCTCTGGGTAGAGAAGATACTGTTAGGCCTACCTAAACTCTATCAAGAAAACCTAAGGGTGAAAAAAAAAAAGAAAAGAAATTTAAACACAAGCGTTAGGGTTACTTTGGAAAACTTCAAAGTTCTTGTTTAATTTCGTTTTCTCATTTGGCTTTTGTTGCTGTTTTTTAAACTGAGACAAGGATGGGAATTAATAAAATAGTGTCCAGTGTGCAAAATAGGCGGTTAATGTCTAAGAATAATTATATCACAAGGTGTAATTTTACCACCCAGTCATGGAATTCTGACTCATTTGCAAGCATAATTTATTAGCAAATAGATGTTGAGTTTTAGCCATGTGCAAGTTATGTTACAAGGGCTTGGGAGGAACATGAGATGAAGACATCTTGCTGTCATGGGTTTCCTGTAACTAGTGGGGATAAAGGTGTTTATTGTTCATCATGACCCAGGACCCTATGAGTGGCGCCGGGGAAAAGGGAGAGACGCAGAGGCGGAGAGATGGATCAGAGTCAGCAGAAAACACCTCACCCCTGCAGGTAGCATCGAAGAGCTATTAACCAACAGCTCAGCCTATTGTTCGACGTGTCCTTGCTTTCCTGAGCCAGCTCTCTACAAACCCTCCCTGTCTGTCACCTGGGGAAGGGTAAAGAGAAGGGTGTTGCAGTACCCTTGCCCTCATGGGCAACAGGAGACGGGAGCTGGCGGACCTGGCCTGCGACCCCCCTGACAGGCGCATCCCTCACACGGCGGCCTAATGTGGCCTGGTATGCTTTGAAGGCCTCACATGGCGGTGGTCTTGACATGTCTTTCAGTGGACACTGATTTTTATCACCAATCCATAACAAACTGTTCTGCCGACAGAAGGAAAAGTGGGGGGTAGGGGAGAGGTGTAGGTAGCCGAGAGCCGTCTGCCTTTAGAAAACGTTTAGAAAGATCAATATAAGCAGCCTTCAGGGCCTCCTCTGGCTGCCAGGCTGCTGCATGGGCACTGCCCCATGTGGCTAACAGCGGACTGAAACCAGGAGTCCCACTTATGAGCTTCTAGCTACTAAAGAAAGTTTGTACGGATGCAAAACAAACTGGTCATGCTCAACATTTATATCAGTGTGTTCATGTATAAGCCGTTGTCAAAGCTCCTGGAGTGGAATACCTTAGATCTGTGCGTCTCACCTCATGTAGATTCTATCTCAATACAAACACATGCGTTAATTAAGTAGCCTAGCTGGGTTTGGAGGGCAGGGACTAGGGGTTAGAGGAGACATGCTTTGCCTGCCATTGATAACTGTTAGAACTGAATGATGGTGAGTTCACAGGGGTCCTTTGACCATTCTTTCTTTAAAACAAAAAGGCAAGGAGGTGGTTAAGTCAGAAGACTGGTGGTTTACCTTTCCAGAGGAAGGAGGGGGCAAGCTCAGAGGTGGGACGGGGAGCTGGCTTGTCTGTTTCTTAACCTTGGGGGTGGTTCCACAGGGGTTCGCCACTAAGCCACCTGGGAAGCACCTTCGATCTTTTCAGCACTTACAAGTTAAATTTTGTTTGATTCTCTTTCTCTCCTCCCCACTGGGATGTGAGCTGCACAAAAGCAGGGGTTTGTGTCAGTCTTGCTCTCTGTCCCTAAAACAGTGCCTGGTGCATAGGAGGTGCTCATTAAATATTTGCTGAATTAATTGAATCACTAAAAGGGCAGAGGTGGGAGTAGGAATTGGTATTACAAAGTCAGTCTTTGGTATAATAAATTCATTGCTTACAAATGGTCTTGTAGCTAAAGAAAATCTATTTTACCTTATTCCATAATATTTTCTACTGTTTATTTTGTAAATTGCAGGTAGAATACACTTTGAATGTTATGAATTTTGGAGCCTGACCCAGGATCCTTGTTTGTACCATGGATTTAATCAGAACTCATGTTCTGAATTCCAAACACCAGCGTGCAAACTAGCCTTTGAAATATGACTTAATGTATTAGAGCTGTACCTTGAGTCACCCCCAGGTCAAGCTGTGTATTCCATGGACACTCCCCAGATTTCTTTCACTGCAATCAGCTAAAGGACACATTTTTCAGCTGATATCCTGCTCTTGTTATGAAGGGAATTGATTCTAATTGCCAGTTTCCTGCATTTTTCTTAAACATTTAGCCTTTGAAAAAAAAAGCGCGATGAAAATTCCACACGTTACTAGGATTACTTCATAAACAGAGCAGTCTTGACTTTGGAATTCCCCCCAGACTCTGAACTGAGCTTCCCCATCCAGAAAACCTGAATTCATTCTGAAATGGGAGGAAACTAGGGCAAAATGTTATCTGGAGCTATGACATTTGGCTTCCAGAGAACACACAAAATGGACACACATCAAATGTCGGGCAAGCTGATAACGGACAGGAAGTACCTCTGTCAACACAGTGAGCTTGACCTTTGCTGGCAGTAAAATCCTGGATGCAATGCTTCTGCTCTGAAACAGTCTCCCAGGGAGCAAGCAAAGCCTGGCCTGCAGGTAAGGATGCAGGCCCCTGGTAGTTGAGGAGTGCAGAACAGCCCACAGATCATCAGACTGAAGTTTGGCCAACAGAGAGGGCCCTGTGTTTTTATCCGTTGTTGGAAGATGAACAAGACAGAAAAATTGACCCTGGTTCCATGTCTTCCCTGGCTCCATTATCAGGGAAACAGGACAATATAATACAGAAATAAAATACAGGAACTTCCTCTTTGCCATCATTTTGAATCGGTCCTGGCACAAATTTGCACTGACATCAGCTCCCAACGGGTCCAATATGAAATTTATCTTCTTGAAAATGTGACCCTTGGCTGCCAGTAGACCAAAAATGTAGCCAGCAATGGGGCAAATAAAGATAAAGAAGTTTGTGCAGGACAAATGCTGCATTTCCTACACACAGCTTTGTAACTCCCCTGTCCCAAGCATGAATAGAAAACAAATGGATATAGTCAGCCATCGGGAGCCTCTGCTGTGTTATTTGCCCACTGCTCAGGGTGATAAAGTAGATAATCTCCTAGGCAGGATTGGAACAGGATGACTAATTGATATCACTATGAATAAACAGCATGTGACACTTACAAGGCAGGCAGGCTGGACTGTTCTAAAATATTCTGTGCAATTCACTAGACATTTGCCCTGAAGACCTCATTTTGTTTTCGGGCATAGTCCTCCTTGGTTTTAAGGTTCAGGAAATGACTGTGTGCGCCCACATTATGTGTGTATGTGCGTGTGTGTGAATGATTTAAGATTTTTTAAGTGTCAGACATGCTGTTTTGCTTAGCCATTCTTTGAAAACCCAAGTTCAATTTTAATTAAATCACATATGTTTGGAACTCAACATGTATGCCTATTTCCCTTTGACTGTCTTTAGGTTACGGTTTAATAACTTGGGTCTTATTTTGCCCTGCTGCATATTTTTATTTTTCTCTATTAACGTCTTGCATTTATACAGCTGTTTTCAAAGCAGCTGTGAAATATTTTTGAAATTTCTACCCAAGGGGAAGAAGCAGGGAATATGTAATATTGAAAAAGAAGGAAAAAAAAAAAGAGATAAACATTCTTCTGTGGGGTTCAGTCAATGTATTTCACATCTACCAGGAAATCAGCTAAGCTAAGTAAACATAGACATTTTATATGGCAAGAACAAAGTAATAGCCTTTTTACTTCAATAAATCACTGTCACAATTGTCCTAAAACAGTTTGTTTTTGAGGACTAGACTTTTTGGGAAATTCTCTTTCCCAAAATATCCCCTTTATCTGGTTCTTCCTGATATCAGAAATTCCACCGTTTAAGAGGCTGCAATAAAGCCACGTGGTACAAATATCTCTGCAAAAGGAGGGGCCCCCGAAATATTTACACTTCAGGGTGAGGTGTTTCATCAAATGTGATAACTAACTGGGGTGTGTTTTTCTCCTGAAGCCACTGATTTCTAAGAGGGAAGGGTGTCAAGATAGTGGTGGGAAGTTCTGACAGCGTGCATTGGAAGGTGTTAAAGACGAGAGTCAACAATCCTCTTAACATGCTGAGGGGTTTGTTTTAGTCTGTGAACCTGTGCAGTTAAACATCTGCACGAGAGTCTCAGAACAGACGTTTGGGCATACAAGAGTGGTGCAATGTGGCAGCTTTTCCCAACTCTCCTAGCTTCCTCTTCATCCCAGCATCTCTGAAGCCAAACTCTGTTTACTCGAAAGCTGTTCCTGATGAAATTGTCCTGGGCATATAAGCAAGGCAGAGACAGAAGAAAGTTAGAGAATTGCCATTCAAGCTTATCCATTTGCCAGTCGTTAAAATAATCTGAGCTCCAAAAGAACATTGCTTCCCCAGAGTTGGCAAAATGTTCCCCAGCTCTGCACCTCTGAAAGGAAAGAAAGGGATATGTGGGAGTCATTTCTAGGGGGGACCTCTGTCTCTTCCATGTGTTACTGACCAGGGTTCTTGGCCTCCCTGTATTGTGCTGTGCTTAGTTGCTCAGTCATTTCTGACTCTTCGTGACCCTGTGGACTGTGGCCTGCTAGATTCCTCTGTCCATGGGGATTCTCCAGGCAAGAATACTAGAATGGGTTACTATGCCCTCCTGCAAGGGATCTTCCCAACTCAGGGATCGACCTGGGGTCTCCTGCATGCCAAGTGGATTCTTTACCAGCTGAACTACCAGGGAAGCCCTCTTGGCTTCCTTAATCAATAGAAATTGGTAAGAGGCCCAGCAAGCAATTCAGGCAAGGCTCTATTGGGGCCCTTGCTATAGCAAGGGGGGGTGGTCAAGAATAAGTAATAAGTTTCCTTTCTTGTTCACACCCCAAGTTAGGGTTAAGGGGTGAAGGGTGGGGTGGGGGGGGCAAGCTTGTTCCTTATATAGGGTGAGAGTAGGTCCAGGTCCAGGGGTCTGGCCTGAAAGGTGGCTTAGGTGATTTACCCCCACTTAGGTGGTATTGAGTGCAGGGGGCACAGGCAGTGCTTTCAGTCCCAACACCCTGTTTTTGTTCCTGGCTCTTCAGAAGTGGCAGTTGGGCTTTTTGGTCCGTTTGTATCTTGTTGTCTGTTATTTGCTCCAATTGTGCAAGCACTCAGTTACTTTTAGTCCCTTATAGTTTCAGCGTATTTTGTTGCTCAAGAATACGTGTGTTCAGGTGCAAGCACTGCAGCAAAGGATCCCAGGTCCCAACCTGTCTCATGGGCAACTTGCCCCTCTTTGCAGTCCACCTGTCCCCTTCTCCCACCACACACGTGCCACCGTATAACCGGGAAGGACAGAAGGACGATGCAGTAGCTGTGTGGAGGATCGTCCAGCAGGCTGTGAGGATTCAGGAGCTATGAGCTTAGGGAAGACCCTCCTCCTTGAGTGTCTAGGAATCTGTCTATAAGGGGAGACTCCCAGATACCTCAGAATTCAGCCAGTTATGTTACTGTCACGAGTTTGCTGTCTCTGAGCCACGTGTCTAATCAATTACACATTTTTTCCCCCTTTCTTTCACTTCTCTGGATCTGAAATAAAACCTAAACTCATCCCACACTTACTTTTTTCCTTCAGAGCACTTACCATGGTTTTTACTTATGTTTATTTGTGTACCTGGTCTCCTGGACATGATCAAGGAATAATTGCTGAATTTTACTTGTTCAGTGCTGTCAAAGACTAATTATTTTGTTTTGTTTTTCAAAAATGTAAATCATGGCTCAACTGCAGCAATAGAATGAACATACATTAAAGATTTCAACTCCATTATAAAGGGAATAGGATCACGGAAAACCGGTTCCAATGAAATATCAGAGGTTATTATAGGCATTTTACAAAAATGCACTAAAATATCCAAGATAGATATAAAACTGATCAACATCTCACAGAAGAGCCAGACAGACACTGTAAGGCTCCATGGTGTAGTGATTATCACATCTGCTCTACATGTAGAAGGTCCTGGGTTCAATTCCCAGTGGAACCACAAGTTTGCATGTATTTCCATTCAGTTACTTTTTAGAAATGACTTTTTTCTACAAATGGAAGACTAAATCTTCTCCTGGATGAAAATTAACATCTCCACTATACTGTGACTCAAATAAAAGTAAGATCATGTCTTTCATTTTACTCAAATTAATTAATTTTAGAAAAAAAAAAACACTTTATGCCTTATTTAAAAATGAAACTTCCCAGGAGGCTCAGTAGTAAAGAATCCACCTGCCAGTACAGGAGACACAAGAGACTCGTGTTCAATCCCTGGGTCAGGAAGATCTCCTGGAGTAGGAGATGGCAACTCGCTCCAGTACTCTTGCCTGGAAATTCCCATGGACAGAGGAGCCTGGTGGGCTACAGTCCACGGGGTCACAAAGAGTGGGACATGACTGAGCACACATACATGTTTTAAATGGGAACCAGGATTACCCTCCATAAAACCAAGATAACACCCCAAAGTTACCACAATGAAAAGTGAACGTGAAGTCATTCAGTCGTGTCTGACTCTTTGCGACCCCATGGACTGTAGCCCACCAGGCTCCTCTGTCCATCGGATTTTCCAGGTAATAGTACTGGAGTGGATTGCCATTTCCTTCTCCAGGGAATCTTCCCAACCCACGGATCGAACCAGGGTCTCCCACATTGTAGACAGATGCTTAACCATCTGAGCCACCAGGGAAGTCCCTTAAAAACTGAGAAAACACCCCAAAGTTGGCACAATAAGACAGTGTTTTCTTCAGTGCTGGTGAAGCCTTCAGTTCAGTAGGCCAAGCTTTTCAGAGAAGGCACACTTTCTAGCTTTCAGATTCATGACATTGAAGATGTTTGCTTTCTGGAACACTGGCTAAAGCCAAGGTGCTTTTCCCTGTTGGACCACCACGCTCTTATTAAGCCTAGGTTTTAGTTTTCTTTTTTCCAGTAGTCATGTATGGATGTGAGAGTTGAACTATAAAGAAAGCTGAGGACCAAAGAATTGATGCTTTTGAACTGTGGTGTTGGAGAAGACTCTTGAGAGTTTCTTGGACTGCAAGGAGATCCAACCAGTCCATCCTAAAGGAAATCAGTCCTGAATATTCATTGGAAAGACTGATGCTGAACCTGAAACTCCAATACTTTGGCCACCTGATGTGAAGAACTGACTCATTGGAAAAGACCCTGATGCTGGGAAAGATTGAAGGGGGAAGGAGAAGGAGAGACAGAGGATGAGATGGTTGGATGGCATCACCGACTCAATGGACATGAGTCTGAGAAAGCTCCAGGAGTTTGTAATGGACAGGGAGGCCTGGCGTGCTGCAGTCCATGGGGTCACAAAGAGTTGGACACGACTGAGAGAGAGAACTGGAACTGGAAGAGGGTTCTTCTGGCATATCATGTAAACCCATTATATTGAATACTGTTGTCTGCCAAAGGTTCTCAATCTGAAACCTTCTCTCTCAGTTAAAAAGGGAGGTTAGCAAGCATTAGAGAAGTACTGAAGACATTCTAGGCCCACACTTAGACTCTCTTCATGACATTAACAGTGTGACCTACCAAGAAATGTGAGGAACCATCCTGGTAGGGACTGTAATGTTTTTAACAGCACATCTCTTCCACGATGTCTCTGAAACACAGGTCTAATCAGTCATTGGAAAGCACATGGTGGAAGGCAGAGACGACGGCCAACATACTCTAACATTCTTGCTTTTTTTATTTACGAATAGCATTGAGAGATAAAAACCCTTAGTCAGCTTCTAATCCAAGACTTCAGAGAAAAGGTTCAGATACCTGACCCAGGACTCACAACCCCTAACAGTAGTCTCTCTGGTGCCCCTGCCAATCTAACTATGGCACACGTTGAATTCTCTTTCTGGGTCTAGTCAGGGCAAGATTGTAAATGGTAATAGGA
Source organism: Capra hircus (assembly GCF_001704415.2). Taxonomy (NCBI): domain Eukaryota; kingdom Metazoa; phylum Chordata; class Mammalia; order Artiodactyla; family Bovidae; genus Capra; species Capra hircus. Next base: position 4,440,460 of record NC_030820.1, read on the forward strand.
CTGGATGATTTCTGAAAATCTGGGGAGGAATCCCAGCAGCATCAAAACAGCTATGACAAGAGGAAGTGTGGGCTCTGGTGCCAGAGCTGCTGGATTCTGCTCTCCACCTCTGCCCCTCTCTGTCTGTGTGATCTGAGGCACATTATTTAACCTCAGTGAACTTCAGTCTCCTCATCTATAAAGTGGGGATATAATTTAAGTTTCTCTCACTGAGTATATGAGTAAACGAAATGCAATCAGCAGGATGCCTGGCACATGGTCAGCACTGCATAAATGCAGGATGCTGCTGACACTAGCCTGCCCACCTGTCATACAGTTCCACTTCTCTTTCCATCCTCAGCCCATAGCTATTCCTCCTGGTTTTAGAAAATAGCATTTCTGCAGTGCACAGGATCATATTCTTCTCCACATATTGGCAGAGGAGCCTGCTGCTGCTGCTGCTGCTGCTGCTAAGTCGCTTCAGTCATGTCTGACTCTGTGCGACCCCATAGATGGCAGCCCTCCAGGCTCCGCCATCCCAGGGATTCTCCAGGCAAGAACACTGGAGTGGGTTGCCATTTCCTTCTCCAATGCATGAAAGTGAAAAGTGAAAGTGAAGTCGCTCAGTCGTGTCCGACTCTTAGCGACCCCATGGACTGCAGCCCACCAGGCTCCTCCATCCATGGGATTTTCCAGGCAAGAGTACTGGAGTGGGGTGCCATTGCCTTCTCTGGCAGAGGAGCCTAGTAGACAGAAAATCTCCAGCTTGAAGAACAAAATCTAAATGAATTGTTTCTTTAAGGAAAAGGTGAATATTGATGTGAACCCCAGACAGTGTTTGTTCCTTCAGGATAAACTGATGGCAGATGAACAAGAACCTGAGAGCGTAACAAACATGGAGAAACTGGATGAAGTCAGGAAGCATAGTGAAAGAGACGCAAAGATGGGCAAAGAGATTTTAACTGAGTCAGAAATGAAGGGAATTTAAAAATTGTCCTTGAATTGAAAATGTTGGGGCATCATTAAAGTATGATTGTTAGGCACCATGTTCCTGTTTCAGTAGGAAACACCAACATTCTCCAGTCGGATGAATGTTATAGATGGTCCCAGTCCTCATAGTGACATTAGATAATTTGAATAGTCATGACAGAATTTCCTGATTTTCTTGTCTGATTTTTAAGGAGTGAGTTCAGACAGATCTCCTGATGTGAAGAGAGAGACTCTCTCCATTTCAAAAATGTCTTTTGAAGAATATTTACGATCTGATTGGTGTGTGCCAAACGCTATGGTAGGAGCTCCCCGCAAGGAGTTTCTAGTGGAATGAATCAAAGCAGAACACACGAACGGATGACAGAAACGTGAAACACCGGGACAGAGCCCAACACAGGTGCTGTGGTCCTTTCGTTACCAGACTATGGCCATGGAGAAAGGGAAGTGGCCAGACCACAGGGAAAAAAGGCGAATACTTCGTGGGCTGGTCTGATGCCACTTGGTCCAGTTCTGGTTGTGCTGTATTTAAGAGGGACACTCAGGGAAGGTAAGAGATGGTCCCTGCTGATACTTGGCCAGGAAAAACTGAAAAGAGATCCTGGAAATTCTCAGGTGAGCAAATCAACAGAATATTATGGAGAGCATCATGGGGAAGAAGTCGGTTCTTTCTCTAGGGTTTTGCTAAGTTGACTGGACGGAAATTATGAGGAATCCGCACTGAGCGCTTGAGCAGAGTGCAGTAGGTCCTGTGTTATGAGAGTGGAATAGGCTATCAGTTCAGTTTGGTCACTCAGTCGTGTCAGGCTCTTTGCGACCCCATGGGCTGCAGGACACCAGGCTTCCCTGTCCATCACCAGCTCCCAGAATAGGCTATATTTGGAGGGTTTGAGCTCCTCACCACTGAAGGCATTCAAATAATTTTTTGATAATACATATAATGACTGCTAATCAAGTGATCCCTACATGGGAAATTCTTGAGTTTTTTCCTACTGTCATGTTTTGTGTATAGTAGAAAACTTAAAACCAAATTAAAATAGAATTATTTTTTATTTAAAAAATAATGTTAAGAGTACATTTCTTCTACAAAATGAAGCGTACAAATGCCATTTTGTCCACAATCAGCCCAACAGATCTAGACCCTAATTCTAGCCCTGTTCCTTACTAGATAGGGTGTCATTTCATACAAGTATGACCTCAAGACCTCTGAAGGTAAATTATAGTCCTCTTGGTACATTCCTTCATAGCATCCCTCTCCCCTTCATAGCATCGTCACAATTTGTAATCATTTCTGTGCCACGTACTGAAAACTCCAAAAGAACATAAAACACTGAATTGCTCACTGCTGGAAACCTACCACCCAGTGCCAGTGGCAAAGAGCAGCACGTTGAAGGCCTGCATATAACTGTGGAAATGAATTTAGAAATGTAAATCCCTGCTCTTTGGTTCCAAGTTTTCCTACAGAGTGGAGATAAAAATGTCAGCCCTCAGAGTTTTGTTTTTTAAAGATTATGTGTGTGAGCGTGTGTGTATACACATATGATCAGCATATATAGGATATAATAATATGTCTAAATATGCACAGTAATTTTATATATGATATATAAAATATTTTATATAAAAATATAATATTTTATATTTGATAATAATAATACAGAATGCTTGTATATATGATTTCTGAATTTCAACTGCTGTGTGTTGTAGCACTTAGGGCACAATAAAATGAAAGTTAGCATTGGTTTGTTATTATGGCTTCTCCATATTAAGGATGAAGTCTGTATTAGAGAAATGTGGGCATCCAAACGTGGAGAAGTGAACTTTCACTCCAACATTCAAAGCTCTATAAATCCAGCTGGGAATCCAAAATACGCAGAAAAGATAATACTAACAGATGCAGAGATTCATGAATTCCCTCAACAGTGCATTAGGTGAGGGCAATGCATAGGTGGATTCTACCATTACTTAACATAGCGCAGGGTCTGGTGTAAAAGATGGACACAGACACGTAATTACAAGTCAGTGAGATGCAAACTAGAGAACAAAGCAGAGTGACGACTGAGCCCAGGGTGTTTGACTCTCTCAAGTGAGACCTGAATAGAAACTTAGAGCAGGAACTTACAGGAGTCAGGGCTGAAATTCACAGTCAATTTCTACCACGTGGACACTTCCACACCAGCTGGTGGCAGGCATTGCCTCATGCCTCACACCAGCCTTCTATACCTGCACCCCTCTCCAGGCCATCCTGTGGAGCTGCTCCCACAAGCTAGCTAGAAAGGGCTTCCTCACTGGAGCTGAAGGGGCCCTTCAAGAGCATGCTGGCGCTTCAAGTCTAACTGGTCTGTTCCTGAACATGATCTTTTATTGACTATTTTGACTATCACCCCTCTCAGGAGGATTTGAGAGTGTGGAGGAGGAAGAAACGGAGGTGGAGAAGGGAGGAGAGGAGAGGCGGAGGAAGACAAAGCTTGAGGAATAAAGGAACATCACAAAAGGAAGAGACCATGTGGTTTGAAATCACTGAAGCCCAAGGTGAGGGGGGCAAAGCAGAAACCAGTGAGCAGGCTTGGTGAGTGGCTCATGATGGGCAAAATATACAAGTGGGGGCCTAGCATTTCACTGCCAGCATTGAGATCTACCACTTTCAGCTTTGTAGCCAAGGGCAAATCATTTGACCACACTAAGCCTCAATACCTCATCTGTATAATAAGTTGGAAACAGTGGAAACAGTGACAGACTTTATTTGAGGGGGGGGGGGGCTCCAAAGTCACTGCAGATGGTGACTGTAGACATGAAATTAAAAGATGCTTGCTCCTTGGAAGAAAAGTTATGACCAACCTAGATAGCATATTAAAAAGCAGGGACATTACTTTGCCAACAAAGGTCTGTCTAGTCAAGGCTATGGTTTTTTCAGTAGTCATGTATGGATGTGCGAGTTGGACTATAAAGAAAGCCGAGCACTGAAGAATTGATGCTTTTGAACTGTGGTGTTGGAGAAGACTCTTGAGAGTCCCTTGGACTTCAAGGGGAGCCAACCAGTCCATCCTAAAGGAGGTCAGTCCTGGGTGTTCATTGGAAGGACTGATGCTGAAGCTGAAACTCCAATACTTTGGCCACCTAATGCGAAGAACTGAAGAGACCCTGATGCTGGAAAAGATTGAAGGTGGGAGGAGAAGGGGACGACAGAGGATGAGGTGGTTGGATGGCATCACCAACTCAATGCACATGAATTTGAGTAAGCTCCAGGAGTTGGTGATGGACAGGGAGGCCTAGTGTGGTGCAGTCAATGGCATCGCAAAGAGTCAGACACGACTGAGTGGCTGAACTGAACTGAACTGATAACAGGGATGATGACAGTGCCTTATCTCTGTGTAGTTGTGAATATTACTATGGTCCATGGCAAGTGATAAGTACAGAATCTGGTACAAGGAAAGCAATCACTACTGTTCTTGTTGAGTGGCTCTGTGGTGAAAACTTTGCATGTGTCTTTCAACCATTAACATCCCCAGACTTCACTGAAAAAGATGGTAACCTCTGGGTCACGGAGCACAAGAAGGAGTCCACCATTACAGTGGATGGCTTTTTGACCCAGAGTGTGTGCTGTAGTTGTTAGGTCCATTATCACTCCGAGAATCATGGGTGGCTGATATAACTTCGCTGCTATGGCAACACAGGTCTTTTCGATGTCCTGCTTGAACATTTCCCAAGTAATGTGATACATAATAAAAATTGCATAACCCTGAGCCCAACTAGAGCACTCTTAGCAAGAGAGAGACACCGCAGCCAGCAGGACAAGATGTGTGCAAACAGGAAATGAAAAGAACAGCCTTTCTAAAGCAGCAACATGCCATAGGAGGCAGAGAGGCTGTTTCCAAGCCATGCTCTCTGTGTTACAATGTGAACTTTCCTTTCTTTTCCACGAAAGATGTTGAAAGGTTAATCTCATAATGGAAAGTAGATGCAACATGGTCAGAGAAGAGAGGATCATGTCCCAGGATAATGAGCACACAGGGAACTTCCTTAAAAATTGAGGAGAAAGGCAACCTCTTGGCGGTCCAATGGGTAAGACTCTGCACTTCCACTGCAGAGGGTGCAGGTTTGATCCTGGTCCCCAGGAATTAAGATCCCACTTGCTGGGTGGCACAGCCAAAAGAATTTTCAAAAAATAGAGGAGAGAGAAGAGAGGGGCTTTGGGAGGCCATGATTCCTAGAAATCTTCCATTCTTTGTAAAACTCACCTCCTCCACTAGCTGCATCATGTAACTGCTCGCACACATCCCTCAAGACCCAAGATCTGAGAAAGAGGCTCTTCTTTAAAGCCCTGTGATGAATTTATTTGATTCCCTAGATTGCTGTCTGTCTGAGCTGGTCAGATTAAATATTGATGGAGACGGTGATTTCCAGTCACATCATACAACAGCATGATAACCTCCAGAGAGAATGAACCTCTATGTGAACCTGCATTTGGAGACAGCTGGCTCTGAGGCTTCCTTCTCTGCTGGGATCCAGTTAATCTAAAATACAATCCAAGCCCAGCCCTCCATCGATCATAGCACTTACTCCTGGAAGACAGATTTGATTTAACTTTCAAGGACACCCACATTGGCTTTCCTCCTAGTTTATTTTTTCTGTTCTCTTCCACATTTTTGGTTAGAAGTAATGGCTTACTTTCTTTTCCCCATATTGGAAGAAGGGTGTTCTTGCCTGCACCCATAGTCAGTGATGGGAGGAGGTGCCAGTGGTGGCTCAGTGGGCAATGCTTGGAAAGGCTTTGAAAGCCCAGGCATGGTCAGGATGTAAGTGTTGGTCTTTATGAAAGAATTTATTTCGCCACTCAGGAATCCTATGCTTCTTTCAGATCCCTCCTCTCTCTCCACCGTGACCTGGAAATCTAAGATCCTTACCTTCCCCCTGGAGTCTGAGTTTTCTCCCTAAAATTCTCAGGTAATCATCAAATAATGGGTTCACTTTTTTTTTTTTATCATCCTTCATGCTTACCATCGTGACACACACTCAGCTATCCCCACATTGTCCCCAGTAAGATCCACCTTTCAGCAATTACTTAGAAAGATTCTGAGTCCCTGATTCTGTGAAGAGTACCTATAGCCACAATCTGACAGGGATTTGCATTTTAAAAGAAATAATGCTCAAAAGCATTTAAGACCTACAGGAGAGGTTGTCATGGAAGAGATTTTGAATGTGGAAAGAATTGAGTGGGAAGTATTAATCAGAAAGGAAATTTAGAGTGGACACTCATTGTATCATATTTGGCTCGTAGGGGTTTTAAAAGAAAGTGAAGTTAGTAAATTCAGAAGAAACGCTGCTAGTCAGACTTTGTGGAGAGAAAGTGCACTCATTACAAAAAGGAAGAGAAGCAGAACAGTAAACAACTTTGCATTTATTCACCCGCAGCTCAGAAGAGAACCCAGATGGGGGAGAATGCATGCATGCATGCTAAGTCGCTGCAGTCGTGTCCGACTCTGTGCGACCCTGTGGACAGCAGCCCACCAGGCTCCTCCATCCACAGCATTCTCTAGGCAAGAATACAGGAGTGGGTTGCCATTCCCGTCTCCAAGGGGAGAATGGATACATGTGTATGTATGGCTGAGTCCCTTTGCTGTCCATCTGAAACTATTAATATATTATTAAATGGCTATAATTAGTTCAGTTGCTCAGTTGTGTCCAATTCTTCGCAACTCAATAGAGAAGGCAATGGCACCCCACTCCAGTACTCTTGCCTGGAGAATCCCATGGACGGAGGAGCCTGGTAGGCTACAGTCCATGGGGTCGCTAAGAGTCGGAGATGACTGAGCGACTTCACTTTCACTTTTCACTTTCATGCATTGGAAAAGGAAATGGCAACCCACTCCAGTGTTCTTGCCTGGAGAATCCCAGGGACAGAGGAGTCTGTTGGGCTGCCATCTATGGGGTCGCACAGAGTCAAACACGACTGACGTGACTTAGCAGCAGCATGGACTGCAGCATGCCAGGCTTCCTGTCCATCAGCAACTCCCAGAGTTTATTCAAACTCATGATGCTGTCCAACCATCTCATACTCTGTTGTCCCCTTCTCCTTCTGCCTTCAATCTTTCCCTGCATCAGTGTCTTTTCCAATGAATCAGTTCTTTGCATCAAGTAGCAAAAGTACTAGAGTTTCAGCTTCAACATCAGTTCTTCCAATGAATATTCAGGGTTGATTTCCTTTATAATTGACTGGTTTGATCTCCTTGCTGTCCAAGGGACTCTCAAGAGTATTCTCTAACACCACAGTTCAAAAGCATCAATTCTTCAGCATTCAGCCTTCTTTATGGTCCAACTCTCACATCTATACATGACTACTGGAAAAACCATTACTTTGACTAGACAGACCTTTATCGACAAATGTCTCTGGCTTTTAATATGTTGTCTAGGTTTATCATAGCTTTTCCTCCAAGGAGCAAACATCTTTGAATTTCACGGCTGTAGTAACCATCTGCAGTGATTTTGGAGCCCAAGAAAATAAAGTCTGTCACTGTTACCATTGTTTTCCCCTCTATTTGCTGTGAAGGGATGGGTCTGGATGCCATGATCTTTGTTTTTTGAATGTTAAGTCCAATACAAAATTAAAAATTTAATAAAGGAAAAGTAGATTCACGTACCACAAATCTTCCAAATATAGCTACAAGTTTTCTGATTTTTTAAAAAACAGGAACAGACCCAGAGCATAATATGATGATTTTCAATGAGAATAAGGCCTGAAAGGGAGAAAGTGACATGCAAAGGAAGAAACCCAACAGTTCTCCACTAAGAATTCTCTTCTCTGATCACTTCCTTTTTTGAATGCTCCTCAAATCTCTCATCTAGCTGAGTGGTCCCTGGGATGGGGAACGGGCGCCCATTACCATTTCTTCGAAACTGCATATGCTAGTTTGGTTTCTAACTGACTGGTACCAGAACACCTTCATGTTTTTGCCACTGGACAGCTGTATGATCCCCTAAGTCACTTACTCTATTTGGACCTCATCTACAGGTGAGGGTGTTGGACTAACATGATGAAGAAACCCAGGATTCCTTCAGCCTAGGATATATGTCATTTCAAACAGATTCTGCTATTTGGTAAAGAAAAATACTTGAAGACCAATGATCTTGAGAATCTGTGACAAACCCTTATGTGGTCCAAGTAGTTTTGCTCTTTTGACTGAAGTTGACTTTGGCCACACGATTTCTGGGACATCAGAGAGTCCATTCTTGTAATAACCCGGCTGACCCATATCTCTTGATACATTGTTATGACAGCATCAGAAGGGGCAAGGACAGGGATGATAGAGGACAAGCTGCACCAGCCAAAAACTGAGGCCAAGGATTTTTCTTGATTTTACAAGCTTGTAGGGGAAGGAGATGGTTCAGTTCATGCTAACAAGCAATAATCCTAACTGGCAGCCTGTTTCTATAGCATTTCAACATGTCAGACACTGTTGCAAGCAAATGACATAGAAGGAACTCATTTAACTTTCACAGCAAGCCTATAAAATAGGTATTATTAAATCCTATTTTATAGATAAGGTAACTGGGATGCAGACCAGTTGAGCAGCTTGCCCACGATTATGCAGTTATTAAGAGATGGACCTAGGATCTGAAACCAAGTACTCATGTCTCGATTCAATGGGCATGAGACACATAGGGATCATTCACTACTAAATCTCTTGCTAAATATAGAATGAAGCCAGAGAAATTTCTCCTGGATGTCAGTTCCCTTAAGATCAGTCTATTGAGACTTCGGATTAAATTCCCCAAAGACATTAGAGAATATTTGGCTTTCTAATTAATCTAAGGGTTGGCACTAGTGGGAAATTAATGAAAAGGTTTCTGGTAAATTCCATTTAACTTTTTCTGAACTTGTAAATATCTTGGCATGGGAAGTGTTCATAGAGTAAACAGTTTTTACAAATAGTTATACACCATATTCATTACTGCTTTTAACTTAATAAGCACCATCCTTCAAAGGATTCCCTTTGGACAGAGATGAAGACTGAGGCCAGAGGGTTGAAGCAAAGTGACTTATTCAAGCTCCAAAGTAAATGATGTCAGAGAAGGATCAAAACCCCAATTTCCTGACTTAAGACCAAAGATTTTTGAATGAGACCACATGAATCCTATATTTCACAGTGTAATTCTTTTTAAAATTCTTTTTTACTGAAGTATAGTTGTTTCACAATGTTATGTTAGTTTCTACTGTAAAGCAAAGTGAATCAGCTATGAGTGAAAAAAGAAAGGGAAAATGTTAGTTGCCCAGTCGTATCAGACTCTTTGCAACCCCATGGACTGTAGTCTGCCAGGCTTCTATGTCCATGGGATTCCCCAGGCAGGAATACTGGAGTTGGAAACATTCCCTTCCTCAGGGGCTCTTTCCAGCCCGGGGATTGAACCCAGGTCTCCTGCACTGGAATGCGGAATGAAGCAGGGCAAAGACTAATAGAGTTTTGCCAAGAAAATGCACTGGTCATAGCAAACACCCTCTTCCAACAACATAAGAGAAGACTCTACACATGGACATCACCAGATGGTCAACACTGAAATCAGATTGATTATATTCTTTGCAGCCAAAGATGGAGAAGCTCTATATGGGCAACAAAAACAAGACCAGGAGCTGACTGTGGCTCACATCAGGAACTCCTTATTACCAAATTCAGACTGAAATTGAAGAAAGTAGGGAAAACCGCTAGACCATTCAGGTATGACCTAAATCAAATCCCTTATGATTATACAGTGGAAGTGAGAAATAGATTTAAGGGCCTAGATATGATAGATAGAGTGCCTGATGAACTATGGAATGAGGTTCCTGACATTGTACAGGAGACAGGGATCAAGACCATCCCCATGGAAAAGAAATGTGGAAAAGCAAAATGGCTGTCTGGGGAGGCCTTACAAATAGCTGTGAAAAGAAGAGAGGTGAAAAGCAAAGGAGAAAGGGAATATATAAGCATCTGAATGCAGAGTTCCAAAGAATAGCAAGAAGAGATAAGAAAGCCTTCTTCAGCGATCAGTGCAAAGAAATAGAGGAAAAGAACAGAATGGGAAAGACTAGAGATCTCTTCAAGAAAATTAGAGATACCAAGGGAACATTACATGCAAAGATGGGCTCGATAAAGGACAGAAATGGTATGGACCTAATGATATTAAGAAGAGGTGGCAAGAATACACAGAAGAACTGTACAAAAAAGGTCTTCATGACCCAGATAATCATGATGGTGTGATCACTAATCTAGAGCCAGACATCTTGGAATGTGAAGTCAAGTGGGCCTTAGAAAGCATCACTACAAACAAAGCTAGTGGAGGTGGTGAAATTCCAGTTGAGCTCTTTCAAATCCTGAAAGATGATGCTGTGAAAGTGCTGCACTCAATATGCCAGCAAATTTGGAAAACTCAGCAGTGGCCACAGGACTGGAAAAGGTCAGTTTTCATTCCAATCTCAAAGAAAGGCAATGCCAAGGAATGCTCAAACTACCGCACAATTACACTCATCTCACATGCAAATAAAGTAATGCTCAAAATTCTGCAAGCCAGGCTTCAGCAATACCTGAACCGTGAACTCCATGATGTTCAAGCTGGTTTTAGAAAAGGCAGAGGAACCAGAGATCAAATTGCCAACATCCACTGGATCATGGAAAAAGCAAGAGAGTTCCAGAAAAACATCTATTTCTGCTTTATTGACTATGCCAAAGCCTTCAACTGTGTGGATCACAATAAACTGTGGAAAATTCTGAAAGAGATGGGAATACCAGACCACCTAACCTGCCTCTTGAGAAATCTGTATGCAGGTCAGGAAGCAACACTTAGAACTGGACATGGAACAACAGACTGGTTCCAAACAGGAAAAGGAGTACGTCAAGGCTGTATATTGTTACCCTGCTTATTTAACTTATATGCAGAGCACATCATGAGAAACGCTGGACTGGAAGAAACGCAAGCTGGAATCAAGATTGCTGGGAGAAATATCAATAACCTCAGGTATGCAGATGACACCACCCTTATGGCAGAAAGCGAAGAGGAGCTAAAAAGCCTCTTGATGAAAGTGAAAGTGGAGAGTGAAAAAGTTGGCTTAAAGTTCAACATTCAGAAAACGAAGATCATGGCATCCGGTCCCATCACTTCATGGGAAATAGATGGGGAAACAGTGTCAGACTTTATTTTTTGGGGCTCCAAAATCACTGCAGATGGTGACTGCAGCCATGAAATTAAAAGACACTTACTCCTTGGAAGAAAAGTTATGACCAGCCTAGATAGCATATTGAAAAACAGAGACATTACTTTGCCGACTAAGGTCTGTCTAGTCAAGCCTATAGTTTTTCCTGTGGTCATGTATGGATGTGAGAGTTGGACTGAAGGTTGAGCGCCGAAGAATTGATGCTTTTGAACTGTGGTGTTGGAGAAGACTCTTGAGAGTCCCTTGGACTGCAAGGAGATCCAACCAGTCCATGCTGAAGGAAATCAACCCTGGGATCTTTGGAAGGAATGATGCTAAAGCTGAAACTCCAATACTTTGGCCACCTCATGCGAAGTTTGACTCATTGGAAAAGACTCTGTTGCTTGGAGGGATTGGGGGCAGGAGGAGAAGGGGACCACCGAGGATGAGATGGCTGGATGGCATCACGGACTCGATGGACGTGAGTCTGAGTGAACTGCGGGAGATGGTGATGGACAGGGAGGCCTGGCGTGCTGCGATTCATGGGGTCGCAAAGATTCGGACAAGACTGAGCGGCTGAACTGAACTGAACTGAACTGATCTCCTGCATTGCTGGCAGATTCTTTGTGGTCTGAGCCACCAGGGAATGAGCTCTATGTATACATATATCCCCTCGTTTTTGGATTTGCTTACCATTTCGGTCGCCATAGAGCACTGAGTAGAGTTCCTTGAACTGTAGAGTAGGTTCTCATTAGTTAGCAGTGCATGTACGTCAGTCCCAATCTTTCAGTTCATCCCATCCTTGCTCCCTTGCCCCTCTTGTCCATACCTCTGTCCTCTATGTACGTGTCTCTATTTCTGCTTTGTAAATAAGATCAACTATACCAGTTTTCTAGATCCCACATATATGCTTTAATAAACAATATTTGCTTTTCTCTTTCTGACTCACTTCAGTCTGTATGACAGTTTTTAGGTATATTTCAGTTTCTTTTGGTCTCTGCCTGTCTCTCCAACTTTCAAAGAAATTGTATCTTAGCATCTATGTAAGTCAGCCCCATGGAAGTTCAAGTGAAATGTATTTGAATGACATGGATACCCACAGAAATTGGCATAGGATTAAACAATCCCATTCTATAAATCTCCCTTCTAATGCCTCCCACACATCCCTTCACCTCTTCTCAATCTCACTGTTGTTATCTTGACTCACAACTTCATTAATTCACCCCTAGATTTCTGCCTCTGGTTTCTCTGCTTCTATTCTTCCCTTTTCCACAGTCTATGTGCCTGCTACTTGCAATTTTATCTTTCTAAAGCTTTGTTTAAAAGTCCAGGTTTGGTTAATAATCTTCCTAGGTTTCTATTGTCCTGAGGGTTACTCCTTGGTATGTGTAAAGGCATTTGGGGTTCATAAGCAAGGCAAATTCCTGCCTCCACTTCTCTGTATGCCAAGCAGTTATCATGGATACGTGAACAGCTGTTAGTGTCATCAATATTCTGAGGAGCAGTGCACATTTCAGAGACGTCAGTACAGTGCTACTATTAAGAACATAAGCTTTGGAATGCGATAACACGGGCTTGGCTCCCAACTCTGCTTCCACTAGCTTGGGAACAGCTGGAGGGCTGGCTGGAGGATTCATAATCTAGGATGACCTCACTCAGATGTCTGGAAATTGACAGGTGATTGGCCAAAGGCTGGCTGACTCTCAGCTGGTCCTCCCTGGTTCTCTGCCATGTAACCTCCTGTCTTCCAGCAAAACACCTTGGATTCATTCATATGGTAGTCCTAGGATCTCAAGTACAGCAGAAAAGCAAGCCCTAATGTGCAAGTGTGTTTCAATTCTCTGCCTACATCATAGTTCCTAACACCCCTGGACCAAAGCACGTCACATGGCAGAGCCAAGATTTAAGGGATGATGAAATACACTACATTTCTTAAAAGACAGGGAGGAATCTTGAGCAACATGTTCTACCTTCTAAGTTTCAGTTTCCTTGCATGAGTAACGGGGGTGCTAGTGTTCATTTCTGAATTATAAATTTGCAGGGAGGATCAAATAATATGACATACATCATTTGGCACCAAGAATGCAATCAATAGATATTATTCACTAGGTTCAAATATGAATCCTACAGTAGTTATTAAAATGTAAAGAACATTCTTTGACATTTCAGGGAATCTAAATTGTCAATGAATTCTCACAGTACAGTTTTAGCTCATGTAGCTTCTTTCTTTATTCTACTGGGTTTATTGCAGAATATTGATGTATGAGTTTAAAGAATGGTACTTGATTTCCAGGGGGTTAGGGATTGGGGATAGGGTAGCTTTAAAAAGCCCAGGAGCAAGAAAAAGTTTTTACATATGTAGACATTAAAATAGACCACAATAAATTTTTAAAAACCACTGTCTCTGGATTATAGTGCTTAAAAGTACTTCAGAATATCCTTTGGATTTATTAATTTTGTTATAGATTAATTATCTGAATAGGGTTTTTGGTTGAAGTCACAAAAGTCTTATTTTCATTTAAGTCAGTTTATCAGAGCAATGGGTGGCTACATTTGGCTGTGCTCTGAATGGTGTAGAAGATAGCAAGCAATTGGTTTTGTTTCAGAATGCAAACTTCTCTGCAATTATTCAACTCTCTATATCCAGACACTTGCAATGTGATTTTGCAATTCAGCTTATCAAGAGAGGCAGTATCCATTTCCCCACTCCTTGAGTCTAAGCTGCTTTGTCCAGTAGGATGCAATGGAACACACGACGTGTGAGTTCTGAGCCCAGACCCGAGAAGACTTTTCCACTATTGCTCTTGGAATGCTGCAGCTTCCACAAGAACAAACCTGATTTCACTTGCTGGAGAATAAGTTACGTGGAGGACAAGCAAGGCTTACCAGTCAATAGTCAGCCAGCCCCTGGCAAATGGCTCGCCAGCCATACGACATATGACTGAGGCCATTCCAGACTGTTCAAAACAACAGTTCAACACAGACGCAAGAGGGAACACGGTCAAGATGAACCTAGCCTGCTGAGACTAGAACGGTGTTCTAGTTATAGGGTATTTTCTTAGACAAAAGAACCTGAGCGACATAGAACTGATGGCTGCAACCCTCTGCATTCTCTCATGAAAGCTTCAAGGATATCCTGACACCTCATGAGATACAGATAATCCAAATCAATAGTCTAACTCTGTTACACCCCATGTGCCTTAACAGATGGGAACTGAAATGTTTGCTAGAAATTTCTGTCAATTACTGTCATAAGCATAAGAAAGGGAGTTTCTACCCATTGTTCTCCTTCCCCACATATAAAATATCTATGTGCTCAACACATAGATGCTTCTCATCTGTGACCACCACATGAAATGTGTCTCTGTGACCAAGGCGGCATAAACAAGCTGGCATAATTTTTAGAATCAGGTTGACTTAGGTTTTTCTTGGGCTCTGATGTTATTGATTAGTTATGTGACCTGAGAAAATGATTCAATGTCTCCTAAGGCTCACTTTAGTCAACTTCCAATTAAGAGTGCTATCTATATCTACATATTTCAAATTCAACCGCTGCTTGGGTTTACTGCATGAAACCACAGTAGTCATTGCGTGGTAATATAAAGTTAATCTCAAGTATTTTTACACTCTTCCCTTTAGGAAGTATAGTCTATGTTCCTTTCCCTAGACTCTGGCCAAGGTCTATGACTGCTTTGACCAACAGAACATGGTGGGAATGAAGCTGTACCAGTTTTCAGGCTCAAATGTTAAGAGACTAGCAATTTCCACTTCCTGTCCCTTGGCTTTCAGTTCCAGTCCCTGTTGGAATTCTCACCTCAGAGCCCTGGGCTAGTAGGTAAGGAGTCTGACTGCCCTACTGCAGATAACACATGCAGAGGACCCAGAGACGACCCATCAGCTTTGAGATGGTCCCACTGAGAGCCATGGATGAGAGTGCGGCCACCCTGGACCCTCAGAGCAGCCCTACCACCTGCTAAATGCCAAGAGTAACCCCAGGTACGTCACATGGAACAGGAAAATTAGCCCAAGGAATGCTGCCTGTCTTGAACCAATCAGCTCCAGAGTAGTTAAGAAAAATTTGTACACGGGAGGTACTCAGGATAGTGGGTGACTAGGACCCAGGGGTCCCCTGGGGTGCAAGACTTTTAGTCTTCAAATCAGAAAACACTCTCATAATATACACTGGAGATTATCGTTGTTAGTTTGTGCCAAAGCGAAAATGAACAATGCTGTGGTGATTTCATTTCTAGTAAATCTCCCCTAAGGCCACCAAGGGATTTCATCCACTCACAGGAGGTGAAAAACATCTCTGGATGGAAACACTGCCCTGAGGCTGTGTTTTATAGAAGACAATCAGTTCCAGTTGATTTTTCTTATCTACGACATCTTTTTTTTTTTTCTTTTAAAGATAGGCTTTCTTTAGAACCCTTATACAGGTTCTGTATAAAGTTGCTGAACATGAAAACAGCAATGTGAGCCCCACCAAAAAGCTGTAACAAAAAGCATTGTTATTGAACTTTTAAAATAATCTTAATGAGCAGAGCAGTTGAGAGAAATAGCTCATGTCTTGTTAAAGTTAGTATCTTTTATGATTGTTATTTGGGAAAGACTTGAAAAGTGTATATAACTACTACCTTAATTTTTTTCCCTAAATATAAATTCTTGATGTATCCATATTATGAAATAAAGCTGCATTTTTTCCCTACTGGCCAAAATAAAAATCTGTGTTGAAGATTTAGAAAATATAGACATGAACAACAATGTGAAAACATTTTTGATAGAATAAAGGCATTTTCCCACTATGTGGTAATTGGTTATCACCGAAAAAAAAATGAACAAGTGAAAAAAGGTATCTGCCAATGATATCAGGAGTTCTCAACAATGTGAAATGAGGAAAAATGGAAAAAAAAAACCCAGCTAACTCTGTTTTCACTTGTGTGAAAATTATATGTGGACTGTAAAAAACATGAAACAAACAAATATAACAAAGCAGAAACAGACTCACAGTTGCAAGAGAGCAATCTAGTAGTCGCCCGAGGAAGAAGGAATAGATGGAGGGCAAAATAGGTAAAAGGAACAAAGAGGTATAATCCAGCAGTTACAAAGTCAGTCACAGGGATGCAATGTACATTACAGGAAATATAGTCAAAAGGTTATAAAACTTCATATGGTTCATGGGCTTCCCAGGTGGCGCTGGTGGAAAAGAACCCGCCTGCCAGTGCAGGAGACGTCAGAGACGTGGGTTTGATTCCTGGGTCGGGAAGATCCCCTGGAGGAGGAAATGGCACCCCACTCAGTATTCTTGCCTGGGAAATTCCATGGTCAGAGGAGCCTGGCGGGCTACAGTCCATGGGGCCACAAAGAGTCGGACACGACTGAGCGGCGGAGCACATATGAAATAGATCACCAAGGAGAACCGACTATATAGCACAAGGAACTCTACTCAGCGCTCTGATGACCTAAGTGGGAAGGAGATCCAAAAGATGAGGAGATATACGTAAACATACAGCCGGTTCACTTTGCTGCACAGCAGAAACTAACACATTGTAAGGCCAACTATACTCCAATCAAAATTAATAATAAAAAAACGACACCAGTAGATGCTTCGCCCCACGCAGATACACAACAAGTCTGTATTTCTACAGAAGCAAGTGAGAGATTCCTGAATTGGGTGTTTCTTGACCAGAAGATGCAAGACCAAGGTTCTGTGTGGTCCATCTGCAGGGGCCTCCCCGAACACTTGGCTCCACATTGCCCAGAGGCAGTGGCCCCAGGGCCAGGAGGGAAAAGCCTTCCTCATAGCAGAGTTGCTGGCTGAAAGTATACAAATAGTTTTCTTTTTTTTTAACGCTTTAGATTCCTACTGTCAAACTGTTTTCTAGCGGCTTGTACCAATACTCTTTCCATTCCTCGTGTTTTATAAAGTATTATCATTCTTTAGGGGGAAATGTGGCATTATTAATTTATTTGCTCTTTTAAAATTAGTACTGAATTTAATTAATTATCCAAGTTGATTAGGCATTTATATAAGTTTTTTGCCTTTTTAAATTGACCTATTTATGTGCTGTACTGCGCTAAGTCACTTCAGTCCTGAACGACTTGTGCTATCCACCTGTCTGATCCACCCATGCGATCCTGTGGACTGGAGCTTGCTGAGCTCCTCTGTCCCTATAACCTGTTCTTATTTTTGTTTTAGGAGTCTTAGTTATGCTTTTTGCTTTCATTCAGATGCTCTCTGTTAAAAATTATTCTCAGGCTTTTCTTCACAATCATTTTATTTGCTTATAGGAGACAGCCTGCCTGCTCATTCCTTTGAGGGACTGGAGAAGCCGGCAGATTTGTGCCCTGGTGGGATTTCCAGCAAGTTGAAGGATTCTGCAGCCTAGCCCTCAGCGCCAGCCTGCGACAGATGTTTCTCCATCTCAAACAAACAAACGAAGCCCTGCTTTGGAGTCACTAGTTTCCTATTCAGTTCTTTTATTTCAAATTGCATGTTTTCCACTAGTGCAATTATAATGACGGTATCCTTTGTCGCTGGTTACTTAGGGACAGCATTTCACGCTGATTCAGGGAGCTTCATGATGCTGAGATGCGCGCGCACCTCGTGTTACCGCCCTGACCTCGTGTTTGTGCTGGGTGCAGCCACAATCTCTCCGTTTACGGATGCTTATTCTCCAGGCCACAAAGGACAGTGCGGGACTCTGGGCCTGAGGAGCCCCTCTGCGGATGCAGAGGGTGAAAGGGGTTTGTGAGACTCAGGCTAGTGTCTGGCTTTATCTTCTCGTCTAGGTCAGATCCGCGCATAAATAGCACTCAGGTTCCCAAGAATCAGTCCGCCCTGCCGGCCCCACCCTGGGGAAGTCTGGCGAAACCGAATCAGCCTGCAGGCTGCTAGAGGATTGCCCGCTTTCCCACCTGAATTCCCCTCCCGCGGCTGGTGGGGCTTTGGGGTGGGTGTGTATTTCAGTTTGTCAAAAAGAGATCAGTTCCTGTGCTGAAAGGCAACCTGGGGCAAAGTTTGACAGAGCCCGGACCCCGGGAGGGACAGTTCCCGCCTAAGTGGTTCTCACGCTGGGTCTGGCGTTGGGTGCCAGCTCGCACATTAACTCCTTTGACGGTATTTTCGCCAGTTTACTCAGCGTTCTCAAGGGACGGCTTTGTCGATTGTTTCTCCGGCTGCTGTTTGGACAGTCGATAGCCTCTCAATGCCAGCTTGGGCTGTCTGCTAAGAAAGAGGCCAACGTGAAATTTTAAACCCAGCAACTGCTGGTCATGGTATGGGGTGGCTCCAGCTTTCTCCTCTCCCCTTTTCCCCCTCTTCTAAATGGTAATGGGCTTTTTATCAAATGCATGACTTTCCTCGTTCTCCCAGGCTTTGGGGAAGAAGGATCCTACCCTGGCGTCGGTAGGTCAGAATTAGGGAAGTGTTGAAACTTCCAGCAGAAACTGGAGATGATGCTAAGCCAGAGTGTAGGCAGATACAATTTACATGGCAAGGTGATTCCAGAAAAATGCCTATATCTGGGGCATTTTCCTGTGTCAATTTCCAGTGAGCAGTTGTGGTAGACTGGCCTAGAAACAGGCTCTGACCTAAAGGAAAAGGTTTCTGAGGGCGGGCTTGGATTTATGAACAGTCTGGGCCATCAGCCATGTCAATAAGATCCACAAACACCACAGCTCCATGCTATTTGTAAACAGTTGCAATAGACGGGAACAGAACTAGGAGCCACTTCCTTCTCTCAATGCCCGCCTTAGGCATGTGCCTTAGCATTCCAACATCGCACCTTCCAGCACCAGCTGGTGTCAACCTACCCAGGTGCAAGTCGGAGTCACATGCTTTTTTTGAGGACAAATCTATAGTCTGAAATTAGTTCCCTCACCACCCTTATGGCAGAAAGTGAAGAGGAACTAAAAAGCCTCTTGATGAAAGTGAAAGAGGAGAGTGAAAAAGTTGGCTTAAAGCTCAACATTCAGAAAACGAAGATCATGGCATCCGGTCCCATCACTTCATGGGGAATAGATGGGGAAACAGTGGAAACAGTGTCAGACTTTATTTTTGGGGCTCCAAAATCACTGAAGATGGTGACTGCAGCCATGAAATTAAAAGACACTTACTCCTTGGAAGAAAAGTTATGACCAACCTAGATAGCATATTCAAAAGCAGAGACATTACTTTGCCGACTGAGGTCCATCTAGTCAAGGCTATGGTTTTTCCAGTGGTCATGTATGGATGTGAGAGTTGGACTGTGAAGAAGGCTGAGCGCCAAAGAATTGATGCTTTTGAACTGTGGTGTTGGAGAAGACTCTTGAGAGTCCCTTGGACTGCAATGGAGATCCAGTCCATTCTGAAGGAGATCAGCCCTGGGTGTTCTTTGGAAGGAATGATGCTAAAGCTGAAGCTCCAGTACTTTGGCCACCTCATGCGAAGAGTTGGCTCATTGAAAAAGACTCTGATGCTGGGAGGGATTAGGGGCAGGAGGAGAAGGGGACGACAGGGGATGAGATGGCTGGATGGCATCAGTGACTCAATGGACGTGAGTCTGAGTGAACTCCGGGAGTTGGTGATGGACAGGGAGGCCTGGCGTGCTGCGATTCATGGGGTTGCAAAGAGTCGGACACAACTGAGTGACTGAACTGAACTGAACTGAAGAGGTTAAAGCGTCTGCCTGCAATATGGGAGACCTGGGTTCGAAGGAAATGGCAACCCACTCCAGTATTCTTGCCTGGAGAATCCCATGGACTGAGGAGCCTGGTGGGCTACAGTCCACGGGGTCGCAAAGAGTCAGACATGACTGAGTGACTTCACTTTCACTTTCACTTTCATATTGCCATGAGCTTTCTAGCTTGCTCATGTTGCAAATTCTCACTCCAATTTAAAATCTTAACTTATTAAATCTATTCCCATTTTAGCTTCCATGCTATGCATTGTTTTGAATTTTACCAATTGAAACAATAAGATGTTCATTTTTTTACTGACTATTTTTTAAGTAAAATTTTATTCCACTTTTTGTACTTTAGTTTGAGCTAAAGTTTTTACTTTAAAATTTTTTTTTTTGCTGTTTCAGAATCATATAGGGGTGATTGTTTATGCCTTTATTTAATAACATAATTTCTTGAAAATTTCTAACTTGGTTCTATAGAACTGTTAGTTTAGAAAGCTAATACAAATTGACATAGACATTTTTGTATATGATTATAAAATATTTCAGGGCTTATCATAGTTTTCTATTTCAATTAATAGAGTAAAAAGTTATACATAATTTTTATTAGCTCAGAAATCCCAAGGTGTTAATTTATGTTTTTGATAAATACAAAAACAAAAGAAAAATGGGAATGAGGAAGCAACTCATTCCAGAAATTAAAATGGCCCTGATAGTCAGTCTCCTTAATTGCCCTGACCACACCCTCTTATGGTGTGGAAGGGTAAGAAGAATACCCCACAAACTGGAGATTAAGTTATAGTCATCTGATATTAAAGGGGAGGAACATTTTTAAAATGCATTTGCTGATCACTGCCACTTGCTTTGCAGAACCTAATACATCCCTCCCTGATAACATCAAAGGAATTAAGGCCCTCTTTATGTAGCAAATGCTTTTCACAGTTCAATAACCATTCCTGTTGCTGATATAATATTTCACCCACATTTCCCAGTGCTCAGAGCAGGCCTCAGAACTAGAGCTGTTTCATTTCTTTTGAGAGCATCTTCATCTCTCTTGGCTACGCTTGACCAACCCTCTCCAATTGTTTGCGGGTCATAAACATTATATTACTCAGCAAGGTAGAGAAATCATTTCTCTGCTTTGGAGTCTAGTATCTAAGACATGGAGAATACAAACGCCCTGCCCTGGCATTATCTCTTGTTTCCCCTGGCTGTATAAAGAACTGACCAGGAGCAGTGAGTGAATGGCTTGACCCATGAACCAGAAACAAAGAGCAAAAGACAGGAATCTAATGTGCCTGCAATAGAAACCATTGTGCAAGGCACTTCCTGGGAATTATTTAGGGATTATACTGTCAAAATTGCTTAATCTGTAGGAAATACCCCAGGCCTTCGATTCACATCAGCAAATATGTATTAAGTGCTTACTGTGTGCTCAGGACTGAGTTAAGCACTTCGGGGAACAAAAAGAAAATGTAAGTACATGGCCATCTAAGCAAAAGCACAAGTGGATTCCAGGGAAAGAGGGCAAAAGTGGGGTGCCTGGCTCTCTACATATATTATTCTCTTCCTATCTTAAATACACTGCAGGTGGGTCTTCTTGGGTCCTGTCTAGCTTGCTCTTAAAGAAAATAAACAGAAAAACCAAAAAAGGTTTTATTCCAGATTCATTGTTTCAAATTTTAGTTTTAGAAACAAAACACCCTGATGGTTTTGAAACCTAAGAAGAAGGAATCATTAAAAATCAACATCTGTCAGAGAGCAAATGGGAGGAGGCAAGACTTTAAAAGACTCTCAGATCCTTAAAAGGACTGCTCTGAAGACATAAGAGGGGAAAAAAAGGAGAATGGGAAAGGAAACGGAATGGGAGCAATCCTGTAGGATTTATTTTAGCAACACCAGAGGAAAAAAATGAGGGAGACCCACAGGGCTCCAGCGTTTAGGAATGTTTTACCCCTGCTTTCTTTTACTTTTTTTATTCTACAAACCAATGGCCTCCAATCTTTTTTTTTTTTTTTTTCATTAAGTCACCTAGAGAGCTCTCTGGTTTCTCAACCAACTCCCATCCCTCTTTTAAGGAAAGATTCAGCTATGCTTGTTGTTTTAAAAGGTTTCTAATCACAGGAGAACCACAGTCAACTCTGCTCATTTCCTGTGCCAATTAACAGACAGGAGCGGTGTCTCCCCACTGTTACCACAAGGCATTCCAGAGACTGACCCTTTCAAACTCGACTCCCAGTGCCTGGGAAAGTGGCATGGGTTTTGGAAAAAGGCAGGAAGTTAGAAATCTTGAGAGTTACAGCCCCAGAGCCTGAGAACCAGGAGGGCAGGGCAGCTCGTCGACAGAGAGAATGGAAGCCCCAGGAGTGATGGAGAGCTTTATTTTTATTTCTAAATTTTATTTTGTAATGAAAGTCTGGGGCCTGGGAATAAAACAACAGCAAAAAATACCTTGTTTTATTGGGCACTTAAGGAGATTCCTGGGCCTGGTGTGCTCTATATAAGTCTGCCAAAAGGCCCCAAGTGTTCTCATCTCCAGAATTTAGGTGAAGGAAAAGAAAGCTCCCAAGGTTGGCCCGGCAGGGCTGGTGCAGAAATCAAATGGAAAGACTAGGTTTTCGTGGAGGCCAGGAACCTGTGTGTCCTTACAGATGCTCTGACCTCCAGAGGGAGGCTGAGCAAAGCCTAAGAGGAAAGAGAGACTTGTCTAAGAGAGCTGAGATTCTGATTTGTACTTTGGAAAGGCTCAAACCAAGTCAAGGAAAGCTCTGAAACGACTACCCACTCCTCCCTTCCTGACTAAATCTTTGAAGCTCCTCCTCCCTCAGGAACCTAATTATCATCTATTCCAGCATATAAATTATGTATTGATACAGAGATTCTGTGTAACAAATTGCCGCAGAAAGTAGTGCTTTTGCAAAGCACCATTTGTATTTTCCCCCAAGCCTATGGTGGCCTGGAAAGTTCTGCTGATTTGGGCCATGGCTTTGATGATTACATCAGGGCATCCACAAATGATTACAGGCAGCAGACAGACTGGGTGCTGGCTGGTCTGGGACGGCTGAACAGAGAAGGGTCAGCTCTGCTCCTCCGCACGCACTCATCCTCTATGGGTCGAGCTCGGTCGGGCTTGTTCTCAAGGT
Source organism: Capra hircus (assembly GCF_001704415.2). Taxonomy (NCBI): domain Eukaryota; kingdom Metazoa; phylum Chordata; class Mammalia; order Artiodactyla; family Bovidae; genus Capra; species Capra hircus. Next base: position 4,463,388 of record NC_030820.1, read on the forward strand.
CGTGGTGCAGTTTCAATAGCGAGAGTACAGGTGGACAGGGCCTCTTGAAGATATCCTGTCCGCATATCTGATTCAGAAACTGAGCTCTGCTCAACTCCCAGGGACCCCTGGACTTGAATGATGACAAAACAGAGCCCAGAGACCTTTCTTCTAGCTTCCATTGATGTGTGAATTTCCCACAAGAGGTGACCAGAACCCCAATAATGGCTGTGAATGACTTTCAACAGCTCAGCAGAGATTGTTTTTTAAAATTACAAAGAGAAGTATAATTGAGTTTAACCAGACACCAAAATGTCTTTCTAATTTCATGGTTTCTTAAGTCCAAGGATCCAGGCAGCGTGTTTCTTAAGCTCAATTACCAGGCAGCAAATAACAATAGTAATAATGCGGGTAATAATAGATAGTGTCTCTGAGTTATGTTCTAGGGTTATGAGTGTCACTTTTCCACCTCTAATCAAACAAAAGGGAATTATAAGAAAACGGCTAGTATGATGTTACGTTTTGAAAAAGGTGTAGGAATTAAAAAAGAAAAAAAAAACTCTTGTCTTCCAGGTGTTGGTGTTTAACTTGGAGATATAATGCTCCTGTTGTTTAGTGGCTAAGTCTCGTCTGATTCTTTTGTGACCCCATGGACTGTAGCTCGGTATGCTCCTCTGTCCACAGGTTTTCCTAGGCGAGAATAGTACAGTGGTTAGCTATTTCCTTCTCTGGGGGATTTTCTCAATCCAGGGATCGAACCCACATCTCATGCATTTCAGGCAGATTCTCTACTGCTGAGTCACTGGGGAAGCCCCATACAGTACTCTTGTTAGTAATGATTATTTAGGACGGAGCTCAAACTGAGGAGTGTCTGTAGTCAATCTGTTACAGGAGTGTGGCCTCAACAAAATCACAGAAAGGATCAGTAGACTGGTTACAAAAATGGCTCAATCTTCCAAACCACTGTTGGGAAGCTTGCCATTCGCAATGTGGCCTTGTAGCTGCTCCCATCATGAGACAGGGTATATTTCAGTACCTGTTGAAGCTGGGCTGGCTTTGTGACTCGTTTTAACAAAACAAATGCAGTCAATGTGACACCCTGTGCCAGTTCTGAGCCTTGTCTTCACAGGCCTGAGTCCCCAGCTGCCCCCTTTACCCAGGACACCAAGCTCACAGACAGGAAGAACCATGATCAACCTGTAGATTCTGCTTTCAGCCTGCCAAAACCTTTCCAGGCAACCAACTATACAGTGTAGCTACTTGCTTAAACTGTGGAAAGGAAGAAACATAGGAAGAAAACGTTCTGTCCCAAATTACCCTATCACAGCTTCGATTTTTCAAAGAAACTTTGGGTATCCTTCAAAGTGTGCCCCAGATCACGATCTTGTTCACATCTCCCCGTCATCCTCCCGGCCTCAGTCCTGCTCAGAAAGGAGCAGAGGAGTTCCAATCGGTGCTGGCCGCTCCCAAAGGGAAGGTCACAGGCAGTCACCACACAAGCAGTCCTCTAATAAGATGTTTGAAATATGCCCCAGAGCTCTTAGATGAAGTAGCGGATACTAAAATGTATTCCTAAGCCCAGCTCTTTGTGTAACTTCAAGTACAACCCAGCTGTTCATCAGCCTTAGGAAACAAATGCAGGAGTAACTAATTAAAGGAATATGTTTCAAGGCCAGACAAGGGGGGAATGGTGTTTTGATGCATGAATTGTTGGCCTCCTTTATAAAATCTTTCTTCCTCTGTGGCCGTAATCATTTCAAACTTCAACCTGGTGGAATTTCTCTAGCCACTCAGGAAGTAGTAAGGGGCAGCTGTGACTCAGTCTTTCGGGGGCCCTCAAAGCTGCCCTGGGTGGGAACCTGCTCTGCTGGGAGAGCTCACACACGATGCCCCTGGGACTTCCATTCCCCCACAGACCTGTCTACCGAAGGTCTCCCAGGGGCCAGGGACATACCACTGGGCAAACCATAGCTTTATCACCAGTCCCAGTGAACCTGTGGCGGGAAGGGTAAACCATCCCTGAGGTGCAGATGTCTAAAAGCCAAAAATCTTGTCTTGCCCTTACCTTGCATATAATGACTTTAATTGAAGGCTTTGGGTTTGCCCTCAAGAGCTTACAGTCTGTGGGGGTCATAGGTGGCTGAAGCTGTGTCTGAAACTTTCTTTGGCAAAATAGCTTGAAAATCCACAATCAAGAAACCCAGCTTCTTCTCTTTTTTTTCAGCGTTCTTTTACTTTCTTAGTTTATTTATTTTTTGATTGGGCATGTGGGGTTCTCTCCAGTTGTGGCAAATGGGCTTAGTAGCCCCCAGCATATGGGATCCTAGTTCCCCGACCAACGATCAAGCTTGTCCCCTACGTTGGAAGGAGGATCCTTAACCAGTGGACCGCCAGGAAAGGCCCCGAGCTCCTTCTTTTAGATGCTCAAATATTGAGACAGTGCCACGTGTGCTGTCCTCTAGAATAGTTTGTTTCCTTATCTAAGACCCGCACAATCTTATATTTTCTCCCACGAGTGGCTAATTGCTTTCACACAGTCATCATTTTATTTTTATGGTATCATCATTCCATCCAATGACTACAGTGTTAGGATGAGGAACAAGGGAAGCCTTTGCCTCACTTTCACTTAAGGTACCAGATTGTAGTGGCCACAGGATGTATGTGACAAGATGGTGTCATCCTCTCTGCCATTTGCAGCGTTGGCAGAAAGGAACTGGAAGACAAGAATGAGATCAAGGATGAAAGGAGGACTCATAAGAACCAATGCCTACAGAGGCCAAGCGGGAAACAAAACCAAGTGATGTGTGTGAGCAGGTGAGATAAAAAATAGGGAGTGGTGAGAATTGGGGTGCAAGAAAGAGCATGCGCCCTAAGTGATGAAATCAGCCCTTAAGTTCTAGCCAATTGTTGCCATAAGGGATTGTGGTCTGTTACAGCCGGAGCTTTTTCAAGAGCACGCAGAAATGCAGATTTGATGTGAGTTCCCTCAATTTTTCAATCATGAGGAGTAATTTTTTTTCCTTTTAAATAATGGGTGGACGACACACAACATGACACTGGGCACAAGTGGATGTGGGGCAAGCAGGTGGGTCTTTAGAACAAGAGAAATAAAGTTGTATTGAGAGGATTCTTCTTCATCTTCCCCTGCAATGAGAATGCAGGCAGTTTTAGTCCAATGTGACCCATAAGGTTCCTTCTCCAAAGTTTAAATCCAAAAAAGACTACCCCTTCCTCGCATAGCTTTACCACCAGGCATAATGAATCCATGCAGGAACAGGCAAACCATCCCTGAGGTGCAGAGGTTCAAAAGCCAAAAATCTTGTTTTGCCCTTGCCTTGTATATAATGACTTTAATTGAACCCTTTGGGTTTGATGAGATAATACATGCACTGTGGTCCACCTGGCTGGACTACTTGTGCCCCGGGGTTGAACCACACCAGAGTGCCTCTGGAAATAGCATGTTCCTGGGTTCACCTTCAGTAAGGAAAGCAAATAGAGTCAGTCTCCCCAGAGGTGAGCTGGGGAGGTTGGCTATACCCCAAGGAGCCAGGCTTGCAAGCTGGCTTTTAATGCAGTTTCCCAAAGCAATAGATCTATTCAGAGATTCCTTCTGGTTCAGTTTAATGAAACCACAGAAAATTTGCAAGCTAAACTCCCCAAGATGACACATTAATAGAAAGCAGATTTTTCTGCTTTTGGATGTCATGGCTAATGAGCGCATCTTAGGGAAGGCACTGGAGTAAACCCATTCTCTCTGTCCTCAAGGTCCGGGAGAATGTGGAGCTGGCAGGGCTCTGCCCGTGGGGCACTCACCATTGCTCCAGAGCTTTGTACTTTATGTATAACATGCTCTTTGCTCTCATAATTATAAAGACTTGCGCTGTCACGTTTTTCAGATCTCTGCATAATTTCCACATGGAGTGCCTCTTTTACTAACTTATCTTCAAGCACAATCCCCAATTTTCTTCTTTCTTCCATGGACTTCAGTTTTCTTTGTAAAATTTCTCCCTACCTTTCATTAGCGCCATACATTTCTTTACTATTTGTCTTCTCTACGAGAATATAAACTCATTGAAGACAGGAGTTTGTCCATAGTCTCACTGCTGTTGTCAAATGCCTAGAACAGTATGTAGAACAGTATGGATGCTCAAAATATGTGCTCAGTTCAGTTCAGTCACTCAGTCGTGTTCGACTCTTTGCTACCCCATGAATCGCAGCACGCCAGGCTTCCCTGTCCATCACCAACTCCCAGAGTTCACTCAGACTCACGTCCGTCAAGTCAGTGATGCCATCCAGCCATCTCATCCTCTGTCGCCCCCGTCTCTTCCTGTCCCCAATCCCACCCAGCATCAGAGTCTTTTCCAATGAGTCAACTCTTCGCATGAGGTGGCCAAAGTACTGGAGTTTCAGCTTTAGCATCATTCCTTCCAAAGAAATCTCAGGGCTGATCTCCTTCAGAATGGACTGGTTGGATCTCCTTGCAGTCTAAGGGACTCTCAAGAGTCTTCTCCAACACCACAGTTCAAAAGCATCAATTCTTTGGTGCTCAGCCTTCATCACAGTCTAACTCTCACATCCATACATGACCACAGGAAAAACCATAGCCATGACTAGACGGACCTCAGTCGGCAAAGTAATGTCTCTGCTTTTGAATATGCTATCTAGGTGCTAGCTGAATATAATTAATGACCTATGATTTATGCACTAAGGCAAGATATTCTGTGAGCTGAATAGATCCTTCTCTCCAAGCATCCTTTATTTTGCCATCACATTAGATGTCAATGATGAGCACATGCTCTTTCCTAAATCTGTATTCCACTGGAAATCTTGTAGCTATAGCGTTTTTAAAAATATCTAATTTCATCATTTTGATTCAACTGCTTTTGGCAAAATAATGCTTCCCACAGATAAAAAGAAAGACAAAATATTTTTCTCTAAAAAAATGCTCAAAATAATCGAACCAAAAAGTAGGCAGAAAACCCAAACAGACATTTCTCCAAAGAAGACACACAGATGGCTAATAAACAAAGGAAAAGATGCTCAACATTGCTCATCATTAGAGAAATGCAAAACAATATTACAATGAGTTATCACTTCACACCAGTCAGAATGCATCATCAAAAATCTACAAACAATAAATGCTGGAAGGGTGTGGAGTAAAGGGGACTCTCTGGCACTGTTAATGGGAATGTAAATTGATACAACCACTACGGATAATAGTATGGAGTTTCCTTAAAAAATTAGGAAGAAAGCTACCATATGACCCAGAAATTCCACTACTGGGCATTTGCCATGAAAAAACCATAACTGAAAAAGACACATGTATTCCAATGTTCATTGCAGCGCTATTTACAATACCTAGGATATGGAAGCAACCTAGATGTCCACTGACAGATAAATGGATAAAGAAGTTGTGGTACATGTATACAACAGAATATTACTCAGCCATAAAAAGGAACATGTGAGTCTTTTCTAATGAGGTGGATGAACTAGCATCTGTTCTACAGAGTGAAAGAAGTCAGAAAGAGAACAAGTATCGTATATTAGTGCATATACATGGAGTCTAGAAAAAAATGATACTGATGAACTTATCTGCAGGGCAGCAATACAGACACAAAAGTAGAAAAAAGACTTGTGGACCCAGTGGGGGAAGGAGAGGGTGGGGCAAATTGAGAGAGTATCATTGAGACATATACATTACCATATGTAATGATAGCCAGTTTGAATTTGCGTTTTGACACAGGGAGCTCAAATCTGGTGCCCTGTGACAACCTAGAGGGGTAGAATGGGGGTGGGAGGTGGGAGGGAGTTTCAAGAGAGAGGGGACATACGTATACCTGTGGCTGATTCGTGTTGATATATGGCAGAAATCAGCATAACATTGTAAAGCAATTATCCTCTAATTATTAATAAAAATATATAAAAGAAACAAAAGTGCTCAAAATATCAAATGACTTTCTTTAAATTACTTTGATTGTTTAGGTGTACATGTATTGAATAACATTCCTTTCACAGATGAATAGATATATAAAAAGGCAGACATTTGTAGGCTTTGGCTATTATTTGGAAAATAATAGTGTTGGGCATTGGATTAGCTTCCTACCTGTATAACTCACCAGTTTCTAATACTGACATTTCAAATTTTTGTATTATTTATTTTACCCACTTCCTGGACTGTCTTCAATACAAATTCAAATTATCTCTCTTTTTCGTTGATAAGTGAGATATTTTTAAAAGCACATAAACAAACCAAGAAGACGTACTTGTCTGTAGCCATTTGCTAATGCTGGCGTTCCAAGTTTTAATGTTAGTTTAAGACAGGCTTTGAGCAAAGGAAATCAAGTATATTTTCCCCTTCACTTTATTTCCCACATGAAAATAAATTTTTAAAGTGAATATTGCATCCTAACACAGTGCAGAGAAGGGATGGTAGGAGGGGGAATCAGAGTACAGTTGGAACTCAGCAAACATTTGAAGGCTGGCTTGTGGCCACCCTGTGTCAATTGATACCAATCTTTGGTTCCAATCTCCAATTACTAAAGAACCGAACTAGACATATTTGCTTTAAATGATTCCCCCTATGTTTGCATGAGAAGAAGGAGGACTGGGAAACATGCAGAGATAACTACCAGTCCATTCCAGTTTGTGTTTGGCCCCAGTATGCCTCTGAAATAGCTCTTATTAGTGCAACCCAAAGACCTTCTCGCTAAACCCAACGCTATTCCCAAATCATCTTGCATCTTCTCGGCAACGTTTGGCACTAATGACTGGTCCTTCCTGCTTGGCACACGACCTTCCTAAAGCGTCCCGTGGTGCACTTTTCCTCCCACCTTCACGGAACTTTTTCTGCCCTTTCAGTATGGAAATCTCTTATTTATTCACTACATGTTGGTTGTTTCAAAACGCAGTCCCATGTCTCTCCTCTATTCCATAATTTTTTTAGAGAGTCTGAGTTACATGTCTTCCTTCAATTATCCACTATTTGAACTGGCACCTAATCTCCAGTCTGTACACTTAAATGTTTAGATAACCACCCACTTGTTAACTTCTAAATCCAACAAGTCCCAAACTAAGCTCATGATCCCATAATCTAATCTGTCTCTGGGCTTTACATCCCAGATCAAGACACCAACTTTCATCCCATTATGCAAATCACCCTTGAGCCCTCTCTTTCCTTTATCCTGTCTCCAAACCAAACACAATTTTATTTGCTAATAAATTTCAACGTGTTCATTTCTTTTCAAAACTATGACCGTTACTCTAGGCTAGCCTTTTATTTTCTCTGTTAAACTGAGAACCCCTTCAAATGAGCAACTCACTCCCTGACCCCTCAGGGTAGTGGAGAATAGACCCATCACTGCTGGCTTCATAGTTTGGGCAAATAGCACACATCAACAGCCCACAGAGCCCCTCTCTTCCTGGTCTCCACTCATCCCCCAGGCCTCATAATGCATCCTGAATTCTCTCTCCATGTCGGCCAGCCATCCCGGTAGCACTTTCAGTCTCTCCCCTAGTGCTCCTTCTCATCACAGGGTCTTCCATGCCGCATTCCACCCTCCAGGAAGTGCTTTCTCCTCCTTATCTAGTTAATTCTTACTTACCCCTCAGATCTCAGTTCAATGGTTCCATCCCCAATAAAACTTTCTCTCTCTTGCCTGACCAGATAAAATCTCTTAGCACTTCTCCTTTTAGCACTTAACTCAAATGCAATTTTATAGTTTTCCTGCTATTAGTTATTATTAGTTTCTGTATTATTTCTTAATATATGAAGTCTTTTTTTGGAGTATACTTGCTTTACAATGTTGTTTTAGTTTCTTGAACAAAAGCAAATTAATACACATATGTAGAATCTAGAAAAATGGTATAGATGAACTTATTTTCAAAGCATATACAGAGACACAGATATAGGGAACAAATGTATGGGTCCCAAGGAGGTAAGGGGGAAGTGGGGTGAGATGGGCTGGGAGATTGCACCCTGCTGCTGTTGCTGCTGCTTAGCTGCTTCAGTCATGTCCAACCCTAGGTGACCCTATGGACTATATAACCCATCAGGCTGCTCTGCCCATGGAATTTTCTAGGCAAGCATACTGGAGTGGGTAGCCTTTCCCTTCTCCAGGGGATCTTCCCAACCCAGGGATCAAACCCAGGTCTCCTGCATTGCAGGCGGATTCTTTACCACTAAGCCACCAGGGAAGCCCCACATAGATACTACTATGTATAAAACATATAAATAATGAGAACCTACTGTATAGACTGCAAGGAGATCCAACCAGTCCATTCTGAAGGAGATCAGCCCTGGGATTTCTTTGGAAGGAAATGATGCTAAAGCTGAAACTCCAGTACTTTGGCCACCTCAGGCGGAAGAGTTGACTCATTGGAAAAGACTCTGATGCTGGGAGGGATTGGGGGCAGGAGGAGAAGGGGACGACAGAGGATGAGATGGCTGGATGGCGTCACCGACTCGATGGACGTGAGTCTGAGTGAACTCCGGGAGTTGGTGATGGACAGGGAGGCCTGGCGTGCTGCTATTCATGGGGTCGCAAAGAGTCGCACACGACTGAGCTACTGAACTGAACTAAACTGAACTGTAGAGCACAGGGAACACGTCTCAGTGCTCTGTGGTGACCGACATGGGAAGGGAATCCAAGGTAAAGGGGATATACATATGCACGTGGCTGATGGGCTTGGATGTCTGCTGTCTTCATAGGTGCACATCCCATACAGAAAGGAATGTGCCTGTCTAGTTTGCCCACCATTATATGTTTCTTGTCTGGCACAGTACCTGCCATGTAATAAGACTATCACTAGTATTGCTGATTGAAGGAATAAATGGAATTGCAATGTGGTATTTACCTCTGAGTGAGTGATAGTCGCTTAGTCGTGTCTGACTCTTTTGCAACCCTATGGACTGTAACTTGCCAGACTCCCTGTCAATGGAATTCTCCAGGCAAGAATTCTGGAGTGGGTTGTCATTTCCTTCTCCATTTACCTTTGAACTTCTTGTCAAAGGTCAGATTTCAATGTGTGCCTACCTTCAGGTCCTTAATAGAAAATAAAATCCTGAGCAGTGATTGCAGCCTGGAGTTAGTGGCTCCAATCTCCAGATTTGCTCTGGGGCTCAAATCAGCTGTGTCTCTATGTATAAGGAATGAAGTATCAGAGTGCGTGGGAACTGAAAGAAGATTTTCCCAACTTTTTCCATCCTTTTCTTTATCAGGAACAGCAAATCCTTTATCTGCTTGGGTAAAATATGTTCTCTTTCAAAAGGTTCTGTTCCTCCAAAAGCAGTAATTATAGTCATAAAGCAGGAAACCTACAGGTTAGTGGTGTGGGTGGGAAAAAGGAAAGGATAGCGACAGAGGAAGGAGCATGCACTTAAGGAAAATCAGTCTCGATCTCTGAAAACTGAAGGGAAAAAGCATCTCATGAAGGAAAATGTGGAACATAATTTCTACAAAGTCTTAGTATCAAATATATATACTCCCTATGAGTATATACACAAACGGCTGCATCATCCTGGTTTCAAACAAGCTCTGACTTTTCTGTAAAATCTGCACAGAAGCCCCAATTGTTGGCCTTCAAACGAGCTCTCCTGAATTATTTCGTACATTCAGAAATGATACAAGAAATTGGTGGACGATGTGTTCTGATTTGGGCCACAAAATATAAGGTCATGCGGAGTCAATCCCTGTGTAAGAAATATCCCCTGGAGGAGGGCAGGGCAACTTACTCCAGTGTTCTTGCCAGAAAAATCCTGTGGGCAAAGGAGTCTGGCAGATCTCAAAGAGCCAGACATGACTGAAGCAACTGAGCAAGCATGTACACATACATACTGTATTTTCGTAATCTGTAACGGAGAAGAATCTGAAGATGAACAAATACGTATACATCACTTTTCTGTACACCTGAAACTAACATTTGGAATCAATATATGTGAGAGCTGTTTGTTTTGAAGGAAAAAAAAAAAAACAAAACAGCCCAATGTGTTAAATAAGTGTTAAACATCTTCAGTACACAGAAGATGTTTTTCAAATGTAGGGAGGCAGCAAAGCTCTGTGTCAGGATTAAACTCAGACTACAACCTTTCTCTCCTTTAGAACCACATGTCTTGAAAGCTTTTCCTAGAAGTCCACCCTAATATTGCACAGATTCTGGCAGGACACGAGACTTATTCAAGCCCTAACGCTGGCCTCTCCTAATGGCCCTTCACTTAGTGTTTTTGCTTCTGATCTGCTGTGCCACTGGGATAAGAGGGCATGGCTGAAATCACTTCCATCGAACAGTGGAAACATGGAACCTTGAGATCATAACTGATGACCTGGTAGTCCAAATTTATTTCAAGAGCATCCTTTTTGTTCATTTTCTAAAATTAATTTTTATTGGAGTATAGTGGCTTTACAATGCTGTTGCTTTCTACTATACAGCAAAATGATCAGTCATATATATATATATGTATATATATATATATACATCCCATAGCTTTTGGACTTCCTTCCTGTTCAAGCAACCACCATGCTCTAAGTTACCTGTGCTATAGTGTATGTTGTCATTAGCGTCCATTTTACATATAGTATCAGCCGTGTGTATGTGTCAACATCAACCTCAGCTTCCCTGTCTCTCAACTCGTGCAATATTTAAGGTTTTTTTGTTGTTGTTGCCAGTATTTTAAAACCAAGAGATAGTACACAAAGTTCTAGATTCCCAGGTTTTATAAACAAAGAACTGTCCTCTTGACAGAACTGTCTAGGCTGGGTTGTATGTTTCACTCTGTGTGTGTCCCCAGGGAGCTCTTCAGTCACATCTTCTCCATTGACTCATGGGTGCCACCAAATTGGCCTCTGTAGATGGGTGATTACCCTTCGTGGCCTAACCTTTGTCTTAATGATTTCAACCTAGACTCAAACTCTTACAGCAGTCCCCTTTTCAGCAAAGTTACCAAAAATAGGCCTTGGGTCAGTAACTCAGAGCCTCAAGTACATTTTGTTTCTTTACTGAGTCTGACTTTATGCTTCCATTCTCCCTAAGTGCTGTGCTTTCTTGCTATCACATCTCAATTCATGCCCCAAGAACAAAGGATGAGTTGTCTAGCCCTCTTCACCAATATGAATGTCACGTCTTTTGGACTGTGGAAACTCCTCTGTGTTTGGCCTGCTCAAGCACCCAAGTCTCGCTTTGAAATCACAGCCCTTGAGAATGAGTCTCACTTCTTACTGACCCTGAAAGCTATTTGCTCCACCAATAGCTCTCATTCCTGGATTCACATTACAATCACTTGGGCAACTTTTAAAAAAATTTGATGTTGCAATGAAGACCAGTTAACTCAGAATCTCTGCAGGAAGACCCTAGAATTCTGCATTTTTTTTAAGTTCTCCACATAATGCAAGTGTCCCCAACCTCCAGGATCTAATGTTTGATCACCTGAGGTGGAGCTGATATAATAATAATAAAGTACAAAGTATATGTAATGTGCTTGAATCATTCTGAAACCATCCAGTCCACTTCATCTGAGAAAAAATTGTATTCCATGAAACGAACCCTGGTGCTGAAAAGACTGGGGACCACTGACATAATGTACAATGTTCCAAGTTTGAATCCACTCTGCGAAGTAATATGGATTACCTTCTTCTTCCCAAAATCTACCAGAGTCATAGGTTCAGCCTTTGCTCTCAGGACCAGCCCACTGCCAGCGATGCCCCCTTTTACATACACACATTCACATATACATCGACATAGACAGATAGATAGATAATCACGTCTTCATATGTGTCAATGACTCCCAACTCTGGCTGTGCATTAGAACAACTTGAGGAATTTTAAAAAATACTGATGTTTTGGTTCTGAATAGATCAGTCGGCTGAGTGAAATCAGAATCTAAGCTACGATTGACAACGACAGCACTAAAGTATTCAGTGTAATAATAAGATCACTTCCAAGAAGACACATCTTATTGCTAGCATAAGCTGTGTGACAAATAGCCACAAAACCTTAGGACCCTACAAAAATAAGCACTGTTGCTTCTATGTCTGCAGGTTGGCTGAGCTCAGCAGGGCAGCTCTACTGATAATGGTTTGGCTTGTTCACACAACTTGGATGGGCTGGGAGCTGACTGATTGAGGCTGGGTTTTCCAAGAACAATCAGCTCTGTTCCTTCTCTTTCGGGGTCTAGCAAGCAAGCTGTGCATATACTTCTTGTGATGTTGGGAGGGTCATAAGTAAACATGGGGAAATATGTATGTATGTTTCAAAACCTTTGTTGTAACTCATGTGGTAATAATATGGCCCAGAGTAAGTCACAAAGTAAGTGAAAGCGAAGTCACTCAGTCGTGTCTGACTCTGCAGCCCCATGGACCGTAGCCTATCAGGCTCCTCCGTCCATGGGATTCTCCAGGCAAGAGTACTTGAGTGGGTTGCCATTTCCTTCTCCAGGGGATCTTCCTGACCCAGGGATTGAACTCAGGCCCGCTGCATTGTAGGCAGACGTTTTACTATCTGAGCCACCAGGGAAGTCACAAAATAAAGCACAGGGCAAAACCAGCATCAGTGGAGCAAGGAAGAGACTTTCCTGGTAAAGAATCTGCAGTAAAGAATCTGTCTTGCAATACAAGGGATGTGGATTCAATCACTGGTTGGGGAACTAAGATTCCCAAATGCCCTGGAGCAACTAAGCCCGAGGGTCGAAACTACTGAGCCCATGCACCAGAACTAGAGAGTCCTTGTGCTGTGCTGTGCTTAGTCACTCAGTTGTGTCTGACCCTTTGTTGACCCCATAGATAGCCCTTGTGCTGCACCAAAAGATTCCACGTGACCCAGTTAAGACCTGATGCAGTCAAATAAATAAATAAATAAATAATTACAACAACAAAAAGCAGAGCAAGGAGCTGAATTATTCTCCTCAAAGTGAGAGAAACAGAGTGGATATCACTGAAAAACAATGTGATCTCTCACTGAAGGTATGGAGATACCTTTTTTTCCTTGACTTATAAATAGCTCAAATATTTAAGATACAGGCGGTATGTTTGAGAATTCTCAGTTGACTTCATCGTGGTCTTTTCAGCCTTGCAGCCCCTGCTGAAATCTTCTCTGACCTATTGCTACATCATGTCTTTGTTACAATTCTAAGTCCCAGGATCTCTGCTCTAAGCATGTGTTAGCAACAAATAGTTCTCTGTTCCACCTATTACTAAGTGTAGAAAATAAAAAGGGATGGTACCTAAGGTAGGAATCACTTGTTGAAAAGTGTAAGTCCTAGACTTGTGCAGGAGTTCCGAGCATTCTTCTCTCATTACGTTTTGAAAATGTCTTACTTTATATACAGTAAAGATTATAGTGACGATAGAGAACAGAATTGCTTGTATCTCAAGCTGCAATCTCAAGAATTCATCTCACAATGGTGGGCAGTATAATTTTTTTTTTTTAAGTCTTTACTGAATTTGTTACAACACTGCTATTTTATGGTTCAGTGTTTTGGCAGCAAGGCCTGTGGTGTCTTAGCTCCCCAGCCAGGAATTGAACCCACACCCCCTGCATTGCACCGCCAGGGAAGTCTTTACAATCTTTTTTTAAATTTGATTTTTTAAAATTTCCATATGCAATGTAATGTTTAGGCATGCTGCTTGGGATGTTATTTCTAAAAAAAAAAATGACCATTTTTCAGAATACCATTTTGATTTTAAATACTAGTCAAGAAAAAGGAGTGATGTTAAAATACATGAACAATTTTCTATTACAGAAATGAAAAACTGATTTGCATCTAAAAGTGCAAGAGATGAAGTAATTTAACCCTTCACCAGATGATATGGCAATATACAATACATTGCTTCAGCTGTTTGAGAAGGCTGTAATGTATTTTTATATTGACATAGAAGATTATAAATTACATTGAATAAGTACCCATAATCTTTAATTCTCTTTCATTTTTTTCTCTTTTGGGCTAACTTCTCCCAATTTTGGTAGATCACATAGGGTGATTGGATATGCATCACAAAAAGATATTTAGAGCTATTTAGACACCTCTTTGGAATTAAGTGAAAGAAGTGCTTGATTATGAAAGTATAGCAATTGGGCCTAAGATCATGTATATACATTCTTTTCAAGTTGCAGCCAAAATCAGGTTTAGAGATTTCTGTTGAGTTCTTTTTGATTGATGGTGGTGGTTGTTACAGAAAAATGGAAATTTCTGCCTCATGCTTAGGAAACCAGACATTATCACCCCTTGATTATTCATTTGCTGGAACAACTTGCTTCATTTATTGAAGTAAAGACAAGGCTGAAACTGGATCTACACGGCACATGTCAGTGGCTTTATGTGTTTGTGAATAATAAGTAGCCTTTGGTGCTCAGTGTTGACTTTCTAGGCTACAGCTCGACATCATTTTGATTTCTCTTTTGATGAGCTGATGCCATCTTGGAGCTCTTAGCTGTAAATAGGAGAACACTTATAAGGATGACAGGGAGCAATGTTCCTTTTGGAAGGAAGAGGGGAGGAAGGGGAGGCTTTTGTTCAGTCACGGAAAATGGACGTGTGTCTCATGGTGGCTGCAGTTTAAATAAACATAAACTCTGAACTAGAGATCGTTCTTTCGTGCTAGCAGCACCAAACCAAAATACAGTTTTATTTGGTTAACCCCAAAGTAGGATGTGGGTGCCAGGCTTGGAAACCATATGATCGGGTTTCAGGCAGATACCACTAGGGCTGTGCTTTTGTCTTGAGAAAGGAAAGTCATAAAGGCATTACTCCTCATAACACCATCATGATGTTTAGCAAACAGATGCAACCATAACAACAGCTCACTTCAGAGAAAGGTCTGGAGGGTCCTTTGCCCTTTCAGCATAAGTATGAAACCTCTCCAGAGCAGAGCTCTGCAGAGTGAAGGGGCATTTTGCAACAAACGGTAGAGAGACAGTGGGAGTCTTGGGCACAGCCTGGTGAAGGAAGAAGTGCTCATCTCCTGTTTCCCACGTGAGTTCTGCAGCCTACTGATTTGGAATCCGTGTCTAGAAGCATCACCTGAAATTCCCTGTTTCCCCGTGGTGATCCAGCCAGGACAAAACAGCAGCCTCCATCACTGGGTGATTTCACCCAGTCTCCATTTTGTCTTTCTTTCATCAGGAAAATTCTTCAGGCCCTGGGATCCTTCCAAACATGCAAGTTCTGTGAGTCTCAGGTCTGGCCTTGCTTATTCAGAGCTCGTCACAGTGTGGAGCTTTGTTTATTTATTTGCCACAGAGTTGTTTCTTTTCCCCCTTCCTGGGACCTGGGGCGGGGTGGGCAGATGATGGAGTTGGGTGCCCCAAGTTAATGACTAGCCCTTATATTCACAAGCTCGTCTACTTTTGTCCTCACCTGACGCCTCCCCGGTGCCAGTGAGCAGGAATGAATCCAATTGAGGGCCACTGTGTCCCTTATAAGAAAAACTGCTCACTTGGCTGGAAATGCTTTGACAGAAGGCAGAGCAGCCGGTCACACACAGCAGTGCGTCTTCTGGCTTTGGGAGCAGAAGGGCAGTGGCGGGTCCGCGGAGGAGGGGCCCGAGCTATTGTGGGCCAGCCCGAAGCACAGCCGTCCACCCGGAGCTGAGCATGCTGCCCTCTGCCCCGGTCTCTGCTCCTCCTCTCAGACTTGGGGCCTGACCCCCAACCCCTTCCCAACAATCAGCTCTCCCTGAGAAGGTAATCATCTTATGGTGCATTGGCGGAGAAGAAAAGGCGCTCTAGAAAAATGTTATGATAATAGAAAACTCTTCAGTGTTGGAACCATCTGGTGCGCTGGGGTAACAAAGGAGGCGGTAATTGAGTGCCCAGGAACTCCTTTTGGCCCCAGATAATGGGCACTCACCCTGATCTGTATTCTTCACAAGAGTAATTCACCAACATTTCACACCACATCTGTACCCCATTTCCGCCGTCAATGCAGCCCCACACATAAGTTACCACACTTAATTAAGTCCACATCACTCTGCTTCAAAGAACAGAAAGGTTTGTGTGGGGGCCTCAGTGGCCAAGAGGCACAAATGAGGTTTTAGTGACTCTTGTTCTGTGGGAGGGACTGAGAGGGATGTGGCGCTCCTGCCACCGAGCTGGGCTCCCAGCGGGCCGGCGGGGATGGGCCTGACAGCTTTAGGCCGGGCGACAGCTGCGGATAAGCTTCGGCTGCGGCCTCGTGGCCGGGCGTGCTCAGGGAGGGCTGGCGACCCCTTTGTGGCGTAATCTTGCTTTTGAAAATGTGCTACAATTGATTTGGTCTGATTTCTAAGGTGCTGTCACCAGAGCATCATTAAAAGTCCTTTAAGAAACTGGAGAATAGACTAGATCAGCAAAGGCAGCTTTGTTCCGACTCTCCGCCTGGCTTTGGCCGGCCAGCCCTTCCAGCTGACAGAAGGGGCACAGCCTGTAAGCTCCCAACAATTAACATGGGACCATTTTATTTTCCTTTAATCAACAAGACAATGCTACTAGGAGAATCAAAGCCACACTCTCTGGAAAACGGGAGTTCTTTCCTTCACCCGCGTCTTGGCGTGAGAATGATTCCACATTCCAATGGTTGGCCACAAGCATCACTTTACTAAAGTATTTTTTGCTGTTTGTGTATGTGTTTGTGTGTGTTTTCTCCCCTAAACCACTCCCAGAGGCTTAAAAGTTCCCTCCTCCTAGAGGTTGAGCAAGCAGCCGACAGAAAAGAAAGCTGAGCCTAACGAGAAGGACATTAACCCAGGACCGAAGTACCAGTGGCTGAAAGCAGAGGTGCCCCCAGCCCCCCTAGCTATCTCAGTCATAGGTAAATTAGTGACCCCTTTTCTCCCTTCAGATGATAAGGAGGGAGCCAGTGTAGGGACCTTGAAGATATTTCTCACAACAAGTGTCAAAATACCCTGAAAGCTCCTGGGGGCGGCCTCCCACAGGCAGCATGCCCTTCATTTGTTTATCTCAGTGCTGACAAATTGCAGCGTTTTCACAGTCTAGCTGTGGGCTCATTTGCATGGGCCGCCCTCCATCTCTGAGCAGATAATGAGGCTCAGCATAAAGCCCCATTGAGGGCTCCCCGAGTTGACTGCGATGAATACAGAGCAGAGAATTAGGGGGCTTGGAGGCTATTGTGTGCGGCCCCTGGGCTTTTATCTTCCCTCCTGCTCATTTTCAGGTCTTTCAAGGAAACTGCCTCCCTCCGCTTTCTCTTTCTCGGGAGTGTCTTTTCCCTCTTTCACTGTGAATGGGCACCATCTTCCCAATCGTCAGCTCAGCCTTGTGCTATTTCAGTCACCGTAATTATCTTCCTGTCTTATCCTATGAAATGCTAGAGGTTTCTTTTCACTGGGCAAGCCACTGAGAAAAGCCCTGAAGCATTGTCCCAGGAGCCGTGGGCCCCTGCATCCACCCACCCGCCACTCAGATACCCTCTCTGGCGTTATAGAACCAGGACACTTCTGTCGAAACACGCCACCCCGTCACCAGACAGAGGTGCCATTGCATCCACCATCGAGTTGTGGGTGATGTTTCGGTACGTTATAGCAATTCAGGAATTCAATATTCTTGGGAAATTCAGTATTTTGAGGGTGTGTGCTCAAGGAGGTGGGAGTGAGGTTCAAGAGGGAGAGGACATGGCTGTACCTATGGCTAATTCATGCTGATGTTTAGCAGAAACCAACACAGTACTGTAAAGCAGTTACCCTTCAATTAAAAATAAATAAATTTATTAACATAGAAAAAAATGATTTCAGTAAATGGGGCTCACATTTTTGAATTGAACTTGGAGAGGATGTAGCTTGGTCAGAATAAGCGATGTAACACAGAGGGTTTCTCCAGAAGGGAGTGCTTTCCCATCGGAGAAAACATTCTTCAATGAGGTGGGTGGGAAAGGAGCTTCTGGAGATGAAACAGTGGTCATTTGGAAAGGACCTTATGGGTGGATCTGAGTGATCATTTTCAAAATAAAGGGAAGAGGCCCAGGAGGTGAAATGACTTACCCTAAGTCACACAAATCTGGAAAGTAACCCCAGTACCCTTACACGGAAGTCTGGAAGGGAACACAGTCTGGCACCATGAGCTCTCAGCAAAACACATATCTGCTCGGTGCATTCTGCTCTGTGTCTGTTTCCCTAGGCAAGGGCTCCCAATCCATTACATTTTGAGATGACCTAACTCACTTTTTTTTTTTTTCTCTAGAACCCCTGACAAGGATCATCAGTAATTCCCAGACCTCTGCCTTCCTCCACCCTGATTTTTGGATACAGGATTCATTCTCCCTAATTCTGTCATAGCAAGATGGATGATTCATTCTCCTTTCATCTGGTTAAGTGGCTATGTAGATACAGTCACACATCCTAACTTCTTAGACTTTCAATTCTCTGTGTTCTGTCCAGTGGAATGAGAAAGACCTCGATCTACTAGAAGTCAACAAAGTGGTCAGAAAAACTATGAAGCTGATGAGCAAAGAGCCTGCTCGACAATGGTTGAGAGCCCCTTCCAAATTTATTTTGTGACACTGAAATTCTGAAAGCTTTCATAAATGCTTGTATGTCTGTAATAAATTTACTTCTAAGTCCTCGTCTTTTTTAAATTATGCATTTAATTTCTCCAATTATTAATTCACACATGCTCACCATAGAACATATGGAAATTATAAAAGTGTATTTTGCTTCCCAGGTGACACAGTGGTAAAGAATCCATCTGCCAATGAAATAGACACAGTTCAATCCCTGGATTTGGGAAGATCTCCTAGAGAAGGTAATAGCAACCCACTCCAGCAACCCATCTCCAAAAACAGATTCTTGCCTGGAAAATTCCATTGACAGAGGAGCCGAGTGGGCTACAGCCCATGGGGTCACAAAGAGTTGGTCATGACTGAGTGAACTAAACAATGACAACAGCATTTTCCTTCTCACCATCTCTAGTTCATCAGTTGATCATCATTAACATACTCTGCGGCATGTCTCTTTGCTCTTTCAAATACATTAATGCTAGGTTTTTACTGTAGGTTTCAGACCAACATATTTCTTTCCACTGACGTATGTAGCTTTTTAAAAACAAATACTAGAGACTTCCCTGACTGTCCAGTAGCTAAGATTCCTACATTCCAATGCAGGGGTCATGAGTTCAATCCCTGGTCTGGGAACTAGATCCCACATGTTGCAACGAAGAGTTTGCATGTTGCAATTAAAGATCCATGTGTCATAGCGAAGATAGAAGATCTTTGTTATGCAACTAAGACCCACAACTAAGACCCGGTGCAGCCAGATAAATATATTTTTTTAAAGTGAAAAACAGATTTTTAAAAATAAATAAATAAAAACAAATACTAAATAGTACATATAATGACCCTAAACACCATTTACATAACTAGTAATAAAGAGCTAAGTCCCATAAAAGAAGAACCATCATGATTTCACATGTAGTGACAGATGTGTGTGCAAAAGAAGTTGAGAATTAATTTAACTGGAAAGGACTCAGTTATATAATCAGTTGGGCTTTTCCCAAGTCGCGCTAGTGATAAAGAACCCACCTGCCAATACAGGAGATATAGGAGACTCTG
The DNA here is from genome assembly GCF_001704415.2 of Capra hircus. Lineage (NCBI taxonomy): Eukaryota > Metazoa > Chordata > Mammalia > Artiodactyla > Bovidae > Capra > Capra hircus. The sequence goes on from NC_030820.1 coordinate 4,482,892, forward strand.
GTTCAATCCCTGGGTCAGGAAGATCCCCTGGAGGAGGGCATGGTAACCCACTCCCTGAGGCACTTCTGAGGCATCATTTCTTAATCTGTAGAAGATAAGCAACAATGCCTCTCTTTTAACATTTTGTAATGACTTAGGATAATGTATTTTAGCCATTTAGCACAGTGCCTGACAAACAAGGAAGGGTTTTTGCCAGAGCAGAAGCATAATAAAGATGCTTGTGAAATCTTCTGGAATGTGTCCTTTTGATGGATTCTCATACATCTAGTAGTGTGTAAGTGTAGTCTAAATCTTTCGCATAAGCTTAGGAGGAGACCAGCTGACTGGTTTCCATTGTGAGGATATATTTGCCTCTCCTCTGTATGAAACCCAAGGACCCACCCTCAGCACTGCTTCATATGCCATGGGGAGAGTGGTGGTAAAAGCCATCTGTCCTGCTGGGATGGAGAAGTGATTGATAAAGTTTCATGCACATGTTCCTCACAAGTCAATGACTGGAGTCTGCCTGATTCTGAATGTGCTGTCCATAGAGGCATCTGAGAGGACATATGTAGTGGCATTTAAGTGCTAATTTTTGCTTTGGAAGAAAAGAATATTTGCCTTGGAGACATTATTAAAAGCACAGACTGAGGCTGTAACATGTGGTAAATAAATAATCATCCTCACAGTTCAATATAATAAAACAAGTCTCACTATGGAACTCAAGACAAGTAGACACATTTACTGGTTCCACTAAAATAGATAAAAGATGATTCTGGTTATTGAAGAGTATGGCATAGCAGAATACATTCTAATGGCTAAAAACTAGAGTGTTAATTCAAGTTGATTTCTTTATCAATTATGCAAGAAACCCCCAAGCTAGTTAGAAATTTGATTTTTTAACTGTTCACTAAATAGCATATTTGCCCATGTCTTCTTTTGAAGTGAAGCAAAGATCAACAAAGAATTTAAAATAGCTTGAGTGGCAAAGCTTATAAGAAAAAAGCCTGAGCTGAAAGTTGCTCAGTCTTATTCAACTCTTTGTGAGAATTCTCCAGGCCAGAGTACTGGAGTGGGTAGCCTTTCCCTTCTTCAGAGGATCTTCCCAACCCAGCGATGGAACCCAGGTCTCCCGCACTGCAGACAGATTCTTTACCAGCTGAGACATAAGGTTCAGAGTCCCTTGGACTGCAAGGAGATTAGACTTGTCAATCCTAAAGGAAATCACTCCTGAATATTCATTAGATGGACTGATGCTGAAGCTGAAACTCCAATACTTGGCCACCTTATGTGAAGAACTGACTCATCGGAGAAGACCCTGATGCTGAGCAAGATTTAAGGCAGGAAGAGAAGGGGAACACAGAGGATGAGATGGTTGGATGGAATCACTGACTTGATGGAGATGCATTTGAACAAGTTCCTGAAGCTGGTGAAGGACAGGGAAGCCTGGTGTGGTGTAGTCCATGGGTCACAAAGTCGAACACGACTGAGCGACTGACCTGAACTGAACTGAGCTGAAGCTCTGTTTCACTTCAGTCACATTTGTATGAGACATCCATATACTCAGATGGCAAATGAGACAACTAGCCATGAGCAAAAAGGGGTGCTTTTCCTCCTGTATCAAAACCCTCCTGGGGACTTCCCTGTGACCCAGTGGTTAAGAATTCATCTGCCAGTGCAGGGGACATGGGTAGATCCCTGGTTTGGGAAGATGCCACAGCTTCGTTAGTGCATGTGCAGTCACGTTAGGCTGTAGCTTGCCAGACTCCTCTGTCCATAGACTTATCCAGGCCAGAATGCTGGAGTGAGCTGCCATTCCTTCTCCAGGGTATCTTTCCAACCCAGGGCTTGAACCTGCGTCTCCTACATTGGCAGGTGGATTCTTTACCACTGTGCCACCTGGGAAGCCCACATGCCTTGGGGCAACTAAGCCCATGTGCCCCAACTACTGAGCCCATGCTCTGCAACAAGAGAAGCCATTGCCAAAAACACTAAAATAAAAGAAAGAAAGAAAAAACCTACTGGTTTCCCTCTACTGTCTGTTTTCATCTTCTTCTTTGGTAATAGAATTTTTAATTTAGCTAGAAATCACTTCCTGGATAAAGACTACATTTCCCAGCCTCCTTGGTGGCTAGATGACCATATAACTAAATTCTGCCCTTGAGAAGTAATTGGAAGCAGCATACATCCATGCCCAGAGTGTCTTTTGACTTGTCTTCTTGCCTGCTAGCTGGAACATGACAGGAAAAATGGGAGTTCCCATAGTTCCCTTGTGAATAGCATCCATGTACAACAAAACAGAAGAATCTTGAGTCCACGGTACCATGGAGGATCATGCTATAATTTCAGGACTGATTCATTTTCAAAATGTCTAAATGTCAAGGAAGCCATATACTTCTATTTTTAAAGCCACAGTTCATAGATTTGTTTTTCTTACAGATTGCACCTAATATTGATTTATATAACCATACTCAGCATTCCATTTTGAAATTCAAAGGATTAGAGGTTTTCCAGAGTTTTCCTGAAAGCATATCAAGCAGTGATTATGAGGGTATATCTGGTGCCCCTCAGTGGGAAGTTCAGGCACCCACTCCCAATATTACTTTCAGTGAGACGGGGGAGGAACAAGGAAGGCATGAAGACCATTACCATAAATTACCCAGTTTATACAAAATCCACTATGACCACAAGTTCTGCACAAGGGAAAAAAAGTGAAAATGGTAGTCACTCAGTCTTGTCTGACTCTTTGTGACCCCATGTACTGTAGCCCACCAGGTTCCTCTATCCATGGAATTATCCAGGCAAGTATACTGGAGTGGGTAGCCATTCGCTTCTCCAGGGTATCTTCCCAACCCAGGGATCAAACCCAGATCTCTTAAATTGCAGGCAGATTCTTTACTATCTGAGCCACCAGGAAAATTAGATATTTACTATTGGTTCTACCCCAAACAAAAATGGCAGAAATGCCAGTTTCTTCAGTAACAAGCACCGTGTGAGACCCCTGGTTTCTAATGAGTTCTGCACCAAGCAATCTTTCAAATATACAGAAGACAAGGTATCTGAATGAAAAAGTTTCACTGGGAAATCCAGAATATAAGAGGAAAGCAAGAGTAATGGAAGCAAATTGAATATTAGGAATATGACTTGCAGCAAGGCTTCCTTGAATGGGAAGTTCTGGGTGGGTCAGAATTGTTAGGCGAGGTCTTAAAGAAAGAGACATGATAATGGAATGTAAGGGTTCACATGACAAATGGGGGAAAAGGCAGCACAAGGGTACAGGCAAGAGAAATCCTCCCATTAACTCAGCGCCTCCTTTGTGCAGGGCTGTGCTGAATGCTTGGGAGGACAAAATTAACCTTGAACAAGTAAGTTTACTGCACTATAGTTTAATTTCCTCATCTGCAAATGGAGATAGCTGTAGAGTTCTATTCAGAACTAGATTTATGAATGTATATAAAGTATTTAGGATAGTACCTGGTACGTACCACATACTCAATCAATATAAGCTATCCCTATTATTATTTTTTGAGGAACTCGAAGTCCAGTGAAGGTGACAACATGTAATATTATAAATGGTAAATGTGGTATAATGATTAATATAATGTGGATAAAGCACTCAGGAAAACACAGGAGGAGAAAGCTAAGAGTTGGGAGAAGGCATTTATGAGTCTTCCCCAAATAAATCAAATTAGACTTTAGGTTTAAAAGGTGACCAAATGGGTTTCTCCAGATAAAGAACATAATTCCAGGTAGGGACAGCTGGTGCAAGTGCAAGGTGGTGAGATTAATGTGTGGCAGGTGGAAAAATGCTGATCACTCTTGGAGGGACAGCCAGAATCAATGAGATCTGCTGGTACACATTACATAAACCCAGCAATTGTTTACAGCTAACATTCATTCTGACAGAGCTACATCTGTTCCCATTGGCTGGTATCTATGCTGAACTGGTTGTTGTTTTGAATATCATCTCTAAAAAATTGTGTGGGAGGTGATGTGGGAAATGTCAGTACAGGCTTTGTAAACTTGGGTAAAGAATTGGGAATAAGAAACCCTGATGATTAAGTTAACTACCTCCTGAAAAGCAGACACCCACTTCATAGAGACAGACCGCTGCTGCAGGTTTTGCTCTTCCTTATTATTGGTGACCTTCTTGTGTAACATTTTCAGTATCATTTAGTTGATAGTGGACAAGCAATTTTTACTGAAAAAAAAATATAAAGTTGACGGGCCCCAGAAGTGTCTAAACTGTGCCCCATGTTGTTTGAAAGATGTGGCTGTGTCTTGTATATGTGTGATGCCAGTGGAGATACTGATGGAGTTTCCATATACTCTCTCTGTTTCCCAGCCCAAGCTGATTTGTTCTGACTGAAGACATGTGAGCAGAAGTGATGAGCTCATGTTTGGTCAAATATCAAGGGCTGATATGTGTTCTCTGTGTATTTTCTCCTGCGGTTATGCTGCCATGAAGGGATGTGTGATGGACACCTTTGTCGGATGTGTTGAATGAACGACAGAAAGAACATTACAGAAGGTAGAAAGGTTGTTGTGAATAAACTGGGTTTGCAGAGTTAATTTGTAACCATAGCATAGTCATCACCCTGGCTAATATCACAACTGTTATCAGAAGTGGAATATCATCCATTGCTATGGACTAAATACATGTGCTCTCCTCCAAAATTCATATGTTAAAACTACCCCCCACACACCAAAAAAAAAAAGAAAGAAAGGAAATGTTACTCTCCAATGTCATAGCTTTAGGAGGTGGGACTTTGGGAACACAGTCAGGCTGAGATGGGGTCATGAGAGTGAAGCCCTCACGAGTGGGATTAGTGCCCTTGTACGTGTGACAAGAGTGCCCGTTCCCTCCTCTGCCGTGTGAGGACACAATGAGTCAGAAGTCTGTGCCTGGAGGGGCCTCACCGGGCAGAACCCGACCATGCTGGCACATGGATCTTAAACTTCAATCCTCCAACACTGTGAGAGAAAGCTTCTGTCATTTTCAAGCCAACCAGTCCAGTATTTTGTTATAGCAGCCAGACTGACTAAGACGTGCATCAAACCCCTAAAACATGTAGCTTTTGTTTCAGTTCCGTTCAGTTCAGTTGCTCAGTCATGTCCGACTCTTTGCGACCCCATGGACTACAGCACACCAGGCTTCCCTGTCCATCAGGAACTCCCAGAGCTTGCCGAAACTCATGTCCGTCGACTGGGTGTTGCTGTTGTTTAGTGACTGGTAATATGAAGTGGTGAAACATACTGGAGGCTAAAAGCATAGTGCTCCTGGTTTTGCAGGAACAAAATATTTCTAAAACTATCATCTGAGGAAGTTTACTGGGTACTAGGCAATGTGAGTTCTAAGCCAGAAACTCTTGGGAAAGACACTGAAAAACAGAAACTTAGTTTTGCTCTTGCTTTTTGGCAGCTAGATTTGACAAGGGGTCAAGGATTTGAGAAAGAAGATTTCAGAGCAAATTGGCTGGGAGAAGTAAAGTTGCTTAAAAAATAATATAGATATATGGAGCTTTGCATTGAGGGGAAAGTTGGCTTTGAGACTCCCAAACCATAGGGGTTGGGACTTCAAGGGGATTTTAACATCAATTTTACCAATTAGAGCTTTCAAAGCAAAGTGTTTCTTTCTTTCTTTCTTTCTTTTTAAAGTGTGAGTTGACTAAAGCCTATAGCTTTAATAAGTTAAAAGCTAGATGCATATGCCAAGAAGGTGAGAAAATAAGCATTTTAGAGTGTATTGAGAAGAACTATATGATCGCCCATACAGAGAACTTACTATAAGTGAATTAAAAGTTTACTGAGTTGTCGAGAAATTTTTACTGCCAAAGGAGCTATAAATCTTGTCTAAAAACATCTGTGACTATTGAAGTTTAAAATGACTCTTCAACCAAGGAACAGGCTAAAAAGAAGTACACTCTTAAAGGACAGCATATTCCCCAGGGCCCATTAAATATGGTAGAGGGATATAAGGGACAAATAAGAATATGCTGGAAAGGGATCCAAGGACCTTGGAGAACAATGGGTAAGGAGTCCTTCCCCCAGAGGACAGAATCCGTGTCTAATCAAGTAATAGTCTGCATACCCCTCATCCTTAGGAATCTTCCCAGACAGAGAAGACGAAGGGATACTCCGGGTCTTCCATTGTTCCTGTTTATTAATGTTCATCTTATTTCCCTTCCACCATGCTAGAATGAGGAGTGAGCAGAAAATGTGCTGAGTTCATATGTTTCCGGGCTGAGAAGAGCCATACTTTGACATGATTGCACAAAATGTTGCAGAGCATCATATGGTTGTTCTGCGTATGGGCAGGATTCAACGATAAGATGAAATTTTAGATCATTTCTTTTGGGGAACCATAGAGTGTTCTCTGTACACAAGAGTGCACCAGGTGGAAATCCTATAGGAAACAGAAGGTGCGCTCGAATTAGAATACACTGAGGGAGGTTTACTGGTGAAGAGTTCAGTCATAAAGATGTACGTGGAATATTGAGGGAACAATGAGGGATGGTATGGAAACCCGGGGCCGTTGTCGTCCATGGACCCAAAAAAATAAGAGTGAATGGCTTCCAGCCTCTGGAAGGAGCAAGAGTGAGTCATTTAGGTCAGAAAGCCAAGGTGACTTCACAGGGAGAGAATTGGGGGCATAAACACCCTGGCTTCATTCTCCTCCTCCTCCTCCTCCTCCTCCTAGGTCTCCTGGGGCTTCCTCTTTAGTAATCCTAGTTGGGAGGCACGGGCACTGCAGCTTTTTGATGTGGTCCATATATATTAGCATCTACGAGCAGAGAGCTAAGTGATGAAGGAGGAGAACAGATGTGGAAGGGCTGGCAGATGACATAAGGAACGGGAAAGAAGGAAAAAGAGGGTTATTGAGTGACCGGAATGGAGAATTTAGGCAAGTAATCCTTTTCACACCCGCTTCCACACTTTCACGCTGCAGAGTTTTCAGTGAGGAGTAAACGCATGCTGTGAGCGGTTAAGACCTCCTGATGCATGTTGCCGATGGGAAGAGTTCCAAGCTTCAGCACTCGATCAGTGAGCTATCCACTCAGTAAGGAGTTGATACGGACCAGGACCAAAGTTCATGGCTCCTTCCAAGTTATCCAGCTGCTGACCCAGGGCTAAAGTCATAGCCTGGCTCAAAGCAGGGAGCAGAGTTCATGAAATATGACAGTGTTTGAGCCGCAGGTATTCCCTCCACATTCTCCACTGACCACCCTGCTCACTTGGTGGTAGATCCATTGCATTAATGGTGCCAGTTCTTTACTCGTCTCTATACCCAGCCCTGTATGATGTGACTTTGCAGTTCCTTTCACTAATGAGATGGAGTCTGTTTTACAGCTGCTTGGTGACATCCTCTCCTTCAGATTTGAGTTAACCAAGAGGTCCTATATATCTGTTTCTGCTCTACTATCTCCATGAGAACATGCCCTGGTTAACCTACTGGAAGATAAGAATATCTGAAGCAGAGCCAAGTCACTCCAGCCAAAGTCGTCATACATTAGGCAATACTAGCTGAACCCTACACATGGGAACGATCCCAGGCAATATCATTACAGATTAACCTACCTGCAGTTGATCAAGATGTGTTATCATGAATAGTTCTTTTTGCATGCTATCGAGATTTTGTGGTTGCTTATCACAGTGTTATTGTGACAATAGATATTATACAGTCCCTCATTCTTCTCCAGGTATATTAAATTATCCCTCCATAAGGCTATTATTCTACTTCATTGACAGTTTTGACTGCATAATGGCTTTAGGTCTAATTTTCATGAGCAGTCATTTTCACAATGTCTTTTTCTTTTAAATTCTCTCTAAGAATTGTTTTAGGCCCTTATTCATTCTCATTTCCTTTAATCATGTTTTAGCTTTAAGTAAATCCAGACTCTAAGTCAATCAGTATTAAAGTTCTGGCTCTGCTTTTTAACAACTATAATCTTAAGAAGATTAATTAAACTTGCTAAGCTTCAAACTCCTCTTCTGTAAAATGGGAAGAAACCTGTTGTGAGAACTGAATGAGAAAATGCCTGAAGTTTTTAGCATGATGCCTTTGTCTTCCTTCACAGATAAGTCAGTCACAAGAGAAAAGATTATATCTACTTGTTATTAATCATGCTTGGAGATGAAATACAGCATGTAAGTTACCAAACTGGATGGAAGGGATGAGATGAACCATATTTGCAACCCAAATTTTTATTTCTGCCTATTGTTTGCTGTATCTTTTTCAGGGAAGAATAACAACCAGTAACTTTGTAAATAAAAGTGAAGAGGCCAAGACTCCCTTATGGATAGCCATTCCCTTCTCCAGAATATTTACATATTCCCAGGAGGACAATATTGCAGGTTACTGAACTAAGTCAACAAAATTTGGAGCAGGGGATCCTAGAGGTGTGCTGAAGCCAGCCTGAACCTGTTGGTGAGTCAGTTGTTACATTTTCAGGATTTTTCTTTAGTCGGGTGTTCTATATATTTGCTATTAAAAATTAATCAATTTATAGTGAAATAAGTTACAAGAAATACAAAGTTAGTAAATACTCAAAACTCATCACTTCCTAGCTATTTTACCACATTGTACGGTTATGTATGCTCTTGAGGTTGTTTACGTCAATTGCATCTAGGCAGTGGAATATCATACAATGGTGTGGTAGAATACATCTTTTCCCAGCTCTGAGTTTGTGACACCGCATTGATCCACTGAAACTGCCCATGGCGGGAGTATGCACACCCAGGAGTCAGGAAATTCTGCAGACCAGGGCTTTTGTCCCGGGAAGCCAGTTGGCCAGTTTATGTTGTAGTCACTGTCATGTCTGACTCTTTGGCAACCCCTTGGACTATAACCTACCAAGGTCCTCTGTCCATAGGATATTCCAGGCAAGAGTACTGGAGTTGATTCCCACTTCCTTTTCCAGGGGATTTTCCCGACCCAGAGATCAAACCCATGTCTCCTCCACTGGCAGGCAGATTCTCTACCCCGAGGCACCAGGGAAGCCATGAGCACTATACACTGGCCCACATCTGTGTGGTCAGCCGCACCTACGCAGGAATTATTGATTCTGTACTTATTTAGAAGGACGTTTTCCCTTGCCTACTTCTGTCATGTTATGATATGAAGAAGTTGCCTATACCTGTCATTACTCCTGCAAGGAAAACTTTTCTTCTCCAGTAATACACTAATGGGTCAAACAAACTTTAGAAGAAGCCAGCAGAATTAACTCCAGAATGTGGTCATTGCTATTCTTAGCTGCCTCATGGTCTGGCAAGGGGCAGAATGAGAAATGTATAGCAAAGATGAGGCAACCTTGGAAACCTGGGGCAAATATTTTCTGAGGATTCTTTTGTTAATCTGATTTCTTGGCTGACTGCAGTATGTGGAAAGAGTAAGAGATAAGTGTTCCAAGCCCTGCTGAGTTGCTGCTCAATCTGTGGCCTTTTTCCCATCACTTTCACTCTTATGGGGCTTCAGTTTTAGTCATTCAGAAAATGAGGGCATGTATTAGATAACGAGTAAGAGCTTATTTGGGCTTCCCTGGTGCCTTAGAGGTAAAGAATCCGCTTGCCAATGCAGGAGATGTGGCTTTAATCTTTGAGTTGGGAAGATCCTTCCCCAGGAGAAGGAAAGGGTAATCCACTCCAGTCTTCTTGCCTAGGAAATCTCATGAACAGAGGAACTTGGTGGGCTACAGTCCATGGGGTCACAAGAAGTTGCACATAACTGAGTGACTAAACAACAACAATAAGAGCTTATTTAGCTCTCAGATTTCATGATATTCAGGTCATGTAGGGGGAATTAAAAGGAAGCATCTCTGAAAGACTCTCTGCTTCTTCTCCTATTTATAAATCTTTGGTGATAAAGACAATTTCAGAGAGATGTGACCAGCTGGACTCACATCTTGTAAAGGAGAGAATTTAAAACAATGAGAGAGATTTCACATAGATAGATTGTTACCCCTGCCTCGGAGCTTCTTATTTTGTTACAGGTCATGTGAAGAGCAAACTTCAGCCCTTCTTCTCGGGATGATTTTAAAAGAGTGGACAAATTGTGTGGTGGGAGATAATGAGGAAAAGACCGCTTTGTCCACTTTTAGAGGTTGTTTGTCTCTGGAAATACAGCCCAGCAAGGGATGGAGAGGGCAGAGATGCGCAGATGGGAGCCTGGGTCTTGTTGGATAAACAGCTCCTTCAGCTGGTTGTTGCCCCAGTGCTGGCTGCCCCAGCTAGTCGCGGCCCTGTCCCCCACCACCTCAAGGCCAGCAGCCGCCTCTGTTTCTGCCTCCACTTGGCTGAGCCGGGGCTGGGCTCCCAATGCCGCTGAGCATTGCTGGGGACACTCATCACCCTGAGTCAGACAAGCTGGCGGGGATGACCTATTAGACCACAGGGCCTTCACCACTCTGACTCAAACCCACAAAAGCAGGACAGTCAGACTTTTGTGGCCAATGTCCTCTCACCTCCTCGATTCCCAAACCCCCAGGGTGTCCATCGACTCATCCCATCAGTGCTGCTGGGGGTGGGAAACCCCAGAACCCCAGGAGGATTTCTGGAGAAAGGAGAGGTTTAGCCCAAAATGAATTACGAACCAGTTGGCACCACGCCCTCAGATGAAAATTTTTTCCTACTTTGCCAACTGTTTTGAACATCTCTCGGCTTTGATCTCTTATACTTTTGTCTCCAACTGGATTGCAGGTCCCTGAGGCCTCTGCCTCCTTGGTTTGCCCTTCTTCCAGAGTCAGTTACAAAGGATCACCGGTAGGCATTTATGATTTGATCAGTGTTTCCCTATGGGGCTCTGCTGTTTCAACTCTCGAGCCCGCAGAGATGGACGCTGCCTGCCTGGCAAGAGGACAGCTCAGTCCGCTGCCACAGACAAGATGTGCTCTTCTGTAAATGCACCTGACACCATTCAAGCCTCAGTGACCAAGATATCCCTTCCTCTAGGTTTACTTTCATTCTACGGTACTTTCTTTTCTGTTAAACATGATTTTTTTCAACCTTTTCCACAATTTTGCACTAAACCCATCTGGTTCTGAAAGGCTTCATTAGCTAACATATTGGCTTGGACATGTGGATCAATTTTGAACTGCTGCTCTCCTAATCTAAGACGTTTTTTCCCTAAATTTTTCTTGAATTTATTTTAATAGTTCTTTTTAAAATGATCCATCAACCCAGATTTAAAAATCGTTATCAGTTAATCTTATCAGTATCAGTAGTCCCTAACCAGGGGATTTAGACATTGCATGTCTAAGAAGTGGATTAAGGAAACATAAAGACTTGTACCTAAGTGCTCATGGCAGCATTATTCGTGATAGTAGAAAAGCAGAAAACCCCAGGTCTCTATCAGTTGATAAACAGGTAAGCAAAATGGGATCTATTCATAAAGAGGAATATTATTCAGCCGTAAAAATGAATGGGGCACTGATCCATGCTACAGCATGGGTGAACCTTGGATATATTGATCAGACAAAGAAGCCAGACACAAAGGACACCTATTCCATTTCCTGAAGTGTCAAGAATACACAGATCCATAGAGACCAGAAGTAGATTAATGGTTGCCCTAGGGGCTGGGGTGGGGGGAGGGGTTGAAGGGAGTGAAGACTGCTATGAATGGGTATGGAGTTTCTTTGAGGGTGATAGAAAGGTTCTAAAATTGATGATGATGATGGTGGCCCAACTCTGTGAATATACTAAAGACCATTGAATTGTGCACCTTAATTGGATAAAATGAATGGTATATGAACCATATCTCAATAAAGCTATTCTGATAAAAATTCAAGCCTCTTATTTTTATTTCATAAATTATCTTTTCCATTATGTGTCATCAATTAAATATTTTATCCTGAGTGACTAAGAAAAAAAGTAGTAATTGTCTTACTAAGAAACAATTATATGATAACATCATTAACAGGGATAAAATACTATTTTTTAATTGGATACTTTTTTATATAGATCAGTGAGGAAGCACTATTTAGGTTGGCAACAGCTACTATTGATTACCTTTTAAAGGCTGTCAGCATATACAAAAACCAAAGTCCTTGTACTGCCTGCAGAGACCTACCCAACCTGTTTTCTGTTTCTCCTATGCATCATCTCCCCCCGCTCTTCCTCCTGGCTCAGTGGCCTCTGGCTCACTCTCTCTGTACATGCTTGGCACACTACTCTCCCCCCAGCCTCTGCCCTAGCTGTCCTCTCTGCTATATCCGCGAGCATGGCTTCACTCTCTGCTAATTCAAGTTTCACCCAGGAATCAGCTTGCCCCTGGGGCCTCCCCTGACCACTGGTGTACCCTTCAGACATACTAAATAGCTTGCTGATTCATGATGCTTACATCTCCCTGCGCGCCTCCTCTTTTAGAACATAAGTTCTATGAGGTCAGGGGTATTTGGCCGCTGTATTCCATGACACATCCCTGGCATGTACCACATTGCTGGTGTATCACTGGTGTTCAACTGACACCTGGTAAATGAAGGAATAGGCGTGGAGGCTAGTAGTCCAGTGTTAGCATGCTGTCCGTGCTTTGTTAATTCATCAACCAGCCCACCTCTAGCTTTAGATAGTCTTCTGAATTTGGGATTAAATACCAGACCAACCAAATCATACGTTCAAAATGCATTTTGGAAAGTAAAGAGTCAGTTCTGTGAAATGAAATTAATCTATAAAGGGAAATATACAGTATAAAAATCTTGACTGCATGTTAGTTTTTATTCTGGTAAAAATATTTGATAGATCACTTTGAGGTCTTCTTAAAGTTAACAGCATATATGAATTAAGTCAGTCAAACAAACACTGAGTATCTTTGGTGTTCTGGGCACAGGATAGCAGTGATATAACGGTGGATGGAGCTTACATTGCGGTGGAAGAACAAAAGCACCTAAACAAGTATTCAATACAAATAATCCCAGCGGGTACTGACAGCTCTAAGAGAAGCCAGAGGGTTAGAGATAAAGACTGAAGGGGTTCTGGAGTGGTCAGAAAAGATCTGTTTGAGATGCCAACATTTGCACAAAGACTTGAGTAAAGTGAGGTGGAGACTCATGCGCATAAGTAGGAAGAGTGCCCCAGACAGAGCATACAGCTGATACAAAATCCCGCCGCTGGCAACTGTAGGTATATTAGAAGAAAAGCAGTGATGAGGAAAAATCTAGGAAATGATGTTGGAGTAGTCTCCAGGAATCAAGTCACCGGAGAGCTTTGCAGACCATGCTCCGGACTCAGTGGCTGTCTATCTAGGACCAAGAAAGCCTCTGCCAGGTTGAACTGACATGAACTCTTCTCCACTGAGTGATGTAATCTGATCTGAGAATGTAAGTAAGAGCAAAAGGAGTCAGGCTCTATGAAAGTCAGAGGGGAATCTGGGGCTAGACTCTGGAAGGCAGTAGTGGGCCACAGGGAAGAAGAGCTGAGTTGAGTCTCCATTGCCTTGGAAATCTCAGACCTCTTAGAGCTTTGCCCTCAGCCTGGGAGCTTCCCTGTATGATGGGCACGTTGGCATGTATCCAAAGGAACAGACAAGAAAATCAGGAACTGTGCTGTGGTGAGTTCCATTTCCTCAAAGGCAGGATCCAAAAATGCCATGGGATCGACCCCTGTTCAGGGTGGAAATACAGGATACTTCACTAGCTCCCCAAAGTTATATAAAAGAGGGGATCCTAACTGAGTTTGTTCCTCTCCTACAATAGGTTTGCTCAAAGCAGTCCCTCTGGCATCAGTCCAATGGTAAACAGTTTGGGAGGCAAGTAATACAGATGTGGGAGAGGAAAAGTGAGACCTGGAAAGAAAGGAAGGCAGCCTGCACAGAGCATTTTGTTGAATCAGCTATTGCTGTGAGCAACTAGAACTTGGTTCTGCTGGGAAAATGGTGGTTACTTCCAACAATGGTACTGGGGTATGTATATACCAAGTACTGTCTGACACGGATTAAAAAGTCCATGGGATTCTCCAGGCAAGACTACTGGAGTGAGTTGCCATGCCCTTCTCCAGGGGAATCTTCCTGACCTGGGGACTGAACCAGTGTCTCTTGTGTCTCCTGCATTGGCAGGCAGGTTTTTTTTTCTTTTTTTTTTAATCACTAGAACCGCCTGGGACACCCAAAAGTTACTCCCAGTGAGGGTGAATTCCCCTTCACTTCTTGCCCGTCATGGGAGTGGCTGAGCTGCTGGATGTAGGGGCCAGAGAAAGCCCTTAGACAAAGAGAGAGCTGGGCTGCTGTGCCCTGTATGAGCAGGGGAAAAGGGTATGGTTAGGGTTCCCACAGTATCTGCTGCAACCACTCCTCAGGGCGATTGTTGCTCACGTAGGCTTCATACCTGCTCCCTGGGGTTTTGCAACCAGCCTCTCATTCCTCGGCCTGTCCAGTCTCAGACTCTGTGACGCGGATAGCACAGGGGGAGGAGGTGCTCCTCAGGGTCTAAGGCTGCAGACCATTCCTTTGGTGGAATTCATAGTCTCTGAAGAGCACACAGTATTAATAGCCGTGAGAACTTGCGAACTTGCAGCAAGCCCATCACAAATCAGTGATAACACCCTAAGATGTTCTTTGAAGAACTGGATCGTGGAAAAGCAAGAATTTTATAGTTCAAAGTCAGGTTATCTTTTGTTTGTGACTATTTCTGTATGGGAAGAAACTTATGAGGCCAGGGACATCTTTCCTGGGTACCAGCAGCCAAAATTTTTCTCTGTCTGTCCCTATAATATACTTTGTCTAGGGCCCGTGAGTTCTAAGTGACTTAATAGAAGACACTTTCTCATTGGCAGGCAATGCACATATAAGATTAGCTTAAAACATTTTCCTTTTGAGCTGAAATTTTGGTTTGAGGCCAGCATTAATCAGGAAGATGATGTATGACTGAGTTTTAGTTAGCTGCTGAAATGAAAAGAATGCATATATAAGTGTGTGTGTGTGTGTGTGTGTGTGTGTGTGTGTGTGTGTGTGCGCACAAGAGGAGACTTGGTGGAAATGGTGACCCGGTTCTAACTCTAGTAGGACAAGCAGGGCTGTTGTAAGGCAGGAATGACTTCATCAGGAACTCAGGAAATCCTCACTCAAACTTCCAAATATACAAATAGATTCCTTTTATTCTGCTGTGAATCAAAATGATGCCACGTCCTGTAATGAAGGATGTTGTTGACCAGGTTGAATGGGAGCCAACCTTGCCTTGCCTTTGTTTCTATGACAGTCGTTCTGAAGTTCACCATTTTAAGGCTGGGAGTTACCTTATTTGGCAAACACACAGGAATACTGTTTCCACATTTATTTGGGGGTGACTGAAGTTTAACTTAATTTTTACCTCAGGGTAGGAGATGTGTTCATTGCTGGAGGACAGATGCACAAATATTTGTGTACAGGCTCCCGTGCAGCCACACGAAAATAGAGAGTAATAGCTAAACAAATTCCTGCCATAGTGAAGCTGCACAGTCATTGAGCCAAGGATTTTTTTTTTTTTTTTGAAGTTGTCAACTGCAAATATATGTGGGAGTGGGTCAAAAGAAAACCTGGGCTTATTTTTTTCTTTCTTGTAGAAAACCATAGGCAACCATTAGCTTTTCTAAATATTAACTTCTCAAACCAAGCAGGTAACTTGCTCATGGGGATGGCAGGTGAAATGGTCTGTTGACCAGGCACATGGGGATGAAGAGTCGCTGTAGCATCTTGAGGGCAGTGATGCAAACACTTGTGAAATCAGCCACTGGACTCCCTGGGAGACACAAAGATTTGAGTCCCCTCCACCCAGCTGCACAGGGCCTGTGTGGGATATCCTTCTTTGGGTTTCAGAAGAGGGCACACTGCCCAATTTTCCCAGCTGCAGGAAAGAAGAAATCACCCGAAATGCTGAGATAATGCCTGAACTTGCAGTGTCTTCTGTCCCGCCTTCTGGTCCACCCCCAACAAATTCTATCTTTGTTTCAGGCCATGACTCATGACCCGCCCCCACCCCTCTGTCAGCTGTGACTCACAGCAGGAGCCAGATAAACTGAACGTGGAACAGAGCGGTAGGAGAGCTGCACTGTTTCCACCCCACCTCCATTTTTTTTTTTTTTTTTGGCCTAACGAGAAAAGTTAGGTCAAATGATCAGGTGGCGGGAATCTTCTCTGAGTATTTTTGTTTTGTCTTTGTGTGTTTAACTTAGGGGAATTCCTTCATTGGATGGGGGATCCGGCTGGGTATTCCCTTTTAAGGTAACTCAGTGATACTGTGGTTCAAGCTCCCACCTTTGGCAATCACTTACATTTGCCTGATTGTGCAAATGGCCCTACATTTTTTTTTTCCACTGCACCCCTCCTCCTTGCCCTTGGTGACAGGACTTTAAAGCTACTTCCTTTAAAGGGGGGAGTCTCCTTTACCCACTTCTTGAGTTTGAGTTTGCACATGTGACTTACTTGGTCCAACAGGAAGCTGCAGAAGTGATGATGTGCCAGATTAGAATATAGGCCTCAAGAGCCCATAAATTCTCTGTCTGTCTGACTCCTCTGCTTTTCTATGAGAACAGACCCAGGCTAGCCTGGTAGGGGGTGATGATCACACGCATCAGAGTCAGGTTTAGGCCAAGACCATCCTACACCAGCCAGATCCCAGCCCACATATCTGTTGTTGTTCATTTGCTCAGGCATGTCCAACTCTTTGTGACCCCAAGGACTGCAGAATGCCAGGCTTCCCTGTCCTTCACTGTCTCCCAGATCTTCCTCAAACTGATGCCCATTAAGTCGGTGATGCCATCCAACCATCTCATCCTCTGTCATCCCCTTTTCCTCCTGTCTTCAATTTTTTCTAGCATCAGAATCTTTTCTAATGAGTCAGCTTTTCGCATCAGGTGGCCAAAGTATTGGAGCTTTAGTTTTAGCATGAGTCCTTCCAATATTCAGGCTTGATTTCCTTTAGGACTGACTGGTTTGACCTCCTTGTAGTCGAAGGGATTCTCAAGAGCCTTCTCTAACACTACAGTTCAGAAGCATCAGTTCTTCAGTGCTCAGCCTTCTTTACGGTCCAACTGTCAGATCCATACATGACATATGGACCAAATATGTCCATGCTGCTACTGCTGCTAAGTCGCTTCAGTCGTGTCCGACTCTGTGTGATCCCATAGACAGCGGCCCACCAGGCTCCCCCGTCCCTGGGATTCTCCAGGCAAGAACACTGGAGTGGGTTGCCATTTCCTTTTCCAATGCATGAAAGTGAAAAGTGAAAGTGAAGTCACTCATTTGTGTCCAACTCTTAGTGACCCCATGGACTGCAGCCCACCAGGCTCCTCTGTCCATGGGATTTTCCAGGCAAGAGTACTGGAGTGGGGTGCCATTGCATTATACATATAAGCCAACAATTATAGCTTTGACTATATGGACCTTTGTTGGCAAAGTAATGTCACTGCTTTTAATATGCTATCTAGGTTTAACATAGCTTTTCTTCCAAGGAGCAAGCATCTTTTATTTTCATCTGCAGTGATTTAGGAGCCCAAGAAAATAAAATCTCCCACTGTTTCCATTGTTTCCCCATCTATTTGCCATTGATGGGACCAGATAACATGATGTTTGTTTTTTGAATGTTGAGCTTTAAGCCAGATTTTTCACTCTTCTTTTCCACTTTGATCACTTTCTACCATACCTGACGCTTCATGAGAAGAGCAAAAACAAAACACAAAATTGCTATTTGAAGCCACTAAGATTTGTGGTAGTTTGTTACTTTGGCAGTAGATAACTGAGCTACCTTTGTGTGTTTTAACTATATGGACCGGCATTTTTAGATTAAAAGAACCCATGCCATATGTATATCAGAAGCCCAAACTTCTGATTCTTGACTCCTCTCAGTGATCAAAACTGTTGTTGCTAAAGGCCCTCCAAAGTTGGAGAAAGTTAAGCTCTTAGAGCATGTCACACGAATTTGTTGAGAAGAAAATTTACTGCTATTCTACTGGGCATAGGTTATCAAACCAAGATGAAATCAGTGCCAGATCCATTGTA
Source organism: Capra hircus (assembly GCF_001704415.2). Classification (NCBI taxonomy): domain Eukaryota; kingdom Metazoa; phylum Chordata; class Mammalia; order Artiodactyla; family Bovidae; genus Capra; species Capra hircus. The sequence goes on from NC_030820.1 coordinate 4,500,830, forward strand.
TTACTTTGCCAGAGCTATGAAGTACAAAGTTTCACAGATTGGGTGATTTCAACAGCAGAAATTCATTTTTAAACAATTCTGGAAGTTGAAAATTTAAGACCAAGGAGCTTTCTTCTGGAATCCCTCCCCTTAGTCCTCATGTAGTTGCCCCTGTGTATATCTCTGTGTCCTGATTTCCTCTTCTCACAAAGACACCAGTTGTATTGGATCAGGGCCCACCTGAATGACCTCACTTTAACTTAATCACCTCCTTAAAAACCAAAGCTCCAAATATAGTCACATTCTGAGATCCTGTGGATAAGGGCTTCAACATATAAAGTTGGAACTTAGATGCTCCTGTAAGAGAGGACTTTGGGGACAATTTGTTTCTAACTAATTTTCCTTCTAACTCTACTGCTTTGGTTTCACATCAAAACAATTCATCATCACCACTTCCCACTTTTCAATGACTTTCATTCTCAATATTATGTCATTAAGACTTAAAATATTAGAAGTCAGATATAAATCAATTCCTCTCCTCTACTGTGAAAATTGAGGAGTTAAGAACTCCACCATTAAGTCTAATTACTTGAGTTCAGTTCTTTACTTCAGCACTTATGTCATATGGATATCTCTCTTTCTCTAGAACTTATTTTTTTCACCTACATAAGATGAAATGAGGTAAACACTCAACGCAGCATTTGACAGACAGGAAGCCCTCAGTTAATGCTTACCATTGTTCATCCACCCATTCATCTAATAAACAATTTGTTTGACGGTGCAGTTACTTTCTATTTGAAATTTATTTTTGATTATTTTTCCTCCTGAAAGTTCATATTTTTTTTTCTTTTGAAAGAGTCATTTCTCTTAAGTCACAAAATAGCCAGCATAGTACAAAACCAAACAAAATAGATGAGGAATTAATACTTCTAGAAATAAAGCATGCAGGTAAAGTGATCATGCATCCAATTTTCCAAAGTCAGTCCCAGCTCATACCTATCATTCTAGTTTACTTATGGATAGCATCCCCTTTCTGTCAAAGGTGGCCTGAGTTTGTATGATAAATTATGTGATTCCTTATATATACATGGTTTGTTTGGGTCTTTGGCTTTAGCACCACAAAGCACTCCTAGAATAAATCCCCCATATTTAAACAATGTTAGGTAAAGACTGTTTAAAAATATGTGTGATTCCCTACATACTGTGATTTTTCAAACTCAGTGGCATTTGTGTAATATGATTCACTTTACATTTGATGCTGAACCCTTAATACATCTTATCCTATGTTTCAACAATAAAGTGGAATGCATCTGATTCATAGTTTAAAAATAATTTTCTAATTGAAACATATATCTGCTTTAAAAATAAACAAGCCATTTTTATTGTTGCTTTTTTGACTTGGATATTATGTACATTTAGGGTCTTTCTCACAAAATATGCTATCTTTAATTTTTACATAAAAGTTAATAATATCTCATAATGAAAACATGCAAGCTTCATATCAGAAGAGAGGAACTTTATAGTTTTTAGCTTCAAAAACCACTGCAAACAAATAGTCACCCTCAGTGGAGGCTATGATGTTTTTTGTTATTATTTTTACTTATGTTTGTATACCTTAAAATACTACCGAATTAGCATGTCTGAAGCAATTCTTTCCAGATCAGATGTGGAAAAAAATTTCAACCCACTTCTCTTCACAGCTGGGGCAGGCCTTGAAAGTGCCAAGGGAAATCCCAGGGATTTGGCCATACTGGAGAGTGACATCAGTCTGTTTCCTAGGATTCCCTTACTGTGCTCGAAATACTTAACTAAATAACAAAGTTTGGGGATTTTAAATGAGGTGTCCTATACTCTAGGTAATTTGAGGGAGTCAAATATTTTAAATTCAGTAAACAATTCAATTCAATTCAAAACAACAAACATTTCCCCCAAGTCTTATGTAATATGCCACAGAGATCATAAACATGATTGAAATGTGAAGTTTGTTTCTATTCATGCAAAACAGCAATTTCCCCCAATCCCCCTCACAAACTATGTGTATGTGTGTGTGCGGGGGCAGGGGTGTGTGTGCGACCCCATGGACTGTAACCTGCCAGGCTCCTCTGTCCATGGAATTCTCCAGGCAAGAATACTGGAGTGGGTTGCCATTTCCTTCTCCATGGGATCTTCCCGACCCAGGGATTGAACTCAGGTCTCCCGCGTTGCAGGCAGACGCTTTAACCTCTGAGCCACCAGGGAAGATTGTGGATGAATATTAGTATTTTGATTCCCGTTGGGTTTCTTTAGTTTTATACTACTGGGCTAGCCATACAATCATCAGTCTTTCCATCCACCCATTGATTTTTTACCAAGTACCAACTATGTTCCAGTCTCCATTATGGGCCCTGGGGTTAATTATGCTCCAATAAGTGATTTGATTGAAGTCCTTCTTATTTTTTATGTAATCATTTTAACTCTAACACAACCTGTTGGAATTTGACTGGAACCTGAACTACTCAGATGCGTTATAAGAAATCCAGTTTTACTGTAATTCACAGTGGGTACTTGGTTTTCCTTTTGCTGCTGCTAAGTCACTTCAGTCATGTCCGACTCTGTGCGACCCCATAGATGGCAGCCCACTAGGCTCCCCCGTCCCTGGGATTCTCCAGGCAAGAACACTGGAGTGGGTTGCCATTTCTTTCTCCAATGCATGAAAGTGAAAAGTGAAAGTGAAGTCGCTCAGTCGTGTCCGACTCTTAGCAACCCCATGGACTGTAGCCACCAGGCTCCTCCGTCCATAGGATTTTCCAGGCAAGAGTACTGGAGTGGGGTGCCATTGCCTTCTCCTTGGTTCTCCTTTTACGTTACATTAAATGCCCAGATTTACATTAAATCTGGACTCTGGTGCTGATGGTAGGATTTAGTGCCTGCATGCCTCAAATTAAAGGATCCTTGGTAGCTTCCTATTTCTTCTGTGCCCACCCAATCAGCCCTCTTTTAATTGCTAACTGATGGCATGACATATATATATATTCATTCAAGTTTTAAGGCTTTCTTAATTTTCATTTATACTTAATCTTTTTATGACTATCTTTCATCCCCCAACCATCTCCCTATCCTTATCTCCCATCCCACAACTAACCCGTCGTCTGGCCTAGAATGGCTCATGACCATCTCTTACACAAATTTTATATAATATTGATACATAAAGCGCTGAGCTAGGACTCCACAAACAACTCCTACTGAGTCAAATGTCATGTATAGGAGGGGAAGCTGGGGAATAGAGTTCCGAGGGCTATTGTGTTAGAGGAACAAAATGAGGTAACTGTACCATTGTTGCTGCAGTTGCCAAGCTGATACAACCAGGGAAAGTGCTGCAGCTGATACCAGGCTGCCTGTGGGAGGCTCCTGCTTCCTGCCCACGTCCACTCCCGCTTGTTCTGTACCCCGGGGCTGACCCACAAGGGGGATACCTGTGGGTTTTGTCTTCATTTGGGCTCCCTCAGAAGCAGAGGCTGAGATAGGGATTGTCCTGTGAATAACTGACCTGGTGGTGATCCCAGGATGTAGGGAAGAGGTACAGGGGAGGCAATGAGTCCACTGGTGCGTATGCTGTAGAGTAAGTTTCACTGTGGCCAACTAGCACTGGTCCTGGAGGAGCTCTGGAAGGTGGTGCAGAGTGAGGACGCTGGGGAGCTATTGACTGATTTCTGCCAGTCACTGGTTTATGGCTACTTATGGGAATACTGGGAGTCCCTTGGACAGCAAGGAGATCAGACCGGTCAATCCTGAAGGAACTCAGTCCTGAACATTCACTGAAAGGACCGATGCTGAAGCTGAAACTCCAGTAATTTGGCCACTTGATGTGAAGAACTGACTCGTTTGAGAAGACCCTGATGCTGGGAAAGATTGAAGGCAGGAGGAGAAGGGGATGACAGGGGATGAGACGGTTGGATGGCATCACCGACTCAATGGACATGAGTCTGAGTAAACCCCGGGAGTTGGTGATGGACAGGAAGGCCTGGAGGGCTGCAGTCCATGGGGTCGCAAAGAGTGGGACATGACTAAGCAACTGAACTGAACAGAGCTAATGGGAGCATCCAGGTGGCACTAGTGGTAAAGAACTTGCCTGCCAAGCCAGGAAACGTAAAAAACTCGGGTTCAATTCCTGGGTCAGGAAGATCCCCTGGAGAAGAAAATGGCATGCCACTCCAGTATTCTTGCCTGGAGCTTGCCATGGACAGAGGAGCCTGGTGGGCTACAGTCCATAGGGTCGCAAAGAGTTGAACAGGACGGAAGCAACTTAGCACCCACATGTGGGAACATCCACTTTCCAGTGTGTTTGCTGTGCGTGTGGGCCATGCACGCTCCCCTGCCACAAAACACCCTCAGGCCAAATTTCGAGAGTAAAAAGCCTTCCACACATACCTGAGTGCCAAAGGGCTGTGGCCAGAGCTGCTGCTTAGCTTGGGAAGCAGGTAGGAGATGCAGACAGTCCAGGTGGGGGCATGGTCCAAGGACAGTGCTCTGAGTGCTCACCCTCCCCCCAACCCCCTTCTTCTTGTCCTGCTGGGGTTGCACCCCCTGACAAAGTCAGGGTGCTCCTCTCCCTAGAATCCTTCTGGTTTCCAGACCCTACTCCCCGACTTCGCCCCTCAGTCTTAGCAAAGTAACAACTCTGGGATGTCTCAGCCCCCTTCTTGCTTTTTCAAATCATGCTTGCGACTATATAAAAGTCTTCGTAGTTAGACAGCTCTCTGCTGCTGCTGAGCTGCTTCAGTTGTGTCTGACTCTTTGCCACCCTGTGGACTGAGGTCCACCAGAATCCTCTGTCCATGGGATTCTCCAGGCAAGAATATTGGAGTGGGCTGCCATGCCCTCTCCCAGGGGATATTCTCAATCCAGGGGTTGAACCTGTGTCTCTTACATCTCCAGCACTGGCAGCCAGTATCTTTATCACTAGCGCCACCTGGGAAGCCCAAACAGCTCTCTACTAACACATTAAAATGTATCTTTTGTCATCTGATATAAGATATAGTTTTTTATTTAAGTATTTTTAAAATGATTTCAATGTTGTACTAGTTTCTGCCATACAACCATGCAAATCAGCCATATTATATATGCACCCCCTCTCCCCTGCCTCAAGATCTTCACAGAGGGCCAGACTGGCCTCCGTCTGCTCCAGAGCAACTTCTCACCAGCTCTCCATAGTGCGGATGTACTTTTATATCTGGAGTCTTGTCTAGCTGGCACTTCACAGCAACTCTGTTGTTACTACTACGTTTCTTCTTTGGCAAGTTTAAGAGCCTGACAGGTGCGTGGTCCTGGCTTCTGAGGGCCAGGCTGTAAGTGAGCAACTCTGCAGGCCCGTCCTGATGACAAGGAGCCGTGTTCTAAAGCAACCTAATGCAACCTTATTGTTAATGACAAGCATCATTACTGATGCCGGGGTTCTGGCTCAGCGTTGAGCTGACTGTCCAGCCCTCGGCCAGGTCCCCATGGCGCTGGGTGGAGGGGAAGCGATGTTGGGGAATGCAGAGCACTGTGTGGGTAGGTGGCCTGACCGGCCAGGTGACGCCCCGCCAGCTGGTCGCCTTCCCCAGAGGCCACTATTGAAACCCCGAAAGAGATAAAATGCCTGCGGAATCCTCTGAGAGGGACCAGATGCTGCTTAGGAACCTGTTCACGCCGCAGCATCAGGTGATGGGTGAACAAAGCAAAGAAGGAGAAGCTGCCCTAGGTCTCCTTAGAATAAAATAAATGCCCACTGATCTCTCCCTCCATTTGCTGCTATGCATAGGTTAAAATGAGCCCAGCTGAACACGAGTATTAAAAACAGATTCTGAGAAATACAGGCATGATATCGACCTTCAAGGTTTCCACGGAGACATCTGCGAAGGGGAATTAACTAGGGGAGGCTTCCTGCTGTTGCAGGGCCTGCGTGGGTCGCTTTTTCCACTGCTAGTGTTTCTGTTGGCAGAGAGCACGCTGCTGGAGTGCACCCCGGTGGCCTTCAGTGGAGGCAGTGCGTTGTGCGGGACAGAGACTTATCAAAAGGGGCCGGGGGATGGTTTTGTCTGCTGTGACCCCGGGGTGCCCTCTGGGATCTGTGAACAGACCTGGGCTGCGGGAGGGCACTCCGCCTGCCTTTATTTGGCCTCAGCTCCAGTCTGCAACAGCTGATCTGGTTATTATGCTCCTGAAAAGAATTTCTAGGTGGCCACAGTGACCATAAGGAACCGAGAAACCACGAGGGCTGAAAGCCACGAAGAACAACACATCGGCTGCTGAGTGATAATCCCGCCCATAATTAGAGGGTCCCTTTCAGCCCCGTGATGCCCATTGAAATCTGAACTAAGGCAGAGAGGAGCCCTCTGAGGTCTGTAGCCCACTGACTAAATGTGCTGTCTTCAGTGCAATTCGCTCATTTCGTGGGACTTGATGTTTTAAAAAGAAAGTCAGAAGACTATCTGAAGAGTAGCTTTGGGGCAAAACCAGACCTCATTTAAGATTTAATTAAACTCGCCTTAGTTTTCTCAGCTCTTCCCCTCTAACGCATTCTTAAATCCTGTGCACTTTAATGGAAATTTAATCTGTGTGGGTCTGATTTGTTTACGTTAGACTCATCAAAATGCTGTTTAGTAACAACGATTTCATATCCAACAAGATTTACATAACTTTCTCTTGGGCTATATTTCTAAGAAATAAAAACTGATGCTTGGGTCCTAAATGAACAGTTTCGCCTCATCTGAGACTTGTCATGGCTTCAGCTGCGCAAGTGTGCCTTTCTCTGCTTTTCGCACTTCCCAGTGCATCCCAAGCACCTCCAGGTCTGCACTACAGTAAAGGTGATCTGTGCCCTGTTGGCAGAATTTAACCCGTGAGGGTGCCCAGGAATAGCCACCATCACCATGTTCTGTAACGTCACCTTGTGTTTTAATTTGTCACAAACAGCCTGCTGGCTGAGCGCAAGAAAATACATGCTGCTGCTAAGTCGCTTCAGTCGTGTCCGACTCTGTGTGACCCCATGGACGGCAGCCCACCAGGCTCCTCCATCCCTGGGATTCTCCAGGCAAGAACACTGGAGTGGGTTGCCATTTCCTTCTCCATTGCATGCATGAATGCTAAGTCATGCAACCCCATGGACAGCATTCTACCAGGCTCCTCCACTCATGGAATTTTCCAGGCAAGAGTACTGGAGCAGGTTGCCATTGCCTTCTCCATGCTGTATCCTACTGATGTGAAATTGAACTAACTGTTGAATCTTTCTGATCTGTTTCTTCATCTGAAAAATAAGGGTAAATCCTTATGTATACAAGGGTTAGTAAGGGGATCAAATGAGATAATGGTAAGGTAAAACATTTAACAATGCATTAATGTTCTATAAATGTAGACTATCTCATACTTAATCATCACAGAAGTCTCCTATGAGTTAAAATCTGGTCATATTACATGTGATCCTAGATCCAAAGGAGAAGACAAGAAATATATATAACAAACTGTTATGTCTCTTATTAGAAACAGCACAACATTCATAACACTAATATTTATTTTTTAAAAATTTTTATTTTTACTTTATTTTGCTTTACAATACACCTGTATTAGTTTTGCCATACATTGACATGAATCCACCACAGGTGTACATGAGTTCCCAATCCTGAACCCCCCTCCCACTTCCCACCCCATATCATCTCTCTGGATCATCCCCGTGAACTAGCCCCAAGCATCCTGTATCCTGTATTGAACATAGACTAGCGATTCGTTTCTTACATGATAGTATACATGTTTCAATGCCATTCTCCCAAATCATCCCACTCTCTCCCTCTCCCTCAGAGTCCAAAAGTCCATTCTATACATCTGTGTCTCTTTTGCTGTCTCACATACAGGGTTATCATTACCATCTTTCTAAATTCCATATATATGTGTTAGTATACTGTATTGGTGTTTTTCTTTCTGGCTTACTTCACTCTGTATAATAGGCTCCAGTTTCATCCACCTCATTAGAACAGATTCAAATGTATTTTTTTTAATGGCTGAGTAATTGTGTATATGTACCACAGCTTTCTTATCCATTCATCTGCTGATGGACATCTAGGTTGCTTCCATGTCCTGGCTATTATAAACTGTGCTGCGATGAACACTGGGGTACACGTGTCTCTTTCAATTCTGGTCTCCTTGGTGTGTATGCCCAACAGTGGAATTGCTGGGTCATAAGGCAGTTCTATTTGCAATTTTTTAAGGAATCTCCACACCGTTCTCCATAGTGGCTGCACTAGTTTGCATTCCCAACAGTGTAAGAGGGTTCCCTTTCCTTCACACCCTCTCCAGCATTTATTGCTTGTAGACTTTTGGATCGCTGCCATTCTGACTGGTGCATAACACTAATATTTAAAATAATATGCTCAGTTGGACACATATCTGGTCCCAAAAGTGTTGTCAACTTTGGTTATTAGCTGCACGACCACATAAACTTTAAGAAAGAGGTCATAGATAACTTTTGAAAGTGATATGAATCCATATGTGTTTTAAACTTTTTTAAAAGTACACATATTCCAATAAAATTATGAGGAGATGAAGATAAGGTCATGGATATTTATAACACTTTTGCTCTTTTTTCCAACTCTATTATCTTTTTGATTCCCTTAGCAACCTTGTGAGGTAGATACAGGTAGATTTGATTAGTTCCCTCTTACAGATGAGGAAACCAATGCCCAGATTTTCCATAGCCACATGAAAAATTTACAAGCTAACTTGGGTTTCCACCTTTTTATTGGTGCTCATTTCATGAGAGCAGATCAAAGGCAGGCATGGAGGACCTTAACTTAGGGACTTGCTTATCCAAATTCCAGTAAGACATCTATTCACATTTGGTTCAGCAACTAAGGAGACAGAATCTAAAGGCTAGTAGCCTTGGGTAAAATGCCTGCCTGCCAGGAGATCTTGGTGAATAAAAATATGAGGATGTAATTTTGCTTATGACCCTGCAGGATCTTAATAAGATTGTCACAGATTTCTTTGGTGTCTGGGAATAAGATGGGGAAATGTAAATTACTGTCCCCTTAGAAGGCTGTAATGTCAACTTGAATTCCTCTCTCAAGCACAGATTGCAAATACAACAAACTTGCTGAGGAGATATGGACAAGTGCTTCACTGAGCATACCTTTGACACCAAAGGATGCAAATATAAGCCTGGAACTTGGAAGGATGGATGGAGGGACTGGAAAGTTTAACTAATGTTTCTTATCTTTGAAGCAAGCATATAATGTCACTAGCTGGTAAACAGTCTACATTTGAAGTCAGTTTTGAATATCTATTTGATGTTTCATGCTGACTGAGAATAAATTGGTATTTTACCAGAATATAACTCTGAATGAGAAGCATATAATAAAATAAAACAAAGAACAGGATCCTACTGTATAGTACAGTTAACAAAATTTAATATCTTATAGTAAAACATAATGTAAATATATATATTTAAATAAATATATATATATTTACTGAATCACTTTGCTGTATACCAGAAACTAATACATTGTAAATCAACTACATTTCAGTTTTTTATAAAAAGATAGCATATAAGTAGCCAATCTGCATCTTGTCCAAACTTCTAAGTCAAAAGAAACATTGAATAAGACACATTTACCACATATGATCCTCCAAAAGTTTCCGATGAATGGCAAAAGATTTGCACACATTTAAATTAGATTTCGCACAATCTGTCAAACGACAGAGTATTAAGGGGGATTAGCCTAATTAAATGGGATCATGAGAATGCCTCTGAGAGATCCGAAGTGCAGATACCTTCCAAGCAGGATCACAGGACGGCCTCCCAGGATCTGTTTCGCCCCTTTCCTGGCGCCTGGTCACAGAGCACACTCGTGCATGTAGTGACATCTAGTGACAAAGAGAGTAACGCCAGCCCCGAGGCCACTCCTCTCCTGAGTCTCCACAGAAAGACCCTGTCCTCGTCACCGCAGATTTGTGCACTGCGGTCTATTTTACAACACAGATTCCCCAGTTTCTGCACTACATGTATCCAGAAGGAGATCCACCAGATCCAGCAAACTGTCCCGGCACTGCCATCCCAGCAGGCATTTGAAACGCATTTCTTCCTGCCTGCCCACTCAGTGAAAACTGGCGTTCACATTGCAGATGCCCAGTTAGCGTGGAAGGTTCTGACAGACTATTGGCATCTTCCAAGGAAAGGATTAATGTGTGTGCGTGCTCAGTCCTGTCCGACTCTTTGCAACCCCATGGACTATAGTCTGCCAAGCTCCTCTGTCCTTGGGATGATCCAGGCAAGAATACTGGAGGGGGTTGCCGTGCCCTCCTCCAGGGGATCTTCCCCACCCAGGGATCAAACCCTCAGCTCTGATGTCTCCTGCATAGGCAGGAGGATTCTTGACCACTGAACCACCTGGGAATTATGATGACTAGAACATGCCATCTGATATTCGTATTAGAATGTTCAGTATATATAAATGAGTAACACAGATGAAGTGACAAGATGAAGATTTAACCAGATTTCAAATTAATCTTAATCTCGGTGAAGCTCATTCTCGATCAATGGTCCCCATCTTTTTTGGCACCGGGGACCAGTTTCTGGGAAGACAGTTTTTTCCATGGAAGGGGAGGGGGTTGTTTGGGGGGGAATGTGAGCAGTGGGGATGGCAGGTGAAGCTTCACTGGCTTCCTTGCCAGTGCACTGATCACCTCATGTTGAATTAGAAGGAAGTAAGACCAGAGCTGTTCACTGCCTTCTCTCAGCCACACCGTTGCTAGTAAATTCTGTCTTGACCAGGATCAAGGTCTGTAAGCTGCTGGCAGCCAACCTTACAGGAGGTAGTGATGGTTTATCCTACCGTCCCACACACCAGAGGCCTTGTTACTTTACCGCTTCCTGGGATCTGCGGTGGGGCTCTGGGATCTAAATTTTCAACAGACACCCAGATGATCTTCATACTCTATGCGTGTCAGTGAAAAAGGGAAAATTCCACAGGAGGCCTGGAGTGGGTTCAAAATTTGTAAAGATAACTTAAAGTCACATAAATTGCCTGGGATTGAGTTCATAAAACTCAGCATCATGAATCAGACCATCCACTTTACAAAATTTACAAAAATGATGGTGCACTTGCCAGAATTATTCTCAAGTGAATTGCAAAATGGCTGAAAAAATAACTGGCTTTTTTCCTTTTCTTTCTTTTGTTATTTTTGTTGGTGCCATTTCTACCTTTGGGGCTGTCTTTACTTGCCCTTATAGAAAAACAAGTAAATAGAATCTTTAAGTAAATCAGGCTTGCAGTTATATTTTTTGAAATGCTAGCTATACAGCATGGCCAGTGCCTGAGAAGGGTATTCTCAGTTCCTCTGAACTGCTGATTATGAATTAAATGCTTAAAAAGAGAATAATCTTTGATACAGCAAAGGACCCTGCTACTTAATGGTTCCCCATAGTAAATCCTATAGTCACATTTTACAAAGATAATAATAAACTAATTATTTTGTGAAGTGGAATATATATATATATATATATATGGCTTATTTAAAGTTGGCATATCATGTGGACATTTATGATAAAACCAAATGTTTCTGTTGGGTTTACAGTTTCATTTATACACTTACAGTGTAGATTCTAGTGTTTACTGCTACTGTTAAGATTAAGATTTTTTTCTTTGTTTGTTTTGGTTTTTAACTGTCTTTCCTTTGAAGTTCTGAAAATGCACTAACGTTGCCAAGTGATTTTTTTTTTTTTTGTATGATTCTACTACCCAGGATAAGCCTTTTGACATTGATTTTCTCCTGGTTGTCTGTTTGAACTTGGATCTGCAGAGTTTTAGGGGCCTGGGATCTGCTTTAGGGATTTCAGGGAAATCTCTAAGTTCAGGTGGATCAGAGGCAGTGAAGGACTGATTCTCAAAGAACCCTCTTAAGCATAGCCTCAGGTTTTATTTATGATTTTTAAGAGAAAAAATTTTTTTCACTTCAGGCAAGCTTGCAAAATATTAGTTTAGTGATTTCCTTGCAAAATGTTTTCCCCCTCCTCCCTCTGCTGCTTTTTCCTTCATTAACTCGTTGATTTAATTTTATCCCAGAAGCAAGTAATTGTTATGAATTCACAGGTCCCTGTGATCCGAAAATTCAGAAACTGTGTAGAGACTGGAGCACATGTGTCCGGGAATATCCTGTATGCAACTGACACACTTACATGTCCCCATTCTGTGGGTTTTCCCATGCTTCTGGTACTTTTATTTATTTATTGTCATTTTAAAGATAAGTGCTTAGATGCTAGCAGGCCATTCACCCCTCTTCTCATATTTATTGCTGTGACTGGGAAGTGTGTTTTTTTTTTGTTGTTGTTGTTGTTTTTCAAGATTTGTTAAATCATGCAGTTTCTCTCCTGAAAAACTTTGATTGGTCCTTGGTCACAAATGTGATGCTTGCTCAGATCAACCTAGTTAGCTCTTCTACTTGCCCCCACCCATGGCACAGCACTCCTGACCTTTCTTATTCTGCTTTTGTTTGGTTTCACATCACATTGTCATTTTGTATATACTGTTATCTGTCTGTCCATCCATCCATCCACTTACTTATTATTGCTGGAGGCTGAGCTGGGGTGTCTTGAATAACAATGAATGCTGGGATAGCTGCCCTGAGACCACGTCTTGGGCCTTAGCTCTGACTATCGACAGAGTTCGCCTTTCTTCTCCATGTGGTTGGTACCTTCTGGATATCCCAGAAGGCTGCTTCGCTCACATCTCTGACCTGTCAGCTGGCCTGGCTGAACCGCGGGGCTCTGGCTGGGACCCGTCTCCCTAGGTTCCTTCTCCATGCAGCTGGTTGGATTTCCTAACAGTGGAGAAGTCCCAGAGCATTGGGCCTTCTTACTTAGTTTCCATCTTGTGGCAGAGTAGATTGGTGAGTGACAGGGACTAAGCAGGAGAGGAGACAGGCAAAGGAGGAGGAACTGCTTATTTTTGCAGGGAGTTTTCTTTTGGGAGGATGATGTGTTTGGGAAATAGAGGTGGTCGTTGTACAATATTGCAAATATACTAATGTACTATACTATTCACTTTTAAGTAGTTAATTTTATATTATGTGAATTTCACAACGGTTAAAAGAAAAATAAGGTCAGTCACAAGTTATCCCAGATCAAAAGAAAGAGGACCCCACAGGGTGCGAATACTGAAATGTAAGTCTGCCTGCTTGTAGCATCAATGCTTCTCATGTTCGAGTCATCATTCCCCTCAGCCCCTCTCACAACACTGCAAAACTTAAGATGCCATAGCAATATTGCTGATAATATTAATACAGTCCTTTGTAGATGCTAAAGTTTCCAAGAAATTGAGTCAGTCGTTTTTAATCAATGTCGGTGGCCAAATCTGTTTCAAAAGGTCTTCCTGAACTGTTTATTTGAAACTTAGAATACAATTTCCTCTAGGAATATTTTTTGAAATAATGGTTAAGATTCAGTTATAGTTCAATATAGAGTGCACTGACTTTATATTCAGAGAGTGACACCCACAAATCTGTATAGTAATTTCTATGTGCCAGATGCTGTTTTAAGGTTTTCAGATATTACTTAATCTATATTACATAAAAACTTTTGAGTGTGCCACATGGTATGTGGGATCTCTGTTCCATAACCAAGGATGGAACCAATGCCTGCTGCGTTGGTAGTGTGGAGTCTTAACCACTGGACCACCAGGAAAGTCCTTAAATTAATTAACTTAATGATAAAATATATTATCATTTAGTCCCTTAAATGCAATACAATGAGGATGTTACTGTGACCATACTCATTTTATAGATGAGGAATCACAGAAGTTAAGTAACTTCCTATTGTGCATAACCAATAGTAGTGCTGTTAGGATTCAAACCTAGACAGTGTGAGTTCATAGTCCAGGCTCTTAGCCATTTTGCTTTCACAGCTTTTTACTTTCAGTGTATAACTTAAATTCCTTAAGTCTCATTTCCTTCATCTGTATAAAATGATAAAGATTCCTTCTTCTAGGGGTTGCTTCAAGTTTTAAATGAGGATATCTATTTAAAAACTTCAAAACAATATGTAATTCTTGGCTTAATGCATCACCCTATTCCATTTATTTGTACAAGCATTTTAATTGAACACTTTCTGTGGCTCAGCTGGTAAAGAATCCGCGTGCAATGCAAGAGACCTGAGTTCGATCCCTGGGTCTGGAAGATCCCCTGGAGAAGGGAAAGGCTCCCCACTCCAGTATTCTGGCCTGGAGAATTCCATGGAATTCTCCATGGGATAGTATAGTCCATGGGATCGCAAAGAGTCAGACACAACTGAGTGACTTTCACCGGTTCACTTTCTATAGTTGAGTAAGATTGAATTAGTCCTCTCAAAAGCATATTGTCCACTCAAGAGAGAGATAACTAAATATACTACAGAGTGACACATTTTCTAGTCGGAAGATAAGAGAAAGACTTGGGGACTTGGGTCCACAGAGATCTGTGAATCTGGATATGAGAATTTTCCACTTTGGCTGTAATGCCTTTATGACAACAATTATAGCTAAAGTCAATGTAACTAGCACCACAGAGGGTATATTTAGAAGCTCAAAAGTGCACTCCAAGAATTATGCAAGTTGAGGTACCAGCCTCTATTAAATTGCCCACAAGCAAAACTGATCCTGAAGTTAGTAGAAAGCCACACAAAGCCAATAACAAGCAACAAGCCCAGGGGCAGACAGGGGTATTATCTTGAATTGACATCTTTGACATTCTCATTGATTTTTTACATAACAGGAACACTTTTCTTTAATATCTTTTGTATCTTGAATATGATAACAGAAGCTGTTTCATACAAAAATTTTGAGAGCATTTTAACACTTCTTGTGTCTTTAATTGAATAAAAATGATAAACCTCAAATACCTGTGCACTTTTAATAGTTTTTTTTCCCCAATTTTTAAAGAAGGAGGAATGGTAAAAATCTTCTGCCCTGATTGGTCACTGCTAACACTTCATAAGTTCCCACTCCTAAAATAGTAAACATGGACTCTTCAGAAAGGGGCTTAAGGTCTCGCGTAAAGCATGGATGGGTGCCATGATCATTGGAGTTGGGGAAGAAGGTGAGGTCTTTATTTAAATACTTGATATCCTTCCTTGTTAAGAGGCCAGAGGAAGGTAAGATTGCAATTAAGACTTTGTTTTGCCACAAGCACGACCCTCCTTGGAATGCATGCCTCCATTTGCATCTGATGTTTATATAGACCAGGGTGTGCATTTCATGATATGCCATTTGAAAACAATGGAGGAACCTGATATTCTGCATTCTGTTGACTATTTTATCTTTCAGAGGCTTTCAGAAGAGCCAAGGGGAATCTTTAGGTATTTACCCTGAACTCATCTGAATCTTGGGGCTCAACTGTACTGGGCAGAACCAAGAAAGAAAAGGGAGTGAAATAAAAATGAATGAGATGATATATCAAGTCCTCCAACACATGAAATATGTGAATAAATTAGGTAGAGAGTCAGAAGCTAGATCTCCATTACAGAAACATCAGGAAATAGGGAGAGGTCCCTTCTAGCTCACCAGGGCCCTTTTTCCAGTTGTATTCAATATTTATGGGGTAGAGAGTCTAAAATACTAAGAACTCCTTACAAAAGGGAAGACTTAAGCAACATTATGGTATAATTTATATATAATAATAATTTCTAATTCATTGATATTATTATTACCTAGTGCATTAGATTATTTCAGTCTAATGTTATGAAATATATTATAAGAAACCAAAGAGAAATCACTAAACCATTAATCATTAATGAATTAATTTTACACATATTTATTTTAATTATAAAAATATGTTTTAGAATTTCTCCAAGTACATGTCTTTGTTTATATACACAAACACAGTTATATGCTTCAATACATTTTTGTATATGTATATGTAATATTGATGTATAATATATAAATATAAATAATATAATGTACATATATATAAAATTTTTATTTATATTGCTAAAAATGTTCATAATAGTTAAAGTTAAGTAGGAATACAAATGTACATGCCTCTATTGACAGATATATTTGGAAAAAATTCTGAATAGGTTTTAACAATTAAAATAATAAAATATCATTAAAATTATTTAAGCATACAATGAATATTTCAGTAATCATTTTTCTTTGGTTTCTTGTCACCTGATATTACCATTCTTTTGAAGGACAAAGAAATCTGTGGATTAACTTTGCAACTAGAAAATTGTTAATATATCACAATACCTATATGAGTCAGTCACTGACTGCATGATCATCTCAAACCTCAAACTGCTCTGGGAGTTTAGAGTCTTTATTTTCATACCATGCACATGGCATATGGTGTCTATTGGGGTTACTCTGAATAACTTTATCTATTTTTTAAAATAGATTCTTGGTCTGTGGTAATGTGGGTTACTGATACATTTCCTATGCACCATGCACACAACTATTACTTTTTTCTAAGCCATCCTATTGAAAGGGACACATTCAGAAACAGCTTATTTAATAGAATTGCTGTAATATTTGCTTCCATTGAACACTTTTCAACCTAATGTGTTAGAAGAAAAACATTTTTCATGATCCAGCAATTTCACTCCTGGATATATATCTGAAGACAATGAAAACACTAATTCAAAAACGTAAGTATTGCTTACAGAAGCGAACATATAGAAACAACCTAAGAGTCCATCAACAGATGAGTGGATAAAGATGTAGAATATATACACAATGGAGTTTACTTAGCCGCACAAAGGATG
Organism: Capra hircus; assembly: GCF_001704415.2. Classification (NCBI taxonomy): domain Eukaryota; kingdom Metazoa; phylum Chordata; class Mammalia; order Artiodactyla; family Bovidae; genus Capra; species Capra hircus. The sequence continues at coordinate 4,517,547 of NC_030820.1, forward strand.
AAATTTTGTTATTTTCAACAACATGGATGGACCTGGAGGGTGTTATGCCCAGTGAAGTAAGTCAGACAGAGAAAGACAAATACTGCATGTTGGCATTTATACATGGAATCTAAAAAATAAAACAGATGAATGAGTAAAACAAGACAGAAACAGACTTAAAGAAAGAGAACAAACCAGTGGGAAGAGAGGTCAGGGAAAGGCAAGACTGGTGAAAAGAATTAAGTGGTATCAACTACTTTGTATAAAATAAATATACAAGGGTGTATCTTATACAGGGAATATAACCAATATTGAATAATAACTTTAAATGGAATATAATGCTTAAAATAGTGAATCTCTATGCTGCATACCTGAAACTAATATAACATTGTAAATTAACTATACTTCAATTAAAAAAATGATCTCATCAAAAAAGAAAAGGATTAATATATAAGGTGATGGACATGTTAATAAACTACATGGTGGAAATAATTTAACAATGTATATGTATATTGTGTTCTTGTCTGGAGAATCCTAAGGATGGGGGAGCCTGGTGGGCTGCCATGTATGGGGTCACACAGAGTTGGACACGACTGAATTGACTTAGCAGCAGCAGCAGCAGCAGCAGCAGCAGCATGTATATTACAGGGCAAAGCCTAACAGAGTTTTGCCAAGAGAATGCACTGGTCATAGCAAACACCCTCTTCCAACAACACAAGAGATGACTCTATACATGGACATCACCAGATGGCCAATACTGAAATGAGACTGATTATATTCCTTGTAGCCAAGGATGGAGAAGCTCTATATAGTCAGCAAGAACAAGACCAGGAGATGACTGTGCCTCAGATCATGAACTCCTTAGTGACAAATTCAGACTTAAATTGAAGAAAATAGGGAAAACCACTAGTTTATTCAGGTATGACCTAAATCAAATCCCTTATGATTATACAGTGGAAGTGACGAATAGATTCAAGGGATTACATCTGATAGATAAAGTACCTGATGAACTATGGATAGAGGCTCATGACACTGTGCATGAGGCAATGACCAAAACCATCCCCCCAAAAAAGAAATTAAAAAGGGCAAAATGTCTGTCTGAGGATGCCTTACAAATTGCTGAGGAAAGAGAAGTGAAAGGCAAAGGAGAAAAAGAAAGATATACACATCTAAATGCAGAGTTCTTAAGAATAGCAAGGAGAGATAAGAAAGCCTTCCTAAGTGATCAGCGATCAATGCAAAGAAATAGAGGAAAGCAATAGAAAGGGAAAGACAAGAGATCTCTTCAAGAAAATTAGAAATACTAAGACATTTCATACAAAGATGAGCACATTAAAGGACAGAAACAGTATGACTTAACAGAAGATATTAAGAAGAGGTGGCAAGAACACACAGAACTATACAAAAAGATCCAGATAACCACAGTGACCCAGGTAACCATGATGGTATGATCACTTACCTAGAGCCAGATATCCTGGAATGTGAAGTCAAGCGGGCCTTAGGAAGCATCACTATGAACAAAGCTCGTGGAGGTAATGGAATTCCACTTGAACTTTTTCAAATCCTAAAAGATGATGTTGTGAAAGAGCTGCACTCATTATGCCAGCAAATTTGGAAAACTCAGTAGTGGCCCCAGGACTGGAAAAAGTAGTTTTCATTCCAATTTCAAAGAAAGGCAATGCCAAAGAATGTTCAAACTACTGCACAAGTGCATTAATTTTCACATGCTAGCAAAGTAATGCTCAAAATTCTCCAAGCCAAGCTTCAACAGTGCATGAACCAAGAACTTCCAGATGTTCAAGCTGAGTTTAGACAAGGCAGAAGAGCCAGAAATCAAATTGCCAACATCCGTTGGATCACAGAAAAACAAGTGAATTCCAGAAAGACATCAGCTTCAGTTTCATGGACTATGCGAAAGCCTTTGACTGTGTGGATAAGAACAGACTGTGGAAAATTCTGAAAGAGATGGGACTACCAGACCACCTTACCTGCCTCCTGAGAAATATGTATGCAGGTCAAGAAGCAACAGTTAGAACTGAACATGGAACAATGGTCTGTTTCACAATTGAGAAAGGAGTATGTCAAGGCTGTATGTTGTGACCATGTCTATTTAACTTACATGCAGAGTACATCATGAGAAATGCCGGGCTGGATGAATCACAAGCTGGAATCAAGATTGCCAGGAGAAATGTCAATAATCTCAGATATGCAGATGACACCACCCTTTTGGCAGAAAGCGAAGAGGAACTAAACAATGTCTTGATGAAGATGAAAGAAGAGAGTGAAAAAGTTGGCTTAAACTCAGTATTCAAAAAAGAGAGATCTTGGCATCTGGTCCCATCACTTTTATGGCAAGTAGATGGGGAAACAATGAAAACAGTAACAGACTATTTTTCTGGGCTCCAAAATCACTGCAGATGGTGTCTGCAGTCATGAAATTAAAAGACGCTTACTCCTTGGAAGAAAAGCTGTGAAAAACGTAGACAGCATATTGCAAAGCAGAGACAGTACTTTGTGACAAAGCTATGGTTTTTCCAGTAGTCATGTATGGATATGAGAGCTGGACCATAAAGAAGGCTGAACACTGAAGAATTGATGCTTTTGAACTGTGGTGTTGGAGAAGACTCTTGAGAGTCCCTTGGACTGCAAGAAGATCCAACCAGTCAATACTAAAGGAAATCAATCCTGAATATTCCTTGAAAGGACTGATTTTGATATTGAAGCTCCAATACTTTGGTCACCTGTGTGAAGAGCCAACTAATTAGGCAAGAACTTGAGGCTGGGAAAGATTGAAGGCAGGAGGAGAGGGGATAGCAGAAATCAAGATGGTTGGATGGCATCACTGAACATCTGTTTGAACAAAATCCTGGTGATGATGAAGGACAGGGAAGCCTGGCATGCTTCAGTCCATGGGGTCACAAAAGTTGGTCATGACTGAGCCACTGAACAACAATACGTATGTTAATCACTATGAAGAGCACTTCAAGTATACTGTACTTTTATTTATCAATTATACCTAAATAAAACAGAAAAAATTGAAAGAAAAATATTTTTCACTTTCTGCCCCCAAACAAATGTGATTTTATTTAATTTGACTGTGTTTAGCCTAAGTAAATTTGGTCTGGTCCTTTATCAACCATCAGATGAAATGAAGGTAATAAAACCATTCCTCTCATAATGAAAAAACAAAAAGTATGTGAAAAAAAAGAAGCTAAATGGAAACCATGAAAGGTAATTTCAAAAAATGTTGCTAATGATTAATTGCTGAGAAGAGCATTTTTGTGTTTATATGGTAGATGCTTACTACCTGATTAAATATGATCTGGAAAGCACAATCAAATGGTTAGGGATGCTTAGCCATTTTTTAAAAACCCAAAATAAAATGATTGCTTTAAGAAAAATTCTATATATTGTTCATCCCAATAGGAATCCAGACCAAATGATTACTTTCAGGTTTTCTTGGAAACAAATGAAGGTAAAGATGGATAATACTGATCATTGCTCTTGTCCCATTATTGAAGTAAAAGCAGGTAAGGTGAACAGGAAGATGTAAGAATTTTTGAAAGGGTATGACATGGAGAGTAGGGGGAGGAGCAGCGGGTACTGTTCTCTATAATCTCAACAAGATAGCTGACTGGTGCTTAGACCACTTCAGAAATGTCAACTCTTAACAGCCTCTCAGTAGGGCTTCTTGAACTGCCTTAGTGATTTTGATCATGCCCTTGAGAAGTAACTGGACAAAACCTTGGAGAATGTCTATGCTTAACAGAATGCATATGTGTACACAGAGAAACACTCTTGCCACCTTGTCCCGTATTACTATACCCATAGGGTTGTTTATGCTTCCCTGGGGGCTCAGTCAGTATAGACTCCACCTGCAATGCAGGAGACCACCTACAATCCAAGAAACCAGGGTTCGATCCCTGGCTCGGGAAGATCCTCTGGAGAAGGAAATGGCAACCCACTTCAGTATTCTTCTCTAGGAAATCCCTTGGACAGAGGAGCCTGGCAGGGTACAGTCCATCGGGTCACAAGAATTCAACATGACTGAGTGACTGAACCACCACTGCCAGAGTTGTTTATATTTACATATCTTCCTAATGTAGAATTATACTGAACATTAGGAATTAGTGAGTAAAGACTTCTCACTACCTTAATGTTGCCATACATGAAAATGGGGAGGAAATACTACACAGTGGAAGCAGAGATTGGAACACTTGTACCTACATTTCTTTCTTTTTTCAACTTTTATTTTTATATTGAAGTATAGCTGATTAACAATGTTGTGATAATTTCAGATGCCCAGCCATACATATACATGTATTCAGTTTCCCGCAAACTCCCCTCCCATCCAGGCTGCCATATAGCAGTAAGCATAGTTCCCTGGGCTCTACAGATGTACTTACATTTCTGTTTTAAAATAAAAGAATGAGAATGATCCAACAATCCTACTGCTGGGCATATACCCAGACAAAACAATAATTCCAAAAGATACATGCACCCTTATGTTCATAGTAGCGCTGTTAACAATGGCCAAGATATGGAAACAAACCTCAATGTCCATCAATAGATGAATGAATGAAGAAGATGTGATATATATGCAATGGAATATTACTCAGCTGTTAAAAATAATGAAATAATGCCATTTGAAGCAAAATGGATGAATCTAGAGATTATCATACTAAGGGAAGTAAGTCAAAAAAAAAAGACAAATACCAAAAGATACCATATATAAGTATATATGAAATCTAAAATACAACATAAATGAACAGATTTACAAAACAAGCACAGACATAGAGAACAGACTTGTGGTTTCCTAGGGGCAGAGGTGGTATGGGAGGGAAGGATTGGGACTTTGAGATTAGCAAGTGCAAACTAGTAGATATAGGATTTTAATAGCATTTGAAATCATTTCTACCAATTTCCTTAAAAGTTCAAAACTCACTTCCTTGAATATGCTTTTCTGTATTAAATTAATTCAAAACTCATTATAGCCTTACTTGTATCTCTAATGTTTAACACGATGCAATTATAATAGTATAGTAACAAGATTAGTTACACCAACAGACATATGCATGTGAAAATTTTCCCCTTTATATCTGGTATTCTAAGAGGTTTTCCTGTGGCCTTGTCATACACTGAAACGTTCATCATAAATCTTGGGGGATTCTTGCACTATATTCAACTTTTATATTTTAATATCTTTCAGTTTAGTTCAGTTGCTCAGTCGTGTCTGATTTTTTGTGACCCCCATGGGCTGCAGCACTCTAGGCCTCCCTGTCCATCACCAGCTCCTGGAGTTTACTCCAACTCATGTCTATCGAGTCGGTTGTGTCATTCAACCCTCTCATCCTCTGTTGTCCCCTTCTCCTCCTGCCTTCAGTCTTTCCCAGCATCAGGGTCTTTTCCACTGAGTTGGTTCTTTGCATCAGGTGGCCAAAGTATTGGAGTTTCAACTTCAGCATCAGTCCTTCCAATGAATATTCAGGACTGATTTCCTTTAGGATTGACAGGTTAGATCTCCTTGCAGTCCAAGGGACTCTCAAGAGTCTTCTCCAACATCACAGTTCAAAAGCATCAATTCTTTGGTGCTCAGCTTTCTTTATACTCCAACTCTGATATCCATACATAACTATTATTATATATAATATAAATATAATTTTTATTATACAAATATAATTAATATATAAATATAATAAATATAGTTATATATTATGTAATTATTATATAATATATAATATGATGTTTATATTATATAATATTATATATTTAGAGATATAATTATATTATATTATAAAGAATAGACTTTTGGACTCTGTGGGAGAGAGAGAGGGTGGGATGATTTGGGAGAATGGCATTGAAACATGTATACTATCATGTAAGAAACAAATCGCCGGTCTAGGTTCGATACAGGATACAGGATGCTTGGGGCTAGTGCATTGGGATAACCCAGAGAGATGATATGGGGAGGGTGGTGGGAGGGGGATTCAGGGTTGGGAACTCATGTACACCTGTGATGGATTCATGTCAATGTATGGCAAAACCAATAGAGTATTTAAAGTAAAAATAAAAAAAATAATAATAAATAAATAAAACAAAAATAATAAAATATATATTATATTATATAGATTACTATCTATATATTATATAGACTATATTATATGATGTTATATAAATTATATATTATATCATAATATATATAATATATAATTATATATGTAAACTATACAATTGTTATCTATTAATATATTACACAATTATATATAATATATTATATTAATATATAATTATATACATATAATATATACATAATTTTATAATATATAAATTTAATATAATATAATAAATCATAGTGTATAATGCAACTGAATTTAAATACAGGGGTGGCTTTGTTCCTAGAGTGCAATAGAGAACTTTATATGGCCATCTAATTTTGCTTTCTTCAAAGATACTACAAAAAGTACAGAAAAATGTATTTCACCTAAAAGACAGACCCACAAAAATAAGGAGACCAGAAAAATAGACAGGAGCTATGCAATTTTCAGAAGTAACTGACTTAAAAGATTCGAGAAAGCTGAATTTTCTGTTGGGGGATAAAATGGAAAACCAATTTTAAGAACACAGTCTTTACGGTCATAAAAAGTTTCAGGAAACTGCAACATAGGTAACTCCAGGACTAGGGTGAAGGGGAAGCTGACAAAATGGAAGGATAACAGGAACGCTTTTAAAAGAATTTCACTAGATTCTGCACCAATTCTTCCTCTGCAACAAAAATTTGGTAGGAATAGAAGACAGGTCTCCCGAAATGGGATACAGCAGGCACAGTTGAAACGATTAGTGTACTGGAACTACAGAGGAATGATTTGACTCTACTCAGTGATCACTCTGAAGGTCATCAGCTCAAATAAACCTGTAGGATTCAACTAAAGCTATTACTTCCCACCATCTATTTGTACCCTTCCTACTAAATGCAAGGAGTCATCCATACCTCAAACAAGATTGCTTGGTACCAGGACTGATGTTTCACTTTTATCAGATTTCTAAGGGAACAGAGATAAAAAGTTATGCCAAGGTCATATGCCAAGGTCAGCTCCACCTGAAAAGCCACAGCATTACTGCTGTGTCCTGGCTGTGTCCCGTGGGGTCTGCAATGAGAGGGGAGAATACAGCGGTTCTGCGGCCACGGCTCCTGCACCAGCCAGGAAAGAAGAAAAGTGTCTGCAGTTCCTACGGCTCTTGGAGTTTTCCTCCAGCCTCTTGACTCATGCCTTGCCAACCCTGGGTTCAGCGAACAGCGTGGACAGTGTGAACAGCAAGACAGTTGGCGTCAGGAACAGAATATGACGTTGACTGTTCCTACCAAAGAAAACGATGTCTTTTCACTTTGCTCACATACATTTTCCATGTTTTATTCATTTATGGTTAAGTATTGCAACATTTTCATTGCTATTGCAAATGACATCTCCTTTGCCTTTATCCTGTAACTAGTTCTTATTTGTGCATATGAAAGGTATTGGTTGGTTGGTTATTTATTTATTTTTTTGTATGTTCATTTATATATTCTGATAGTTTCCCATTGTTTCTCTTGGATTTCATCAATGCCTTCATTCAAGATAGAGTCATATCTCTCTATTCTATCCACACATAAACCATTTGGTTTTCAAGAGAATGAGGCAGCACACTTTTGAGAGAAGAATCAAGGTGCCTAGGTAGAAAAGACCATCTTACAGAAGCTGATTCCTTTACAGCAGTTTTTAGTAAATGCACAATGTTTGCAGAAGATGGCTAAGGATCAGCCGCACTATTGAAGTCAGCCCAAAACGATGAGGGTGTGCAGGTAACACTCAGCATAATCTTAACCATGACAGCAGACACTTTCCATGAGTGATTCTGCTCAGCATCATTGGAATTCTGTAAAACTTCAAGACAACATAGAAAAGCATTGAACTAACCCCAAACCAGGAGCTTCGATCTCATTTCACTTAGATCAGTACAGTTCAGTTCAGTTCAGTCACTTAGTCATGTCCAACTTTTTTTTGACCCCATGGACTGCCGCACGCCAGGCCTCCCTGTCCATCACCAACTCCCGGAGTACACCCAAACTCATGTTCATTGAGTCGGTGATGCCATCCAATCATCTCATTCTCTGTTGTTCCCTTCTCCTCCTGCCCTCAATCTTTCTCAGCATCAGGTCTTTTCAAATGAGTCAGCTCTTTGCATCAAGTGGCCAAAGTATTGGAGTTTCAGCTTCAACATCAGTCCTTTCAATGAATATTCAGAATTGATTTCCTTTAGGATGTACTCGTTGGATCTCCTTGCAGTCCAAGGGACTCTCAAGAGTCTTCTCCAACACCACAGTTCAAAAGCATCAATTCTTCAGCACTCAGCTTTCTTCACAGTCCAACTCTCACATCCATACATGACCACTGGAAAAACCATAGCCTTGATTAGATGGACCTTTGTTGGCAAAGTAATGTCTCTGCTTTTGAATATGCTATCTAGGTTGGTCATAACTTTTCTTCCAAGGAGTAAGCGTCTTTTAATTTCATGGCTGCAGTCACCATCTGCAGTGATTTTGGAGCCCAAAAGAATAGTCTGACACTATTTCCAGTGTTTCCCCATCTATTTCCCATGAAGTGATGGGACCAGATGCCATGATCTTTGTTTTCTGAATGTTGAGTTTTAAGCCAACTCTTTCACTCTCCTCTTTCACTTTCATCAAGAGGCTCTTTAGTTCTTCTTCACTTTCTGCCATAAGGGTGGTGTCATCTACATATCTGAGATGAGTAAAAACAAATGTGTTTCTTATATTCATCACAAAAGACCTTGTTATGGGATGAGCACTAGGAGGGAGTCAACTGAATCTTTGTTACCAATGTAACAGTAGTCACTGTTTTAGCACATAAGGGCAGAATGTGTATTGATGGAGTTGTTTGTCACTTCAGAGCTGAGAAACCAAGATTATAAATGCATGAAATAGCAAAATTTATTGTTGATGTCTTTCTTTCAGAGCTGAGAAACCAAAGTTTTACATGCCCTAGTGAGTACAATTATTGCAATGAATCATCTGGCAGAAACTACCAGTTTCCAAATGTAAAAAATAAGTTTACTAGGGATGAATCAGAGGTTAAAGGTCATTGAGATAGAGTCACACTAAGTGACCTTCCTTTCCTGTTAGTTTATTGGTTTTTATGATCATCAATAAATATTCCAAAAATTATGATTTTTTGAATCGCCTGCATCAGCATGAGCCAAGTTATAGAAATGTAGAGTCTTGGCTCCACCTCCAATCTACTGATTCAGAATCCTTGGGAGGGGATCCCTAGAGTCTGTTTTAACAAATCTTCCAGATGATTCTAACACAGACTGAAGTTTGAGAAGCATATTTTGAGAAACACAGAAAAAAACATGGATCTGCCTTCTGAGAGTGAAGAGTGACAGCTTACAAAAGCAAACAAGATGATTCTTGGCAAATTAGGTGAATAGCAATGAACTAGTGACTACAGAGATCCAGAAAAATTCTCACTTCATGGATTGCAGGTTGAAGACCAGAGCCTCTCTATGGTGACCAGCTGTTCGATTTTCCTCTGCACTGTCGCGTTTTAAAACTGGCGAGCTTGTGTCTTAGAAATCCCTCATTTTCAAGCAAAGAAAGACAGTGGGTGACCCTAACCACCATCTGGCCAGCAACCCAATGAGTGAATTAATAGGCCCAGGTCTCCTGGAGCTGCGGCTTCTCTAATATTATCATGTTACCTTGGTAAAATGTTACTTCGGAACTCACACTCAAATATGGTGTGTTCTATGTTTTCCATTTGGCAAATCTGACATTTGCATTTGTTTTTCATACTTCATTCTCACGGGTCTTGTTTCTGTGGGTGCTTTATGATGTGTGTCGTGTATGTGTCTGTGAGAGAGAGAGAGTACACAGTGAGCTAATGATTATTGGAAATTCTTTGAGAAAATACTTGCATTTACTTCTCCAGTAAACACTTCAAATTGCAATTCTTCATGTATGTGTCTGTGTGTGTGGTGTTGTGTACCTTAGAAAATATTCTTTTCAATGTCATTTTAAGAGCTCTTGTTCACCTACTTTTCCTCCTCTGTCTTGCCATGTAAATGCCTTTGTTGGTGGTGGTGGTTGACTGTATATATATGGTGTGTCTCTTCACTTTTATATACCTTCTCTGCCACTTCATACCCATAGATGTGGCTTGGATGCCCCCAGAATTTGCTGCACCTTACAGTAGTGGTGTCCTGGGTGTGGGCTTTTTTTTTTTTTTTTTTTTTTGGAGGTACTATTTTTTTGGGAACCATGTTTGTCAGAGCTACTTGTCAATTCTTGGCTTTCTTCCTCAACTTGGTTTCCTTTTCATTACATGTTCAACTTTTCTGTCATTGACTATGGTCTAGCATTTGTGCCTTCTCAATTCTTTGTAACTATAGTTTTTATCATTATCATCACTATTATTGTTGTTGTTATTGTTACTGTTATTTTGATTTCAGAAGAGATAGAGGGACAATGATGCCTTCACCACAGCATCTTCAGCTGAAATATAGCTTAGTTCATCTTCAGCAGATGATGCCAGGAGTTTCTGGGCTCAGAACTTGGAATTATGCTATATGGTGTGCATGCACGCTCACTTGCTCAGTTGCATCTGACTCTTTGGGGCCTGTGGACTGTAGCCCCCCGGGGTCCTCTGTCCATGGAGTTATCCCGGCAAGAATACCGGAGTGGGTGGCCATTTCCTCCTCCCGGGGAGCTTCCCAACTCAAAGAGTGAACACACGCCTCCTGCATCACCTGCCCTGGCAGGTGGATTCTTTACCACTAGTGCCACCCAGGAAGCCCCTGATGGAGCAATACTCAATTTAACTTTCCAATGACTCTCTAATTCTACCTTGGCTATGCCCTAGAGTTTCAAAACTATGTACATCTCATATTTCAATCTCACAGTATTTCTGCAATTTTGTGACTATAATGATTTTACAAATAAATTTGTTAATTATAACAGCCAAACTGCCAGAAAACAATCTTGAAGTCAAATATAATTAAAGTTTGAAAGTTTCTGTTCGTTTGAAAGTAAAACTGGTGTGTTGGAAAATTTTGTAGTGTTTGGATTTACCGAGCAGCTGTAAGTTGGATGCTGTGGGTGGGAAAAACCTAAGCTGATGCAGACAGCACTGCCTCCCAGGAATTTTGGATCCCTGGGCATTCCAAATTTCAAGACTTTTTTTAAAATTTAAATTGAAAAATTAGGAATCTATCATTCCAACATGAATCATGAAATTGTGAATTCTTTTGAGCAATTTTGAAACCATTTTTTAAAATATTTTATTTTATTTTTATTTTTTTGAAATTATTTATTTTTATTTATTTATTTATTTTTTTAATTTTAAAATCTTTAATTCTTACATGCGTTCCCAAACATGAACCCCCCTCCCACCACCCTCCCCATAACATCTCTCTGGGTCATCCCCATGCACCAGCCCCAAGCATGCTGTATTCTGCGTCAGACATAGTTGAAACCATTTCTTAAAACCATTAAATTATCTTTGAATGTGCTCATATTAGGTTTTATAAACCTACCACTTCCCCTAAAATTTTATGATTATAGGTTTTCAGACAGGTGACTGAGCTTGGCACATTCAACCCAGTTTTCAGCATGAAATTGCATTCATCACTCATCGCATTTCACAGGCACAAGCAAACTTGATATAAAGCCACCTTCCATTATAGTCCAGCCCATTTTATCTCTGCTTATGGTGGAAAAGATGCCTCTTTGTCCTGACCAGCAATTAGAAGGCAGAAGGATTTAGAAAATAGGGTAAGTTAAACCAGGCTCATCATAAGAATAATGAAATCTTCAGTGTGTTCATGGCTTCTTCATAAATTCTGGTTTTGTTCCATAGAACCAAGTGCGGTTTTCATTAAATGGAGTTCTGAAATAATATACTGAGGGATCCTTTACTGTGTTTTCCCTAGAATACCTGTATAAATATTTTATATTCATAAACTAATGGGTTCTCTTGTGTGATGGCGGATTTATAAGTGGGAAGGCCAAAAGAGAAAAAGTTGAGTTAGGTGAACCAATACCATGTAAGTGGTCAGATAAGAAACAAACTCTAAATTTGTAGATTCTACATATATTCCTCCAGTCCCCTCCCTGTGAGGTATTGGCTAAGTCACCTCATTGCATCACACCGCAGTGTTCACACATGACTATTTTTCAAAATTTTAATCATTTAATCTATTGAAATATAGTTGATTTACAACATTTCAGATTTTCAGCAGTGATTCAGTTATACATATATGCATATGTAATATATATGTGTCATATTATTATAAGATATTGAAATAGTTTCCTGTACTATCCAGTAGGTCCTTGTTGTTTATTTTATATGTAGTAGTATGTACATAAAATTGTCCCCTTTGGTAACCTTAACTTTGTTTTCTCTTTCTTGAGTCTACTTCTGTTTTATAAATAAGTTCATTTGTATCATTTTAAATTCCACGTATAAGTGATATCATATGTTACTTGTCATTCTCTTCCTGACTTGCTTCATTTAGTTTTGATAATCCCTAGGTCCATCCATGTTGCTGCAAATGACACTCTTTCATAGCAGCACTAATTACAATAGCCAAGACAAGGAAGCAATCCAAATGTTCATCAACAGGTGAATGGATAAAGATGTGAGATATATATTAATATATATGTATGTTTTTTATATCTATCAGTCTATCTATATATCTTGGGCTGCCCAGCTGGTGCAGGTGGTGAAGAACCCACCTGCCAGTATAGGAGACATAGGAGACACAGGTACTATCCCTGGGCTGGGAAGATCCCCTGGAAGAAAGCATGGCAACCCACTCCAGTGTTCTTGCCTGTGGAATCTCATGGACAGAGGAGCCTGGTGGGCTACAGTTCAAAGGGTGCAAAGAGTCGGATACAACTGAAGCGACTTAGCCCATCCACATATATATTTATGCATACACACACATACACAAATGGAATATTACCCAGTAATATAAAGAAATGAAATAATCCATATGATCTGGGGCAGTGTTTCTTGAACTTTAATGTGTACATGTATCACCGGGGGTCTTGCTAAAATGCAGATTCTGATTCAGTAAGTATGGTGCTGAGTCTGAGATTCTGAATTTATTAACAAGCTACCAGGAGATGCTAATAGCATGATGCTAAGGTCACATTTAAGTAGCTGGATTTTAGAATTATGCTGTCCAGAATGGCAGCCACATGTGACTAGAAACATGGCTAAAGAGTTGGAGGAATTAAATTTTTAATTCTGTTTAATTTTAATTCATTTACACTTTTAAAAATGTCTACCTATGGCTGATTCATGTTGAGGTTTGACAGAAAACAACAAAATTCTATAAAGCAATTATCTTTCAATAAAAAATAATTTAAAAAACTAATAATTCAGTTATGGGAAAAAATGACATATAAAACAATTTAGATATGTGAATCTATCTTTTTCAGTGACACATTTTACAAAATCTAAATAAAGATCAAGCAGTTCTGATAAAACTTTATGTCCAAATTGAGATACAGTGTTACTGTAAAAAAAAATGTATCAGATTTGGAAGGCAGTACAAAAACAGAATGAACTATGTCACTAATATTTTATCTTGATTATTCATTAAAGTAATATTTTGAATATACTGTTTATAATATATTAACATGCATTTCTTCTGTTTCTTTTTATACTTTAAAAATGCAGCTACTGAAAACTTCAACATTCATCTATATGTATATATCTCATATTACATCTTTTGGATAATGCAGGTCTAGGGTGCGGCCCTGTAGCCCTTAATTCCAGCACAGCTGAATTATCAATAGTTAGGTCTCTAAATACTGCAGAATCAGACCTCAAATATGTATCTCTTTTTTTGCCCTTTTCCTTTTTTCCTTTTCTTCCCATGCCTTTTTTATTTCTGTCCATCTTCTCTATTTTCTTGTTCTCCTCTCTCTCTCTCACACACACACACAGACATATATATAATATTCATTTACATTTGTTTATTTATTACTCAAAATCACTGCAGATGGTGATTGCAGCCACAAAATTAAAGACACTTACTCCTTGGAAGGAAAGTTATGACCAACCTAGATAGCATATTGAAAAGCAGCGACATTACTTTGCCAACAAAGGTCCATCTAGTCAAGGCTATGGTTTTTCCAGTGGTCATGTATGGATGTGAGAGTTGGACTATGAAGAAAGCTGAGCACCAAAGAACTGATGCCTTTGAACTGTGGTGTTGAAGAAGACTCTTGAGAGTCCCTTGTTACTGCAAGGAGGTCCAACCAGTCCATTCTAAAGGAGATCAACCCTGGGTGTTCTTTGGAAGGAATGATGCTAAAGCTGAAACTCCAATACTTTGGCCACCTCAAGTGAAGAGTTGACTCATTGGAAAAGACTCTGGTGCTGGGAGGGATTGGCAGCAGGAGGAAAAGGGGATGACAGAGGATGAGATGGCTGGATGGTATCACCGACTCGATGGACATGAGTTTGAGTGAACTCCAGGAGTTGGTGATGGACAGGGAGGCCTGGTGTGCTGCAATTCATTGGGTTGCAAAGAGTAGGACACAACTTAGTGACTGAACTGAACTGAAGTGATTTATTGCTCAATAACTGTGTATCATCCCAGGCTCTCTTTTCTCCTTCATCGATTGCCTCGGTCAGTGCTCAGATGTTAGGCATTTCATCTTGGGTCTCTTGCCCCACACTCAACTCCAATACCTGCATTCAGGTCCTCCTTGTCTTGCACCTGGATTTTTTTTTTTTTAGTTTCCTCACTGGGCTGCTTTCTCATACTTAATACCCTCACCTACTTGTCTCTTCATCTATCTATCCTCTTTACTTAAGTGAGTGAAAATAAACATCAAATTATTTTATTCCCTTTTATTAACATCATTTGATAGATGTACAGTTTCTGCTGTACAACAGTGTGAATTGCCTATTGCTGTTCAGTTTCTAAATTACGTCTAACTCTTTGCAACCCCATAGATTGCAGCACACCAGGCTTCCCCATCCTTCACCATCTCCTGGAGTTTGCTCAAATTCATGTCCATTGAGTTGGTGATACCATCCAACCATCTGATCCTCTGTTGCCCCCTTCCCCTCAGTCTTTCTCAGCTTCAGGGTCTTTTCCAAAGAGTTGGCTCTTCACATCACATGGCTAAAGTATTGAAAGTTCAGCTTCAGCATCAGAACTTCTAATGAATATTCAGAGTTGATTTCCTTTAGGATTGACTGGTTTGATCTCCTTGCTGTCCAAGGGACTCTTAATACCCTTCTCCAGAAATGCAATTTGAAAGCATCAATTCTTTGATTTATCAACTATATGTGTACATATACCCCATCCCTCTTGAGCCTCCCTCCCATCCACCACATCCCACCCATCTAGATCATCAGAGAGCACTAGCTTGAACTCTAGGTGTAATCCAGAAACTTCCCACTAGCTCTCTGTTTCACTCATAACAGTGTATATATGTAACATTACTCTTTCAATTTGTCCCACCTTCTCCTTCCCACTCTGTGTTCACAAGCCTGTTTTCTATGTTTGCCCTGCAAATATGTTCATATGTACCATTTTTTCTAGATTCCATATATATGGATTAACATAGACATTTGATTTTCTCTTTCTGACTTACTTCACTCTGTATAACAGGCTCTAGGTTCATCCACCTCAGTTCAACTGAGTCAAAACCATTCCTTTTAATGGATGATAATATTCCATTGTATGTCCCACAGCTTCTTCATCCATTTGTCTGCCAATGGACATCTAGGTTGCTTCCATGTCCTGCCTGTGGTAAACAGTGCTGCAATGAACGTTGGGGGTGCATATGTCTTTTTGAGTTGAGGTTTTCTTAGGGTATGCGTCCAGTAGTGGGATTGCTGGGTCATATGGTGACTGAATTTCTCACTGGATAGAAGTTTCCTTTGTGTGACATATGTTGTCCTGCCTGGCACCTTCATGCAGGTCTCTGTCTGGAATGTCATCATCTCTTCTTCCTTTGATGAAATCCTACTCATCCTTCAACATAGTCTGTGCAACTTTTTCTTCCACTTCTGATAGTCCTGGTGATTTAAATACTCCAATTTTGTGTAGTTCTCACAGGGCAACTAAGGCACAACTCTGCTTCTTCTAACCATTATTTTAAATTCTATCATCCTGAAAACACCACTGAAATTATTTACATCTTTGATATGGCTAACCTTCAGATATTTGAAGATAATGCTCTGACTGTCTTTGCTCATTTCCTCTCCAGGATCCCAGCAATCTAAGGCTCACAGAATTAAGAACGTTTCCTTTTCTTGGTCAAGACCACACTTTGATTCTTTCTCATCTCAGTAAGATGAAAATTGCATGGTATAAAAGGCAGAGTTATCCATAGAAAGTGGAATGCTAGGCAATGTTCAGATACGACCCTCACTGACCCTGCCTTCTGACTGCAAATGGCATTTCACAATTATCTGAGCAGATTTGGATTCAAATTGGTGAGGCTCATGTAGCAGTGGGGCTCCCTGACAAAATCCTTGTCCATGAGAGGTCCCTAAGCCATTAGGAGGACCTGGGCACCAAATGAAGAGTGGATGAGCTCTTCTGATCCCTTTTATTACTTTTTTCATGAAGAAATTATAGGCTCCTGGTGACTTCTGATTTAATGCTGTTACTTTCTGGACTCATGGAGACATCCAGTCAAAAATTTATTTCTTTATTTAGGACATTGAGTGATAGATTTTCCTTTCTTTTATGATAAAAATTTCAAAAGTCAACAAAGTTGATCTTCAAAGAGGAAATTTTTGCAGCTGATTAGCAAATACTTTATATGTGTGGATTCTTGATGTGAAGGGGCCCAAAGACTAGCATTGCTTTCTAGAAAACAATGATCACAGATAACTTCATCTGATTTCTTTGAGTAGGAAGTGTTAGGTTGCCCTTTGTTGGGTGTTCTAAAAGCAGATCCTGAGACAGAGATTACAGTGCAAGTGAAATTTTGAGGGAAGACTCAGCAGAAAGAGAGTTGAAGAATCAGAATAGCTGTGCCAGTTTGCATTCCCACCAACAGTGTAAGAGAGTTACCTTTTCTCCACACCCTCTCCAGCATTTATTGTCTGGAGATTTTTTGATGAGGGCTGTTCTGACAGCATGAGATGATACCTTATTGTGATTTTGATGTGCAATTCTCTAATAAGGATTGATGTTGAGCATCTATTCATGTGTTTATTAGCCATATGTATGTCTTCTTTACATCATGAGAAATTCTGGGCTAGAAGAAGCACAAGCTGGAATCAAGATTGCCAGGAGAAATATCAATAACCTCAGATATTCAGATGACACCAGCCTTATGGCAGAAAATGAGGAGGAACTAAAAGACCTCTTGATGAAAGTGAAAGAGGAGAGTGAAAAAGTTAGCTTAAAGCTCAACATTCAGAAAACTAAGATCATGGCATCTGGTCCTATCACTTCATGGCAAATAGATGGGGAAACAGTGGAAACAGTGTTAGACTTTATTTTTGGGGGCTCCAAAACCACTGCAGATGGTGATTGTAGCCATGAAATTAAAAGACACTTACTCCTTGGAAGGGAAGTTATGACCAACCTAGAGAGCATATTAGAAAGCAGAGACTTTACTTTGCCAACAAAGGTCCATCTAATCAAGGCTATGGTTTTCCAGTGGTCATGTATGGATGTGAGAGTTGGACTGTGAAGAAAGCTGAGCACTGAAGAATTGATGCTTTTGAACTGTGGTGTTGGAGAAGACTCTTGAGAGTCTCTTGGACTGCAAGGAGATCCAACCAGTCCATTCTAAAGGAGATCAGCCCTGGGTGTTCTTTGGAAGGAATGATGCTAAAGCTGAAACTCCAGTACTTTGGCCACCTCATGTGAAGAGTTGACTCATTGGAAAAGACTCTGATGCTGGGAAGGATTGAGGGCAGGAGGAAAAGGGGACAGCAGAGGATGAGATGGCTGGATGGCATTACTGACTCGATGGACATGAGTTTGAGTAAACTCTGGGAGTTGGTGATGGACAGGGAGACCTGGCGTGCTGCAATTCATGGGGTCACAAAGAGTCAGACACGACTGAGTGACTGAACTGAACTGAACTGATGCCTTCTTTGGAGAAATGTCTATTTAGTTCTTTTGCCCACTTTGTGATTAGGTTGTTCATTTTTCTGGTATTGAGCTGCATGAGCTACTTGTATATTTTGGAGATTAATTTTTTGTCACTTGCTTTGCTTGCTATTATTTTCTCCCATCCTGAAGGCTGTCTTTTTACCTTGCTTATAGTTTCCTTCATTGTGCAAAGCGTTTAAGTTTAATTAGGTCCCATTTGTATATTGTTTTTATTTCCATTACCCAGGAGGTGGGTCATAGAGAATCTTGCTGTGATTTATGTCAGAGAGTGTTCTGACTATGTTTTTCTATAAGTGCTTTATAGTTTCTGGTCTTACATTTAGATCTTTAACCCATTTTGAGTTTATCTTTGTGTATGGTGTTATAAAGTGTTCTAGTTTCATTCTTTTACAGGTGGTTGACCAGTTTTCCCAACACCACTTGTTAAAGAGACTTTCTTTTCTCCATTGTATGTTTTTGCCTCCTTTGTCAAAGATAAGGTGCCCATAGGTGCATGAATTTATTTCTGGATTTCCTATTTTGTTCCACTGATCTATATTTCTGTCTTTGTGACAGTACCATACTGTCTTGATAACTGTAGTTTTGCAGTATAGTCTAAAGTCAGCAAGATTGACTCCCCCCAGTTCCATTCTTCTTCAACAATATTGCTTTGGCTATTAAAGCCTTTTTGTGTTTCCATACAAATTGTGAAATTATTTGTCCTAGTTCTGTGAAAAATACCATGGTAGTTTGGTAGGGATTACATTGAATCTATAGATTGCTTTGGGTCGTATATTCATTTTCACTATATTGATTCTTCTGATCCACATACATGGTATATTTCTCAATCTATTTGGTTCATCTTTGATTTCTTTCACCAGGGTTTTATACTTTTCTATATATAGGTCTTGTGTTTCTTTAGGTAAATTTATTCCTAAGTATTTTATTCTTTTTGTTGCAATGGTGAATGGGATTATTTCCTTAATTTCTCTTACTGTTTTTTCATTGCTAGTGTATAAGAAAGCAAGGGATTTCTGTGTATTAACTTTATATTAGTGGGAATGTAATATGAAACAGTCAATATGGAGAACAGTGTGGAGATTCCTTAGAAAACTGAGAGTAGAACTGCCATATGACCCATCAATCCCACTGTGGGGCATACACACCAAAGATACCAGAATTGCAAGAGACATATGTTCATTGTAGCACTGTTTACAATAGCTAGGACATGGAAGCAACCTAGATGTCCATTGGCAGATGAATGAATAAGGAAGTTGTGGTGCATATTCAAAATGGAATACTACTCAGCTATAAAAAGGAATGCATTTGAGTCAGATCTAATGAGGTGAATGAAACTGGAGCCTATTATACAGAGTGAAGTAAATCAGAAAGAAAGACAAAAATACTATATATTAACACATATATATGGAATTTAGAAAGACAGTAACGATGATCTTACATGCAAGGCAGCAAAAGAGACACAGATGTAAAGAACAGACTTTTGGACTCTGGGAGAAGGAGAAGGTGGGATGATTTGAGAGGATAACATTGAAACATGTATATTACCATATATGAAATAGATGACCAGTGCAAGTTTGATGCGTGAAGCAGGGCACCCAAAGCCAGTGCTTTGGGACAACCCAGAGGGATGGGGTTGGGTGGGGGGATGGGTCAGGGCCCAGGATGGCAGGACACATGTCTACCCATAGCTGATTCATGTTGATGAATGGCAAAAGCCGTCACAATATTGTAAAATAATTATCCCTCAATTAAAATAAATTAATTTAAAAAAAGAATCAGAATGGAAATTGAACTGAGTGAGAATGTGGCCTCTGCTGTGGTGGACCTTCAGCCTGATCTTCCTGGGAGGTCTGCACCGTGAATAGCAACCAGAACTTTCTCACCTTCAGGCAAAGGAACTGGTGGTCATTTGCTGAGGCTGTCTTCAGGAGCAATAAAACTTTCTTGAAGTGGGTGGCTCCTCTCAGCAGATGACAAGTCCCTGTGTAGGGAGCAGAGGCCAGTCATTAACAACCAGCACAGGAACAGGAAGACAAATGGAGGCAATAAAGATCTCTGATAGAGACTGGTGTGCAGAACCTACAGTGTCTACTGTCTGAATTCCTTGAAAGACCTCATGTTTTCTCACAAAACCAGTTTCTCAAGTTATATGGTTTCTAGTTCTAGGACAACCCAATAACTTTTACTGCACTGAATGTCTCTTGTAAAAGGTGGCAGTCAGAACTGAACCCAGTAATCCAGATCTAGTGTGACTATATTGTGATGAAGAGTTATGGTCAGGGGAAAAAGCCCCGGGATCAGACAGGGGCGCTCCTGAAGGGCACGGATGAAGATGTGGGGGGTAACTGCCATGTCCTTGTTAGAGAGTGATGGACTGTGAACAGAGAGCCGTGATGTAATGGCAGTTGGTTTTGGTAAGTGACAAAATCTAAGAAGATACATTATTACGAGTCAGGTTAGACCAACAGAGTTCCCAGACAATGGGAGAAATTTAAATGGAGCCTATTATACAGAGTGAAGTAAGCCAGAAAGAAAAATACCAATACAGTATACTAACACATATATATGGAATTTAGAAAGATGGTAATGATAACCCTGTATGCGAGACAGCAAAAGGGACACAAATGTATGGAAGGGACTTTTGGACTCTGTGGGAGAGGGAGAGAGTGGGATGATTTGGGAGAATGGCATTGAAACATGTATACTATCATGTAAGCAACGAATCGCCAGTCTATGTTCGGTACAGGATACAGGACGCTTGGGGCTGGTGCACGGGGAAGATCCAGAGAGATAATATGGGGTGGGAAGTGGGAGGGGGGCTCAGGATTGGGAACTCATGTACACCTGTGGTGGATTCATGTCAATGTATGGCAAAATCAATACAGTATTATAAAACAAAATAAAGTAAAAATAAAAATTTAAATAATAATAATAATAAATAAAATAAAATCTGAGGGTGGTGATTCAGGGAGGAGATGTACTGAATATCCAACCTGGGCAATTAGGCAAAAAAAAGAAAGAAACACATCCAGATTAGAAAGGCAGTAAAATGATCTCACTGTGATACAACATGATCCTATATGTGGAAAATCTTAAATAATCCACCACAACATTATTATCATTGATAAATGAGTTCTTCAGGGTTGTGTTGTACAAGATTAGGACAAAAAAAAATTAATCATGACTATGTAATCAATGAAGAATTTAAAAATTAAATCATAAAAATAAGCAACTCCATTTAAAATGACATAAAATTACTTAGGAATTAATCTAAAGAATTAAATGATCCAACACTGAAAATTACAAAACATTAAATAATTTCTAAATAAAATGAAAGATATTCCATAGTTAAGGATTGGAAGATTTAATATTAAGATGGCAGTGCTCACCAAATTGACTTATATATCCTGTGCAAATTCTATCAGAATCCCAGCTAGCTTTTTTTTAAGAAAAAGATTTGACAAGCTGGACTTAAAATTCATATGAAAATGCAAAGTATCTGGAATAGCAAAAACAGTTTTGAAATTAAAAGAACAAGGTTGGAAAACTCACATGTATAAATTTCAAATCTTAATATATATAACTGCAGTAATAAAGATAAAATATGCTTACATAAGTATAGACATGTAGATAAACACAATTAAGAGTCTAAAAATGAATGTATGATTAATTTATTTTTGAAAAAGGTGTCAAGGAAATTCAGTAAAGAAAGAAGAATTTTTCAAATAAATCCAGTTGCAACAACACACAAAATAATGAATTTGGAGCCCTATCTTACATTATATGTTAAAAAATTAAAATAGGTCACAGATTTAAGTTTTGGAGATTAAAATTTATAAACTTATAGAAGTAAATCTTTGTGACATTGGATTAGGCAATGTTTTCTTAAATATAATACCAAAGTATAACAGAAAAAATAAACTAGACTTTATCAAAATGAAAAATTTTTGTGCTTCAAATGCATTCATTAGGGAAGTGAAACAACAATCCTTAGTCTTGGAGAAAACATTTGAAAATGACATATTTGATAAAGACGTATACAAAATGTATAAAACCACTTACAACCTGATAATGAAAAGACAAAGAAGTAAATTTAAAAACAGGCAAAAGATTTGAATAGACATTTCTCTCAAAGAATATATAAAAATGACAATGAAAATTAAATTAAAAGATGCTCAATGTTATTAATTATTAGAGAAATAAAAATAAAAACTACCACAAGTTATCCATGTATACCCCATGTACACCCAATTGTCAACAATTATCACATGTGGATGCAGAGAAATCACACATTACTGATGAAAATATAAAATGGTGCAGCCAAACAATTGGCCAGTTGCTTAAAACATTAATTATAGAGTTACTATACGAACCAGAAATTCCATTTCTAGGAATGAAATTAAAACATATAAACAGAAAATTTTGTATATGAATGTGAATAGTACCATTATTCACTGTAGCCAAGATATAGAAACATTGTAAATGTCCATCATTGAAGGAATAGGTATACAAATGTGGCATATCCATACATGAAACTCAGGAATTACTCAAAGAAATGAAATACTGACAGATACCACAACACAGATGAACCTTGAAAACATCCAGAGTGAAAAATGTTCACAGAAGACCACAGATTGTATAATTCCACTTCTATAAACAATTTCCACTTGTCTTGTCCAAAATAGGCAAATCTATAGAGGCAAAAATCACATTAGAGTTGTCCAGCACTAGTGCAGGGGCAAGAAGATGAGAAATAAGAGCTGATGGGTATAGGATTTCCTTTTGAGTGATAAGAATGTTCTAAACTTAGATTTTGGAGATCAATGCGTAGCTCTGTGATTATAATAAAAATCACTGGCCTGTATCCTTTAAATGGGTAAATTTTAAGAATTGTGAATTATATGTTCCTTTAATGACCTTGTGGTATATTTGCATTCATTTAAAGTTTGGTTCATCTCTAGGCTAGTTTGCAAGGGCAGTTTGGGGGATGGTGACAAATCTGGGTTTGAAGCAGTTAAACTTGCACCTGCCACTCTTCTGATATTAGGTAATTTACTAAGGATACTGAACACTGTTGCTGTGTTCCCACATCTAGACCATCTCTCATCTTCCCTAATGCAAAGTTTTACCTTGGAGCTAATTTTAGTAGCTCAGGGAAAAGACAGTTTATATAGAAGTTCCAAGTGATTCTTTTCCATAAAGAACCTCTGCTGTTTAACTCAGGTCGACTTGCCACAGAGATTAGGAGATGTAGTGCTGCAAAACTGGTCTTAAAACTGCAACCTAAATGCGGTTATTTCACACCCATGGCGGCAAGCTTAGAACAGGGTTGTATTTCCCCTCCTGGTTTCTCTTTGGCACCAATTTGGCACCAGTTGTGCAGGGGGAGAGTCAGACAGGAGCACGACACAAAAGCTCGGCCTCTGGCCCACAGCTGAATGCTGAGGCTGTCTGCCCCGACTGGGCCCTGAGTGCAGGGAAAAGAGAGGAGCTGATCAGATTTCCCAGCTTTGAAGTGGGGATGCAGCCACAGTGAAGAAGATCCTGATCAAAGGCTGCAAGCAATAAGGTAACTCTCCAGGGAGAGCCAGGACACCTGCAGCCAGCTGGGGAGAGGGTGCCTGCCTCTGAATGGGCACTTTTGTTTCTGCTCCTTTTTTCAGCAAGCAGCACTTGAAGCAATTGGAACCAGCAATTTATAGGTCAGATTGGCCTAACGCAATGCTTCTCAAAATTGATATGCCTTAGAATCACCGGGAGACTTTTCTGGAAACCTCAGATATCTTGGTTTCTCCCCTAAACAAAGTCACTCTTAAGGTCTAAGGTGGAGATCTCAGCTCTGTACATTTTTTCAAGTTCTCCTAAGTGGTTTAGATGCTTGTAAAGAAAAACTGACTTTATGCTCAGACTCACCACCAATCCAGAGGGGAAAATATTATAGGTATCTTATATATAATACATATCACAGGTGGCACTACTAATAAAGAACCTGCCTGCCAATGCTGGAGACATAAAAGGAGCAGCTTCAATTCCTGGGTCAGGAAGATCCCCTGGAGTAGGGCAAGGCAGCCCACTCCAGTATTCCTGCCTGGAGAGTCCCATGGAGAGGAGCCTGGTGGGCTATGCACCATAGGGTCACAGAGAGTTGAACATGAATGAAGCGACTTAGCAAGCATATATATATATACATATATATGTATATATATATGTACATATACATATATATATACACACACACATATACATATATAAGGTACCTTATAATAGGTATCTTGCAGTTGGTAGGTATAATAGGTACCCATTGGTTCCAATGGGTAACTGGAACCAATACCTATTATAAGATACCTATTATATAAGGGGTATAATAATTTCAAATCTTCATCAAAAACCCTCAAAGAAACAAGAAGGTATTTTCAGTAAATCTCATCTACCAATTTTCTGAATACAGGAGAGAAAGCTCAAAAAAAAAATTTTTTTTCCCTGTAGACCTAAGTGCCTTTGTTAGCATTCCAGGTACCACGCTAGGTGCTAAGGGTGGAGATGAGTAACACAGACATGTTCCCAAGAGCTCAGCATCTTACTGGGGAGACAGACATGTAAACAAAATAAATGAAGTCTTTTAAGAAGAATGTATAAGGGCCTTTCCAGCCCAGGAAGAGAATGACTAACTCTGCCTGGAGGTTGGGAGGAGAGACAGCAGAGGTTTTCCCAAAAATCCAAGGTTGGAAGCCAGACGGGTGATGAGGAAAAGCTGGCCTCCCTGGTATGGGGAGGTGTAGGTGGTCTGGCAAAGAAGTGAGAAGATTCCAGTCCTTGGGAAAACGGTGTGGAGACCCAGGCCTGGAGGTTCCATATGGCAGGGACACAGACAAGTTGGTGATGGGGTGACTGGGGTAATGTAGAGAAGTAGCCTCATTATGAAAGAACCTGTGAACTTCATGAAGGACCTGGGGACTTTGCCTGCAGGGTATGAGCACCTCATGCAGGAATTTCTCCTCTGTCTGCAAACCCAAAGAACCCACAATCCTGGCTAGAAAATTGTTATTCAAGTCCAGTAAGCTTGAATTGGGAAAATATAATGAATGTGCCTCCAGAATAATAACAGCGAACTGTTTGTTTATTTCTCATTTGATTTTGCAAGCTCCAAATGGATACTAGTAACAATGAGTATCTACATATCTTATAAACTAAGAGGAAAATTCACAGCTATTGTCATATATGCTTTTCAAGACCTCAGAGTAACCACATGAAGTAGGGGTGGTTTCTCAACTTTCTAGAAGAAATCTCTTAGAAAATCTCAATAATTTGCATCACATAGCTTATAAAGTAGTAGACCTAAGATACAAGCACACATTTCAGGTTATGAATCTTGAGATTTTTCTCCTACAAGATGTGGATTTACTGAAAAAATGTGTAACTCTAAACAAACACACACAATTAGAGACCAGAAAACATACCATGAAGCCACCTAGAAGAAAAATTCAAAAGAGAAATGCTACGATTTCTGTAAATGCTAGCATTGGCCTGACTATGCTACGATTATAAACAAATATACCACAAACAACCACAATAATAAAAAATGTGATCTCAGAGACTTAGTATAGTAAGAGGTTACATTATTTATTTTAGGTAGAAAAGAATAGGTTCATGGCTTTAACCAGGCAAAGGGGGCACCGTGAGCTCATGCCTGTAACAAGTGTGTCCCCAGTAAATTCCCCAGCAGGAGGGCTACTTTCTGCTCATTCTGATTTGGGCAGCACTCCTGGGTTTCCCCCTGCCCCTGATTTCCAACTTGGGGCCATACCTTCCTAAGGCTGTAGGTTACCTTGGCAGCCCCCAGCCAGCAGGTAGGATTTCCCAGGTTCCTGTCACTCTGACTCTTGGCCCCACCATGTGACTTGCTTTTGCCAATGAGATGTTAGCGAACATGACACAAGCAGAGATCTGGAAAGTACTGTATGCTCGTCCTTGCTTATCCTTGCCCATCCTTGCCCTCTGCTATCTGATACCTATGCCCTGCCTTTTTAACACTAGAACACTGTGGCCTGTAGAGAGAATAACCAAAGCCATCATTAATTGATCTCAGCTCTTTTTCTGGTGTGTGGTAACCTGTATGAGAACTAAGTGCTTTGCAATCTATACAGCTTTGTAAAAATGTCAATTTCTTACCAAATTATAATTATCACCCTAATAATTATGTCTGGGACCTCCATGCTATTTTTTACACTCTATTTATTAATCATGGCTGTGCTGGATCTTCACTGGTGCCCGAGGGCTTTCTTTAGCTGTGGCGAGCAGGGGCCACTCTCTAGTTGCAGTGTGCAGCTTCTCAACATGATGGCTTCTCTTCTGTGGAGTCCAGGCTCCAGAGCTCGCTGGTTCAGTAGCTGCGACTCGTGGACCCTAGACTGCGGTCTCAGTAGCTATGACCCATGGGCTTGCTCCATGGTGTGTGAGATCTTCCTAGACCTGGGATTGAACTCACGTCCCCCGCATTGGCAGGCAGACTCTTAACCACTGGACCACCAGGGAAATGTTCCTCTATACTGTTGAATTAAGGCTCTAAGACAAAAATGAAAGATGCAGTCTGATGGAGACTGACAAGGAAGAAACGTGTGAATTTCTATAAAAGCTGCTGGTTATTAACCACACTAAATGAAATATGCCCTACTTTAGGTTCTTTTGGGTTTATCACGTGCTCTGCTGTTCTTAGTCACTCAGTCATGTCTGACTCTTTGCGACCCCATGGACCTGTCAGGCTCCTCTGTCCATGGGGATTCTCCAGGCAAGAGTACTGGAGTGGGTTGCCATGCCCTCCTCCAGGGGATCTTCCCAAGCTATGGATTAAACCCAGGTCTCCTGCACTGCAGGCAGATTCTTTACCATCTGAGCCACCTGGGAAGCCCAAGCAGATCATGGCAGCCATTAAAAAGAGTTTAAGTGAGAGTTAGTTACCCAGGACTTCACTGCCAAGTTATAGTGAAATCAAGTCTCAAATTAAAGTCCACCACACATATGGACATTAATTTAGCAGAAACACTTCATATAGCCTTTCTAAAAAGGTGATGATGTTACAGCTCTCTTTCTATGTGTCCTGGCCATTCATTGCTTGATAGTTCATTTAAAGTCAACACAACATTCCAGAGACTCTGTTCTTTTGTTGTTTATTGGTTATCCTCCAAAACCAATAGCTGGGTATAGAATCACTCAGGAACTGAACCCTCCATGACTGTAAGGCATTTTTACTTGTTGTATTCAAACTCCCTATTTATGCATGACTGGAAACATCTCTAAAATACATATTGCCTTTAATTCTGCTCTTTTTAGGACTCATTTTCACCAAAGGACTCATTTCACCAAAAGCTGCTCATTTTCACCAATGTTTCTCACAATCAGTATACTAACTAGAAATCTGTGATCAAAATGGGATGAGGGATGGGTTTATAGCAGCTGCCTCTCTGGTAGAGTGCACTCTGATTAACGCCACTGCTCACCCCTGGATTGTGCCGTTTTGATGAAGCTGATTCACTTAGAGTTAAAGCTGAAACTAACTAACAAGTGCATGATGCTCCGTTAACTGTATGCATCTCACAGAACACATTCTGACCCATCTCACAGAAATAGTAATCCCATGTGATTTGGAATTAGATCTTCATTTGTCCTGTCTACAAGCGTTGTTGATGTCTGTCTTCTGGGCTCTTTATAATACTGGCAACTATTTTCATGGTGACACATTTGATAGCATGGGCTAGAAATATGCCTTATAACACAGCCTCAAAATTCACACACCAAACAAAAAAAAAGCCATTTAAAATTTAGGCCTAAGTCTATTGTGGGATTTGGCTGTTACGCTAGATCCTTGTGGTCTGTAAAGATAAGGTACACAGATCTGGAGGAACAGAAACTTTCAAAGGCCTTCACAACCTGGCCTGGGGTTCTAGCTGCAGAGTTAAGTCCTTCTCTGGCAAAGAGAAAGGTATTTATGAGGTTGATTGGGTTGGATCTCGCTGCCTGGGAGCACACTGCCTGGGAGAAAACAGAAAGCTTTGTCTGGCTTTCAGGTCTACTCCCTTAGACAGTCAAACTCCTTTCCCTGGCCCATGGAGATGTGGTAACTTGCAGCATCACTAAACCAGGATTATGACTCCCACGCTGACATTAGCAATTGATTGAAATGTGGTTTCAGGCGAGGGCAGGAGGAAATAGCACAGAACAATACAGCCAAGTTCATTGTGCTAACTCGGAGCTACAGCTCCCTGAGAACCAGGTGCAAATTGAATAGAAAGGGATATTATCGGCTCAAGGTTCCACTGGGTGGTGTAGAAAGCAGGGCACGTGGTATGTCTGTCAACCTCATCTGACTCATACCTGTCATTTCTCCCATTTATTCTTAAACTCGGCCATTTCTCTCTTCTCTCTCCTGCCTGATTGGCAGATGCTGAGATGTCAGCAGATGAAACTGGGAAAATAGCGCCCCAGATCCAGACAACTGTGGCCCCCACTTCAAAGAATGGAGATGAAAGAACTGATACACAGACAATACTAAAGTCTGAAAGTCGAAGGGGAAGGAAGGGATAAAGAAGTTTTGCGGCTTATTCTGTGCCAGCCCAGATACAGGCGCTTTGTGTTCATCGGTGCATTTGTCTTATGAAATCTTTGGATGTTAAGGATTATTATCCCAATTCAACAATGAAAAAACTCAAGATCAAGGTGTTTAAGTAACTTGCCTATCATTACCCAGGTAATAAATGATGAAAGTGAGATTTAAGTTCAAGATTATTGATTCAACAAAGCTACTCCAGCATCGTCTTTCTTTACATTACTTGTTTTCCTGACTTCAATGGCACCTATTTTATTTACATATTTGGCGAGCTTTATTGGGCAAAAGTTATATGGCAGATTACATACAAGTTTCAGGCGAGCTACTGCTGCCTCTTCTATCCAGCATTTAACCCCTCTCTTCTTCTCTTCTTCCTTTGTTAATCTCTTGCTCACATGATCTGAGTAAGCCTGAACCCAACCTGCACTCTGGAAGGAGCCAAGTGTTCCTGGCCATAGTAACTGGCTCAGGAGTGGGTGTGATCCAATCCATCCGCTGAGAATTAGACTGGGAACTTTCCCTGGAACTGTGAAGAAAGAGAAACATTTTCTGTTGGGATAGCTCGGGTGGGTAGAACTTAAGTCTGGACTGCTGCTAGACATCTTTCTGAAACATGGCAAGAGATTTCCTGAAAACGAAGCACCATGTGGAAGACAACGGAGTCAAGAAATGAGAAGAAAACACCGTTTATGTACCTGAACCCTGACTTACCTGAATCTGAGATTTGATCTAAATTTCAGTTATATTAGTCCAATGTTTTATTTATTTCATTTCTTCCCTTTTTAAAAAAATGTAAGTTGCTTTCATGTCTTATTTGCAAGAGAAAGATCTCTGGCCACTGCTCAGGTTAACCAACACAGACCAGGTCTCTGAGTTAATGAAGATGTTATCCTAGTGGGGAGATGGGTAACAATCAAATACTCACTGAAATAAGTGTTTTAAAGATTAATAGGTACCCCAAGGAAAGAGACATTGTCCTATAAAAGCACATAATAAAACTGTGCCTGGCTAGGGGGAATCAGAAAATCCTTTGCTGAAAAACTTACCAGGTATTGAAAAGGTACAAAGGACTTCATTAGATGGAAACATGGGTAATATATGGTTCATACAGAAGGGAAAAAAGATGCAAAAGGGATGATTGTATATCTAAGAAAATAAACAAAGTTTAAAGAATAGAAGAGTGGTGCCAGAGACGGTATAAAGGTAAGCATGAACAAAGCTGTACATGGCCTATGCTATAGGAGGAAGCTGGAGTTCTATCCAAGAGATACAAGATGCAAGAGACAGAAGAAGCCATTACAGGTTTTTAAGCATGCTGACATGATCAGACTTGATTTTTGAAATCTACCTATAACGGGGAGAACAGAACAAAGGTGGGCGCAGTAGATGTAAGAAAATCAGTCAGAAGACTATTGCAATGGTCTATCCTTCCTCAGCAATCAATGCAAAGACACAGAGGAAAGCAATAGAATGGGAAAGACTAGGGATCTCTTCAAGAAAAATAGAGATACCAAAGGAATATTTCATGCAAAGATGAGCACAAAAAAGGACAGAAGTGGTATGGACCTAACAGAAGCAGAAGATACTAAGAAGAGGCGGCAAGAATACACAGAAGAACTATACAAAAAAGATCTTAATGACTCAAATGAGCACGATGGTGTGATCACTCACCTAGAGCCAGACATCCAGGAATGTGAAGTCAAGTGGGCCTTAGGAAGCCTCACTATGAACAAAGCTAGTGGAGGTGATGGAATTCCATCCTAAAAGATGAAACAGAACACTGCAGATGGTGACTGCAGCCATGCATTAAAAGACACTTGCTCCTTTGAAGAAAAGCTATGAACAACCTAGACAGCTTTTTAAAAAGCAGAGACATTACTTTACCAACAAATGTCCATCTAGTCAAAGTTCTGGTTTTTCCAGTAGTCATGCATGGATGTGAGAATTGGACTATAAAGAAAGCTGAGCACCAAAGAATTGATGCTTTTGAACTATGGTGTTGGAGAAGACTCTTGAGAATCCTTTGGACTGCAAGGAGATCCAGCCAGTCCCTCCTAAAGGAGATCAGTCCTGAACATTCATTGGAAGAACTGATGCTGAAGCTGAAACTCCAATACTTTGACCTGATGTGAAGAACCGACTCATTAGAAAAGACTGTAATGCTAGGAAAGATTGAAGGTGGGAGGAGAAGGGGATGACAGAGGATGAGATGGTTGGATGGCATCACTGATGCGATGGACATGAGCTTGAGTAGGCTTTGGGAGTTGGTGATAGACAGGGAAGCCTGGCATGCTGCAGTCCATGGGGTCACAAAGAGTCAGACACGACTGAGCGGCTGAACTGACTGATTGAACTGAACTGAGGGGAAGACATAACGGTAGCTTATACAGCAAAGTTGTATCAGTAGCTAGGCTGATTTCTAGGGTGAATTTGGTGGGAGAGGAAAGGAGAGAGAAGGGGAGGTAATCTGTGGTTCTTAGGTATTTGGGTTGTGCAATCTAATAGAAAATGATCTCTTTTAATGGCATAGAGATCAATAGTAAAATAGGACCTAGGCCAGGGAGCTGAAGGAATGAATTCAAGCTCAATCCTGTTGAGGTAGAAGTGCATTTGAGACATGTAAGTGGAGAAGACGAGTAGGCAGGTAAAATTAAGGCTCTGTCTGGAGCTTATACAATGAGGTTTTAATTGGAGAAAAAAAAATCTGGGAGGCACTGATCTATAAACTGAGGCAAATTGAAGCTGTAGGTATGAATTGCATTGCCAAGGAAAAAGCATAGAGTAAGTAATGCTGAGAGGCTAGGGTTGAGCCTCATGGCAGTCCTAATTTCATATCTGTTGTTAAAATAATTTTCAAGAAGACACAAAATTATAACTTGTATAAATATATAAAATGAGTACACAATAAAAGACTTATTTAACTCACATTTATGATAAAAGCAGGCAGATCACACAACTTGGTTCAATCCTCATATTAGTCGACAGATTTAATACAATCACTGTAAATATTTCAGTAGGTTTTTTTTTTATTGTTTTGTTTTGTTTTTTGCTAAAATAGACAAACCAATCCTAAAATTCATATGGAAATGTAAGAAACCTTGAATAGTCAAAACAACCTTGAAAAAGAAAAAAGAAAAAAGAAAAGTGGGAAGACACAAACTTTCCAACTTCAAATTTTACTACAAATTACGGTACTCCTGAACATCCGTACAGCTCAGTCTCTCAGTCCTGTCCGACTCTTTCTGAAACCATGGACTGCAGCATGCCAGGCTTCCCTGTTCATCACCAACTCCTGGAGCTTATGCAAATTCATGTCCATAGAGTTGGTGATGCCATCCAGCCATCTCTTCCTCTTCTCCTGCCTTCAATCTTCCGCAGCATCAGGGTCTTTTCCATTGAGTTGGTTTTTCATATCAGGTAGCCAAAGTATTGGAGTTTCAGCTTCAGCATCAATCCTTCCAATGAATATTCAGGACTAATTTCCTTTAGGATTGACAGGCTGGATCTCCCTGGAGTCCAAGGAACTCTCAAGAGTCTTCTCCAACACCACAGTTCAAAAGCATCAATTCTTCGGCACTCAGCTTTCTTTATGGTCCAACTATTCTCTATCTGGTACATGACTAGTAGAAAAAAAATAGCCTTGACCATATGGATCTTTGCTTGCAAAGTAAAGTATCTGCTTTTTAATATGTTGTTTACTTTTGTCATGCTTTTTTTTCCAAGGAGCAAGTGACTTTTCATTTCATGCCTGCAGTCACCACCTGCAGTGATATTGGAGCCCAAGAAAATAAAGTCTGTCACTGTTTCCATTGTTTCTCCACCTATTTGCCGTGAAGTGATGGAGCCAGATGCTATGATCTTTGCTTTCAGAATGTTGAGTTTTAAGCCAGCTTTTTTCATTCTGCTCTTTCACTTTCATTACAAGGCTCTTTATTTCCACTTCACTTTCTATCATAAGGGTAATGTCATATTGAGTGCAGCACTTTCACAACATCATCTTTTAAGATTTGAAATAGCTCAACTGGAATTCCATCACCTACACTAGCTTTGTTCATAGTGATGTTTCCTAAGGCCCACTTGAGTGCACATTCCAGGATAACTGGCTCTAGGTAAGTGGTCACACCATCATGCTCATTTGTGTCATTAAGATCTTTTTCTTATAATTCTTCTGTGTGTTCTTGCCACCTCTTTTTAATATCTTCTGCTTCTGTTAGGTCCATGCCATTTCTGTCCTTTATTGTTCCCATCTTTGCATGAAATGTTCCCTTGGTATCTCTAATTTTCTTGAAGAGATCTCTATTTTTTCCTATTCTATTGTTTTCATCTGTGTCTTTGTATTGATCGCTGAGGAAGGCTTTCTTATCTCTCCTTGCTATTCTTTGAAACTCTGCATCCAGATGGATATATCTTTCCTTTTCCCCTTTGCCTTTGCTTCTCCTCTTAGCTATTTGTAAGGCCTCCTCAGACAGCCATTTTCCCTTTGTGCATTTCCCTGGTGGCTCAGAGGTTAAAGCATCTGTCTCCGATGTGGGAGACTTGGGTTCGATCCCTGGGTCGGGAAGATCCCCTGGAGAGGGAAATGGTAACCCACTCCAGTACTCTTGCCTGGAGAATCCCATGGACAGAGAAGCCTGGTGGGCTACAGTCCACGGGGTTGCAAAGAGTCGGACACGACTGAGCGCCTTCATTTTCAATTTCACTTGTGGATGGTCTTGATCACTGCCTCCTGTACAATGTCAGAAACCTCCATTCATAGTTCATCAGGCACTCTCTCTATCATATCTAGTCCCTTGAATCTATTTATCACTTCCATTGTATAATCATAGGGATTTGATTTAGGTCATACCTGAATGGTCTAGCAATTTTCCCTACTTTCTTCAATTTAAGTCTGAATTTAGCAATAAGGAGTTCATGATCAGAGCCACAGTCAACACCTGATCTTTTTTTTTTTTTGCTGACTGTGTAGAGTTTCTCCATATTCAGCTGCATAGAATATAATCAATCTGATTTCAGTGTTAACCATCTGGTGATGTCCATGTGTAGAGTCGTCTCTTGTGTTGTTGGAAGAGGGTGTTTGCTGTGACCAGTGTGTTATCTTGGCAAAATCTGTTAACCTTTGCCCTGCTTCATTTTGTACTTCAAGGCCAAACATGCTTGAAACTCCAGGTATCTGTTGACTTCCTACTTTTGCATTCCAGTCCCCTATGATGAAAAGGATATTTTTGGTGTTCATTGTAGAAGGTCTTGTAGGTCTTTACAGAATCATTGAATTTCAGCTTCTTTGACATTATTGGTTGGGGCACAGACTTGGATACTGTGATACCGAATAGTTTGCCTTGGTAACAGAGATCATTCTGTCATTTTTGAGATTGCACCCATGTACTGCATTTTGAACTCTTTTGTCGACTATGAGGGTTACTCCATTTCTTCCAAGGGACTTTTGCCCGCAGTAGTAGGTACAATGGTCATCTGAATTAAATTCGCCCATTTTGTTCCATTTAAGTTCATTGATTCTTAAAATGTCTATGTTCACTCTTGCCATCTCCTGTTGGACCACTTCCAATTTACCTTGATTCATGGACCTAACATTCCAGGTTCCTATGCAATATTTTCTTTACAGCATCAGGCTTTACTTCTATCACCAGTCACATTCACAACTGGGTGTTGTTTTTGCTTTGGCTTGGCCTCTTCATTCTTTCTGGAGCTCTTCTCCGCTCTTCTCCAGTTAGCATGTTGGGCATCTACTGACCTGAGGAGTTCATCCTTCAGTGTCATATCTGTTTGCCTTTTCATAGTGTTCATGGGGTTCTCAAGGCAAGAATACTGAAGAGGTTTGCCATTCCCTTCTCCAGTAGACCATGTTTTGTCAAAACTCTCCACCATTACCCATCTGTCTTGGGTGCCCTAAATGCCATGGCTCCTATTTTCATTGAGTTAAACAAGCCTGTGGTCCAAGTGATCAGTTTGGTTAGTTTTCTGTAGTTGTGTTTCATAGTCTGTCTGCCACCTGATGGATAAGGATAAGAGGCTTGTGAAAGCTTCCTGATGGAAAGGACTGGCTGTGGGGGATTCTGGTTCTTGCTCTGATGTGTGGGCTCAGTGAATCTTTAATCCAATTTCTGTTTATGGGTGGGGCTGTGTTCTGTCTCTGTACTTTGCCCTGTGGCCAAACTAGGGTAGGGGTAGTGGTGACTTCCTTCAAAAGGATTTATGCCAGGACTTATATATTCAGGGCTCCTGACCCCACAACAGACCACTGTCAACTATAGATCAATGAAGTAGAACTGAGAATTCCAAGATAAACTTTAGCATTTATAGTCAAGTTTTTGGCAAAGTGAGAAGTTTGATGAGAAAAGAATAGTCTTCTCAACGAATGGTGTTGAGACAACTGGACATCTACCTGTAAAAGGAGGCATTTGAACTCTTCACTCACATCATACACAAAAATACCTCAGGTGGATCATATAGTTAACTGAACTAAAACTATAAAATTGTTAGAATAATACAACTTGGTGAGTTCAGGTTAGGTAATGGTTTCTTATATATAATGCTGAAAACACAACTGACAAAAATAAGATACAGTGGATTTCATCAAAATTAAAAACTTTTGTCTTTCCAACTACAGAGTCAGCAAAGTGAAAAGATGATCTAGAGTCTGAAAACCTGACTTTCTTTTTCTGGGCTCCAAAATCACTGTGGATGGTGATTGCAGCCATGAAATTAAAAGACGCTTACTCCTTGGAAGGGAAGTTATGACCAACCTAGACAGCATATTAAAGAGCAGAGATATTACTTTGTCAACAAAGGTCCATCTAGTCAAGGCTATTGTTTTTCCAGTGGTCATGTATGGATGTGAGAGTTGGGGCATAAAGAAAGCCGAGCTCTGAAGAATGGATGCTTTTGATCTGTGGTGCTGGAGCAGAATTTTGAGAGTCCCTTGGACTGCAAGGAGAGCCAACCAGTCCATCCTAAAGGATATCAGTCCTGGGTGTTCATTGGAAGGACTGATGTTGAAGCTAAAACTCCAACACTTTGGCCATCTGAGGCAGAGAGCTAACTCATTTGAAAAGACCCTGATGCTGGGAAAGATTTAGGGCAAGAGCAGAAGGGGACAACAGAAGATGAGATAGGGGGACGTCATCGCTGACACAATGGACATGGGTTTGGGTGGACCCTGGGAGTTGGTGATGGACAAGGAGACCTGGTGTGCTGTGGTTCATGGGGTCACAAAGAGTCAGACATGACTGAGCAACTGAAATGAACTGAACTGAACTGAAATCTGAAATAACATATTTTAAATCATTTAATTTAAATTATTTGGGACTTGTACCCAGAATACATACATACATCACAACTAAATAGAGTAAGTTCCCTTTATACAAACCTTTAAGTTGTAAACTTTCAGAGGTGTGAACATATTATAAACCTATTACGGTATAATACTATATCAGCAATTGTGTTAGTTGGGTACCTAGGCTAACTTTTTGGACTTATGAACAAACTAGACTTACAACATGCTCTGGGAATGAAATAGAACCTATTTGAGGGTAGGGGACTTACTGTAATAAAGACAAACACTCCATATATAAAATGAGCAAAGAATTTGAATAGACACTTTATCTATAAAGACATACAAATAAGCTCAACAGAGAATGTTCAGTACCATTACAGTTCTCCCTTGGATTCCAGAGGGGATTGGTTTCAGGACACTTGCAGATACCAAAATCCAAGGATGTTCAAGTCCCTTAGAGAAAATGGTGTAATATTTATGTATAAGCTATACACATCCTCCTGTATACTTTAAATCATCTCTAGATCACTTACAGTATTTAATACAATGTAAATTCTACATAAATAGCTGTAAACATCATTGAAAATACTATACAAATAGTTGCTGGCATGAGAGAAATTCAAGTTTTGTATTGAGATAAAAATGAGTTTTCAATCCAAAGTTGAGTGAATCCATGGGAACAGGCAGAACCCACAGCTACAGAAGGCTGACTGTAGTCATTAGTAAGAAGCAAATTAAAATCACAGCAAGATACTTGCTCACTGAGTTGACTACAATAAAAAAGAAAGACAATTGCAATTGTTGACATGGATATGGAAAATTGGAACTCCCATTCACTGCTGTGGGAATGTCAAATGGTGCAGGTACACCAGAGAATATTTTGACAGTTCCTTTAAATGCCAGACATGCATTTATCCCCTGGTCTAGCAATTCCACTCTGGCGCTGCCCATAGCCACTGCTGGAAGAACTGCTACCTTGACTTCCCAAGGTGCTGCTAGGAGCTGCCTGCTAGCCGTCTCCAGGTTATGAGAGCTATTGCCTGTAAGACGATCGAGAACATTGATTACTACCGTAGCCACCGGTCTAGCCATATCTCTGGGGAGTTTGTTCTGCTCTGAGTCTATCCATAAGAACCACTGTAGCTGCATGGCCTACAGTGTCTGTGGACTAGCCAAAACGACTGTAACTCTGCTGTCCACAGGGCTGACGGCTATGCTGGGAACTTTGTGCCCACGTTGGGTGGGGTAGACCCAATAGCTTTGGGTTGCTGGTTGGGTATAGTCATTTGAGATCATATCCACACACAGGCCAACAGTAACAAGGTTCCAACCCCACAGAGCATCGACTTCTGAAGGACTGAGCTGACTTCATCTCTTATTGACAGGAGCTGCAGAGTCATGCTGCAAGTTGTGTACTTAAAAGGAGTAGAATCACTAGAGCCATTTTTGCAGCCAATCCACCTAATACTCTTTTATAGCATTTCATTCTTCTTCATAAGATTTACCTAGATTTGCAATTGCATATTGATGACTGTGTTTAATTGTAAATGGCTAACTCCTAACAAATGAAAATTTCAAGGAGGCCAAGAGTATGTAGATTTTTATCTAAGTTGGAAGACTGGTCCTAGTATATATTTTTTGGCATATAACAGGCACTGAGTGGATGAATAATTAGTTAGCCCCTGGCTAATTCACCAGGTTGATGCAAGTACTAGAAATAAAGTGTTGGCAAGGTGATCCAGATAGAACTAGAAACTGACCGATATCCACTGAGAAAAGTTATGGCTGGTGACAGCTCAAATATCTACACCACCCATTACTGAAAAGGTCAGGACAGCTAAAGACAATTCATAGACATAGTAAATCACTTTAGAACATCTTTAAATGCTTTGGGAAAGCAGATGAGGGCACAGTAGTCTCATCTTTGTTGACAACATCAATCAGTGGTTGAAAAGATTGTTAAAAATATGTATGTGTGGGATGTCCACTTCTAAGATTTTGAGTCTGTGGGTCTGGTGTGGGGCCAAGGCATGCAAATTCAAGACAGCCAGTTGACTCCAGTTTTCATTTTCCTTGTCTCACAGAAACAGCTCACCACAGCCCCTTCCAGTTTCCAGCACCAGCCAGTTGCTGTTCTGAGCATCAGCTCTACCGGGTTACTTCTTGTGTTTCCAAGGTGTCAGCCTCAGGAGGAAGCATTCTCATCATAAGGGTCTGAGATATTTCACACTGGACATGGGTTAGGTCTTCAAGAGTTTGACGGACATTTTTTCTTTATGCAAGTCTTCTCTATCTTAGTAAGGTCCATTTCTTGCCTTCCCTCCCCCAGCCTTAGGGGGAGGACTGCAAGCTCTTCCTGCAGTTACTCTGTCACATGGCTTTTCCTATTTTGCCTTTTCCTGCCCACTCAATTTCCTATGTACTTTATGTTAAAATAGCTGGCATGGCTTTGGTTTTTCCTGACCAGACCTTGACTCATGGAGCCACCTGGCACACTTTCCTCCACGGAGTTCTCCTACTGAGGGAAGCTCAAGGGAGAACAAACCCTTGCCAGCATCCCTCTCTCACCCACACTGATTATTCGGAGCACCCCACCCAGAATGATGTCTCTGCACACCCTGGAGCCCAGAATATTCCCACCAACTCATGGAACATGTTGCACACACACACCAATTCCAAGAGCAAACATCTGTTTTGAGATATTAGAAGCTAATCTATTTGGCCTGCACAGATGGACCCAGATGCATAGAGGGGAGAAAAGCAATTTAGTTTCACTTGTTAGCAGGGGCTGTGCTGGAGAGTGAACAGCAATCCAAGCCTCACCCTGTTGGTTCCTGGAACAAAAGTAATTATATTGGCTAAAGTTAGGAAAATCTCACCCTGTACTTAGAGCATGTTTGATTCCACAGTGATAGATGGCGGAGCCTAATTCTGAGCATGTGTATTCATGAAGATTTTATGACCTTTTAAGATCCTACAATACTTTAATAGGCAAAAGTAGAATCTAATTACTCTTTGTGCCAACAGATACTGCTTTGGAGTCAACACTCAGTGAAAAAGTTGGGTCAGAAAACAGAATATGAGAGGACAACTGAGATTTGTTTCCTAATTTTTATGCTTTTTTTTTTAAAGAAAAACATGAACAATTTATTGGCTTCCTAATATCTCCATTAACCCAATTACAGAGGATTTATTTACTTGCAAGTAGTTGTTCAGTTGCTAAGTCAGGTCCAACTCTTTACAACCCCATGAACTGCAGCTTGCCAGGCTTTCCTGTCTTTTACTGTCTCCTGGAGTTTGCTCAAACTCATGTTCATTATGTTGGTGATGCCATCCAACTATCTCATCCTCTGTCGGCCCCTTCTGCCCTCATTTGCTTTACCTGCAGATATTACTGTAAAGAACTCTTGAAAACCTAACCCATGTCTGATATGAAACATAATTCTGTGCCAAAAATGTCTGTTAAAGTCTCTATATGTCTTAAATCCATCAAATCCATCTGTATTATAGGGCCCAGCTTAAATTACATTTTCCCTCCAGACCCACAGTGAAGTCCTCCCATTCAAAACAGGACTTCATTTGTTCTGTCCATAAGCATTCATTTCATTTTTCTTTATACATTTAATGTTAATGTCTTATATACCCTAACAGACTATA
Source organism: Capra hircus (assembly GCF_001704415.2). Classification (NCBI taxonomy): domain Eukaryota; kingdom Metazoa; phylum Chordata; class Mammalia; order Artiodactyla; family Bovidae; genus Capra; species Capra hircus. The sequence goes on from NC_030820.1 coordinate 4,557,239, forward strand.
GCTCTTTGAGATCAGAACAAATAGCAAGCATAAAATTAACAAGTGTGCTTTATGAGACTTGCTATGATTTTACAGAGTTTGACATATTCTATATACAATTATTCCCATTTTGAACATGAGGATATCAAGGCTTGAGAATTTAACTCACTTTTTCAAATACAGGTAACTGTGAGAGGAAGGATTAGAAGCCAAATCTCATTGTCCCTAAAGGCCATGTGCTTGCAAAACTAAATTATTTGTATAGACTCCACATCTCCAAGCACAATGCTTTGCACAGACTAAGTGCTCCATAAATATTAAATATGTAAATATTATATTAACTGAGTCTTATTTCTGTCTTTTACTATGACATAACTGCTACCAAGTGATTTGGCAAGAGTATGGTTGGAGATAGAAAATGGGGGACTAGCACTCCAGTCTTAACTAGGACATTAGTTTCCTGTGCTAAAATGAATCAATCACTTCCTTCTGCTTAACAGTATTGCCCTTTCTAGACAGATGAGAAATTTAAGATATTAAATTTCTGCTGCATCTACATTACAAGGTGGGTAGTAATAATACAAGTAGTTTCTGTCTATTGGGATCTTTCTATGAGACAAGTCCTCTACTGGATACATTACACATACCTTATTCCATGACCCATGGTAGTCATATACAGTTTATACATGGAGAAACCAAGACTCAGAGAGGGTGATGAGTAAGGGTCACAATCAAGGTTACTTTACATCTTATGACAACTACTTTAATATTTTACACAGAAAATGTTGAAAGCATTTCATATACTTATTTTAAAAGATATTTGTAAACCAGTTTGTTTGCTCAGAATTTGAAGCCCATCATATTTTAGAGCCCTCACAAAAGTACTTTCAACCTCTCTGAAAGTGAGGACCTTACCTTATTTTCCAACTGTTCTCTCATCTATAAAAGTGGATTTCAATGCTGAGATCTTCAAATAATAGAGGACATAGTAATATAAATTCTACATCCCATTCTCAATAAATAATTTACATGATTTGGCTTTAAAATGTGGAGAAAATAAAGGAATCGTTTTGTAGACATTCACTGGAAAATATGAATGCATATGATTAAAAGTTGAATGAAGTATGTAACATGACTTAAGGTCTCCTTGTGATGGTTTGAGGTTGGCCTTCATACCTGTGTAGATCAATTTATTTCTGTTCTCTTCTTTTTCAACTTCAGTAAAGACTCACCAAATAGGTTAATTGGACAGGCATGCAAAAAATAGTGTATTGAGGAAAATAACTTTTAAAATTTGAATTTCTCTCAACTTTAACAACCTTGCTATCTTGGGAAGCCATAAGAGTTCCCTATGACTTAATTTTGTTTTCATTGTAAAAGAAGAAAGTGGAAGAGATGATTTTTCAGAGATATTGTTGGTATCGAATAGAACAATGCATGTAAATAATTTACAAACATGAAGCCCATTGTAAGAATAAGGAAAGAGAAGTGAGAAGCACTGAACTTTGTTATGATGCCAACTTTGTAGACATAGAGATGCTTTAACTTGACTTAGATGCATACCCATTGAAAACAGGCGAAAACCCCTAGGCAACTCAGTCTCAAGCTTAACCATGCTCAGAAGGTTGAAGACTATGTAGGTGAATGCTTTGTCTTTTTTTTTTTCTGCCTGCATATTATTATCAATTGCTGCATAACAGCAATATCGTATCGAAACTTAGTGACTTAAAAAAACCCCACTTAATTCAGATTTTGTAGGTTGGAAATCAAGACTGGGCTCTTCAGGACAGTTCTGCTGGTCTCACCTGGAATCAGTCTTGGAGCTGCAGTTGGGGGGCAGGTCACCTGGGCTGTGGTCTAAGAAGGCCCCACTCACGGTCTGGTGGATGGATGATGCAGGCAGCTGGCTAGACTGGTCGGCAATCTGGGCTTCTTTACACAGCAGCAGCATCCTCAGACTGCAGGCCTAAGGAGTAAGCCTACCACTGCATCATGCTCACTGCAGCTGCATGGGCCAAAACAAGACACAGCCAATCCCAGAGTCAAAATAGGAAGGGCCCACACCAGGGCATGGATATAGAGGGACACTGGGGTTACTACTGTAATAATCTACCAGTGGTGTGAATTTCAAAGCTTGGTTGTATTGTTTCTGAAACTAATTGTAACCACTTCTTCCTTCTGTACAAGTTGTCCCTGAGTGACTAATGCAAACTAGACACTGATAATATGTTTTTCAAAATTCTTTCATTACTTTCATTGAAAAATGGCATTATCATCTTTCATATAAATACATGTGTGTGTGTTTTATACATATATAGGTAAGATACAGAAAAATATATGTGTGTGTGTGTATAACAATTGAGCTTATCAATACTAGAATTAACACATTCGGCCAAGTTCTCACAGCCAGTGAATATGAGCAGTCAAGTATAATACTGAGATCTTCTGACTGGAAATATCAAGGTCCTTATCCAGAAAGCTGATAGTTAATACAAACAGTAAAGTTAGTACTCCTTATAAGTTATGCACTATTATCTCTACATCATACATGATATGAAATTGGGAATAAAAACATGATGAGATTAGTCAGGGTCACTGTTTAGTGAATATCAAAGCTAAGACTGGAGTAACAGGCAGGTCTGGCCTTGGAGCATAAAATGAAGCAGGGCAAAGGCTAACAGAATTTTACCAGGAGACAACACGAGTCATAACACTCTGTTCCAAAAACATGAGACAACTCTACACATGAACAACATCAGATGCTCAAAACCGAAATTAGATTGATTATATTATTTGTAGCCAAAGATGGAGAAGCTCTATATGGTCAGCAAAAATAAGAACGGGAGCACTCAGAACTTGAATTCCTTATTGGAAATTCAGACTTAAATTCAAGAGAGTAGGGAAAGCCACTAGCACATTCAAGTATGACCTAAATCAAATCCTTACATTTATACAGTGGAAATGACAAACAGATTCAAGCGATTAAAGCTGAGAGAATACCTGAAGAACTATGAATGGAGATTTATAACATTGTACAGGAGGCAGTGATCAAAACCATCCCCAAGAAAATAAATGCAAAAAGCAAAATGGTTGTCTGAGGAAGCTTTACAAATAGCTGAGAAAAGAAGAGAAGCAAAGGCAAAGGAGAAAAGGAAAGATATACCTATCTGAATGCAGTTTCAAAGAATAGCAAGGAGAGATAGGAATGTCTTCCTAAGCAAACAGTGCAATGAAATAGAGGAAACAATAGAATCGGAAAGACTAGAGATCTCTTCAAGAAAATTAGAGATACCAAGGGAACATTTCATGCAAAGATGGGTACAATAAAAGACAGAAATGGTATGGACCGAACAGAGGCAGAAGATATTAAGAAGAGGTGGCAAGAATACACGGAAGAACTATACAACAATGATCTTAATGACTCGGATAACCATGATGGTGTGATCACTCACCTAGAGCCAGACATCCTGGAGAATGAAGTCAAATGGGACTTAGGAAGCATCACTATGAACAAAGCTAGTGAAAGTGATGGAATTTCAGTGGAGCTATTTCAAATCCTAAAAGATGATGTTGCTTAAGTTCTGCACTCTATATGCCAGCAAATTTGAAAAACTCAGCAGTGGCCCTCGGACTGGAAAAGATAAGATTTCAATCCAATTCCAAAGAAAGGCAATGCCAAAGAATGTTCAAGTGACTTAGCTATCGCAAAGGAATAGAACTTGCATGTTGGCGGTCCTGAATGTCCTCCTGCTTTTTCCTTTGTGGATCGTTGGTGTTAGAGCAGCAGTCACTTTGGAGTTGGCACATTTTTGCTGAAATAAATAGAAACCTAGCAACATTTGTTTAGCAAAAACACCCTGGGCATACCCCAGAGATTTTTCAGAGCTTGGGGTAATAGATTTCTGTCTAGCCCACCCAGATGCCTTGTATCATTTATCTTTTGGTTATCCAAAGAAAAAAGAGCATGCCCAACATGTCCTAAACTTTAAATAAAGTGCTTAAAGTGAGCTTCTAAATGCATCTGGGGATCCTTTTCTGCATCCCAGTCTTCCTATCAATTCATGACAAATATCAGATAAGGAAGCAGGGCACGAAATTAGCAAAAGGAGAAGTGCTGAGGTTTTCAGCTTGCAACAGTAGCAGCTGAATGGTGGTTTAGATCAGCGTTTCTCTGATACATATGAATCACTTGGGGATCTTGTTAAAAGGAAGGTTTTGGTAGGCAGGTTTGGGGCAAGGTCTGACAAAATGCCTTTCCCATAAAGTCCTGGGTGATGTTGATTGACTGCCTATAGACCACACTTCAAAAACCAAGCTGGGTTTCCAAAACGTGTTGCTCGTCTTTGGGATGGAGTATACATTTCCCACCTCATTGATGTCAGGTTTGGTCATGTATGTCACCTTGGCCATGAAATGGGCAGAAGTGATGTGTGTTTTTTCCTAGTAGAGGTATGAAGGGCAGTATTTATCTTTCCTCAATTTCTTTTCCTTCTTCAATAAAACTAGCAATGATACAGACGGATGTGCCTCAATCAGACCTCAATCTGGGTCTGGGAATAGAGACACAGAGTAAAGCTGCAGTCTACTGTTTGAGTGTGACAGTGTGGGAAAGATATACAAGTGTTCATTGATATAAACCACTGAGATTTGAGGCTGTTACTGCAGTATGACCTAGCATATTCTGATTGATATAAGCCATGTTGTATGGTGTACATGTATTATACTGGGTTAAAGAACCATGTTACATAACTTATTTTCTTGGAGATACTGGCCAAGATATTTAACTTCTCTGGATCTCAGTTACCTCATATGCAAAATGGGAATAAAATCTACTTTCCTGAAGGGAGAATTCTGACTTTCTTGGAATGCATTTCTTCCTTGATATTTGAAGTTGAATGCTTCTATGGTTTAAGATCTCTCCCAGGAAAACAATCATCTCCAGGCAAAAATGTTCATTCAGTCTTTAGCATAACAGAACCACCACCTAAGACACTTCAATGCTAATCTTGCCTGAAGAAGCAGAGAAGCCTTCAATACCAACTAGCACATCCCAAGATGGGGGAAAAAAAATAGAATTAATGAGACACACGACCCAGGGTTACAATCCTATAGGAAAACTAAATCATACAATAGCTGCTATAATCCCAGACACAGTTTTTTATTCCCCTTTCTTAGGTACATGTGACTGGCAAGAAAATGCTCATATTGGAAAATGTTTTTCCTCAGACTTTGGCTAAAGACCCTGATTATCCTGGATGTAGGGTTGTTGTGCTCAGCAGAAGAGATGCGTGCATGCTTCTAGCAGACCAAACCCACAAGTTTTTATGGACACAGAATGAGCATTGCATCTCAAGGAAGGTCTCCATATACCTCTTCTCCAAAAGCTTGCCTCTAGTCCTTAGTACCTCACTGGTTGCCACAAAACAGATCTGTCTGGGTGCCAGTTCAGTCGGTTGGAAATACTTTGGCTAAAGCACCAGAGTAGTCTCTCCCCAGAGTTATGCTTGATGGGAATTGGACCCACTGGCTATACTTTAGTCATTTAAGGTTATTTCAAGGAAGATTTCTCTTTTTTGTAGCATCGCAAAGGATTTTTAAACACAATTTCCTTACTTGTAAAATTAAGGCATTTACCAAAATTATCATGATAGGCATTTCTGGCTTTGGTTTTGCATCACCCACACATTTCTTATGTTCAGGAGGAATACCATGGCTATGAATACTAGTGGTATATGGATAGTCCTTTCCATCACCTATATCTGCTGGAGACTGTACTGACATGGTCAATTGGAAACTGACTCCTAGTTGGGACTGCACATCTTGAGAATGTCGGGAGGAAGTACAGGCTTAGCAAGCCATCAAGGCAGCAGAGCAGAATGGATGTGATGTGGTGGGTCTAGTGATGTGGCAAGAAGTGTCTGAGCCTGGCGGACTCAGCAGCATGGAGGCAAGTGAGGAGGGCAGCAGAGACTGGGGCGGAGGGATAGTAGCCCAAGGTGCCATCCAGAGGCGATGGCACAAGCAGCCTTTCCTGGAGCTTGGCCTTGGCTAGACTCTTTCCTTGATTCCTTAGTAAGTCTGCTTCCCAAAGTTCCTGACTTTTCTGAGAATACATTATGGTATATATTCTTCCCACTTGAGTTAAAAAGAGCCACATTCTTTTACTTGTCACCAAATGCCTTCATTACTATAATGCTTTCTTTCTAAAATTCTCAGGTTTAACTTCCGAAAATTTTAATTCTTTAATTCTTCATGAACTGTTCCCCAGAATTTGCCTTTTTCTTAAAAGTCTTCAACTCATATCTGGAAGTTTAATCAGGTCCTCCATTTAAAACTGGGACATAGAATCATGAGTATATTTTATTGGCATGCTGATCAAAGAAACAATTGTACTTTATAAGACTGTTAAAGAAGTCTATTTAAACCCTTAGAAATTATACAAAGCATCTGTTTCAAAATATTAACAGCATTTTCAGGAAATTATGCTAGAATAACCAGAAATCCCTCTATATTGAAAACAAACAACAAAATAAAAAACCTCAACCCATAACATTAATCATATTCAGAATAAAATAGAGCTTGATCTAAATTTAGAATCTAAAATGATTAAATTCTAGAAGAAAGCATAGAAAAAATTCTCTGTCACTTTGGGTTAGGCAAAATTTTTTAGCTACTGTACAAAAGTACAATCCAGAAAAGAGTAAATAATAGACTGGATTTAATTCAAATTTAAAACTTCTGTTCTTCAAAAAACACTCTTAAGGAAATGGAAAAATCCGCCACAGACTAGGAGGAAATATTTGCACAGAACATATCTGATAAAACAGTTACAGCTAAAAACAATGACAACAGCAAGATCTCAAAAGTGAGAAATTTAGATTAAAACACCCAATATTTTTTAATGGCCAAAATATCTGAGCATACAGTTTAATAAAACGATGCCTCTTAAGCCACTTAAAAATTGCTCAGCAACATTGGCCAGTAGAGAAATGCAAATTAAAGCCACAAAAAGATACTACTAAATACGTTAGAATAGTTACTGTTATCATCACCATCATCATCAAATTGACAGTGTCAGATGCTGGTAAGAATCTATAGCAATTGGGATGCTCACACATTGCTGGTGGAAATGCAAAATGAAAAGCAGTTTCATAGTTTTCTCATACAACAAGCAATCTGACTCCTAGGCATTTACCCAAGAGAAATAAGTTTCTGTTCACACAAACACCTGTATATGAATGTCTATAGTGCTTTATTCATAATCACCAAAAACTGGAACAACCCAAATGTTATCCAGCTTGTGAATATTTAAACAAATTGTATTATATCCTTGCAATGGAAGACTACACAAAAATGAAAAGGAAGACATTATTAATACACACAGCAAGGTGGAGAATCACAGATGCTGGGTGATAAGTGAGAAAGCCAGATCCAAAAACTATGTACTATATGCTTCTTGGTATATGACATTTTGGAAAGGGAAAATTACAGAAACTGAAAAAAAAAAATCAGTGATTTCCAGGAGCTGTGTATGTGTAAGGGAGTGGTTTGTGTTTGTAAAGTGAAACTATGGAATATCTGGGGACAATGGACTGCTCAATGTCTTAACTGTGGCAGTGGTTAAACCAATATAAGCATTTGTCAAAACTCATAGAACTGTTTCCTAGAAAGATTAGATTTTACTCTATGTAAATTATACTCAAAGTCTGACTTTAAAAATATTATCAGCAAATTATTTGCTTTCAAGTTAAGTATAAGATAAATTGTTCATTTAATAGCTATGTATTGAGTGCTTACTACATGCCAGATCTGTTCTAAACATACAGGAAAATAGTGAATGAAATACACAGGGAACTGCCTTTATGGGGCCTACATTCTATCAAGAAAGTCAGTGAATAATCAATGTGATCAGTAAGCTAGGAACATAAACAATGCTTCTCAGACTTTACCATACATAAGAGTCTAGAAGGCTTATGAAAACACAGATCCTTGTGCTCCACCCTGGTAATTCTGATTCAGCAGGTCTAGGGTGGACCCTGAGAATTTGTATTTCTAACAAGTTCCCAGGTGATGCTGACATTGCTGGTCTGAGGACCACACATTGTGTAGTAGTTCTGGCACAGGATGTTACAATGCAGTGCTGTGAATAAAGGAAAAACCATGACTAAGGGTGTAATGGGAAAGATGTCTGGGAAGGTACAGTTTGCAGATTTTAAATAGTAGGTCTCATTGAGCAGCTAATTTGGGGCGAAAACAAGAAGAAAGGGAGGGAGTTAGTTGTAAAGATATCTAGGGGAAATCATTTTTATCTGAATGATCAGTCAGTACCAAGGCCCTAAGGCAGGGGACATGTTCATTTATTCCAAGCAAAAGAAAGGAGCCCAACATGACAAGGGTAGAAAGGGTGAGAGTGAGTACAGTAAGACATGTGTTCAGAGGGGATAATTATTAAAGGAAAAGGCTGGGCAGAACAAGTGCCTTTCAACTTTTGCTCCCTATAAAGCATGAAGCCACTGGAGGGTTTTGAACAGAGAGTGACATTATCTGAATAATGTTTTCTAAAAAACCCACTCTGGCCACTGTGCTGAGAATAGGCAAGAATGAGAACATATCAATTATTAAGAATTTTCTGAATAACCTAGATGAGAGATGATTGTGGCTTGGATCAGAGTGTTAGAAACGGCAGTGGGAAATAGTGACTTCGTTTTGAAAATGTTTTTGAAATAAAAACAGTAGGAGGTCCATGATTGACTGCATGTTCAGTATGAGAGAGAGAGAGGGCTCAAGAGTGGCTGAAGAACTGCATACCTGAGTAGTATCTGTCAATATGATGAAGCTGATCATTGACTATATGGATATTTGTCATAAAAAGCTCTTTTAATTTGGCCTGTCAGTTTCTAGTACAGAGAAAGAATGAAACAGAGTGAAGAAAGCCTAGGTGCATTATGAGATATAAAGAGAAACAATCTGTGATTCTTGGAGTCTCGGAAACAGAAGAGAAGGAGATAGGGGCAGAAGGCTTATTTCAAGCAATGATGACTGATAACTCCTCGAATCTGAGGAAAGATTTGGAAATCCAAATTTAGAAAGTTCATAAGTCTCCCAAAAGATTTAACTCAAAGGATCATTTCCAGCATATATTATAATGAAACTGTCTAAAATGAAAAATAAAGAAAAAAATTTAAAATAGGAAGAGGAAAGAAACCCCTCACATAAAAGGGGACTCACAAGGGGCATAAATTGAATTACTATGATATTGACTTGTCATACATTACAGAATGTTCTCTGTTTGTTTCCAAGGCAAACCATTCAAAGTCTATGCCCCAACCACTAATGCTGAAGAAGCTGAAGTTCAATGATTCTATGAAGACCTACAAGACCTTCTAGAACTAACACCAGAAAATGATGTCCTTTTCATCACTGGGGACTGGAATGCAAAAGTAGGAAGTCAAGAAACACCTAGAGTAACAGGCAAATTTGGCCTTGGAGTACAAAATGAAGCAGGGCAAACCGTTTTGTCAAGAGAATGCATTGGTCATAGCAAACCAGCTTCCAACAACACAGGCGACAGCTCTTTTTGCTCGTGTGCATGAGCAACATGGACATCACCAGATGGTCAATACCGAAATCAAACTGGTTATACTCTTTGCAGCTCAAGACGGAGCGGTTCCGTACTATCAGAAAAAACAAGATCAGGAGCTGACTGTGGCTCAGATCATGAATTCCTTATTGCAAAAGGAACTTATTCAGACTTAAATTGAAGAAAGTGGAGAAAACCACTATGTCATTGAGGTATGACCTAAATCAAATCTCTTACAATTATAGAGTGGAACTAACAAATAGATACAAAGGACTAGATTTGATAGACAGAATGCCTGAGGATCTACGGATGGAGGTTCATGACATTGTACAGGAGGCAGGGATCAAGTCCATCCCCAAGAAAAAGAAATGCAAAAGGGCACAATGGTTGTCTGAGGAGGCCTTACAAAGAGCTGAGAAAAGAAAGGAAGCAAAAGGCAGATGAGAAAAGGGGAGATATACCCATCTGAATGCAGAGTTTCAAAGAATAGCAAGGAGAGATAAGAAAGCCTTCCTAAGTGATCAATGCAAAAAAAAAAAAAAAGAGGAAAACAATAGAATGGGAAAGACTAGAGATCTCTTCAAGGAAATTAAAGATACAGAGGGAACATTTCACGCAAATATGGGCATAATAAGGCCAAAAACAGTATGGACCTAACAGAAGCAGAAGATATTAAGAAAAGGTGGGAAGAATGAACAGAAGAACTATACAAAAAAGATCTTCATGACCCAGACAGCCACGATGGTGTGATCACTCACCTAGAGCCAGACATCCGAAAGTGCAAAGTCAAGTGGGCCTTAGGAAACATCACTATGGACAAAGCTAGTGGAAATGATGGAATTCCAGGTGAACTATTTCAAACCCTAAAAGCTAATGCTGTTAAACTACTGCACTCATTATGCCAGCAAATATGGAAAACTCAGCAGTGACCACAGGACTGGCAAATGTCAGTTTTCATTTAATCCCAAAGAAAGGCAATGCCGAAGAATGTTCAATCTACTGCACAGCTGCAGTCATTGCACAGGCTAGTAGAGTAATGCTCAAAATTCTCCAGCCAGGCTTCAATAGTACATAAACTGAGAATTTCCAGATGTACAAGCTGGACTTAGAACAGGCATAGGAACCAGAGATCAAACTGTCAACATCTGTTGGATCAGAAAAAAAAGCAAGAGAGTTCCAGAAAAACAGGTACTTCTGGCTTATTCACTATGCCAAAGCCTTTGACTTGTGGATCACAACACAATGTGGGAAATTCGTTAAGAGATGGGGAAACCAGGCCACCTCACCTGCCTCCTGAGAAATCTGTACACAGTTCAGGAAGCAACAGTTAGAACCAGACATGGAACAACGGATTCCTTCCAAATTGGGAAAGGAGTGTCTCAAGGCTGTATATTCTCACCTTGCTTATTTAAATTATATGCAGAGTACATCATGCAAAATGCTATGTTGGATGAAGCACAAGCTGGAATCAAGATTGCCAGGAGACATATCAGTAACCTCAGAAATGCAGATGACACCACCCTCATGGCAGAAAGCAAAGAGGAGCCTAAGAGCCTCTCGATGAAAATGAAAGAGGAGAGTGAAAAAGCTGGCTTAAAATTCAACATTTAAAAAATAAAGATCCTAGCATCCAGTCCCATAATTTCATTGCAAATAGTTGGGAAAACAATGGAAACAGTGACATACTTTATTTTCTTGGGTTACAAAATCATTGCAGATGGTGACTGCAGCTATGAAGTTAAAAGACGTCTGCATTCTCCTTGGAAGAAAAGCTATGACAAAACTAAACAGAATATTAAATAACAGAGACATCACTTTGGCAATAAAGGTCCATATAGTCAAAGCTATGAGTTTTCCGGTAGTCATGTATGGATGTGAGAGTTGGACCATAAAGAAAGCTGAGCTCCGAATAATGGATGCTTTTGAACTGTGGTGTTGGAGAAGACTCTTGAGAGTCCCTTGGACTGCAAGATCAACCCAGTCAAACCTAAAGGAAATCAGTCTGAATATTCATTGGAAGGACTGATGCTGAAGCTAAAGCTCCAATACTTTGTCCATCTGATGTGACTCACTGGAAAAGACCCTGTTTCTGGGAAAGACTGAAGGCATCAGGAGAAGAGGGCATTAGAAGATGAGATCGTTGGGTGGCATCACTGACTCAATGGACATGAGTTTGAGCAAATCGCGGCAGTTGGTGATAGACAGAAAAGCCTGGAGTGCTGCAGTCCATGGGATCACAAAGAGTCTAATGTGGCTGAGCAACTGAACTGAACTGATACTGAAACATGGGGAGGGGTAGTATAAGAACACAGTTTTGGTATTTGATTGAAGTTGAGTTGCTATCAGCTAAAAATAATTTATTATAAAATGTTTTATGTAATCCACATGATAACCACAAAACAGAACCCTGCAATATATATCTGAAAGATAAAGAGAAGAGAATCAAAGCATACTATCAGAGAAATTCATCAATTCATAAAGGAAGACAGTAAGAAAAGAAGAAAAAAAGGAAACAAACTACAAAATAGCTAGGAAATACGAGATGGCATTACCAAGTCTTTATCTCCCATATTACTTTAAATGTGAATGATTAAATTCTCAAAACTAGAGGCATAGAATGGGTAAATGGGTAAAACAACAAGATCCAACTATTTGTTGCCTACAAGAGATTTACTCCGTTTTAACAATCAGTTCAGTTCAGTTCAGTTGCTCAGTCATGTCTGACTCTTTGCGACCCCATGAATCGCAGCACGCCAGGCCTCCCTGTCCATCACCAACTCCCGGAGTTCCCTCAGACTCATGTCCATCGAGTCAGTGATGCCATCCAGCCATCTCATCCTCGGTCGTCCCCTTCTCCTCCTGCCCCCAATCCCTCCCAGCATCAGAGTCTTTTCCAATGAGTCAACTCTTCGCATGAGGTGGCCAAAGTACTGGAGTTTCAGCCTTAGCATCATTCCTTCCAAAGAAATCCTAGGGTTGACCTCCTTCAGAATGGACTATACACATTGGTTAAAAGCGAAGGGATTGAATATGATATTTTATGCATGCCAAAGGGAGCAGTAGGCTATAATTATGCCAGACAAAATAGAGTTTAAGTAAAAAACTGTAACAAGAGACTAAGTTATTATCTAATGATAAAGGAGTTAATTTATCAAGAGAATGTAACAATTGTAGCACTTAAAAATATTAAGCAAATGCTAACATATCTGAAGGAAAAAATAGACAATAATACGATAATAGTAGGGGGAATTTACTATCTCAGTTTCGACAATGGGTAGGTCATACAGATAGAAAATCAGTAAAGAAACATTAAAATTGAAGTATACTTTAAACCAAATTGATCTAACAGACATATACAGAACATTCCACTCAGCAGTAGCAGAATACACATTCTTCTCAAATACACATGGAGTATTCTCCAGGATAGAGCATAAGTTAGGACACACAAAAAAACTTAACAAATTTAAGAAGATTGAAAACATATATGCAGGAAACATCATTGTTCCAAATTACATGAAGCTAACAGTGATAGAATTGAAGGGAAAAATAGACAGCTACAAAGTAATAACAGAAGACTCCAATATCCCACCTTTAAAAATGAAAATAACAAGACAAAGTATAAATAAGTAAATGGAGAACTTGTATGAGACTATGAACTAACTGGACCAGACATCTACAGAACATTCTTCCCAACAATAGAAGAATACATATTTTTCTCAAGTGTACATAACTTTCATCAAGTTTCATTATATGTTAAGCTCCAAAAATTTTGAATAAAATTTTAAAAGATTCAAATTACACAGAACATCTTCTCCATTCACAATGGAATAAAACTAGAAATCAATAGCAGAAGAAACACTGAAATATCCATTGTGGAAAAGTAAATAACATACTCTTAAACAACCAGTATAGTTAAAAAAATAAGATCACAGGAATATTTTAAACTATCTTAAGACAAATGAAAAATAATATACATTATTGAATGTAGCAAAAGCAGTGTTAAGAAGCAAATTTATCATTTCAAATACTTACATTAAAAGCAAAGATCTTATCAACAACCTAAGATCAAAGGTTAAATCATCAACCTAAAATTACACTTTAAAAAATCAGAAAAAAGAACAGACTAAACCTAGAAGGTAGGAAATAATAAAGATTAAAGCAGAGATAAACAAAATGCAGAACACAAAAACAATAGAGGAAATCAATACAACCAAGTGCTGGTTATTCAAAAAGATCAACAAAGTTAATAAAACTGTAGCTAGACCGAATTAAAAAAAAAGAGAAATGAAATGGGTAAATATTGTCTCTTTTATAGAAATAAAGATAAAGGTTACAAAACAGTACAGTGAACAAATGTATGCGGCAAAATGGATAATTTATCTTAAATGGACAAATTCCTAGAAATATATAGCCTACCAAAATAAAATCATGAAAGAAAAAAAAAACAGAAAATCTTAACAGCCTTATAACTAGTAAGGAGAATGAATCAAAATGAAAAACCAACCAACAGTAAAAAGTCAAAGAACAATTTCATTCACTTGGCTAATTATAACAATTCTTAAAAAGACCAGCTAATCCTCCTCAAGGGGCTTCTCTGGTGGCTCAGTGGTAAATAATCCACCTGCCAGTACAGGAGATGCATGTTCAATCCCTGGGTCAGGACGATCCTCTGCAGATGAAAATGGCAACCCACTAAAGTATTCTTGCCTGAGAGATTCTTTGGACAGAGGAGCTAGGTGGGCTCCAGTCTGTGGAGTCAAAAAAGAGTCAGACACAACTTAGCTACTAAAGAGCAAAATATCTTTCTCAAATTCTTCTAAAAAATGAACGAGGGAACATTTTATTTATAACTCATTCTATGAGGCCAACATTACCACAACACCACAGACAGACAAGGGTCCTACATGAAGAAACAATTGCAGACCAATATATCTTAAGGTAACTGATGCAAAAATTAGCAAAATATCAGCAACCAGAATCATGACCAAATGAGATTTATTCTTGGAATAAAAGGATGGACTTCAATCAATATAATATACCGCACGTACAAAGTAAAGGGGAATAAGTACCACAAAATCATCTCAATACAAAATAAGCATTTGAAAAAATTCTACACTTTCATGAAAAGAAATCAAACTCAACTGGAAGCAGAAGGAAACTATCTCAACTATCTTAAAGTCCATATATGAAAAGTCCACAGCAAACACCATAGTGAATTGTGAAAGGCTAAAAGCTTCTTTTCCTTTAAGATTAAGAACAAGACAAGAATGGCTGCTTTCATCCCTCCGATACAGCAGATTACTGAAAATCCTAGCCAGAGGAATTATGCAAGAAAAAAATAAATAAGAGGCATGCAAAATGAAAAGAAAAAATTAAAGTTATTTTTCCTTACAGGTGACATGGTCTTATATGTAGAAAATCCTAAAGATTCTACAAAAAAAAACAACAGTTAGAATTAATAAGTGAATTCAACAAACTTGCAAGATACATAATCAACACACAACGATCAATTATGTTTCTACAGTTACCAGCCCCACTAAAGGAAGATGGTGGAGAAAATAGGAGGAGATTGTTAAAGTAATCTATCTTGTAGAAAATTGAAAACTGGGTTTCTGTTGTTATGATGATTGTTTTGTAAAATATGCCCTACTGTATAAGACAAAACTGTATCCAACTGTATACAGCCACCAATTAATTTTTCTTTGTTTTTTATTTTGTCTTATGCTATCTACATTATGATTTAATGTGTGTTTGTATTTATACACATTTTACTTGTATGACTTCATGTTGAACCTCACATAAAAGTTTCCTTATTTGAGTGTTTATGGGCTTCCCAGGTGTCTCTGTTATTAAAAACAAAACAAAACAAAAACAAAAACAAAAAAACATGCCTGCCAATGCAGGAGATGTGGGTTCGATCCCAGGGTTGGGAAGATCCCCTGGAGAAGGAAATGGCAACCCACTCCAGTATTCTAGCCTGGAAAATTCCGTGGACAGAGAAACTTGCCAGGCTACAGTCCATGGGGTTGCAAAGAGCTGAACAAGACTGAGCACAGATGCACATCAGTATGTGACTGTTTAAAAAATGCTCATTTTTCACTAACAATGAGCAATCTGAAAAGAAAATTTAGGAGACAAGTCCATTTGCAATGGCATAAACAAATTAAAGTTCTTAGGAATAAACTTAACAAAGGAGGCAGAGACTTATACATCAAAAATTACAAAACATTAGCTAAAAATTCTTTTAAAGATGTCAATAAGTGGAAAGATACCATATGTACATGGCATGGAAAACAATATTTTTAGATGACAATATTATAGACAATAGTATAGAAACAATAGATTCAGTAGAATCTCTATCTAAATCTCAATGATTTTTTGCAGAAATAGAAAAGTCTATCCTAAAATTCATATGGAATCTCATGAAACCAAGACTAGCCACAACTTTTGAAAATAAGCAACAAACCTAGAAATCTCAAAACTTTTGATTTCAAAGCTGTAGTAATTCAAAAGGGTGTGGTATTGGCTTAAACAGATAGAATTAATGACATATTATAGAATGAAAATTCCAGAAAGAATCCCTCACATACATGGTCGAATGACATACTCTGCACATAAGTTAAATAAGCAGGGTGACTCGACGTATTCCTTTCTCTATTTGGAACCAGTCTGCTGTCCCATGTCTGGTTCTAACTGTTGCTTCTTGACCTGCATACAGATTTCTCAGGATGCAGGTCAGGTGGTTGGTATTTCCATCTCTTTAAGAAGTTTCCAAGTTTGTTGTGAACCCCACAGTCAAAGGCTTTAGCATAGTTAATGAAGCAGTAGATGATTTTCACCAAAAATATCAGGATCATTCAATGAAAACAGTCTTTTCAACACAACATTCTGGATCCACTAAAAAAAAAAAAAAAAACTCAAAAAGGATCAAAGATCTAAATATAATAACTAAAGTGTAAGACACTTTGAAAGAAACATAGAGGGAGAGCTTGATGACACTGGATTTGACAATGATTTCCCTGGTGGCTAACATGGTAAAGAATCTGCCTGCAGTGCAGGAGGGTGGGGTTTGATCTGTGGACTGGGAAAATCCCCTCGAGAAGGGAATGGCTGCCTACTCCAGTATTCTTGCCTGGAAAATTCCAAGGACAGAGGAGTCTGGTAGGCATGGGGTCTCAAAGAGTGGGACACGACTGAGTGACTAACACACTCACACTCTTGGTATATCACACACACACACACACACAGAGATAAATTAGACTGTACCAAACTTAAAGTTTTGTGCATCGAAAGAAATTATCAACAGAGTAAAAAGGCAACCCAACAGAATGAAAGAAATATTTACAAATCATATATCTTATAAGGGTTTAATATTCAAAATACATAAAAAACTCCTACCACTCAATAGCAACAACAACAACAAAATAAATAACTCAGTTTAAAAAGGGAAGAATAGACATTTCTCCAAAGAAAACATACAAATGTCAAACAGTTGCATGAAAATAGGCCTAATATCACTAATCACTAGGGAAATGAAAAGAAAAACCACAATGAGATAATACTTCACACCCATTAGGATGACTATTGTTAAAAAAAAATAACAAGAGTTGGCAAGGATGTAGATAAATTTAAATACTTGAATATTTCTGATGGGAGTGTACAAGGATGTAGCTGCTATTAAAAACTGTAATGCAGTTCCTCAAAAAATTGAAAATAGAATTATCACATGATCCTGCAATTCCACTACTAAGAATGTACTTGGAGGAATTATAAGCAGGATGTGAAACACAGCCTCTTAATGAGGGTGAAAGGAGAGTAAAAAAGCTGGAATAAGACTCAGCATTCGAAAAACAAAGATTATGGCATCCAGTCACATTACTTCATGGCAAATAGATGCAGAAACAATGGAAACAGTGACAGACTGTATTTTCTTGGTTTCCAAAATCACTGCAATTGGTGAATGCAGGCATGCAATTAAAAGACGCTGATGTTGTTAAAGTGTTGCCCTCAGTATGTGAGCAAATTTGGAAAGCGCAGCAGTGGCCACAGAACTGGAAAAGAGCAGTTTTCATTTAAATCCCCAGAAGAGGCAATGCCAAAGAATGTTCAAACTACAGCGCAATTGCACTTACCTCGCACGGTACCCAAGTAATGCTCAAAGTTCTCCAGGCTTCAACAGTATGTGAGTCAAGAACTTCCAGATGTTCAAGCTAGGTTTACAGAAGACAGAGGAATCAGAGATCAAATTGCCAACATTGGCTAGATCAGAGAAAAAGCAAGAGAATTCCAGACAAGCATCTACTCCTGTTTGATTTACTATGTTAAAGCCTTTGACTGTGTGGATCACAAAACCATTGTGGAAAATTCTTAAAGAGGTGGAAATACCAGATCACCTTACCTGCCTCCTGAGAAATCTGTACACAGGTCAAGAAGCAACAGTTAGAACTGGACATGGAACAACAGACTGGTTCCAAATTGAGAAATGAGTACATTGAGGCTATATGCTGTCACCCTGTTTATTTAACTTCTATGCAGAGTACATCATTTGAAATACCGGGCTGGAGGAAGCACAAGCTGGAATCAAGATTGCCAGGAGAAATATCAATAACCTCAGATACACAGATGCCACCATCCTTATGGCAGAAAGCAAAGAGGATCTAAAGAGCCTCTTGATGAAAGTGAAAGACGAGAGTGAAAAAGCTGGCTGAAAACTCAATATTTAAAAAACCAAGATCATGGCATCCAGTCCCATCACCTCCTGGCAAATAGATGATGGGAAAACAATGGAAACATGTACAGATATTACTTTTTCGGGCCCCAAAAATCACTCTGGGTGGTGATTGCAGCCATGAAATTACAAGATGTTTGCTCCTTGGAAGAAAAGCTATGACAAACCTAGACAGCATATTAAAGAACAGAGACATCACTCTGCCAACAAAGGTCCATATAGTCAAAGCTGTGGTTTTTCCAATAGTCATATGTGGATGTGAGAGTTGGATCATAAAGAAGGCTGAGTACCGAAGAACTGATGTTTTTGAACTGTGGTGTTAAAGGAGACTCTTGAGAGTCCCTTGGACAACAAGGAGTTCAAACCAGTCAATCCTAAAGGAAATCAGTCCTGATATTCATTAGAAGGACTGATGCTGAAGGTGAAGCTCCAATACTTTGGCCACTTTGGCAAAGAGCCAACTCATTCAAAAAACCCTGATGTTGGGAAAGACTGAAGGCAGGAGGAGAAAGGGACGATAGACGCTAAGATGGTTGGATGGCATCACCAACTTGATGGACATGAGTTTGAGCAAGGTCTGGGAATTGGTGATGGACAGGAAAGCCTGCCGTGCTTCAGTCCATAGGGTCTCAAAGAGTTGGGCATGACTAACAGACTGAGCTGAAATGAACTGATGAGACGGTGAATGACAGGGAAGCATGGCATGCTGCAGTCCATGGGGTCACAAACAGCTGGACACAACTGACCGACTGAATAGCAAACCCCCATGTTTATAGTAGCCTTATTCATACTAGCCAAAATGTAGAAAGAACTCATGTCTTCAACAGATAAATGGATAAATGAAATGTGATATATGCATACAATGGAAAGGTATTTAGTCTTAAAAGGGAATAAGATTCTGACATATGTTGCAAGATGGCTGAACCTCGAAGACATTACACTAAGTAAAATTATCTAATCACAGATACTGCGCATTTCCAGTTATGTGAGGTACCAAGAATAGTCAAATTCATAGAGACATAAAGTAGAATGGTAATTGCCAGCCACTTTATGGAGAGGCAAAAGAGAGGTTATTATTTACTAAGTACAGAGTTTCAGCTTTACAAGATGAAAAATCCCAGAGATAAATAGTGGTGATGTTTGCACAACAATGCAATGTAATATCACTAAACTGAACACTTAAGAATCGTTAAAATTGGTATTTCCCTGTTGGTCCAGTGGTTAAAAATGTGAAAAAGTAGTAGTGGTCAACTGTCCAATATAGAGAGTTCAGAAATAGAACACATCTGTTTAGGGTTGGCAATTTGGGTGACATATTTGCAGTTTAAGTGGAGCAATGGAAGCACACATCCACAGAATAAATAGAAGATGAAAAGAAAGGAGGAGAACGGGTGTCTCTAGCGAGAATTTGGCAAAGATGTTAAAAGACAGTTTCTCCATGGTAAATTTATTCCAGAAACTTGGGTGTATTGTTACGTCTACAATGCACTTTCTTTCTTTAGCTGCAGAGTTAGCCAACTTGCAAAGTAAGAGATTTCAAAGGGTGGCTTAGGCAACTTATATCTTTTCATCTTTTTCATATTTTACTGTTAAAAAAATAATCTCCTTATATTAACACTGGGTTTCCCATGTTTCTCAGATGGTAAAGAATCTGCCTGCAACGCAGAAGACCTGGGTTCGATCCCTGGGTCAGGAAGATCCCTTGGAGAGTGGAATAGCTACTCACTTCAGTATTCTTGCCTGGAGAATTCCATGGACAGAGGAGCCTGGTGGGCTACAGTCCATGGGGTCACAAACAGTCAACATAATAACACCATTGCTAATAAAAACAATGACTTTTTATTAGGTTTAAAAATATCTTTTCAAAATTTTCAGAATAGTCTTGAAGTGAATGCATTATTATCTTCTTTGACAGGTTTTTACAAAATTAAGTTGAGTAACTCCATGGTCACAAAGCAAGTGCTTGAATGACTGCTTGTGTAAGTTGAAGCTAGTATTCCTGAACTTGAGAGTGTAGCTACAGATCCTTAGGTGTGCCTGCTCACCAGGGTGCAGAGACATGAGACAATGTCATTTATCATGTGATGGCCCACCAACGCACCTTGCACAAGTCAGTTCTAGGTGGGTAAACACTCCAGGGACAGGAGAAGTGCCCTGCAAGCACTAAGGCACCTTAGAAAATAGAAAGGAAGATGGATGGGCAAAGAAACCCACTGAATCTGACACAAACACATCCCTTCCTGGCTTTAAAAAAATAAAAGAAGCTGTGAAAGACCAAAAATATGACCTTTATTCTCCAAGGAGCATGGTGGTAGAGTGACTTTGAGTCTCCCAGTTACCGTGAGAAAATCCTGGCTGGCAGGACCCCCTAATGGAACAGAAATGACTCTTTGTGCGAGATTTAAAACATTTTTAATTTGAAAGCAAACCTAATTGCACATACTACTTATACACACACCATGTGGAAATAATAAACGCACTTACGATGGAAATGTTTGCTTCATTTATTATGCTAGGAGTTTTTCCAAGAAATGGAAACAATTGTTAGAAGTGACATTAAATATTCAGCTGAGTTTCTTTTTTCTTAGTATTTTTATGAATACATACTTTAAAATATTACTACTACAAAATAAGTCACATGGCTCCTGACTTGTGGGAGAATTTGCTGAGTCTAAAAGGGAGAAATGCATCTCCAGAAAACACATGTACACCATCAGAATTGGACACCAGTGAAAGCTGAGATTTGAAATTGTGTTCAAAACACAATTGTCTTTGAAACTGTGAAGGACAGGGAAGCCTGGCATCCTGCAGTCCACGTGGTCACAAAGAGTGACATGACTTAACGACAGAGCAACAGCAACAACAACAACAACAACTAGGCATCCGTGAAATATGTGAATTCTATTTTAAACGAGAAGAACGTATTGTTAGGGTATGAACATTGTATGAGTTAGCAAATGCTGCATCACAAACCATCCCCAAATTCTGAGACTGAAAACCACCGCATTCCTTGCTCATACCTGGGCTGGTTGCAACTTTGCGCTGATGTTGCTATTGCTTCCTCGTGCATGTGCGCTCAGCCATGGGCCAGGAAGACAATTTGGCTCGTATTTGTTGAGTTCTCTTACTGTTTGGCATTTGCTTTGTGGATGGGTGGTTATAGATCACCAGCTTTAAAACAGTTTTTTATTGAAGCATATTTGATTTACAATACTGTGTTAACTTCTGCTCTACAGCAAAGTGACTGTTGCATATTCTTTTCCATTTATTGTTTATCACAGAATATAATTCCCTGTGCTATATAGTAGGACCCTGTTGTTTGTCCATCTTGTACATAGTAATTTGCATTTGTTAATCTCAAATTCTCAGTCCTTCCCTCCTCCACCTCCCTCCCCCTTGGCGACCATGAGTCTGTTCTCTATGTCTATGAGTTTGTTTCTGTTTCATTGATATATTCATTTGTGTCACATTTTAGATTCTACATATAACTGATAAAATGTCTTGCTCTTTCTGACTTACTTCACCTAGTATGATAATCTCTAGGTCTACCCGTGTGGCTGCAAATGGCATTTTGTCATTCTTTTTTATGTCTGAGTAATATTCCATTGTGTGTGTGTGTATGTATATATAGTATATATGTATGTATATGCATGCATATATAATGTATATAATATATATATACACCACATTTGTGTATATATCCAATGTATTATATATCCATTTGTCTATTGGTGAACCTTTAAGATGGATAACCTGAGCTTTGTTCTACGTGATTGCATCGTTCATTTAGCTAAGCCATGCTTCTTCACATGGTAGGTAATAGTTTTAATAAAATGAAAAATTCTTCCTTCCACTACTACACTTCTTTATGTCTAAACATAGACACAAATACACATATACTCACATACAGACATGCATATACAGAAACACACAAACATTGGCTGAAAATTATAGAGTTGAGTATGCACATTTTTACCAAAAATAGGACAGATGAATACTGCATAATTAAAAGTCATGAGAGGCAATTTTAACACATCTTTCTCAGATAGATAAAGCAGACAAATATCAACACAATTAAGAGGGAAGACTTGAACAATTTGTTTAATGAACTTCAGCACAGCACACATAACCTGCCAAGTCCATATTCCTTTTAATATACATGGAGCATGTATAAAAATTGACCTTATTCTATACCACAAGGAAAATTTCAGTAATTTACAATGGTGAGGTCAATTTGTGGTTAGAGTTAGGCCTAAGGTAAGTATTAGGTTTAGGCCAGAAACAAGGAATAGCTCTATGCTTATCTTTAAGTTCAGGGTTAGCCTTCAGATATAGGATTACTATTTGGATTAGGTCTAATTTGGATTAGTGTCAGATTTTATGTTAGGGTTATTATTTCAATAGTCTTAGAGTTAGCACTAGTTTTAGTGTTGGAGTTAGAACTAGAATTAATATTAGGTTAATGGTAAGGATTAGTGTTGAGATTTGTATTAGAGTCAAAGTTAGGACTAGGTTTAATATTTAGCTTAGGCTTGGGTCTGTAGTAGAGTTAAGGGTAGTATTTGGTTTAAGGTTAGTACAGATTAATAGAACAATGGTGCAAAATTGAAAACACACTTGATTTATAAAACACACTATAAGGTAGTAAAGAAGTATCTTTGTAATGGAATCATGGGACAACATAGGAAAAATTATTTGGAACACCTACCTCACATTATTCTTAAAAACCAACTTAATTTGGAGCATAGTCCTAAATGACACAGCAAAACAAAAATAAAAAAATAGATTTTAGAAAATAAGAAATTATATTATTGACAATGAGGAAGGGAAAAGTTTTTAAGATAAGAAAAAAAATTGATAAATTGTTCTATGTTAACATGAACAACTGTGGTTAATTCGAAATCTCTATTAAGAGAGTGAAAAGGCAAATCACATGTGGGAGAAAATGTTTCGACATACAGAGCCAAAACAACTTGTCAAGAGAATATATAAAGAACATGTATAAACTAATAAGGAAAAGAAAGGCAATCCAAGAAGCCAAAGATTTAAATAGATCTGCAATAACAATATGCAGATTGGTGAGAGAATGAAGCAATAGATGCTCTCAAATGCTGCTGTTAAGAGAATAAACTGTTGCCCTCATTTTGGAAAATAGATTGTCAGTAGAAAGTGGAGTTTAAGATATATAGGCCCTATGACCGAGTAATGCCATAAATATAAGTAGCAATATAGATAGAAAATTGTGTCCTCATGTGCACCAGGATAGAAGTTTATGAATATATGAATATTCAGGGTACCATTGTTTTGTTTTTAACAACTTGAAACTTGGAATTAATCCATATTGCATCATCAGTAAAATGGATAAACACAGTGAGTGAAAAAAAGCCAGACACCGTAGAATACCTACAGACTGGAATCCATTTATTAGGGCTCAGTAACAAGCACACTTAATCTGCCTTGCTTTGGGTTGCATCCTTAGACAGCAAGGGGAAGCTCGGAAGGAGCAGTGATCAGGAAAGTGGGGACCTTCACATTACTGACCATTTCATAATCTGCATATAAAGTATACATAGATGTTTTCTTAATAGTAATTTATTAAATTGGACGATTTTGTGGACTTTTCAGTAAGTATGCTATATATCACAGCCAGAAGTTTTGTTTTTGTTCCATCGCTAAGTCATGTCCAATTCTTTGCTACTTCATATACACCAGGCTCCTCTGTCCTCCACTATCTACTGGACTTTGCTCAGATTCATGTCCATTGAGTCGATGATGCTATCTAAACACCTCATCCTCTGCTGCCTCCTTCTCCTTTTACGTTCAATCCTTCCTAGCATCAAGATCTTTTCCAAGGAGTTGTCTCTTCTCATCAGGTGGCCAAAGCATTGGAGCTTCAGCATTAATCCTTCCAAAGAATATTCAGCCCAAAGTTTAAAACTACATTATTTTAATGAGCATAAGACATTTCAAGATTTGGATTTACAATATTTTGTTTAATGATTTACCTCATTAAACATTTTCATTACCTTTCCTTGTTTTTCCTGCTCAAAATAGTGTTTCAACAGACAGATCTTTATGGCTACTATTTTTTTTTTTACTGGTTTGTCAGAATAAATTCCTAAAAGAAAGACTGGGCTAAGCCATATGGAGTTTTAATGTGTTCTTGAAATAATATAAAATTTTTCCAAAAATATGCAAGCTGCAAAATTTTGCAAAAATGTGCAAAGCTGCATTCTCCATAATTTAAGGATTTCTGAATCATTGCATAATTGCCAGTATCAAATACTGTACTTTAAATAATACCTGATAGTTTTAATTTATTTATTTATAAATAATTTAATCATTCATACCTAGTGAAATGAAACCTTTTGTAAAGTATAGCATAGTGTTCAGATTGAGGATCAAGAGACAGGTTGCTGAGACTCAAATTCTGGCTTCAATATTTATGCACTAAATGGCTTTGGGCTTGTTACCTAACCTCTTTAAAGGTCAATTTCCAAACACATATTACAGCAAAAGCTGTTATGATAATTAAGTTTATCCATGTGACAGAAAGAGCACACTTCCTGGATCATTTTAATTCCTCTGTAAATTAAATGTATATGGGATGAAGAAATGGAGAGATGGAGCACTGGAGGAGGGAAGGAGCAGTGGAGGAGGGGAGGAAGGAGAGAAGATGGAGAGGAAGGAAGGAAAAAAGGGAGTGATGGAAGGAAGGTAGTTGGATGAAGGACGGGAAGGATGTTTGGGGGGAGGGAGGAGAGAAAGGAGAAAGACTGAGAGACGGGAAAGTAGAGGCTGATGGAGGAAGGTCTAGGGAGTGATGGATCAGAGGGACAGCGTGGCAGAGGTTACTAGTCATACATTCCTTCTTGACAACCTCTGCTCCCTTAAAGAATTCTTTCTTCAAAGTTTAAAAAACAATGTGGAGATAGGCTATATTACTATCAAATGCAAACGATCAACGCATGTAAGAATTAAAGATTTTAAAATTTAAAAAAAATAAAAAATTAAAAACAAACAAACAAACAAACAAAAAAAACAAATGCAAACGATCAAGGCTTCCGAAGCAGTCTTAGTCTACCAGTCTTACCTGTGACTCTGGGACAAAAGGCTTTCTGAACTACCTGTACAAAATAGAGTCAACCTAGATGTCCATCAGCAGATGAATGGATAAGAAAGCTGTGGTACATATACACAATGGAGTATTACTCAGCCGTTAAAAATAATACATTTGAATCAGTTCTGATGAGATGGATGAAACTGGAGCCGATTATACAGAGTGAAGTAAGCCAGAAAGAAAAACACCAATACAGTATACTAACACATATATATGGAATTTAGGAAGACGGCAATGACGACCTTGTATGCAAGACAGCAAAAAAGACACAGATGTGTATAACGGACTTTTGGACTCTGAGGGAGAGGGAGAGGGTGGGATGATTTGGGAGAATGGCATTGTAACATGTATACTATCATATAAGAATCGAATCGCCAGTCTATGCCGGACGCAGGATACAGCATGCTTGGGGCTGGTACATGGTGATGACCCAGAGAGATGTTATGGGGAGGGAGGTGGGAGGGGGGGTTCATGTTTGGGAACGCATGTACACCCATGGTGGATTCATGTCAGTGTACGGCAAAACCTATACAGTATTGTAAAGTAAAATAAAGTAAAAATTTAAAAAAAAATAGAGTCAGTGACATCTAATGCTCAGGGCCAACACAGGAATTAAATAAGAGAGTGTACATGAAGCATTTATATCCAGGAGTGGTTCATAGCATCTGTCAAAAAATGATAATGTTCTCCTTAATGTGATTGCCGGACAACAACTCAGAAAGTGTTAGACATGACTTAAAATGTTGTAGACCCTAAAATTAGCTAATAAACATCATAATGTGATAAAAATTTCATCAAATGTTGGTGGGACATGTGCCTACAAGTGTACGTATGCAAGCATGTATTTGTCCAGGTAGAAAAGAACAAAAAGGGTAGATGACATAACAGAAATGGGGAAAGTGTTTCTTGCCTGAGGCTGCATGCCAGGAAAGCAAGTGACCGGCAGTCAGCAGAATAAGGAGGACGCAGCAGTGCAGGCCCTGGCCGAGAAGGAGGGTAGTCTCTGACCACCATCAGCTCGCTCGAGAAAGAGTTTGATTACCGAAGCCACGGAAGGCAAGGTCACCGTGTTAGATGAAGGAGCCCTGGACCATGAAGTCTCTTACCTGAAACATCATATCCAGCAAGCACAGATCACGGGTTAGCAGGGTGACCTCATGGAGAGATTATGTTCAGTACAGCCACTTGGTTCTGTGAGTTCAATCCCAAGGCTAAATTCCATGAAAGTCCTTTCAAAAGGATAGCATGTTCAAAGGCTGGATTAGTCTCTCTTTCCTTTCACGCCCGGCTTAAACAAGAGTCAGACATAGATACACCATGCTCTTTTTCTGTGGCATTCCAAATATGCTCAAGAATAACCAACTTTAAAATAGATGAGCATCAAAAATATGAAAGAAAAAGGTGTGAGTATAAACGGAGACCTTTCTTCACGGTGTCAGTGATGCAGACTTCCCTGGTGGCTCACATGGTAACACATCTGCCTACAATGTGAGAGACCTGGCTTCAAACCCTGGGTGGGAAAGATCTCCTGGAGAGGGAAATGGCACCCCACTCCAGTATTCTTGCATGGAAAATCCCATGGACGGAGGAGCCTCGTAGGCTACAGTCCACGTGGTCTCAAAGAGTCGGACACGACTGAGTGACATCACTTTCTTCACGTTTGCAGTGATGTTAGCAAAATTGTGGAATGACTTAGTCAAGCTTGGCACCCTGCCTGCCATTCCTACAAGCTCTGTTAATAGGTCCTAAAAGCTCATCAAGACTAACGGAAGAGAAAAAGCACTGGGGGTGAGGTTACGTAAAAGAGCAAGACAGCGTGCTCTCCAGGTAGCTACAACACAGTCCATTTATGAACAGTGGCAAAGTTATATGATGTAAAATATGGATTAAATATAGTCGAAGGTTATCAAGTAGGTCAATGGACCTGTGAGATGAACTTCTTTCCTGTAGCCCAAAACAAGTGATGACTCTGAGCTCTACTGCAAATCCTTCTACTTTTTTGGCCTAAAAAAATATCAGACTCAAAAAATATTTTCCCTCCTGAGACAAATTACGTCTCTCAATGATGGTGAGGACAACTTACCTCCCCTTCTGAATCTGGAAAGCTGGTTACTAAGTCAGCTTCCTTTGAATATGTTTCTGCAAAAGCCACTCATGAAGGAATTTAATTCAGTTGGGCTGATAACATAGCTTTTAAGATAAAAACACAATAACAAGAAAAGTAAAATTGAGAGGATTCATCAATCTAAAAATGACTTATCTGTGCTGTTAATAAGTCATTTGGCCTCAGCTCGCAATCATGACACTTTCTTGAGATGTTAAGGGTTTTCATCTAATGATCTCCAATGGCTGTAAAAAATTTTTGAAGTGCTAGTATAGGGGTTGAAGGCATCTATAGCAAAAGGAGCCCACACTATTTTTTCAACTTGATTGATATTGGAAATTTTTTAAAAAAACTTTATTGGAATATAGTTGATTTAAAATGTGTTAATTTCATGTGTACAGCAAAGGGATTCAGTTGTACATATACATGTATCTGCTCTTTTTTAGATTCTGTTCCCATATAGGTCTTTATGGAGTATTGAGTAGAGGTCCCTGCACTATAAAGTAGGTCCTTATTAGTTATCTGTTTTGTACATTGTGGTATATATATATGACAATCTCCCAATTTATCCCTTCTCCCCTTTCTCTCTAGTAACCGTAAGTTTGTTTTCTACATCTGTGACTCTATTTCTGCTTTGTAAGTAATTTCACCTGTATCTTTTTTTTTTAGATTCCACATATAAGCGACATCATCTGATATTTGGTTTTCCACTTTATTTTCTATAAATCATCTGACTCACATCAGAGCTGAATGAGATTTTTCTCTGATAGTGTCGATCCCTGAGTTCTATAGAGATCTAAGCTCTAACTTAAATAGGAATCTAAGCACAAAATAGCATTTGATTCAGAAATGAAATGTGTAAAGTCTCTGTGTACCTGGGTTTGTTTTCATAAACAGAGCTGGCAAAGTGGATTTTGAGGCAGAAGGACATATTTGATGATAACAAGGTGATAGACAATCCTGTGTTTATATGAACTGTGACCAAAACAGAACAAATTCACATACACAGAGAGAGAGAGAAAGAAAGAGGGAAAACACAGAGGTTTCAGCAGGCAAAACTGAATTATCTGAATGGGAACACTTAATTGTCTGAGTGGGGAGGTTATAGTCTCTGACTCATGAATTTTATCACAAGTGTCCTTTTCCAAGAACCAGGATAATTTGTATTCTGCTTTTCCTATGCAAAGGATTGTGTTTTCAATTTTATTGCCATTTTTCATAGAAAAAGAAGTAGAACTAGAGAAAATGACTGGCTGTCTGGTCCCAAACAGTATTTGCAGTGAAACCAAACTTAATTTTCCCTCTCACTCTTTACGTTCCTAAGTGTCCTCTGCAACAGCTATGCATGTGACCATTCTTACTTCCGCTTTAAAGTGAAAATAACCTATTGTTTATCTTTTATTATTCAGCTAATTTGTAGTGATTTTAGAAAATTCTTGCAATACAGGAAAAAAGAAAAAGAAAGTAAAAAGCAACCAAATTCCTCTATCCATCACTCTAATAATGAGTTAATCATTTTCAATATTTTGAAGATCTTTTGATGTACATTTTTAGGTTAAACAGACCATGTCTCTTATATAATTTACACACAGATCATACAAAAGTAGCTGTTTTGTCACTTGCTGTTACACTCATAGTTCAATAATACAGACACCACATCTTTTAATTACTACTGCATAGTACTCCATTGATGGTATGAAACATATTTTATTCCACCAGCCCTTAATTGATAAGCATTTAGGTTCTGTTCAATTTCTTATCATAGTCAACAGCCTTGCTATGAATATTTCCAAATGCCTTCATGGCCTTCTGTTTCACTGCCCAAGTTCTTGATTTTTTTTTTTTTATTTTATATTTTGCCAATTTATCATGTGTTATCTTAAAGTCATGCCCCCACCTTCTGAGAGAATACATGCTCTGGAGGCAGACTAGTGGGTCTGAATCCTGGGACAAGGACTCAGTGAGCTCATAATTCTGTACATTATTTTGTACTTTTCTGTGTCACAATTTCTGAGCTATAAAATCAAGATAATAATATGCAAATCCTAAAGTGCTGATGATCAAATAGAATAAGCCATTTCTAACGCAGAGCATATATATTCTCTAAGTATTGCAACTGCTGTAATTATTATCTTCTAATTCACAGTCTCTGAAAATCAAATCTGAAAACTATTTCCCATGTCTTTACAACCTTCCCTATTTAAGATTTCCAACTTAAATCTTTCACCCACGAGCTTCTTCCAGGTTTCATTTCAGGGTCTCAGAATCCTGGAAGTCATTTATGCTGGATGTTCTACAGTCACAGAAGTTCTGTCCAGAAAAGATAGTCCCCAAAGGACTATGGCACAAATCTTTGGAGCCATATTTTATAGTTCCCACCCCTATAGATGCGTCCAGTCAGTCACAAATTCCTCCCAAGTGTTCATGTTTCCTCCATATCTTCCATCTATCTCTTTGTCCATCATCGGATTTCCAGCCCAGGTCAGACCCTGTGGGTTTGCACTCAGATGAGGATTTTAAAACCTTCTTCAGGGACACACTGCTTTCTTCAAATGGCATGTCAAGTGGAAGTCCAGTCCACTCAGCAAGTTGAACTATTGCTGCTGCTATTAAGTCAGAATTTAGGATCCTGGAACCCCACCTCTTCCCTTCCTTCTTCTTTAGATGTCCCCCAAAATAAAGCCTCAGTCACTCCTATGAAGAGAGGAATTCCCCTCCCAGATGCTGCATGCTTTTCCTCTAAGCTCTTCTGCATACAGAGAAAATATAATCAGTGAAAAAATATTACCATGGTCATAGTACTCCCCTGACCCAAGCTATATGCATAGTTCCTTGCAAATTTCTTCACCTACATTCAAGTCCTTGTAACAAATTTCAAATTTAACTTAATAAATCTATCAACTGAAGGGTAGCCAAAGAAGAATCCATGCCATCATTGTACAGCTGCACATCTTGAGAGGGGCTTGATGCCCTCAAGGGCTCACCTCCTTCCACCCACATGTTCTGACACCACATGGGATTTCAAGAACTTGTTTAAACTCTGCTGCTTCCATGTTGTTGGCACAGTCATTATAACTCTATTAGATTCCAGTTCCCTCTTCTCTGACCTACAGAAGTATCATATGTTTCAGGATATTATCCCAACCACCATTTTGTATGAGAATGTGTTATATTTTCTAAAACTGGGGCCTCATGCATGTTTGGAGTTCAACCATAGTAGCTGGTATTCCTGGTATTTGTTCCCATGAAAAAAATTTTAAGAAATTATGAAGGATTTTAGGGCTAGAAGTATCATGACTGGGCAGATTACGTCCCATTTGTGACCAACAAGACTCTTTGCAGGTAACTGTATTCAGTTCCTAATCACACAGTATTGTCAATGTGGTTGTTGTTGTTCAGTCACTCAGTTGTGTCCGACTCTTTGTGACCCCATGGACTGCAGCACGCCAGTCTTCTCTGTCCTTCACCAGCTCCTGGAGCTTGCTCAAACTCATGCCATCCAATCATCTTATTCTCTGTAGTTCTCTTCTTCTCCTGCCTTCAATCTTTCCCAGCATCAGGATATTGTCTAATGAGTCAGTTCCTCCCATCAGGTGGCCAAAGTATTGGAGCTTCAGCTTCAGCATTAGTCCTTCCAATGAATATTCAGGGCTGCTTTCCTTTAGGATTAACTGGTTTGAGCTCCTTGCAGTCCAAGGGACTCTCAAGAGTCCTCCCCAACACCACAGTTCAAAAGCATAAATTCTTCAGTGCTCAGCTTTCTTTATGGAAAACTCCCACATCCATACATGACCACTGGAAAAAACCATAGCCTTGACTAGATGGACCTTTGTTGACAAAGTAATGTCTCTGCTTTTTAATATGCTGTCTAGGTTAGTCATAACTTTCCTTCCAAGGAGTAAGCATCTTTTAATTTCATGGCTGCAATCACCATCTGCAGTGATTTTGGAACACAGAAAAATAAAGTCAGTCACTGTTTCCACTGTTTCCCTGTCTATTTGACATGAAGTGATGGGACACGATGCTATGATCTTAGTTTTCTGAATGTTGAGCTTTAAGCCAACTCTTTCACTCACCTCTTTCACTTTTATCAAGAGGCTCTTTAGTTCATCTTCACTTTCTGCCATAAGGGTGGTGTCATCTGCATATCTGAGGTTATTGATATTTCTTCCTCAATCTTGATTCAAGCTTGTGCTCCCTCCAGCCCAGCGTTTCTCATGATGTACTTTACGTATAAGTTAAATAAGCAGGGTGACAATATACAGCCTTGGTGTACTCCTTTTCCTATCTGGAACCAGTCTGTTGTTCCATGTCCAGTTCTAACTGTTGCTTCCTGACCTGCATATAGGTTTCTCAAGAGGCAGGTTAGGTGGTCTGGTATTCCCATCTCTTGAAGAATTTTTCCACAGCTTACTGTGATCCACACAGTCAAAGGCTTTGACATACTCAGTAAAGCAGAAATATATGTTTTTCTGGAGCTCTCTTGCTTTTTCGATGATCCAGTGGATGTTGGCAATTTGATCTCTGGTTCCTCTGCCTTTTGAAAATCCAGCTTGAACATCTGGAATCTC
The DNA here is from genome assembly GCF_001704415.2 of Capra hircus. Taxonomy (NCBI): domain Eukaryota; kingdom Metazoa; phylum Chordata; class Mammalia; order Artiodactyla; family Bovidae; genus Capra; species Capra hircus. The sequence goes on from NC_030820.1 coordinate 4,589,321, forward strand.
ATTGTTCACATATTGCTGAAGCCTGGCTTGGAGAATTTTGAGCATTGCTTTACTAGTGTGTGAGATGAGTGATTGTTTGGTAGTTTGAACATTCTTTGGCATTGCCTTTCTTTGGGATTGGAATGAAAACGGACATTTTTCAGTCCTGTGGCCACCGCTGAGTTTTCCATATTTGCTGGCATATTGAGTGCAGCACTTTCACAGCATCATCTTTTAGGATTTGAAATAGCTCAACTGGAATTCTATCACCTCCACTAACTTTACTCATAGCTTTATTCCTAAGGCCCATCTGACTTCACATTCCAGGATGTCTGGCTCTAGGTGAGCGTGAGTGATTACATCTTCCTGATTATCTGGGTTGTGAAGATCTTTTTTGTATAGGTCTTCTGTGTATTCTAGCCACTTCTTAATATCTTCTGCTTCTGTTGGGTCCATACCATTTCTGTCCTTTATTGTTCCCATCTTTGCATGAAATGTTCCCTTGGTATCTCTAATTTTCTTGAAGAGATCTCTAGACTTTCCCATTCTGTTGTTTTCCTCTATTTCTTTGCATTGATTGCTGAGGAAAGCTTTCTTATCTCTCCTTGCTATTCTTTGGAACTCTGCATTCAAACGGGTATATCTTTCCTTTTTTCCTTTGCCTTTCACCTCTCTTCTTTTCACACTTTACTGAACCAGAAATTATATTTCTCTAATAAAGTTGAGCAAGTCATGCTTGCTCTTCACAAGATGAAGAGGTCAAATAGGACAATCTTCAAGCTTCCTTTAGCTCTAAAATACTGTTATCATCATTATGTCAAGTGACTGGATGACGTACATGCCTCTTACCAGACGTTTATGCTCTGTGTGCACGCATGCTCAGTCACTGCAGTCGTGCCCGACTCTTTGTGACCCTATGGGCTGCAGCCCTCCAGGTGCCTCTGTCCATGGGATTCTCCAGGCAACAATACTGGAGGGGGCTACTATGTCCTCCTCCAGGGGATCTTCCTGATGCAGGGATCGAACCCACATCTCCTGTATTGAGCCTGGAAGGCTGCAAACCACCAGGGAAGTCCCTCCAGGTGACTGTTATACTAAGATTTGCTCAGCAGTGCCCTACAATGTAGTAAAAACATGGGCTATGGCCTTTGTTGGCCTCGATTTTAACACCAGCTCACCTTCTATGATCCCGAATACAGAGTAACTTCCCTAACTCTACTGAGTTTCTGTTTCTTCACCTACAAGGTGGAGATGTATAGGGATAAAATGAGATAATATATGCTAAACAACTAGCGTATACATATATACATATTTATATGTATATATACATATATATATACACATATTTATATATACCTCCTTTCTGATTGAGAAGTAATCTCAAGAAGGAATTTACAAATATTCTTCCTAGAATGGATTTTACAAACCTTAGGGATACAAGAGTTGAGAGCCTTTGGAGGATGAAACCAGCTACTCAGTAAGGATATGTATTCCAGGTGTTCTGGGTAGCTTCACCTCTCACAGGGGCTTTGAGGCACAGTCCAGGAAGGAAACTCTGAGACTGCTGGTTTCCTACTGAGTGATGCAGAGACCACGCCCCAGAGTGGGTTACAAACTAGATGATGCATTTGACAGAAAAGTTGAAATGGACCCAGGAAACTAATAGCTGCCTATGAAGTCAGCCATCATACTTCTGTGACACAGAAAGTGGACATAAGAAGTCCTTTCAGAAACTGAAAAAATCAACAAAATATACAGGAAAACGGCACAGGAAGAAGAGGTTTCTAAGAGACTTTCCCATGTCAGAAAAGAATACAAGTGAGCCCGTGCTAAGATTTGTGGGTGATCTGAAAGTATTTTTATTCTTCAGGTCCCTTGGGGACAACAAATCTCATAAGTGTACATTTGTTAATGGAGAACATAAGAATTCAATACATGGAAGGAAGGCAAGAAAGGGAGAGTCTTCACGAGCCATTGTAACCCTTCACTCCGCCAGGAACACAGATATAGAAATGATCACTTTAAGCATCAAAACACTAAGTCAAGCATAATAACTTGGAATCAACAGAATGAGAATGCTACAGCCTAAGAGAACTTCCTGGTAGGATAGAAGAAACTGCTGGGACTTCCCTGGTGGTTCAGTAGCTAAGACTCCATGCTCCCAATGCAGTGGACCTGGGTTCAATCCCTGGTAAGGGAAATAGATCCCTAAAGATCCTGCATGCTGCAACAAAGATTGAAGATTCCATGTGCTGCAACTAAGACCCAAAGCAGCCAAATAAATAAAAACAAATATTTAAACATTATAATTACAGTAGGAGAAACTACTGACTGCACCTAAGTCCTCTGTTTTAGTGTATTTTAGACCTTCCACTAAACTTCACTCTGCTTTTCCAGTTGACTAGACTAAACCAAGATCATGCAAACTTATACACGTTAGGGCCCAATTAAATGGGAGGGAAAAGTCTATGGCAGTTTCACTTACTTAGCATCTACTAAACGATGAGCAATTTGAACATGTTGTTCAATTTGTCACAAGTTTGCAATGTAAGGGATATAGCTCTGATTTTACATAATAGGACAATTATACCTCATTTGATGCTAGGAAAGATTGAAGGCGGAAGAGAAGAGGATGGCAGAGAATGAGATGGTTGGATGGCATCACCGACTCAATGGACATGGGTTTAAGTAAACTCTGGGAGCTGGTGATGGACAGGGAGGCCTGGCGTGCTGTAGTCCATGGGTCTCAAAGAGTCAGACACAACTGAGCGACTGAACTGATACTAATGCTGAAGCCAGTCAAAGGTAGATGAAAGAAGAGCCTTCGGCTGTGAGAATGTTCACCCCAAACGGTTGTTAGCCAAACTCTTCCCATTGTTCAATGACAAGAGCCACCTTCTGGCAAAAAGCTTTTTCCAAAAGTTTTATGTAATCTCGTCCAGGTGAACCCTGGAGACTGGAAGGATTGTAGATCCGGGTAATGGTGAATTAAATAACAGCAAAAAGAGCTGAGACATTCACTTTGTCTTCCACATTGGTTTTTGCTTGCTGAGGCTTGAAAGGAAACCACTGCCATTGAATGAAGCTGTTTGCTCAAATGTGCTTATCAGGCTTACACAAGAGCTCTTGCCCAAAGAATCAGACTGGAGTGAAGGAGAAACAGTCTTGATGATTTCCTGCTCTACCATCTTAGCATCACAGTAAAAGCCGTTATCAGCACAGCTGAGTTTTGATTTCCATGGATGAGGAGGCAGCAGAATGAAAACGGATTTTAAAATCAGACATCTTTTTCTTTTTCTAAATCATAGGCCTGCCTGTGTCAGAGCATAATTTTCACAAACTTAAGAACATTGATTTGATAAAATATATAGTGAGCAGGTGTCAAAATTTTCTCTAACTTATTAATGGGGAAACCAGCAAGGTGGCAAAGATGGTTCAGAGAAACTTTGAGAGGCTGAGGATATATAGATACTGAAGGAACACTGAAATAGAATTGTTAGCTTAGATGCAAAACTGGCTCCTGGCCCACAGGTAAAAGACTAAAATCTTTGGAGGTTTTTTGTTTTTTGTTATTTGTTTTTTGTTTTTTTTTTTTCAAAACACAAAGCATTTGCATCTCTATCAGACAAAGCCCTCTGAATTAACAAGTAGCTTCAAGTCTGGTCCCTAATCAGTTCAGTTCAGTTCAGTCACTCAATCGTGTGTGACTCTTTGTGACCCTATGAATCGCAGCACGCCAGGCCTCCCTGTCCATCACCAACTCCTGGAGCTCACTCAGACTCACGTCCATCGAGTCAGTGATGCCATCCAGCCATCTCATCCTCTGTCATCCCCTTCTCCTCCTGCCGCCAATCCCTCCCAGCATCACAGTCTTTTCCAATGAGTCAACTCTTCACATGAGGTGGCCAAAGTACTGGAGTTTCAGCTTTAGCATCATTCCCTCCAAAGAACACCCAGGGCTGATCTCCTTCAGAATGGACTGGTTGGATCTCCTTGCAGTCCAAGGGACTCTCAAGAGTCTTCTCCAACACCACAGTTCAAAAGCATTAATTCTTCAGTGCTCTGCCTTCTTCACAGTCCAGTAGTGAACAGTAATGAAAACAGAGGTCAACAGGCTTTTTCTGTAATGTGCCAGATAGTAAATATTTGAGACTTGTTGGCCAAATGGATATCTGTGGCAACTATTCAAATCTGCCATTGTAGCAAGAAAACGGTCATAAACAATAGGTTAAGTGAATGAATAGGGTTGTGTTCCAATAAAGCTTTATATACACAAACATGCGATGGGTCAGGTTTAGCTGGTAGGCAGAATTTGCCAATCTGCCTTTAGAGAATTAAATAATCCTGGGTTGCATATTAGACAATGTTGCCATAGGATTTTGAAAGAATATGCAGTGATCTTTAGTTTTATGTCCAAGGTTTGGGTAACTTTTCTTAGACCATAGTGTCTAGTTCATAGCCAAAATACTCATTTTCTTAACTTTCATTTCTTCCTTTGTTGAATGGAGATAATTTTCAGGAGTCCTTGGGCTATTGTAAGCATTAACTGGATTAGTTTTTGAAAGATATTTATTCCTTCCAACCTCCATTTTATTCTTATTCTCAGTAGAAAAAATGAGAGATGATTCTCACATTGTCTCTTACGAAGTCTATTTGGCAAAATAAAGCTCTTTGCTTAAGCTGGAGGCAGAGACCAACTGGCTGAAATACTAGGAGTCTCAGGGAGCAAAGAACAGCTTGTCCACAACTTTTCTCTTTCTTAGCCCAACGTAGTTCTGCCTGTGATATTCAATTTGGTGGAGAATTATTTGGCTCAGCCAATTCAAACGTGGCCTCAGTTACCACTTGGTCTCCTTGTCCAGATAGGACTAGAGCTATAAGAACAGCCCTGGAGAATGAAAGAGCAGCCAGTGGTTCAGGGGTTCTTATAAAACAGAAAGCTGCCAAGTCCACTCATCCCCTTATTTCGCCAACTCTGAGTGAGGTTAACCAGTACCAGTGATAAGCTTGAGTGACTAGCACATGGATGAGGGTGAGGGTCATGCCGACAGTGATAAGGAAGGTTGAACTGGTTTATCCTAGAAAGATAATAAACCCTTGGAGCTTTTAGAGAGAAATATATCTACTTACTTAGGAAGATTTTTATCACACAATTCCCTGGACAATGAATTCAACCATGATGGGAGATGGATCTGTGAGGAATTGAGAAAGGAGGATTGGGAAAGAAAATTTGACCAATGGTACAGTTATACCAGGGGTCTCAGCTGACCCAGTGGGTAACTCTTGTGCTAGGATGGTCTTCTAAGTTGTCCCAAAAAAGGCAAGGAGGCCAGACCCTGTGTCCCTGTATGAATCAGTCATACTCTGGAGAGGCAATTCCCTACAGCTGGAGGAAATTCCAATGAAGGAGGAAAGCTATGAATCATCAGCATCTATTGTTCCCAGTGCCTAGGGGGTGGGTACATTGCTCCTAGGGAGTAGCCACTCTGCCCATTCCTTGTTGATGGACCATCACATTTGTTCCATTACATTTCAACTGTGGAGCTAAAGAGAAAGTACATTGATTCATGCTAATTGTTGATGCTGACTACAGCTTAACCTGGCTGTGCTTATAACTCTTAGGTACCCTGGGCTTCTCCAGTGGCTCAGATGGCAAAGAATCCATGTGCATTGTGGGAGAACTGGGTTCTATCTCTGGGTTGGGAAGATCCCCTGGAGGAGGGTATGACAACCCACTCCAACCCGAGGGATCCTTCCCACGAGAATCCTCCCTGGACAGAGGAGCCTGATGGGCTACAGTCCACAGGGTCGCAAAGAGTTGGACATGACTGAGAGATTAAGCACAGCATTACTTACCCATCACTGTACAACAAATTACCTGAAAACAGTAGCATAAAACAACAAACATGTATTATAGTTTCGCTGAGTCAGAAATCCAAGCATGACTTAATCTGGGTGCTTTTGACTCAGAGTTTCTCATGAAGCTGCTGTCAAGGTGTAGGCAGGGGATGCTGTCATCTCAGAGCTTGGTGGCTGTGGGTCTGCTTCCAGGCTCACTCACATATGTGCAGGTAAAATGTCCTTGCTGGCTGTTGGCTGGATTCATCAGCTGCTTTTTCTATAGGTCTGTATCTAGGACTACTGGCAACACAGCAGTGTGCTGTCCTGAGAGCAAAGATCTGAGGAAGAGAGGAAAAGGAGAGACAGACAGACAGAGAAAGATTGAGAAAGTGAGAGAGACAAAGGGAAAGATGGAGGGGACTCACAGCCAAGATCAAAGCCTTTGTATAATCTAGTCCTGTAAAAGATATCCCATAAAATATGTCTGGCCCACATTTTAGTAGAGGAGATCTGTACAGGGCTTGAATGCCAGGAGGTGAGGGCCATCGGGAACTATTTTAGGTGCTGCCTACCATATATGGGATTAAAAACATTTTCAAAGAGAAATTCTTCAGACTATCCCCCAAACAATTAATCAGATATACCTATAGAAATTTAAAGGCAAAAACCACCACAGAAACCACACTGTGCTTGTATCAGAATGATATCCAACTTATAGACATTCAGTAACTTAAAAATGCACACACGTAAGTGCCACTGGGTGCATGGGATAAGTAAGGAAATTGAAAACAACTCTTAAGAAATTTGATATTGCTTAACATCCAAATGCATCCACACAGTACTCATGAAGTAGATATAGAACAAAAGTACTGGAACAAATATATTTAAAATAAAAATAATTAGACCAAAAATGATTTCAAAATTGATGAGAGGTATGGGAGAAAATGTCCTTCACTGCAGGACTTAAGAAGCCCTGGTAGAGCTGATTTCACATCCTTGCCAGATGGATGATTACTGGGCAAAGGAGTTGGCTTAGACTGTGAGGAGAAAAATAGTAGGCTCTGAGTCAGGATCTGTATTCTTAGCTGTGCCTCTTACCATTCTTAAGAGGAACTGGAGTTCCCTTCCAGCCTGAATTTGTGCCCTGATCTGCAAAAAAAGTGAATGAACTGGAAGGTCCCTTTGAAGCCTAAAGAACTTTCATTGTAGTCTTGTGCTTTCAGACAAATTAAATTATTAGGAATTTTTTGTATGATTTCTACACTTCTATCCAGAAATCTGCCACCTGCAACTATGAAGAGTCCACCCAAGTTCACTTACTTATATAAAAATAGTCCATCTAATTGGACTGTTTGAGAAAACCCAGGTCCCTCAGCTTGGATGCATGTTACTATACCGCTGTCTTAATGACCCTCACTCCCTTGTCATGGCTTCTTGCTGCTGCTACTGCTAAGTCACTTTAGTCGTGTCCGACTCTGTGCAACCCCATAGATGGCCTCCTACCAGGCTCCTCCATCCCTGAGATTCTCCAGGCAAGAACAGTGGAGTGGGCTGCCATTTTCTTCTCCAATGCAGGAAAGTGAAAAGTGAAAGTGAAGTCGCTCAGTCGTGTCTGACTCCGAAAAATGGCTTCTTAAATGACTCCAAATAATATGGGAGAGTCTGTACAGACCAAGAGAGAGCATAGAGTGATGGTCATCTCCATAACAATAATATGAGCGATTTTCTCTAAGAAATGCAAGTTTAATAAAATTACTCTAAGTTTTAAAAATTCTTTATTCAAAAATACTTTTATACTTAATATTGCTTTACAAATTTACTATTGCAGCTTTTCAGTTAGTTTGGTCACTAAACGTCTGGGATAAATTAATGTCAACATAGTGAATTTTTCATGCATTTTTGCCCATACCAACTTCTCTGCAAGACTGCAAATTTCTTAAGGGCATTATCTACACTACTTCCAATATGCATGCTCCATAACTCCATCGCTAACTCCATAGCTAGAGTTCTTTTTCCACTTTGCTTTCCTCACATAGTAAATAAAGATTGCTCTGGGAAACATACTAAATTAACATGGTACTGAGGCTATGTCCTTCAAATTAAATGCTGTCATCTACTTTAAGTTCCAGTGGTTTAAATAGGTTTGCCCACTGATTCTGTGGCATTGGCTTTGAATACTGCAAAATATCCTAGGGGGCCTAAACATCTGCCAGCAAGACTCCTGGGTGGTTGGTACAGATGCCATCTTACAGGTTCCTTAGATGTGGATATTTTTTTAGGTCGACAGGAGTCTTCTGTGTATATGCAACATAATCCAGGGATGCCTAATGCTAATTATTGTAATAATAACAGTCAGTCATGCATGACTTCTCTACACCAATACCAGACATAGACCTTTATGCTGACTTCTCTTAAACATATCTAGCTGGTTTCCATCAGTTATTCTAATCTATGAAAGACATTTTGACTCATAATTCTACTGACAGCTTAACTCTCCCTCCAAGTCTTTATAGTTTACAAATCTCATAAATGTACTTGCTAAATCTGAATTTTATTTATTTATTTATGGCTGCATCAGGTCTCAGTTGTGGCACTTGGGCTTAGTTACCCCACAGCAAGATCCCCACAGAGGATCAAACTCATGTGCCCTGCATTGGAAAGTGGATTTTTAACCACTGGACCACCAGGGAAGTCTCTTAAATCTATATTATTTATTGATGTAAAGTGTAAGATGTCTCAGCTTTGAGCCACATGTAGTCAATCCCAGCCTTTCTTTGGGATTGGAATGAAAACTGAGCTTTCCAGTTCTGTGGCCACTGCTGAGTTTTCCAAATTTGCTGACATATCGAGGGCAGCAGTTTCACAGCATCAGTATTTATGGTTTGAAATAGCTCAGCTGGAATTCAATCACCTCCACTAGCATTGTTCATAGTGATGCTTCCTAAGGCCCACTTGACTTCACTCTCCAGGATGTATGGCTCTAGGTGAGTGATCACACCTTCATGGTTATTTGGGTCATTAAAATATTTTTGTATAGTTCTTCTATGTATTATTGCCACCTTTTTTTAATATCTTCTGCTTCTGTTAGGTCCATAACATTTCTGTCCTTTATTGTGCCCATCTTTACATGAAATGTTTCCTTGGTATCTCGAATTTTCTTGAAGATATCTCTAGTTTTTCCCATTCAATTGCTTTCCTCTATTTTTGGCAATGTTCACTTAGGAAGGCTTTCTTATCTTTCCTTCTTATTTTTTTGAACTCTGTGTTCAGATGGATATATCTTTCCTTTTCTCCTTTGCCTTTAGCTTCTCTTTTGTCAGTTATTTGTAAGACCTCCTCAGACAACCATTTTGACTTTTTTCATTTCTTTTTCTTGGGGAAGATCCTGATCACCACCTCCTGTACAGTGTTATGAACCTCCACCCATAGTTCATAGTTTGCCAATATCAGCAAACTCCAATCAAATAGAAAATAAATATTTTTCCTACAAAATATTCTGATAGGCAATGATCAATGTCAGAGACCAGAAATGTCCTCAAGCATTTCATTCAGGTTAGCACTGAGCCATACATCAGTGTACTCCTCAACTAACTCTATATTCATACAACTGAAAGCTCATCTGTCTCAGATTTAGCTAAATCTCCCATACACACATATTGTGTAATCTTGTCAAATGTCTTTAAAGAAGTCAAGATGCACTGCCTTGTAAAGTGAAGTGAAGTGAAGTCACTCAGTCGTGTCCAACTCTTTGTGACCCCGTGGACTGTAGCCCATCAGGTTCCTCCGTCCATGGGATTCTCCAGGCAAGAATATTGGAGTGGGTTGCCATTTCCTTCTCCAGGGGAATCTTCCCGACCCAGGGATCGAACCCAGGTCTCCTGCATTGCGGGCAGACACTTTAACCACGACTCCTCTATAAACAACAAATTTGAAATGACTCATTCTTTGTTGACTGAGTTTCAATGGCAGCATGGGTAGAGTTTATATTTCAAAATCAAGTTATTACCTAATTTTTCTTTGTCAATATTGAGGTTGATTATGGGGCATACATTATTGGGAATAGTATATATAATGCCCTTTAGGGATCTGCAGTGTTGCAGAGAGTTGGTATGGGCAAAAATGCATGACATGTCAGATAGAAAAATACAAACCCTAGACTACGGGAAATAAGATAGTGAAGAGATTTTTTTCTGCATTAATCATCAGAGGAAACTTCCTCATAGAGATTGTAATTAGTCTGTGTGTGTGTGTTCTGTGTGTGTGTTAGTTTGAGGTTCCCCAAAAGTAGTGCCTGATACGGGTGAGTCAAATGCAAGTAGCTTATTTGGAAGACACCAGTAAGAAGGTAGAGAGGTCAGGCAGGAAGGGAGCCATCAACAAAAAGTAGATAATAAGATGATTGGCCCAGTGGGCAGCTGACATCCCATGGGAAGCCCTGGGAAACCATGTTGGACTAACTCTCTCCAAAGGATGAGGAAGCTGTGGTTTTTGTACACCATTCCTGACACCCATAGGTTGAGGCTGCTCCTGAAAGAGGAGGTATTAATTCTCTGACACTTTCTGCCTGCCTGTGCAAGGTCGGGACAGGCTTCATGACCACAGAGAGCCCTCAGGCACAGAGAAGCAAGTACCAACAGTTGGAAGAGGAGCCAGTGAGCATGAAATAACAAAGGAAATGAGGGGGAACGCCATACACTGTATGTGTTGCATGTATGTGTGTGTGTGTGTGCATACGCACGTCCACACACAAACAAACGAGTACAGATAGAGAAGACCTTTTAGGCCAAGAGAAGAACAGTTTAGCAGGAGCAAAGTATACATAAAAGGATGGAAGAGAAATTAGGTGATAAGAGTGCATTAAAATCGCCTTTCCAACCAGTGAGACTGCTCTAACAGTTTGCTATTTCCACAGTGAGATTGATTACAGATTTCCTCATCAATGTGGCAAATTTCTGGTTGTTCCTGCTTAAAATGAAATAATGAAGCTAGAACAGATAAGGCAGTCAAGATTTCCCATCCATTTCCCCATCCTGTATGGAATTTTGGCTGTCCAAGGAAAATGTCTTCATTGGAAGTCACTCTGCTTCTCTCTTGGACTCATCTGGAAAGGTAAAATACTGTCAGTAAGGAAGGCAATCTGGTTATGTCTGCTCAAATATGGATCCCTAATGCCCTCTGGTACTCACACTCTTTTACACTTAAACCCCAGTGTACTTTAAAATCTAGAGTTTAAAACCCCAGAGTCGATATCCAATAAGCTCTTTGCTCTTTGATAACAGAAAGTGCTACTTTCCTAAGACGTTAAAATAATAAGCCTTCATTCTACTTGGAGAATATTCATTTTAATTTATTTTTAAAAAAGCCTCTGCAGTTAAAATTCTATATATTCATGTGTATATTTTGAAAATACTTTTAAACTAGATTGCCTGCATATGAAAACCAAAATTTATAAACCACTGATAAAACATTGACTCTAAGTATATTTTTATTAGAGTGCTTTCATATTAAGCTTTTGGTTTAGAGTGATCCATAATATACAGCAAATTAGGTCGTTCTTTGAGAGGGTTGGAGCTTAAGATAAGAGAGGGCCTGATGAATGCAGTGATCCAGGAAGATGACCGGTGGGAACAAGTAGTAGGTAGGTAGCACCCCAACTAGCAATTTTTAAAAATCCAGCACCTTTTGAAAATAATATTTCTTAAAATTATCCTCACGATGCCAGGACTGACAGATTTAGAGGTGATCCTTTCCAGCAGTAAGCCACATTTTCTCTTTCTACCCTCAATGTTCATCTCATCTGTGGTTTTTCTGAGAAATCTCATCTTTGACATCATGTTTTCTCATTTGTATCTGCTGCTAACCTTCAATGGGCAGTATATTTTAAATATAAATTTAATATAGTAAAATCATCACACACCTCAAGCCCTTCAGGGCCTTCCTGTCAGCAAAAATATCTATAAGCTATTTTAATTTTAATGAATAATGTCGTTCTTAATTTAGTTTCTGGAATCCATAATCAAATGAGGAAAATATGAGCTATAGGGATGTCTTTATTATATTAAACCTACTGAATTCTCAGAACTGTACATATTCTGGCATTATATTCTTTATTTCTAGTTTGCAAGTATATTTTTAATGGCATGATTGTGTATTAGTCAGAGAGGTTTGTTAAAGTCCAGTAACAAACAAACCCCCTTCTCTCAGAAGCTTAACATGATAGTGGTCCTCTTACTCATACAGAGCTCACTGCTGATCTAGCAGCACTCCCAGAAATCACTTTTCCAAGCAGTGATGCAGGGTTTCAGACTATTTGTTTACAGCTTGTTGTTATGCAGCCTGTAAGATGTTATCCTCCTGGATCACTGGGGAGACAGCTGGAAGACACCCCAGAACTATCCACGTTTCCTTCATCTCTGTACTACCAGAATCCACTAAGATTTAGTACTTAATAAGCACTGAAGGAAAGCTTGGTTCTGTTGATGTAGACAGTCCTCATTTATATTTTAATCAGATTTTTTGAAAGGGTCAAAAGGAATGACTTAATTGTATCAAATACATTGTCCTTTGACTTAAGTAACTTCAGCTCAGTCACTCAGTTGTGTCCAACACTGCGATCCTATGGACTGCAGCATGCAAGGCTTCCCCATCCTTCACCAACTTGTGGAGCTTGCTCAAACTCATGTCCATTGAGTCGGTGATGCCATCCAACCGTCTCATCCTCTGTCATCGCTTTCTCCTCCTGCCTTCAATCTTTCCCAGCATCAGGGATCAGGGTCTCTTAAAAGGAGTCAGTTCTTCACATTAAGCGGCCAAAGTATTAGAGTTTAGGTTTCAGCATCAGTCCCTCCAATGAATATTCAGGACTGATTTCCTTTAGGATTGACTGGTTGGAACTCCTTGCAGTCCAAGGGACTCTTCAAGAGTTTTCTTCAACACCACAGTTCAAAAGCATCAATTCTTCAGTGCTCAGTTTTCTATATAGTCCAACTCTCACATCCATACGATCGCTGGAAAAAACAGAGCTTTGACTAGATGGACATTAGTCAGCAAAGCAATGTCTCTGCTTTTTAATATGCTGTCTAGGTTGGCCATAGCTTTTATTCCAAAGAGCCAGCATCTTTTAATTTCATGGCTGCAGTCACCATCTGCAGTGATTTTGGAGCCCCCCAAAATAAAGTCTGTCACTGTTTCCACTATTTCCCCATCTATTTGCCATGAAGTGATGGGACTGGATGCCAAGATCTTCATTTCTTGAATGTTGAGTTTTAAGCCAGGTTTTTCACTCTCCTCTTTCACTTTCATCAAGAGGCTCTTTAGTTCTTCTTCGCTTTCTGCCATAAGGTTGGTGTCATCTGTGTATCTGAGGTTATTGATATTTCTCTCGGCAATCTTGATTCCAGCTTGTGCTTCAACCAGCCTGGCATTTCTCATGATGTACTCTGCATATAAGTTAAATTAGCAAGGTAAAAATATGCAGCCTTGATGTAGTCCTTTCCCAATTTGGAACCAATCCATTATTCGATGTCTGGTGCTAAACGTTGCTTCTTGACCTGCATACAGGTTTCTCAAACGTCACCTGCCGGGAGCCAGCATGGGAGATCCCACCCATGACAAGGTCATGCGGAGAGGCCTGATGGGCAAGGCGAGTCAGGCTTCAGGGGTTCCCCCTGGGTTTTCCTGAACATCTACCCCCCAAAACCAGAGTCTGTCTGCCTTATTGTACTGTGCTTTCCACTCTTCTGCCTCTAAAAGGAATTAACTTAGGGCTCCAGTTAACAGTCTCCTGCATATAAAAGGAATGTCTCCGCTTAAACCCCTTTGATGGCTTTCTAACTTATCTGACCTGTCTGCTGTTTACAGCCCCCAACCGTGAGAGGCATGAAGCTTAAAATATCTTAAAGATACAGAGGCTTTTGGAGCTAAGAATTAGTTTGGTGAAGGGTTCCACAGTTGACTTAATGTTTGCTGCCAGGCTTCCATATCCTTTATCTTTTAGGCACCTGGGAGGATATTAATCAATGTAAATGGGATGCAGAAATAGGAATATAGTAGTTTTGATGATAGCAATACTAGACTTTTGAGTTAATTAATTTTCTCTTTGTTATAAATCACTGTACTCCTTTTTCCGTGTTATAAATTGTTGTATCCTTGCTATGTAAGAATGTAACTTTATTTAGTGCTTTCTGAGAGTGGCACCAGACTTTGGGAAGAACAATACTGTTAAGGCAAATAAGTCTTCTGGTTGACAAACCCTTAACAGAAAAGGGCTGTAAAATGTTAATTGGCCTTCTGGCCAGAAGATGATGTAAATCACCTAAGACTTATGTATACAACTAGGTATGCAGAGAGAAAGCCTGGTCTCGATAAGAGTCAGGGCGGTTGACACTGCATAATTTTGTATTATCCATTGATCTCTATGTAAAATCAGAAGTATATAAGGCCTTTCTGGACAATAGAGGATGGGCCAGTCACTGGACTGGTTTCCCCCATGTCTTCTTTACTCTATTTTCTGGCTGAATTCCCATCTGGGGCATGGAGGCTTGCCATGTCTACTTACTTGCCCCGGCTTCTAAGATCCGTGAGAGAAGGAGCCCAAGGAGGGGCACCCTCCGCTATTCAAATGGGCGCCGGTGGCCTAATGTAGATGGTGCAAATCTCTTGTCCTGAGATTTTATTAGTTCTCCACGTAAACCAAGTTACTCAGCCTCTTTTCTGCACTAAATTTTCCTACTGTGCATTTCCTCTTAATTTCTTTTGTATTTCTAAATAAATAAGGTTTTCCTCTCCTACTCCATGTCCCCTTCAAGTTACCCTGGATCCGCTGGCGCTGGACCCCAGCAGTCACCAGTCTTAACTTAAAAGTCACCAACCTTTCAGCTCTTACCTTCCCACTCCTCTTGTTCCCCCACTACTGCCAACCCAGTCTACATGACTGCTGAAGCTCCAGACACCCCTAACATGTATCTCTGCTCCTGTATTTCCGTAACATGTATCCAGGACATGGATTTAGGAAATCACGTCAACTTTCCCAGCAAATCACCCTGCACGTTGTGGTTTGTGCTGATTCTGTGATATTCCACTGAGACAACTAACAGGATCTCATTAAGCAAAATGTGCAGTGTTCTGGTGAGACTGACTATGTCTGTGACTCAAGAGCACAATCCTGCAGCAGTTTGTAAGTTCCTACCTGCAAAGTAAGAATAGAAGCTACATGAAAACAGGGACCATATTTGTTTCCTCCTGTAAGTTTTCACCAAGAATCTCTGCACAGATGCAGGAGAGCAAAGAAAAACCGAAAATAGTAAGAAGACCTCTTCTGAGAAATATTTGCAGAACTCCATTCCCTTGATTACATTGCACACCTATTCTTTACAAACTGTAACAAGAATAAGGTGGAACTTCTTCAGCAGTCCAGTAGCTAACAGTCCACCTTCTAGCACATGGGACATAGGTTTGACCCCTGGTTGGGGAATTGGGAACCCACGTGCTGTGAGGCAGCTGGGCTGGAGGGCCACAACTAGAGATCCTGTGTGGTGCAACTACTGAGCCTCACGCTGCAGTAAAGAGCCCACGTGCCACCATGAGGATCTGGTGCAGCCCAAACTAAATGAATAAAAACATATTTTTCAAAAAAGAAAAGAAATGGATAAGGCAAGATCCTCCCATCCCTGGACTCACAATCAGACAGTGTGAGGTTACAAAGGAGAGGAACAGACCAGCAACATACATTGAGCTACAAGATAAATAGTCCTCTAAGAGACCGATACGGAGGTGTGAGTATGCAAGGGAAAAGGAAACTACTGACTCATCCTCTCATGTTCCATAACAGCTACTGGCAAGTTGGTTTTTTAGTGAACCTTGATAAATTTGGAAAGATAGTCAAGTACTGAGCAAGACACAATTTGTAATTCTTGGCACATGTTGTGTTGTTGGCTCCTTGGGTCTGGGATGGTATTGAGAAGGGAAGTATCTGTAAACAGAGTGAATAATGAGTAACCATAATATATTCTCTGTTAGTTTTACATCAGATGTTTGGAATGTTGGCACTAATAAAAGCTAATTTAATTTTGATTCTCTTTTGAACCTATGATGTTATAGTGCAGACCCCTCTCAAACTAGCCATATTCCTAACGATGAAAATTGGGTGTTGGTGTAATAATTAACCTAGTGTTGTGCTTTTGATACCTCTCTTTTAATTAACAAATTCTTTGAAGTTTGCTGGCAATGTTTTATTTTATGAAAAGGCCAATAATGGTAATAAAAAGGTACCCATGTGAAATTGGCCACCCAGTCTTAAAGCTTTTCATCTTTGAATTGATTTGCACATCTCAACCTATTATGGAGGTGGACAGATATTATTATACCCATTTCACAGATGAGGAAATTGAAACTGAGAGCTTTGGAGATTTGCCCAAGCTGGCAAGAATGACTCCCACACCAAGACTCTAAAGGCACTCCAGTCATAATAATCACAGTGGTTCAGTTCTCATGACACAACTTCTTTCAAGCTGGGTATTACTGGTACTTGGGGCCAGATAATTCTTGATTTTGGGGGCCCTCTCCTGAGTATTGGAGGATGTTTAGCAGCTTCCTAGGCCTCTATACTTAGGTGCCAGTAGTGGTCTCCCAGTTGTGACAACCATAAATACCCCCTGAAGGACAAAATTCCCCCTGCTTGAGAACCATGGGCCACCTGAGAATCAGGATTCATGACAAATGAGTTTTGCTACACAGCTTCCTCTCTACTGAATCCAGACTGAATCCTCAATTTCTTTAAAAAAAATTATAAAAATCTACAGTGAATTTTGGGCTTCCCTGGTGGCTCAGATAGTAAAGAATCTGCCTGCAATTCAGGAGACCCAGGTTCGATCACTGGGTCAGGAAGATCCCCTGGAGAAGAGAATGGTTACCCACTCCAGCATTCTTGGCTTAGAGAATCCCATGGACAAGAAGAGCCTGATGAGCTACAGTCCTTGGGGTCGCGAAGCGTCAGACATGACTGAATGACTAACACTTTCACAGTTTCAGGGTGAATTTACCTCACTATGAGCTGATGTCAGCAGCTTGCAGGTTACTGACTGCACAGTGAGAAGGCAAGCTGCCTGAGAACAGGAGTCAAGTCCATTTTCTTCAAGAACTCTTTGTTCAGTGAATGAAAAAGTGGAACGCTGGTGCTGACAAGGGCCATCACATTCTACACAATTTCAATCTCCAGCCATCTATATTTTAGGAGTTAAAAGCCTCTTCTTGCAGGTGAGGCCAAGTTTAGAGAAATTAAATAACTACTATAACAGTTACCAGAGAAGGCAGTGGCAACCCACTCCAGCACTCTTGCCTGAAAAATCCTATGGATGGAGGAGCCTGGCAGGCTGCAGTCCATGGGATCGCTGAGTCAGACATGACTGAGTGACTTCAGTTTCACTTTTCACTTTCCTGCATTGGAGAAGGAAATGGCAACCCACTCCAGAGTTCTTGCCTGGAGAATCCCAGGGACGGGGGAGCCTGGTGGGCTGCCGTCTATGGGGTTGCCCAGAGTTGGACACGACTGAAGCGACTTAGCAGCAGCAGCGGAACAATTACAGGGGCTTCCCTGATGGTTCAGTGGCAAAGAATCACCTGCTAACATAGCAGACCTGGGTTCAATCCCCGGGTTTTAAAGATCCCCTAGAGAAGAAAGTGGCAAGCCACTCCAGTATTCTTGCCTAGGAAATCCCACGTACAGAAGAGCCTGGTGGGCCACAGTCCATGTGGTCACAAAAGAGTCAGACAGAAGAGCACCTAAACAACAATAACAAGTTGTCAGCCTGGATTTAGTTCCCAGATCAATCTGATTAGAAAGCCTTTACGGATTCTTTCACACCATTGTCCGTTCACATGTAGTTTCATGTAACTATTAGATGAAATAAAGTTAACTGGTCAAGATTAGCGCTGTCTTTCTAATGACTCAGAATGGAATGGAATAAGAAAAGGATAGAATATATCGAGTTATGTGTAACTAGGTCAACGTATTGTTAGATTAAACTTTTCTTTCAGTTTGGGAGTGTGTTAGTAGTTCATAGTGCAAAATACACGTCTTTCCTTGTATGTCAGAAACATTAGAAAAACACTGCCATATTACCTATTCTTTGTCTTCTAATGGCTAGAAAATGTCTTACTGGCAGTCTCAAATTAATTCATTTTCTTAAATTGGAGGTTTTTTCTACTAGTCCAGCCTACTTATCACTGACTAGCTGGTATCCTGTGCTGATATTAAATATGGGGGAAGTTGAAGAATGACATCCTGTTTTTAGGGCTATTCTGCATTCTTCCAGAATAGGAGGGTATTTTCTCTCTTTTTTTTTAACTGTTTAATATGGTTTTTTTTTTTTTTTTTTACAACTGTCCTTATTTCACCTTTTTCTGTTGTTTTGGAGATCTGTCTATAACAACAAATCCAAATGTATTGCCTTTCTTGGACTGTAGCACATCATTCCACTATACAGATAGTCTCAGCATATGACCATTCCACAGCTTCTCTTTTTTTCCCCTTTGCCTCTTTTCCTCTCCTTCCTCTTCCTCCCCTCTTCTCTTGGCCTCCGCCTGGTCCTCCCACCCCTTCCCCACAGCCCTCCCCCTCTTCTCCTCTGTCTTAGGGTTTCACTTCAGTAGTTTCACCTCCTTCTTCTTCATTCTCTCTCTCTCTCTCTCACCATCATTGTGCTCCTGTAGATACAGAAGTATACCTAAGACAACATTTAGAGCAATTTGGTGGAACTAAGGACACCTGTTTTAATTTTCACGGATGTTGCTAAGTTAATTTTCAAAGAAATCATAACAATTCATTTTTACACTTATTTTTTGAAAGTGTATTTTTCCCATAGCCTCACTAACAGTGTATAATTAAAACTTCAAGCATCATTTTCCCATTTTTAAGATAGGAAATCATATCTTGTTGTTAATTTATTTTGCATTTTTTAATTACATATAAAATTGAATATCATTTCATATATTGCAAACCCTTTTTCTTTCCTGCTCATGTCTTCACTTCACCTTTTCTATTTATTTGATATTTTTCTTATTGATTAATAAAACTTCCTTACTTATTGAGGCCACTAGTTCCTACAATATGCATTACAAATATTTCCCCTGCTTACGATCTCTATTTTGCCTTTGCTCTTCAAATAGTGAAATCTTGATTCAGTTCAGTTCAGTCGCTCAGTCGTGTCTGACTCTTTGTGACCCCATGAACTGCAGCACGCCAGGCCTCCCTGTCCATCACCAACTCCCGGAGTTCACTCAAACTCACGTCCATCGAGTTGGTGATGCTATCCAGCCATCTCATCCTCTGTCGTCCCCTTCTCCTCCTGCCCCTAATCCCTCCCAGCATCACAGTCTTTTCCAATGAGTCAACTCTTCGCATGAGGTGGCCAAAGTACTGGAGTTTCAGCTTTAGCATCAGTCCTTCCAAAGAACACCCAGGGCTGATCTCCTTCAGAATGGACTGGTTGGATCTCCTTGCAGTTCAAGAGACTCTCAAGAGTCTTCTCCAACACGACAGTTCAAAAGCATCAATTCTTCAGTGCTCAGCTTTCTTCACAGTCCAACTCTCACATGCATACATGACCACTGGAAAAACCATAGCCTTGACTAGACGCACCTTTGTTGGCAAAGTAATGTCTCTGCTTTTCAATATGCTATCTAGGTTGATCATGATTTTTCTTCCAAGGAGTAAGTGTCTTTTAATTTCATGGCTGCAGTCACCATCTGCAGTGATTTTGGAGCCCCCCAAAAATAAAGTCTGACACTGTTTCCTCTGTTTCCCCATCTATTTCCCATGAAGCAATGGGACCAGATGCCATGATCTTCATAATTATATAAATTTGTCACTATAAATTATAGTACATATTACCAATATTCTCTTCTAGAACTTTATTTTTAATTACATTAAATAATCAAGTAAGGTGCAATTTATAAAGGGATAAAGCGAAAAGGAAATCCAACTTTGTTTTAAGAAAGACAAACTGGTGTTCCCAGAAATTTTTATTAAATAATCTGACACTTTTTTTTTTTACCATTTTCAAATGTCTCCTTTGATATGTTTTCAAATACCATGTGTATTTTGCATAATTCCTAGACTTTATCATTTTCTATTGATCAGAACATGTTACTGTCAGAATGTCATTTTGAAAAAAGAATTAATTATTGCTTTCACTGTGATTTGAATTTACTCACATGGATTTGAATCCATAAACAGATGAAAGTTCATTAAAAGTTGGGGAGTGTCATCTCTGATGGTCTTGAGAAGTGAACTTTTAAAAGTTTAACTCCTATAGAAACTGATTTTTCTTCGGGATCTTCCACTTACTGCTTTATAGTTTTCTCTCTGTGTATTATGCATCTGAACAGAAAGGTTGTTGGTTGGCTTGCCACATCTTCATTCGCTTCCTTAATAAACATATTCTAAGACCCTACCATATATAGACACTGTTGTAATTCCTGGGCCTACAACACTGAACAATTAAAATGGATCTTACAATAATCTTGCAGTGGGTAGAGATAGAGCTCTGGTGTAGAAAATAACAGAATTCAGGTGTACCAAAACCTATGTTGGAAAGGTCAACGTTTAGATAAAGAACAGCTGAGATGAAGCCAGCTGAGACAGTGTCAGCCAGGAAGGAGGTGACATCTGAGTTGGTGTCTCAGAGCCATGAGAGGCATTACTCTTCCTTGTCAGCACTGTGCTGGGCTCCGCTCAGAGCCTATCATGTCTGGGCAGGTATTTACTGATGAATAAATCAATCAAAGATAGCCAGAGGTTCTGGCCTTGGCTATGGGAAGCACTTTTAATTTATGTTGCCTTTAAAGTTCTATTACTGAAGAGCTGTTTAGACAAGTCCGATGGTAGTTTTTTACTTTGAGGAGGAAAGAGATTTTCCTTCAGTTTTTATTCATTACTTATTGCAAAAGCGATTTTGCAATAACTGATTTCAACATTTCTCCCTGGGTTTCTAAATCACCCTGCTCCCAAACAAGCCTGAGCAAGTTTCCAAAACAGGGTTTTTCCTTCAGGCCTGCCATCCCAATCTGCCACCAGGAAACTTTACACATCCCACCTTTGTGGGGCACAGAGTGGAAGTGAGAAGGAAGTGAAAACAAGCCCAGCGGGCCCAGGCGATGCATTTGCAGAATCTTGTTGCTCAGAAAACATTTCTTGTGAATCACAAAAGTGCATTCTTAGATGTTGTTTTTGAGGCTTGATTTGCAGTGGATTATACATGAGCCCCATCTTGTGCTTCTCCAAACATATTTTCACTGGATAATTTTTAAGGCAAAGAAATTCAAACACAATTATGAAACTTTCTTTTCATTGGTTAGTTGAGTAGCAAGATACACACACACACACACACACACACACACACAAAATCAGAATGCACAAAATGGCAAGTGTTTGAGTCTTGGGCCAGTTTCTTCTTTCATTTTTATTTATGATTGAAAGCTAGCTTTTTAAAATTTTCTGCTATAGTTTCTTTTTATGATTATTGATTTCTATTAGCATCATAATTGTAAATACTTGATATGAATTTCTCCCTTTGATCTGTCCTACTTGTCAATCAACGGTCTTTTCAGCTCTAGATTCTTTCTTTCCTTCTTGACATTTGCCATTGTTCTCAGCCCTGAATGCCTTGCCTGCCATTCTCAAAAGCTGCCCAGAAACACTAAGAGAGTACATGGCAGTATCAAGTACCATGGCTTCGGGCTTTGCTGCAGCTGCCCACTTTCTGAAAGCTCCCTTTATTCTTTGCAACGACACTTATCCAATTCAGACTGACAAATATCAGTTCTTTCGCCCTACCTTTTATGCAGAAAAAAAAAAATC
The DNA here is from genome assembly GCF_001704415.2 of Capra hircus. Lineage (NCBI taxonomy): Eukaryota > Metazoa > Chordata > Mammalia > Artiodactyla > Bovidae > Capra > Capra hircus. The sequence continues at coordinate 4,610,997 of NC_030820.1, forward strand.
CCCCAAACAAAATTGAAAACCCTGGAAGTGTAATAAATCCCTCCCTCTGCATAGCGTACATGAATATACCTTGTAATTGCCTTTCCCTGTGGGTTTCAGTCCTTTGCCCTTTTATCCTTTTCTTTTGTACTCTGGCTTCCTCAGCATTACTATTCCTAGCCTTGGAATTCAACTTGCAAATGCAGAAAATGTACCCATCCATTTCAGAAAAACTGAACAGCTCATGTTAAGGCGGCCACAGCACATCACCCAGCGGTGCTGCTCCCCTAAAGCAGCCATTGCTGGGGTCAAGAGAAAACAGCAGGTTTTGGATTGAAGACTAATGATGTAGGAGCTGAAAAGCATACTGTGGAAGCAGACTGTATAGTAGTATAGCATAATACAGTATATGAATATAGCCTATACAGTATATAGGTTATTTTTCTACCAGTCATCATACTTGTTCACATGGAGAAATCTAGATTTTGCCAATCATTATCTCTGGAGCAATCTCACTTGCTGTATGAATCTGTGCTGCTTCTCTGCTGTCTCACTTGCCAATTTTAAGTAAGAATAGCTATGCTATTAGGAATAGCCGTATTTTACTGTATACAATTAACACGTGAGGAGAGTGGCCTTGGGTAGATCATTTAAATCTGTGGTCCCCAACCTTTTGTGCACCAGAAACTGGATTCGTGGGAGACACTTTTTCCATGGACAGTGGAGGGGGATGATTTCAGAATGGTTCAAGCACATTACATCTATTGTGCACTTTGTCTCCATTGTTATATCAGCTCCATCTCAGATCATCAGACATTAGATCCTAGAGCAAATGTAAGGATTTAAAGCAACTGTAAAGATTATTCAGTCTCCACTAAGTGGAAGGCATGAGCTATAAGAGCCCATTAGTTTATATAAGCCATTAGACAAAAATCAAGTCTGTCCTTACTTACATAGTTACAAGGAAACTATGGTGTCATTCTGAGGTCATTTTTGTCATTTTATTGAACAATTCAAATGACCATTAAATTCTTACAGAGCCACGGGCACCAGGGCACCTTCAGGTTCTCGGACTTCAAGGACTCTAGGGCTGGATAGGACCATAGAGACAGGATTGGAATAGGGGATCCTTTCCGAGGCAATGTTCAATGGCTCTGTAATTTAATCCTTTGCTACTCAAAGAGTAGTCCATGCACCAAGGACATCAGTATCACTGGCACCACTTGAAAGCTAATTTCAAATGAAGCATGTCAGTCCCTCAGTCGCCTCTGAATTTGCATTTTTTACAAGATCTCTAGATAATTCATGTGCACAGATACATGCAAGTTTGAGAAGCCCTGATTGACCCTAACCTCTTGTTTTCCTGAAGAATAAACTAATGATTGAAGAAATTTAATGCATTTCCCAAGGTTACTGAGTGAGTTTGTAGTTAAAAGACCTAGGACTACATTATATGAGTCATGACGTCCAGTCTGGATAGCCACCACCTTTTCTTCTAGGTGTCTGGCTCCTTCACGGATATCTCAGGATTGGCCAAGGCCCCACATGGGCCAGCCTTCTCCAGATAGCTTTAGTCATTCCCCAAATCACCTCTTCCATCAGAAATTTCTCCAGTAGCAAAGGTGTTCTCTATCTGAACTGCCCAATAGCCATATGTGCCTAAAGCATTTGAAATGGCCTCACTGCTCCTGGGGAGCTGGAGGTAGGTAATGGGAGGACAGTGAGGTCTCCATTTCTAGGTTACACTTACCACTTGACTTCAACAGGAAAGAGGAACTTTGGGACTTTTGTTTGGATAGCTAGTATGGGAACAGTTTCTCAGCTTCTGTTCTGGTAATTTTTATCTGTTGCAGTTTTCACGAAGACTGTACAAAAAAAAAAATCTCTGGACAGTACTTATGGACTGGGAAAAAGGGCTAAGAGACTTTGAGGTCATCTGGGACACTAACCATTCTTTTGAAAGGACATAAACCAGCCATTAACCTACTGTTCCTTAGGCAAATGCCATGTCCTTGTTCTTGTTTTTGTTTTGAGGGTTTTCCAGAAAGAGATGCACAGAGTGCTACTCCTTGTGGTTCTCCTTGCTGTGTAGGAGTGGAGATTTAACCTGTCTGACTTAGGAAAATATTGAGAAGTGTTTCAGAAAGAATCATATAGACCAGTCTAGCTACCATTTGGTTGATTAGTGCCCAAATGTCCCCAGTTTGTCACTGCTGCCTCCTTCCATGCACTTCTGCAACATGACTTTACAGCTCCTTCTATCAAGAGGTGACATCTACTTCATTACTGATAAACCCAAGCTGACCTTATGATTTGCTTTGGTCAGTAAAATGCAATGGAAATGACTAAGTGCCAGGTCTTGCATCCTTCCATTCTCTTTGATGGAAACTTCCGCTGGCACATCAATAAGCTTGGACTAGTCTCCTGGAAGATGACAGACCCATCTACTAGAGGCAGAGGCCCTGTGTCACCCAGCTCAGGTCAACACAGACTAGCTACCCACAAGAACTCACCCGCTGACTACAACATGTGAGTGAGCCCAGTCAAGATCAACCACGCCCAAGTCATGGCAATCAAGGGACCCCGTTCATTTGCACTTGTGAAAAATAAAAGGCGGTTGCTTTAAGCAATGAAATTTGGGGAGGTAATTTGTTACAATATTGTGGCTATACCAACATAATCATATTTGACTTTTTAATGTCATTTAACATCTCTGATGAAAAAAAAATAGTTTTTTAGGTCATGATCAGATGAAGTTCTTTGGAATCAAGGTCCATCAGAGATGGTAAGGACATTAGCATTAGTCGTCAATTATAGACGTTTTATCACTGAGGAAATGGAGGCCTAGAGAAGGAAAATAAATAACCCTGGAACAAACAACTAGTCAGGAGCAGCACAGAACACAGGTCTCCTGTCTCCAAGGTCTTTGCAAGTCCTCAGTTTGTTCTTTCACGAATATGCTGAGTTTTGCTAGTCTGCCAACCAGCAAGCCTTTGAAAACACAGCCTTTAAAAAAGAGATTACATTTGCAGAGACCGGTGCTTCCGACTCTACAATCTGATTCTTTGATTTCTAAAGACCCTCTCAATTCTTTGTTAAAAGAAATCCCAACTTTGACATCTATCTTTTATGAAAAGATGAACGGATAGCCCTTGCCATCACCATGGCACTGCTTACTTAATCAACCATTGTGTCTGTTGGTAATCTGTCAAAAATTGTGCATGTTATAATAAAAAACAAAGTATGTTTTCTACTCACCATTGAGTGAATTTCTTCACTGGTGTGTATTCACTTCCCTGGCAAGTTAGTAACTCAGCTTGTTTGCTTCCATTCTTTCTTTAGCCCTGATGGTCATTATTTGCATCTCAGAGTTTACAACACATTTTCATGCAAATTATATGATTTGAATTTCCCCATAACCCATTTTTATTCCCAGCAAGAAAATTGAAGCTTAGAGGAGTTACATGATTTGTTCCAGGTCATGCGGACTAGAAGAAGAATAAGTCATAGTTCTAAATTTTTACTCAATAGTCTGGTTTCTATGGATGATGTCACCTTGCCAATTTATAATCTGTACCTGTTGGATATGTCTAGGTGCCAGGCAGGCCCAGTTCCTTCTTTCTTACTGAAATATCCTGGTCCAAACTGCTTCCCAAGGAAATAGCCTTGGGTTCCTTTTGGCAGCAGGGGCTTCTATGAAGGGTGACCTCAGATTCAGGGCCTTTCTTCTTAGCTACACGATGGACCAAGGATTGAACTCCAAACTATGGGGAAAAAAATAATCTGTGCATCTGAAGAAATTGAGAGGTAAACCCAGAAGAGAAATAATAGACAACTCCTGGTTCTATTCTGTTTCTTTGGGACTTTCTGTTTCCAGTTCTAATTCCATTTATGTCTTTAAAATAAACCCGATTCTGCTTAACTGGACATGAGTCCAATTCACACAGTCACTTTTCTTTTGTACAACATTTCAAATTTTTCAGTGTGATGTCATTCATCACGGAAAACCAATCTATCACGTGAATTTCAATCAAGTGCCATGATCTCAATTTCACAAGGGAGAAAATCCTTGCTGCCAATCTTCTGTCGATGTTTCAGGGCAGTATACATATCACTTCACACTCACTACACCACATTGGTTTCCTAGCTTCTCAAAGGTGATCAACAATGGTCAATGCCTTAGTTAACCATCAATACTTTAGTCCAAGTTTGACATGACAACACCAAACTTCTTATTGCTGTTTCTCCAAAGAAAATGTATAGAGCCTGACCATTTACTCAGATAGCAGTGGAAGGTCTAAGGTGAGTGTACAGATTGGATGCATTTCATACTTATGAAATCTTCCCTCCAGGAGATGCCAAACAGACTGATACATGTCTCTTTAAATATTCGCCAACACTGATTGCTTTTGATGAGGAGGAAAGTTTTGATTTTGAGAATGTGTCTTGCACTTCTCCAACTATAGGAAGAGATGTTGACAGGGGATACTCATTGCTATAGACACCATCACCGCTGACTTAGTTGAGCATTTAGGAATACTAACACTGGTCCATTTCTGGGGGTCACAGTTCTCCTCTGGCAGGCTACCCTGGCTCAGGAGCTCCCTGACAACCTTGCTGAAACTTTCCCAGGCTGCACAGTGATCTCTGTGCCCCTAGAACCTTTCTTCCTGTACTCTCTCCTTTATAGGAGTTAGATGTCATTATGGCCTCACAGTTCTCCCAGTCTTCCTTGGCTCTCTCCCCATTTTCTCTCAAGGCATTTCCTTTAATAACCCCCTTGCCTGGTTAATCACATTTTCACATCTGATGCTTGGAGTACCTGGACAAGAAGGTAGATGAGTTTTATATGCTTAAGTCAGCAGCTGCTATATGTACAGGTATGTATATAACTTTGAAAATAAACTTTAAAATTACTACATACTCTGATGGTGGTTCCAGTACCACATCTTGGTCAGATATCAGCAAAGGTCCAGTTTCCCCATTTTTATTCCCTGATCATAAAAAATCCAAGATGAGCCAAGCACAGATGTTGACCTGGAAGGACAAGTCAGACCCATGCAGGACATGTAGTGGGCACGATAAGGCAGTGGTGGATGTGTCCACTGAAGCGCCTTGTCCAGAAGGCTTTTTTCTTTCCAATCACTGAAGTCTGCCTTGTCCAGAAGGCTTTTTCCTTTCCAATCACAGAAGTCTCTTTCTATACCTAGAGCCTCAAAGAAGTTAGAACTGGCAGAAGCAGTCAGTTTTAAATCCAGGGCCCTGAGTTAAAATTTGGAAAGGAATGCCAAGAACAAAGCTTCCTCCCTCTTCCTGCTGGCCTCCGATTCAAATTGAATAGGGACAGAATAAAGATACCATCCCTCTGTCAATTGAAAACTGCTTCTAATGGTCATCCAGTAAGAACACCATCTGTAACTCACTCCGCTTAAGCCTAGAGCATCCTAAACGTAGGTTAAGCAGACTTGTAAGTGTGAATAGTAATGCCTGAAGCTCTCATTCCTTCTTATTTACTTCAGTGCAATGGGCTTCCCTGGTGGCGCAGTGGTAAAGAATCCGCTTGCAATGCAAGGGACACAGGTTCAATCCCTGGGTCAGAAGATCCCACAGAGAAGGAAGTGGCTAACCCACTTCAGTATTCTTATCTGGGAAATCCCATGGACAGAGGAGCATGGTGGGCTGCTGTCCATGGGATTGCAAAAGAGCCGGACGTGACTTAGCGACTAAACAATAACAATGTAAGGGCAGCTCCATCTGAATTCTCCTCTTATTCCACTAATTTACGTATGGTTTTCCTGGTTCCATAATCCATCTAGTCAGTATCCTGGAGGGTAGATTGAGCCCAAAGTATGTTCTACCCTTGAGCATTATTTTTAAAACTATAGTGAGCATACTAATGCCATGAGGATCTTGTTAAAATACAGATTCTAGTTTGGTAGACTGCTGGGTAGGGTCTGGACTTCTACATTCCTAAAAAGAGAAGGGACCATATTGATACTGTTGGTTTGAGGCTGTAAAGTTAAGCTTCTCAAACTTTAACATGCCTCAGAATCACCTGGAGAGGTTGTTAAAATACAGATCCCTGGGTCCCATCCCAAAGAAGTTGATTGAGTAGGTCTAATGGGGGGAACCTGAGAGTCTGCATTTATAATAAACTCTCAGATGACGTCAGTGCTTTTGGTCCCTGGTCCACATGTTGAGTCGTAAGGGTTTAATGAACATATCTAATGGAAAAGTCCCATAAAACCTGATTATTCCTTCTGTGTAATTATTTGATTTGCCTGGGAAAGCGGGTTTGGGAAACATCTGAGTATTTTTGCTTGGGGCAGATGCAGTCTTCTTTCAACTTAACCTTATAAGTTATGGGCAAATGCATAGGACTAAAAACTTCATAGGTTTTGGACGTGAGTGGAAATCATGGGAAAGGTTCAATAGCATAGATTTCAAATCAGGGGACCCTGACCCACCACAACCTCTCTAGGACCCCTGTTTTTAAGCTTTCTTATCCTAAGTAAAACTCCCTCAGAATGACCTAAATTCCACAACTTGTATTTTACCTCGGCTTTAGGACTGCTTCTAAGGTTGTCAGGACAAGAACATGGGCCTCAAAAAACATCGAAAGCTGCCTGGCAATGGGCCCATGGAAATACTGATAAGAATCAAGACCTATTTCTGGAGAGTGAGACTATACATTAAACATTGAGCAACTCTACATCTCTGCATAACATTAATACAATAACTCTATATCATCCACATGTCCTGTGTGCTAGGGGTTGTGATTAGTGTTCTACATGCACAGTCTCACATAAATCTTATACCGATCCAACAAGCAGACAAGAAAGCTGAAGCTGTGAGCCACTGAGTCACAGGTCTGTTTGTCTAAAATCTGGACCTTAGACCTTTGCTATTGAAAGTGCGGCCCATGCACCAGAGGGATCAGCATCACTCAGGAGGTTCTGAAATTATTGAAACTCAGGCCCCACCCCTACTTGACTAGAGTCTTCATTTGAACAAATTGCAAGTGATTCCTGGGCATTTTAGGACAACACTTGGGCCCAATCTGCTGTATCATCTCTCTACCAAGGAAGGATTTTTGCAGACTCATCTTTTTTGGAAATGTCCTAGCACAGATCCGGTGAGACATCAAAGGCAGTCATTTTCATCCCTGGCAAAGGGATGGTTTGATTGCTTTGGGAGGAGAACTGCTTGGCAGCACATCAGAGTTCAGGGAGCTGCGTGTGCTGATGCAGGCAACTCTTGGCTTCTTGGGGCTGGACTTGGGGACTGATGTGCAGTGGTAATCCAGGAGCAAATTAGAGTCTATTAAAAGCAGGGCTTTCCCTTGTGGAACTTGCTTCTGCTAAGGGAGTGCTCCTCAAATCTTCACTTAATACAAAGTTCTTTAAGAGTGGAGACTAAGAAAAAGAAGACCCCCTCATCTCATTTGGCTTTTAGGGAACATCACAGAGATAAGAGTAATATCAGGGACTTCCCTAATTTTCCAGTGGTTAAGACTCTATGTTCCCAAGGCAGGGGGTACAAGTTTGATCACTATCAGGGAACTAAGATCCCACAAGCCACACAGTGCGGCCACAAAAAGAGAGAGAGAGAAATATTTTTCCTGGGAAGAGGAGACAATACTGGGCAGAGAAAATCAGTATCAGACTATAGCAGGGGGTCCACTTTGGGGAAAATGTGTGAAATAGAAGAGTTTTCCATGTTCCTTGGTTTTGGTGGATTGAAACAACAGTCATTTAGGAATTCACAAATCTGTAATTGACCAGTACTCTGCTCACCTGGTCCTGGTTTAGCTGAGGACAAAACTCTCTCCTGGTTTCAGCTGGGACAGCTCTACTCTAGTTCATGTATCTCTCGCTTTCCTACAGTCAAGCCTGGTGGCACAGTGGGATGCCACAAAATGAGTAGAACCATTCAGGATATCTTGAAGTCTAAACCAGCCAGGCATACTGTTAACTTTGCTATATTCTACGGACTAAGGTGAATCGAAAGGCCAGTTCATATATAAAAGCTCTCCCTCTTAATGGGAGGAGCCACAAGGTCACGTTGCTGAAAGGGCACGGATACAGGGTGGAGAACTAGGACTTATTTTGTAATCTGCTCTACTTCTGCTAACTGCTTCTCATCTGTCCTTTTTTGATATAGTTATTAGTACATTGGTTCTTGCCTAAAGATTCCACCTTGTTGTTCATGGGCTTATTGCTCCTCCTGGCTCGATGCATTTCAAGACCTCTGTGTGCATTTAGAGGTGCTGGTTGGCCCTAAATTTGGTTGCAAGCCATCAAATACAGAGGAAGCAGGAGGAAGAAGCAAGTCAAAAGAGCTCAGAATTTTCACAGAAGTTAAAATCTCAGTGAGATACCAATCCACTGCTAAAATGTGCTGAATGAAAAAACAGGCAACTGCACGTATTGGCAAGGATGTAGAATAATTAGAACTCTCATATTCTACAGATGGAAAGGTAGAGACTTTGAGTAATTTGTCGGCATTATTCAATAAAGTTGGTGCTAAGCATATTCCATGTCACAGTGATTCTACCCCTAGATATAGATACAGCAGAAATGTCAAATCAGGTCAACCAAGACCATTCATAGCAGGGTTATTTGTAATACCACCAAACAGGAAATACTTCACTTGTTTATTCACCATAGAGTGGGTAAATGTATCATTGTGTATTCTTACAGTGGAATTTTTATACAGCAATGAGAAGCAATGGTTTGTAACTGCTTATAAGGATATAATGAATTTCACAGGATTGGGTAGAAGTCAACAGAGAACTTGTTACATGTCTATTTATTCACATTCAAAAATAGGCAAAACTGATCTCTGGTCCTGGAATCAAGTATAGTGGTTTTCCATGAAGGCGTTTGGGGTTCTGGTTCCATTATCCTGGGGCTTCTCAGTTCCTTAATCCAGGGGTTGCTTACATGAAGTGTTTACGAAGTAAAGATTTCAGCACCTTCCGCTTACAGCCAGCATGCATTTTCATTTGAATATTATACTTCAATAAGAAGGTTTTAGAGAAGAGATATGAAATGAGATAAATCTGAGTTCAAACCCAGTTCTATTGTCTGGACTTCAACAAGATTTCTGACCTCTCTGAGCCCCAGTTTCTTCATATTCAATATGATCATGGTCTTTATGATGATTAAATTTTAAGATGTGTGAAGCTCTCTGTGGGCTTCCCTGGTGTCTCAGATGGTAAAGAATCTTCCTGCAATGCAGGAGACCTGGGTTCGATGCCTGGGTTGAGAAGATACCCTGGAGAAGGGAAAGGCTACCCACTCCAGTATTCTGACCTGGAGAATTCCAAGGACAGAGGAGCCTGGCAGGCTACAGTCCATGGCGTTGCAAAGAGTGGGACTTGACTGAGAGACTTTCACTTTCACAAAGCTATCTGTGCCCAATAAATGTTAATCCCTCCCCCTGCTTGCTGTGGAAAATAGCTAAAATTGCATTGACTGTCCCAGATGCACAAAGTACAATGTTTTCATTATACCATTACACAAAATCATATTCTCAGTTTTGCTTCCAAAAAAGAAAGACAGCAGGGGTTAAGGGACATGTCTGAACTTTTCTTGTTTCATTACTTATGACTGTGAACATACTGAGTGTTATGTATTCAACGGGTACATACTTTATATGTCCTCTGTCACCACCATTTATGATACTTTTCCCCTTTGGTTTTGCAGATCATTTTGTTGCTAGCCGCCATGCGGTGCTAAGTCGCTTCAGTCATGTCTGCACACTATGGACTGTAGCCCGCCAGGCTCCTCCATCCACGGGATTCTCCAGGCAAGAACGCTGGAGTGGGCTGTTGTTACAGCCTATCTAAATTATTAACAGCATTTAGAATATCGGGTTGATCAGGGGATTTTATAGCAGTGAAGTTATTACTGTAATGAATACATAGTATAAATCTTTACTCTATTCAGCCTAGGGACTTAGAGCCATTCGGTTTTCAGCCTCCAGCTTAAAAATGACCCTGAGGTGTAAATGGGTGAATCAGGCACGAATAGTCTGCTGGGCTTCTCACTGTTTGTTCCAGAAGAGGGGGAATCGTACCTGTGGGTGGCTGGGCCAGGAGGAAATCCTGACTTCAGTTTTCTCTGTTCTCGATGGCAAACACTCTGGGGGTATCTCCTGAGAAAGTGGATGAGAAAAAAAGCCTGGAGGAGATTTCAAAGATGCTAGGAAAAATTGGCTGCTCCCCAAAGCTATTCTCCACGGTGATACTCACACACACATGTGCACGTGCGCGCGCACGCACGCGCGCGCACACACACACACACACACAAGTACACATGCATGAAATCCATGCTTAAATCCTATGTTGCTAAGACAGATTGTTGTCAGCCAGCCAATGTTTAGACCTTCGTGAAACCACAGCTTTGACAGGAAGAAAAATCACCCTAAAGGCTTGACGAGCTGGGGAAGCTGACTTCATCTATTTCATAATTTTACTTAGACCTCCAGCCTGATTTGCCACATCCTGATCTAAAGGAAAATCAAGTCATTTAATGATCATAATAGCATATAATTATTCTTAACAACTATAACGTTAAAGTGCTATGCGAAATCTATATTCTCCCCAACAGCCCTATAAAATAACCTGTTCTCGAACTATCATTTTATAGGAAAAGAAACTGAGCCTCTGAGAGGTAGACTGAATAGAACTCAAGCCACCAAATCCTAACCTGGGACTTTGTTTATACATTATTCAAGCCTACTAAAATAGTTGTCTCATTACTATCTATGTAATACTTTGATGGGTGTAATAGGACTTGGGCAAGAACCACAGAGGCAAGCTAGGAAAAAATATGCATGCATAGTAGACCCAGGGCCTGGGACATCATGCAATATGATAGAAGTGGCTGAAGTTACATGAGGTTTAAGGTTTGAGTTGTGGAAGGTTGTTTGTGGATAAAAGGAAATTAGAAGGGACCTGGCTGGGAGAGACTGAGGATTGGGAGAAAATGCTTGGACATCAGGGGACAGGAGAACGTCTAAGTGGAAACTGTCCTCTTGGTGAGTTGACATGTCATACATCTAGATATCCTGACCCTTCACTGGAGGGGGTAACTGCTGAAGTGGAAACATTGGACGTTATCTCTATTGGAGGGAGAATGGAAAAATTAAGAGCAAATGTTGAAGGTTGAGTCTGAAAAAAGCACGTGTTTAGTAGGGGCAGGAAGAAGGCCTGAGAAATAGGAAATGAGAAGTTAAATGGTATTACATTGTTAGATTAAGAAGTCCAAAGAGTTAAATTTCAGTGCTGCTGCTGGCAGTCACGAGCACAGATGGAGAACGAGAGTCATTGATTAGCAGGTCACCTGGTGCTTTTGGCATAACGGCATCTCTCATGGCACTGGCAAGTCTCTGGAGCGATATTCTGTAGAAGGTGGATGTCGGGTGCTTGCATAGTGGTATTTTGTGAGACCTGGAGAGTATAGTTATAGGTCATATGTAAAATTTGAAACACACCCGTGGTGGATTCATGTCAATGTATGGCAAAACCAATACAGTATTGTAAAGTAAAATAAAGTAAAAATAAAATTTTTTTAAAAAAAGAAAAAAAGAAAGAAAAGTAACTATGATTAACTTAAAAGAAAAAAAGATAAAAGGAAGAACTGTAAGGTAGAAAACGACAGGATTTTTTTTCTTTCCAGTTTGGTTGATATTCATGTTTTTCTTCCGTGCTTTCTTATGTTGTTAAGAACAAGGAAAATTCTGTGCTATAGACAGAAAGCAGGGGGGAAGTTGAAGTTTGAAGGTGCCGATTGTGGAAGCAGGATACACACTGAAGAGAAAGCCTGAGAGGCTATCTCGCAGACCAGTGTTTCTTACATTTGAGTGTGCAAGAATATCTGGGAGAATGGATTAAAGCTCCCAGGCCCCAGGATTTGACAGCCAATCCAGTTGGCTTGTCAGTCTAGCAAGTCAGTCTAGTCTATCAAGCATCTGCATCTCTAATTAGTGTGATGACTCAGGCGGCCCTAGGGCAGCTCTGTGGCAGCACTTCCAGTCCTCATTTCTCTGTTACATTCACGGCAGTTTCAAGACACCCAGAACTTGTGCTGTCTCTAGGCTTTCAAGAACTATTATGTTGTAATTTTCAGCCTCATTTCTGACACCTTTTCCTTTCCAACCGGGAAACATCCAGGAACCAGCTTTATGACCATTTTCTCTACACAGCATGCATGTGGCGCTTAGTCACTCGGTCGTGTCCGACTCTTTGTGACGCCATGAACAGTAACCCACCAGGCTCCTCTGTCCATGGGATTCTCCAGGCAAGAATACTGGAGTGGGTTGCCATTTCCTTCTCCAAACCTTGCCCTTTAGTCAAAGTCTCTTTGGTCATTTTCAAAGGCAATTGCACAGAGGTGCTGTGATTTCTAACAAGGAGAAAAAGAAAATGGAAAGTGAAGTAAGCAGGGGGTGTGGAGAGCTTTCGGGTGATGCCATCTGAACTAACAGTCCCTTTTCATCATCTATAAAAGGAGATGCCTTTTCTTCAAGCCCTCTGAAATGATGAAGTGCTCATCGATAAACATCGATTCCTTTTAAATCATAAAGTTTGCCAGTTTGTCTTCCTCTATCTCACCCTTTACGTTTTCCCCAGAAAGCGACTGTCACAAAGTAAATCATTTATATCACTATTTCCAGACATGGACGGACCACCTTCTCCTTGCTCGTGTATTACAATTCTTGCTGTCTCTACCCGGAATTTTCTACCCCATTGTAGGGGTCCTTGGACTCTTTGATCAATAGAAATTGATTAGAGGCCAGATGAGAAATGCAGGCAAGGTTCTACTGAGGCTTGTGATGAAGCATGAGGGAGCAAAACAAGTAACTGATCCCTTGCTCGCTCCCTTAAAGCTGGTCCGTTAAATAAGGTGAGAATCACGGCAGGTCCAGGGGGTGGCTAGGGTGGCCTGCCCACCCCCTGGTTGGTGCTGTGTGCAGGGACCATGCGCAGTACCCTGTTTTTGCTCTGGATCCCTCAGAAGTGGCAGCTAGGTTTCTGGTCTTTTGTGTCTTGTTCCCACTTTGCCCCAGCAGTTGCGATCATGCAGTTATTTTAGTCTCTTATAGTTTCTTTGTATCTTGTTGTTCCTGGAGACGTTTGTCCAGATACAAGCCCTGCAGCAAAGGATCCCAGCCTGTCTCACTACCTCTCCTGAAAACTTTCCCTCCCCAGTCTCACCTGACTACAGTCTTCCCTGACTAATGTGAGGCCACACAATCTTTTCCTCTCACAGACCAGCCAGGGACAGATACTTGTCCCTTCATAAGCAAGATGTGCTGATCTTGATTAAATCTGGTCCCCCAAATATTATAGTAACAACTGGAGATGCTGAACTGAATTGTGAGATGATGCTAAGAAATTAATAATTTTGTTGAGCAATATAATAATACTGTGGTCATATAGAAAAATGTACTTAATTTTTAGAGATTTATACTGAGTCTGGGTGTTGCATGGGTAAATTTCTCTTCAGTTCAGTTCAGTCGCTCAGTCGTGTCCGACTCTTTGCGACCCCATGAATCACAGCACGCCAGGCCTCCCTGTCCATCACCAACTCCCGGAGTTCATTCAGATTCACATCCATCGAGTCAGTGATGCCATCCAGCCATCTCATCCTCTGTCGTCCCCTTCTCCTCCTGCCCTCAGTCCCTCCCAGCATCACAGTCTTTTCCAATGAGTCAACTCTTCACATGAGGTGCCCAAAGTACTAGGGTTTCAGCTTTAGCATCATTCCTTCTAAATAAATCCCAGGGCTGATCTCCTTCAGAATGGACTGGTTGGATCTCCTTGCAGTCCAAGGGACTCTCAAGAGTCTTCTCCAACACCACAGTTGAAAAGCATCAATTCTTCAGCGCTCAGCCTTCTTCACAGTCCAACTCTCACATCTATACATCACCACAGGAAAAACCATAGCCTTGACTAGATGGACCTTAGTTGCAGTGAAAAAAGAGATCAAGCAAATGTGATAAAACATTTAAAAGTGTTAAATCAAGGTGGTGAGTATATGAGTTTACATTATCCTCTCTACTTTTCTGAATAGTTAAAAACTTTGACGTTTACATAGTAAAAAAAAAGCCATCATCTACTGAATCATGGATTTGGTGGTCTGGTCCTATATTTTGGAATACTCATTAAAATAACTGTGTTAAATTAGTTATTTATCTTAGGTTATAAGATTATTGACTAATGTGGTTTTGGTCTACACTTCAGAATTCGGCTGTTCCCTGTCTCTTGGTGGTGGTGTATATCTTTGATTAGAATCTGGATGGGTTTGCCTTACACCCAATTTTTCTCCAAGTCTAGAATGGGCAGCATCCATTCACAGCATGAAAATGGCAAGTGAGTGAGTGAGTGAAGTCACTCACATGTGTCTGACTCTTTGCGACCCCATGGACTATAGCCTAACCAGGTTCCTCCATCCATGGGATTTTCCAGGCAAGAATACTGGAGTGGGTTGCCATTTCCTTCTCCAGGAGATCTTCCCGACCCAGGGATTGAACCCAGGTCTCCTGCATTGTAGGCAGACGTTTTATCGTCTGAGCCACCAGGGAAGACCGAAAATGGCAAAAGCAACAACAAACTTTCAGATTCCTTCGTGAAAGGCATGCTTTGCAGCTAGGATTCCAGTAGCAGGAAGAATGGGGAGGTTCCAGCCCAGACTGGCTGGCTCCACACTTTAGGTGGCTGTCAAAGCTGAGGGCAGCCTTTTTTCCCAGGTGCAAAATCAGCCTTGGGAGAGATGTTTGGCCAGACAGTCTCTCAGCTGGTTCCCCAGTTACTGATATCTTTACTTGAAGGGCTTTACAGAAAAATTATGGGAGAGAGAAAAGACTTGACCGGAGAGGCATTAGGAAAGAGCTGGCCTTGTCCAGCAGTGGGGCACCCTGCTCCATAAGAAACTCTGTCATGCACTCTCCTCTGGGTTAGTCCAGCTGACCCCTGTGAGGAAGCCCTGGAGAAAGGAAGGGTCTGGAGCAGCTGTATTCCAAGACAAACAGTGAGGGGCAAGAATCAGCTTGGCAGAGAGACAGCTGTGGGACGACGTTGGCAACCTAGAACCCCTTGAGGATGGATTTGAGGAGATGACTGAAGTGAGCCACTTCTGAAGAGGAGCTACTGTTCCTCAGAAACATAGGCCCTGCAGTGAATGCAGCAGGAAGAAAGAGGCTGAGAGAACAGGACAGAGAGTATGATTAGTGCTCCCTGCAAACTGTTTCCTGAAAGCGCTGCAGAATCTTCCATATATAAAGAAGCCTCTTGCTATTGTCACCTGCGTGTGTTTTCCTAAGTTGGAAAAACAACTTAACTATTGAGCTGTTAGTTTATTAATGAAATGGGAGAAGACAGGGAACCAGATGATCTCCAAACTTCTTTTTAGCTTTAATTTCCACCTATTACCAGAATGAAGTAATGGGATGGTAACTGACCCAAAAGAGTCCTTAAAGCTGGTTGCCGTGCTGCTTTGAGCAAGTTACAGGAAAATTAATAAAATATGGACTTCAGTTAGTGGCATGTTCAGAGGATGCTTAAGTAGAAGATTATTTTAACTGTTGCTGCTGCTGCTAAGTCGCTTCAGTCGTGTCCGACTCTGTGCGACCCCATAGATGGAGCCTACCAGGCTCCGCCGTCTCTGGGATTCTCCAAGCAAGAGCACTGGGGTGGGTTGCCGTTTCCTTCTCCAATTTTAACTGTTAAAAGTTGAATATATTCTTTGTGAAGTCTGCCTTCAGATAATTCTGGCTATTCATGTTTAACCCTAAGCAAAAGGAATATGTCTGTTGAAAAAGTATTGGTCTTCTAAAATAGAGTACTCTGAGATTATAAACTTATAGATGAATGCTGAAAAGAAAAGTGAGATTTTGAAAAGCGAAATGAACTTTCAAGTTGACAAATATTGAAGCTCAGGGCCCTGGGGCTGCATCAGAATTCAGAGAGATTAGTTGGTTGGATGACATCACCGACCCAATGGACATAAGTTTGAGCAAACTCCTGGAGGCAGTGAAGGACAGTGAAGCCTGGCGTGCTGCAGTCCATGGGGTCACAAAGATTCGGACACGACTGAGTGATTGAACAACAACAACCCTGTCATTACGTATTATTGAGTTCCCAAGAAGAATACTCCTGGACCTGATGGGTTCCCAGAAGGGGCATCCTGGTGAGTGGGGGACAAGCAAGCATGGGATGGTCCAGACCACAGACAGTCCCTAAAGGGTGCAGAGAAAACCTGACTCTCAAACTTGGCTGCATGTTGGACTTCCACTGGGAGGTTTAAAAATGCTGATGCCTGGCTCCCACCTGCAGTGGGTCTGATTTAACTGCCCTGAGGTGTAGCCTGGACATGAGGATTTTGCAAAGCTCTCCAGGTGACTCCAACATGTACCGAAGTGTGAGAACAAGTCTGTGGATCCCTGGGACCACTTCCAGCTAGAGAATCTGGCTTCCTGAACAGAGCCCCATCCCTACCCTGGAGGAACCCTGTAATTGCTTTGCTATTTCCCATCTTCTTCCTCTTAGAAACTTTTGTCTTTCTTCCTTGAAAGAGAACTAACTACAACAAACAAAAAGAAATAAGCAATTATCACATTCAGGCAGCAAACAAACACTACCAATGACAGACATCTTAATTTATGTGAGTAGGTCTGTAAACAAATGCTATATTAAAAGCCTAAGGGGGGATTCCCTGGTGGTCCAGTGGTTAAGACTCTGCTCTCAATGCAGGGAGCCCAGGTTCAATCCCCTGTTAGGGAACTAGATTCCACATGCCACAACTAAAGAGCCCTCAAACTATAACAAAAACTCATAACAGCAGAATAAATAAATACATTTTCCTAATTAAACTTAAAAGCTTTTGCACAATGAAGGAAGCTATAAGCAAGGTGAAAAGACAGCCTTCAGAATGGGAAAAAATAATAGCAAATGAAGCAACTGACAATAAACTAATCTCAAAAATATAGAAGCAGCTCATGCAGCTCAATACCAGGAAAATAAACGACCCAATCAAAAAATGGGCCAAACAACTAAACAGACATTTCTCCAAAAAATACATACAGATGGCTAACAAACACATGAAAAGGTGTTCAACATCACTCATTATCAGAGAAATGCAAATCAAAACCACAATGAAGTACCATCTCACCCTGGTCAGAATGGCTGCTATCAAAAAGTCTACAAACAATAAATGCTGGAGCAGATGTGGAGAAAATGGAACCCTCTTACACTGTTGGTGGGAATGCAAACTAGTACAGCCACTTTGGAGAACAGTTTGGAGGTTCCTTAAAAAACTGGAAATATAATGGTCATACGACCCAGCAATCCCACTGCTGGGCATACACAACAAGGAAACCAGAACTGAAAGAGACACGTGTACCCCAGTGTTCACCACAACCCTGTTTACAATAGCCAGGACATGGAAGCAACCTAGATGTCCATTGTAGACAAATGGATAAGAAAGCTGTGTTACATATACACAATGGAATATTACTCAGCTATTAAAAGGAATGCATTTGAATCAGTTCTAATGAGGTGGATGAAACTGGAGCCTACTATACAGAGCGAAATAAGTCAGAAAGAAAAACACCAATACAGTATATTAACACATGTATATGGAATTTAGTAATATGGTTATGATGACCCTATATGCGGGACAGCAAAAAAGACACAGAGATAAGGAACAGAATTTTGGACTCTGGGAGAAGGCGAGGGTGGGATGATTTGGGAGAATGGCATTGAAACATGTATATTACCATATGTGAAATAGATCGCCAGTCCAGGTTCGATGCATGAGACAGGGTGATCAGGACCGGTGCACTGGGATGGCCCTGAGGCATGGGATGGGGAGGGAGTTGGGAGGGGGGTTCAGGATGGGGAACACATGTACACACATGGCTGATTCATGTCAATGTATGGCAAAACCCACTACAATGCTGTAAAGTAACTAGCTCCCAATGAAAATAAATTAATTAAAAACTAAAAGCCCAGAGAATGCCCTTCCCCTGACAATTAGAACAAAAGCTCATCCATATGTTGGCCTGCGGTCTGATATTTGAGTCAACTTTGGTCCTCCCAGAGTTTGTTAGTGTCTGATGGAAGTCACACTATTTGTTTGAAAGATAAGGCCTTTTTAGCAAAACGATCTCACCTCGATAAGAGGTAAGGGATCAGCAAACTATAGCACCATGGATCAAATCCAGCCTGCCACTTGTTTTGTTAATAAAATTTTATTGAAATGTATCCATGTCCATTTATTCACTGATTGTCTAGGGCTGCTTTGACACTACAACAAAGTTGAGTAGTTGTGA
Organism: Capra hircus; assembly: GCF_001704415.2. Classification (NCBI taxonomy): domain Eukaryota; kingdom Metazoa; phylum Chordata; class Mammalia; order Artiodactyla; family Bovidae; genus Capra; species Capra hircus. The sequence goes on from NC_030820.1 coordinate 4,629,318, forward strand.
CAGAGGCTTCTGACCTGTAGAGCCAAAAATGTCTACTATGTGGTCCCTTACAAATAATGTTTGCCAGTCCTGTAAATATGGACATTTCTAGGCTGCAGTGTTAGTGTTTGTCTGCTGTGGTAAATTGATTTTAAAAATATGGGGAGTTCTTACCTCCTCCCTAAATTTCTTCCAATATGACCTAAACTGGAACCCATTTCACCAGCCATTGAAACTGGGCTGGTCTGGTGTGGTGTTTTGAATGCTTTGAATTCTGGGTGTGTGACACTGGCCCCGTCCTGAGTCTAGGCTTCAGAAACCCTTGCAAACTTTCTCGTGCTCTCTTGCAATCCTTCCTCTGAGAATAAACCTGTTAGATGGTGAGAGACACAGAGTCCAGTTACCCCACGGGCTCAGCTCAGCCAACCTCAAGAAGCACAGTTGTCCCGCCGAGTGTGGCTGACCACAGGTGTGGTCACATGTGCGTGATCGTAACCAGAAGAAGTATCTAGCCAGATATAGCACAGAGAACTCATCTGCAGATTCATGGGTTAGATAAATATTTGATGTTTTAATCCACTACATTTTAGAGTGGATTGTTATCCAACAGTTCATGTGGTAGGAGCTTCTTCTCTTTTCTCTTTGTTTTCAAAGTCATAATACCTCAATCTTGCCCATAGACCCAAGACTGAAACAAGAGAAGGGAACTACCTACAGAAAGAAAAACAGTAAGTGTTCTTTCACCAAAAGCTAATAAAACTGGTATCTATTATACAGAGTGAAGTAAGCCAGAAAGAGAAACACCAATAGAGTACATTAATGTGTATATATGGAATTTAGAAAGATGGTAATGATGACCTTATATGGAAGACAGCAAAAGAGACACAGATGTAAAATATAGACTTTTGGACTCTGTGGGAGAAGGCGAGGGTGGGACAATATGAGAGAATAGCATTGAAAGACATATATTACCATATGTGAAATAGATGACCACTGCAAATTCGATGCATGAAGCAGGGCACCCAAACCTGGGGCTCTGGGACAACCCTCAGGGATGGGGTGGGGAGGGAAGTAGTGGGGAGGGGTTAAGAACTGGCCATATTGTTAAAATCAATCAGAATGAAGGGACAGATGAACACCCATGGCTGATTCATGTCAATACATGGCAAAAACCACCACAATATTGTAAAGTAATTAGCAATTAAAATAAATAATTTAATTTTTTAAGTTTTTTAAAAAGATAAGAAAACAAACATAAAAATAACAACTTGGATTTAAATAGGAATAACAAATCTGAAGGGGCCCACATACAAATACGTTTTGATAGCTTCTTTAAAAAAACTAGGCCATGCCATGTGGGGCCATCTGAGACGGACAGGTCATGGTGGAGAGGTCTGACAGAATGTGGTCCACTGGGGAAGGGAATGGCAAACTACTTCAGTATTCTTGCCTTGAGAACCCCATGAACAGTATGAAAAGGAAAAAAAAAAAAAAAAGACACTGAAAGAGGAACTCCCCAGGTCGGTAGGTGCCCAACATGCTACTGGAGATCAGTGGAGAAATAACTCCAGAAAGAATGAAGGGATGGAACCAAAGCAGAAACAACACCCAGTTATGGATGTGACTGGTGACAGAAGCAAGGTCCAATGCTGTAAAGAGCAATATTGAATAGGAACCTGGAATGTTAGGTCCATGAATCAAGGCAAATTCAGTTCAGTCAGTCAGTTCAGTCACTCAGTCGTGTCCAGCTCTTTGCGACCCCATGAATCGCAGCATGCCAGGCCTCCCTGTCCATCACCAACTCCTGGAGTTCACTCAGATTCACGTCCATCGAGTCAGTGATGCCATCCAGCCATCTCATCCTCTGTCGTCCCCTTCTTCTCCTGCCCCCAATCCCTCCCAGCATCAAAGTCTTTTCCAATGAGTCAACTCTTCGCATGAGGTGCCCAAAGTGCTGGAGTTTCAGCTTTAGCATCATTCCTTCCAAAGAAATCCCAGGGTTGATCACCTTCAGAATGGACTGGTAGGATCTCCTTGCAGTCCAAGGAACTCTCAAGAGTCTTCTCCAACACCACAGTTCAAAAGTATCAATTCTTTGGTGCTCAGCCTTCTTCACAGTCCAAGTCTCACATCCATACATACTACTGGAAAAACCATAGCCTTGACTAGATGGGCCTTAGTCAGCAAAGTAATGTCTCTGTTTCTGAATATGCTATCCAGGTTGGTCATAACTTTCCTTCCAAGGAGTAAGCATCTTTTAATTTCATGGCTGCAGTCACCATCTGCAGTGATTTTGGAGCCGCCCAAACTGGAAGTGGTCAAATAGGAGATGGCAAGAGTGAACGTTGACATTCTAGGAATCAGTGAACTAAAATGGACTGGAATGGATGAATTTGACTAAGATGCCCATTATATCTACTACTGTGGGCAGGAATCCCTTAGAAAAATGGAGTAGCCATCATGGTCAACAAAAGAGTCTCAAATGCAGTACTTGGATGCAATCTCAAAAAAGACAGAATGATCTCTGTTTGTTTCCAAGGCAAACCATTCAGTATCACAGTAATCCAAGTCTTTGCCCTGACCAGTAACACTGAATAAGCTGAAGTTGAATGGTTCTATGAAGACCTACAAGACCTTTTAGAACTAACACCCAAAAAAGATATCCTTTTCATTATAGGGGACTGGAATGCAAAAGTAAGAAGTCAAGAAACACCTGGAGTAACAGGCAAATTTGGCCTTGCAGTACAGAATGAAGCAGGGCAAAGGCTAATAGAGTTTTGCCAAGAGAATACACTGGTCATAGCAAACATCCTCTTCCTACAACACAAGAGAAGACTCTATACGTGGACATCACCAGATGGCCAACAGCAAAATCAGATTGATTACATTTTTTGCAGCCAAAGATGTAAAAGCTCTATATAGGAGGTGACTGTGGTTCAGATCATGAAATCCTTATTGCCAAATTCAGGCTTAAATTGAAGAAAGTGGGGAAAACCAGTAAACCATTCAGGTATGACCTAAACCAAATTCCTTATGACTATAAGTGGAAGTGAGAAATAGATTTAAGGGATTAGGTCTGATACACAGAGTGCCTGATGAACTATGGACAGAGGTTTGTGACATTGTACAGAAGACAGGCATCAAGACCATACCCAAGAAAAAGAAATGCAAAGAAGCAAAATGCCTGTCTGAGGAGGCCTTACAAATATCTGTGAAAATAAGAGAAGCAAAAAGCAAAGGAGAAAAGGAAAAATTTACCCATTTGAATGCAAAGTTCCAAAGAATAACAAGGGGAGATAAGAAAGCCTTCTTCAGTGATCAGTGCAAAGAAATAGAAGAAAATAATAGCATGGGAAAGATTAGAAATCTCTTCAACAAAGTTAGAGATACCAAGGGAACATTTCATGCAAAGATGGGCTCAATGAAGGACAGAAATGGTATGGACCTGACAGAAGCAGAAGATATTAAGAAGAGGTTGCAAGAATACACAGAAGTACTGACAAAAAAGATCTTCACAACCCAGACAATCATGATGTTGTGATCACTAACCTAGAGCCAGACATCCTGGGACGTGAAGTAAAGTAGACTTTAGGAAGCATCACTATGAACAAAGCTAATGGAAGTGACAGAATTCCAGTTGAGCTGTTTCACATCCTGAAAGATGATGCTGTGAAAGTGCTGCACTCAATATGTCAGCAAATTTGGAAAACTCAGCAGTGGCCACAGGACTGGAAAAGGTCAGTTTTCATTCCCATCCCAAAGAAAGGCAATGCCAAAGAGTACTCAAACTACCACACAATTGCACTCATCTCACACACTAGTAAAGTAATGCTCAAAATTCTCCAAGCCAGGTTTCAGCAATAAGTGAACCGTGAACTTTCAGATGTTCAAGCTGGAAATAGAAAAGGCAGAGAAACCAGAGATCAAATTGCCAATATCTGCTGGATCATTTAAAAAGCAAGAGAGTTCCAGAAAAACATCTATTTGTGCTTTATTGACTATGCCAAAGCCTTTGACTATGTGGATCACAATAAATTGTGGAAAATTCTGAAAGAGGTAAGAATACCAGACCACCTGACCTGCCTCTTGAGGAACCTGTATGCAGGTCTGGAAGCAACAGTTAGAACTGGACATGGAACACCAGACTGGTTCCAAATAGTAAAAGAAGTACGTCAAGGCTGTGTATTATCACCCCGCTAATCTAACTTATATGCAGAGTACATCATGAGAAACACTGGGCTGGAAGAAGCACAAGCTGGAGTCAAGATTGCGGGAGAAATATCTATAACCTCAGATACGCAGATGACACCACCATTATGGCAGAAAGTGAAGAAGAACTAAAGAGCCTTTTGATAAAAGTGAAAGAGGAGAGTGAAAAAGTTGGCTTTTTTTGAAAACTAAGATAATGGCATCCTGTCCCATCACTTCATTGAAAATAGATGGGGAAACAGTGGCTGAGTTTATTTGGGGGGGCTCCAAAATAACTGCAGCCATGAAATTAAAAGATGCTTACTCCTTGGAAGGAAAGTTATGACTAACCTAGATAGCATATTGAAAAGCAGAGATATTACTTTGCCAACAAAGGTCTGTCTAGTCAAGGCTATGGTTTTTCCAGTGGTCATATATGGATTTGAGAGTTGAACTATAAAGAAAGATAAGCACTGAAGAACTGATGCTTTTGAAGTGTGGTATTGGAGAAGACTCTTGAGAGTCCCTTGGACTGCAAGAAGAGCCATCCAGTCCATAGTAAAGGAGATCCGTCCTGGGTGTTCATTGGAAGAACTGATGTTGAAGCTGAAACTAATAATTTGGCCACCTGATGTGAAGAGCTGATTCATTTGAAAAGACCCTGATGCTGGGAAAGATTGAGGGCAGGATGAAAAGTGGATGACAGAGCATGAGATGGTTGGATGGCATCACCGACTAAATGGACATGAGTTTGAGTAAACTCCGGGGGTTGGTGATACAAGGAGGCCTGGCGTGCTGCAATTCATGGGTTGCAAAGAGTCAGACACAACTAAGCTACTGAACTGAACTGAACTGAACTGAATATATGCTTATTTCCTAGTTTTGTCTGGGTAGTGGCAAACCAGTAAAGAAAGCTTCACCTTTACTAAATATTCCCTCTGCCTTACAGTCTCTATTTTTAGTTTTTTAAGGAACCTCCATACTCTTCCCCATATTGGCTGTACCAATTTACATTTCCACCAACAGTATAGGAAGGTTCCCTTCTTTCCCCACTCTCTCCACCATTTATTGTTTATGGTTTGTTGTTTTTTACTTGCTAACTCCAGTGTGACTCTGCAACCCCACAGACTGTAACCCACCAGGCTCCTCTGTGCATTGGGTTTCCCAGGCAAGAATACTGGAATGGGTTAGTCGTTTCCTTTTCCAGGGGATCTTCCCTACCTAGGGATTGAACAGGGATTGGCAGGTGGATTCTTTACCACTGAGTCAACAGGGAGGCCCATTGTTTGTGGATTTTTTTTTTATATTTACAATGGATAACCAACAAGGACTTATTATATAGCACAGGGAAGTCTGTTCAATGTTATGTGCAGCCTGGATGAGAGGGGAGTTTAGGGAAGAATGGATACATGCATACATATGGTTGGGTCACTTTGCTTTGCACCTAAAGCTATTGCAATTGGTTACACTCCAATATAAAATAAAAATAAAAGTTTCAACAGCTAGATATATTATGGAATATTTAGGTCTCAGTTAGGTGTCAACTCTTCATCAAAGGTTCTGCTTTATGAGCCAATTTATAATAGCCCCCTAAGAGTTTTCACATTATTGCGTTTTATTTTCTTCTGGGTAATTTGGTTATATTATATATTTATTTTTTATGGATATACCTATTTGTAGTCTGTTTCTCCCCAAGGAATATGCTCCATGAGTGATGAGGAACTTCATGCTTCTTATATGGTGCTGTATTCCTAGCACTTAGTATAGCACCTTAGTTCAGTTCAGTCACTCAGTCATGTCTGACTCTTTGCAACCCCATGGACTGCAGCACACCAGGTTTCCCTGTCCATCGCCAACTCCCCGAGTTTTCTCAAACTCATGCCCATTGAGTTGGTGATATTATCCAACCATTTCATCCTCTGTCATCCACTTCTCCTCCTGCCTTCAATCTTTCCCATCATCAGGGTTTTTTCCTAATGAGTCAGCTCTTCACATCAGATGGCCAAAGTATCAGAGCTTCAGCATCAGTCCTTCCAATGAATATTCAGGACTCATTTCCTTTGGAATTGATTGGCATGATCTCCTAGCAGTCCAGGGACTCTCAAAAGTCTTCTCCATCACAATTCAAAAGCATTAATTCTTTGGTGTTCAGCCTTCTTTATGGTCCAACTCTCACATCCATACATGACTACTGGAAAAACCATAGCTTTGACTATATGACCTTTTGTCAGCAAAGCAATGTCTCTACTTTTTAATATGCTGTCTTGGTTTGTCATAGCTTTTCTTCCAAGGAGCAAGTGTCTTAATTTCACGGCTGCATTCACCATCTGCAATGATTTTGGAGCCCAAGAAAATAAAGTCTGTCACTGGTTCCACTGTTTCCCCATCTATTTTCCATGAAGTGATGGGACCAGATGCCATGAGAATAGTGCTTAGCCCATAGCAAATCTTGTTTAGTATTAGGAGAAAATAATTCATAATATTACTATTACACTAAGGGGATATGTCTTCCTGTCAGCAATGCTGGCCACATTTTCACTGGAGAATAAGGCAGGTCACTCTCTCTATTGGGGAACTAGACGCAGATGAAGTTTCATTCTGTAGGACCCACGACAAGCCACAGCCCAATATATCATCAGAGCCCAAGGATTCGGAAGGCTTAAAATTCACAAGCCTGGGAAGACACCCAATTAACAGAGATTAAAGTCCAAATGTGACTCACACACCTATTGGAAATGTTAGACAATGTCAAACAGTACCCAATCTGGTTTTGCAACTAGGTTAATGTTCTGTGCATCCTGGGGGAGGCGGGGGGGAGGAGAGAGGTTAAATTCCATTTTAAAAAGAAACATATGAGACACTTTGCTTCTCATTAAGAATTGTACTTCATAGGTTTCATCTATGCTCTCCAGCCCCAAATGATTGAACCAGCATTAATGCCAAAAAATTGGAAGTGTCTTAACATGCATTAATTGCTTAATGGCCATGTTGTCTGCTTGAAAAGGGCGGGGAGGTATTTAAGTTGCTTAATGACTTTACATTTTCCCATGGCAAAATACCTGTGATTTGGTTATGCTATAATTAAAGAGTTACATAAACAAGGCTTTGGAAACAACTCAAGTGGCTCCCTGGGTAAAGGCATTTTTGTCCCTCCAGCTGGCTTGTTCAGGCCCTTCCAATGAAGAAAACTACCACCACCAGCCTTCATTCTGCCTTTTAGAAGTTGACCTTGTGTTTATCTCTGCCTTTCTGTGTGAGTTGCCAAGTGTAGGTTATGGGGCTATGGGAGTATGTAGAGGGAAGATTTGAAAAATACCTAAAAAAACAACAGTATTGTTTAGAAACCATTTCAAAACAAGTTTAAATATAAGTCATTAGGACAAGCAGGGTAAACAGAAGAGCCTGGTTACCTTGAAGAAAGAGCCTAGGGATGAGAAGCCCTCAGGGCAGTGTGGGATTTGTCTTGTAAAACCAGTTGATCAAATATTTATTACTGTATAAGGAAGAGCTTTGAACCCATGTGGTTTGCTTTCCCGTATCCCAGAAAGGTGGTCCTTCAGGAATGAAGCTAGTAAATTTCTTACCCAGAGTTCTCTTGGAGTGGTGAAAAATACCCTGGGTGTCAAGAGAGGTCCTGAGCAAGGGAAGATGGCAGTCTGCCTTCCAGAGAGAGCATGCCAGTCAGGACAGCTGAGAAACAAGCCCAGAGCCTGGCCTCAGGTTTACATGGAATCAGGAGCCTGGAGGTCCTTTTTAAGATCCCCTTTAAAGCAATCCTCTCTTGCTTACATACATTTACAAAGAAGATCAAAGCCAACTGGACTACATGTTAGCATACTTAACCAAAGGTAACTTTCAGAGCACACTTTCTTTTCGTTTCCTAGATTTCAATTTTTTGTATGTTATGATCCTTATGAAGTTTGGTGGTGAACCATTTGTCATTTGTTGGTCCAAGTTTCCCACTGAGAATTCTTGTATCTATTCTTACTTAAAAATAAATACCAATTGAAAATATATGTTTCTTAGATATTTGCAACTCTTTATCTTTTAAACCTTTGGAATTAAATCCAATGAGCCTTTCATTTACTAAATAGCTAAGCCAACAAACAGAATGAGCTCAAATCAGCTCATTCTTTCATTAGACTTATTGGGAATTCTTCTAAAGCTGGAATGTATGGAGATCAGTTGGGTGTCTCTGCCTTAGATGCTGGGGTGGACTGATGGTTTTCCTGGTCCAGTCCATGACTTTGCCGCATCCATGCCCTTTGCACTAAGACACTGAAGCTCTTCCTGCCAAGAAATAGAATCTATTTCCTCTCCCGTTGACTCTAGACTTCTGGTGACTTGTTTCTGGAAATAGAACTGTGGCACAGAGAGGTCTTGCCTACTCCCCACCTCTCTCTAGAAACTTCGGCAACCTCTGTGTGAGCCAGCCCAGGCTAGCCTTTTGGAGGATAAGAGGCAGTAGTCTCTCAGTGCAAACCAACCTAGAGTCAGCCAACTCCCAAATAGCAGAGAGAGCCCTGCCAAGATGAACAGAGCTGTCTCGAACCTCTAACTGACCACAGATGCAAGAATGATCTCATCTAAGCCAGCAGAACCACCTGCTGGCATGTTGTAATATTGTAATTTATAATTAATAATTAAGAAGTACGTATTTTGTCTTTGTCTTCTTTTCTGGCATACAGCTGCTAAAACCTTTAGAATTCCTAAGTGTTGAAAGCAAAAACAAAAAAAATTAAAAGGGTGTCTTTTGTTATGTGAATGAAGTTACTTTTGGACTTCACCTGAAGATGGGGACTGGTTGCCAAGGGACCCAACCATGTGACTGGTTGTAGGAGTCTCTGATTTATATTCAGTCAGCTAGAAGCATAGACAACAACCTGGACTTGTGATTAGAATCTGAAAGGGAGAGCCAGTTTTTAGAACTGAAACCTTAACCTGTGGAATCTGATAGTATTTCCACACAGATGGGGTCAGAATTGAGTTGAGGGCTTTCCTGGTGACTCAATAGTAAAGAATCCACCTGCCAATACAGGAGACCCAGGTTCAAGCCTGGTTCAGAAAGATCACACATGCCATGGGGCAAGTAAGCCCATGCCCCCCAACTATTGAGCCTGTGCTCTAGTGCCCAGGAGGCACCAGTGATGAGCCCATGTGTCAGAACTACTGAAGCCCACACACCCCAGAGCCCATGCTCTGCAAATAGAAATGCCCCCACAAGGAGACGCCTGCACACCTCAACTAGAGAATAGTCCCCACAACCAAGACTATAGTCTCCACAATAGTGCACCAAACCGAGAAAGGCCAGAGCAGCAATGGAGATCCAGCCCAGCAAAAAATAAACGTAGTGAAAAAAAAAAAAAAAAGAATTACATTGAATTGTAGGACACCTATGTGGTGTGTAAAAATTGCTTGGTGGTATGGGGGGAAAAAACCACACTGAAATTGGTAACCAGAACTTTTGCGTATAAACTCACGAACAATAAAAGATGCTTATTGCTTGAGGCCCTGAGTTCCAAGGTGGCTTGTCATACGTTAACACTAACAGATACAAATTTTTAAAAAAGATATTTTTAGCATCACTGTAACACCACTGGAGGTAAGGCAGTGAAGACATCAACGTCCTTACTACGTATATAAAGATATCAAGTGGAACATTGGTCAGTAAAGGCCAAATGTGTAATGGAAACCAGTGAGGTTCCAGACGGTTATTCTAGGATCTGGGGACAAAGTAGGAAATCCAGTTGACAGGATGCCTGTCCCTGGGGTTCTTAGAATATATTAAAATTGGCAGACATTTCAAATTATTGACATTAAAAGGACAGTGAAAAACAAAAGAACAGTGGTTTTCAATCTTTGCAACACAATAGAATTATTTGGAGAGACGTAACAGTATCACCAACACTGGGTCTGATCACAAACGAATTAAATCAGAATCTGTGCACAGTGCTTATATATGAGGATTGTGAATTACTGCAGAGCAGTAATTTAATTAACTATTGAAAAGCACTGCAGTGCTTTTCAAAGAGCAGCCTGTAGACCAGTAGTGTCAGCATCACCAGGAGCTTATTAAAAATGAGAATCTCAGGTTCTGCCCCTGATCTGCTGAATCAGAATCTGAGGATGAGACATGGGGGAAGATACCTGTCTTCTAACAAATTCTCTGTGTGATTCTTTCTTTTATAACCCCCTGTGCGTTTATTCATTTGTTTTTAATTTTTTGGCCATGCAGTGCAGTGTGTGGGATCTTAGTTCCCCCATTAGGGACTGAACCTGCATCCCCTGCATTGGAAATGCAGTCTTAACCAGTGGACCATTAGGCAAGTCTTCTCTGTGTGATTCTTTTTTCTTTTTACTTGGAGGCTAATTGCTTTACAATGTTGTGTTGTGTTCTGCCATACAACCATGCAAATCAGTTGTAATTATATATATATATATAATATAAAACATATACACATATATATATATGTATATGTGCTATTGGGCTCAGTTGCTTCAGTCTTGTCAAACTCTTTGCAACACCATGGACCTTAGCCCTCCAGGCTCCTCTGTCCATGGGATTCTCTAGACAAGATACTGGAGTGGGTTGCTATGCCCTCCTCCAGGAGATCTTCTCAACCCAGAGACTGAACCGGTATCTCCTGCTTCTCCTGTGTTGCAGGCAGATTCTATACCTGCTGAACCATATATATATACACATACATATATATATATATCCCCTCCCTTTTATAGCATTGACATACACACACTATCATATGTAAAACAGATAGCTAGTGGGAAGCTGCTCTGTAACACAGGAAACTCAGCCGGGTGTTCTGTGATGACCCAGAAGACGGGATAAGAGGAGGGGAGGGAGGGTCTCTGTGATTCTGATCCAAGCTAGATGTTCAAAGGCAGTAGCTGAGAACTGTAGGGCAGTAAAATCTGACATTAACCGTTGAAAACTTGAAGCAATTACATACAGGAACACACACACACAAATATTATAAGAAGAAAGTATATCTTTGGGGTTGTTTTCCTAGACCTAATGATGAGACTTTCACTTATGGAGATTTCAGCCTTTGATGTGGGTGATCTACACAACAGAAGCTCATATAATAGTTATTTTAACTTTGTTCATAATGTAAATATTCTATGACCTACTCCGCTTAAATTCCCAGGCATGTTTTTCCCCAATACCAGACCATATAACTTTATTTAGGACAGTACCCTAAAGCCATGAAATTAAAAGATGCATGCACCTTGGAAGAAAAGCTATGACAAACCTAGATATTAAGTAAAAAGTAGAGACGTTACTTTGCTGATGAAGGTCTGTATAGTCAAAGCTAGGGTTTTTTTTTTTTTTCCAGTAGAAATATATGGGTGTGAGAGTTGGGCTGTAAAAAGGCTGAGCATTGAAGAATTGAGGCTTTTGAACTGTGGTGCTGGAGAAGACTCTTGAGAGTCCCCTGGACTGCAAGGAGATCCAGCCAGTCAATCCTAAAGGAAATCAACCCTGAATTGGAAGGACTGATGCTGAAGCTGAAGCTACAATACTTTGGGCCACGTGATGCGAAGAGCTGACTCATTGGAAAAGATCCTGATGCTGGGAAAGACTGAAGGCAGAGGAGAAGGGGACAACAGAGGATGAGATGGTTGAATGGTATCCCTGATACAATAGACATGAGTTTGAGCAAACTCTGGAAGATAGTGACGGACAGGGAAGGCTGGCGTGCTTCAGTCTATGCGGTCACAAAGACTCAGACATGACTGAGCAACTGAGCAACAACAGAAACCTAAAGATACTACATCTATAGTTTTCAATTTAATTTGTTATAAAATATTTTAAGATTCACCTTGTTTCTGAAAAAACTTAGAGGCAAACTCAGATTTAGTTTTCCTTGTGAGGTCTCTTGCCCTCAAAGAGATCATTTGTCCTGATTTCCCTGCGACAGTCCTAGTTTATGCCTTGTTCTAGCATCCCCTTTCACTCTTAAAAAGGTCTCAATTCAGACAATAAATTATATGACCACTCTAGCTAAGAGCTGTAACAGTATTGTCTTTTGGAAGAAAGTGAAGATGCCACCTGTAAGCCAGGTCTCTCGGTGCTTTGTCAAAGATGCATTTTCCCTCTGGTGCAGATGTTGTAAATCTATTACCATACCTACAGTATCTAAGATGTCTCTAATAATAAAAGTCATACATACCCCAGTGTTCTAGTATCATTATTCACAATTGCCAAGATATGGAAACAACCTGTGTCTATCAATAGGTGAATGGGTAAAGAATATGTGGTATACAATGAAATAATCCTCAGTCAAAAAAAAAAAAAAAGAAGAAAGTTTGCCATTTGCAACAATATGGATGAACTTGGAGGGTCTTATGCTAAGTGAAATAAAAAAGTGAAAGACAAATACTGTATCATATCATTTATATATGGGATCTAAAAATACAACAAATTAGTGAATATAATAGAAAAGAAGCATCTCACAGGTAAGAGAACAAAGTAATGTTTACCCGTGGGAAGAGGAAAAGGAGAGTTTTAAGGGTAGTACATTAAGAGATATAAACTATTATGAATAAAATAAGCTACAAGGATATATAAGGTATACAGAGAATATACCAATATTTCCTAACTATAAATGGAGTACATCCTTTAAAAAATAGTGAATCACTATATTGTAAGCCTGTAAAATATAATATTGTACATCATCTATACTTCAATTAAAGAAACAATAAATCATTATTATTTTATGCGTTACTAAAGAAAAACTGCTGCTAATTAATCTATAACACAATGATTTCTTATCTTTGATCCTGGCATGTAATAGGTAATTCCTTTGCAGTAATAAAACTAAACTTTCTCTCTTGGGTTCTAAGATGAACCTGGTTATCGCTTTGCAACTATATAAGAAATTATGGTAATTCCTCCAATAATAAATATTTACTATCAAATTTTATATCCTTGTCTTCTATTTCCATGGGAGTATATAATAACATGTTCAATGCTGAATCTAGTTTCATATTTTTGAAGATATTTTAAAGAGTAATTAAGGACAATAACATTTATAATCTGGCAATGCAAATAGCTCAAGCAGTGTGAGGATGAGAGGACTTATCTGACATGGAGAAACTGCTCACCTGGGCAAGGAAGGGCAGTGGGCGTCACCTGAGTAGGGCGTCTCCAGGGCGATGGGCTCTGAGCCTCTCTGAAACAGGAAGTCTCTCCTTATGCTTATTGCAGGTGCTGTTGAGATGGTTTGATGCATCACCAACTTGATGGACATAAATTTGATCAAGCTCCAGGAGCTGATGATAGACAGGACTCCATGCTGCAGTCCATGGAGTCGCAAAGAGTCAGACACAATTGAGCAACTGAACTGAGCTGAGGGTGATGGACAGACTTTAAAATGAAGGCAGTTACCATATGGATCCACAGGCTGTCAAACAGATAGATGGATAGGTAGGCAGATAGATGCATAGTTAGATAGATAGAGAGATACCGTCAGTTCTAAGATGCATTCCAATTTCAGTTTTAGTAAAATATGAAAAAAAAAATGTGTGCATTAGTCAGAGAAGGAAATGGCACCCCACTCCAGTACTCTTGCCTGGAAAATCCCATGGATGGAGGAGCTTAGTAGGCTACAGCCCATGGGTCACAAAGAGTCGGACGTGACTGGGCAACTTCACTCATTTCACTTAGTCGAAATGAAAAATGACGTTTAGGAAACTACCAATTCCAGTTTTCAAGAATTCAGCCTCACCAGCCTGGAATCTAAATGTTGTGGGAGAAAAAGCAGACCACAGACTTCTGAGACTTGGTCATCATGAAACGTGCACCACAGGATGAAGGAAATGCGGGAGGTTGAGAAATACCAATAACCTCAGATATGCAGATGACACCACCCTTATGGCAGAAAGTGAAGAGGAACTAAAAAGCCTCTTGGTGAAAGTGAAAGTGGAGAGTGAAAAAGTTGGCTTAAAGCTCAACATCCAGAAAATGAAGATCATGACATCCAGTCCCATCGCTTCATGGGAAATAGATGGGGAAGCAGTGGAAACAGTTTCAGACTTTATTTTGGGGGGCTCCAAAATCACTGCAGATGGTGACTGCAGCCATGAAATTAAAAGACGTTTACTCCTTGGAAAAAAAGTTATGACCAACCTAGATAGTATATTCAAAAGCAGAGACATTACTTTGCCTACTAAGGTCCATCTAGTCAAGGCTATGGTTTTTCCTGTGGTCATGTATGGATGTGAGAGTTGGACTGTGAAGAAGGCTGAGTGCTGAAGAATTGATGCTTTTGAACTGTGGTTTTGGAGAAGACTCTTGAGAGTCCCTTGGACTGCAAAGAGATCCAACCAGTCCATTCTGCAGGAGATCAGCCCTGGAATTTCTTTGGAAGGAATGATGCTAAAGCTGAAACTCCAGTACTTTGGCCACCTCATGCGAGGAGTTGACTCATTGGAAAAGACTCTGATGCTGGGAGGGATTGGGAGCAGGAGGAGAAGGGGATGACAGAGGATGAGATGGCTGGATGGCATCACTAACTCGATGGACGTGAGTCTGAGTGAACTCTGGGAGCTGGTGATGGACAGGGAGCCTGGTGTGCTGCGATTCATGGGGTCTCAAAGAGTTGGACACGACTGAGCGACTGAACTGAACTGAACTGAACTGAAGGCTATTGGCAGCACTCAGAGGCACATGGTTGGACGCAAACCCCATCCTGTCACATAACAAAATTACTTTCTTTTGTACCCAAGTGCAGCCAAGGCCTTCTCCAAGCCCTGGTGTGTGGTCAGAAGGGGAAGAATAGACCTCATAATAATGGAGGAGGGGGAGCTTTTGAAACTAGCAGAATTTGTAAAAAGATTATGTGAAAGAGGCATTGATAACATTTGTTAGAAAAGTCAGTGTTTGCGTAGTAACATATTAAGAATCTATATTTTATAGAAAATTTAACTTCATCTAACTGAAGACCACAAGGCCATCTTATCATAGAGGGCGTTATTTCCTCATCAAAATAAAGTAAAAGTACATAGAATACAAAGAAAATTCAGTATGCAGGACATTTCTTTCTGAAATGTACTTGTTGTGTGTATTGTAGGTGCTGTTGAATACTAAACGATGAAAATATGCATTGCTTATTTAGAAATTAACTATGTTTCTATTATTTAAAAATGATAATAAGGGTGCTCTCCTTTCTGGGTCTGCCAGCAGAAATGGTGATGTGCATGTGAAAGTAATACAGCATAATTTCCTTAAAAATATTGTGTACCTTTTCAACTCCAATGTATGTTTTCTTGAATTACATAAGTAGTGCAGTTTTCATCTTTTTTTTTTCAATGTTCTTCCTCTCCCTTACAAACTTTGTCTTTTTACTTGTGCCTTTTGTCTGTTTCTTTTCTAACATATTTTATCATAACGCCTCTGCAAAAGTCAGTACTTCAGAATTCTCTGAGAGAGCATATGTTCTCTAAAGGAAAAGTCTAACTGTTCATATTATTATTGATGTTGACTATCATGAGAGTCTGATTAAACGTTACCTGTAAATTTGCTTAATGGCAGGCTCCACAAAACAGGGAGGTTACAACTGCATATACACACTATAAAATAGCACAGAGAACTCTATACTCTGTAATGGCCTATATGGGAAACAAATCTAAAAAACAGTGCATTCATGAATGCATATAACTAATTCACTTTGCCATATACCTGAAACTAACACGACATTGTAAATCACCTATAACTAAATAAAAATTAAAAAAACCAAGTATCTGGCCCTACAAGTAACATCAAAACATGATGGCCTCATTTTATGGATAAAATGTCTATATATTTTTAAAAATCTGCAGCTTGCTGGTTAAAATTGACTGCCACTTTTCTTTTTATTGATCTTCTTTGCATTTCTTGTTTGGATCAGTAGATATTTAACTAGTATGAGTGGCAGCTGTGATTTTAATACGTACCATAGAAATAAGCTAGAAACACAAAAAATTGTGTTGCGTGTGTTTGATTCCATCTATGTGACAGTCAGGAAAAGACAAACTAATACATGGTGACAGCAAGATCGGTGGTTTCCTGGGGCCAAGAGTAAAATATGAAGGGACTGCAAAGCACAAAGGAAACTTTTAGATATAATGGGAGTTTCTGAATCTTGATTGTGGTGGTGGTTACAGCATTCACACATTTCTCAAAATATAACAAATAGTATCATTTGAATGAATACAGTTTATTATGTTTAATTTTATCTTAAACTTGATAAAATATACTGTAATATATTGTAATAATGATATACTTTAATAATGTTTTCTTAACAGCTAGGAGCATACTTAGAAAAGACTCATCTTTGACATATTGCATGAAACGAAACTAAGCTTTCATCCTCAGATTAAGCCTGTCCATCACCCAGGAGATACCAGGGTGTCTAATAGGTTTGCTGGCAGGCATTCTATGCCATTTGCAAATAAGACTGAAGTGAGCAAATGAAGCCTGGGTTTTCAGAGTTGATCACTGTGGACGGACATATTATCTCCTGTAGCAGTCAGTCTTGTCTGAGATTTAACCCTACTCAAGCAATGCCTATTAGCCCTCCTTGCCCAGGTGAGCAGCTTTTCCATGTCAGTTATCCAATGGATAGGGCTGGATGGAGGTTAAAAAAAAAACTCATCAAGGTATTGTATACTTCCAGTAGGATTGGAACTCATATCCTTATAAAGCAAGCAGGCTTACAATCTCACAAAACAACAGTATCAAATAAAACACCACACGCACTCACATACAAATGTATGCGATGTTCAGCATTCCCATATTAATGCACATTTATAAATAGAGTGTCCCAAATGTTTAAAGACAAGCCATGCTCTCTATTTTAAAATGTCTCTGTTTTAAACATTTGTTTAAATTTCATTTTGAGGTAAAATATATTCACAGCAGGCATAAGAGACTTGGGTTCGATCCCTGAGTTGGGAAGATCCCAAGGATGGGAACCCACTCCAATGTTCTTGCCTGGAAAACAGTCACGCAGACAAGACGAATCAGGCAGGTTGCAGTCCATGGGGTCACAGATTCGGATGTGACTGAGCAACTCAGTATGCACACATACGTACAGCAAAATGCAAAAACATGAGTGTCACACAACCAAATTTAGGTCCACTCCCCTGAGCACAGTAGAGCCGAGCTACTGGCAGTTGGTCGAGGTGAAGAAAAGCACCAGGTTACTTAGGGCACCAGACAAGGAGTCCAGGCAGCTGGTGCTTGAAAGACCTGAGCTCCCTGCTGGCGTTCAGGGAAAGGTTTTTTTTTTTTTAATTTTTTTTTATTTTTTAAATTTTAAAATCTTTAATTCTTACATGCGTTCCCAAACATGAACCCCCCTCCCACCTCCCTCCCCACAACATCTCTCTGGGTCATCCCCATGCACCAGCCCCAAGCATGCTGCACCCTACATCAGACATGGACTGGCAATTCAATTCTTACATGACAGTATACATGTTAGAATTCCCATTCTCCCAAATCATCCCACCCTCTCCCTCTCCCTCTGAGTCCAAAAGTCTGGTATACACATCTGTGTCTTTTTTCCTGTCTTGCATACAGGGTCGTCATTGCCATCTTCCTAAATTCCATATACATGTGTTAGTATACTGTATTGGTGTTTTTCTTTCTGGCTTACTTCACTCTGTATAATTGGCTCCAGTTTCATCCATCTCATCAGAACTGATTCAAATGAATTCTTTTTAACGGCTGAGTAATACTCCATTGTGTATATGTACCACAGCTTTCTTATCCATTCATCTGCTGATGGACATCTAGGTTGTTTCCATGTCCTGGCTATTATAAACAGTGCTGCAATGTACATGTGTCTCTTTCAATTCTGGTTTCCTCAGTGTGTATGCCCAGCAGTGGGATTGCTGGGTCATAAGGTAGCTCTATTTGCAATTTTTTAAGGAATCTCCACACTGTTCTCCATAGTGGCTGTACTAGTTTGCATTCCCACCAACAGTGTAGGAGGGTTCCCTTTCCTCCACACCCTCTCCAGCATTTATTGCTTGCAGATTTTTGGATCACAGCCATTCTGACTGGTGTGAAGTGGTACCTCATTGTGGTTTTGATTTGCATTTCTCTAATAATGAGTGATGTTGAGCATCTTTTCATGTGTTTGTTAGCCATCTGTATGTCTTCTTTGGAGAAATGTCTATTTAGTTCTTTGGCCCATTTTTTGATTGGGTCGTTTATTTTTCTGGAATTGAGCTGCAGGAGTTGCTTGTATATTTTTGAGATTAGTTGTTTGTCAGTTGCTTCATTTGCTATTATTTTCTCCCATTCAGAAGGCTGTCTTTTCACCTTGCTTATATTTTCCTTTGTTGTGCAGAAGCTTTTAATTTTAATTAGATCCCATTTGTTTATTTTTGCTTTTATTTCCAGTATTCTGGGAGGTGGGTCATAGAGGATCCTGCTGTGATTTATGTCTGAGAGTGTTTTGCCTATGTTCTCCTCTAGGAGTTTTATAGTTTCTGATCTTACATTTAGATCTTTAATCCATTTTGAGTTTATTTTTGTGTACGGTGTTAGAAAGTGATCTAGTTTCATTCTTTTACAGATTTGTATGGAAATACAAAAAACCTCGAATAGCCAAAGCAATCTTGAGAAAGAAGAATGGAACTGGAGGAATCAACTTGCCTGACTTCAGGCTCTACTACAAAGCCACAGTCATCAAGACAGTATGGTACTGGCACAAAGACAGACATATAGATAAATGGAACAAAATAGAAAGCCCAGAGATAAATCCACACACATATAGACACTTTATCTTTGACAAAGGAGGCAAGAATATACAATGGAGTAAAGACAATCTCTTTAACAAGTGGTGCTGGGAAAAAAGGGAAAGGTTTTTAAAGACAGAGCTAGGAGGACTCTGTGAGGTTTGTGATCGGCTTGTGGACATTCTTCTGACTGGTTGGTGGTGAAGGTGAATCAGGAGTCAAGAGCATCAATTCTTGTTCCAGTTGCTCTGGAGTCTACATGCTGTGGGTATCATACAGCTAACTTTTCCACCTGGTTGGGGGCAGGGGTTCAGTATTTGTAAAAGAGCTCAAAAGGACACAGCTCAGAATATTATCTATAGCCCTTGAGGAGAATATTATCTAAAGTCTTTGCCTTTGTTTAATCACTACCATTTTGTCTTGCTTGAGGTTTCTTTTTTTTCTTTTCTTCTGCTTTTTTTTCTTTTTTTTTTTTTTTGCTTCTCTATTAAATGTATTCTTTGGAACTCAGGGAAGACCTAAGTAGGCTAAATTTTTATAAGTGAGAGGCAAATAGAAGACATGAGGGGGTGGGGACTGTTCTAGGAAGGCCCATAGGGTCCTGCTTGGTTACACAAGTGTAGAATTTATCAGTTTTTACAAATGGAAATAGTCATAAAACACACCCTTATAGATTTAGGACAGCTTTATACAGTATAACTTTTAAAATTACACTTTAACTGATTGTTGCTGGCTATAAAATGCAGTTGACTCCTGACATTCTTTTAATAACCAACAGCAATGACAAACCCTTCTATTTAAATGCATCCTTAAGATTTTGAATTTTTTAGATAGGCATTTATACCAGCTTCTGCTGCTGCTGTTGCTAAGTCGCTTCAGTCATGTTAGACTCTGTGCAACCCCATAGACAGCAGCCCACCAGGCTCCCCCGTCCCTGGGATTCTTCAGGCAAGAACACTGGAGTGGGTTGCCATTTCCTTCTCCAATGCATGAAAGTGAAAAGTGAAAGGGAAGTCGCTCAGTCATGTCCGACTCTTAGCGACCTTATGGACTGCAGCCTACCAGGCTCCTCCACCCATGGGATTTTCCAGGCAAGAGTACTGGAGTGGCGTGCCATTTAAATTGTTTTGTTTTATTCCAAGTCATAATTCTTTTTTCTTTTTCTTGTATAACTATACTCCCTGCAACATGCAATGTTAATAGTGAACAGACGCAGTTCACAAGGAAACTATTTTCCTATTATTAGTTGCTAAAGTTCCTTTTTTTAACCACAAATGGATGTTGAATTTTATTTAATACTCTTTCTTGTATCCATTTAGCTAATTCTATATAGCTTTTCTCCTTTAATATGCTAATAATGTGAGCAATGTAATTTTATTTTCTAGTGTCAAGTCAATTTTATAGTCTTGGCATAAATCCAATTTGATCAAAATAGTTTACTTTTTAATACGTTGTGGAATTTGATTTGAAAAATATTTAGTATTTTTATATGTATGTTTATGAATTATATTGGAGTGTACATTTTCTTTTTTATAATGCCCTCAGTTGGTTTTGTTATCAAGAGTATATTTTGTTCAAAAATGAGTTGGATGTTTCCTCTTTGTCTGTATTCTGAAATAGTTTTTGTAAGACTGAAGTAATCTATTCATGAAATTTGTAGTAGGATTTGTCCTTTAGTATTTGGTAAAACTTGCTGCATTTTTTTTTATAATTAAACTTTATCTTTCAAAACAAGGTTTTTTTAAGTTAAAAGAATAATATAGAGTTGCTATAAACATCACACTAAGCTTCCCCTAGTATTATTAATATCCTGTATGGGACATTTGTTGCAACAATGAACTGATATTAATACTTTATTGTTAATTTAGGCCCATACTTTTTTTCAGATTATTTTAGCTTCTACCTAATGCTCTCTGTCTGCTTCAAGATCTCATCCAGGATGCCATACTTAGTCATCATGTCTCCTTGGCTGTGACAATTTCTCAGACTTTCATATTACCTTGACAGTTCGTGAAGTACTGCTCAGGCCTTGTGTAGAATGTTTCGCATCGGAAGTGTGATTTTTTTTTTCATGACTCAGTTCAGTTCAGTTCAGTCACTCAGTCGTGTCCGACTCTTTGCGACCCCATGAATCGCAGCACGCCAGGCTTCCCTGTCCATCACCAACTCCCGGAGTTCACTCAGACTCATGTCCATCGAGTCCGTGATGCCATCCAGCCATCTCATCCTCTGTTGTCCCCTTCTCCTCCTGCCCTCAATCCCTCCCAGCATCAGTCTCTTCCAACGAGTCAACGCTTCGCATGAGGTGCTTAGACAAGCACTATAGGTTTATGGGAGGAAGACCACAGAGGCACAAAGCTGTTTTCATAGCATCATGGCAAGGGTACATGCTGCCCACATGGTTTATTCCCTCGATGTTGATCTGGACTATCTGGCTGAGGGAGTGTTTATCAGCTGTGTCCTCTTCCTTTTTATCAGAGGTAGAAGGGTGCTTCACCTCTTTGCTGCTCAAAGTGTGGACCATGGATGAGCAACACTCACATCATCTGGGAGTTTGTTAGAATCGCAGAATCT
This sequence comes from Capra hircus, assembly GCF_001704415.2. Lineage (NCBI taxonomy): Eukaryota > Metazoa > Chordata > Mammalia > Artiodactyla > Bovidae > Capra > Capra hircus. Next base: position 4,650,804 of record NC_030820.1, read on the forward strand.
AAATTCAATCCTAGAATGGCTGAATCAGGATCTGCAAGTTAACTGGATCCCTGTTTGATCTATATTTTTCTCAACTTTTGAGAACACTGCTCTAAGATAATCTAGCACAAATTCTGGTGATTTTTTTCTGTAAAAGGCCCAATAGTAACTATTTCTAGCCTTGTGGGTGACACAGTGTCTGCCACAAAGACTCAACCCTGCCCTTGTAGCAGGAAGCAGTCATAGATGATAGATAAACACAAAGGTGTGTTGGCATATATTTAAAAAATTTATTTATAGACACTGAAATGAAAAGAGGAAAGATGGTCATCCTTTGGACTCAAGTGATGGTGGTGATGGAGAATACAGAGAAAATCAGTATAGCCTGGAGGTGTGAGGAAGTAAAATTAATTTGATTTGGTGAACAATTGAATGTAGGAGATGAGGGAGAGGACACAGTTTTAAGAGTAAGTCTAAGATTCTGGGTTATAAAACTGGATGGAGAGCCCTGGCATTAATGGAGGTATGTCACTGGAAGAGGTCTTGGTGAGGAGACCTTTATTTATTTATGTTATATTGAGTTTTAGCATCTTTGGTTTTAACTAGCCAGTTATCTCTGTAGGACTAGAACTTGAAAGAGATCAGTTAAGCAATCTGGGCTATAAAATCTTCATCTTCTTGTAGCAATAATAAAATATTACTTACAGAAATTATGTATAGCAAATTTCTATACATTTTAGAAATAGAAAATATGTAGTAAAGGAATTAAAGATGCAATAGAATTTGTAATAGTAGTTGTTATAATGCACACAAAAAAATAGCATCAAACTTTCTGCCAGTGACTGTTGGCTTGTTTGATTGAGTAAACCTTTGCCAGCATTTTATGGTGCTAAATTGTCCATGTGATGTATCTTGGGCCATATAGTTTTGACAGGAAAACTTTGAAAGCAATAAATTGACCTCAAAAGACTGCAAGTATAAGATTTTTAGCCATAGTTACAAACTAATGGGTAAGATTTCTTTACTCAGAACTCTCAGACCATGTCTTCAAAGGTTCTGTTTCTCAATTTTCCCTGCCTGCTAGAACTACCTAAGGAGCTTCTAAGGATCCCAGTACATGGGACAGTTAAATTATAATCCCAATTCTCATGCCTATGAAATCAGGATTTCTGGAGGGTGGTGATTAAATGTTATTTTTTTCAAGACCCAAATGGATCTGGTATGCAGTCAATAGTGAGACTGTCTAGGGTGAAACCCAGACAGTGAGGCCAAACTTATATATCAAGCCATCCACTGAGACACTCAAAACAGTTTGGGACTATGGACTATGGAACAGAACTTTCCTTCTCTCTCTTGGGGTCTGGTCATCAGGAAGAACAAAGGATCATGGTGTCTTAGGCTGTCCATGATGAATCCCACTAGACATAGCCTTTGGGTGTTGGGGCTGCTCCAGACTCCAGCTAATATTTGAGGAAACTCTTCTTTTTCCTATATTCCTCACCTTAAGATTATGAGTCAAGAGGATAAAGGTGGGAATCTGAAATCTGTGGTTTGAACAGAATGGACACTATTTGTGATTCTGAAGACAAGGCAGGTTTGAGAATCAATGTCCTAACCATTGTTTCTGCAAGTGTGGTACTTAGTGGTGGAGGTGGTGGTTTAGTCACTAAGCCATGTCCAACTCTTTTGACCCCATGAACTGTGGCCCACCAGGCTCCTCTGTCCAGGGGAGTCTCCAGGCAAGAATACTGGAGTGGGTTGCCATTTCCTTCTCCAGGGGTCTTCCCGACCCAGGAATCAAACCCAGGTCTCCTGCATTGCAGGCAGATTCTTTACCAACTGAGCTACAGTGGAAGCTTGAGTGGTACTTGGACCAGTAGCAAAAGCATCACTGAGGAGGGAAACACAGTCTCACACATTCCAGGTCCATGAATCAGAACACATTGTAACACAATCCCCGGGTGATTCGTATGGCCATTAAAATTTGAACACACTGCCCTAAAACGGTATATCCCAAAGAGATCTTCCAGACTACCTAAAACATAAAGTGCTGATTAATAACGGTCTACTCTAAACTTTACCAATCAAAATCTCCTGGTGGAGGTCAGGGGGTGGAAATCTCTTCATGTTTAACAAGATCAGCTACTGACTCTTATGACAAGAGCTACAGTATGAGAATCTTAGACCTAGAATTGGTTTGGTGAATATTTGCTCAGGCCACTCCAAGGAGCTGGTCCAATATCACAGGGTAAAATGTGAGTTAGGTTATCAGCTCTAACACTCAAACATTAGAGAGTTAGAAACAACTGACTACAGACTTTTATTATGTACAGACTACCAAACCTACCACTTATTGGTCTTCATGTGTGGGCCCAAAAGCCTTACTCATGGCCATATTAAACATGCATGACTCAGAGGATGAGGTCATAAGGGAGTTTTATTTTTCTTTCCCACTGTCCCTTTAGGCCTGTTTTGGGTTGGAGAGTGGCAGATACTTCCTCTGCCTTCAAGTGACTACCCAGGTGTCCATCATGGTTAGTACAGTAATAGAAAGTTATGTATCATTTCAAACCACTTAGTCACAACTGAATACTTAAAAACATCTACCTGTAGAAAATAATACAAACTCCGAACTAGTTTGAACATTAGCATATATTTCCTCCTTGACTGGGGACGGCTATAAGCTGGCCACATGCTTTTGGAGAGAAGCTTTGGTTGTCTTCTTCTTTTTCCCTTTCCCTTCTCTTACTCACTAGCTATGCCACTGACATCGTCTAGAATGAGCAAGGGGAGGCGAGAAGGAGAACAATGGGGGCAGACAGTATACAAATTCACTTTCTTCAACACTGGTGGAGATGGAAAGCATGCGCTCATGGACACTTTCATTGATTTTTGTTGGTTATCCTACTTGACTTGACTAATTCACCTCCCATGAGGTGGATGACACATACTGTTCTAGGTGTCTCTCTTCCCTCAGCCACTAGTTTTCTGGACACTCATTCACCACAGACACTCTTAGATACCCCACAGCCTACAAAATAGTCACCTTGGAGAAGAATCAAAGTAGCTTTAGGCTCATATCCTTCAGTTTGACCCTCAAATGGGTCATCAGAAATGTGTGCATCCTTTCCCCATGCTGTCTCGTTTCCACTGAAAGCGAAAAGTGAAAGTGCAAGTTGCTTAGTCGTGTCTGACTCTTTCTATGCCATGGACTATACAGTCCATGGAATTCTCCAGGCCAGAATACTGGAGTGGGTAGCCTTTCCCTTCTCCAGGGGATCATCCCAACCCAGGGATCAAACCCAGGTCTCTCACGTTGCAGGCAGATTCTTTACCAGTTGACCCACAGGGAAAGCCCAAGAATATTGGAGTGGATAGCCTAGCCCTTCTCCAGCAGATCTTCCCATCCCAGGAATTGAACCGGGGTCTCCTGCATTGCAGGAGGATTCTTTACCAGGGAAACCCCCATTTCCATTGGGAGTATGGTAATTTCCTAAACTTGGTCTTCATTCTTGCTCTGTCTTCTTGACCTAAAAGCCACAGACTCTTGACCTTAGAATACTCAGATGGAGGTCAAACTCCACACATTATTTTTCTTACCATGAGCACCATCACTTACCATGTCTTTCAAGTGGTCCTGATGAAAACACTCTCTTTTTTGACTTGAGGGGCAGAAAAAAGTATCCTATTCCTTCCTATTATGGACCTATGCCTTAAAGCACAAAACTCTCACTAAAAAAACTCTATTTCTAATTTCAAACACTGGACTCTTTATTCTTTATTTTTATACAGTTTCAAAAGTCATTAAAAAGGTTCTTGATCAATTCTTTTAAATGTGTTGCCTATAGCATGGCACTTACATTGAAAGCTGATATCTATCACATATTGCTATATTAGGTGAAACTTCCAATTCAACATCTTGCTACACCCTGAAGCATACACATTTTACATCTCTAGGCAAAAAAAGTTGGATCAAAGTTAAAGTAATAAGTTGTAAGCATAGTGATTAATTCAATCAATTTATCAGCAAATTTTTATAGGGAGCTGATTAATATATTAGGATTTAAATAATTCTGAAATTTTAGAAAGTCTAAACATTTATTATCCCTTTCTGTTATTTATTGTATAATTGACTATGTAAAAACAAGCAAGAATGATAAAGAAGCAATAAAACTTTCTGTTTACAGATGGCAATATTGTCTTTATAGAAGAAATGAAAAAATCGACAAAAAAAGCCTCCCAGAACTAATCAGTGATGTAGCAAGGTTGTAGAATACAAGGTTAACATAACAAGAGTCAATTGTTTTCCTATATACTATCAATAAATAAGTGAATTTGAAATTAAACAACCAACATTATATACATTAGTACTCCCCAAGAAATATAAATGCTTAGTATAACAATAATATATACAAGATCTACAGAGGAGAGCAAAAACTCTAATAAAAGACATTTTTAAAAGAATTACATTTTTCTCCCTTTGTTTCTTGATGAGTCTGGCTAATGGTTTGTCAATTTTATTTTTCCTTTCTAAGAACCAGCTTTTGGCTTTGTTGATTTTTGCTATGGTCTCTTTTGTTTCTTTTGCATTTATTTCTGCCCTAATTTTTAAGATTCCTTTCCTTCTCCTAACCCTGGGGTTCTTCATTTCTTCCTTTTCTAGTTGCTTTAGGTGTAGAGTTAGGTTATTCATTTGACTTTTTTCTTGTTTCTTGAGGTATGCCTGTATTGCTATGAACTTTCCCCTTAGCACTGCTTTTACAGGGTCCCACAGGTTTTGGGTTGTTGTGTTTTCATTTTCATTCGTTTCTATGCATATTTTGATTTCTTTCTTTATTTCTTCTGTGATTTGTTGATTATTCAGCAGCGTGTTGTTCAGCCTCCATATGTTGGAATTTTTAATAGTTATTCTCCTGTAATTTAGAACTAATCTTACTGCATTGTGGTCAGAAATGATGCTTGGAATGATTTCATTTTTTTTAATTTATCAAGGCTAGATTTATGGGCCAGGATGTGATCTATCCTGGAGAAGGTTCCATGTGTGCTTGAGAAAAAGGTGAAATTCATTGTTTTGGGGTGAAATGTCCTATAGATATCAATTAGATCTAACTGATCTATTGTATCATTTAAAGTTTGTGTTTCTTTGTTAATTTTCTGTTTAGTTGATCTATCCGTAGGTGTGAGTGGGGTATTAAAGTCTCCCACTATTATTGTGTTGTTGTTAATTTCCCCTTTCATACTTGTTAACATTTGTCTTACATATTGCAGTGCTCCTATGTTGGGTGCATATATATTTATAATTGTTATATCTTCTTCTTGGATTGATCCTTTGATCATTATGTAGTGTCCTTCTTTGTCTCTTTTCACAGCCTTTGTTTTAAAGTCTATTTTATCTGATATGAGTATTGCTACTCCTGCTTTCTTTTGGTCTCTATTTGCATGGAAAACCTTTTTCCAGCCCTTCACTTTCAGTCTGTATGTGTCCCCTGTTTTGAGGTGGGTCTCTTGTAGACAACAAATATAAGGGTCTTGTTTTTGAATCCATTCAGCCAGTCTTTGTCTTTTGGTTGGGGCATTCATGGAAGCAACCTAGATGTCCATCAACAGATGAATGGATAAGAAAGCTGTGGTACATATACACAATGGAGTATTACTCAGCCATTAAAAAGAATACATTTGAATCAGTTCTAATGAGGTGAATGGAACTGGAGCCTATTATAGAGAGTGAAGTAAGCCAGAAAGAAAAACACCAATACAGTATACTAACACATATATGTGGAATTTAGAAAGATGGTAATGATAACCCTGCATGCAAGACAGCAAAAGACACATAGATGTATAGAACAGACTTTTGGACTCTGTGGGAGAGGGAGAGGGTGGGATGATTTGGGAGAATGGCATGGAAACATGTATAATATCATTTATGAAACGAATCGCCAGTCCAGGTTTGATGCATACTGGATGCTTGGGACTGTTGCACTGAGACAACCCAGAGGGATGGTACAGGGAGGGAAGAGGGTGGGGGGTTCAGGATGGGGAACACGTGTATACCTGTGGTGGATTCATGTTGATGTATGGCAAAACACATACAATATTGTAAAGTAATTAGCTTCCAATTAAAATAAATAAATTTATATTTAAAAAAGAACTACATAAGAAATACCCCATGTTCATGAACAGAAAGCCTCAATATTATTAAGATGTCAGTTAATCCTAATTTGATTTATAAATTCAATGCAATCCAGCATGTTATTGATATTTTGTAGATATTGACAAATTGCTTCTAAAGTTTGTTTGGAGAGGTAAAAGACTCAACATAGAGAACAAAGTCAGAGGGCTGAAATTATTTGATGTCAAAATTTCTGTACAGCTAGAGTAATCAAGCAAGTTTGGTACTGGCAAAAGAACAGACAAATAAATGAATGAAAACTGCATAGAAATCTTGGATATGTGTGTGTTCTCAGTCACTAGACTCTTTGTGACCCCACAGACTGTAGTCTGCCAGATTTCTTTGTCCATAGCAATTTCCAGGCAAGAAAATTAGCAGATTTTGCCATTTCCTGCTCCAAAGGATCTTTCTGACCCAGGGATAGAACCTACGTCTCTTGCATCGCCTGCATTGGCAGATGAATTATTTACCACTGAGCCACCTGGGAAGCCCCCGAGCTTGGATATGTCTACATAAATATAGTCAATTGATCTTTGGAAAAGAAGTAAAGACAATACAGTGGAGAAAAGATAATCTCTTTAGCAAAGAGTGCTGGAATAATTGAACATGCACATGCAAAAATAAATAAATAAAAATTTAGACATAGACATTACACCTTTCATAAAACTTAACTCAAAATTGATCATAGATTTAAAGGTGAAAGGCAAAACTATAAAATTTCTAGACCGTGAGTATGGTGATGACTTTTTAGATATAACACCAGAGGCATGATCCATGAAATAAATAACTGATAACTTTGACTTCTTTAAAGTGAAAGAACTTCTGCTCTGTGAAAGATACTGTCAAGAAAATGAGAAGACAAGCCATAGATAGGTAGAAAATATTTGCAAAAAAAAAAAAAATACATCAAGTAAAGGACTATCATCCAAGGTATACAAAGAACTCTTAAAACTCAACAATAAGAACATTAACAATCTTATTTTTTTAAAGTGGGAAAAACCTAAACAGATACATTACAAAAGAAGATATACAGATGGTAAATAAGCCTATGAGAAAATGCTCCACACCATATGCCATCAGAGAAATGCAAATTGAAATAAGGAGATACCACTTCACACCTGTTAGAATGATTGACCACCACCATTGCTGACAAGGATGTAGAAAAACAGGAGCTCTCATGCATTTCTTATGGGGATGCAAGATAGTAAAGCCACTTTGGAAGACATTTTGGAAATTTCTAGCAAAACCATACCTATTCTTACCAACAATCACACTTTGTATTTACTCAAATGTGTTTAAAACTTATAACTATACAAAAAAATGTGCACATAGATGTTTATAGCAGCTTTATTTATAATTTTAAAAACTTAGACGCAACCAATATGTCCTTCAGTAGGTGAATGGATAAACTATGGTACATCCAGAAAATGAAATATTATTCAGCACTAAAAAATGCCCTATCAAGCCATGAAAAGACCCAGAAGGTTAAATATATACTATTCAGTCAAAGAATCTAATCTGAATAAGCTACATACCGAATTATTCAAGTTAATCCTTGAACAACTTGGAGGTTAATCCACATAAAACTTAGAGTCAGCCCTCCATATCCAGGTTCTTCTGCATCTGCAGATTTAACCAACTGTGGACAGGGTAATACTGTAGTATTTACTATTGAAAAGTACCTACATTTAAACGGACCTGGGCTTCCCAGGTGGCTCAGTGGTAAAGAATCCACCTGCCAACGCAGGAGATACAGGAGATTTGGGTTCAATCCCTGAGTTAGGAAGATCCCTCTGGAGGAGAAAATGGCAACCCACTCCAGTACTCTTCCCTGAAAAATCACATGGACAGAGGAGCCTGGCAGGCTACAGTCCATGTGTTTGCAGAGTCAGATGCAACTGAGCAATAAACGGACCTCAGTCCAAACACTTCTTGTTCAAGGGTCAACGTTACATATACTGCAAAAGGCAAAAACCATGGAAACAGTAAAATATTTAGTGATTTACAAGTGTCAGGAGGGAGGGAGAGATGAACAGGCAAAGCACAAATGAGTTCTAGGGCAATGAAATTATTCTCAATGATTCTACATAGGGGATACCTGTTAGCACACATTTGTTAGAATCCATAGAATGTACAACACCAAGAGTGCTCCCTAATATGATCCATGGACTTGAGGGTGAAATGATGTAAATTCATTGACTATAACAAGTGTACCACTCTGATGTGGGGTGTGGATAGTTAGGGAGGCTCTGCTTGTGGGGTGGAAGAGAAAGGGAGTATATAGAAACTCTCTATACTTTGCACTCAATTTTGTTGTGAACCTAAAACTGCTCTGAAAAAGTTAAGTCTACTTAAAATATATTTTTTAAACCCAACAATATCAAGCAACTTCTCCATAAATAACAAAAATACACCAAGGTCTCTGTTTGGCTGTATCTGTCAAATACTTTAGAGGATGCAGATAATAATAAATGCAAGAGTGGGAAACAAACTATACCAAAGTAGGTAGAATGACGAGAATCTATATCTCAGTTGATTTTATAAACATTGCTCAGGACTCCAGGGATTGGCTCACCTATGCTTGGGTGATCTTCTCAGACTGACTCAGCTGTGTGCATTGACAATTCAGGGTCTGGATGAGGGGCAACAGGGACCCAATGGTCAGAAAATAATTTTGTTTCATGATAATCAAATGACAGAAGGAATATAAGTCATTTGGTATTTCCCTCAAGTCTTTATTTAAACATTATATTTTCACCACCACTTAAAACCAGTTCTCTTTCAGCACTCCTGATCACCATTTTTTTGGGGTCAAAACATTGATTGTCTTCTAACTACAACATAATTTATACATTCATTACTTTTTAAAAAAATAGTCTTTTCCTCCCTCCATTCCTCCCCCCTTAGAATATAAATTCTACAGAAGTAGGATCTTTGTCATTTTTGTTCCCTGATCTATCCCACCTACCTAGAACAGTGCCTGACATTTATTAAATGTTCAATAAGTACATTTAATATAATTTAATTGTGTGTGTTGACTCTTTTCCTTGAAGGTGATAATTCTGTCATTTCTTTCTAAGGAACTCTTCTCCCTACATTTTTTTTTTATTCCTCCAAGTTACCTTCCCTTCCTTTCCCTCCAGAACATTGAAAAGTCATGGAACTGAGGCAGGAAAAAGAGACAGACGGGAGTTTGACATATTAACCTCATCAATGAGGAAGTATGTTTTCCTCTGTAGTTTTTATAAGCATTAAAATGAAGATTAAACAGTGAAAAGAGACTATATACTCTAGACATAAAACTTAATGAATTTTCACATTATCAGCATCCTGGTGTACTCAGCTGTCAGTCATTACCTATTTCCGGAAGTGCACTTGGGCTGCCTCCAGAGGGAAACCCGACCTTGAATATTAAAACTAATATTAAAACTACACATACAGTTTAGTTTTAGTGCTCCTTTGTGTCTCGTTTCTTTAACTCAACATTTTGTTGTGAAATTTATTCATACTACTGTGTGGAGTTGCAGTTTGTCTGTTCTCATTGTACATGATACTCCATTGTGTGAATGTACCTCAGTTAATTTACATGCTGACCAGGTAGCCTTCTCCTCTACATTTTACACCTGAAGCATGTTGATTGGGATTCTCCTGACTCTCAGAGGTCAATTAAGCTTAAAACTCAAATGAAATGTGACCAAGGCCAACTCCTTTCTCAGTCCCCATAAACAATGCTAAAGCGGTAAAGATGGATTTAGGTGCAAAAAGAAAACTGAGGTGAAATACCAACAAGCATTAGTTATAGATCATATGTATTTGTTTCAGGTAGGAGATTCTTCTGGTCTTGCCTGGTCCCATTCATGTGTTTGTGGTTGTCTGTGAGTTGGGGAGGTTTATTTTGGCTGGATTCTCTTGTGTTTTTACCATGCCTAGCCTCATCTGCTCTACCTCATCTGTCATTGTCCTCTGGTGTTGGTCTGGACTTGTCCACACGGTAGTGGAAAGGTTATGAGAGAAAGTGGAAGTACACAAGCTTTCCAAGGTCTAGACTCAAAATTAAACATAACTTTCTCCACATTCTATTGGCCAAGACAAGTCACAAGAACAGTCAAGACATGACTAGGGTCACGGTGTGGGGAGTGAGACAAGGTTTGAAAAAAAGTTTCCTGTTGGAAGGATTACAAAGTCACAGTGCAAAGGGCATGAAGCAATAAAGATATTTTTGGTACTGTGCTACGACACTATGTCTTAAGATAACACATGATAGATCAGATTATCTCCCCTTTAGGACAATTCTTGATATGTTTCCATATCAAACCATGAAATGCAAATGCTTTTCACTCATTCATATATTAACAATTATTTGAATGTCTGAAGTGTAGACACTTGATCTACATTTCTGGAGCTTACCATTTTATCCCATAATCAGAAGTAAAACTTTTGGATTCTTTTTCTTTGGAAAACTGGACTTTTGAAGCCACATGGCTACAGAGCCAGTCACAATTAATTAATTTTTTTCCTATGCATTTTGGCATAAATTGTAACTAGTATTTCCTCAAAAATAGCTGTAGAAAAAAAGTTAGTTACTAACCATCTGACATAGGCACCATTTGAGTATTTGTCAGCCCACCAGCTACAAAGGGTGAGCCATCGTTCATTAGTAAGTATGACCTGAGGGCTTGTTAGAAATGCAAGATATCAGGCCCTGGACCAGTCCTGTTGAATCAGAATCCCTAGTGGTAGAACCCAGGAATCCCCCTGTTTCCTAGTTTTTCAGGCAATATCAGGTGATGATAAGTGAAAGTTTTTGAACCACCGATTTACGGGCCAATTTTTCAAGACTTTTCACCATTAAGAACAAAAGGTATTTAATGTTTCTTTATCATAGTTGGAATAAAGTAGTGGCTTTGATACAATTATATAAAAGTCATATTTTTTCAATCAAAAATGTATTCACATTCTGTTGTATTCTGAAAATTATATTTTTGGTTTATTTGTTCTCTTTCCAGAATAAAATATATTTTTTTCTGGATATTATACAATGACTTTTGAGAAGAAGAAACAAAGATTAGACATTGCCCTCAATATTTCATTAAAGTATAAAATTCAGAGACTTACTGGCACTCCAGTGTTTAAGACTCTGTGCTCCCAAAGCATGGGGCATAGGTTCTATCCCTGGTCAGGGAAATAAGATCCTGTACATCACAGAGCATGGCCAAGAAAAAGCATAAAATTCATTGTGGATATTACTTCTTTTCATATTATTAATGTTACTCTTATTAAACTATTTCTTTGATTATTTTTGATTCTTTATATCATTTAATATTAATAATATGAAATTTTATTATATCAAGTTTTTTGTTTTCTATTTGACATTGATATTCATTCTTCCTCACTGCCTTCAGTCAGACTCATTTTTCCCTCCATCAGAAAGCTCCATGGAACATTGCTTTTAATACAGTGCATGTCTATCTTGGAGAAGGCAATGGAAGTACTCTTGCCTGGAAACTCCCATGGGCGGAGGAGCCTGGTGGGCTGCAATCCATGGGGTCACTGAGTCAGACACGACTGAGCGACTTCACTTTCACTTTTCACTTTCATGCATTGGAGAAGGAAATGGCAACCCACTCCAGTGTTCTTGCCTGGAGAATCCCAGGGATGGCGGAGCCCAATGGGCTGCCGTCTGTGGGGTCGCACAGAGTTGGACACGACTGAAGCGACTTAGCAGCAGCAGCAGCAGCATGTCTATCTTGACACATTTGATCCTTTTATTCTTTTTCAAAAACTTATCTTAATAGCCCATGTCATTCTTCTTTTCCTTTTCCTTCATGGATCAGGTTAAGGTTTTCTTCTCTTTTTAAAGTCAGAATATAAAAGTTCTCGAATTTCTTGCTTAGTCAAAATCCGCTGTGGATGTGGTGACCCTTCAGGATTTTATTCCAAGTGGTAACTGAAGATCTAATATGCATCCACCTTCGTTTCTTCCATTTTATGAGCCATCTTGTAGGGTCAGGTTGCCAGGGAAAGAGAAGAGAAGGCTGGAGCATCACTCAGCTGGTGGACAGTGCCTAGAGTGGCTCCATGATCCTTGCCTCCTGTTTTGCACCCTTGTGTGAGCCTCTCCCTTGGCACACAGGACTGTGAACAGCTTCCAACTAAGAGCATGGCAAAGGTGAAGGAATGTATTAAATATATCATTTCCTGAATGTGATCTCATTTTATAAGGTGTTTAACTCATCTTGGTAGGAGACTTTCTCTTCCTTGTTGGCTTTGAAGAAACAATCTGCCATGTGATAAGCTTTGATATGGAGAGTACCATGCACACAGCAGGGAGCTGAAGGTAACTTCTAGTCATATCCAACAAGAAACTAAGGCTCAGGCTGGCAGCTTGCAAGGGACTGAATGCTGCCAGCAATGGCATAAACGTGAAAGTCGATCTTTTCTCAGTTGAGCTGACACTTCGATTACAACCCTATGGAAGCTGGAAGCAGAGGCCTCAGTTAGGTAGTATCCAGACTTCTGACCCTTAAAAACTCTGAAATAATAAATGTGTGTTGTCTAAAGCCACTAAGGTTGTGTTCATTTTGTTATTTAGTAATAAGTAACTAATCCCCTACCTTAGTACCTCATGTGAACACATAGTAAATATTATTATTTCCTTACGTGGATGACTATAACCTTAACTTGTATTATGACAAAACATCTCAATCATCGGACACGCTAGAAGAGTTTTGTCTGGACTGCTGTAAAGATATAAATCTCTGTTTTCAAGTGAAAAGTCAGATGAGAGGAGGACTATGATTTGTCAGCCAGTCGTGTTGTCTTTACTCCTTCATGGTTGCCATGGTGAGTACCAGTCTACAATTCATCAGAGTTTCCTAGTTTAGGAAAGTATGCTGGGAGATACATCGGATGTTTAGTGAGTTTGAAGATGCCGCTGCTAATGGTGATAAGGAATATGATAAGATAAACTTCTGTTGCTTTTTTTTTTAACATTCATGTTCTTCTTGTGAGATGGGGAATGAACACAAAATCAGCAATAATAACAGCGAAACTTAACTTCCTAAGCTGGAGTTGTTCAAATAGGGAGGAAAATAAAAGAACAATTTCATTCCTTGCTAATCTAGAAATCAAATACTGTAATTCTCTGAAATTTGGCAGTCTGGTTCCTTCTGAACAAAGAAGCATTAGCATGAGTCTTTTGCTATGGAGACCTCATGACACTCATCAAACATTTCATTGTGGTTTCTCAAGTGAAATAGGAAGTTGTTTCTAAAGGAATAATAAAATGGCATTATCTAAAGAAATGAAGAAATTACAGAAATTTGTTAACATCAGCATTTCTCAGAACATAGGAAATGTCAAAACGGGTTCAAAGCAGTAGGCGTTCTAGCTGAGAATTCTGTTACATGGTAGCACCCAAGGCTATTTCTTGCACAACTAACAGTTATCCACCATTTACTAAACATACATCATATACTGAAACTTCCCCTAATTTTTCATTTATTAGTTTATTTTTCAAGACAGAAATCAACTCTTCTTGAATTCACTAAAAATTATGCCAAGTTAACATGCCACACTCATGGCCTTACAGCATATATTTCTACTCTGAACCTCAGATAATAAGATTCACACTTTTAAATATTATAAACAGAAAATTAGAGCAAATAAGTCAATACAAATAAAATTTTGATTTTAAAAATTTGTCATCATATTTAATTTTAACATGCAAATATGACTCTGCGATACCACATTCTCACAACTCTCAACCTTCATGTTCTGTGCTTCTGGTGTCTTATTTAATAAATCTTTTATTTACCAAAAATTATAAAGATGTTTGAATATGGTATCTTCTGGAAGCCTTATTAATTTACTGTTTATATTTAGATCTATAATCCACCTGTAATCATCAATATTATGTGGTAAGTCTTTGCACCAATGCCCTCTGATATTTTCTCTGCTATAATAAGTAAGTCTGTTTCTGGACTCTTCCTTATACTGAAGTGGAATATTTATTTGTCCTCATGCCAACGTGATGCTATTTCGATATGTTTTGTAATACATCTTGATAGCTTATAATGTTAACCCTTCAAATTGGTTCTTTTTGTTGAAGACTGGCATTGGTATTTCTGGTCTGATGTATTTTGCAGTCATTTGTATCACCAGTCTCCCTGGTGGCTCAGACAGTAAAGGGTCTGTCTGCAATATAGGAGACCTGGGTTCGATCCCTGGGTTGGGAAGATTCCTTGGAGAAGGAAATGGCAACCCGCTCTAGTACTCTTGCCTGGAAAATCCCATGGATGGAGGAGCCTGGTAGGCTACAGTCCATGGGGTCACAAAGAGTTGGACATGACTGAGCGACTTCAGTTCAGTTCATATCACTGTGGTTTTCTTTTTCTCCCTTGTGGTAGGATTATACACCTACACTCTTGCCATGGTCTCATGGTTGGCATTTGTTGACTTCAGGCTTTGCTATATGGCTTGATTTTATTGATAGGATATTGGCAGATATAAGATGAACAAAGGCTTCAGATGTTTGTTTAGTTGGCTTCTTGCAATCCTGATATCAGGAGAAGAATATCACCTGGGTAAATGGTGTCTCACAGTCAGAATTCCAAACAGACTAAAGCAGGTGAGTCAAAACTTCCCCAGCTGACCCATAAACCACAGCCTAACACAATCACCCCAAACCTTCCAGTGTAAAGGTGTGCTCCTTTTAAAAGCCATGTGTATTCTCCAATTTATTTATTTTTCATGAACTATACTAAAATGGATTCACAAGGAATTCTTTGGTGGTCCAGTGGTTAGTTTTCCAGTAGTGGTTGGTTTTCCAGTAGTTTTCCATGTACAGATGTGAGAGTTGGACCTTAAAGAAGGCTGAGCTACAAAGAATTGATGCTTTCAAACTGTGATGCC
The DNA here is from genome assembly GCF_001704415.2 of Capra hircus. Taxonomy (NCBI): domain Eukaryota; kingdom Metazoa; phylum Chordata; class Mammalia; order Artiodactyla; family Bovidae; genus Capra; species Capra hircus. The sequence goes on from NC_030820.1 coordinate 4,665,865, forward strand.
GGAGAAGATTCTTGAGAGTCCCTTGGACTGCAAGGATATCAAACCAGTCAATCCTAAAGGATATTAACCCTGACTACTCATTGGAAGGACTGATGCTGAAGCTGACGCTCCAATACTTTGGCCACCTGATGCAAAGAGCTGGCTCACTGGAAAAGACCCTGATGCTGGGAAAGACTGGAGGCAAGAAGAGAAGGGGCAGCAGAGGATGAGATGGTTAGATAACATCACTGACTCAATGGGCGTGTGTTTGAACAAACTCTGGGAGATAATGAAGGACAGGGAATTGGTATGCTGCAGTTGATGGGGTCACAAAGAGTCAGCCATGACTTAGCAACTAAACAATAACAACAATCAGTGCTTAGGACTCTGTTCTTCCAGTGAAGGGAGCACAGGTTCAATCCCTTGTCAGGCAACTAAGACCCCTGCCAAAAAAAAGTTTCCATTTACAGAAACATTGTAATGCTAGAAACATTATAGAGTTCCCATATATCCAATCTCCCCTTATTAAAATCTTATATTAATATGAGTGAGACCAAGCAAAATCAGAACAATCTCCTACCTGAAATAGAGAGATATGTTCTATAATTAATGCTTGTCATTTTTTTACCCTCGTTTTCTCTTCTCACCTGAATCTACCTTTACCCCTTCCTTTATCACTGTTTATCATTGTTTTTATTTTAGAACAGTGTTGGATTTACAAAGGTGCTGCACAGCTAGTACAGAAGTTTCTAATATACTTTACATCTGATTTCCCTACTGTGAACATCTTATACTGGAATGGGACATTTGTCACAAGTAATGAATATTTTACAACATGTTTAAAGTCCCTACTTTATTCAGATCTCTTTAATTTTTTCCCAATGTCCTTCTTCTGTACCAGAATCCCGTGTAATACACCAAATTACATGTAGTCATGTCTCCTTAAGCTCCTTTTGACTGTGAGTCAGAGTGATCCTGTTTTGGATGACCTTGACAATTTGGAGGAATATTGCTGAAGCTTTCAGGAGTAGTACTCTTGTTGGAATTTCTGTGATGTTTTTCTCAGGATTGAACTGAGGTTATGGGTTTTGAGAAGGAAGGCCGCAGAGGTCAAGTGTCATTCTTATCTCATCATGTTAAAAGTATATATTATCAATATGACTTACCACTGCTGATGTTAACCCTGACAACCTACCTGAGGCAGTGTTTGTGCCCTGAAAAGTTACTCTTTATTCCTCATCACTAAACTATACTCTCTGGAAGGCAGTCTCTATGCACAAACCACATTTAAGGACTAGGAGGTTATATTCCTCCTCCCTAAAGGACACAAATAAATTGCAATTAAATAAATTAAATTGTAATTTTTTTGCACAAATGTATCTGTTCTCAATTCATTTATTTGTTAAACTATTAATTCATATCAAATTAGACTCATGTATATTTATTTTATATTTTGGGTTATAATACAACACAGGGTTATGTATTACGTGTTCAACTCATCACAACTTAGGTCTTTAGGAGCTCTCTCAGTTAGCTCCTGTGTCATCACCGTGTTTTCTCAAAAAAAAAAAAAAAAGAATCACACTTCCTTACTTTATGGCACTACAAAATTCAAAACAAACTGTGTGTTTTGGGTAAAGAGTCCACTCAGGTGACAGAGCCTGAAACTACATGTGTATACCAACCTGTGTACATATAAATATCTATAAGTATTTCTGTGTGTAGCATCTATATTTGTAGTAAGCTCAGGAGTTTATACCAGTGTCTTCAACTTTAGCCCAGTTCCACATGTTTCTTTCTAGACCTCTCCCCTTGCTTATCAGTACTGCCCAAACCAACAGTGAAAAACCTGGCTGTCACTATTGGCCATCCATTTACTTAATTTTCCAATTCCAGTACACATATATAAATAGTTATATAGAAATGCTAAAACATACCTCCACTGAATACATACTTATTAACTAGGGTACAGTGCTTATGTACAGTTCCTTATTTATTTATTTGGTGAAAAAGAAAGTTTGTTTTATTTCCGACGCCTGCTGGCAACAAGGAGTAGGGTGGGTGAGGGGGTGGGGCAGGGTGGACTCCTGTCCAAAGGTCGACTCCCCTTCATTTACAATCAGTAAGCAAGAGCTTTCACTGACACAAGCTAGGGGGCTGTTATATGTAGAAACAGCACAGTCAGTTCTGATAGTCATCTTAAAATTGATCATGTGGTGATCTGACCAACGTTATCTTGACTGTTTTAAGTACAGTTAATTTTCAGTTCTGGGGCCTTCTCAGGTGGCATTAGTAGTAAAGAACCCTCCTACCAATGCAGGAGACATAAGAGATGCCAGTACTATCCCTGGGTTGGGAAGATCCCCTGGAAGATGGCATGGCAACCCACTCCAGTATTCCTGTCTGGAGAATTCCACGGACAGAGGAGCCTGGAAGGGTACAGTCCATAGCGTTGCAAAGTCAGACCCAACTGAAACGACCTGGCACACACATACACAATCTTCAGCCCCAGGGTCAGTCCCATTCCTTGAGGCCAGTTGGAATTGTGGCAGTTTATATCATGTCTACAGCCTGGGCATCACGTGCTAACTTCTTTCACCTGGTAGGGTTTCAGTATGCATAACACAGGTTATAAGACATGGCTCAATATTATCTATAGCCCTTGAGGATGAACTAAAAGTCCTTGACTATGCTTAATGACTAAACAGTTATTAATTGATCTCCTTTGACTGTTTTCCTTTGTTTCTATGTTTTCTCATTTCTTTGATTAAACTGATTTTTTAAAATTTATTTATTTTTAAATTGAAGGATGATTGCTTTACAGAATTTTGTTGTTTTCTGTCAAACTTCAACATGAATCAGCCATTAGTTCAGTTCAGTTCATTTCAGTCGCTCAGTCGTGTCCGACTCTTTGCAGCCCCATGAATCGCAGCACACCAGGCCTCCCTGTCCATCACCAGCTCCCGGAGTTCACTCAGAATCAGCCATACGTATACATATATCCCCTCATTTTTGAAACTCCCTCCCATCTCCCTGCCCATCCCTCTAGTTTGATACAGAGCCCTTCTTTGAGTTTCCTGAGCCATACAGCAAATTCCTGGTGGCTATCTAGTTTACATATGGTAATGCAAGTTTCCATGTTACTCTTTCCATACATCTTACCCTCTCGTCCCCTCTCCCCATGTCCATAAGCCTATTCTCTATGTCTCTTTCTCAATTGCTGCCCTGTAAATAAATTCTTCAGTACCATTTTTCTAGATTCCGTATATATGTATTAGAATATTATATTTCTCTTTCTCTTTCTGGCCTACTTCAGTCTGTATAATAGGTTCTAGGTTCATCTGCTTCATTAGAACTGATTCAAATGTGTTCCTTTATATGGCTGAGTAATACTCCATTGTGTACACATATCACAACTTCTTTATCCATTCATCTGTTCATGGACATCTAGGTTGATTCCACATTCTAGCTAATGTAAATAGTGCTGTAATGAACAAAGGGATACATGAAGCTTTTTCAATTTTGGTTTCCTCGGTGTATATGCCTAGGAGTGGGATTGCTGGGTCATATGGTGATTTTACTCCTAGTTTTTTAAGGAATCTCCATACTGTCTTTCATAGTGGCTGTATCAATTAATATCCCCACCAACAGTGCAAGAGCATTCCTTTTTCTCCATACCCTCTCCAACATTTATTGTGTGTAGACTTTTTGATAATGGCCATTCTGACTGGTGTGAGGTGATATCTCATTGTAGTTTTGATTTGCATTTCTCTGATAATGAGCAATGCTGAGCACCTTTTCATGTGTTTGTTAACCATCTGTATGTCTTCTTTGGAGGAATGTCTCTTTAGGTCTTTTCCCCACTTTTTGATTGGGTTGCTTGTTTTTCTTGTGTTGAGTTGTATTAGCTGTTTGTATATTTTAGGAATTAATCCTTTGTCAGTTGTTTCATTTGCTATTATTTTCTCCTATTCTGAGGGTTGTCTTTTCACCTTGTTTATAGTCTCCTTTGCTGTGCAAAAGCTTTTAAGTTTAATCAGGTCCCATTTGTTTATTTTTGCTTTTATTTGCATTACTCTAGGAGGTGGGTCATAGAGGATCTTGATTTCATTTATGTCATTGACTGTTCTGGCTACGTTTTCCTCTAAGAGTTTTATAGTTTATGATCTTGCATTTAGATCTTTAATCCATTTTGAGTTTATTTTTGTGTACGGTGATAGGAAGTATTCTAATTTCATTATTTTACATGCAGCTATCCAATTTTCCCAGCACCATTCATTGAAGAGGCTGTCTTTGCCCCATTGTATATTCTTGCTTACTTTGTCAAAAATAAAGTACCCATAGGTGCATGGGTTTATTTCTGGGCTTTCTATTTTACTCCATTGGTCTATATTTCTGGTTTTGTACCAGTACAATACTGTCTTGATGACTGTAGCTTTGTAGTACAATCTGAAGTCAGGAAGGTTAATTCCTCCAAGTCCATTCTTCTTTCTCAAGACTGCTTTGGCTATTTGGGGCCTTTTGTGTTTCCATATGAATTGTGAAATATTTAGTTCTAGCTATGTGAAAAATGCCATTGGCAATTTGATAGGGATCACGTTGAATCTGTAGATTGCCTTTGGTAGTATAAGCATTTTCACAGTATTGATTCTTCCTACTCAGGAACATGGAATATCTCTCCATCTGTTTATATCATCTTTGATTTATTTCTTCAGTATCTTATAATTTTCTGTGTACAGTTCTTTTGTCTCATTAGGTAAGTTTATTCCTAGATATTTAAATCTTTTTGTTGCAATGGTGAATGGGGTTGATTCCTTAATTTCTCTTTCTGATTTTTCATTGGTAGTATATAGAAATGCAAATGATTTCTGTGTATTAATTTTGTTTCCTGCAACATTGCTAAATTCGCTGATTAGCTCTAGTAATTTCCTGATGCTACCTTTATGGTTTTCTATGTACAGTATCATGTCATCTACAAACAGTGAGAGCTTTACTTCTCTTCTGATCTGGATTCTTTTTATATCCTTTTCTTCTCTGATTGCTGTAGCTAGGACTTCCAGAACTATGTTGAATAATAGTCATGAAAGTGGACACCCTTGTTTTGTTCCTGATCTTAGGGGGAATGCTTTCAGTTTTTCACCATTGAGAATAATGTTTGCTGTAGGCTTATCATATATGGCCTTTACTATGTTCAGATAGGTTCCTTCCATGCCCATTTTTGGAAGTCTTTTAGTCATAAATGAGTGCTGAATTTTGTCAAAGGCTTTTTCTGCATCTATTGAGATTATCATATGGTTTTTATCTCTCAATTTGTTAATATGGTGTATCACACTGATTGATTTGCATATTTTGAAGAATCCTTGCATCCCTGGAATAAAGCCAACTTGATCATGGTGCATGAGCTATTTGATGTGTTGCTGAATTCTGTTTGCTAAAATTTTGTTGCGGATTTTTGCATCTATGTTCATCAGTGATATTGGCCTGTATTTTTCTTTTTTGTGTGTTGTCTTTGTCTGGTTTTGGTATCAGGGTGATGGTGGCCTCATAGAATGAGTTTGGAAGTATTCCTTCCTCTGCAGTTTTTTGAAAGACTTTTAGAAGGATAGGCATAAGCTCTACTCTAAATGTTTGATAGAATTCTCCTGTGAAGCCATCTGGTCTTGGTCTTTTGTTTTTTTGGGAGATTTATAATGACAGCTTCAATTTCAGTGCTTGTAATTGGGTTTTTCATAACTTCCAGTTCTTCCTGGTTCAATCTTCGAAGATTGAACTTTTGTAAGAATCTGTCCATTTCTTCCAGGTTGTCCATTTTATTGCCATATAGTTATTCATACTAGTTTTTTATAATCCATTGTATTTCTGCATTGTCTGTTGTAACCTCTCCTTTTTCATTTCGAATTTTGTGTGATTTGATTCTTCTTTTTTTTCTTGATGAGTCTAGCTAAAGTTTTGTCAGTTTTGTTTATCTTTTGTTAAGTTTTATTAATCTTTACTATTGTTTCTTTCATTTCTTTTTCATTTATTTCTGCTCTGATTTTTATGATTTCTTTCCTTCTGCTAATTGTGGGATTATTTTGTTGTTGTTGTTCTTTTTCCAGTTGTATTAGGTGTAAAGTAAGGTTGTCTATTTGATGTTTTTCTTCTTTCTTGAGACAGGGTTGTATTGCTATAAACTTCCTTCTGAGAACTGCTTTTGCTGCATCCCATAGGTTTTGAGTTGTCGGATTTTCATTGTCATTTGTTTCTAGAAATTTTTCGATTTCCCATTTGATTTCTTCAGTATCCTGTTGGTTATTTAGAAACATATTGCTTAATATCAATGTGTTTGTGTTTTTTTACAGTTTTTTTTTTTTTTTTTTTTTGGTAATTGATATCTAGTCTCATAGCTTTATGGTCAGAGAAGATGCCTAATACAATTTCAATTTTCTTAAATTTACTGAGGTTTGATTTGTGACCCAAAATGTGGTCTATCCTGGAGAACGTTCCATGTGCACTTGAGAAGATGTATTCTTCCACATGTGGATGGAATGTCCTGAAGATATCAATGAGATCCATCTCATCTAATATATCATTTAAGACTTGTGTTTCCTTATTAATTTTCTATTTTGATGATCTGTCCATGGGTGTGAATGGGGTGTTAAAGCCTCCTACTATTATTGTGTTACAGTCAAATTTTTTTTTAGGTCTGTTAGTGTTTGTCTATGTATTGAGGTGCTCCTATGTTGGGTGCATACATATTTACAATTGTTATGTCTTCCTCTTGGGTTGATCCCTTGATCGTTATGTAGTGTCCTTCCTTATCTCTTGTAATCTTATCTATTTTAAGGTCTATTTTGTCTGATGTGAGGATTGCTACTCCAGCTTTCTTTTGCTTCCCATCTGATGGAATACATTTCTCCATCCTCTCACTTTCAGTCTATATGTGTCTTTAAGTCTGAAGTTGGTTTCATGTAGACAGCATATATATGGGTCTTGTTTTTGCATTCATTCAGCCAGCCTGTGTCTTTTGGTTGGAGCATTTAATCTATTTACATTTGAAGTAATTATGGATATATATGTTCCTATTGCCATTTTCTTCATTGTTTGGGGTTGATTTCGTAGCTCTTTCTCTTCCCTTGTATTTCTTGACTATTTAAGTCCCTTTAACACTTGTTGTAAAGATGCGGTGGTGGTACTGAATTCTCTTAACTTTTGTTTGTCTGAAAAGTTTTTTATTTTACCATCAATTGTAAATGAGATTATTGCTGCTTACAGTAATCTTGGTTGTAGATTTTTCCCTTTCAATACGTTAAATATATCGTGCCATTCCCTTCTGGCCTGCAGTTTCTGCTGAAAGATCAGCTGTTAAACACATGGAGTTTCCCTTGTATGCTACTTGTTGCTTTTCCCTTGCTGCTTTTAATATTCTTTCTTTGCGTTTAGTCTTTGTTAGTTTGATTAGTGTGTGTCTTGGTGTGTTTCTCCTTGGTTTATCCTGTATGGGACTCTGTGTACCTCTTGAACTTGATTGACTATTTCCTTTTCCATGTTGGGGAAATTTTCAACCATAATCTCTTTAAAAATTTTATAATATCCTTTCTTTTTCTCTTCTTCTTCTGGAACCCTTATAATTTGAATGTTGGTGTGTTTGATATTGTCCCAGAGGTCTCTGAGACTATCCTCAGTTCTTTTCATCTGTTTTACTTTATTCTGCTCTCCAGAAGTTATTTGCACCATTTTATCTTCCAGCTCACTGATTAATCCTTCTGATTCAAATATTCTGCTATTGATTCCTTCTAGAACATTTTTAATTTCAGTAATTGTGCTGTTCATCTCTCTATGTTTATTTTTTAATTCTAGGTCTTTGTTAATTGATTCTTACATTTTCTCCGTTCTGTTTTCAAGATTTTTGATCATCTTTGCTATCATTATTCTGAATTCTTTTTCAGGTAGCTTACCTATTTCCTCTCTTTAATTTGGACTTCTGTGTTTCTAGCTTGTTCCTTCATTTGTGTAGTATTTCTCTGCCTTTTCATTATTTTTTTTTAACTTACTGTGTTTGAGGTCCCCTTTTCACAGGCTTTAAGGTTGAATTCTTTCTTTCTTTTGGTTTCTGTGCTCCCAAGGTTGGTCCAGCGATTGTGTAAGCTTTGTATAGGGTGATAATTGTCTTGAGTTTTTGTTTGTTTGGTGGTTGTTTTTCCCTTGATGGGCGAGCCTGAGTGTGGTAGTAACCCTGCATGCTGATATTTTTGTTTTGCTTGTCCTGCACAGGGTGCTGCTAGTGGCTGAGCGATGCCAGGTCTTGGATTCAGGTGGTTTCCTTTGTGTGAGTTCTCACTATTTGATACTCCCTAGGGTTAGTTCTCTGGTAGCCTAGGGCCTTGGAGTCAATGCTCTGACTCCAAAGGCTCATGGCTTGATCTCTGGTCAGGAATGAAGATTCCACATGGGGTTTGTTATGGCTTTGTGAGATTAAAACTAATACCCCAAAACAAGAAACCAAAGATGAACCCCTGACAAATGGCAGTTACAAAATCAAGCAAATAATAATTAAAATAATGGACTATACACATATACATATACACCCATATGCAAAATCAAAACAGTGCCACAAAAACAAAGTACAGCAGATTGACCTGGCAAACAAAGGAAATAAAAACTTATGTTTACCAGTTAAGAACAAAACTAACTAAAGCAAAACCTGGAAAACAAAACTAAAGCAAGGTGCCAAGTGGGGAATAAAGCAATGAAAACAAAACTAACAAATAGCAAACAAAAGCAAACAAAGGAATAAATGTAGAAAACATAATAACAGTTTACAAAAACTAAAACTTAACATTCAAAGAAGAGAAAATAAAAATAAAAGAAGAAGAAAGAAAAAAAGGAAGAAAGAAAATGCCACAGAGCTGCAAAAGCCCGTCATGGGTGCAGAGGTTTGTAACAACAGTAAATAATGTAATGGGGCGGAGGAGCTCAAAGACTTAATTAGATTTCATAGTGACAAAATTTACAACTACAACAGTGGGGGAAATAAAAAATTTTTAAAAAAAATCTGAAAGAATCTACAGAACAAGTCAAAACGTAAGAATATTAAATGTTTTTCTTGAATCATTGCTGTCAGAGTCCTTTCCCTCACTGGGAGTCACAGTCCACCTCACCTCCCTAGGATGCCCTCCAACACTGGACCTGCTTTGGTCCTATCCCTGTGTGTTCTTGCCTCCAATGTCCACAGCTAACAGAGCTAGTCTGTTTTCTCTTGTGGGAACTCTCAGTGACCTTTTATATATTCCATAGACACAAAGTCTGCCTAGTTGATTGCATGGATTTAATCTGCAGCTTGTGCAGCTGGTGGGAAGGTTTTGGGCCTTTTTCCTTAGCCACACTGCCCCTAGGTTTCAACTGTAGTTTTATTTCCTCCTCTGCATGTGGATTGCCCACTGGGGTTCGCTCCTGAGGCTGCCCTGGAGGACTTGGATTTGCCCCTGTCAGGGCCCAGTGTGGAGGTGGTGCAGCTACTTGGGCCACAGGGATTCTGGCAGCACCAGGTACTGAGGGGAGTTGGTGGCTAGGGCAGCAGGAAATATAGAGCTCTAGAAGGGTATGGCAACCAGTATTGGGCAATATGCTCCAGTATTCCTGCCTGAAGTACCCTACTGACTCAGAAGCCTGGCAGGCCACAGTCTACAGGGTCACAAAGTGTTGGGCTTGACAGAAGCTACCCTGCATGCATAGATGCAAAACTTTTTTTGCCTGTGATGGCTCTGACCCAGTGATGGTTGACTGTGAAGGTGGTTCAGTGGTTCAGCTGTTTGTCTTGCAGGGACCCTGCTGGCACCAAGTGTGCAGGGACAAGGACTGCCTCTGCCACAGGAGTGGTGGCCCTATCAGAGTCTTTTTTTGAGCTTCTTGTAGCTGGCAATCAGAAGGCCTTTTTGGCCAGTCTTTCTCCTTAGCTCCACCCAGTCAGGCACCTAGAGGGCTCCCTTGCCTGGGGTCCTTCTCTGTTGTTCAGCATATCAGGCACATAGAGGGGCCCCCCTAGCTGGGGTCCTCCTCTGTAGATTGGCACGTCAGGCATTTAAAGGGGCACCCTGGGTAGGGTCCTGCTTTGTAGTTCAGTCAGTCAGGTATTTGATGGGCCAGCCTCTCTATTGTTCAGCTCTGGAAGCTGTCCAGTGGGGAGGGGTGAGCGAGGCTATGGTGATGGCTCCACCCCCTACGCATGACTCAGCAGTACTGCCTTGCTCCCATAGCTGCCTGACTTCCCTCCACAGGCATTTCCCACCACGATCTCCTCCCTCACATCCCCTTGATCCATCTCTCCACAGGCAACAGCAGCCCTCACCCTGGGACTGCTCCACAATCCCCAAACTCCAGCTCCCAGCCGCTGTGCCTTCTAGGGGATCTTCATCCCTGTCCACGGTGTGTATGGCTGCAGCAAGGACTGTATGATTCTCATTCCATTTAGGTTGCCACAGATCAGCTGTTTCACTCTCAGTCTTAAATGTTTCTCCTCTGACTCAGACAGTTGCCCCAGTATGGGGATCTTCAGCCCTGCTTCAGTTCCCCCGCCCACCAAGGGCAGGTCCCATCCTAGTAGCACTCCTGTTTTTCCCCCTAGTTCCTTCATCCTACCAAGTTTTGCATGGTTCTATATATTTTTTCCCGCTGATCAGGTCCTCCTGTCTGCTCTCAGCTGGTCTTCTGCATGCACTTCTGAAGGTGTATTCCTGATGTATCCGTGGAGAGAGATGTACTCCACATCCACCTACTCCTCCACCATCCTGTTCTCTCCTATGTACAGTTCTTTTAATGTTTCCCTCTTAGCACTACTTTTGTTGCATCCCGAAGATCTTGATAAGTTGGATTTGTATTTAGTTCAAACTATTTTTACTTCTCTTGAGACTACTCTTTTGGCTATGTATTATTTATACTGTTCCCTCTGAGTAAAGAACTTCCTTTAACATTCTTTTTAGGGAAGGTGATTAATCTCAATTTTGGTTTGTTTGAAAAAGATTTACTTGTCCTTAATTGCCTTTTTTAAGCATAATTTCACTGGTACAGAATTCTAAATCAGAGTTTGTTTTTTCTTTCAACATTTTAAATAATTCACTCCCCTCTCTTCTTGCTTGCCTGATCTCTGATGACAAGTCTGATGTTATCCTTATCCTTTTTCTGCTATAGTTAAGGTAATTCTTATTTTCCTTCAGACTTCAAAATTTTCTCTTTGTTTTTAATTTTTTGCAGTTTAAATACAATATACTTAGGCTTGAAATGTATATGTTTGGTATTTTTCTACGTGGCTTTCTCTGAGTTTCCTTGCTATGTGGTTTGAGGTCTGTTATTAATTTTGGACAGTTCTTGACCATTATTTGGAGAAGGAAATGGCAACCCACTCCAGTGTTCTTGCCTGGAGAATCCCAGGGGCGGGGGAGCCTGGTGGGCTGCTGTCTGTGGGGTTGCACAGAGTGGGACATGACTGAAGTGACTTAGCATTAGCATTACTCTGAGTTTCCTTGCTATGTGGTTTGAGGTCTGTTATTAATTTTGGACAGTTCTTGACCATTATTAAATCAAATATTTTTTCTGCTCCATTTTCTTTCTTTTCCTTCTGGTGTTCCAATTATGTGGATGCTACATCCTAAGGGAGATCAGTCCTGGGTGTTCATTGAAGGGACTGATGTTGAACCTGAAACACCAATACTTTGGCTACCTGATGCAGAGAGCTGACTCATTTGAAAAGACCCTGATGCTGGGAAAGATTCAGGGCAGGAGGAGAAGGGGACGAGAGAGGATGAGATGGTTGCATAGCATCACTGACTCGATGGACATGGGTTTGGGGGGACTCCGGGAGTTGGTGATGGACAGGGAGGCCTGTAGTGCTATGGTTCATGGGGTCACAAAGAGTCGGACATGACTGAGCGACTGAACTGAACTGAACCACATTTGAAATTGTCCCCTAATTATTGCATGTTTGTTCTTTTTTTTTTTTTTTTTTTCATTCTTCTTCCTTTGAATTTTAGTTTGGGTAGTTTCTGTTGAACTAACTTCAAGCTCACCAATTCTATCCTGACATGTTTTTACTGATCGGTGCACCAAAGTCATTCTTCATTTCTGTTACAGTGTTCCTGATTTCTAGTATTTCCTTTAGATTATTTTTTTAGAGTTTTCATCTGTCCATTTCCATCAGTCATCTCTTCTCACATAATGTCTTCTCTCCACCTTAGAATGTCTAGCATTGCTTTACAGTATTCTGTCATTTCTGCCATACATCAGCACGAATCAGCCATAGGTATACATATGTAGCCTCCTCCTTGAATCTCCCTCCCACCTCCCATCTCATCCCATTCCTCTAAGTTGTCACAGAGCACCACGTTTGAGCTCCCTGCTACATACAGCAAGTTCCCACTGGTTATCTATTTTACATATGGTAATGCATGTTTCCGTGTTACTCGTTCAATTCACCCCTCTCTATCCTTCCTTCACGGTGCCCACGAATCTGTCCCTATATCTGAGTCTCCATCGCTGCCCTGCGAATAGTTTCCTCAGTACCACCTTTCTAGATTCCATATATAAGCTCTGACACATATTTGTTTTTCTCTTTCTGACTTTCTTCACTCTGTATAATAGGCTCTAGGCTCTCCCACTGCATTAGAACTGGGTCAAATGTTCCCTTTTCATGGCTGAGTAATATTCCACGGTATACATGTACTACAGTTTCTTCATCCGTTCATCTGTCAGTGGACATGGAATGCCCTCCCACTCAGCCCCCACACCACACCACACTAAAGGGCTCCAAGCGTAACAGTGGGTTACAACTGGAAAAACTTCAAGACACAGATTCTCTGAGAGGAGTAACTAGGAAGTCTCAAGAGAAGAGAAAAAAAAAAAAGGACACCAGAGGAATGTGAAAACTCTGGCACCTATAACTACAACAAGTGATATACAAAGGCATACTTGTAGCCAGATTAACATACATCCTCTCACTAATGGCCTGTTTACTTCAGCTCCAATAGGAGCTAAAGGGATAACTCAATACAAAATTTCTTGCTTTCATCAAAAAATTAGAAGGCTTGCAAAAAAAATCAAGAGAAAACACACTTTATAGAGACAAAGCAGTCATGATAAGATTCTGATATCATAGAGATTTAAATTTATCAAACTTGGAATTTAAAATAACTAAACCACCCTGGCATACTATAACCTGGCATTCTACAACTTTATGATTGAATCTCAGGCTTTCTTATGGACCTGTGTCTCAGAAATGTGACCTTCACAGGTGTTTCCATGGTGGTATAACCTTTCCCCTCCCCTTAGCTGCAGTAGTCCCAATCTGTTTCCTTGAAGCCCTTGCCCATGTTGACTCTGTATTCCCACCACCACCCCCTCATCTCCCTAGGTGAGACAGGAAAGCTAAGGACTGCAGATTACACTCTTCCGCAGCTGAGATAAGGCTCTGGCAAAGCCTTTCTTCTGGAGAGCAGGTTTTGGCTATGAACAAGGGAAGGCTCTGAGTGCATTTCATAAGCGTTACTCTTCCCCTCCCTTACCAGAACTGTTGCTTACTACAATTTTACAGAAATGTTCTCTCATTACTTTTCCCTAAAAGCTGTCTTTTACCTTTCACATTTAGATTTTTAAACTTCATGGAATTATTTTATGTATGGTGTGAGGATACATTTATTTTCCATATGAATATATAAAAGACACATCATATATTAAAAACACCATCCTTTCTCTACTATACTGTAGTGTTGTTTTACATGAATCAGGTGACAATGTATACCTCAGTCAACTTCTGGTCTCTCTATTCTATTTCAGTTGTTTATTTGATTGATTGATTTACCTGTACCAATACCACCACATCTTAATCACTGTAATTTTATATTTGGCCTTAGTATCTAATAGTGCAAGTCCTCTAATTTGTTGTTGTTCAAAATCAGGTGGCTCATCTAATTCCTTTGTGTTTCCATAACACTTTAATAATCAGCTTACCAACTTGCACATAAAACTCCAATGAAATTTTGCTTAAAATCAGACTGCATTTTAAATCAAATTAACACACATATATATGGAATTTAGAAAGATGGCAATGATGACCCTGTATGCAAGACAGCAAAAAAGACACAGATGTGTATAGCAGACTTTTGGACTCAGAGGGAGAGGGAGAGGGTGGGATGATCTGGGAGAATGGCATTGAAACATGTATACTATCATGTAAGAATCAAATCGCCAGTCTATGTCCGATGCAGGATACAGCATGCTTGGGGCTGGTGCACGGGGATGATCCAGGGGGAGGTTATGGGGAGTGAGGTGGCAGGAGGGTTCAAGTTTGGGAACGCATGCACACCCGTGGTGGATTCATGTCAGTGTATGGCAAAACCAATACAGTATTGTTAAGTAAAATAAAGTAAAAATTAAAATTAAAAAAAAAGTTAAAAAAAATAAATCGAATTGGAGAAAGTGATAATTTTAAAATATTGAGCCTTCTATTCTATGAACATGGTCTATTTTTGTCTCAAATTTTTTATTAATAATATTTTATACTTTTCAGTGTAAAGGTTTTCCATACCTACTCTTAGGCATACGTGAAAGCATTTGTTGTTTTTGAAGGTATTTTAATGCCATTTTATTGTAATATAATTTTCCAGTTATTTATTGCTGATATCCAAAAGCAAATTTGATTATTATGCTTACCTTTTATTCAGTGGAGTTTATGAAATTCATTCTTTTAAACTAGCATGTCAGTATTTTGGTATTTTTATGTACAAAATTATGTTATTAGTTACAAGCAGTACATCTTTCCTTCCCTTTTAATTCTCGTACATTTTGCTTATGCTTCTGGTCTTATTGCACTGGCTAGGACCTTTAGTCCATGACTGCTCCCTTGTTCTGTTTCAGTTTTTAAGAATACAACTGATAATTTCATTATCGAGTATGCTGTTTATTGTACGTTTTGTTAAATACCATTCACTATTAGATTTTCAAGGTCCCTTCTAAATCCTGTTATTTGTGGCAACAAGGATGAACCTTGAGGGCATTAGGCTAAGTGAAATAAGCCAGTCAGAGAAGAACAAATACTACAGTCTCAGTTATATGTGGAATCTAAAACGCTGAGCTCACAGAAACAGACAGCAGTTTGGTGATTATGACAGTTTGGAGGGCAGAGGAAATGGGAAGATTTTAATCAAAGAGTACAAAACTTCAAATCATAAAATGAATAAGTTCTGGGAGTCTAGTGCATATTGCGATAACTAGCCACCAGGGAAGCCTTATAATTGACAATACTACACATAAACACACACACACACACACACACATACACACACACAATGCTAACTATGTGAGATACTGTGTTAGCTAATCTTATTGTGGCAATCATTTCACTATATATATGGATATCTAATCATCATGTTGTACAATTTCAACCTACACAATGTTATATGTCAGTTATATCTCAATAACACTGGAGAGGAAGTTTCCTTTCTATTACTAGTTTGTTAATGGTTTCTTTTCAATCATGAACAGACATTAAATTTTTATCTAATACTTTTTATACAATGAGATAATTATTCATTTTTTCTGTTGCTGTGATGAATAGCCTTGGTTGAATTTTTAAGTGTTAGGCAAAACTTGCATTTCTGGAATAAATTCAATATCATCATGATATATTATCCTAGTCAAATATAACTGATAATTTTTAAATGCCTAGAGTTATTCCATCTCCACATTCTCCCTGTGAGATAAAAACTTTCAGCTCTGTATCCTTCTATCCATATTAACACCTATGTGATAATAATTATTTATTATTATTATTATTATTGTGTTAATTATTACTTATTTTATTTTTATTAGGTATTCTTGTATCTACTGAATCTACATTAATATATTTAATTCTCATGGAAAAATATGGGGGGAAATCCTATCCCTATTTTATAGCTGAGAAAATTGAGATATGAGAGGTTATGTAATGTGCCCAATTTTAAGTCAGACTGAGTTTTATTCCTGTCAATCTCATTTTATACCTATTCTTCAATGACTCTACCAGTAGTGTATATTTTAGAGAAAGCCTAATTGCGATAAGATTTCTGAATCGACACGTCTTTATTTTCACATTTGCGCAATAGCACTGAAGGATATAGCAATCTATATCTTCTTATTTCTCCACCTTTTCCATGCACAAATCTGTTCCAAATTTCCAAACACTAGAAGCCATCATCTTTTTTCTCATTTCATTGTTCTGAGATTTCACCACAATATGTTAATGGATGCATCTTTTACGATTCATCTTGCCCAACTGACACTTTCATCCTGATGAGTAATGGTTTACTTACTCCTGAGACATTTTCTTTCATTGCTTTGAGAATTTCAGATCATATGTTTAGCATTCTTGTGACTCCAGGTTTAATTGTTAATTGTAGAACATTAAAAGACAGCTATAAAAAGAATCCTCCATAGTTTTGCCACGCAGATATATCAACTGTTAGCATTACTGGTAGAACATCTCTTATAGGCAGTGTCTGCAGAGTTTCTAAGTAATATAAATAACTTTATACTTAATGGTGTATTTTGCTTTCATCTCATTACATGCTAAAATTTACATGTCATTGAGCTTTTTACATGTCATAGAGCATTAGTAACCATTTAAAGGCTTATTATATTCCATTTAGTTGTCAAAACTTTCTTAACCTGCATAAAAGTAGATTCTAGAGAGATAATCCCTGCCTTCTATTATGATTATAAGGGATTTTACAAACCACACCTCTCTCTACTAAACTTGACTTGAATGTATAGCCAATTAAGAAAAATGCAAGGATATAAGACCAATAAAAATAGAAATATTAACTTTACAACTTATAAAATTAGATTAAAAAGAATCACTTTAATGAGAAGCCAGAGCCCGCTTCTAGGGCATGGAAACTGGACAAGGTCTTGCTGCTGTGCCATCAGCGCTTTCAAATTATTAATCATTTTCTTAAATGGGAGCCCTGCAGATTATAAAGATGGTTCTTCTGGTAGTCATAGTCCAAGTTCCTAGTATTTCTCTTCAAATCTAGACCTTAGAATGACCGTCTCAGAAAGGAATACGTAGAGCTGACCTTTGTTCATCAGCTCAAACAGGATCCCTTCCTCATACCCATCAAGTTCCAATATCAAGAGCAGAGAGGAAGGGACCTCCCCAGAAACCTCTAGAGGTGTTTACTCATGGACAAGGAGCTGAGAGAGACAGAGTGCCGTTACTCATTCCACTGTTTATGAGCTGTCGTGACTCCCTGCAGGGGGAGGAAGGTGCTTCTCCTGTCACTTCAAATATGTGAAGTGTTGTCAGTGAAAGAACGCTGAGATTCATTCAGGACTGTAACAGCTGTGAATCTGGGTCGAAAGGGTTAAAATGAGAGGCAGGCTTATTTGGGGAGAACATAAGATGAACCTATTTTAAAATAAGAGTTACTGAGAAATAGATTCTGATGACTTGAGATATAAGGAGTTCCATGTCAATAGAAATATGCAGCCAGGCAATGACTGTATACATGTGTACTCAGAAGGGGTCTTCAAACAGGGAGTTCAAAATACCACTGCAGGACTTCCCTAGCGGTCCAGGGGTTAGGACTTCATTTTCCAATGTAGGAGGCACAGGTCCAATGGCCGGTTAGGGACCTAAGTTTACCCATCTGCTTTAGGGCCAAAGAAATCCAAACATAAAACAGAATCTTTACTGTAACAAACTCAAAAAAGATTTTAAAAATGGTCTACATAAACAAAAAAATCTTAAAAACAAAAATGCTACTTCATGAAGGGTGGAAAAACCAAGATTCTTTTGTGATTTATTTGGTTTCCTTTCTTCAAAGGATGCCTTAAGGCTCTACTACTGTGAGCCATAGAAAATACAGGTATTTTCTATAGTTTTGCTTAATTTTAAACACCTTTTCAACACTCACTGGGCTTCCCTGAGAGCTCAGCTGGTAAAGAATCCGCCTGCCATGCAAGAGACCCTGGTTCGATTCCTGGGTCGGGAAGATCCACTGGAGAAGGGATAGGCTACTCACTCTAGTTTTCTTGGGCCTCCCTTGTGGCTCAGCTGGTAAAGAATCCGCCTGCAATGCAGGAGACCAGGGTTTGATCTCTGGGTTGGGAAGATCCCTAGAGGAGAGAAAGGCTACCCACTCTACTATTCTGGCCTGGAGAGTTCCATGGGCTGTAGAGTCCATGGGATTGCAAAGAGTCGGACAAAACCGAGTGACTTTCACTTTCAATACTCAATACAGCTCTGAAGCTGTGGTTATTTCCATATTCAAATGTCTTTCAAAAGTAAATAAGTATATGTGTGTATATGTGTATACATTAGGGCTTCCCACATGGCTCAGTGGTAAAGAATCTGCCTGTCAATCCAGGAGACGTGGGTTTGCTCCCTGGGTCAGGAAGACCTCATGGAGAAGGGAATGGCAACCCACTCCTGTATTCTTGCCTGGGAAGTCCCATAGACTGAGAAGCCTCTCAGGCTACAGACCATAGGGTCACAAAGAGTCGGCCACAACAAGTGACTAAAATCAACTATATATATATATATATATATATATAATGTATGTATCTAATACATGAGCTTATGTACTGTTGAAATGCACACACATCTATATATCTATAAAATAAAAAGTTATTGAGAAATCCAGCACGGCCCTGGGCTGAATTTTCGAGTCCACTCTGGAGCGCCTGTATGAAGGAACAGTCCTCCTCCAGCCAGTGTGGTTGTCCTCTGTGTCTCAGTCACAGAGACACAGACCTGGCTCCTCCCCATCCTCACAGCCACAGTTTTAAATGCCTTTGCTGAATCCTTGCTGAAGGAATGGCCTAGATCGGCATTGTTCTTATTTGTATATGAATATTCAAAGACCGTCTCCCCCTTCTTTCTGTGTTTCAATGTAGGACTATATCTCTCTCAACGAAATCACTTTTTTTCCTTTCAACTTTCTAATTCCACACAGCAATTCTATAGTGTCTTTGAATTAAGACAACTGACTGTGTTTTTTCCATGGTATTGTACAGTATAAAAAACAGATTCCCTAACACTGGAGTTTATACTTGAGTTTTTTATGAAACAGTTGATTATTTCAAATGAATGACTGGTACTTCTTTACTTCTGCCTGAAGAAAACGCCACAGAGGATTGTTTAAGCCTGGTGGGTTTGGCGAATGATCCCTGATCCTGGGGTTAATGACCAGTTTCCTCAGACAAAAACTTAATGTTTCACTCCTTCATCATGGGGCACGTGGGGCAGAAGGGGGCTTTCCCAGCCCCGGCATGAAGCTGTTTGCACTATTTGTTATACTTGTGGCCCCTCCTTCCACCCAGGGGGAGAGGGTTTTTTAAGAGCCCTGTCAAAACTGCAGGTGTGCGAAGGCTCCTGCTAACAGCAGGGGTGTGTTTTATAGCATTTCCTCGAGACTGCTTCAGATCACTTTTCAGTGTGTAAAACTGGATTTTCATTAAGGGCACTAATGACACTCTAATGGGGACAGGGCGGTGGTACGTCCGATGCCAGAGGCAGGGCAAGTGAGGCTGAAAACAGGCCAGCCTGAGCTCCCGGAAGACGAAGTACCACGGGCTGGGGATGTGCTGTATTGCTTCTCAAATACCTGCAGGCCCAGGGCCCACTTGTTAAATGGGTTGCCTTTGAGGCCAAACAGGAATAGATCCACTTACAGTTTTTCACACGAGGACAAAACAAGGAGGCAGGAAAATCTCCAGGCTCAGACATTTGCAAGCTACAGCTGCTGTTATGGCAGGAGGTTCTGAAGACTTACGAGCTGACACATTCCCCTGGACGCCACCGCGCGTTGACCTCCCTGCTCTTTCTCCTCCCCAGAGTGGGGTTCAAGGCTACCGTTTGACATAAGGACCATGGAGGACCATATCAAAGCAGCAGCTCCATCACAACTCATCACTCGTAAAAGAGACACAGTCTGCTCGAGCTGGAATGCTCAGAAGCAAACTGAGTTTCTGGCCTGGTCTCCAGGGAGCTCAGGTGGTTGGTTGTTCCTGATTCTTACAGAAGCTGTTCACAGTAGGTCAGCATAGTTTGTAAACAAACTGTGTGTGAGAGCAGAGGAAAGAGAGAAGCTGACGGAGATGGATTACTTTGACTTTCTTTTCA
The DNA here is from genome assembly GCF_001704415.2 of Capra hircus. Taxonomy (NCBI): domain Eukaryota; kingdom Metazoa; phylum Chordata; class Mammalia; order Artiodactyla; family Bovidae; genus Capra; species Capra hircus. Next base: position 4,685,975 of record NC_030820.1, read on the forward strand.
GTGTACAATCCATCAGCACAGGAAAATACTTTCTTTGCATTTTCCTCATCTGGCTTTGATCTTCTCAGTGGAAAGCCAGAAGAAATTACAGCCTTTAAAGTGTGCCTGTGTAATTGCGATATTAAAAACAATGAAGAGGCTACTTTGCAACCAGGCTGCTGCTGCTGCTGCTGCTGCTGCTAAGTTGCTTCAGTTGTGTCCGACTCTCTAAGACCCCATAGATGGCAGCCCACCAGGCTCCTCCATCCCTGGGATTCTCCAGGCAAGAATACTGGAGTGGGTTGCCATTTTCTTTTCCAATGCATGAAAACGAAAAGTGAAAGTGAAGTTGCTCAGTCGTGTCCGACTCTTAGCGACCCTATGGACTGCAGCCTACCAGGCTCCTCCATCCATGGGATTTTCCAGACAAGAGTACTGGAGTGGGTTGCCATTGCCTTCTCCATACAACCAGGCTACTTCATCACAAAACCAGGAATATGACTCAAAGATCAGCTCTACAGGTATGGAAAAGGCAAGATACTCACACCATCACTTTCTGGCTTTGCTAAAGCAAAAGAGGTCAGCACATAAGGAAATGCCTACTTACTATTCCAGTTCCTATTCAACATTCTCATTTTAAAGTCAAGAAAAAGGATGTGGGCCTCTCTGGCGGTCTAGAAGTTAAGCATCCACCTTGCATCTTAAGGGGCACCGGTTCAATCCCTGGTTCGGGAAGATCCCATATCCTGTGGGTCAGTTAAGCCCATGAGACACAATTACTGAGCCCCCAAGCCACAACTACGGAAGCCGGTGCCCTAGAGACTGTGCTCTGTAGCAGAAGAGCCGCCACAACTAGAAAGTAGCCCCCTCTCCTCACAACCAGAGAGAGCCCTCAAGCAATAACAGACTCAGCCCAGCCAAAAAGAAAATAAATAGAAACAATTCTTTAAAAAAGGAAGAAGATGCACAGGGAGGTAGGATAACTTTCCCGGCATCAATCTGCCCTTGGGACAGAATCAGAGCTGGAAACTGCGCTCCTAAGCCTTCCCCCAGTTCTCACTCTTCTGTTTCATATCGCCTCTTGGAAAAATTCTTTGAATCATATTTCCTCCATGAGTTCTGTAGCCACCACAGCCTTTTAGCTTGGCTAGTGGTGGCAGGGTCAGCCTTCCTTCCAGTCTGTAGCTGAGAGTTCCGCCTCCAGTACATTTGAAATAGGTGCAGTCTCCTGGGTGCCGTATCTGTCCCTTATCAGGTGCAAATCCAAAGACTGCAAGCATTGTTGGTTCTCTTAGTTACTTTTCAGTGAGACTCACAGAGTAACAGAAGTTCCCTGCTAATATTCAGCTCTGGAGAGTTGTTTTTTTCCCCTTTTATTTCTCCAGTGGTGATTCCCCATTTCATAATGTCGATCTATAATCAATGTAATTTTCTCATATAGATATTTATCTCATCAAACTAGCATGAATTTCTGCTATTCATTTGTACATAGTGGTCATTTTTATGTTGGAACATGTATGCTGAAATGTTACACATTATTAAGAAGTGGAAGTTTTTAATTCCTTTCAGCACTTGTGTGTATATGAGTACTTGTATATGAGTATGTTCATCTAGATTTTGGGTTGACTGGTGCAGAAGTGTGAACAGGAGATGAGCCACCAAAATATGCATGTTTGTAAGATTACTCTCTGTGTTAGCTGAATATTTGATGTCTTAGACCACGTGTTGATATACAGCTGCTTTGAATATTCTTGCTAAGGCTGGTGGAACTAGGTTATGATATAGAGAGACCTGGGCTTCCCCAGTAGCTCAGCTGGTAAAGAATTCACCTGCAATGCAGAAGACCCTGGTTCCATTCCTGGGTCAAGAAGATCCCCTGGAGAAGGACACAGCAACCCACTCCAGTATTCTTGCCTGGGAAGTCCCATGGACAGAGGAGCTTGGCAGGCTACAGTTCATGGGGTTACAAAGAGTCGGACATGACTGAGTGACTAAGCACATAGAGAGAACTAATTATCCTAAGGAGTCAGGATAAAATAGTTGAACCAGAGACATAAGCTACTAATCATTGGGAAGGGAGGAGAGAGCTTCAAAATACGCTGTCTGCCGCTTTGAGTTGAGGGGATTAAAGAAGATAATAAGAATGGAAACACTTTGTAAACTACAACAAGTTATACACATCTGTGCTAAATTGCTTCAGTCATGTCTAACCTTGTGCAACCCCATGGACTGTAGCCCACCAGGCACCTCTGTCCATGGGATTCTCCAGACAAGGATACTGGAATGGGTTGCCATGCCCTCTTCCAGGGGATCTTCCAGACCCAGGGATTGAACCCATGTCTCCTGCATCTCTTGCATTGCAAATGGATTCTTTACAGCCGAGCCACAGGGGAAACATAGTTCTTAGTGAAACAGATTAGAAGAGTGGGAAATATAAGAACCTCACATAAAAAAATTTAAAATGCATACACTCAAACAGTAACATATTCAAATAAAAAATAAGCTCACTAGGCATCCTAAAAGAGTTGTCTTTGTCTCCAAAGGGGAATAAGGGGGGTTATGCCTTCCCTGTTGGTTCAGATAGTAAAGAATCTGCCTGCAGTGCAGGAGACCTGGCTTTGATCCATGGTTGGGAAGTGGAAATCTTTGTTTAATCTTAATAGAGAATTTTAGTCCAAGGGTTCTTCCATGGCCAAAGGGTGTTACTCATGGGAGCACATCCCTGGAGGACCTTACTCATGAAGGTTTCCTTAGATAGTGTTTGAAAGAAGAGAAGTGTCCATGTCACCTAAATCATACTGGATTTCTGAAAAGGAATCTATCTCTTGGACATTTTTTTTTTTTTCTAACTGAATATAGAGAAAGGAGAGAGAGAGAGTACAGGAAATAAAAATATCGAGAGAAAGAGAAAAGAAGGAAGGAAGGAAAGATGAAGATAGAATAAAAAACAGAGAGGGAGGAGGAAAGAGACAGAGACAGAGATTCCTTAAGCCAATCAGAAACCTTTAGGAATTCACTGGTGCTCTTGCCTTCACTGCCCAGACAGTATGCCCCATTCTGTTCCAACTGACATTCTGAAGGGCGGACTCTTCCAACTGGGCAACAAAGGGGAGACACACTAACACTTTTTTTGTTGCAGCCAGAACTTGTACCTTGGCTGGACACCACAGTCTCTCCTCATTAGCTTATTTCCCATTGTTCCCGGGAGTTTCCCTGATGGCTCAGTGGTAAAAAGTCTGCCTGTCAGGAGATGCAGGTTCAATCCCTGGGCCAGAAAGATCCCCTGGAGAAGGAAATGGCACCAACTCCAGTATTCTTGCCTGGAGAATCCCATGGACAGAGGAGCCTGGTGGGCTAGAGTTCATGGGGTCGCAGAGAGTCAGACACGTCTAAGCACAGCACACAGCACATGGCAGGGATACAAGGAACTACATTTTAAAAATCACTGGTATTTTTCACAGAGCTAGAACAAATAATTTCAAAATTTCTATGGAAATACAAAAACCTCGAATAGCCAAAGCAATCTCGAGAAAGAAGAATGGAACTGGAGGAATCAACTTGCCTGACTTCAGGCTCTACTACAAAGCCACAATCATCAAGACAGCATGGTACTGGCACAAAGACAGAAATATAGATCAATGGAACAAAATAGAAAACCCAGAGATAAATCCACACACCTATGGACACCTTATCTTCGACAAAGGAGGCAAGAATATACAATGGAGTAAAGACAATCTCTTTAACAAGTGGTGCTAGGAAAACTGGTCAACCACTTGTAAAAGAATGAAACTAGAACACTTTCTAACACCCCACACAAAAATAAACTCAAAATGGATTAAAGAGCTAAACGTAAGACCAGAAACTATAAAACTCCTAGAGGAGAACATAGGCAAAACACTCTCCGACATAAATCACAGCAGGATCCTCTATGACCCACCTCCCAGAATACTGGAAATAAAAGCAAAAATAAACAAATGGGACCTATTAAAATTAAAAGCTTCTGCACAACAAAGGAAACCATAAGCAAGGTGAAAAGACAGCCTTCAGAATGGGAGAAAATAATAGCAAATGAAGCAACTGACAAACAACTCATCTCAAAAATATACAAGCAACTCCTGCAGCTCAATTCCAGAAAAATAAACAACCTAATCAAAAAGTGGGCCAAAGAACTAAATAAACATTTCTCCAAAGAAGACATACAGATGGCTAACAAACAGATGAAAAGATGCTCAACACCACTCATTATCAGAGAAATGCAAATCAAAACCACAGTGAGGTACCATTTCACTCCAGTCAGAATGGCTGTGATCCAAAAGTCTACAAGCAATAAATGCTGGAGAGGGTGTGGAGAAAAGGGAACCCTTTTACACTGTTGGTGGGAATGCAAACTAGTACAGCCACTATGGAGAACAGTGTGGAGATTCCTTAAAAAGCTAGAAATAGAACTGCCGTATGAACCAGCCATGCCACTACTGAGCATACACAACAAGGAAACCAGAATTGAAAGAGACACGTGTACCCCAGTGTTCATCACAGCACTGTTTATAATAGCCAGGACATGGAAGCAATGTAGATGCCCATCAGCAGATAAATGGATAAGAAAGCTGTGGTACATATACACAATGGAGTATTACTCAGCCATTAAAAAGAATACATTTGAATCAGTTCTAATGAGGTGGATGAAACTGGAGCCTACTGTACAGAGTGAAGTAAGCCAGAAAGAAAAACACCAATACAGTATACTAACACATATATATGGAATTTAGAAAGACGGTAATGATAACCCTGTATGGGAGACAGCAAAAGAGACACAGATGTAAAGAACAGTCTTTTGGACTCTGTGGGAGAGGGAGAGGGTGGGATGATTTGGGAGAATGGCATTGAAACATGTATAATATCATATAAGAAATGAATCGCAAGTCTATGTTTGATGCAGGATACAGGATGCTTGGGGCTGGTGCACTGGGATGACCCAGAGGGATGGTATGGGAAGGGAGGTGGGACAGGGATCCAGGATGAGGAACAGTGTACACCCGTGGCATATTCATGTTGATGTATGGCAAAACCAACACAATATTGTAAAGTAATTACCTTCCAATTAAAATAAATAAATTTAAGTTTAAAAGAAATCATTGGTATGTACTGGATTGGCCAAAATGTTCATTCTGTTTTTTTTCTTTTCTGGTAACATCTTACGGGAAAACCCGAATGAACCCTTTGGCTAAATCAATATACTCTGATCACTAGAGATATAATTGAATCATGACTCCATATTGTTTATCAACTCTGATTTTAGACCAATAAAAGACTGTTCAAAAAAAGACTATTTTTCAGCTATTTTTTCATTTCATTCATGGAAATCAATAATAAATTAGTTTATTTAGGGGTGTTAGACTGTAAGATCTTGTTACCTATAAAATATTATAGGCTGGCTCCAGATTTTTCTACATTTTAAACTACTACACAGTGCTTCAGATTTCAAATTACTTTAATATTTCTTAAGTGATCTAATCCTCAAAATGCATGCTGTGTGAATAGCAAGGTAGGTCATGGACTCTGAAACCACTGCTAGGTATCCAGTCAGTTTTGCTCTAAAAGGCTTGTTTTGAAAAGATGGATTTGCGTCAATGCAAAGGACATATTATTATGTAACAATTTGAGCATAGTATACATAGTATACAAATGCAAAATGATTTCATCCTGGACAAACACTATCTGAACATGGCAAGCTGCACCCAGCTGTGTGGGAATACACAAATGCACAGAAGCCTATACCTGAAATACCTACCCACTACCTCAGCTCACCCCAAGTGCTGTCAGCTACACCCATCAACATAAGGGTTACACATTTCTAGTTTCAAAGAACTTCTCCTTCTGCTCTTTACCATACCTAGTAAGCTGTAACCATCCCGACATCCCCACCCACAAGCAAACTTTAGAATGCTTTCAAAGTAAATACCATATTTACTGTAGTATTTAAAAGACAGCAAGTCTGTAATCTTCCTTGGTGACGGTGAAGAATTCACCTGCAAGGCAGGAGACCTGGGTTCAATCCCTGGGTCAGGAAGATCTCCTGAAGGAGGTTATAGCAACCCACTCCCGTATTCTTGGCTGGAGAATCCCAAAGACAGAGGAGCTTGGTGGGCTACAGTCAACGGAGGCAGAAAGAGTCAGACACGACTGAGTGATTAAGCACACACAGGTCTGTATTCTAGACCTTTTGAACCTAGTTGGCATCTTACCCTGCAAATGTTGCCGTCATAGACATGTTTAGGGAGTGCTTGATGAGCTACAAGGGAGGCCTGGGCTTTCTGTCCACATCCTTCAGTTTTTCACACTTTAGGAATACACCAAAGTGAAATCCACATTGAGCTTAGTAAAGCCCTCCAATTTTACACATTTCTGAAACAGGAACAGTCTCTGAGGGACAGTCTAGTGCCACCTTCAAACTATTTGGACTTTACTCTTTTTCAAATGGAAGAAATGAATTAGATGAGCTCCCAAAACTGGCTCCACTGTTGTCATTTGGGGTTTGGTATGAATATTGAAAATTTTCAATATTTTCAATTTTGAATTTGAAAATTTTATTGAGATTTAAAGTTTCTTCTGCTTCCTGAGCTCTGTCGGGTTACAAAAGAAAAAATAAATTTCATCCCAAGTTAGTGTTTCGTGACTCAGTCACCTGGAACAAAGGTGGTAAATCTCCATAGCTAAATAGAGCTCAATGCTTGATACATCCTCAGGGAATATGGAAAGAAACAAAAGAATAGTTGCAAAGATTGATACATGATGACTATGATTATTAACTCTAGTTTCTGAAGATTGCTTTAAGATTTGAAATTAAATTTCCATATTAATCCTCACTAGAAGCTTCAAGGGTTATTTGGGTTTCTTGTTATTGTTACATACAAGTTTCCAGAATATTTGTATAAGATTAACTTCTTAATGGAGACATGATTTGCAAATATATTTGCAAACCCATTTTACCGGTTGCCGTTTTATTTTGTTTACTGTTTTTGTTGTTGTTGTTGTTGTTGTTGTTTGCTAAGCAGAAGCTTTTTAGTTTGATGTAGTTCCATGCATTTATCTTTGCTTTTGCTGTAAAATAAAAATAAATAAATAAAATCTTTGCCAAAGTCAATGTCAAGGAATTCCCTATGTTTTATTCTAGGATAGACTCTTTTTTAATTTTAAAATTCTTTTAGTTACTTTTGCCTGTGTGGGTCCTCATCACTTACTGTGTGCAGGCCTTCTCTAGTTGTGGCACTTAGGATTTTCTTGTTGTGTAATGCGGGACTCCAGGGCTTGTGGGCTGCAGCCATTGTGGTGCATGGGCTTAGCTGCTCTGAAGCATGTGGGATCTTCCCAGACTGGGGATCATCCCCGTTCCCCACACTGGCAGGCAGAGTCTTAACCACTGGACCACCAGGGAATTCCCAAACTAGCTCTTCCTCAGAGCCAAAAACCTGAACACACTACTTTATCTTGAGTTCTTCATTAGCCTTCTGATACTCTTGCCACCAACTTAACTGCAATGTCCTCTAATCATATAGATTATCTATAATTTTGAGTAGAGTTTTTTCTATTTTATAGAAGCAACTTTTGAGAAAGAGCTGGGTCCACTCCTTGAGGTAATCAAGGGTTGTATGTCTTATTGTATCCTGTCATACTATACAAAAGGGCTTTGTTGAATCCAGGCAAATAAATATAGCAATGATCTTCCTAGACTTCACAAAACACTCCTGCAGAGTTGAGAGCACATTCTTCTACCCCACCATCTTGAGACAAAAGCCCATTATAGCAGACTTGAGGGCACTGCAGACATCAGACTCCAAGAGCAGAGAGTTGAGGGAAAACCTGGCCTGTGATTTCACAAAAGTGCTGGAAGGAAAACCATTGAGCACTTTTCTGGAGTTCCACATCACCACATGTGAGCAGTGACTCTATAGAGACTATGCAAAGCAGACAATGAGGAGGAAAGAACATTCCAGTATGAGGGCAGAAGGTGTAAGCTCAGACATGAGGCTGCAGAGCAAACCTGGCAGTGTGGCCTGGCAGGGGCCTCTCTGAACAGCCATGCCTGCAGGGGATGAGCTCCCAAGAAAGATGTCAGGAGGGCACAGCTTCTCTGCCTTCAGAGTTTGGGTGTGGTAACCCCCCAAAAGTTCCACAAAAGGGGCTACCTCCTTTCCAGGACTTGTTAAACAAGTGAGGTTTTGTCTGAAGCCTGAAAACACCAGCACTGTACAACACACAAAATGTGACTGGCTACAGTCCACGGGGTCGCAGAGTTGGGCGCAACTGACTGACTAAACAAAGATGTTTATAGCCTGATCTTTAGAAACTGGAAATTTGTTGCCTTATGCGGCAAAAGTCATCTCATACACTAGCAAAGTAATGCTCAAAATTCTCGAAGCTAGGCTTCAACAGTATGTAAACCAAGAACTTCCAGATATTCAAGCTGGATTTAGAAAAAGCAGAGGAATCAAGAGTCAAATTGCCAACATTTCTTGGATCATTAAAAACCCAACAGAGTTCCAGAAAAGCATCTACTTCTGCTTTATTGACTACACCAAAGCCTTTGACTGTGTGGATCACAATAAACTGTGGAAAGCTCTTAAAGAGATGGGAATAACCAGACCGCCTTACTTACCTCCTGAGAAATCTGTATGCGGGTCAAGAAGCAACAGTTAGAACTGGACGTGGAACAACAGACTGGTTCCAAATTGGGAAAGGAGTACGTCAAGGCTGTATATTGTCACCCTGCTTATTTAACTTATATGCAGAGCACACCATGTGAAATGCTGGGATGGATGAAGCACAGACTGGAATCAAGATGGCCTGGAGAAATATCAATAACCTCAGATACACAGATGACACCACCCTTAAGGCAGAAAGCAAAGAGGAACTAAAAAGCTTCCTGATGAAAGTGAAAGAGGAGAGTGAAAAAGCTGGCTTAAAACTCAACATTCAAAAAACAAAGGTCATGGCATCTGGTCTTATCACTTCACGGCAAATAGATGGGGAAACAATGGAAACAGTGACAGACTTTATTTCTTGGGCTCCAAAATCACTGCAGATGGTGAGTGCAGCCATGAAATGAAAAGATGCTCCTTGGAAGAAAAGTTATGACAAACCTAGACACTATATTTTAAAGCAGAGACATTACTTTGGTGACAAAGGTCTGTATAGTCACAGCTACAGTTTTTCCAGTGGTCATGTATCGGTGTGAGAGCTGGACCATAAAGAAAGTTGAGCACCAAAGAATTGATGCTTTTGAACTGTGGTGTTGGAGAAGACTCTTGAGAGTCCCTTGGACTGCAATGAGATGAAACAAGTTAATCATCAAGGAAACCCTGAATATTCATTGGAAGGACTGATGCTGAAGCTGAAACTCCAATACTTTGGCCATCTGATGTGAAGAACTTCCTCATTGGAAAAGACCCTGATGCTGGGAAAGATTGAACGTAGGAGGAGAAGGGGATGACAGAGGAATCGATGGTTGGATGGCATCACCACCTCAAAGGACATGAGTTTGAGCAAACTCTAGGAGTTGGTAATGGACAAGGAAGCCTGGCATGTTGCAGTCCATGGGGTTGCAAAGAGCTAGACATGACTGAGTGATTGAACTGAACTGCTGATGTGGCAAAAGAGACTTTGCAATGTGATTAAGGAATTTGAGTTGGAGAGATCATTCTGGGGGATCTTTGTAAATAAAAGCATGAAGGTTAGAGTCACAGAAGGAGATGTGGTGATGGAATCAGAGATAAGAGAGAAAGACTTTTGAAGGGGCAGCACTGTTGGCCTTGAAAATGGAGGAAGGGGCTGTGATCAAAGGGATGTGGGCAGCCTCTAGAAGATGGAACAGTGAAGGAAACAGACTGTACTTTACAAAACTGAGAAGGAATGCACCCTGCCAACAGCTGACTTAGAGCATTTCTGACGTCTAGAACTGAAGATAGTGTATTTGTCTTCGGTGGCTTGCTACAGCATCAGTAGGAAACTAACACACCAACCACCCGGAATGTAAATGACTCTTTCTGCATCTGCCTTACCAATCATGGTCACTCTCACCCCTCCTCCTTCTGGTCTCCTGGCTCCTCTCTTCTCTGCACTGTCTTTACTGGTAACTGATAATGATGATGTTCTAATGCAAGACAGGAAAAAAGACACAGATGTGTATAACGGACTTTTGGACTCAGAGGGAGAGGGTGGGATGATTTGGGAGAATGGCATTCTAACATGTATACTATCATGTAAGAATTGAATCGCCAGTCGATGTCTGATGCAGGATACAGCATGCTTGGGGCTGGTGCATGGGGATTACCCACAGAGATGTTATGGGGAGGGAGGCTCATGTTTGGGAACGCATGTAAGAATTAAAGATTTTTAAATTTAAAAAAATAAAAAAAATAAAAAATAAATTAAAGTTATGCATTTAAAGTTAAAAAAAATAGTGTAATCCACATTTGTATCCTAAATAATGAATTCCATAATAGTTTATAAATCTGTTTCTGAAATAATTATTTTACTATAAGGAAACAATAAATATTTACAAATGTAAAAAAAAAAAAGATAACTGAAGCACTGCTTTTAAGCCCATCAAATGAAAACTCCATAAGTTTCTATCTGTAGGGTAGTGCTTAAATGAATTGTGATTTATGTATATTGTAAAATATTATTCAATCATTAAAAAGAATGAGCTACATCTTCATGAACTGATCTAGAAAGATACCAATTATATATTGTTAAATTAAAGTGGTAAGATGCAGAGCAGCCCATATAGTCTGGTTTCCTTTATGTTAAAAAGCATACATTTGCATATGTGTCCATACATTAGGGAAATGATTTGAAAAAAAAAAAGATGTTAAATGAAGTATTTAAATTGTTAAAATTGATTGCCTCTGGGAAGGAGAGTACGATTAGAAGGAGAGTCTATATAGGGCAGAGAAGTAAAATGAGACTTGAATTCCTTATTGTTTATGTTTTTGATTTGTTTGAAATTTTCACAAATGAGAATGTATCACCCATGTAAATATTAAAAATAGAAAAGTTTGTCAATAAAGAAAAATAAATAAATAAAAAATAAAATCCACTGATCACTTTTTGGCCCTTTTATCAGTTGACTTTTGGGGAGCGTTTGGCAAGAAATTTTTCATCATCTGGGTTTTCTATTAGTTGGGCTCCTTGGTTTGCAGTGAGATTACCTCCTTCCTTTTCCTTCTATTAATAGTAATGAGATATGTTAGGCAACTTCTCACTTGGCTTCCAGTGAGCCCCACCTCCTCAAATTCACACCACATGATATGCCCTCTCCTTGAGTGCGTGCTGGAACTAGTGATGATTTCTGATGAATAAATATGTCTGAAGTGATGGGACATTAGTTCTAAAAGTAGTTCAAGAAGACAGTGACTTCCATGCTGTCATAGTCTCTTGCCTGCTTGCTTGCCTGCTCTCATGAAGCCAGCTGCCATGAAAGGCACTCTACAGAGAGGCCCATTTGGCAAGGAGTTGATGAAGCCTTCTGGCCAACAGTCAGAGAGGAACCGAGGCTCACAGTGCTACACTGGAGGAACTGGATGCTGCCAGCAAGCACAGAAGTGACCTTGGAATTAGATCCTACCCCAGTTGAGCCTTGAAATGAAACCACAGCCCTGAATACAATACCTGAGTTTTTGCCCTGTGAGAGAACTTAAGACAGGTGCACCCAGCTAAGCTGCAACCAGATTCTTAACCCACACAAAGCTGTAGGATAATAAACGTTTGCTGTGTAAAAAAAAAAAAAAAAAAGTGACTTTTTCTCTCTTTAGGCACCAACTAATCGAAGGGACATCTCATATGTGTGTCGAGAAATAATTTAAGTAAAAGGCAAATGCTGGTTAACTTTAACAATATATCTGCATGTTTTGGTGAACATATGCCCCAAGTATCTGCATGTTCTCATTTCAGAATGTCATGTGGCTTTAGTTTCTTAGCATTATTTGAATAATCTTTAGGGCTGCACACACAGGAAGTAATTTATAATGATATGGAATTTAGATCACATTCATGCACTTAAGTGCTTTATATTTATTGTTAAAGTCTGTTGGTAAAAGAGTAATAACTGTCGCCTATTTAGACTTTTCTAGAGATTTTTATCTTTTATTTGATATATTTCTCCTTACTGTTTACATAATTTATAATTTGCAAGTCAATGATAGCCAAAATCTTAATAATAGTAGCTGAAGCACAATGTGTAGAAGACAGATCCAAAGTAACACGGGGCCCCAGCTTTCTAAATTGAAGCATCTATTGGCTCAACCTTCTAAGAGGTAGATTTTCCCGGACATTTCCCACCTAGTGCAGTTGACTGGCCACCATGGCCATAGATATTTTTCTTATTTCTATAAAACAATTAATTCACATGCAATAGGAGAGTATAATCTATAGAAACCATTTTATTTTATCACTGAACTCAAAACTATTGCACAGCAATTCTTACACAATTTTCATATGACTCTTTGAGTATCGGTCCTCAAATTCTGTCCTCATTCAGGACAAATACCAATGGCAACCTGTCCATTAATCTCATCTCTCTGGACAGCTACTTACTTCTCTTTACTTCCTTCATTTGTTTTGGTAGACATCAACTCATTTTTCAAATAAGAAAGTAATTGAGAGACGCACTGACCATCAAACAGCATTAATGATACAGGGCAAAAGGGAATAGAGCATCTTGAGTTCTGCTTCAAGGGATTTAAAAATGGTTCTTTTCTAGAAATGTGATCTCTTCATACTGGGCTTGTGCTTCAGGCTTTCCATAAAGCCTTATTTTAGCACTGAATTATATTGTCCAGGGTTCTGGACCAGCTAGGTCAGCTACACATTATTCCTAGCATTCAATTAACGCAGTGTCAATTTAACATTTAACCATGAAGATTTATACTATAGGATGCAAAAAAACAGAAACAAACAGCCATCAGGTACACTGAACCTGGCAACCCTCCCATCTGCTATCATGGCAGTTGATTTATTTGAACCAGTGAAATTGACTCATTTATTACACAGTTATGTTCTTATCTATTCTTCATGTAACCAGCTTTATTGTGGAAGCAGTCTTTCCATTAAACAAATGAATATTCTAAATATTATCTTAGACATTAGAATTATAAAGATGACAGGCTAAATCATTCCTTCAAGAAGTTCAGTTCTAAGAGAAAGATGTGTAAAGACTAAATGTATTTCCACATGGTAAGAAGATTAACAGAGGCAGGCCCAGGGTGTTACGGAAGACCAGAAGTGTGTAATGGACTTTAGTAAGGGAAGTTACACGTGGCATCCTTAAAAAATGGAGCCTGAGTAAATCCTTAAAGGTTATGCAGGATTGGTTCAGGAAGAACAAAGGAGAAGCAGCAGGCTTGGCAACATGAGAAAGGCATAGCCAGGAACTGGGGTGGGGGGTAATTATAAATAGGTAATTTAAACCAGACCATAAAACTCAGGAGTTACAGCAGACAAAGCCAGGGAGATGATGACAACTTGTTTCTTGGTACTAATGCAGATGCAGTAATTCTCTTTGGAGTTTTCCCTGAACATCTCACCTGCCTAAAGAGCTCCTAACTCATACATTTGTTCCAAGTAAGGTTTCCACACAACAGAGCTCTTACAACAGGAGGTTTCTGGATCTTTTCTCCCATTCTGTACTGTTCTTTTATTCTTCAGAGGAATGTGGTTTTTCCATCCCAGCCCAGGAGTGTGGTTCTATTTAGGGGGCTTCCCTGGTGACTCAGAGGCAAAGGATCCACCTGCTAATGCAGGAGACGTGGGATCGATTCCTGGAAGATTCGTTGGAGAAGGAAATGGTGACCCGCTCCAGTATTCTTGCCTGAGAAATCTCATGGGTAGAGAAGCCTGGTGGGCTACAGTCCATGGGGATCAGAAGAGTCAGACAGGACTTATTGACTAAACAATAACAACATTTCCTAACTCTTCCACCTAAGCCTAATCAAACTGTTCCTACTATTAACTGTTCCTGTGGTAATTAGCCCAAGTCTACCATGAATCCAATAAGATGTTATTTCCAACTCTGAAAGATTCAGCTGTGAAAAATATGTACATATGTACATGTGCCCACATGCCCACACATTGTATCCCCTCTCCTTCTCGTTGTTGGACATTCCACAGAAATTTGGTGGCAAAGACCATCACGGGAGTTTTATTAATTTTGTGGAGAATTAGAAACAACCTGAGGAAGATGAGCACATATACACATACACACAACACAGAATCAACCATCCATCAGATCAGTTCAGTTCAGTCGCTCAGTCGTGTCCAACTCTTTGCGACCCCATGGACCTCAGCACGCCAGGCCTCCCTGTCCATCACCAACTCCTGGACTACACCCAAACTCATGTCCATCGAGTCAGTGATGCCATCCAGCCATCTCATCCTCTGTCGTCCCCTTCTCCTCCTGCCCTCAATCCCTCCCAGCATCAGGGTCTTTTCCAATGAGTCAACTCTTCACATGAGGTGGACAAAGTACTGGAGCTTCAGCTTCAGCATCAGTCCTTTCAGTGATCATTCAGGACTAATTTCCTTTAGAATGGACTAGTTGGATCTCCTTGCAGTCCAAGGGACTCTCAAGAGTCTTCTCCAACACCACAGTTCAAAAGCATCAATTCTTCGGCACTCAGCTTTCTTCACAGTCCAACTCTCACATCCATACATGACTGCTAGAAAAACCATAGCCTTGACTAGACGGACCTTTGTTGGCAAAGTAATGTCTCTGCTTTTTAATATGCTGTCTAGGTTGGTCATAATTTTTCTTCCAAGGAGCAAGCATCTTTTAATTTCATGGCTGCATTCACCATCTGCACTGATTTTGGAGCCCAAGAAAATAAAGTCTGTCACTGTTTCCACTGTTTCCCCACCATCCACACACATATATATGTATAAACACACATTCATAGATTACAATAAACTTACATTTATAAACTCGTACATATAGGCTCATAAACTCATTTAATAAAAACTTATATCAAGTTTTCTGTTACTGTATAAACATGAAAACTATTCATGATGTATATTTAGAACAAGTTACACTTGTATATTTGAACAAGTTACACTACAAAACTGCTTTCTCCTAATTTCCCTCTAAAATGTTTCACACACACACACACACACACACCCTCAAAGAAGGTAGAAGACCGCATCTCAAATTTTTACAAGAGTTTTATGGATAACTGTATTAGTAGTATTTTTCTCCCTTTGTACTTTTCTTATACTTCACAACTTTTTATGATGAATATACATTGCATTTATTTGCCTTAATTTTAAAAAATTTTATAAACCTGCAGAAAACTCTAGGGAATAATCTAGTTAACAGCCTGATAACCTTAGGGACGTTATCAAGGATGCATCAAGTGATTGACTTGGCCATGGGTTTCAAAAGACGCATCTTAGAATCCAAGATCTTTCACTTCAAGGCCAGTTGCCCTTCCACATTCTGCTCCTTCCCCTTCCATCAGAAAAATGTTATTCTTTTATCGGACCTTTTCTTCCTCTTCATTCTCTTCAGTTCTGTTCAGTCCAGTCGCTCAGTCGTGTCTGACTCTTTGCGACCCCATGAATTGCAGCATGACTTCACTTTCACTTTTCACTTTCATGCATTGGAGAAGGAAATGGCAACCCACTCCAGTGTTCTTGCCTGGAGAGTCCCAGGGACGGCGGAGCCTGGTGGGCTGCCGTCTATGGGGCCGCACAGAGTTGGACACGACTAAAGCAACTTAGCAGCAGTAGCAGCAGCAGCAGCAGGCTTCCCAGTCTATCACCAACTTCCGGAGTTCACTCAAACTCAAGTCCTTAGGCAAGCTCTCTGTAGAAGAAGCAGCTTACTTTACCATATATAAAATAGATAGCCAAGGGGAATTTGCTGTATGGCTCAGGAAACTCAAACTGGGGCTCTGTATCAACCTAGAGGGGTGGGATGGGGAAGGAGGTGGGACGGAAGTTCGAAAGGGAGGGGATATATGTATATCTATGGTTGATTCATGTTTAGGTTCAACAGAAAACAGTAAAAGTTTGTAAATATATTATCCTTCAATAAAAAGTAAATTAATTAAGAAAAAAGAAAGAAACTGCTTCAAACTCACCCTCTGGTTGTAGATGAGTATCTCCATGCATTTTTATGGCAGAGTTCAAGTCTCCTTCACTTCTTAAGCCAAAGTCCCAAGGTGCTGCAGAGATTTGCCTAGAATTTAGATATTAGAACAGAATAGATGAACTATAAACAAATCAGTATATAAATAAAATTATTTTAAACTTTTGTAAAATGTTACTGGGTTTATAAGAGGGTGGTATCAATCCAACTAAAACAGGAGGCACTTAAAAAGATTCAATTTGTCCCCACTTTAAAAAGCATGGTGTACTAATATCATAAATTGAAATAGATTTAATAACTACAATGATATTTTTGCCATTTAACACTGAAGCCAATAGCAATTTAGTTTGGCTTTATATTGGAGACCAATACATTCTTGGATCATTTTCCTAAGATTTAGCTGCTTTGGGCTATAAACTTTGGAACTCAATATAAGTCCTGGAAATGCACTGATAGACGAGAGGAGACCTGCCACAAAAGGTTGTCAGAGTTGGGATCTTTGTTTTCTTTGAATACAGGTAGATGGAAGCCTCTAGTCTCAGTGTTCTTTGTTTGAAGACTCTGTGTTTGCTGCCAGTGTACAATCTTGTCACCGTTTCGCCATTCCTAGCTGGGAGCTAGCCCCTTTCTTTCTTAGCACTTCCCTGTTCTAACATTGCTTCCTTGAATCACTTTGTCCCTCTCAATTCACCAATTATCTAAACTTTAGGACTCAAAGGAATGGAGACCATCTAGGCAAAGTTCCCCAGTGTATCTGCAGTTGAGCCCCCTTTAATAAACACACCTGGAGTCCCATTTTTCAACCTGGAAATTCTGCCAGGATGCCAAAACTCCCTTTAGGAAAGATTTTTTCTGACTACTAGAATTCAGGGATTTTTTTTTTTCTCTTTCTGTTACAGGATTTCTTCCTAACCCATCTCAGAAATTTTGATATACACCTGCCCTCCAAAATGGTATGCTACCAATGGTCATTGAGAATCATTAATGTAATACTCTTAATTTTATGTATTTTTAAAAATGGCCCAAAGTTAGTAGTTTGCCCAAGATTAAATGACTATTTATGAAGAGTACAGTTTTTTGTTTTTTGTTTTTTTAATTCCCATACTGGACCTCTGAAATAGAGCTGGGTCCAGAACTCAGGCCTCTTTGCTTCTAGTTCAATTTCTCCAAGCATCGCTTGACTACTGCTTCCAACTTTTAAATTCTAATCATTCCCCAAAGCTGCAATCCCACTAAGGAGACCATCAAATGGTAACTCCAGAAGTCAATTTAGCCCCTAAAATGGGTTTCAAATAGAAATGTCAATAATAGGAAATTCCCCTGTGACTGGAAGAAATTAGGATCATCCCCTATTAGCCCTTGCTGTGTCCAATTCACCTGTACTTAGATGCCGTCAAGATCAGCACTTATTCACTGAACACCTCTTGTGTTGGGTTAGTTTCTGAAAATAAAGGAGTTAGCTTAAAAGCATTATCTGAAAAAGATTTTCCAACCTTTACTGATTTCTTTTTTCTTTTTTGACAAATAAAATAAAGCCATTTTTTCTCTACTTTCCAAATTCTGGTAACACTGGTGGACATAGGAGTCTATAGTAGGTCAAGCAGTGAAACAGTTTTATTTAGTCTCAGCTCTGGCCTGTCTCCTTATTCATAAAATGAAGGAACTTAGGCAACTCATCACAAAGGGCCTTATGAACCCTAATATTCCATGATGCTCTTTAATCCACATTCAACAAGGTCAAATTAATTCTTTTTGGAATTAATCATCTTGTAAAATGTTGTCAGGGAGCCAGTATGTTAAGAAAACAATATGCTCTTTGATCTAAACCCTTGCCATTTTCCTGAAATAAGTCCCTATTAACCATGATTATAAAATGACTCATGAAAACTATGTTTGTATGGAGAGTCAATATATAACACCCACACACGGAGTAAATCTTTCACTCATGTGAAGAGCATGTTGCATAGGTGTGATATAAGTTACACAGCTCTTTCTAGAGGAGATTTCACTCTATCCTGACTCTTCTCATTTAGCCAGTTTACCAAGGGAATGTCTTACAGCCAAGCTCATTTTACAGACGAATAAAAAGAGAAATTTCCACCCAGGGTCCCAGGAGGGCAAAGGATTCTAGTTGACACAACTCTCTCTATAGTACTTTATCCTCCCACCACCTCCACACTAGGCAGCTCATTTTCACTAACCAAGATGATGTGTTGAGTGAAGACCATGATCCGTATGGTGAACCAGAGTCTCTTTTCAAAACGACTAGTTTGTACCATGCCAATTACCTTCACAAAACTGAAGAGAGATCAAGCATCTTGACATCCATTTAAGTGAAAACTCTGGCAGGTGGCCTTTAAGATAGGGACCAAAGATTTTTGCCCTCTGGTATACATACCCTTGTGTAATCCCCACCCCTGTGTGTGAGTTGGACCTCTTGACTCACTTACAGAGAGGACACAGGAAGGCAGAAGCCACAGCCCTTTTGCAACCTAACTTTGGAGCTGACATTCTATCATAGGTTACAAAGCGGCTGCAGCTTCTGCCTCCTTGTGTCCTCTACCTCCCTCTGTCTCTCTTTCTCCTTCTGTCCTGGAGCCCTTTTTCTTGGGAAGCAGGCTATCATTTTGTCAGACCCAATGGTGAGACCAATGTGTCAACGAGCTGATGTCTCCAGCCAGCACTAGCGAGGACCTCCACCCTACTGACAGCTGTGTGAGCCATCTTGGAGGCAGATGCTCCCCAGGTTGGGTCTGGACTTGACAGCAGCCCCAGAGAGCACCTTGGCTGTTGTCCGTGAGAGACTCTGAGCCAGGGGCACCCAGCTAAGTTGTAACTGGATTTCTGACCCATGGCAGAAAGATAACAAACACTATCAGGATGCTAATTTGGAGGTAAATTGTTATGCATCAATAGATAACTAAATCTCTACCATGGTCATAGGCATGACCATACAATTTGACAAGGAATGGCTTGGGCTAGGAGTCCCCTTGGTCTAAGAGGAACTCTTACTGCCTGCTCTCAGACTTGCCATCTTCTTTCTGGCAACAGTAGAGCTTCAGGAATGGTTCATGCTGTCCCAGTGTATCCCTTCCATCAAAGCATCCTGGCACCATCTGCCAGCAGGGAGCTGGCCAGCTCATTGTCAGCTATGGTAACAGAAATCCCATCTCAAGTATTTTCACTTCCTCAAACTCATGTTCAAGCAGAGCTTCTGAAATTCCTTTTTGGCAAGTGTTTCTCCTACTGCTTCTTTAGTCAAATAATCACATTTTCAAACCCTTTGCCCTAGGATATCCATGCATGCCAGCTGCCTAGCTTGCTTCTCTGGAGCCAGTGCTCGCCTAATAGCTGAAATATTTGCCTGGTTCCTTTGCTTTGTTCCTGGCCTCTTACACGGTATCCACATTTAAAAAAAAAAAAAAAAAGTATAGCTTATTTTGCCACTGGTCAGCATTTCAAGAACAAAGAAATACCACTTTTCTTATAAAATTTTTACAGAAGAAAAGGAAAGTGATAAAATGATTTTGGGGGAATGCAAAGCCACACAGACCAAGCAGAGGCAAACTCCACTTGTTTAGGGCATAGTCAAAAAAAAAAAAAAAATTAGGGCTCTGGAAGAATTTAAAGAAACATTTGACCATTTTATCAGGAGGATGAGTGGGCCTCAACTATCTAAACTATTGGGATCATCTTCTGGAAAGAAGAGCTTGTGTTACAGAGCCCAGTGAGCCACTACATGCATCTCTATATTTATAAACGACTTACACTCATCTATTCTTATGTGTGGACAGGTACCAGAAGTAAAAGCTTTTAAGAGCAGAGTTTCTAACACTCAGTTTTTAAGATTGAGGCTTTGGACTCTGAAGAGCAGGGAAAAACAACCTCCCTGCAGTGACGATGTGACTTTTAACGATGGAAAATTACAGGGGGAGAGGGTTGGACAACCGCCATGCTCATCCTCCTGACCCAACCTGGGCTGATGCTGACTCAAAATGGTTACATTCCATATTTGATGCTGTTTGAATTAAAGAAGCAAGTTTTCCAGCTTCTTCAGTTTACTCCGGCCTAAATGACAGAAGACTGTAATGCCATGGTGGGATTCCAGCCGTGAGAGTAGCTCGCATGGCATTGCTCCTGGTGCCGAGATCTGACTTTGAGGGCAGTTAAGTTCCTAAGAGGCTGAGCTAGACCTGAGAAGAATCAGGTAGTCCACCCCACAGGCACTGACTGGTTAATGCAGGCTCTCCGGGATGTAGATTTGTCTGTATCTTAAGACGGAGATAGTCTTGGGAGAGAATTAGGAACTTAGACAAGTCAAGTTATATTTGGTGAACCTACCATCTCTAAAATTAGTATAAATCTATATAAATGTTCCAGTCTCTTCCCAGATTGCTGATAATGGACTATTAGGAATTAGATCATTTGTTCTTGCCCGTTCTGCTCTCCTTAGTTTGAGGAGAGGTCATGGGAAAGACTGTATGATAAAGACAGGCCCCTGTGGCCGTGCTAGGTGGGTGGCCCTGGATGCATTTAGTAAGAAAGGAAATCAGCCAAGAATGGATCATACATTCAGCTATTCTCACTGTCAATCTTTATTCTGGTGTATTAGAGGTTCTTCGGAAGGAGAGTCATTTATGATCCTCTATCAAGTAAAATTTGATGTAAATGACTAGCTTAAATGAAATCAGCCTGATAGCCCAGACCCTAAACTACTAGGGAATGGAAAGGTATATCTTGCCTGTGTTTTTTGCAGTGTGCCACCTTGGGTTTCCCAATATCAAAACTGACATATAAAAGTGAAAATCTTGAATAATTTTCTAATTTCTTCTATTTTATTGACTGCATCATGTGGCATGCAGAATCTTTGTAACACAATGGGTTGTACTGAAGATTAATATCAAAAGTGCCTGGAGAGCCAAAAAGCTATTCAATTACGAAAATGAAATTTGTTCAG
Organism: Capra hircus; assembly: GCF_001704415.2. Taxonomy (NCBI): domain Eukaryota; kingdom Metazoa; phylum Chordata; class Mammalia; order Artiodactyla; family Bovidae; genus Capra; species Capra hircus. Next base: position 4,707,049 of record NC_030820.1, read on the forward strand.
TCATGTTGGACTCTTTGTGACTCCATATTATTATTATTATTTTGTTGTTGTTGCTTGAAAAATGATCATTTTACCAACCTGAGGTAACAACACACCACCCCATCAATGTCTAAGAGTGACCTACATGAATAGCAACAAGACAAGTGTGGATTGGTGCTTCTAACTCTTTCCTACAGAGATTTCCCATTTAGTTCTATTTTCAGAGTCAGTTTGATTTACATCCAGGCACATCCAGGGTTTGGTTGGATATAAACCAGTGGCTCAGAAATGTTCTTGCAACACTCCACCCTCACAAATATTCTGCACCTCTTTCTTGATGCCTAATAGAAATCCCCAGCAATGTCTTTCATTCCCCACTAAGCACTATGTTTCAAAAGCTATTGCCCCCAAAGCTATTGCAAGATGAGATCATGCAATGATCTAAGTCCACTAGAAATCAGGAAGGGCTGATGGGCTGATGGCGACTGCTTCCTGAGAGGGGCCACTGGCAGCGTGTGTTGGGGGTGGCAGGAAGAACAGGCCGCTAGAGGCCTGAAGGGTCACTCTTGCGCAGAAGTGAGGATCCAGTCGGACTGATGGGAAACTTATGGCTACGTTACCCAAGAATGTCAAGCTTTAGTAAAACGAGAATTTGATCCCAGCTCTTCTCTTAGAGGTACTAACATGTTTCCATTTCGACGTTTAAGATGGCAAAGAAGACAAATTCCAAGTATGCTCTATTCACTTTTGTGACTGTAAAGTGAATTTGATTCAGAAGACTTATAACTAAGATTCTGATCATGCAGAATTTTTCAGCAAATACTAAAGGACCATGAAAGTAAATATTAAATTCAGGGAGGTAAAATTTGGCCAGTAAAAACAGACTTTTTTTCCCAATTGGCTCAGTATTTAAAAATCCAGATCAGAGAGGTTCAGAAATCTTCGCTTGTAAACACAGTTAAACTGGATTCAAGTTGGGGAGAAATCATTTACTTTTGCCCTGCATGGAGCCCTAGGAGTTAACTGTAGTGGGAAAGACAATGGAGGTTTGAGATAAATCCTCCCCTGGCCAGAGACAAAAAATTGGACCTAAGATTGTATCTAACTTTCCGTCAAATCCTGCATGATGGAAACTTTTGAGTGAAGACGTGAACAAAGGCCACATGACTGGGATAATCCCTTTCCACCTGTGAAAGCGCGTCTGTTCCCGCTCCTGTCAATTCGGGGTGGTTGCCCAGGCTGCGACTGTGGGGGCACAGCCATGGGAGAATTAGGTCTAAGTTGCCAGGCAGACCAGATAATTCCCTCTTTAACAGCTTGAGGCCCAGGAATCATTTCCTATTGGATGCAAAGCTCTTCAGGGAGGAACCAAATCTTTGGTCTCCCAGGAGGTCTCGTGGCCAGTCCTTGTCCTGGGACATTAGGAGTTTTTCTTGTTTGTGGAAGATCTCTGTTGTGGGTGCGCTCTGCACACCCCCAGCGCAGCCTGCTGGGGAGGAAGAGCCTCAATTTTTAAGTCCTTCAGCCACTCCCTTTGAAAAAGGACTGGTTCGAAAGGGCCTGAGGATTTACTTCCTGGCTGGGACTTCAAAGCATAGAGGAATGCTTGATGTAGTGCTCCAAGGCCTACAGGTCTATTTTATTGTTATAAAATAAGGGCAAGTTGGCCACATGTTTATAAACACCCCATGGTAACAAACTCACCGGTATGAGGGTGTAGTAGGAGCTATGCCTGCACAGGAGGTGGAAGTGGGGAGTGGGTTTAGCCTCAGGGCTCCAAGCCCAAGCTGGGTGGACTCAAGCCAGCTGTGCAAGTGTTTCCGGGGCACCTGACAGGCAGCACTCTTTCCTCAATGCTGGAGCACAGTGCATTTATTTCCTAGGAAAGGGTAGCTGGCTGCACGGCTGTGTGCCATGTCGATACACTCTGAGCATGTGGGATTCAGAGGGCTGCCAGGAGGGTGGGGAAAGGTCAGCATCACTCTTAATGGAACCAAAGCTTAGATCTTCATGGCCCACCAAGTGGTCAGACGTCAGGGCAGGATTCGAGGGTGCTATGCCTGCAGGTCCCAGCCCCAGAAAGAGCTGGCTCAGTGCATTGGTTTAAAATAAGTACTTCTTCATTTTTTATGTTTTCTTCATTGGTGAAGTGGAACACGTTAAGTATAATGAGCAGCAGAAGAGGAAAAGGGCAAACAGTAACAGAATAGAAAAGAAGAAAAAAAAAATAGGTAAAGCAGGGAGAAAATGAGCCAAGGGTGGTGTTTGTTTAAGTGCCCTGAGCTTGGCTTCAAACAGCCTCAAGTGTGCTTGATATTTGAGGCCAGACCCTCCAGCAAAAGGCAAGGGAGGGAAACATGAAGAGGGAGAGGACTGGGCCCAGATGGAGTCCAGCCTCAGCCAGATTCCTGGGAGCACTGCAGCGTGCCCTGAACGGAGGAAGGAGGACCAGCTCTTTACACTCCGGGTAGCTCAGTACTAAGTGGAACTTCCTGGGTGGTGGAGGGGCAAGGAGGTCACACCCTTCAGGCTGATGGTTCCTTCTGGGGACAGTTCTCTGGAAGAGGGCAGCCAATACCCTCAGCAGCTGGCAGACGGGTATACAAGCCAGGAAAGTGATCTGGGAGGACGCCAAGAGCATCCTTTCCTGGGCCTTAGCGGGGACGCCAGAGGTTATTCCCCTTGCCAGGAAGAGCCTATTCATCTCTCATTGTTTTTATTCATCCCTGTGTGGGATGGATTCATGTGGGCTAGAACAATGGATTTCAAACTGTTGGTCCCTTGGAAGACTGTATCTGAATTTCCCAAAGAGCTTTTTTGAGAAACACAGATGGCCAAGCCCTGTCCTCATGAATTGTGATTCAGGACATTTGGGATGGAATTGGGCAGTCCTCGTTTAAAAAATTCCCCTTACCTGGTAATTCTACCTCTAAGTGTATACCCAGAGAAAACGCCCCACGTTGTCACAGGGAGATAGGCTGAAGGAAGCTTGTTGAAGCGCTACTTGTGATAGTGAGAAATGAAACACCCAGAGTCCACTCTTGGGGAAAGAGTGAAATGAATTATGATGTGGTCATTCCATAGAATACCATGGGCTCTGTGCTAAGTTGCTTTAGTTGTGTCCAACACTTTGTGACCCCAGAGACTGTAGCCCACCAGGTTTATCCATCCACAGGGATTCTCCAGGCAAGAATACAAGAGTGGGCTGCCATTTCCTCCTCCATAGAATACTTTACATTAGTTAATATGAGAAAGGTATCTCAATGGAGATCCACACTGATAAACATAGAAAACCTATAGTGGAATTAAAACGGCAAGATGTAGCACAAGGAATAGTACACTGGATATAGATAAAAATTTTAAATATAGACATGAATCATTATTATGTATTCACATATATATGTATATATGTAAAATATTTCCACTATTTCTATACAATGAATTCAATTTTTTAAATACCTTTAAAAGACTATAACAAAATGCAAATAATCATCACCTGAAATGTAATCTCATCAGATAGGTTTTCTTTGTTTTTACTTACACAGGATGGTCCTTTTCCCCATTACTGTTCTCTCCTAAACTTGCTTTGTCGTGTGTGTGTGTGTGTGTGTGTGTACATATATGTAGAGTTTATCAGCTATCTCTATTCTTCCATTTCCTCCACTAGGCTATCTCACATTGTTTTTAAGTATTCTAGTCTATTATATTCCATTCCATTCCACTGTATTTTATTTTATTTTTTGGCCACAGTGCACAGCATGCAGGATCTCAGTTCCTTGATTAGGGATCAAACTTGTATCCACTGAAGTGGAAGCATAGGGTTAAGACGTGGACCACAGGCAAGTCCTGATTTTCTCTAAGTTCTGCTTCAGCCCTACCCAAACTTCCTAGAAAAGTCTCTTGGGTGAATAACATGTTTTGTGATGATCAGCAAGTTTGTGGGATCACAAACATGTAGCAGAGGACATACTGCCGAATTCAGTTTGACCTAAAGTTTAGTCTCAAGAGAACTAGGTTAATCCAACTGATTGGTTGAGTTTTAAATTTAATACTTTGTAATCAAACAGCTTCAGCTAAAAAGCAAATCAAGCAAATTAAAACACTGTCTTTTACACGTGCACCCACACACACACACACCCCGTAATCAAGAGTTGAGTCATCCCGGGACTTATTTTAACATTCTCCGATTAGATGAGCAGATGCACGCCCTCCTCTGTCCCACGTGCTAAAGTTAATATTCTCAGTAAGTGGATCCAGCAGTGGAATGAAAATGATTCTCATTGAGCCAGAGATGACATTGGGTTGAAGTGTTTACACTGAGTCATTTAGAATGGATTATCTAAAGGGGAAAAAAGCATTGTATACAGTCCACCTGTATTGGAAGGACTTAAGGAGCAGTAAAGAAACACAAAATCACACCAAAACAACAGAAAAAAATTTTTTTATACAGAACACTTCAAAAAAGAGATTGTTCTGCTCAATGTTTTGTGTGAGCCTGGATGGGTGGGGAGTTTGGGGGAGAATGAATACATGTATATGCATTGCTAAGTCCCTTTGCTATTCATCTGAAATTACCACAACATTGCTAATTGGCTACTGTTGCTTAGTTGCTAAATTGTGTCTGATTCTTTTGTGATCCCATGGACTGTATCCTGCCAGGCTTCCCTGTCCATGGAATTTCCCAGGCAAGAATACTGAAGTGGGCTGCCATTTCCTTCTCCAGGGGATCTTCCCAACCCAGGGACTGAACCTACAGCTTCTACTTTGGCAGGTGGATTCCGTACCACTGAGCCACCAGTGAAGTCCAGTCAGCTATACTCCAATATAAACTAAAAAGTCTTTTTAAAAGGAAACTTCTTATATTATATTATACATGTTTCATATAAGAAATGAATCGCCAGTCCAGGTTCAATGCAGGATACAGGATGCTCGGGACTGGTGCACTGGGATGACCCAGAGGGATGGTATGGGAAGGGAGGTGGGAGGGGGGTTCAGGATTGGGAACACATGTACACCCGTGGTGGATTCATGTTGATGTATGGCAAAACCAATACAATATTGTAAAGTAAAAAAAAAAATTAATAATAATAAAATAAAATTTAAAAAGAAAAAAAAATAAAGGAAATTTCTGGTGAACCTTATGAGTTTCTCACAATACACAGCAGAGATGATTCTGGGTTTATAACTTGTTGGAGATAAAATTCAAGGAATATAAATGCAACCACTCTTCCAACTACTACTCCTTTTTTTCACATAAAAGAAAACTTCTTTTCAAATATAAGTCTTATCAACTTCAATAGCACAATTAAATGCCTCAATTTAACTAACAGGAAATCAGATATAGGCATGCAATTAATAATGGGCTCTTTGCTTATTTATCTTGATATGCAAGGGAGAAACCAGTGGGGTCCAGTCCTAAATTTGAGGGGGTGTTTATATTAAAACTTTTTTTGATGAAAAAAAAAATAGTTAGCAATGCCTGCTATTTAAAAATTGTATTGTTTTCATTGTTGAGTTGGTCTCACTGTTTACAACACCATATAAGAGTAACCAGGTACAGAGCCCAACTTCTATTCTAGAAAATAAATGTCAGAGTCAGGTCAAGTAAAATTTAGGTCAACAGTCTTCAGCCAGCAACACAGAGGCATGCATTATGTTTTACATACTCTATTGGGAAACCAGAGGGGAAAAATAAACTAGAGAGGGAAGAGGATGAAAGAGAAAGGTGGTGGATTGTTGATTACTAACCTTTGAACCTCCAAAGATGACTTTGTTATTTCCAAAGCCCCACCACCAACATGGATCCTAGGTTTTAAAACAAACAAAATATCTTTTGCTATTTTCTATTTTTATTATTTCAAAAAAGACACATATAAATCCCAGTCAGAGATTATAATCAAAACGAGATGAGATGATAAAATCTCAACTCAAAGCAAAGAAACTTTATTGAATTGTCTTCAACCACATCATAGACAAATGTGTGATTCTCTTTAGGTTTTTCTGCTGGTTTGTTTACTTCAGTGGTTTTTTTTTTTTTAACTTGAAAATTAAGAAGCAGCAGCATCTGTCTTGAGAAACTCAAGAGCATAATGCAGGGGCTTCCCTGGTGGTCTGGTGGCTAAGACTCTGTGCTCCCAAGGCAGGCAGCCAGGGTTCAATCCCTAGTTAGGGGACTAAGATCCCACATGCTGCACTTAAGGGATTGCATGCCACAACTAAAATCTCACTACCACATCTAAGACCCGGAACAGCCAAATAAATAAAGTTTTGTTTGTTTGTTTGTTTGTTTTTTAAGGAATACAAGGTAAACAAATACCAGGAAGAATGAGTGTAAAGGAACCAAAAGGCAAAGGCATATGAGCACTAATTTTGTATCTATCAAGGTTGACTGCATATGCTCACATTGCAGAAAGACAGATGGGAAAATATATTGGAATAGCAATGGTTCTAGCAAGAGAGAAAATAAAGAGAAATGGAATAATAATAAGAGAGTTCATGAGGAAGAATCCTCTGTCATAGACATTTCTAGTACCACTGATGACCCCAGTATGAGAGCTTCAGTTCAGTTCAGTCGCTCAGTCATCCCCGACTCTTTGCGACCCCATGAATCGCAGCACACCAGGCCTCCCTGTCCATCACCAATTCCCAGAGTTCACTCAGACTCACGTCCATTGAGTCCATGATGCCATCCAGCCATCTCATCCTCGATCGTTCCCTTCATCTCCTGCTCCCAATCCCTCCCAGCATCAGAGTCTTTTCCAATGAGTCAACTCTTCGTGTGAGGTAGCCAAAGTACTGGAGTTTCAGCTTTAGCATCATTCCTTCCAAAGAAATCCCAGGGCTGATCCCCTTCAGAATGGACTGGTTGGATCTCCTTGCAGTCCAATGGACTCTCAAGAGTCTTCTCCAACACCACAGTTCAAACACGTCAATTCTTCGGCACTCAGCCTTCTTCACAGTCCAACTCTCACATCCATACATGATCACTGGAAAAACCATAGCCTTGACTAGACAGATCTTAGTCTGCAAAGTAATGTCTCTGCTTTTGAATATACTATCTAGGTTGGTCGTAACTTTTCTTCCAAGGAGTAAGCGTCTTTTAATTTCATGGCTGCAGTCACCATCTGAGTGATTTTGGAGCCCCCCAAAATAAAGTCTGACACTGTTTCCATTGTTTCCCCATCTATTTCCTATGAAGTGATGGGACCAGAGGCCATGATCTTCATTTTCTGAATGTTGAGCTTTAAGCCAACTTTTTCACTCTCTTTTTGCACTTTCATCAACAGGCTCTTTAGTTCCTCTTCACTTTCTGCCATAACGGTGGTGTTATCTGCATATCTGAGGTTATTGATATTTCTCCCAGCAATCTTGATTCCAGCCTGTGTTTCCTCCAGTCCAGCATTTCTCATGATGTACTCTGCAGATAAGTTAAATAAGCAGGGTGACAATATACAGCCTTGATGTACTCCTTTTCCTATTTGGAACCAGTCTGTTGTTCCATGTCCAGTACTAACTGTTGCTTCTTGACCTGCATACAGATTTCTCAAGAGGCACGTTAGGTGGTCTGGTATTCCCATCTCTTTCAGAATTTTCCACAGTTTGTTGTGATCCACACAGTCAAAGGCTTTGACGCAGTCAATAAAGCAGAAATAGATGTTTTTCTGGAACTCTCTTGCTTTTCGATGATCCAGCGGATGTTGGCAATTTTATCTCTGATTCCTCTGCCTTTTCTAAAACCAGCTTGAACATCTGGAAGTTCACAGTTCACGTATTGCTGAGGCCTGGCTTGGAGAATTTTGAGCATTACTTTACTAGCATGTGAGATGAGTGCAATTGTGCAGTAGTTTGAGCATTCTTTGGCATTGCCTTTCTTTGGGATCGGAATGAAAAGTGACCTTTTCCAGTCCTGTGGCCACTGCTGAGTTTTCCAAATTTGCTGGCATATTGAGTGCAGCACTTTCACAGCATCATCTTTCAGTATTTGAAAGAGCTCCACTGGAATTCCATCACCTCCACTAGGTTGTTCGTAGTGATGCTCCCTAAGGCCCATTTGACTTCACATTTCCAGGATGTCTGGCTCTAGATGAGTGATCACACCATCGTGATTATCTGGGTTGTGAAGATCTTTTTTGTACAGTTCTTCTGTGTATTCTTGCCACCTCTTTTAATATCTTCTGCTTCTGTTAGGTCCATACCATTTCTGTCCTTTATTGAGCCCATCTTTGCATGAAATATTTCCTTGGTATCTCTAATTTTCTTGAAGAGATCTCTAGTCTTTCCCATTCTGTTGTTTTCCTCTATTTCTTTGCATTGATCACTGAAGGCTTTCTTATCTCTTCTTGCTATTCTCTGGAACTCTGCATTCATATGCTTATATCTTTCCTTTTCTCCTTTGCTTTTCACCTCTCTTCTTTTCACAGCTATTTCTAAGGCCTCCCCAGAGAGCCATTTTGCTTTTTTGCATTTCTTTTCCATGGGGATGGTCTTGATCTCTGTCTCCTGTACAATGTCACAAACCTCATTCCATAGTTCATCAGGCACTCTATCTATTAGATCTAGGCCCTTAAATCTATTTCTCACTTCCACTGTATAATCATAAGGGATTTGGTTTAGGTCATACCTGAATGGTCTAGCAGTTTTCCCTACTTTCTTCAATTTAAGTCTGAATTTGGTAATAAGGAGTTCATGTTCTGAGCCACAGTCAGCTCCTGGTTTTGTTTTTGTTGACTGCATAGAGCTTCTCCATCTTTGGCTGCAAACAATATAATCAATCTGATTTCAGTGTTGACCATCTGGTGATGTCCATGTGTAGAGTCTTCTCTTGTGTTGTTGGAAGAGGGTGTTTGCTATGACCCTTGCGTTTTCTTGGCAAAACTCTATTAGTCTTTGCCCTGCTTCATTCCACATTCCAAGGCCAAATTTGCCTGTTATCCAGGTGTTTCCTGATTTCCTACTTTTGCATTCCAGTCCCCTATAATGAAAAGGACATCTTTTTTGGGTGTTATTTTTAAAAGGTCTTGTAGGTCTTCATAGAACCATTCAACTTCAGCTTCTTCAGCATTACTAGTTGGGGCACAGACTTGGATTACTGTGATATTGAATGGTTTGCCTTGGAAACAAACTGAGATCATTCTGTCATTTTTGAGATTGCATCCAAGTATTGCATTTCAGACTCTTTTGTTGACCATGATGGCTACTTCATTTCTTCTGAGGGATTCCTGCCCACAGTAGTAGATTTAATGCTCATCTGAGTTAAATTCACCCATTCCAGTCCATTTTAGTTTGCTGATTCTTAGAATGTCAATGTTCACTCTTGACATTTCTTGTTTGACCACTTCCAATTTGCCTTGATTCATGGACCTGACATTCCAGGTTCCTATGCAATATTGCTCTTTACTACATCGGACCTTGCTTCTATCACTGGTGACATCCACAGCTGGGTATTGTTTTTGCTTTTTCTCCATCCCTAGAGTTTACCTGCCTTCAATTGTAGCAGTGCTGACCCTACGTATATGTACCTTAACTTATTAATAATTTGTTTCAGACATTTCTTCCTTATTTTCAGTACATTGTTTAGACTTCTTCCTATTCTGGAATGGATTGCCATTTCCCTTTCCAGGGGATTTCCTGAGCCAGGGATGGAGCTCATTTCTCCTGCATTGCAGGCAGATTCTTTATTGCTGAACCACCAGGGAAACCCAATCAAACAGAAAGCCAACATTATAAAACATCATATAACTAAGAGTCTGAATCTATGAAAGTCACCTAACAGTCGTGTCTACCATTTTCCAAAGACTCTGAATTGTGTGAACTACCTGAAAGAGCATCCTTCAAAGTATATATGGTCATCTGATTTACCCAAACAGTAGTGATCACTCAAAGTCAACTTGATCTCTCTCAAGATGTTCCAGTTTCCATAATATAAAGATAAAACAAAGGTTATATATCTGGAAATGGTTGGGTTGGTATTAAACATGTTTCTCTACTGCCTAACTTCTCCAAGTCTTTAAGAGACCAAATGAAAATGAAAGTACTCATTTGTGTCCGACTCTCTGTGACCCCATGGACTGTAGCCCACCAGGCTCCTCTGTCCATGGAATTTCTCCAGGCAAGAATACTGGAGTGGGTTGCCATTTCCTTCTCCAGGGGATCTTCCTGACCCAGGGATTGGACCCAGGTCTCCCACGTTGCAGGCAGACGCTTTGCCGACTGAGCCACCAGGGAAGCTAAAGGGTCCTGTGAATGTACAAGACAAACCGCAGTATGTGGTGTTTCCTCCGTCTCTCTGCACAGACATGGTGTTTGGAGCCTGTCTCAAGACCTGTGTGCCAGAGACTACACTTGAGGAAACACAGATGCAGGACTTAATCAGTAGGTTGAATCATACTTGGGACAGAGGATATGCTTCGCTGATCACACAAATGGATGCTTTTCTCTTTGAAATGAGACTCCCCTACCCAATCTGTACAAAAAGTGAAGGAGGAAGGATTCTTTAAGACAATATTTTCTTGGGCAAGTCAGATCCCACTGAATCCCACTGTAGTTGGCAAAGGGGTCCCTCAGTATCTGAATTTGCTTTTCCCTTGAGAGCAATACAGTGTGTGTTGCCAAACGTTGCTTGGTAAGAGCTGATGCTGGTGTTCAAGTGGGAGAGGACATAGGTAAAAACCTATGGCTGATTCATGTTGAGGTTTGGTAGACACCAACACAATGCAGTAAAGCAATTATCCTTCAATTAGAAATAAATAAATTTTAAATAATAATATAAATTGAGAAAGAAGAATGAGGAGGATGATTGACGAAGTAGATACTGAGGCAGAAACATCATTTTTAGCACATGAAGCTCCTTGAGAAAATAAAGGGAAATTTTAAAAATGAAAGAAAAATAAGTATAGTAATTATAGTATGTATTTAGAATTCAGGACCAGATTGTATTTATTATTTTACTCTACTATAGATACTTTTGGATTTTTACAGCCACTTATTTCTTCAGGTGTAGTTCTAAAGACTAGTTTTTAAACATTCTCACTGTTTTACAATCTGCTTTAGTTAAAGCGGAAATAATAGAATATTATGATCACTAGATCATGCACTATAATAAAAACTTGATTTCAAGTAAAAAAAAAAAATAAAAAAGAGGTGATGCTGGACTTCCCTGATGGTCCAGTGGTTAAGAATTCACCTGCTAATGCAGGGCACACAGGTCCAATCCCTGGTCCTGGAACACCTCCTCATGCCATGCAGCAACTAAACCCAAGCGCTGCAGCTGCTGAGCCTGCCTGCCCTAGAGCTCATGCCCTCAGTCAGAGAAGCCATCCCAATGAGAAGCCCCACGGCTGGAGAGCAGCCCGGCTCACCACACCGAGACAGAAGCCTGCACACAGCAACAAAGACCCGGAGTAGCCAAAGATAAGTGAAAATTGAAAAAAAAAATTAAAGAGCTGATGTTATACAGCTAAATCTTCCAACCATTTTTAACTATACAAATGCATCTTGCCCCCCCCCCCAACAACAATGATAAAGCCAGCGAGCTTCCTTTGAACTTTAAACTGAGTTATATTTCAAAGAGTTCAGGAGCACTGCCCAACCTTAGCATCCCTGAGGTTTGGGTTCTAAATGTGCCCAGTGACTCTCTAAAAGTGCCCTCTGACCCAGAGCTCTGTTTCCTTTAGATACTGAAGTCCAATAAAATGGCTTTATAGCCATGGAGGAAATGAACAGGCTGTTGTTCTCAAAGAATGTGAAGGCCTCACCTGTGCCCTGGAGATAGGAGCTTTATGAGTCCCGGGGAACAGGGACAGCCCCGGATGTGCGCTGTCTCCAGAGAACCAAGTTGACCCGAGGTTTTTCCTGATGAAACCTTGCCACATGTCATCGTGTTGCTTATTTCTTTGGCATGTTTTATATTCTCTGGTGTCATTCAGCAGTTTCATGAGAGCACAACAATGAATCGAGAAGCAATAAAAGAAATTCCTCCCATTCTTTAAGGTGTGAGTCATCTGTACCATCTAAACCTTTGGTCAATGTCTGAATAGAAGAGACAACGTATTTTGTGGGGGCAGGTGTGGGGTGGTTAATGTGGGGAGAGTTGTCAAATGAGGTGCTTCTATTAAGTAAAGAAAGATGGTTAGGGGTGCATTAACACTCACGATGTGGTTTGATACTGTTTTCTCTCACCCAGGTGCCAGTGCTGCCAGAGTGAGCCATGAATTTGCGACAATTGTCAATATCAGGTCCTAAGAGCACGGCATCTGATGGTTTTTAAGTAAGCCGTCCATGCATGATGGCAACAATTTTAGAAACAGTAACACGAGTTCACATTTACTGGGAATCTATTCAGTGCAGCCCCTCTGCTAAATGCTTTATGTTGTTCAGTCCTTCACTATGCTTAGTGGCACCTTGCAGTAGGGGCTTCCCAGGTGGCTCAGTGGCAAAGAATCCTCCTGCTAACACTGGTTCAATGCCTGAGTCAGGAAAGACCCCGGAGAAGGAAATGGCAACCTACTCTAATATTCTTGCCTGCGAAATCCCATGGACAGAGGAGCCTGGCGGGTCACAAAAGATTAAGACATGACTTAGCAACTAAACAATGACAGCCATGCAGGAGGCGTGGAGGACTGTGTAAAACAACTGCAGTTCCCTGTCCCATGTGTCCTCATCCTCTCCCAGTGCGACCTGGCCACTTTGCATCGAGAGGTCTATATCCTTGCCTCCTGGATCTAGGCTCACTCCCTTATGGCCCTTTGGTTAGCCATGCTACTTGGAAGCTGGGTGGTCTAAGGTGGCCCTGACTGGGATGGTTCCTTGCCTCCATGGGGTCTCTCAGCCTCAGGTGACTAGCTTGGATTATTTACATGGCTGAACAGCATCTAAGATAAGGAATAAAAATGCAAGAAATGCAAGATCTTTCTGAGGTCCAGACTCATAGCTGACACAACAATACTTCTAAAGGCTATCAGACAGAGAAAGTCATAATGGCCAACTCTGATGGAAGGCATAATTAAAGCCAGGAATCAAATTTAGAGTTTTGTTCTTTGGTCAACATGCTCAGAAAATCATGGTAACCACCCAACGGGGCTATTTCCTAATCCCCATCTGCGAGGAGTGCCCCTGTGTTTGCTCATTATGGAGTTGATGGCTTATTCACTTCCCTGCTTCAGGGCCATTGGGAATTCCCAGAGAAACTTCTCAGAAGCCATACTTGCTCATGACTTAAGAAGGAAAGGCCTGCAGTGTCTAAAATAGTTATAAAATGTCTGTGTGATTCCAGTGGGGTCTGCTTTTTTCTTTTTTCCCTTCCCCCACTCCCCTTCAACTCTGCCGTGGTTTATTTTATGGCCACTGTAAGCTTACACTGGAACAGCAGGTTGAAATGCTTTTCCAGCACTTTGATTGCCACCATGAAAACAAAGTGCTTTCTGGCGTTGGGTAGACACAATGTCTGAGAATTATTATAGTCAGTCTTTGCGGGTGATTCAGTGAAGCTCCCCAATTTCACAGCAAGCACCATAGCAGACTTCCCAATTCACAGCCCAGCATACATGTAAGATTCCTTGGAGTATCTTTAAGATCTTGGATCATATAAAACAGTTCCCTCCCATAAAAGCACACACAAACTTACCATTGTTGAGTGTTTTTTAAGTAGAATCAGAAACAAATCTGTGACCTTGTGGCCCTGAGGTGGGAACACTATCTATAAAGTTGCCCAGACATTTTGCTTGTCAGTAGGATGTTTTCATTGAACATGGGTATTAAAAGGAAGGAGCCAGGATAGGCCAACATTTTTTACATGCCACAGCTCACTTTATACATTTTAAACCTTGTTAACATTTTCTAACAAGAAAGTTAAGAACTTGGAGCTATAAAAATAGGAATGCCTTGCTAACTAAATAAATACATGTGTGAACCCTGGGTTCTGCTCCCTGGTCTGGACTGGCTTGTGATCATGCAAAAGGACAAAGAAAAAAAGGAAAAAGAAGCCTAGCTTTGGCTTGTAAAAATCTCTAATAAGTCCTTGGAGTTTCCTTTCCCTTGCATGTTTCTCAGAGTTTCTGTTAATTTCATCCTTTGCAGAATTCAAATTCGCAGGAGTAATTTAGTTATTCAGTAACAAATAAATATTTTGAGAATTCTAAGGCATTTAGAGTTGCCCTTGAAAAATCAGAAAAATCACACTGAAAATGTGAAACAGCAGGGAGAAGTGCATCCTGGCCAAAGACAAGGTTTTCACTTTTGGAAAAAGAATCACTTTTGGAAAAAGAACCCCTAGCACTTTTCATCAACTTCTGTCTGTATGTATTTAGTTGGGCTTGTAAACCATTTCCTCTTTTCCGTTTCCTGCTTCCCAGTCTAGACTCTGTCACTTCCTTGCAGTAAACAGCTTCCTCGCAGGCGGCTAGTGCCATTATTGTTTTATTTAGAATAAATGAACTCATGGGTCTTCACTGAGAAGCTGCAGCACTTGTTTCTCCCTCTGTTTGTCTGTCTCTGCTAATCCACTCCTTTTCAAGGTTCAAAGACATGTAAACTAACAATATATTGAAGGCAGTAAGCTAGAGAATAAGAAATAAATTTATAGTGAAATCGGGGCAGTTTGAGTGAATGCCTCTTTGGCAGAAAATTACTGTGTTGACTATTAATTGGTCTGCTAATGAAAGTTAATTTTACTCTGTTTAAAGTCTGTTTCCAACTTAACTTCTCTGAGTTGGCCCAAAAAATAAAAAAAAAAAAAAGGCCTGGTCCACGCTAGACCATAAAGAAATCTGAGAGCAGAATAATTGATGCTTTTGAACTGTGGTGTTGGAGAAGACTCTTGAAAGTTCCTTGGACTGCAAGGAGATCCAGCAACTCCAAACCTGGGTTTGGAGGCCACTTGATGGGAAAAACTGACTCATTGGAAAAGAGCCTGATGCTGGGAAAGATTGAAGGCAGGAGGAGACGGGGATGACAGAGGATGAAATGGTTGGATGGCATCACTGACTCAATGGACATGAACTTGAGTAAACTCCAGGAGTTGGTGATGGACAGGGAAGCCTGGCATGGGGTCACATGCAGTCCATTGTGTCACAAAGTGTAGGACAAGACTGAACAACTGAACTGAACTGAACTGAACTGAGGGCAGTACCAGAATTCAAGGAAGTCCAGCAATGTCAAAGCCTTTAATTCACAGATACTTGCATGCACGTTGCATAGACAAGGCAGCTGACACATCACCTTAGGAGAGAGGCACTCCCCTGTGCATTCTGTAGATGAGGAGACAAATCCAGAACTGTTAGAATGGACCTCCCCATGGCCACACGGTTAAGAAGCCTCCAAGCTGATATTTGAATGCAGGCTGTGCTTGCCCTCTGACCTCCTTAGGCACCATAGGAGGGAGAATATTGCCTGGTCTTTCTTCCTCAGTTTACATGGAATGTCTCGGGGTCCACTATCTCAGCACTACCACTACTACTACTACTAAGTCGTTTCAGTCGTGTCCGACTCTGTGTGACCCCATAGACGGCAGCCCACCAGGCTCCCCCGTCCCTGGGATTCTTCAGGCAAGAACACTGGAGTGGGTTGCCATTTCCTTCCCCAATGCATGAAAGTGAAGAGTCAAAGTGAAGTCGCTCAGTCGTCTCTGACTCTTAGCGACCCCATGGACTGTAGCCCACCAGGCTCCTCTGTCCATGGGATTCTCCAGGCAAGAGTACTGGAGTGGGGCACCATTGCCTTCTCCATCTCAGCACTGAGAATCCCTAAATCCATTGTCTCCTCTTTTCCTCTCAATAGCTTTGCCATCTGCTCACAGAGGATAGCTGCCTGTTCCCTTCCCCACAGGGCATCATCTTTATCTTCACCTCCCATTCCCTGACTGAGAGAAACCCCTTCCAAAGTAGGGCCAGCCTTCAGCCTTTGCCTCTGTTTCACTCAGGAATCCTCTCCCCTCCACTGTGCTTTCAGAAGTGAAATCCTATCTCCCTCCAAGGCTTGTTTTGCTTTCCTTCCTACTCCAGCCCCTATTGCCACAGATTGTCTTGAGGTGATGTGACGCTGGATTCCAGCCACTGGTCCTCTTCCGATAAGGATATCCGGGTACGGAGACCCCTCCATCTATCAGCAGCCACTCCTCCCCTCTGGACAGTGTCTCCAGGTAAGAGTTTCTTTGTGGGTGGGGCAGGGAAGGGCTGACAGGACATCTGCTGTCTCACAGAGGAGCTCTGGCATCCTTTGCTTTGCCACTCTAAGGTCTTCAGTTTCCACCTAGCACCCAAGCCGGCTTCTTATGTTGTATGTAGCCTGAGGTGAATTTCTGTGTGGGTCCAGAACAACTTCCCAAAGTGCCCTCATGTTCTTGAGGCAGTGCGTGGCTGCCTCCTTTCACTTCTTGATGTGTAGGGACAAAGAGTTACGGAGACTTGTGAGAACTTGGAATTGGTCTCAGGAACCAATGCCTGAACCTTAGGGGAGTGCTCTAGGCTGTGCGGCCTGAGGCCATGGCCCCTCAAGGAAGAGCTTGAGAAGGGAACTGGAGTGTATGTGATTCATCACAGGATGTCTCTCAGGATAAAGAGAGCAAGGGAAGCAGAGGAGGCAGAAGAAGAAGCTAGGATGTGGTCTCAGCTAAAATCTAACCTCCATCTGATCTCTTGGGGAGCTCTGGAGCTGGGGTTACACTCAAACTAGTCTTACCTGGAGACAAGGAGCTGGCCGTTGGTTACTCCTAACAGTTAGATGTTAGCTGCTGGATGCCCCAGGTTGAGGAAATAAATATCTAGGGGAGCTGGCACTTTTGCTCAAGAGCAATGCTTCAGAAAATGGTAGTGGACAGAAAGAGCACTTAGCACTGGACACTTACAGAAGCTAGAGTTTGGATGCACTGGTCAGGTAAAGTGGATATCATGGTAAATGAGAATGTTCACTGCACAGTTCACAAGAACTTAGCCATCCTTTCCCATGAGGAGTCCTTCAGAGATTGGCACCTTGGTTCATTTCTAGAAAACCCCAAATTTAGCTCTAGTAAGCCTGAGAAGCACTCATCCAGGCTGGATGAAGCACAGGCTTCCCAGGAGAAATATTAATAACCTCAGATATGCAGATGACACCACCCTTCTGGCACAAGGCTAAGAGGAACTGAAGAGCCTCTTGATGAAAGTGAAGGAGGAGAGTGAAAAAGTTGGCTTAAAACTCAACATTCAAAAACCTAAGATCATAGCATCCAGTCCCATCACTTCATGGCAAATAGATGGGGAAACAGTGGAAACAGTGACAGACTTTATTTTCTTGGGCTCCAAAATCACTGCAGATGGTGAATGCAGTCATGAAACTAAAAGACGCTTGCTCCTTGGAAGAAAAGTTATGACCAACCTAGACAGCATATTAAAAAGCAGAGATATTACTTTGCCAACAAAGTCCATCTAGTAAAAGCTTTGGTTTCCCAGTAGTCATGTATGGATATGAGAGTTGAACTATAAAGAAAGCTAAGAGCCAAAGAATTGATGCTTTTGTACTGTGGTGTTGGAGAAGATTCTCGAGAGTCCCTTGGGCTGCAAGGAGATCCAATCAGTGAATCCTAAAGGAAATCAGTCCTGAATATTCATTGGAAGGACTGATGCTGAAACTGAAACTCCAATCCTTTGGCCACCTGATGCAAAGAACTGACTCATTGGAAAAGACCTTCATGCTGGGAAAGATTGAAGGCAGGAGGAGAAGGGGATGAAAGAGGATGAGATGGATGGCATCACAGACTTGATGGACATAAGTTAGAGTAAGACCCAGGAGTTGATGATGGGCAGGGTAGCCTGGCATACTGTATGTTTGTGACCCCAAACACTGTGTCCCCATGGACACAAACAGTCAGACATGACTGAGTGACTGAACTGAACTGAGAAGAACGCTGGGTTATATGGTTTATTTGTCATGGAGTGCCTGCATTCCATATTGGATTGCTTACAAAAAGTCTTATCTTCTCCAGAAAAGACATTTAATAGGTAGATATTTAATTAAAATATTGGAATGGAAAAGAAAAATAAATTAGTATACAATGATTCTCTATAGTATTTGACTCAAATTGGGCCAAATGATAAGAAAATATATTAACTGTTATTTATGACTCAGTAGTTGATCTAATTATGATAGGAAATCACAGAACTACAGAACAGAAAAAGGTCTTCATTGTTCTTGTTGTTCAGTTGCTAAATCGTGTCTGTCTCTGCAACCCCATGGACTGAAGCCTGCCAGGCTCCTCTGTCCTTCACTGCCTCCTGAAGTTTGCTCAGATTCATGTCCATTGAGTCAGTGGTGCCATCCAACCATCTTATACTGTCACCCGCTTCTCCTCCTGACCTTGGTATTTCCCAGCGCCAGGGTCTTTTCCAATTAGTTGGTTCTTTGTATCAGGTGGCCAAAGTATTGGAGCTTCAGCTCCAGCAACAGTCTTTCCAGTGAATAATCAGGGTTGATTTCCTTTAAGATTAACTGATTGGCTCTCCTTGCAGTCCAAGGGACCCTCAAGAGTCTTCTCCAGTACCACCATTTGAAAACATCAATTTGGAGATCAGTCTTCTTTATGGTCCAATTCTCACATCCATACATGACTACAGGAAAAACAGTTTTGTCTACATGGACATTTGCCAGCAAAGTGATGCCTCTGCTTTTTAATATGCTGTCTAGATTTGGCAAAGCTTTCCTTTCAAGGAGCAAGTGTCTTTTAATTTCATGGCTGCAGTCACCATTGGCAGTGATTTTGGAGCCCAAGTAAAGAAATTCTGTCGCTGCTTCCAATTTTTCCCCTTCTATTTGCCATGCCGTGATAGGACCAGATACCATGATCTTAGTTTTTATAATGCTGAGTTTCAAGTCGGTTATTTTGCTCTCTTATTTCACCTTCATCAAGAGACTTTAGTTCTTCTTGACTTTCTGCCATTAGAGTGGTATTATCTGCATATCTGAAATTGCTGATTTTTCTCCTGGCAATCTTGATTCAAGCTTGTGATTCATCCAGCCTGGTATTTCACATAGTGTACTCTGCATGTAAGTTGAATAAGTAGAGTGACAATATACAGCCTTGCTGTTCTCCCTTCCTAGCTTGGAATCAGTCCTTTGTTCCATATCTGCTTCTGACTGTTGCTTCTTGACCCGCATACAGGTTTCTCAGGAGACAGGCAAGGTGGTCTATTGTAACCCTCTCATTTTACAGATAAGAAAACCAGGACCCACAGAGGTCAAGGTCTTATGAACTGTGGTTTTGTGTGTCTTCCTTCCTCTGTGATGGTAAGTGTACTAATGAGCAGACCAAATAGCATTGTTTGGTTCACTTACACACATTTGAAAGAGCCCTTGCATCTGG
This sequence comes from Capra hircus, assembly GCF_001704415.2. NCBI lineage: Eukaryota > Metazoa > Chordata > Mammalia > Artiodactyla > Bovidae > Capra > Capra hircus. Next base: position 4,726,355 of record NC_030820.1, read on the forward strand.
AAGGCCCATCAGATGGGAATTGATCCCCCTGGGGTGGTAGTAACTTGACTAAGAATTGTGCTATGATCAAAGCATCCTTGGAGCCATTAGCTCTGAAGAGCAATACCCTGTTTAAATCTGTGGAAGACTTTTTAACAATGCTCCAAGTTCCCATATCAGATTCTACTCTTCTAAATCTCACCTTGGCTGTGACCTCGGCATTTTCATGTGTAAAATGAAGCCACTGATGCCCACCCTCACAGAATGACGGAGTGGCTCTGAGGTGCCCCTAAATAGCAGAAAGATGTAGCCCTGTAAATCTAAGAGGATGATTCAGTGTCCTCATTTATGTAGAGTCTTCACTTTACTTATTGACAAACAAGTTCAGAACAATTAAGAGAATTCCCTAGGGTTACAAGGAGGGATTAGACATAATCTCTGATGTAATCAGGTCCCTTCAGCCTGGCTTTTTGAACTAAGCAGAATTATATAAAACTTGAGATATAAGGGCAAAATCACACACAGCCAACCCCCACTAGAAAAGTCTTAAATTTACAGAGCATCTGACTCCATGTTTTCACTTTGATGGACCCCATGGGATTGATTCCAATAGGTTAGCTGCAGATCCATCTCCCTGTTTGCTTATGATGAAAAGATTGTTTGGACTTTCTCACCAGGCTCTGGAATATTATTCTGTAAGTCAAAAGTGTTTTAGAGTCAAATGCTAGGTGACTTCAACACTAAAGGTAAGCTCCATGCTCCATCCCAAGTAGCATTATACCAGGCAAGACTGAAAGTCACCCTAAGCTCCTGTCCCCACCAAATCTTGGATGGGTCCCTTTCACGCCATTTATATCCAGTCATCAGACCTGGCAGGCTCTCTCCAGCTCAAAGGTATCATTACTATTTGGTTATTTCTTCAAGGAAAACAAGAAAGGCTGAAGACAAGCATGCCTTCTCATGATAAATCACAATCATTAGCTTATTGTGCCATGTGGCTAATCGATATTATTCTATTTTTTGTAAATGGTGGTTTGATTGATAGATGAATGAATGAGAGTTTATAGAAGAACCAACCCTATCTGCTAAGAGAGTGGCCAGTAGTTGAGGGAATCTGTTCAATATTAGATCATCGTCCAATGCAGATTTAAGGCCAAGACAACATGGAGTGGGTCTTTAATATTTACAAATATGCTGTCTCCAAGGTATGGTTTTGATAATTTGCTCCTGCCAGAAAATAAATAGAAGGTCTTTACTCAACATATCTTAACAGGAGCCAAAGTCATGCTATTCCCTCAACCAATCCCTGATTCAATGTAACCTATTTAAATCAAGTGAGACTTTTAAATATACATTATTTCTGTCTGTTTTCTGTTTCTTCTTAGAAATGTTGAAAGAGATAGGATATTAGCTATGATTTGCTTGATTTACATTTGATCCTGATTAAGATTTTGGGATTAGATGCCAACAGAATGCAAATAGATTCCGTGAAATCAAGTCTTTAGGGAACAAAACTTGCTGCCCCAAAATGTGTCTCTATAGCTTGAGGTTTAGTTTGGACTGATTGTTTTTAAGAAACAAAAGACTCAGGAAGAGCTTTTACCTTCTTTACTTAACTCCACCCTACCCTTTGCGTCATGCCTTTGAGCAACTCCTGTTAACAAGCATAGTCTATGTCCGCACCCTTGGAATCTGGGCTGGCTTCATGACCTGTTCTGACCAACAGAAAGTAGTAAAGTAATGGGCTTTGTGTCCAGGCCTCCCCAGGCCTTGCACGTCTTGCTGTTCCAAAAAATTCCTTCCTCACGAAGAAGCCTGGGCTAGCCTTCTAGAGAGTGAGAGACCACATGGAGGAGAAGTCATCTTAGTCAAGACCACTTAAGACCGGTGACCCCTGTATACATTAGACCATCCATTCAAGATCAGCAGAGCTGCCTGCTGCTTCTGCAGCTGACCAAAAATGCATCAGTGAGCTCAGTCAAGAAGAAGACCAGCCAGGTGTCCCAGAGCCATGGAGACAGCAATAGGTGTTTACTGATTTTTAAGACATTGAGTTTTGGGGTGCTTTGTCATGCAGCAAGAATTATTGACACAGGTAACATAACTGAAGCGTGGGATGTAAGACAGGTTTATTGTATTAAAAAAGTTCTTGATGGCTACAGTTTGGATACTGGAGATTGAACCTGAGAACAGGGCAGGCATTTCACTGCAGAAGAGATGAAATGGGTCCAAGATCGCTGAAAGAAGCATTGCATTTTTCTATGCAGCTGTAAATTATAAAACGGCTACCAATGCCAGAAAGTTTGAGGAGGGCAGATGTTGGATAAAATCTTCCTGGTAGTTCAAGCTGTACAGAAATGGGCAAGGTGCTTTGGAAATGTGAAGGGTTTCTTTTCAATAGGAGTTCAGTGAATCTCAACTACAGAGTGACATCTCTGCAGAGGTGTACTCACTCTGGGATATGTTAATCATCACTGCTAAGGTTTGAAGTAGTTAAAAAAAAGTCCAACCCACACCTGCTTAAACAAATAACACCCAAGATCTCTCAATCTTTTTTTTTTTTCTTTCTCCCTCTTTATTTCTGAGTCTCTCAATCTCTCTCTTCTGTGTTGGCTGATTTTCAGATGAGCCTTCTTAATGTATAGTGGCCCTAGACTCTTAATCACAACAATTTTCTGAAATATGTTTCCTGCAAAAAGTCCTGGAATTGAGATCACATTGTCCTGAATTGCTTCACATAGCCATCCCTAAAAAAAAAAAAAAAAAAAAAAAATCCCACTCCAGTGGTGGGGCTAACTTGCCTCCAGAAAAGATCAAGTAGGGAAAACTCAGTAATTCAGCCTCATCCAAATTATATGGGATGAGAGTGGGGTGAGGTGCTCCTCTAGAGTAAATGTGAGTGCCATCAGCAAAAAACAAAAGTGTATCCACCACAAACAAAAAAGAACATGTCCTGTACTGGATGTGGTTAGACTGAAGGGTTTTATGATTCTCTCTAACATGCGCTCTGGCTGTTCTTCATAGAGAGACTGAAGTCAGCTTGAAGGATGTGGACTCACAGATTCAGGGAAGCCAGCCTTCTTGAGACAATTAGGTTCAACACAGCTCAATTCAACAAGTCCTCACTGAGTGCTTAACCTTGTGGAGGTGCTGGGTGAGGCACTTTGGGTGCCCCAGAACCTAAACCCCAAATGGTACTTCCCCTCCTTCCGGGCCATTACCTGAAGATGCTGTAATAGGTGTGTGAACCTCCTGGTTTCCTCCCACATCCTAGCTTCCTCCCTGCCATTTCTTGTTTGATTCTGATCTCAAGTGCCCCTGACTGAGTGGATCATATTCTTCATTTCCTGGTGCTTGACCATCATTGTCCCGCATCTTTACTATTGAATTTGTTTATTCTCTTTCCTACTCTCTATCCTCATTCCCTTCATTCCCGAGGCAACATGACTATGTTTAATAAGTAGCTTTTGGTTTATATGTGTTTTTGGAAAAAGTATTTTTATCTATTTCATTTAAATTTCCTTCATTCATATACACTGTATGATTTGTATACATATTTATCATGTGTTACATTATATACCACATATATAAATTAGTATACTGCCCCTCCCTGTTCTAGATTTTTAACTCATCCAGGTTTATCTGTTTATATCAAGTTTGGTAACTTCCCACTGCTGCAGGTAAACTTTTTCATCCCATAACTTTTTCAGGAGCCCTAAATGTTAATATCCTTTAAAGCAGTGACTCACTGTTGTATATAAATGACTGACACCCAGTCCTGAAACAAGTCTCCACAGGAGACTGCCCTGCACACCCAGAATGGAACATGGAGTGAGGGAAAAGGCAGATGAGAGGGCCATCAACTCCCCCTCATCACTATCCTCCACAGGGTGGGTCCTCTGAGATTCTAAGAAGAGCTGGCTTGACAGTGAGCATGAGATCACCTGCATTTTTCAGAGAGAGGGAAACAAAGCACAAATCATCTAGAGTGGGAGTCAGAGCTCCAGATCCCAAACCAGCAGCACATATCAGGGCAAGTCCACTTAAATGAAACTGAAGTGGTCCTGCCAAAGTCTTCCAAAGACTTTTATCTTTAACCCCTTCCTGAACCTCATCAATATGTATAAGATCTCCCTTTGAATGACAGGAATGAAGAGAAAACACACACACACACACACACACAGGCACACACACACACACACACTTGAAAAAGAATATTGTTTCCAAGGCCTGCCTCCTAAGCAAAAAACAAACAAACAAATTTGAATGTCTCAATACGTAGGAGTTATTAAAATACTTACGTAGGAGAACCAGCCATGCACCAAGTCTTCAAAAAGAAGTCCATGGCACCTCTGGTTAGAAATAATTAAGAGGAATTCATCACAATTTTTTCTTACAGAGCTGGTCTCCATTGAAACCTGGTTTTGAGGGAGATCAGGTTACCTTGTTACAATGGTCTTTTCAATGTTGATATATATTTTATGGAAAGTATGCACTTACACATACAGGTGAATGTACTCTGTTGCTAGGTTGGACTTTCTGTAGGCTTATTTATTAGGTTATACACTATGCTGGATTGGATTTCTGGCTCTAATTCTCCATCCATGCCCCTACTCACATCCTTTCTGTGGCCTCACCTTAGGTGGAGTGACTCCCTCCCCACCCTTGATTTGGGGCAGAGTGATCATGTGACTTGTGTTGGCCAATGGAATGTGGGTAGAGATAACAGTGTAACAATTCTGAACCTAGGTTGTAAAGAGCTGTGCTCAATTTCCAGCACTTCTGCCATCCCTAAAGAACTTCCCCAGGGCAATTCTCTGACCTCCAGAAGAAACACATGAAGCAGATCAGATCCCAGTGCTGAGTTAGGAGCTAAGTGAAGCCAGACCTTTAGTTCCAGGAAGGGCTGCAACTGAACCCATGAAAGGTCCACAGACCCCCAGCCAACCCACAGATGCTGCTGAGAATAAATGAATAAGTGACTGAAATGTCATGAATTTGATATCGCTTGCAACATCATCATCAGTGCTTGAAGTGTCATGGTCTGTTTTCTGACGTGTTAAAAAACCTCATCTGAATATAGTTATCACCAGTCTCCATTCATGCTGTTGTCAGGAATCCCCCTATTTCCATGTATTTTATTTTTTAATATTTATTTTCATATAGTTACTTATTTGGCTGCCAGGTCTTAGGTATGGCCTGTGGCGTCTTTGATCTTGGTTGCAGCATGTGGGATCTAGGTCCCCAGCCAGGAAAGGAACCTTGTCCCCTGCACTGGGAGCTCGGAGTCTTAGTCACTGAACCACCAAGGAAGTCCCCATTTATTTTTAAGTAAGTTAAGACCAACCTAGACAGCATACTAAAAAGCAGAGACATTACTTTGTCAACAAAGGTCCATCTTGTCAAGGCTATGGTTTTTCCAGTGGTCATGTATGGATGTGAGAGTTGGACTATAAAGAAAGCTGAGTGCAGAAGAATTGATGCTTTTGAACTGTGGTGTTGGAGAAGACTCTTGAGAGTCCCTTGGACTGCAAGCAGATCCAAACAGTCCATCCTAAAGGAGATCAGTCCTGGGTGTTCACTGGAAGGACTAATGTTGAAACTGAAACTCCAATACTTTGGCCACCTGATGTGAAGAGCTGACTCATTGGAAAAGACCCTGATGCTGGGAAAGATTGAGGGCAGGAGGAGAAGGGGATGACCGAGGATAAGATGGTTAGATGGCATCCCCAACTCAATGGACATGGTTTTGGATGGACTCTGGGTCTTGGTGATAGACAGAGAGGCCTGGAATGCTGTGGTTCATGGGGTCACAAAGAGTTGGACACAACTGAGTGACTGAACTGAACTGATACACTGCTGATTCCAGAGTGTGGCAGAACTGCTCTCAAGAGATTCTGCAAGACAGCACTTCTTCCAAAACATTTTTTCTTCAGTCCTTTTGACTACATTAGTGCAGTACAACAGTATGACTACAATTTTGAATTTTGCTGTTATCAGTAGGAAACAAAACCATTTTGCATTGCTTCTTTTAAACATTATTTATTGCAGATATGGAAAGAAATGAAGAATAATGGACCCAATGACTGCCAACTTGTTTTGGAGATGTTATTATTCCTTGTGGAAGAGAGGGTGAAGGATGAAACAACTGTTCAGGCTTTGGGTCACAGAAGTACCCATAAATCTTCATAAAGGCCATCTCTGACAGGAAAGTGTCCTTCCTGTGATGAGGTCTGTCTGATGGCGTTTCCCTGTCATGCTGTCAATTGTTAGGGACTTCTCTACATCCCTTAGAACATTTGTTGTTGTTGTTGTTGTTGTTGTTCAGTCACTAAATCATATCCAGCTCTTTGCAACCCCATGGACTGCAGCACACCAGGCTCCTCTGTCCTCCACTATCTCCTAGAATTTCCTCAGATTCATGCCCATTGAGTAGGTGATGCTGGCTAACCATCTCATCCTCTGCCATCCCCTTTTCCTTTTGCCTTCAGTCTTTTCCAGCATCAGGGCCTTTTCCAATGAGTCTGCTCTTCACATCAGGTAGCCAAAATATTCAAGCTTCAGCTTCAGCAACAGTCCTTCCAATGAATATTCAGGGTTGATTTCCTTCAGTATTGATTGGTCTGAGTCAAACCAGTCCAGAGAACTCTCAAGAGCCTTCTCCAGCACCACTGAGCTCTGGAGAATAAGCACCTGCTCTATGGCAGGGACTCTGGTAAACTTTGGGTATGTATGTATAGCTGAGATGAACACAGATACGTGTTTTTGTTCTTAAGAAGCTTCATTTTACTTATGGGATGTGAACTATAAAGAGCTAAAATTTGGTACAATAGTTTCAGAGAGAGCTAAGTGTAATAAAGCAAAGAGAATATGGTAATGGAGTAGAGCATTACTTGGGTAAACTATGAGGTGGTCAGGGAAGGCCTTTTGAAAGACTAGACCTGACATATCCAAAGGGACAAAGTATAGGAAGATCTGGAGGGAGGGTGTCCAGGCAGCAGAAGAGCCAGCACGAGACTCTGAAATCAGAAACACAGTTAGAGATCTTGAGGACGAAAATGGTCAACGTATAATGAGCATAGCAAACAAAGGGAAGAGAAATATAAGATGATATCAAGTATTTAGGAACTTCCTTGGTGTCCAGTGGTTAAGACTCCACACTTCCACTGCAAGGTGCGTGGGTTTGATCCACGATCAGTGAACTGAAATTCCACACACCATGAGGTGTGGCCAAAATAAAATAAAATGAAAAATTCAGCCAAGGACCATACAATAAGGTCGTCAATGCAGGAGTAAAAATGTGTACTGTGTTCTAATGTCAATGGGTAGCATTGGCAGTTTTCAATTAAGGAAGTGATGCAATCTGATTTGGACGTGACCTGGATTTTAGAAACCATCACTCTAGTGGCCACACAAACAGTGGATGGTAGGGAAGTAATACTGGAAACAGGGAGATCAAATAGAAAATTATTTCAGGTTTCCAGAGACAGAGGGTGACATCCAAGAGAGTATGATGTGGTCAGATCAGACTTGAAGGCAGAGGCAACAGGATGTATGCAGATAGGAAGTAGGTAGAGAAGCAGACAGAGAAGTCTAATGACACCCCCGAGTGTGTGGCCTGAGATACTGAATAGATCATTTTGTTGTAACTGATTAGAGAAATACGGAGTAGAGTAGGTCCTGTGGGGAAATCAGAGTCTGTCAATCTGTATGCTATTTTTGAGATGCTAGTTAGACATTCACAACTTAACTATGACAATGATAGGGAAAATTGGGCTCAGGAGATTAATATGGGAAATAAATCATCTGCAATTCTAGTACTAAGAGCTTCTCTCAGAGATGTAATTACACTTTTAATCATCTCTTCTAAATTCTATCAGACAAATTATTTGGACATGTAAGTACAGAATGCAGCATGGCCATAGACTATTCATTTCTAAGACAGGTACTATTGAATTTGCTCTAAAATACTAGTTTGGTGATTTAAACATTTTTCATCCATGAGGTAAATGATGGAGCAAGCATTGAGATACAGCAGTTAAGGATGTGATCCCTAAATACCCAATCACCTCTTTCCACTGTCCTCACATATACAGCACAAATTTCAACCCAAGATTTCCACTTTCATAGTGAATTACTTCCAGTGACTTTATTTGAATAAAGCCATATGAATTTTGAATAAAATCATATGAATTTAAAAAAACTTGGCATCCCCTGTTCCCAGACTCATGCTTTTGCCTGGAATGCTTTCTTTTACATCTCAGCGTGTGCAGTACTTGGCTTAAGTAGACTCTATTTATACTTTTCTCTCTCTCTCTCTTTTCATTTTTACTTTTTTTTTTTTTTTTTTGGTATTTTTAGCCAATTTTGTATCTTGAGCTAAGACATCTCTGCAGATTCTAAGAACTGAAATAACCCTGGGTTCAGAAGTGTCATGTCAGCCTGAAGATGAAGAGTTAATTAAAGCATATCTGTCATTAGTTTGAAAAGCCATGGCAAACAGATCTGTCATTTTTTCCAATACTGATGTCCCAGAGATAAGCTTCCATGTCACATGTTTTATGGTATAAAGACAAAATCACCCTAAAATTCCTAAGATGATGATGGAATCAGAAACACCATAATCCCTGAGCACTATGAGAGGCATGTCCTAAAACCATCTATTATTTAAAAATATCTTGATGAAACCATGGATTTCATTTGTGTCCACATCACATTGAGCAGAGATCTTATTACTCTCTAAGGAAACTGATCATGTAACATATACTTGGCTGACAAACAGTGAGAAGTGACCAAGGGATTAATATACAGCAGAAATGGCTAAAAGATCACCTCCCCCAAAAACATGCTATTCTTTCCTTAAGGTGAGTTGTACTAGGAAGTGGCTGTAGAGCCTGACACTACATTTCCCAACTTCCCTTGCAGTTAGGGAAGAGTCATGTGATGGTGTTCTAGGTAATGGGATGTTAAGAGAAATGAAGGTCATCCTTACAGGACTGAAGAGTAAAACAAAATTGCATTTGTGCTTTTCCATGATCTTCCTCCCTTCTGACTAGCTGAAATTGGAATATTTCACAGGAAAATCTGGGAAGTCAGATATTGAAGATGGCAGAGTATCCATTAGCCTTGCTCCTTGAATTTCCACAAAGATGAAAGTCACCTGAAGTACTGTTTACCTGCCCAGTACTCCTGTCTGGCAAGAAAAAAGAATCTGTAATAACACTTTATGTTACTTATTAGCATCTAATTAGTACAGAATGGCAATTGTGGAAGTCACTGAAAATGAAGATCACTGCTAATATCTCCAAAATTAATCAGAATTTTTTTCTAACTTTTTTCTTTTCACTTTTAATAGCGTTACACTTTTGAGACTATCCAGTGCTTGAAAAAGTGCTGTGCAAGATAATGGCTATTTTACACAGGATTGCATGAACGCCGATATCACCAAATCACTTGGCAGCTGCAAAAACTATTAGGCTATTGGTAGTTGACAACTCTTCCTCTGCCTACTCAGCATCAATAACTCCTTTCTTAAAGATAAGATCTTGGGACTTCCCTGATAGTCCAGTGGTTAAGCATCTACCTGCCGATGCAGGGCACACAGGTTCGATTCCTGGTCCAGGAAGACCCCACATGCCATGGAGCGGCTAAGCCTGTGTGCCACAGCTGCTGAGCCGGCACTCTAGAGCTGTGTGCCACAGCCACTGGACCTGTGTGTTGCAACTACTGAAGCCCACACACCTGGAGCCCAGGCTCTGCAACAAGAGAAGCCAGGACGATGAGGATCTCAGGCGCTGCGATGAAGAATAGCCCCCGCTCACTGAGACGAGAGAAAGCCCATGCACAGCAATGAAGAACAAGCACAGCCAAAAATAAATAAATAGTAACATTTTGATTTTCCTGTGGGGAACTACAGTTCTCCTACTGTACACATTCTTAGTGGGAATGCTAATCATGACTCCATTCTTTCTCAGTCAAGGGTTGACTAGACTCTTTGTACCTGGCCTCTCAAATAGAATGTCAAACAGAGTGCAAGAGGTACTAAAAATGGTTATTACCAGTTCATTTGAACATCTGACCTCTGAAAATCATTATGTCCTGCTTTCTAGATCCCCAGAGTTAGCCTCAGTCCCTGAGTCTTTTCTGGTGTTTCCTTCCATTATTTAAACTTCTGAATTTCCTTTTAATACATTGCTTTTACTTATATTTTATGTTATTATCTATTTGTTATTTATTGCTGCAAAACAAATTATCCATATATATATATGTATATATATACACACATATCTCGCCTCACACAGTTTCTGTGGATGAGGGATTCTGGAGCAGCTTAGCTGGGTGCCTCTGACTCAGGGTCTCTCTCCTGAGGTTGCAGTTACAGGTTGGCCACACCAGCAATTAACTGAGTGCTTGACCAGAGAAGGAGTGTCTACTCCCCAAGGAGCTCACTCAAACGGTTGACAAGTTGGTGCTGGCTGTTGGCAGGAGATCTCAGTTCTGTTCCTCCTGGGCTCTCCTGAATGCCCTTATGGCATGATAGCATCCTTTTCCCAGAGGAAGTATCCAAGACACCATGATAGAGCTGAAATGCCTTTTTGTGACCTAACCTCAGCAGTTATCTGAGACCTAACTTCACATTATCATTTATGTCATATTCTGTCAGTTACATGGGCTTCCCAGGTGGTGCAGTGTTAAAGAATCTGCCTACCAGGGCAAGACACACAGGAAACACAGGTTCAGTCCCTGGGTAGGGAAGATCTCCTAGAGTAAGAAATGGCAACCCACTCCAGTAGCCATGCCTGGAAAATTTCATGGACAGAAGAGCCTAGAGGGCTATAGTCCTGGGGCTGCAAAGAGTCAAGACACAACTGAACGGCTGAGCACGCATGCTCATGCATGCACACACACACACACATGCACACACACACACACATAAGCACACACACACACATTGGTTACTTAATGTCAGCCTTGATTCACTGTGAGAAAGCTGTCTACAACATCAGGAGGCAAAGGTGACTGGGGGACATCTTAGAGCCTGCCAAGCACATGGGCGAATTTCTATTTCTTGCAACCACAAAATCATAGTTGATATACCTTAATAAGTGGAAAAACTACAGGCTGTTTCGATTTGTCCTTAAGAACAAGTCTAAGATGTAGAAGAATTTAACTTCTGAGAGAAAAGTTCCAAAGAATTCAACAGTACTTGTTGGACAATATATATATATATTTTTTCTTAGGTTATATATTCCCAACTTACATTCAACTTTTGATTATGATGATTATAAAAGTTTCTATTGTGATGATATCCCCAAATCCAGGGAACCTTTAATAACAGCACTCTACAAACTTCAACAATGTACAGACTAGCTCCAAAACCGCATTCTTTAATCCATGGTATGTGTCCAGAGTAATTTGCTAATCTGTCACATTTCCAAAAGATTATCTTCTTAGATGAGTATTTGCAGTAATCCTTTGAGAGATATCAACATACCAATGTAAGCTGTTTTTCTTCTGTTAGTCACAGTATAAGATTAAAATTATTCCATTGAGTAAATCAGAATCAAAGAGAACTGGGTCCTATAATCCAACTTCCTTGTTGTACAGATGAAGAAACCAATGCCCATAAAAGATTATGTAAAGTTCCTGCAGCCACATATTCAGTGCAAGAGCCAGAAGTTGAATGCAAGTTTCCGAATGCAAGAACCACAATTTGAAGCCATACCAACATTTTCCTATTGTATAAATTTAAGGAATGATGCTGAAACTGAAACTCCAGTACTTTGGCCACCTCATGTGAAGAGTTGACTCATTGGAAAAGACTCTGATGCTGGCAGGGATTGGGGGAAGGAGGAGAAGGGGACGATCGAGGATGAGATGGCTGGATGGCATCACGGACTCGATGGACGTGAGTCTGAGTGAACTCCGGGAGATGGTGATGAACAGGGAGGCCTGGTGTGCTGCGATTCATGGGGTCGCAAAGAGTCGGACACAACTGAGCGACTGAACTGAACTGAACTGAACTGAAGCTGTGTTGCTTGACTAGTATCTTAGAAGTCAGTCTAATCACTCCATTTGATATTTGATTGACAAATAAGAGCATGTTATGCTTCCTTCTGAACTTTGTCAGAAGTAATAATAATAAATAGATGAAAAAAATTATATCATGTAATACTTAATCCCTCTTTACACGGAAATGGAGATCTGATGAGCCATTTTTTTTTAATTTTTCAATTAAAAGCAAGGAATAATTAGATGTTTTAAAGATGATTTATAAGGTATACAAAGTAACCGTACAATTCCCTGAGTGAATTACAAAACTAATAGCTTCTAACTGGCATGTCACCTTCATCTCATCCAGGAGCGCTCAGTAGTTTTCAGCTTCTACAAGTTATGTACTTGGAGAATGTGTGGGAGTGAGCTGGGGCACTCTGGTTTGGAGTCAGGGAGAAATCTCAAGAGGCAAATTGCCAAGAGAATGAGACAGAGAAAAAAGTTTTATTTCTTCCTACTGAGTTCAGTAAATGATCTTGATCTTTGGCATTTCCTCTCTGGGTTCCTGAATAAGCCAAGTTCTGACTACTTTCCCTAAGAACTCTTGAAACAGTCATAATTAGGAGTACAGGTTAGAGTCTTTGCCGCACCCCTCATTATTGAAATTCTTCAAGTCCAGCTTGAGTTGAAGGCAAATGAGAGCAGGCTTTCTCAATTCAGAACATTTGAAAGCCAAATAATTCTTTGATGTTTTGGGGTGGTGCACTCTCTATGTCTTGCAGGAGGCTCAGCAGCATCCCTGGCTTCTACTCAGTACATGCCAGAGCACTCCTACTCCAATTATGGCATGCACAAATGTCTCCAGACACTAACAAAGTCCTCTGAGAGACAAAACCCAGCAAGATTGAGAATTACCAATGTAAGGGACTGTTCTGTGTCATAGAGAGGGAGTCTGGACAAAAATAAAACACAGATTTATGTTTCTGTATATTGTCACCCTGCTTGCATAACACATGCAGAGTACATCACGTGGAATGCTGTGCTGGATGAATCACAAGCTGGAATCAAGATTGCCAGGAGAAATATCAATAACCTCAGATATCAGATGACACCACCTGTGTGGCAGAAAGCAAAGAGGAACTGAAGAGCTTCTTGATGAAAGTGAAAGAGAGTGGAAAAGCTGGCTTAAAACTCAACATTCAAAAAATGAAGATAATGGCATCCAGGCCCATCAGTTCAGTTCAGTCACTCAGTCATATCCGACTCTTTGCTACCCCATGAACCGCAGCATGCCAAGCCTCCCTGTCCATCACCAACTCCCAGAGTCCACCCAGACCCATGTCCATTGAGTCAGTGATGCCATCTGGTCCCATCACTTCATGGCACATAGATAGGGAAACCGTGACAGAGTTTATTTTTTTGGGCTCCAAAATCACTGAAGATGGAGACTGCAGCCCTGAAATTAAAAGACACTTGCTTCGTGGAAGAAAATCTATGATAAACCTAGACAGTGTATTAAAAAGCAGAGACATTACTTGGCCAACAAAGATCTGTATAGTCAAAGTTATGGTTTTTACAGTAGTCATGTATGAATGTGAGAGTTGGACCATAAAGAAGGCTGAGCACCAAAGAATTGATGCTTTTGAAGAGTGGTGTTGGAGAAGACTCTTGAGAGTCCCTTGGACTGCAACAAGATCAAACCAGTCAATCCTAAAGGAAATCAATCCTGAATATACACTGGAGGCACTGATGCCAAGGCTGAAGCTCCCATAATTTGGACACCTCATGGGAAGAGCCAATTTATTGGAAAAGACGTTGATAATGGGAAAGTTTGAAGGCAGGAGGAGAAGGGGACAGCAGAGAATGAGATGGTTGGATGACATCATTGATTAAATGGAAGAGTTTGAGGAAGCTCTGAAAGTGGTGATGGACAGGGAAGCCTGGTGTGCTGCATTCCATGGGGTCACAAATAGTCAGACAGGCTGAGTGACTGAACAACAACAACAAAGTGTTTCTGGATGCAGAGAGAATTTCAGGGGCTCTTAATTCCTCTTCATCAAACATTGGTACCTGTCATGTCCCAGGCCCCATGCTAGTCACAATGCCCAAAATATATAGTCAGTAACTTTGCAGAAGTTTCACCTTGTTAATGGTTGTGCTGTCTGTCACTGAGGCTATGGTTGAATTAGTTCGATGTATTTATCCCTAGAATTATTCGGAGATGTTCAAATGCTGGAAACTGAGGTAAGTCAAAATGATGACAATCAAGGACTTAATTTAGTGACACCACCACCACCACCATAAGACAGCACTCAAATTTGCAAACAAGAGAATCACCTGCATCCTAAATTAGTGCTGATTCTCTCTTTGACTTCTAGAGTGTTTTGTGAAAAGTAAATGAAGCTTCTCTAAAGCTGGAGTGAAATTTTTTTCTGATAAATGATGGTGTTTGCCTTGCCAACCCAAGAACATAGCTCATTGGGTGGAGATGGTGACACATGAAGCTCCATCAGAAGAGCTACAGGGAGATCAGAAAAATAAATGAAAACAGGGATGGGACTGTTCCAATCCTAGATCTGGTTGACCCTGAAGTCACGAACTTGCTAACAACTGATTTGAGGGCATTTCTAAAAGGCTCATCTGCCAGAGAGCCCCATGATAATTTGAAGGCAGATTTCCCATCCAGACCTTATGATGCCAATTTATGAAAATTGAATTGGAGTCATCAATCACTCTGTAAATTTTAACTAAAATGATATACTCCTATTTTAAATATTTATGGTCTCTGCCCCTCTGGGTTTCAGAACTTCAGAAGCGAATTTTTGGAGGCATTCAGAAACTTGAAAAAGCAAAAGCATGCACTTAAAACCTCTTTTCAAACCACTGACACACCCTCCAGCTAGAACAAAGAAATCCCAACAAATCCAACTGAAACACAGCAAGAAAAATATACTTGAGGAGCATTACAGAGGAGCAGGGAAATTAACATGAAAACAGCACCAAAGAAAAAGCAAAGCCAGATCAGATCCTTCTGCATGAAGCAAGGAAATTGAGGTGCAACATACACACCCCAAACTTTAGGATAAACTTTGTAAATGGGGAAGGTGATCTATTACAAACAGTGTGGACTTTGGAGTCAGAGTAGTGTCCAAATTTCAGTTATGCCATTAATTAGCTTTGATACCTTGGGAAAATTACTCAATCCTTTAAGTCTTGGTTCTCCCAGTTGTAAACTGATGTCCTAAGTCACCTTTTAAGGGTGTTTTAACGATTAAAAGTGATTATACATTTAGAGTGTCTTTGCTATTATCTATACTTCTTACATCATAACAACAAATTTAATTTTCATTTCATTCAGTTCAGTTCAGTTCAGTTGCTCAGGCCTCTCCTACTCTTTGCAACCCCATGGACTACAGCACGCCAGGCTTCCCTGTCCGTCATCAACTTCCGGAGTTTACTCAAACTCATGCCCATTGAGTCGGTGATGCCATCCAACCACCTGATCCTCTGTCATCCCCTTCTCCTCCTGCCCTCAATATTTCCCAGCATCAGGGCCTTTTCAAATGAGTCAGTTCTTCACATCAGGTGGCCAAAGTATTGGAGTTTCAGCTTCAGCTGAAAATGTATATTCAGGACTGATTTCGTTTAGGATGGACTGGTTGGATATCCTTGCTGTCCACGGGACTCTCAAGAGTCTTCTCCCACACCACACTTCAAAAGCATCAATTCTTCAGTGCTCAGCTTTCTTTTAGTTCAACTCCCACATCCACACATGAGTACTGGAAAAATCAAAGCTTTGACTAGATAGACCTTTGTTGACAAAGTAATATCTCTGCTTTTTAATAAATATGCAGTCTAGATTGGTTGTAACTTTTCTTCCAAGGAGCAAGAGTCTTTTAATTTCATGGCTGCAGTCCAAAAATATAAAGTCTGTCACTGTTTCCTGTCATTGTTTCCCCATCTATTTGCCATGAAGTGATGGGACTTTGCACTCATGCACTCATGCACTCTGCACTCTGTGCATGATCTTAATTTTCTGAATGTCGAGCTTTAAGCCAATTTTTTCACTCTCCTCTTTCACTTTCATCAAGAGGCTCTTTAGTTCTTCCCTTTCTGCCATAGGGTGGTGTCATCTGCATATATGAAGTTATTGATATTTTTCCCAGCAATCGTGATTCCAGTTTATGCTTCATGCAGCCCAGCGTTTCTCATGATGTACTCTGCATATAAGTTAAATAAGCAGGGTGACAATATACATACTTGACATACTCCTTTCCTGATTTGGAACCAGTCTGTTGTTCCATGTCCAGTTTTAATGGTTGCTTCTTGACTTGTATACAGATTTCTCAAGAATCAGGTCAGGTGGTCTGGTATTCCCATCTTCGTAAGAATTTTCCACAGTTTGTTGTGATCCACACAGTCAAAGGGTTTGGCATAGTCAATAAAGAAGTAGATGTTTTTCTGGAACTCTCTCTTTTTCAAGGATCCAAGGAATGTTGACAATTTGATCTCTGGTTCCTCTGCCTTTTAAAATCCAGCTTGAACATCTGGAAATTCACAGTTCATGTACTCCTAAAGCCTGGCTTAGAGAATTTTGAGCACTACTTTACTAGCTTGTGAGATGAGTGCAATCGTACGGCAGTTTGAGCATTCTTTG
The DNA here is from genome assembly GCF_001704415.2 of Capra hircus. Classification (NCBI taxonomy): domain Eukaryota; kingdom Metazoa; phylum Chordata; class Mammalia; order Artiodactyla; family Bovidae; genus Capra; species Capra hircus. Next base: position 4,742,985 of record NC_030820.1, read on the forward strand.
GCATTGCCTTTCTTTGGGATTGGAATGAAAACTGACCTTTTCCAGTACTGTGGCCACTGCTGAGTTTTCCAAATTTGCTGGCATATTGCATGCAGCTCTTTCACAGCATCTTCTTTTAGGATTTGAAATAGCTCAACTGAAATTCCATCACCTCCACTAGCTTTGTTTGTAGTGATGCTTCCTAAGCCCCACTTGACTTCGCATTCCAGGATGTCTGGCTCTAGGTGAGTGATCACACCATCATGATTACCTGAGTCATGAAGATCTTTTTGTACAGTTATTCTATGTATTCTTGCCATCTCTTCTTAATATCTTCTGCTTCTGTTAGGTCCATTCCATTTCTGTCCTTTATTGTGCCCATCCCAAATGAATCAACTATGGTGATAAAATGTGTTAGGGATGGAACCTAAACATATAAATACATTATGCTTAAAATATGTTATATATGTATATTTATATTTTTAGGCTGTGAGTACAGCTTTGTCAAGCAACAGTGCTACATAATCTCAAGAATAGGAACACTGGAATGAAACCATTTCCATTTGAATTTTTAATTTACCAATAACTTTGTGATCTTGGTTATATCCTAGACCTGTACCTCAGTTTCCTCACAGGTAAAATAGGAAATTACTTCTTCTACATTTATTGAATGTGGTGTGGGACCTGAAAGACAATTAAAATAAACTGATTAGTAACAACTGCCAATGGAGAATAATATGCAAAATTACTGAATCATTATTCTGTATATCTGAAACTAATAAAACATTGTAAGCCAACTATACTTCAATAAAAAAATAAATTTATAAGTGAGAGAAAAACAAATTATTGGCATGGGAAGACTCTTGAGAGTCCCTTGGACTGCAAGGAGATCCAACCAGTCCATTCTAAAGGAGATCAGCCCTGGGTGTTCTTTGGAAGGAATGATGCTAAAGCTGAAACTCCATAACTGTGGCCACCTCATGCAAAGAGTTGACTCATTGGAAAAGACTCTGATGCTGGGAGGGATTGGGGGCAGGAGGAGAAGGGGACGACAGAGGATGAGATGGCTGGATGGCATCACCAACTCGATGGACATGAGTTTGAGTGAACTCCAAGGAGTTGGTGATGGACAGGGAGGCCTGGCGTGCTGTAGTTCATGGGGTTGCAAAGACTCGGACACGGCTGAGTGATTGAACTGAACTGAAGAGGCTCTCAGCAAACAAATATTATAATAGAAACAGTGATGCTTATAGGTCATACTTACAGGTATATGCATAACATTTTAGTATCTACTTATGTATACATGTATAGTCTATTTGTAGATACCCTTCTAAAATCTGTTTCCAATTTCTTAAAAGGCTCTACTGATTAGGATAAAATTTGATATGTGATTTTCTTCATGTTTGCTAACAAAGCCAAAATGTGTTTTGCTTCTGCATTGTTCCAATCTTATCTTTTACAAAAGCTGAGAAATTGAGCCCAAACATAGTTTTAAATTTTTTATTTTTTATTTATTTTCTGTTATTCTGGGTCTTCATTGCTGGGTGGGCTCTTCTCTAGTGGTGGCGAACAGAGGTTACTCTCTAGTTGCGATGCAAGGGCTTTCATTGCTGTGGCTTCTCTTGTTGTGAATCTCACGCTCCAGGGGAAAGTGAGGGAGGTCTACAGTGGCCGTGGTTCCCAAACTCCAGAGCACAGGCTCAGTGGTTGCGGTGCCTGGCCTTAGCTGCTTTGTGGCTTGTGGGATCCTCCCAGACCAGGGATCAGATTTCTGTCTCATGCATTGATAGGCGAATTTGCCAGGGTCCAGCCCCGGTGCACCCAGGGAATTTGAAGGGGGGAAGGAGTCAGCATCTGGGAAAGGATTATTTAATTAGAAATATAAAGAGATTAGGAAAGAATAGTGTAGTAGGAAATTTAGAGGAAAAAAGATGCTGAATAACTTGGTTTACATGGAAAACCAATAAAGTTTCAAGACAAAGAACTTGCACCGTCAACGTAAGCCACCGGCGCCCGCTTGAATAGTGGAGAGTGCCCCGCCTTGGGCTCCCTCTTGCGTGGGTTTTAGAAGCCAGGGCAAGTAAGTAGATATGGTGAGCCTCCACGCTCCAGATGGGAATTCAGCCAGAAAAGAAGGAGAAAAGACCACAAGGGGGAAACCAGTCTTTCCAGTGACTGGTCCATCCTTTATTGTCTGGAAAAGCTTCTTATACTTTTGGTTGTACATAGAGATCAATGGATAATACAAAGTTATGCAGCGTCAGCAGCCCTGACTCTTATCAAGACCAGGCTTTCTCTCTGTATACCTAGCTGTATATACAAGTCTTAGGTGATTTACATCATCTTCTGGCCAGGAGGCCTATTAACATTTTATGGCCCTTTTCTGATAAGGGTCCGTCAACCAGAAAACTTATTTGCCTTAAAAGTGTTGTTCTTACTAAAGTCTGGTGCCACTCTCAGAAAGCACTAATTAAGGTTACATTCTTACATAGCAAGGACACCACAATTCATAACAAGGAAAGAGGAGTACAGGATTTATAACAAAGAGAAAATTTACTAACTCAAAAGTCTAATGTTGCTAACATCAAAACTACTATATTCCTTTTTCTATAACCCAATTACATTGATTAATATCCTCCAGGTGCCTAAAAGATGAAGACTATGGAGGTCTGGCTGCAGTCATTGACTCAACAGTGAAACCCATCACCAATATAATTTTTAGCTTTTTAGAAAAGGACTCTATATCTTTAAGATGCATTAAGTTTCATGCCTCTCGTGGTTGGGGGCCATAAACAATCACGTGTGGAGTTGTAAAAATCCGGACAGACCGGTCAGGTAAGTTAGAAAGCTCTCAGAGGGGTTTAAGCTGAGACATTCTTTTTATATGCAGGAGACTGTTAGCTGGAGCTCTAAGTTAATTCTTTTTAGAGGAAGGTGGTGGAGGACAGCCCCCTGTCAATGTCAGAGGAGTTGGTGAGAGCATAATGCAGTAAGGCAGGCAGACTCTGGTTTTGGGGGTAGATGTTCGAGAAAATTCAGCGAGGCTCCCTTAAGGCCTGACTCACCTTTGCCTGTCGGACCCCTTAACCTCATGACCTTTGCCATGGGCGGGACTCCTCGTGCTGGCTCCCGGCACGGATTCTTTACCACTGAGCCATCAGGGAAGCCCCCCAAGGTATTTAACTTTCTGTGGTTCTCTTCTCCAGCATTAGCCCTTTAATGCACTATTTCTGTTACTGGATGCTGTTTTGTGTTACTCAATATTAGCAAGTGAGAATATAGAGTAATTAACACCTGCTGTTCTGTTAAAGAGTTTTATCTTTCAAATACATCTAGAGATGATTTCTGTCTTCTAACTAGTACACAGAAGAGCTCCCAATACCTGTGCACCCCTTCCCCACCAAACACACCCTAAAACTTGAACAAGAAACAAGAAAGACAAGGTGAAAGGCAAGTACTACAAATGTTCTGAGTGAAGTGAAGGAAAGTGAAAGTCTCTCAGTCATGTCTGACTCTTTGCAACCCCATGGACTGTACAGTCCTCGGAATTCTCTAGGCCAGAATACTGGCGTGTGTAGCCTGTCCCTTCTCCAGGGGATCTTCCCAAACCAGGGATGGAACCCAGGTCTCCCGCTAAGTCAAACAAAGCAAGTAACAGAGAAGGACAGTGTAATTGGACGCATGTCTGAGATGGGGCGAAGGGAGTTCAAGAGGGTTTGCATCATCCAGGACTCGAAAGAAATATGCTATCATAAGGAATGAAATGGAGGGCGATATGTATCAGACCAGGCATTGGTTTTTATATGTCTACTCTTATTTAATCTCCAATCCGTGCTGTGAGATAGCGATTATTGTGCGCTGTGTGTGCTCAGGCACTCAGTCATGTCCGACTCTTTGTGACCCATGGTCTGTGACTCGCCAGGCTCCTCTGTCCACGGCTTTTCTAGGCAAGTTTACCAGGGTGGGTTGTCATTTGCCTTGCCAGGGGATCCTCCTGACCAAGGGATAGAACCTCTGCCTTCCTTATCTCCCACTTTGGCAGGCAGATTCTTTACCACGGAGTCATCTGGGAACCCTAGGAATTATTGCTATGACCAATTTATAGCAAAGGAAACTAAATCCTGAAAAATTGAACAATTTAGCCAAAGTCACAGAGCTGATCTACTGCAGAACCAGGACTGAAATCCACACCTCTCTCCTAAGACTAAACTTTCGGCTATTCAATATTTTAACCATGGCCTTGCAAGGTGGATATTGTCATCATCTCCATTTTTTGGAGAAGAAAACAAGGTTTGCAGAGCATAAGGGACTTCCCCCAAGATGACAACTCTTGAAAAGCTGAAATTTCGATCCAAATGTGAATATGGGTTAAAATTGGATCACAGAAAATTTTTTGTGTGCTATTATTCTAACTTTGGTGTATTAACATGATAAGTTGGATTTCCCTTCAAAGGAATAAAACCATCTACCTTGTGGAAGATATAGAAGAATAGCAACCAGTCATGAGGAAAGAAAGAAGGGGGGGAGGAGAAGGAGGAGGAGAAGGAGAGAGACACAAGGAAAGTTTGTGAGGAACTATAAACCTTTCCCATAGGTGTGTGCCCTTCCTGCAGCTGTCCTGTACTTCATCTGTCTGTATCTGCTACTTATTGCCATGTAACAAAATACCCCAAAGACAATGGCTTAAAATAAACACTTAATGTTCCTCAGGAGTCCAGGGGTCAACTCGTCTTGGCTGACCAGACGTATCTGTGATCGGCTGCAGGTTGGGTACAGCTCTGCTGGTCTAGATGGAGTTCCCTGATGCTTATTTAGTCAAGGCAGCTATTGGATGGGATGTTTATCCTTCTTGCATTTGGTTCCTTATCCTCCAAGAAGCCTGGTCTTGTCAACACAGTGGTGGCAGAGCTCCAAGAGAGCAAAGAGAGTTCTTGAGACCAAAGCTTGGACCAAGCATACCATCCCTTATCTGTATTCCACTGGCCAAATCAAGACACAGGGGCACCCTCAGTAAAGGGTGACAAATGGAATCCACTACTTAACATCAGTTCAGTTCAGTTCAGTTGCTCAGTCATGTCTGACTCTTTGTTACCCCATGGACTGCAGAATGCCAGGCTTCCCTGTCCATCACCAACTCCCAGAGTTTACTCAAACTCATGTCCATAGATTCAGTGATGCCATCCAACCATCTCATCCTCTGTGGTCCCCTTCCCCTCCCGCCTTCAATCTTTCCCAGCACCATGGTCTTTTCGAATGAGTAAGTTCTTCACATCAAGTGGCCAAAGTATTGGAGTTTTAGCTTCAGCATCAGTCCTTCCAATGAATATTTAGTACTGATTTCCTTTAAGATGGACTGGTTGGATCTCCTTGCTGTCCAAGGGACGCTCAAGAGTCTTCTCCAACACCACAGTTCAAAACCATCAATTCTTTGGTACTCAGCTTTCTTTATAGTCCAACTCTCACATCCATACATGACTACTGGAAAAATCAAAGATTTGACTAGATAGACATTTGTTGGCAAAATAATGTCTCTGCTTTTTAATATGCTGTCTAGGTTAGTCATAGTTTTTTTTGAAGGAGTAAGCATCTTTTAATTTCATGGCTACAATCACCATCTGCAGAGATTTTGGAGCCCAAGAAAATAAAGTCTGTCACTGTTTCCACTGTTTCCCCATCTATTTGCCATGAAGTGATGGGACGAGATGCCATGATCTTAGTTTTCTGAATGTTGAGTTTTAAGCCAACTTTTTTTTACTCTCCTCTTTCACTGTCATCAAGAGGCTCTTTAGTTTCTCTTCACTTTCTGCCATAATGTCACAATGCAAAAGAGTAGTGAATATTTCTTTTGAAGAAAATTCAGCCACCCTTCTCTCAAAAAAAAAAAAAAAAAAAAAAGTGAGCCAAACCTGTTTTCACTAAGATGTAAATGAATGATGGTACTTGATGGATTACCACCTTGAGAATATTTGTATTTTACAAAGTAAAAATATTCTAGGAAGGCTTATGCCATTATTTGACGACTTATAGGTAGTCCAATGGGGCATTTTTTAAGATTATTAACAGTTTTTTTTTAAATACATGCCTTAAAAATCTATAGATAAATTTCAGAATCTGAGAATGAGATTAATTCTTTCTCTATCAAAGTCTACAACTGAATGGGGAAAATAAAACATTTGTGAAAGGGTAAAATCAACTGATGTAGTCTTCTAAAAATAATATAAGTAATAATACTAAAATCTGACAAGGATGTGGGGACATTAAATGTGGAATTTACATTGGAGCAACCATTTTGGAAAAATGTTGGAATATCTGCTAAAACTGAACACATGCCTGCCTTATGACCCCCAAACTCCACTTTTAAGAGGTTCTCCAATAGAAATAAATACATATGTTTACCAAAAACATGTGCTAATATGTGTATGCGTGCATACATGATGTCACGCCAGTCATGTCCAACTCTTTGTGACTCCATAAAAGTAGTTCACCAGACTCCTCTGTTGATGGGATTCTCTAGGCAAAATACCAGAGTGGGTTGCTGTGCTCTCCTCCAGGGGATCTTCCTGACTCCAGGATCAACCCCACATCACCTACATCTCCTCCTGCATTGGCAGGCAGGTTTTTTTTTTTTTTTTTTTTACCACTAGTGCCACCTGGGAAGCCCCAATATGTGTATAGTAGCACTATTGATAATAGTCCTAAACAGGACTCAAACCGTATCTACCCAGGTAGGAAACAGAACAATACTTATCTTTGGTGGGGAATGATTGGGCAGGCACACAGGGCAAGGTTCCGACTGTGGGTTGCTCTGTTTCTTGATTTTGGAGAAATTGCACTCAGTTAATGAAAATCCATCCATATGTTCAATTATGGTGTAAGTATTTTTCTGTATATATACTGTATTTTAGCACGCTTTTCTAAAAAATATCCATGTTCTAAAATAACTTAGAAATCTAGTTGAATTGAAGTAAAAATAACACCCAAGATGTGAACTACAGCAGAAGCCAGCACACTGCCAGGCTCCAGAACCGCAAGTATCTGGAAGCACCGAAGAGCTGTATTTCCAGTGAGACCAAAAGCACTCCAGAAGGGGCAAAGTATCAAAATCGGTCTCCCCAGCTAGAGTTTGTGAAGATGGAGGGGCCTGGTGGGTTCACCGGACTGGAATGATGAACCGTGGGTGACGCAGGAACTCTGAGACTCAACCTAAGTTCTGGTTCTGGACTGACTGAGAATCTCTGGGAACTCAGATAGAGGCAACTGCGAAACCACCAGAGAGAAAAGAACCAGAGAAAGAGGGAAAGTCAATAAAGTAGCTCTAGGCAACCTCCCTGGCAGTCCAGGGGCCGAGACCCCACGCTCCCGATGCAGGGGCCAAGGTTCAATCACCGGTCGTGCTACACACATGCCGCAGGCACGGATTCACGCGCTGCAGCCAAGAGGCTGCATGCCCCAAGTGAAGACCACAGTACTGCAACCGAGACCCCAGGCAGCCAAACAAATACATAATCGTAAAAGATTTACTTTTAAGACAAATCTAGATAATCAAATGTCAAAGTAAATGACAAATTAATACAAATAAAATAGCTAACACCAAACAAGTAGGAGATGAAATAATTCTTAACAAAATAGACAAGGTATTTTCAAGTGGTTTTTAAAAAGTATGTTTCTGTCCTCTGAGAGACAGAGTAGAAAGTTCATAAAATTCTCTTTAATATTAATAGTGAACTTGAAGGGGGAGAAGAATCAAAAACAGTTGAATACAAAGCCTGATGGACAAAGAACAGAAAACGTGCAAAACATACAAGACACTTCTTTATGTCCCCAAAGCAGAAACAATTCCAATAAATGTCCATCAACTGGTAAATATGTGTTATATTATATCCATAAAACAGAATACTACCCAACAATAAAAAGGAACAAAGGGCTGATACGTGTCACAACATGGATGAACCTTAAAGATATTATGATAAATGAAAGAAACTGGGTGTAAAAGACTGCACAGAGTATGATTCCATTCATAAAAAATTTCTGGAAACAAACAAACAAAAAATTAAAGAGACAGAAACTCTACATTTTCCTTACCAGGATATCTGATTCATTTATTAACTTTTGGCCAGTACTTCCGCAAGTCTTCTGAAGGGCCTACTTGGAATATAGCGGCATATGAATAAAGAAGGACAAAATACGTGTATGTATGTGGTTTCTGAGTGATAGCGAACTGAAAGTGAAAGTCACTCAGTCGTGCCCAACTCTTTGTGACCCCATGAACTATACTGTCTATGGAATTCTCTAGGCCAGAATACTGGAGTAGGTAGCCTTTCCCTTTTCCAGGGGATCTTCCCAACCCAGGGGTCAAACCCAGGTCTCCCACATTGCAGGCGGATTCTTTACCAGCTGAGCCACAAAGAAGGCCAGACTGCTAGACAGGAAGGCAAATACAGGGTAGGAGAGAGGAGGAAAGGGGTAGAATATTTGTTATTATTTATCTCTTAAGGTCCCATAGGAAGAGGCATTGTCTCTCTGTGCTTCAAAACTTCATCCTTCAAGGCATATGTGAAAAAAAAAGTTCTTTTAACTTAATCCTCATGTAGACTCATACAAGCAGTCTGACCACCTTCTCCAGTGCTAAACACTTGTGTTGGGAAGGGAGTTTTGATCTGAAAGAAACCATTAGCTTGCCTGATTGAATTTTTCCTCTTTATATTTTTTGTGTAGTCACTGCCTAAAAATGCTATATTTGCTCCACTTGGATGAGTTTAATCTGGAGCAAACATATAGTTCCTTGGCTCGAAAAATGATACATTCAGGGTTGGCCACATCTTTGGATTCAGTAACAAAAATAGCCACATTTAACCTGGGCATGATTCAAGATAATGTTCTCCTGCTTTCCTTTTAAGTCCGTCAGGGACTGGCTTTAAGGCATCTAACCCAGAGGTTTCTTCCTATGACTCTAGTCTTGTGATTTAGGAATTAAACCAAATTGATTTCCGTGCAATGCCCATAGATGCAGAATTCACTTTCTGTCCAAGTCCAGTTGAGTCCAGAGTTTTGATATCTGGGACTGGAACCAGGACCTTGCATGCACCCAACAATTAAGAACAGAACTCTTTATCCTGAAATAAATAAATAAATAAATAAATAAGACCTTAAAAAAAAAAAAAAAAAACTACCAAATAGTAAGACCAAACTTTGAAGCATTGTGTAAAACACCTCATGGGATGGTTGTAAAGATTTGTGAAATATTAAAGATACTTGAGTTTGGAGAATTGGCATTGTAACAGTACAAAATGCTGCTCTTTCATCCTTCTTTTCTTAATAACCCTATTATATGACCTTCTAAAGGGTTTGTTCCCTTAAAGAGAATTAGATGATTTGCAATAGCCTGTAATAAAACTTGGAAAAGATAGCTACAGCACTGGTTCAATAATTATGAGAATCATTTTTAGATGAAATTTTCCAAAGAAGTGTTCATATAATTAATTGTAAACCCTGGAATGATGCTTTGTCCAAAAGTACAAATGTCCCTTTATGTGTCTAGTGTGGGCTCAACATTCCTGCTCCTTGGGTCTCCTTAAGCCTTGTCACTTGGGACGTGCATGCCCTTAGTCTTTGACTGGCCTCGTGAATATAAGCATAAATGTTATGGCCTTATTATTGGAAGCAGAGATCCCTTCCTGGCTGGGACTTCCCTTTCAGCTACAAGAATTATGACCCCACATTCTCCCAGCTGACAGGAGGTCAGCCTATTTGTACACTAAGGCCTGTGTTTCAGAGGATGCTGCAATTAAAGCGGCCTGTACGTGTAGTCAACCTTCTGGTGTTCTGTGATGACTGCAAGCCAGCAACTGTCAGCTGATGGCAACTTCTCTGTGGGTTCCTCACAGGATCATCATCCTACTCATCTCACAGAAATCCCCACTTCACTAGGGCCCCCAAAGATGTTATTCATCAAAGTGACCTATGCTCTTACTAGTCATAGAGACAGATTGCTTTCTTGGTAAGAGATGGCAAACCGCTTGGGTCCTGAAATCTCTGGGGAAAATATTCCTCCCTTTCTTTTTTGAGCCAAATGACTTCTAATTAAGACTGCTTTTTTCTTCTTTGGGTTTTCATGGTCCTCCTGGCACTGGGTACCTTTACAGAGAATACATAAAAGCTGGCCATTTTATGGAAAGGTTAAAAAAAAAAAAAAAAGCTGAGTTGCTTGAGGGATTTCTAAAGCAAAAGCTGCTTTTATGAGTCAGGAACAAAACACAGATATTAGTTTGTAATGAAACCAGAAACTTGAGGGTCATTTAGCCCGAGGCTGCAGATCCCCATAACAGTGTTTATTTTAGAGACAGCACAGTTTTTCAATCTCAGAGACACAGAGCAAGAAAAGGAGATCAAGAAAGAAAGAAAAAAAGGATGAAGAACAAAAGAGGAAGAAAGAAAAATGTGAGGGAAAAAGGAGGGTAGCAGGATAAGGATTTCAGTTCCTCAACTTGCTTACAGTAGATGTTGATAAACAGTTTAGGGAAAAGAGACTCAACAAAAATGTATTACGCTGAGTTTTGATGTATCTTCCATGCAAAGAATATTCCTGTGTGCTAATATATGAAAATACACACATACGTTCGCCTACTCCGTCACCCCAGTGTTGACTTATTTGGCCTTAATCTTGATCTAGGGGAGAGCCATGAGGGCCCTCTTTATGATTATGTCAAAATACCATTTCCAAATATTTTTCCAAGCTAACTTCAACATTTCTTCCCTGTTTGTGATCAGCTTTTTGAGCCAAGACAATGTAAAAGCATTTAATGAGTCCATTCCCCTTGGACTGAACTGGATTGCCACTGTTACCCCTCAACATTTGGTAGCAGCTCTGATGAACAAAAACAATAGGCCTTCTTCCTTGTCTCTCTTCAAAAAATGCCTTAATAGGAAATACATTCTGCATTCCCCATGTGCATGCTTTCAGTGCAAATCTTTGTTTAATCTTAATAGAGAATTTTAGTCCAGGGGTTCTTCCATGGACAAAGGGTGTTACTGATGGGAGCACATCCCTGGAGGACCTTGTTTGTGAAAGTTTCCTTAGGTGGTGTTTGAAAGAAGAGAAGTGTCCATGTCCCCTAAATCATTCTGGATTTCTGAAAAGGAATCTATGCCCCTTGGACATTTTTTTTCCTAACTAAAAATAGAGAAAGGGGAAAGAGAAAAAGAAAGGAAAAGGAAAGAAAGAGAGAGAAAGAAAAAGGAAACAAAGAAGGAAAGAAGGGAGAGTTGAAAACAGAGAGGGAAGAAGAAAGAGAGAGAGAGGGAGAAATTCCTCAAACCAATCATGAAGCTTTAGGAATTCACTGGTGTTCTTACCTTCACTGCCCAGACAATATGTCCCATTCTGTTTCAGTTGATAACCTGAAAGGCTGCTGCTGCTGCTGCTGCTAAGTCGCTTCAGTCATGTCTGACTCTGTGCGACTCCACAGACAGCAGCCCACCCGGCTCCCCCGTCCCTGGGATTCTTCAAGCAAGAACACCGGAGTGGGTTGCCATTTCCTTCTCCAATGCATGAAAGTGAAAAGTCAAAGTGAAGTCGCTCAGTCGTGCCCAACTCTTAGCGACCCCATGGACTGCAGCCTACCAGGCTCCTCCGTCCATGCAGATTCTGCCAATTGGGCAAAAAAGGGGAGAAACACTTACACATTCTTTGTTGCAGTCAGAACTTGTACCTTGCTAGACACCACAGCCACTCCTCAGCTTATTTCCCATTGTTCCTGGGGGCTTCCCTGATGGCTCAGTGGTAAAGGGTCTGCCTGTCAATGCAGGAGATGCGGGTTCAATCCCTGGGTTGGGAAGATCCCCTGGAGAAGGAAGTATTCTTCCTTACAGGCAACCCACTCCAGTATTCTTGCCTGGAAAATCCCATGGACAGAAGAGCCTGGTGGGATACAGTTCATGGCATACAAAAGAGCTGGACACTACTTAGCGACTAAAACAGTAAAAAAAAAAAAAAAAAAAAAAAAAGCCATCATTCCTGAGAAACAAAATTCCTCTAGATTCTCCTCACCTGCTTTCAGCAGTAAGGAACTGAAGTGTCCTCTCCTCGTTTTACCCAATCCCTATGTAGTAGAGAATCCGGGCACCTCAGCCTTCACGTTGCCGGATCTGTGCTCTGATACTGTTAGTCTTGGAGGTGTTAGCCCACGGAGCAATCCACAAAAGCTCTGCCATCCTCTTGGGTGGGTTTATGTTACATTAACACTGGGATGATTGTCATGTTTCCATGTTGTCATCTGTTCACTCACATTATACAGCTTGACATGCATGCGGGAAGTCAGGAGCCACTTAGGAGCCTTGGGACAGAAGACGCATCCTAGCCAAGGAGATCCCTCATTGTCTGGGCATAGTTTAGATGAAGAATGGCAGACTGGAACAAAGAAGCCCATTCTCTACTGTTTAGAGGAAACACAGGTGCAACGAAGCTTAAGTTTTCTTCATCTCAGCCTGGAAAGGACACACAGTTTACCAGCATCGCAAGGCAAAGATTCCTTAGAAGGAGTGTTGTTTCCTAAGGCAATCCAGGTCTCCCTTCAGCAGATCCTGGGAAGCTGTACGGAAACGGGGCTGGCCACGAGGGAAACATGAAGTGACTGACCTTCCGCTTCCACACACTCTCCTTCTAGTCTTGACCTCCACCTTCACTTCTGATCAAAACTTCAGGGTTCATCAGAGCTGGGGTTCAGCTAGGGTTAGGTCAGAAGAATGAGAAGCCGGGTCATTACAAGAAGGTCCTAAAGCTGAATTACCTCCACACAGACCTGAGTTTAAGAAGAGAGAGCTTTTGGGTCAGGTGAGCATTTAAGAGTGGCATGGCAGGCTGTGCCAGATGCAGAGCTTAAGTCATCTGAGCCAAATCATCAAGAAGATGCTTTCTTTGGTCTCCCTGGCAGACGGTCTTGACCAAAATCTCTAACGTCCGCTTTCAGAGCTTCTGGTGTGGTAAAAGTACTGGATAATTACTACTAGCTCTGAGGGTTTCTTGTTTCTCCATTGCAAACACAGAGCCTGCCCCTCCAGACACGTGGGAAGTGAACAGTCATCACTGATGACTTGGAGGTGGGGATGACCCCCATTTCTTGCAAATAGCAGCCCGATCTTCAACACGTGGCTTCATTTAGCTAAATAATTCCTTCACTGTACTTCTCTCTCAAATGCTTTCCCCATTTCATCTTCAAATTAAAGTACGAGAAACCTCTAAGGAAACCTCACGGTTTTTAAGAGCCAAAAAAAAAAAAAAAAAAAGTCAAACATTCTCCTCTATCAGTAAGCAGATTTCCCAGTGGAATTTCAAAATTTAAATGAATAGCGGTAAAGACAGTACTGTTTCAGCTCCACCTCTTGAATGACCCAAAATGCTAATCAGAATCTTTTTCGGCTTATCTTCAGATAGAGGGCATGAGCTAATGTGCATTTCAGGGCATCCTAATTCAAGGGAGGAGAGACAGTGCCTGCCTTTATCTTTTAAGCCATTTTTCCAAAGGGTCTGCTTCTGAAAGTATTAAATTTCTAATTGAACTTTTTATGCTACATTGCAATAATCTCAGGATGAAATTTGCTGTTTGATGTGTTAGAAAAACATGTAACCATAAGAACGCAAGGTGGCAGTTTCTAAAAGTGACATGAGGCTGTAATTTCCTAGGCATTGCTGGTAAATATCCATTAGCAAGCCAAGTTGTTCAGTTCAAGAAGAGAATTCTTTCGTTATATCTTGTATATCAAGAACAGCCTCAGTTTGTGTTTCATGCAGAAGGAAAACAGACCAGCACTCCAGTCGGTGAGGTCAGAGTTCTCCCAGTGAAAGGATGGTGGAATGTCTGAAGTACATGCCCTTTTATTAGCAGTAGCAGAAACAGCTTCCATCACTGGAGAGGTCTTATCCTCATGGTAGGTACACAGTTAAAGTTCAGTTCAAACTCTGCCTTGTTCTTTTTTGAATGGGTCAATGTGTCAACTATTCCCTCCTAATGCCTTTAGGGTTTGGTTAATATTCAAACTATCTTTCCTTCCTGCTGCAATTAGATTTTGCAATGAACACATGTAAGGGCCTGCCTACCAATTCTAAGATGTTCTATTTTCTCTTGGCCTCCCCTGACCCGCAAGTCCTAATGATACCTCTGGTATCTCATGAGCCTTCATTCCCCATATGTCTCCTTTTCTGGAGGTAGATAGAAGACTTATCATTCTGCTTCCAATCCTTAGGGCTTGGTGGAATCCCCTCAGGTTAAACTCCTGAGAAAGAACAGCCACTTTAAGAAACATCAACTCACTTTTGTTCCAGGTCTTCCTTTCCAAAAAAAAAAAAGAGAGAGAAAGAAATCTTCTAAAACTATGACTGCCAAGTAAAGTCCAAAATTAAAAGAAATTGATATACTAACACTCTTGTTCCTTTAGTCCAATATCACCAATCCTTTTGGCATTAAAAGGGTTAGGTAAAACCTTTTATTCTGTTCCTTGCCTCTGGGATACAAGTCTGTTTTAGCAATAGAATGTTGCCTCTTATCCCCTTTAACAGCTTTACTGTTTCTCCTTCTCCACTTGCTGTTACTATCAAACAGACTATAAATTTCACTTATCTTGTTTTTCACTAAGTTGTATACCTAGTGAGTGTGAGGATTTTTACCTGCTTTGCTTACAGCTGTATACTTGAGACCCAGAACAAAGTTGTGGCACAGAAAGATCTCTCAATAAATACTTGTTGGACAAATGGATTTTATGATGCTGACAATTAGCTGTGTTGTCAAGAATCTTGCTGTATTTGCAGCACTGGGCTGAGTGCTGTGATTCCCAGTAGAGATGTGAGACCTCCTGTGTCAGTCTGAGGCATCCATTTTTAGACCCAGACAACAGTAGACCCAGGGACTTACCTGGGGGAGAGGGGGGGTCCAGTGTGTAACAATCTACCTGCCAATGCAGGGGAAAGGGTTTGATCCCTGGTCCAGGTAGATCCCACATGCCTTGGAGCAACTAAACACATGCGCCATAGTTACGGAGCCTTTGCACCCTAGTCCTTGCTCCACAACAAGGGGAATCCACTGCAATGAGAAGCCCATGCACCTCAACTAGAGAGTAGCTCCCCACCAGCCACAACTAAAGAAAACACAAGTGCAAAATGAAGACCCAGACAGCCATTAAAAAAAGAAAGTGCAGATCCAATGCCCACTTCTCACTTAGAAGCGGTCTCATTACCATCCCTGCTGAGAAGAAAGAAGACATATTCTTTTGGTTGTTTCTCACTCTGAATTTTTGCTTTTATTTTGATCTTTAGTCACTGGAATGTCCTCAATCTGAACCACAAGGATTTACACAATTTTATAGTCACCCACAAAAATTTAAGAGCATAATTCATGAAACAAATGATTTTAGGTTAAATTTTAGAGGTATCTGCTCTGAAGAAATCCTTTGGTAAATTTGCCCTTTTGTTAGGCAATCCTTTATTCCCTGTTCCTCTGCTCTCTGACTCCAAATACAACTCATTTTCATCCTTATATTTCAGTATACTGATGTATACTGTATCCTTGACTGTAAATCTGTGGCCCCTATGAAACTACCTTCTCCATTAAGCAATTTATTAGGATATTTTTATTAAAAATTATTTCTTCCCTAATAGGACTTCTTATGGCAATGGTTGAGATCATAATTTTGTTCAGCTTGCTACAGGCAAATGGTACCAAGAGCAAAAGACAGAATTCTTGTGCTTGGGATTTAGTTAGGACATGGATGGGGAAGAGAAGATGAGGTATACAGCTCAAGACATTAGTGGACAAGACATGAACAAAGTCAGTTGTAGCTTATCTGGTGCCCAGTGTCCCAGAGTTGCCCAGGAATCTACACTGTACTATCCCAACCAAACCAAGGCTTCCTTTTTCTTTGGAACATTTTTCAGTTTCATTTTCTTGGGTTTCAATTTAACATCTGATAAAACAACAGAAATAGGACAGAATTTTCAGACACAGTCATGGAGAAGTATTACAGATTTTTCACCCTGAGGCTGATTTGTCAAAGCACACTTTTGGTGTCTAATCACACAGAAATTAATGAAACCCTTCTAAAGAAGTCTGCTTCCTGCTTACAAGATGATTTTGATGAGCAATCCTAGAGAACAGAAGTAGAGGGTTGGGGAGAAAGAAACAGGGAGAGATGAGAACCAGTGGGTCACTGAAGTTTGGCACCAATGGAACCATCAGAGGCGCCATGAAGAATGCACCATCTCAGGAACAGAAGAAGGGGCCATATAATCACTGGCTCCCATCTCTCTACTGATCAAACATTATGCCACAGGATGTTAACTTCCTTCTGTCTCAGGCAAGAAAGCAAGAGTTTGACATTGTAAATTTCTGCCATCAACACCTGTGTGAAGCATACAGTCATGGTAGAGACTGGAATAAAATATGGGCCAGAGAGATCTGAGGGAAGGTACAAAAGGTGTCCCATACAAAGGGAAAATATAAGCTAACTCACTCTAGGAGAATTAAGCAAATTAAAATATATATGTATATATATAGCAATTTTATTTTAACTTCTATTAATTCATTCATAAAAAAAAAAAAAACTTCCAGTCCCAGACTCCAGTGAGGACCACTAAGATAGTTCAATTACCAGAAGCAAACAAGTAAACAAACATGTCTTGAAATCATCAAAGACGTCAGAAGACAGGAAAAGAACTGCCTTCAATTTTTGAAGAAGACAAACTCAGTAATGAAAAGCACAATCAAAGCTCTTCCCTGGTGGCTCAGATGGTAAATAATCTGCCTGCAGTGTAGGAGACCCAGGCTCAATCCCTAGGTTGGGAAGATCCCAACCCAGTCCAGTATTCTTGCCTGGAGAATTCCATGGACAGAGGAACCTGGGGGACTATAGTCCATGAGGTCTCAAAGAATAGGATATGACTGAGCAACTAACACTTTCACTTTCTTTCTTTCACTCCTGAGCACAATTCAGTTCAGTTCAGTCGCTCAGTTGTGTCTGATTCTTTATTTGATCCTAAGAAAGCAGCCATAAGCCTGAGCTGAACTTTACATTCTTATTGAGAGAAATTAAAGGTTAGACTCCACCAAGTGTGGGAAACTTACAAAACTACCCCTCCTCAAGAAAAGACCCCTGAGCTCTGTCCCCTCCAGTGGGCATGACACAGTAAGGACAGTCCTTCCTGGAGTGCTTCTTTTCATCTAGTACAGGGGGCTTCAGGCATTAATAGAATCAGGGTTGTCTGGGGCTGTGGACCTCCAGAGTTTGTCCTCCCAACCTTCCACATTTCTTTCCAGAAGTTATTACTATTCCAGGCCTCAAAATATTCCTACAAATAATATTTTAAATAAATGTCCACCATTCAAAAATTAACCAGCGAGAAAAAAGAAGACTCATTAAGCAAGCAAATATAACACATAACTAAAACAGATCAGTGGGGATTCCAATCATTAAGGATATCACATAAAGCACAGAATAGTAGTTGATGACTGGTCAACATTTATAATGGTCATGCTGGGAAAGATTGAAGGCAGAAGTAGAAGGGGATGGCAGAGGATGAGATGGTTGGATGGCATCACCGACATGATGGACATGAGTTTGAGTACACTCCAGGAGTTGGTGATGGACAGGGAGGCCTGGCGTGCTGCAGTCCATGGGGTCACAAAGAGTCAGACACAACTGAGCGACTGAACTGACCTGAACTGAAGGGAATGTTACAATGCTGTACTTGAAAGCTTTAGTAACAAACTGGAAACTATGAAAAGGAATCAATACATCTCTCAGTATTTGAAATTTCTGTTGGAATTCTTTCCTTACCACAGGAAACCCTTAAAAGTGCATTTTTTATATTTTAAAATATATGATATCTTTTGGGTTTTGCTTGTTTGTTTTCATTGTTGGTTTCTACTTTAATTTGCATCATGATTAAATATGGAGATCTCGATAATGCTAAGCCTTTGAATCTACTGTACTATGACCTAGTGTATGGTCAATTTTTAAAAAAAATTCCATGTGTTCTTAAGAAAAATGTTCATTTCCTAATTTTTACATTTTAATAAATATAATTTCCTAATTTTATCTATACATGTATATCCCCATGATTTATTATTAAAATTGTTTTTCAGTTTTTCCTGTTAATAGTTTAGTATGCTTGAATAGTATTAATCTATTTGTGGTAATTTCCCTCTCTGTTTCATCTAAAGCTGTATTTTATGCTTGTTCTTGAAACACATTTTTTCCAAAATTGAAGTTTTTTCTCTGAATATGTTGAAGATATTATTATAATATCTTCTGGCTTCCAGGGATGCTAATGAATAGTGATTAAAAGTCGAATTTTCATTCCTTTCTTGGTGAAACATATTTTCAGTCTGACTGTATTTTAAGGTCTTCTAAACAGACCTTTCTTTTTACAGCTTCAAATTTGTGTGAATTTTACTTTTGTTAAAACTATTTGTATAAATTCTAAATTCTCAATTTGCATATGGACGTTTTTTATTGGTTCTGGCAATTTTCAGCATTATCTTCCCAAATTGCATGCTCTCCCACATTCCTTATTTATATTCTTATAACACAAGTTAGATTTAACCATTAGATACTTTTATTTCATCAACCATGGCCTTAACTTCCTCTTACTATTTTGTTTCCTTTCTTTTCTATGTTGTAGTCTATGTAATGTCACCACATCTTGCCATCCTCACATTAATTCTCTCTTTAGCGTTGTCTAAACTAGTGTTTAAACCATACGTTCAGGTTTTTAGTTCCGTGATTACATTTTTTCATTTCTAAATGTTTTGTATAGCTCTTTTAAAAATCTCTCTGGTTACTGCTGGTGGTGTCTTGTTGCTTACTCCTTTTTAAAGTGATTCTACCTTTCATATTTTTAAATAATATATCTTTCTTTCCTCCCCACCATATTTTCCCAGTGATAGCTTCTATATCTCAACTCTTTAGGCATCTACAATTCTAGCTTGTTGTTTCTGCTGACTCCCATACATGGTAATTTGTTTCCTTCTTTAATCTTATTAAACTTGATCTTCAGAAAACTAGGGGTTCAATAAAGGGTGTTTTCCTTCAAAAGAATCCACCTCTTCAAAAGAATTCCTCAAAAGAATCTGCCTGCAATGCAGGAGACCCAGATTGGATCCCTGGGTCACAAGATTCTGTTGGAGGAGGGAATGGCAACCCACTCCGGTACTCTTGCCTGGAGAAGCCCATGGACAGAGGACCCTGGTAGGCTATAGGCCATTAGATGGCCAAGAGTTGGACACGAATGAGCGACTAACACTACTTACTACTACTACTCCTTCAAAAGAGCATTTGCTCCTCTTAGCAGCCCTCCCAACTCCCCCTTTCAGTCCCCAAGGCCTAATTCCTGGCCCTTACTTTCTACTGCTTCAAGTCCAAGGTCTAGTTCCCTGAGGACAGCACTGAAGTCAGAGAAACTTCCCTGAGGAATTAAATCTTGAGCTGATCTCAAATGGAAAATTAGGAGTTAATTATTATTATTTTTTTAAGGTAAAGAGGCAGAGTTCTGAGTAGCAAAAACCACATATACAAGTGCCCTATGGCTAGAAGAAGAATGATAAGCATGAGGAATTATTTCATTTTTTCAGCTTCGGTTGGCCTCATGAAAGTGATGTGCAAACACTGTGGGAGACACTTAGTAGATCTCACCTGCCACGGGCTGCCAGAAATCTGCAAGGGTAATATAAACCGGAATTATTTTGGAAAAGTTCCCAGATCAGAAGGGGTGGTAAACTACCCTTGGGAAGAAAAAAGAGGCTATTCTGTACAATAATAGTAGACAATTACAAATCAGCTTGGCAATGAGCCCACGAATTTGGAGAAAGAATCCAGTCAGCTTTGTTCTAAGGTAGTGCTCCTCAGACTCTAATGTACAAGGCAACTGGGATCTCATTAAAAGTAGATTCTGACTTAGTAGGTCTGGGGCATGTCCTGGAATTCCGTATTTTTCACTGGCTTCTAGGTGATGTACACAATACTAGTCTGGGACATGCTTCAAGAAGCAAAGGGGTAAGGGAATTATTGAGGGGTTGTCAGAAGTAAGAATGTACCAGGATACAGTAAAATCACATCCTGGAGTCCTATAATACTGGAATGGATGTTTTGGACCTAAGCTCATTTTCTGAGCCCTAAACTCTAATCCTTTAAATCACCTGGGAAGCTTATTAGTAACATACAGAGGCCTAGCCCTTCTTTGAATTCAGCTTTCAGGAGGTGGGGCTCTGTTCACCAGAGCATAAAGAACTCTCCAGGTGATTCCACACAACAAAGTTGGAGACCCAGTAACCAAGCAACCAAAAACCAAGATACGATTGTGCCTTGTGTAATAAAGGGATGAAAACATTTTAGGGAATGATCCAGCAAATAGGACAGGATACACAGGTGGAGAGAAAATTGTCTAAGAATGCTAAAAATGCAAGGGCTCCTTTTGGATGCCTTTACAGACTCAGAGCCAACATGCCTCCATCTAATCCCAATTCAATTCACCCATTTAAAATCCAGCTCAGTCAGATGGTCTTAGCTCCAAACTTTCACTTTACTACAAATTTACTCAGAAATTAATTTGGAAAAAGAGGTATGTTTGATATTTAATATATGTTTACAGTTGACTTTTTAAGTCATAGATGAAGGTACTTCATAGATGTGTACTTCCACAAAAGTACAAGATGTTTTTATTGTTTCCAAAGCATGACTCAGATAAAATCAGGAGGCTAAATCCACTAACAGATCCAGAAAAAAATCTATTTCTTTTCAGGCACTATTAGCTGAAAACTTTAAGGGAGTTAGGAAATGAAAGAAAATATTTCTCATAAAAATTGTTTCTTTGATTTCTGTAATGCATCCATTGGCTATTAAGTGAATTTTCAAGTCAGCTAAGTAGGTAGTCATTTAAAATATACACATAGGCACACACCTCTTAATTCTAATTCAGCTTATCAGCCTCTACTATATTTAGCTTTGTTTTTCTTTAAGTAGTCTGTCTTGTTGGTGTATGAATTTGTTTCACCAGAGATGTTGTCAGGGTAACCTAAGAGGAGATTAAGAAATCAGAGATGCCTGTCACCAGTTACTGACATTTTAGGCCTTGATAATCTTTGCTAGGGCAGGGAAAAGCAGGCAGCAGAGGCAAGAGCCACATAGAAATCCCCAAGTGTAGCTGTAATGTTAGCAAAACAATCAGCTGGAAACAGAATTCTCTCCTCTCTGCCAGGGCACAACCAATGTGCTAAGGAAATTATACCATTTGCTCAAAAGGATACAGCATTAATATTGAAATGTAAAAATGCCTCCAAAAGTGAGTTTACCATACCAGATCAAGAAAACCACAGGCATGCTTCCAGGAGATTCTATATGTAAGGTCAACCTGAGTTTGAGAAAGCTCAACCCAGGCTCACAATGAACTGGCCTGTGACAACCAGTTCAGGCCTGGCCTGTCTTGCAGGTATAGGGCCACCTGCCTGCCATGAAAGGTCACCCTGACCCAGTCTGTGTTCATCATGTTTGCGGTGGAATGTGATTTTGTTGTTGTTGTTTAGTCTCTTAAGTCATGTCTGACTCTTTGTGACCCCGTGGACTGTAGCCCACAAGGCTCTTCTGTCCATGGGGTTTCCCAGGCATGAATACTGGAGTGGGTTGCCATTTCCTTCTGCAGGGGATCTTCCTGACCCAGAGGTCAAACCCACATCTCCTGCATTGCAGACGGATTCTTTACCACTGAGCTACCAGGGAACCCCTGGAATGTGTTTTTACCATGTGGAAATCAGCGTTTGTGACTACTCCTCAGATCCTACATTCAAGCATCGGTACGTGTGGCTCCTGAGATACAGGAATTGCCTTTTTTCTGAATTATTGGTCTTGGTCCAAGATATTTGTACAGTCTGTTTGGCAAACTGTTACTATACTTGTATAACTAAATAGGACAAATTATGTGCCTTACTAAGTTCGAGACTGATACTCTGTTAGACTTCATTTTTATTTGTATTAGCCCATTTTTGGCTTCCAAAACATTGGTTCATTGTTATTGTATGTATGTCCGTCACCCTAAAATATATATGTGGGTATCCTAACTCCCAATGCAGTAGTATTTGGAGGTAGAGCTTTTGGGAGGCAATTAGGTCAGGAAGGTGGAGTCCCCATAAATGAGATTCAGTTCAGTTCAGTCGCTCAGTTGTGTCCGACTCCTTGCGACCCCATGAATTGCAGCACACCAGGCCTCCCTGTCCATCACCAACTCCCGGAGTTCACTCAGACTCATGTCCATAGAGTCAGTGATGCCATCCAGCCATCTCATCCTCTGTCATCCTCTTCCGCTCCTGCCCTCAATCCCTCCCAGCATCAGAGTCTTTTCCAATGAGTCAACTATTCACATGAGGTGGCCAAAGTACTGGAGCTTCAGCTTTAGCATCATTCCCTCCAAAGAAATCCCAGGGTTGATCTCCTTCAGAATGGACTGGTTGGATCTCCTTGCAGTCCAAGGGACTCTCAAGAGTCTTTCCCAGCACCACAGTTCAAAAGCATCAATTCTTTGGCACTCAGCTTTCTTCACAGTCCAACTCTCACATCCATACATGACCACAGGAAAACCATAGCCTTGACTAGACTGACCTTTGTTGGCAAAGTAATGTCTCTGCTTTTGAATATGCTATCTAGGTTGGTCATAACTTTTCTTTCAAGGAGTAAGCATCTTTTAATTTCATGACTGCAATCACCACTGCAGTGATTTTGGAGCCCCCCAAAATAAAGTCTGACACTGTTTCCACTGTTTCCTTATCTATTTCCCATGAAGTGATGGGACCAGATGCCATGATCTTCATTTTCTGAATGTTGAGCTATAAGCCAACTTTTTCACTCTCCACTTTCACTTTCATCAAGAGGCTTTTTAGTTCCTCTTCACTTTCTGCCATAAGGGTGGTGTTATCTGCATATCTGAGGTTATTGATATTTCTCCCTGCAATCTTGATTCCAGCTTGTGCTTCATCCAGCCCAGTGTTTTTCATGATGTACTCTGCATATAAGTTAAATAAGCAGGGTGACAATATACAGCCTTGATGTACTCCTTTTCCTATTTGGAACCAGTCTGTTGTTCCATGTCCAGTTCTAACTGTTGCTTCCTGACCTGCATACAGATTTCTCAAGAGGCAGGTCAGGTGATCTTGTATTCCCATCTCTCTCAGAATTTTCCACAGTTTATTGTGATCCACACAGTCAAAGGCTTTGGTATAGTCAATAAAGAAGAAATAGATGTTTTTCTGGAACTCTCTTGCTTTTCGATGATCCAGTGGATGTTGACAATTTGATCTCTGGTTCCTCTGCCTTTTCCAAAACCAGCTTGAACATCTGGGCGTTCACGGTTCATGTACTGCTGAAGCCTGGCTTGGAGAATTTTGAGCATTACTTTACTAGCGTGTGAGGTGAGTGCAATTGTGCAGTAGTTTGAGCATTCTTTGGCATTGTCTTTCTTTGGGATTGGAATGAAAAGTGACCTTTTCCAGTCCTGTGGCCACTGCTGACTTTTCCAAATTTGCTGGCATATTGAGTGCAGCACTTTCACAGCATCATCTTACAAGATTTGAAATAGCTCAACTGGAATGCCATCACCTCCACCAGCTTTGTTCGTAGTGATGCTTCGTAAGGCCCACTTGACTTCACATTCCAGGATGTCCGGCTCTAGGTGAGTGATCACACCATCGTGATTATCTTGGTCATGAAGATCTTTTCGGTACAATTCTTCTTTGTATTCTTGCCACCTCTTCTTAATATCTTCTGCTTCTTTTAGGTCCATACCATTTAGCACCCCTTATAAACTAGACCTCAGAGCTAGCTCACTCTTTTTCTGCCGTGTGAAGGCACAGCAGTGAGAAGGCCACAGTCTGCCACCCAGAAGGCAGCCTCCAGAACCTAGCTGTACAGTCAACTCTGACTGCAGGCTTCCAGGCCTCCGAACTTCGAGAAGTAAACTCCTTTTGTTACAAGCCACACAGCCTACAGTACTATAAACTACAAGTTGGTATTTGCCGTGGGCATTTGCCATCCACTTCTACAAGGATTAAATCGTGTGCTGCTACAATTGCTGACCGTCAGCACCCCCTGAAAGAGTGCAGGGTGGAGAGCAGAAATGAGGCATTCTGTGCTCTGGGGAAAACTGGCAGAACAGGTCTTCAGATAGTTGGATATTTCCAAAAGCCAATTTTATGAGCCCAATTCTTGTATCTGCCATATCTATAAAAGCACTAAAATCCTTCATGGTGACTAATGCTGCTCCTTGTGACTAGCAGAAACCTTCCTTTAAAAATATGTGCTTGATTTCATGTACTCCCCCTTCAACAAAATCACATATATACTGACCTGCTTCCCTACCTCTTTGGAGCAGTTTCTCAGAGATATCTGAGTGTTATCTCCTGGGCCGTAGTCCTCATTTTACCCCAAATAAAACTTAACTCACAGCTCTCACACAGTGCGATGTTTTCAAGTTGACAGTACTTTGTTATCATCACAGCCTGAATTAAGTCGTTCCCCTTGGACACAGTTATTAACAACAGTCTTAAGAATGCATAGTTTCGATCCTGTAAGAGCTCTTTCCTTCTCCTTTATTCCTATCCCAGCGGTTCTCCATTTTTCCATTCCTGATGGCTGGGTGATGCTTTCACCCTTTTACTGTAAAATGACCCTCGCTTTTTCCTAACCCAAAATTTGTAATAAAGACAAAAGTACACATGTCACTAAAAATATGACAAAGAGCAATTGGTTCTTTAGATATTCATGTGAACACTGGCTTTATAGTTCAACTGAAACACATAAACCAAATAATCTTTAGGATGGCTAGATATCAAAATGATGGAAAAGTTTATCCACCCCAAAATAACAACCAACTGAAGAAAACAGAAAGCAAATATCCTACTACTCTAGGATAGTTGCTCTCTCATTGCCAGATTCTCCCAATATTTGGGACATATTTATATTAAAAAACAAAATGTATTCAATGCATATCTAAAGTTCAAAATTAACTTTGTGTCCAGCATTTTTTTTTGTTAAATTTGGCAGCCCTATATTATGAGAATGTACTCAGTAATAATAAATATTTTTAAATTTTACTTTGTCATCACTTACAAGAAAATACCAATGGGCTTTATTTTTTCCATTTTCTCTAGCAAATATGATGTGTATAGGATGCCTGTATTGCTCCCTCCTGGATTCCTTAAAATGCTCCACCCTCAAAGCCCAACAACTCCAAATGTGGAAAACCTTTCTATCAGGTCTTTTCCAATTTTATTTCAGATTCAAAATATCATTCCAGTGTTTTCTTTTGCTCTGCCCCAAAACTCTATGACTCTCAGAGTGAGACTGTCAGAAGAGGAAAATAGGCTTGTGCTAAATGCAAAAAAGAATTGCTAAAAACCCTGGTATCCCAGGCCTGCAGAAATGGGACATCTTCCTTGACCTGACCCACATACAGAGAGGCTCTAGGGATGGCAGGATAGAAGGGCAATGGCAGCGATTGATCGAATGGCCTTTAGCAGTTTGCTTATCTCTCTTTCATCTGTTTCTTCATTCATAAAAAAGTTAAGATAGAGTTAATGAAAGTTTCTTCATTCATTAAAAAAAAGAAAAAGACAGAAGGATACATATAAGACTTCCACAAGGCAACAAATGGAAGGTGACTGTCAGAGAATAAAATTTTAAATGATATCCAATTATTGTCCTGGCCACAACAAGTCAAGCAGTCATTGTCTGAGCAAGAAGGCAGAGCCCCACCAAGAGAAAAGACAGCTCTGCACCACAGCTTAGGTTTGTGTTTCAAAACAGACAGACTGGGGAATGCTGGTAAATGTCCAGCTGCAGTCAGTTCTTTAAGGAAAAAATAAAGACCTATTCATAGCCCCTAACGATTTTTGCAGTGAAAGTACTCCCCATAGTTCCTGGTTTCCGTCCACCAGTGTGACCTCGCTGAGGAGACAGTGAGGAAGAGATGCACGGACTAGGAGAGCGTCACACCCAAAGCCGGGATTCCCTGTTTAGCGTCAGGAGAAGGAAGACGCAGGACTTGAGGCGGTTTCTTGAGGCTGAGGAAAAGACGTTGAGTACAAACGTTCCTCAGGCTCGGGGCAGATGGCAGAGCGATTCAGAGGGGATCAGATGAGAGGCGGCCCAGCTGGTGTGCCCCTCGGTCTGGCTGTGGCGAGACTACGGGCCCCGAGGCAGGGAGAGAGACTCAAATACTCCTCTTTGAACTTCTGGGAGGCCTTCCTCAGATTAGAGAGCCTGCGAGTGTGTGGCACTGTCAGGCAGGGACGGGGCCGAGGGCAAGACTTCTGGCTCCTCAAGCGCTTCCTGCAGCACGAAGAAGCTCCAGAGCTTTAAGGCTCTGCTGAGAAACACCATGCTTACCCTGCCTGGATGCTGCTGCAGAACCCCAGAGAACCCCTTGTGGGGCTGGAAGGGCCTGGGTAGTTCTATCTATCTGTCTATCTATCTGTTAATATTCTGGCCACACTGTGTGACTTGTGGGATCTTAGTTCCCTGACCAAGCCTCAACCCCAGGTCCTCTGCTGTGAGAGCCCAGAGTCCTAACCAGTGGGCTGTCAGGAAATTCCCTGGCTAGTTCTCTTTAATTCTCTCTTTGAAATCATGGAAATTTGAAGCCTGAAAATTGCATTTTGCAGTCTGCGTGGCCTGCAGAGTTCCAGCTTCTGTGTCACCCTTGAGAAGGTTCTGGGAGATGTCTGACAGGTGGAAGAAAGGGTCCAGAAGCAGAGGCAGGATGCAGGCCTGCATCTTCTCAGGAGGGGCAGGTGGAAACAAGAAATCACTCCCTTCTGGTCTGCAGGCAGGTCTCGCCTGTGCCTGCATCCCAGTTCCAGCCCTCTGCCAGCACCTTGACCTCATTCTCCATGTATTCCCCAAATTCCCCCCAGACTTTACGTCGACGAAATGGAAAAGCCCTAGTGTGGGTGATTCCTGGTCACTGAGCTTCAGCACAGGTTTCTTCCAGAGTTTAACAGGCACTATGCCCATGTTTAGAATCACCTTCCATTCCTCTAAAACCATATTCAATCCTTCTTTACTTTATTTATTTGGTGTTTACTAATTAAGGCAATGGGCTTACCCTGTGAAACCAGTGGTCCCGAGTTTCAACAGTCTAATGGGGGAAGAGACAAAATGAACACATGTACACCCATGGCTGATTCATGTCAATGTATGGCAAAAACCACTATTGTAAAGTAATTAGCCTCCAATTAAAATAAATAAATTAATTTAAAAAATAAAATAGTCATTGCCATTGTTCAGTCAGTCATAGCCAACTCTTTGCAACCCCATGCACTGCAGCACACGAGGCCTCCTTGTCCTTCACTATCTCCTAGAGCTTGCTCAAACTCATGTCCATTGAATTGGTGATGCCATCCAACTATATCATCCTCTGTCACCCTCTTCTCCTTTTGCCTTCAATCTCCCAGCATCAGCATCTTTATTTGCCATGAGAATCCCATGAACGGTATAAAAAGGCAAAAAATAAAGAGTTAAGAGTTATGTTGTTGGGAGGGGATACACGTATGTATACCTATGGCTGATTCATGGTGAGGTTTGACAGAAAACAAAATTCTGCAAAGCAGGTATCCTTCAATTAAAAAAATACATTTAAAAAGTGAGTTATTATATTGTTCACATGGGTGTATTAAAAACAGAGTAAAGGCTCTCAACGTGTCTCAAGGGGTCATAAATGGCATCCACGGCAGTATGATTTCCAGGAAAAGGCAAGAGGCATTAGAGCAGTGAGACCAGTCAGCAGAATCCAGGGCAGAGGAAGGGGCTCCCCAGAAGAGGGCACATCTCAGAAAGGGGTCTGGGTCAGGAACATGGAGCTTTGAGTGAAGAGCAATGGACCCCACGTGAAGAGCCCTGGCGGGAGAGAAGAGACCAGAGGTGCCACTCAGTCTGCTCCCAGCCCACCAGCCATGACAACCGCCTGGGGAAGAGGAGCTGGGAGATGGAAGGTGGGCACCAAGCTGATTGGAGAGAAGTGGAGTGTGGTGAGGAGCTGAAAGCCTGTTGAAACTCGGGACCACTGACTTCCCAGAATAAGCCCACTGCCTTAACTAGGAAGGGTTTCCCAGGTGGTGCTAATGGTAAAGAACCCACCTGCCAATGCAGGAGGCATAAGAGACTTGGTTCCATCCGTGAGTCGGGAAGATCCCCAGGAGGAGGGCATGGCAACCCACTCCAGTATTCTTGCCTGGAGAATCCTATGGACAGAGGGGTCTGGCGAGCTACAGTCCATAGAGTCACACCACTGAAGCAATTTAGCAGAGCACATACTTGATTAATAAACATCACAGGTGGAGGGCGCAGAAAGTACCAGCAGGCAGCCTGCAGGTGGACACACAGGCAGAGCTGCTGAACAGTCAGGCCTCTGCCTGTTTCCTGCTGAAAGTAAGTTTCCCCTGGAGCATGCCAGCACCCAAAAGAGCTGCAGTTCAACTCCCAGCCCAGTGTGTGCTTTTTCTCCCCACACCAGTTCTCCAACCCCCCTGGATGTCCAACAACATTTCTGACACCATCCACCCAGAGACAGCATCAGCTCCCAAAGGCGAAGGCTCAGTCCCACAAGACTGGGCCCCCTTCAGCTGCAAAGGCCAACAGCAAGCCCCTGTGCTTCCAAGGGGCTGCCTACACACAGGATGCGACAATGACCTCCCTCCTCAGGTTCGTTTTACTTACTACATTGTTAGAAAAGAAACTCAGAACAGCAGGGTGGAAGAGAAGACCAGGTAGAGAAAGGTGTGACGGGACTGATCTCGGCCCACAGCGAATGAAGCAGGGCCTGGGTTCCCAGGCAGAGATGGAGGCCGGGTCACAGAGCTGAGCGCGCTGAATCCCAGCCGCTGGACCGGTGGTCAGGGACAAGGCCCTGGCCCTTGCACTTTGCCGAGAAGAATTCCCAGAAAGACAGAAAGCAGTGAAACAAGTAAAGTCTGCAGTAGAAGGAAAAGAGTACAGTGCCTGTGGACAGACACACGGGTGGACTCACACACAGAAAGAGCCACACCCTTGTGGCAGTTTAAACGGGGCACTTAAAAATGAGGTATTTCTCCCATTTCATTTAGTTTATGTTTCCCAATTTCCCCATCTGTTTTTCTATGATATTCTTTCTCAAGCCTTCATCAAGCATAGTAGAAAAATTTTTGTAATACACACATATGTAAATAGAATGTATAATATTATATATATTTTGGAAAGCCGGTGAATTTTTGCCTAGCTAAAAAATGTATGACATTTTGATTTCCCTTGTTTGACTTAGTATCAATAGAATGATGGATCTCTAATTTATATTCGCTCAAAATTTCAATACAGTTTCATGTACTTTGGCATCTATTTTACTGCTATGCCAAACACTTTGACTCTGTGGATCACAGCAAATTATGGAAAATTCTTAAAGAGATGGGAATACCAGACCACTTGACCTGCCTTCTGAAAAATCCATATGCAGGTCAAGAAGCAACAGTTAGAACTGGGCATGGAACAACAGACTGGTTCCAAATAGGAAAAGGAGTATGTCAAGGCTGTATACTGTCACCCTGCTTATTTAACTTATATGCAGAGTACATCATGAGAAATGCTGGGCTGGAAGAAACACAAGCTGGAATCAAGATTTCCAGGAGAAATATCAATAACCTCAGATATGCAGATGACACCACCCTTAAGGCAGAAAGTGAAGAGGAACTGAAGAACCTCTTGATAAAAGTGGAAGAGAAGTGAAAAAGCTGGCTTAGAACTCAACGTTCAGAAAACTAAGATCATGACATCTGGTCCCATCACTTCATGGCAAATAGATGGGGAAACAATGGAAACAGTGACAAAATTTATTTTCTTGGGTTCCCAAATCACTATGGATGGTGACTGCAGCCATGAAATTAAAAGACGCTTGCTCCTTGGAAGAAAAGCTATGACCAACCTAGACAGCACATTAAAAAGCAGAAACATTACTTTGCCAAGAAAGGTCCAACTAATCTGTGATTTTTCTAGTAGCCATGTATGCATGTGAGAGTTGGACCATAAAGAAAGCTGAGCACTGAAGAATTGATGCTTTTGAACTGTGGTTTTGGAGAAGACTCTTGAGAGTTCCTTGGACAGCAAGGAGATCCAACCAGTGCGTCCTAAAGGAAATCAGTCCTGAATATTCATTGGAAGGACTGATGCTGAAGCTGAAACTCCAATCCTTTGGCCACCTGAGGTGAAGAACTTCCTTCTTGGAAAAGACCCTGATGCTGGGAAGATTTGAAGGTAGGAGGAGAAGGGGTGACAGAGGATTAGATAGTTGGATGGCATCACCAACTCAATGGACATGAGTTTGAGCAAGCTCGAGGAGTTGGCGATGGACAGGGAAGCCTGAAGTGCTTCAGTCCATAGGGTCGCAAAGAGTCAGACGTGATTGAGTGACTGAACTGAACTGTACTGTAGCCTGCCAGGCTCCTCTGCCCATGGAATTCTCCAGGTCAGAATACTGGAGTGGGTAGCCATTCCCTTCTCCAGAGATCTTCCCAACCCAGGGATCAAACCTAGGTCTCCTGCATTGCAGGTTTATTCTTTACAGTCTGAGCCACCAGGCACTTACAGTGATCAAACTGAGAGAGCGAGGAGGTCTGTTCATGGAGAGGCTGCTGGGACCTGACCCATAGGGAGGCCTGGGTAGGAGCTCAGAGGCCCCCACGATCTTTCCCATCCCCTGAGCCCGAAGCCAAGGATGCCCTGGGGACCGTTCCAAGGCCGACCACAAAAGTAAATAAGTGGGTGTGGCCCAATTCCTAGAAATTTCCACCTCTTCCCCCAAATAGCTAAAATACTCTTCGAATTCATTAGTCTACGAAATTACTACCCCTATAAAAACTGACTTCCCTGATGGCTCAGTGTAAAGACTCTGCCTGTAATGCAGGAGATACAAGAAATATAGGCTTGATCCCTGGGTTGGGAAGATCCCCAGAAGGAGGAAATGTAAACTCACTCCAGTATTCTTGCCTGGAAAATTCCATGCCCAGGGAAGCCTAGCAGGCAGGCTACAGTCCGTATGGTTGCAAGGAGTCAGACATGACTAAGCAGCTAACGTCAGAGCCTATAGAGACTGACAACCCTGTATCCTGGTGCTCCTCTCTCCTCTGAGACGGTCCACACTGTGTGTGTGGGGGGGTACATTTCCACCTGAATAAACCTTTCACTTCACTATTGCTTCGTGAATTCTTTCCTATAAAGTCAAGAACTCACACTTGGCAGCTGTCCCAGGAACTCAGACAAGACATGGGATGTGGCGGTCCTCTCTCACCACACTCTATTTCTTGCAACAACAAGAGCACACTAGAAAGATGAGGCGCAGGGGCCTCCGCTTTACAGCCAGACTGATGGAAAGCTCCAGCCAACACCCTGAAAAGTGCAAGGTGATCTTGGGAATTAGGCTTAAATCTTTAGCATGCAACTAAATACAGCTCAGGGGTAAGAACTCACCTGCCAATAGAGAAGACGTGGGCAGGAGACTCGGGTTTGATCCCTGGGTCAGGAATATCCCCTGGAAGAGGAAATGGCAAAAGGGGTTGCAAGAGTCAGACACGACTTATCAACTAAACAACAGAATACTGGAAATAAAAGCAAAAATAAACAAATGGGATCTAATTAAAATTAAAAGCTTCTGTACAACAAAGGAAACTATAAGCAAGGTGAAAAGACAGCCTTCTGAATGGGAGAAGATAATAGCAAATGAAGCAACTGACAAACAACTCATCTCAAAAATATACAAGCAACTCCTGCAGCTCAATTCCAGAAAAATAAATGACCCAGTCAAAAAATGGGCCAAAGAACTAAATAGACATTTCTCCAAAGAAGACATACAGATGGCTAACAAACACATGAAAAGATACTCAACATCACTCATTATCAGAAAAATGCAAATCAAAACCACAATGAGGTACCATTTCACACCAGTCAGAATGGCTGTGATCCAAAAGTCTACAAGTAATAAATGCTGGAGAGGGTGTGGAGAAAAGGGAACCCTCTTACACTGTTGGTGGGAATGCAAACTAGTACAGCCACTATGGAGAACAGTGTGGAGATTCCTTAAAAAGCTATAAATAGAACTGCCTTATGACCCAGCAATCCCACTTCTGGGCATACACACTGAGGAAACCAGAACTGAAAGAGACACGTGTACCCCAATGTCCATCGCAGCACTGTTTATAATAGCCAGGGCATGGAAGCAACCTAGATGCCCATCAGCAGATGAATGGATAAGAAAGCTGTGGTACATATACACAATGGAGTATTACTCAGCCATTAAAAAGAATACATTTGAATCAGTTCTAATGAGGTGGATGAAACTGGAGCCTACTGTACAGAGTGAAGTAAGCCAGAAAGAAAAACACCAATACAGTATACTAACGCATATATGTGGAATTTAGAAAGATGGTTAACGATAACCCTGTATGGGAGACAGCAAAAGAGACACAGATGTATAGAACAGTCTTTTGAACTCTGTGGGAGAGGGAGAGGGTGGGATGATTTGGGAGAATGGCATTGAAACATGTATATCATATAAGAAACGAATTGCCAGTCCAGGTTCGATGCAGATACAGGATGCTTGGGGCTGGTGCACTGGGATGACCCAGAGGGATGGTATGGGGAGGAAGGTGGGAGGGAGGTTCAGGATGGGGAACACATGTACACCCGTGGTGGATTCATGTTGATGTATGGCAAAACCAATACAATATTGTAAAGTAAAAATAAATAAATAAATAAATAAATAATAAATGGTTAAAAATAAATAAATAAATAAAATTCAAAAGCAGACATTTCAAGTTTCAGGAGAATTCTGCTTTAAGATATTAATCCTGTAAGAGTTATTTCTATTGTGGCTTGAGAGTAACAACTTCGAAAGTGAGTAAAAACCACCCCTGGCTGAGCAGTGACTAAAAAAAGAAAAAAAAAAAAAGTCTATCACTTCTAGAGCACATGGAAAAGAGGGAAAAAAAAAAAAAAAGAACCTGAGGAAACTGCCATTGAATTTCATGCTGGACAGAATTACTTCTGCATCCACCCTGGTCTTTTAGGTATCATGGCTAGTTGAGCTGCAGAACAGGGACCACCAGCTCTCTCTGGTGTAACGGCACACTGAATGAATTAACTCAGAGTCGGGGACAAAGGAAATCTAAAAGCTATCAGCCTGATTACTCAACAAAATTCCAAAGGAGTAGTTTTTCTTCATCTGTTTCTGGTAATATACAGAGCAAGTTAAGGCCATCTGCTCATGTTTCTCTAATATAATTGACTTTTACAGAGAGTGCAAAAGGCAGTTATCTCCTCAAAAAGTAATCTCAAATCTGAAGCTAATTCATTAGTTACCCAGATGTTAGAAAAGGAATGGTGTTATTCTTGCGTAAGCTGTAGGCCGTACTGAAAGCAATGACCAGTGTAATTTTAAAATGTTGTGAAGATAATTAGTACAACTTTAAATGAAGATGGTAATTTTATGGAATTATTTTAGGCAGTTGAGAAATCATTATTTTTCTAGAATCACGTAAAGCTTTCTCCTAATTTTCTATGCAAATATTTGAATACAAATTTCTAAAGAAAATAAATGTTTAACATCCCTACTTAAAAAGAATCCAACAGATATTTCTTAAATCTTAATATTTTGACCAAAAAATACATTCAAGTCCCAAAGAATGGAAAATAGCATGCCTTGGTTTGAGGAATGCTAGCATTCTTTCCATGCCAGCCTCACTTGGGCCAAGGAAGTGAAATTACTTCAGTGAAGCCCATCTTTTTTCAAAGGCTTAATACATCCCCATTACCTCCTGGAATTGTTGAAAACTACAATGATTCACTTGGGTACAATTACAAGCATTACTTTTCCGAGAGTGTTATACAAATACTGCTTGGAAGAAAGTTAAAAGGGTAACTCAGTAATTGAGAAACCTTTCAAAGATTTTATTTTCACCATTTCTGATTACTTGGTTATTGAATTATAAGTCAAAAAAAAAAGTACATGCTTCTTTCTTTAAAAGTTTTATTGAAATGTAGTTGATTTACAATGTTGTGTTAGTTTCAGGTATACAAAGTGACATTGTTTTATATACTTATAGATAAATATATATAATAGTTTTATATATATACATACACACACATGTCTGCTCTCAGTCACTCATGTGTGTCTGACTCTTTGCGACCCCATAGACTGTAGCCTGCCAGACTCCTCTGACCTGGTTTTCCAGGCAAGAATACTGGAGTGGGTTGCCATTTCCTCTTGGGGGACCCAGGGATCTTCCCAATCCAGGGATTGAACCCATGTCTCTGGCATCTCCTGCATTAGCAAGTGGATTCTTTATCACTGAGCCACCTGGGAAGACCATATATATGGAGAGAGAGAGTCTTTTCCATTATAGGTTATCACAAGATGACCCTGTGATTATACAGTAGGTCTTTGCTGAAAAACTACTGTCTTGCTATAGCAAGTCAAACAAAAACACTTACATGTAAGTGCACACATACCCAGAGAGACAACCATATAGTTACTGTAAAATATTAGCTATATTCCCTGTGTTCTACAGTGTATCCTTATAGCTTATTTTATACCTAGTGTTTGTACCTGTTAGTCCCCTGGTCCGCATACAACCAATATCTGTAAGAGAAAGGTAAGTGAGACCCACATGATTACTTTGCTGGCCGGGTCTGATCCCGTCTGAGAAGGAATGAGATGTTTTGTCAGCAGTAGGGTTTTAGGAAGGCAGTTGGTGGGTCCCCTTTTCCCCTAGAGCAAGGCTGTCTCCTGAACCGCCTGTGTCACTGTGCGCCAGTGATGATCATCCTGACCCATGAAAAGCGACTCTTATAAGCAAACCAGGACCACACAAGTCAGGCTGAGGGTCCAGAAGTCAATTATTGGCTGGGAAAAGCCAGATTTTGAGAAATAAAAGAAACTGGTTCTGGATTTTTCTACTTTTCAATGTTGCCAGACCCTACCTTTGGAGGAAAAATCTCGCAGATACTTCAGCTTACTCTCTGGAGTTCTTTAAACAGATCTCCACCCTTTTCTCTTTTATTCTAATGTGTCTTGTGGCAGGGCAACATTCCAGTGGTGCCCGTTTAAACATAAAAACAAAGCCACAAAAATGCACCGCCTCCATGTGAACTCCAGAACGTAAAAGTGCTTCTCAGTTTACCTTCAGACCTTTGCTGTCTGGTCTCACATGTACCTGTGGGGTTCCGGGCTGTGTCAGGTACTGGAGCTCTCTCCTCCGGGGCTGGGCATCTCCCATTGCCCTCCCTCCCTCTAGTCATGGATTTTGGTTGATTACAATGGGAGCTCAGCATCCTACTGGATTCTCTAGAAATAAATCCAAGGAACATTCTAGAGCAGTAGTTCTCAAATTAGGGTACATCCAATTTCCCTGGAGGGCTTTTTAAAAATTTTGTTTATTGACTGTATAGTTGCTATACAATCCTACATAAATTTTTGGTGTACAAAATTATGATTCACAATTTTAAAAGGTTATACTCCACCTTTAGGGATTCCTAGGTGATAAAGAATCCACCTGCCAATGCGGGAGACAAAGGTTCGATTTCTGGGTCAGGAAGATTCCCTGAAGGAGGAAATGACAACCCACTCCAGTATTCTTGCCTGGAAAATCCCATGGGTAGAACATCCTAGTGGGCCGCAGCCCATGGGGTCACAAAAGAGTTGAATATGACTGAGTAAGTGAGAACGTACGCACACTCCATTTATACTTATTATAAAATACTGGCTATGTGCCACATGTTGTACAATATATCCTTATAGCTTATTTTATACCTAATAGTTGGTACCTCTTAAACCCCTACACCTATTTTGCCGGCCACTCCTCCCCACTCTCCCCACTGTTACCACTAGCTTGTCCTCTATGTCTGTGTCTGCTTCTTTTTGCTGGATTCACTAGTTTGTTAAATTTTTTACATTCCTCGTAGTAGTGATACCGTAGTAGTTGGAGGGCTTGTTTACATACAGATGCCCACGTACCACTCTCAGAGATTCTGGTTGGTGGAGGGTGGGGTGGCGGGAAGAATGAGAAGTTGCACTTCCGCAGATGTTGCCTTCGCTGCTGTCCAGAGACACACATTTTTAAGCAGCACTTGTCTAGAACTGTTCACAGACACAAAAGCAGGCAGTTAGAGAACTCATTGGTTCCTGCATCCATTTCTCCAGCATTAGTCACTACAGCCACACCCCCAGGCCCTCTGCCGGATTCCAGGATGCACAAGAGAATAGACAGGCACCTAAGTCTAATAATACATAGTGGGTCATATAAACAGTGCGTAGGAAAGAATGGGGTGGACAAGGCTCAGGGCTACCTGGTGTGGGGGTGGGGCAGGGGGCTGTTTTGAAAAGGTTGAGAAGATGACCTTTGGACTGGCTCTAGAAAGGGGATGCAGAATCACCAGCAGAGCAGCACCAGGGATAGAGGCTTACGGCAGCGGCAGCAGCAGAGAGTACTGTATGCAGATCTATAAGGACCTATAGCCTGAGAAAGAGGGAGGGAAGGATGTAGAAGAGACAGGAGACTTGAACCCGAAAAGCAACAATGAGCTAGAGGATAGGAAGGCTATGAGATACGATCACAGGAATTATGGCTGCCTTGGACAAGGAGAGTGAAGGAAGGGAGAAAATCAGTGCTGAAAACCCAAGAATAGCTGGGGGAATGGAAGGGGTTCATTTCTGGACAAGTCAAATTCGAGGTATCGAGAGCACAGAGGTAGCGCTCTGTTGGGGTATCTGAACACATAAGACCTGGAGTCTGGGAGGCAGATGTGGCTGGCAGTCCTCAAATTTGGCCTATCAGCAGTTGAATTCTTAGAAGCCAATGAGATTGCCCATTTGTCCTTCAGTGTCTACTGAGGACCTGGTGCCTCAGGTGCATTTAAGGAGTATGTGAGTCTTGTGTGCTAACAAGTTGTCACAAATCGGGAGTCTTACACAACACACGTTTATTATCTCCTAGTTCTCTTAGTCAGAAGTCTGGGTTGGTTGGGCTGGTTTCTCTGCTCCAAATTTCACAAGGCAGAAATCAGGGTGTCAGCAGGGTTGTGCTCCTTCTGGAGCCTCTGGAGATGAATCTGCTTCCAGGCTCATTCACGTTATTGGCAGAATCGGCTTCCTTGTGGCTACAGGACTGAAGTCCCCAGTTTCCTAGTTTCCTTGCTGGCCAGCAGACAAGCTTTGGCCCCCAACCAGAGGCAGCTTGCATTCTCTCCCCTGCTTTCTATCTGGCGCCCTCCAGCAGCTGTAGGGGGAGTCCTCCACACTCTCGTGCATCAGCTCTCTCTGCCCTCACCCTCTTCTGAGGTGTCTCTCTGAGAAATGACTCTGCTTTTAAAGGAGTCATGGGAGTAGGCTGGGCCATAACTTTAATTAAGTCTGCAAAGTTTCTTTTGCTATATAAGGTAATGTTCACACAAGATCCACGGAGCAAGGTGCAGGCATCTTTGAAACTCATTCTGCCCATCACAAGTAACTGGAAAATTGGTATTTAGCAAAAGAGACACAATCCTTGCCTTTATGGAGTTTACAGAGTAAGGGGACATTTAGGTCTGAATCAAATGATTCCCCTACAGAATTATATAACTATAAAATATGCTGAAATTTGGTGTTCTGAAGGAATACCAAAGTGGAATAGGCGTGGTGAGAAAAATGCAGAATGACCTGGTCTGAGGAGAGAGGGAATGTTTTGCCACAGGCTTGAAACTGAGTCGAGAGCTGAATGATGGATAGGAGCTACCCAGATGAGGAGGGTTAAGGAACAGCATTTCAGAAGGAAGGAACAGTATATACAGATGCCTTGAGGAGAATGTGATATTAAGCCCTGAAAGAAGGCAGGAGGGTCTGGAGCAGAGGGGATGAGGGATGTGGGGTAGGAGAGGGAAGCTGGACATGGAGGAAAATAAGGGGGAAGTTTTTGTTTTCCTCTTAAAGGCAACAGGAAAACACTGAAAGATTTTCCCTCAAGGAAATGCCACTTTCAGATTTTATTTTTTATCTGATTATTCCAGCTGCAGTATGAAGAAGGTAAAGTAGGTGCCAAGAGAGCTAAAGCCTTAGGGACACAGTTCTGTGGTCTCAGAATGAGATGGCAGGAGCTGTAGACTGTGGCAAGACAATAAAAAGAGAAAAGTGAATGGGTTTGAAAGGTGTTTAGGAAGTCTATTTAGTCAGAATTCCTTGGTTATATGTAACTTGAACTCTCACATGAGTAAAGAAAGAGAGGTAGGGAGAACACTATTAGCCTACATTCCCCAAATTCGGGAAAACCAGGGATGACGCTGACTTAAGCAGGGACACAAAGGCCCATGGCCTCTGTGCCATCACTCATTACAGTGGGCGCCTCGCTTGACAATGTAACAGACTAACCGAAAGTGAGGACTGAGGCGAGGGTAAGGGAACATCCTACAATATGTCCAAGCTTCCAATTTTTATAATGAGAGGAGAAAGAACCTTCTCTTACTTATTTATTTTATTCAAGTATAATTGCTTTACAAGGCTGGGTCAGCTTCTGCTGCACAACACTGAATAAGCTGTATGTATACATACACCCCCTCCTTCCAGAGCCTCCCTGCCAATCCCATCCCACCCCTCTAGGTCATCACAGAGCACCAAGCTGAGCTCCCTGCACTATACAGTAGCTTCCCACTAGTGGCCTATTTTCACACACAGTAGTGTATAGATGTCCCCTCTCTCAGTTCATCCCATCCGCACTACCCTCCTAAATTTAACTGCATTTTTAAAAATTCCCTATTTAAACTTCAATCAGTTGGCTATCCCTGAAAAAAACACTATGGTTAGGGGTAAGGTGCAATTGGGAGGCACTGCTATTTTCTAGGCATATTTCCCAACAAAGAAGGCATACTGTTCTGATAAACCAGAACAAGTGCTCGGTACAAAAAAGTAAAGTCGGTGTATGTAGGACATGGTATGTGACAAAGAAAGGGCTGTCCAACAATAATTTCCATGTTAATGGCTGGACCATCTAGATTAGTGATGGCCAGACTATGGCAGGAAATCCTGAGTCCTGGGCTATTGCCTGTTTTCATAAAGTTTTATTGGCACACAGCCATGCCCATCTGTTTATGCATTGTGTATGCTGCTTTCATACTTGAATGGCAGAGTTGAGTAGTCATGACACAGACTGTGTGGTCCACATAACTTAAAACGCTTATTATCTGGTCCTTTAGAGCAAGTTTGCCAACTCCCGATCTAGACAGATAGATGCATCTTTCAAGAGAAGCATCGCATTTAGAAGGAAGAACACACATTTGGTTTTGGACATGATGAATTTAGGCACTTTTCAGATAGCTAAATTGGAACAGCACATACGTGTCTGGGGATTTGTAGTTTCTGTTCCTCACATTTTTAAATGGCTCGATGAAGAATTTATTAATTTCCTATATTCATTGGAATAGACATTGTTTTGTAGCCATAGTAACTAGTTACCATTACAGCCAGTTTTAAATTGGCTTAATCAATCAATGATAACATGCTCAGAGAACAGGTTTTTGAAAGTGGGCCAATGAGCACCAGGGCCCCTCTTTTGAAAGACAATCATTTGGCAAGAGCTTCAGTCCAGGGAGCATACTAAGAAGTCAACAGATTCACAGAGTATAACCCAAGCAACCATGCTTCTCCAGCTGACGTCGGCCTATTCTCTGAACTGAATATCTGCTAAAAATCCAAGGTAAAATTAGCAGCTTGCTTTGTTTGAAGAGACTGTCTAAAAAAATTATAACTCTCCCTTATGAGTGATAAATTCAGCTTTCTGTTTCCATTAACAAATAGCGAGTTGTTCTTTCAACTGGAGCTCCTCTGGTGGCTCAGATGGTAAAGAATCTGCCTGCAGTGTGAGAGACCTGGGTTCGATTCCTGGGTTGGGAAGATCCCCTGGAGAAGGGAATGGCTACCCACTTCAGTGTTCTTGCCTGGAAAATTCCATAGTCAGAGGAGCCTCACAGGCTACAGTCCATGGGGTCTCAGAGTCAGACACAACTATGAGACTAACACTTTCACTTTCTTCCTTCAACTGAGCCTCAGATTTAAAAAAGAAAGAAAGAAAGTAAATGTCTAAATTGCATAGGTAGTTGTGACCACAGGAGAGGCAGC
The DNA here is from genome assembly GCF_001704415.2 of Capra hircus. NCBI lineage: Eukaryota > Metazoa > Chordata > Mammalia > Artiodactyla > Bovidae > Capra > Capra hircus. The sequence goes on from NC_030820.1 coordinate 4,783,147, forward strand.
AACTGGTTTAGGGAAGGTACACTAGGTGAGAAGACAACAGTGGTGAGGATGAAGCTATATGAATGCCAGCATTTGATGACTACATAGAGGAGAAGACTGCAAAGGAGAAAATGAAAGATGAACCATGGGGATGGGAGGACGCCCAAGACAATGTGTTCCCACAGAGGCTGTGACCAGAAACTCTCTAAAGAATTAAGAACCAGTCAAGAGAGGCAAATGCCACTGAGAACTTAGCTAAGATATGAACTGAGATTTGTCTACTGGGGTTAGTAACAGGGAGATCATTGTGACTTTGGTGAAATCTCCTTGTTTCTATCAAGAAGACTGAAATTAAGGTTGTGAGATGTGAGTAAAGATGAGGAGATGAGAACAAAATGTATATATAATTCTTTGGTAGATAGAGGAAAAATGGTCTGGTATCATTTTGCTTTTAAAATAGGAAAGGGTCCATCATGTTAACATACTCATGTCAAAAATTCAGTGAAGACATTGAAGACATAAGGAAAGACATAATCAATAATATGGTAAGTACTGAAATAGTGGGGAAGTGACCAGAGTGGCAGTGATGGAATTAGGTTTAGATAAGAACACGGGAACCTATAACCAAACAAAACAGCACATAAAATGATGGAAGCAAGAGTGGGTAGAGAGGGGCTTCCCAGATGGCTCAGAGGGAACAAACTGCCTGCAATGCAGGAGACACAGGTAAAATCACTGGGTTAGGAAGATCTCCTGAAGGAGGAAATGGCAGCCCACTGTAGGTTTCTTGCATAGAGAATCCCATGGACAGAGGAGCCTGGGTACAGTCCAGGGAATTGCAAAAGAGTCAGATACAACTTACCAACTAAAGAGTGGGTAGAGATCTAGCCTGGGTTACAGGATGCATAGCATAAATTTGCAGGAGAAGCTATTTGATTACTTCTTTTGTTCCTTTGGAGGTGGAAAGCAAAGTTACCTTCTGAATGTGAAAAATAAAATGGAAAAAGTTGGTGGATCTTAAGGAAAGTTAGGATACTTATAGGAAGAAGATAAAATCAAGAATAGAACATTGATAAAAACCATATTTATCAATGGTGGATAAGTGAAATTGGACTAAGAATGACTGAATAAAAAGAAAGAAGGGAAATCAAGACAGTGGTTTAATAGAAATCAAGAGAAAGGGAAGTTTTATGAAAAGAACAGACACTAGTTGTAAATGACAAGTAAGATTAAAAACTGAAAAATGGCCAATTAGACTTAGAAACTAGGATGCCATTAGCTTTTTCATGGAAAATGGGCCCAGAAATCTGATTATAGTAGTGTAAGAGTTGAATGGGGAGATTTGTATTCAAACATGGTGGACTGAACATCACATGTTTATTTCTGCTTTTTTAATAACCTTATCTCTACATTATATTTTATATAATGAGAGTAAATAAGTTAAAATTTATGTACTCTAAGAGTAAAGAGATGATAGTTCTCAACAAATTTTTAGAATATGAAAAGTTAGTAGAGATGAGAAAAGTAAATAGGAACTCTCTATAAATATCAAAGAGAAAAAATTCACTTCAGTGCTGTGGGTTGAATGTTGGTGGCCTCATAATATTCATATATTTAAACTCTAATGCCTGGTGTGATGATATTAAGAGGTGGAAGCCTTTGGAAGGTGATTAGCTCAAGAGCACAAAGCCTTCCTAAATGGGAGTCATGCTTTTATAAAAGAGACCCCAAAAAGCTTCCAAGCCCTTCTGCCATGTGAGGCCATGAGATGAGAATTCTGTGATCTGGAAGGGGACCTTCGCCCAATGATGATAGCACCATAATCTTCAACTTCCAACTTCTGTAACTGTGAGAAATTTCTATTGTTATAGGCCACCAAGTCTATGGTATATTGTTATAGCAACTCAAATGGTCTAAGACAAATAACCATGAAAAGGATAAGAAAATGGCATCAACCGTCATGACATGGGCAAAGAGCCCTATATGTCAAACAGCTAGATCATAATATTAACTGATGAGATCTCTGTGCCCTCGGCTACTTATGGGCTCTAGAATGCTAGGGCTTAGACATACACAGTCTGTCTGCCCTCTGATGGAGAAGGATAAGAGGCTTTTGGAAGCTTCCTGATGGGAGAGACTGACTGAGGGGGAAACTAGGTCTTGTTCTTATGGGCAGGGCCATGCTCAGTAAATCTTTAATCCAATTTTCTGTTGAAGAGTAAGGCTGTGTTCCCTTATTGCCAAATTCACACTTAAATTGAAGAAAGTAAGGGAAAACTGCTAGATCATTCAGGTATGACCTAAATCAAATCCCTTATAACCATACAGTGGAAGTGAGAAATAGACTCAAGGGATTAGATCTGAGAGACAAAGTGCCTGAAGAACTATGCATGGAGGTTCACGACATTGTACAGGAGGCAGTGACCAAGACCATCCCCAAGAAAAAGAAATGCAAAAAGGCTAAATGGTTGTCTAAGGACGCCTTACAAATAGCTATGAAAAGAAGAGAAGCGAAAGGCAAAGGAGAAACAGAAAGATATACCCATTTGAATGCAGAGTTTCAAAGAATAGCAAGGAGAGAAAAGAAAGCCTTCCTCAGTAATCAGTGCAGAAGCAGAGGAAAACAATAGAATGGGGAAGATTAGAGTTCTCTTCAAGAAAATTAGAGATACCATGAGAACATTTCATGAAAAGATGGCACAATAAAAGACAGAAATGGTATGGACCTAACAGAAGCAGAATACATTAAGAAGAGGTGGCAAGAATACACAGAAGAACTATACAAAAAAGATCTTCATGACCCAGATAATCATGATGGTGTGATCACTCACTTAGAGTGAGAAATCCTGGAATGCAAAGTCAAGCGGGCCTTAGGAAGCATCACTGTGAACAAAAGGTGTTGGAATTCCAGTTGAGCTATTTCAAATCTTAAAAGATGATGTTGTGAAAGGGATGCACTCAATATGCCAGCAAATTTGGAAAACTCTGCAGTGGACACAGGACTGGAAAGGGTCAATTTTCATTCCAATCCCAAAGAAAGGCAATGCCAAAGAATGTTCAAACTGCCACACAATTGCACTCATCTCACATGCTAGTAAAGTAATGCTTAAAATTCTCCAAGTCAGGCTTCAATAGTATGTGAACCATGAACTTCCAGATGTTCAAGCTGGTTTTAGAAAAGGCAGAGGAACCAGAGATAAAACTGCCAACAACTGCTGGATCATTGAAAAAGCAAGAGAGTTCCAGAAAAACATCTATTTTTTCTTTACTGACTATGCCAAAGCCTTTGACTGTGTGGATCACAACAAACTGTGGAAAATTCTGAAAGAGATGGAAATGCCAGACCACCTGACCTGCCTCTTGAGAAATCTGTATGCAGGTCAGGAAGCAACAGTTAGAACTGGCCATGGAACAACAGACTGTTCCCAAATCAGGAAAGGAGTATGTCAAGGCTGTATATTGTCACCCTGCTTATTTGACTTATATGTAGAGTACATCATGAGAAACGCTGGGCTGGATAAAGCACAAACTGGAATCAAGTTTGCCGGGAGAAATATCAATAACCTCAGGTATGCAGATGATACCACCCTTATGGCAGAAAGTGAAGAAGAACTAAAGAGCCTCTTGATGAAAGTGGAGAGTGAAAAAGTTGGCTTAAAGCTCAACATTCAGAAAACTAAGATCATGGCATCTGGTCCCATCACTTCATGGCAAATAGATGGGGAAACATTGGAAATAGTGACAGACTTTATTTTGAGGGGCTCCAAAACCACTGCAGATGGTGACTGCAGCCATGAAATTAAAAGACTTTTGTTCCTTGGAAGAAAAGTTATGACTAAGCTCGACAGCATATTAAAAGCAGTCATTACTTTGCCAACAAAGGTCCATCTAGTCAAAGCTACGGTTTTTCCAGTCATGTATGGATGTCAGAGCTGGACTGTGAAGAAAGCTGAGCACCGAAGAATTAGTGCTTTTGAACTGTGGTGCTGGAGAAGACTTTCGAGAGTTCCTTGGACCGCAAAGAGATCCAACCAGTCCATCCTAAAGGAAATCAGACCTGAATATTCATTGGAAGGACTGATGCTAAAGGTGAAATTCCAACACTTTGGCCCCCTGATGTGAAGAACTGACTAAGTTGAAAAGACCCTGATGTTGGGCAAGGTTGAAGGCAGGAGGAGAAGGGGATGACAGAGGATGAGATGGTTGGATGGCATCTCCGACTTGATGGACCTAGGTTTGGGTGGACTCCAGGAGTTGGTGATGGACAGGGAGGCCTGGTGTGCTGTGGTTCAGGAGGTCACAAAGAGTCAGATACAACTGAGCGACTGAACTGAACTGCAACATACACACATCTTACAGTTTAAAGGATTCTGTTCCATAAAATGTCAGATACACTACATTTGATCTTCCTCATCACCCCAAATGAGCAGGCCTCAGCCCAATTACTGACCAGCTGACACAAGTCTCTCCACTCCACAAAGCTTCCAAGGAGCTGAGGGTGACTCATTCTTAAATGCAAATGAATAAGACGAGACCACCAGTCATATGACAAAAGCTCCTAACACAACAGAGAGAGACCAACACTAATGAGGAAAGATCAAGCAGAGTGTAAAAGGAACAATTCTCCCCAATTTCATGGAAACATTAGATTTCATAGTTTCAGAAAGATTATACATTGGGGCTGGTGCACGGGGATGACCCAGAGAGATGTTATGGGGAGGGAGGTGGGAGGTGGGTTCATGTTTGGGAATGCATGTACACCCGTGGTGGATTCATGTTAATGTATGGCAAAACCAATACAGTACTGCAAAGTAAAATAAAGTAAAAATAAAAATTAAAAAATAAAATTAAAAAAAAGATCTTATGGAAAAATTTGAACAAACATTTTGGCCAATCCGATAGTTAGCTATAGATATAGATTGTGTCCAAGAAATAACAACAGGGACATGAAGGAAAGCTTAAAAGGAGCACAGTTTTGGAGATTAATATCTGAAGAAACAGGTGAAACTGTTGGAAAGTGGGAAATCAAGGATAGAAGCAGCTTGAACAGCATTCAGAAGAATGGTATTTTCATTATTCTCCATGGATACTGTTCAATTTCTAAGTTTTGTGCATACATCTAATAAGAAGAGTAAACACTAAACATAAGCAAATTCTACACAGGGCATGTGGACAAAGAATATAAGTAATCTTTTTAAGACTCTTTGCTCTAAAGAATAGAAACTAGGACAACAGTAGTAAGAAAGGTACAGTGTCATAGATGGTTTTTTATTTTATTATTTTAAATAGGAAATCCTTGAATATATCTGTAGGTCAGGAAGAAGAGTGAGAAGGAGGCAGAGGATCAAACACAGCTAACAGAGCAAGCTAAGGGACACGACGCAGAGAGGCAGCACGGCAAACCATGCAGGGTCCATACTGAGCTTGAGCAAGTTCTTCTCCCCTCTGAGCTGCAAGAGTGGAGCACTGATGAAGATGTGCCGGATGGTTTTCATTCTCCCAGTAAAGGAGAAATAATGTTAGCATCCTTGATGTCAGGAAGGGCAAGTAAGTAGGGGAGGATGAGAAGAGTCGTAGTGATTTGGAATATCCTTGTGATTAACTGAGGAAGCAAGCAATCCTGAATTGTATAAAAGAACTTTCAAATCACATGAAGACTTGGGACTTCCTTGGTGGTTCAATGGTTAAGAATTCACCTTCCAATTCAGGGAACGCAGGTTGGATCCGTGATCAGGGAATCCCACATGCCACATGGCAACCAAGACTGTGTATACAACTAGAGAAGCCTACAGGTCACAGTGAAGACCTGGCACAGCCAAAAAAAGCTTTTTTTACTTCTAACTACCTTTTAAAAAATTGAGGGCTCATTAGAGATTGGAGACCATACGTTGTAATTACAGAGGCTCACAGATGAATGATTAGGGGTGGAGGTGGCATTTATCAACTAATGTCTAGGAAAGATAAATGGATGGCAGGATTGACACTCATTTGCAAGGTCATAAGAATGTTGAGGAGACCAAACAATATAATGAAACCTAAGTATTTTTTTTGTAGAGAGGATGGGCTACAGAAGGAAGCAAGTAGTGGACTGAGTGAAATAAAAGGCATTGATAATCAGGAGTCTTAGACAACTTGCATACAGTGAACAGGGGAAGGAGAGGAATATAGGGATGATTGTGGTCAGGAGTTGGAATATTGGGGTTTAAAATTCTCCAACCTGTGCCGATGCCTTGAGTATGATCCTGTAGATGGTGGCTCAAGGGGCGGGACAGACATTGCTGGAATATAAGAAGATGAGAATCTCCACACATGAACGACAAAGACAACCAGGACAGATGACCACAGAGGGGAAGAAAGGCAGTATACTAGGCACCAAAGGAAAGACAGGGTTATTTAAATACATGGGCACACCACAGACAAAGGAGCCTGCCTAAAGGCTGAAATATATGGAGCTGCTACTACTGCTGCTAAGTCGCTTCAGGCGTGTCTGACTCTGTGTGACCCCATAGATGGCAGCCCACCAGGCCCCGCGGTCTCTGGGATTCTCCAGGCAAGAACACTGGAGTGGGTTGCCATTTCCTTCTCCAATGCATGAAAGTGAAAAGTGAAAGTGAAAGTGAAGTCGTGTCCAAATCTGTGTGACCCCATGGACTGCAGCCTACCAGGCTCCTCCATCCGTGGGATTTTCCAGGCAAGAGTACTGGAGGGGGTTGCCACATGGGAGCTAAAGGTAAGCAAAGACATCAATGCCTTTCTAAACATCTCTAAATCTTCCCATCTCTTTATTCTGACCAATGTGGTTACTTGGCTGGACCAGCCAAAGAATGCAGTGTCACTAAGAACGCAAGTTGCATGAGATTAAGAATTGCTGCAAAAGGAAAATCTCGTGAGGAAAACGCTGGAGGTGGTGCAACAGAAGGGAATCCCAGTCCATCATAGAAACGTATCTGCCCTAGTGCTTAGGGCCATGACAAAATCAGGATGGGCCCCACAGAAGGCCATCAGGACCCCAGATTCAAATAAAGGCAAACAGCTCCTTTTAATTCCAATTTTTATACGAGTGTCTATTTGGGACATACACGTCAAAGTGTTAGTTGCTCGGTCATGTCCAACTCTTTGCAATCCCATGTATGGTAGCCTGCCAGCCTCCTCTGTCCTTGGGATTTCCCAGGCAAGAATACTGGAATAGGTAGTCATTCCCTTCTCTAGAGGATCTTCCTTACCCAGGGATCGAAGCTGGGTCTACCTGCATTGCAGGCGGATTTTTTACCATCTGAGCCACCAGGGAAGCCCTGTGACATATAAAAGCTGCCTATCAAGTTGTCATCATACAGTGAACTTAAGGGAATGATAAATAGAAGGAAGCAGAGGGAAGAGTGGACAGTCAGGAGTTGATCCCGAATAGCATGTTGCTGCTGCTGCTAAGTCGCTTCAGTCGTGTCCGACTCTGTGCCACCCCACTGATGGCAGCCCACCAGGCTCCCCCATCCCTGGGATTCTCCAGGCAAGAACACTGGAGTGGGTTGCCATTTCCTTCTCCACTGAATAGCATGGAGGGGCCCCATACAAAGTGTGCTCCAGAAAGAGGAGATCACCAGCATCTATAAGAAGACCATTTGGGGTGTAGAACACGAGCCACTGAGGTCTTTGTTTTGCATTTGCCCATAGATCCAGCATGGGCAAGCTTGGTGGGTGGTAAGATTATACTCGGAATGTGTTTCCGGCCTTCTTTTCTTCTCTTGTATCAAATGCTGACTGTTGTCCAGCGCCTGTGGTGTGTCACACCCAGGCACCACGATGGAGACTCTTATTTATCATTTCCCTCTTCTGTCGCCCTGCTCCTTGGCTCTACTTTCATAAGGGCAGGCTCTTTCTTGGCAATTTTTATCTCCGAGCATATAGCCCTCCCTATTTCCTCTGCCTTTTTACTCTCCATATGTGCTTTGATGTATTTAAAAAAAAAACCTACAGGGAGTCTTGAAACTAAGAGAAGTAAAACATGATTGCTTGCATTCTTCCACTGTTCCTGAACCCACAGACTCGAGGCATCGACTGCCTAAATATTCACAGAAAGTTATTTTAGGGAATGAATCTGGGGCCATTATAAAATTCCAGCGGCTTTAGTTTCCTCACAATCTTCTGATATTCAAGCTTTTTAGACAGGATTGTCTGAAGCTATGTAGCTTAAGGGTCTCTGAGTTATAACCATGGATCTATCTCTAATGCCCTGTATTAGCGCGACTCCAACCCTCTCTGTTCTATAAAATAGGGAGCACAAAAATAACCTTCCTTGAAGAGCTGTGGTCAATAAAAACTAATAAATACTACCACAAAACAGCCAGAATTCAGATGCAGGAATGGGGTGTTTGAGAAACGCTAAATAAAATGATGTAGTGAATAGTCTAAGAACTGAGAACTCAAGGAAGTCTGCCAGCTGAAAATATTAATTTCCAATATTAACAAAGTCAGGGCTTCCAAGAAGCAAAATTCTGCTTGAGGAACACAGTACAGCCACCCCCCTCCACTTTTTCTCCATCTGAGATATCTTTTCTGACCTCCGGGGCAGCAGCACTCTTTTTATTCCTGTTAATTGCCTGGACCTTTCATCTCTACGTTACCCACTCTGGCAGCCATCTGCACAGTGTTCCACCACTTTCCCCAAATTCCTTCTCTCCAAATTTCATCTGGTCTTTGTGCAAGTCTCCAGGACTTAGCTGTCTGCTGGATGATAGAAGATAGCAAGGGGGTGAATAAGGGCTTTCATCCTAGCAAAGTGTTTTGTTACATCTAAGTAGCAACACCTCAACTAAGTACAAATGCGTAGACTTCCATGAAGTACCCTTAATGTGTTCACTAAATCTGGAAATTTCAAGCAAAGTATCTCACTGTGTAGAGGAGCAATTTTAGGTTATACAGGGTTTTCAGCATACTTAAATTAATAATATAAAACTAGTTGCTAATTCTATCTATACCCTTGAAGGAGGGTCATCTATTAACAAGAAAAATCAGTGTCTCAGGGCAAAGTTTCTACCTTACTTCAAGAGAATATACTGGTGACTAAGACAACTTTATCTTCCACACCCAACCAAGCAAGAGGAACCTCTTTGATCCTGACCCAACTCCTTGATATCCTAGGTAACACAAATAAAGTTGACCTTCAATGACCCACAGGTGGATTATCTGCAAAGCTGGCTTTTACCTTCTTATTTTGACACTGTCATTTATTTTGTCTATTGAAGCCCTCTAAAAGCATTACTGTTGCTTCTATTTACTCTTATCCCCTGCAAGCAATAATAATAATTTCTAGCATTTGTTTGGCATTTCTAGGTTTTGAAACATTTTCACATACGTTACCTTATTTGATGTAGATTCTAACTAATCCAAAGTTGGAAGGAAGTCTTTGAAATAATATTTTGCCATCATTTTTTTTCCCGAGAAGATATATGCTAACATGATGGAAGCTGATTAAGAAACAAAACAAAACAAAACAAAATATGTATGAGATTGCACTGATCTTTGGCACAAGTCTGAGTAGACAGCATTGAGTGTGCCAGTGACTATCCCAACAGATGAGGAAGAGGGAGGAAATAAAAAGATGGATGCTCAGAAATCTTCACTTCCTCATAGCACTGACTTATTGTTGGGCTCAAAGACTAGATCAAAATCGCACTGCAAAGTGGGTTTAAGCCCTTGTTTTTGTGGTCTGTTGACTTTCAACAAAAGTAACAAAGCACATCAATGAAGACAGGATAGTCTTTTCAACAAATGGTGCTGGGACAAATGGATATCCGCATGTCAAAACATGAACTTAGACCCTTACTTCACACCACACACAAATGTAATCTCAAAATGGATCAGAGACCTGAATGTATGCGCTAAACCTACACAACTTTTAGAAGAAAACATAGGATGAAATATTCAAAGTCTTGGGTTAGATAGAGCTTTCTTAGATATGACAATAAAAGCAGGATACATAAAAGAAAAAACACTAAGTTAAACTTTTGTGCATCAAAAGATATCATTAAGAAAATAAAACAAATCATAAATTGGAAGAAAATATCTGCAAATCATATCTGATTTAAAAATCTTATATTGAGTATCTAATGAGCCCTTACAAATCCACATACAGATCTTCCTTGACTTACAATGGGTTTACATCCCAATAAACACATTGCAAGCTGAAAATAGGGCTTCCCAAGTGGTGCTAGTGGTAAAGAACCTGCCTGCCATTGAAGGAGGGGAAAGAGATGCAAGTTTGATGCCTGGATTGGGAAGATCCCCTGGAGGAGGGCATGACAGCCCACTCCAGGATTCTTGCCTGAAGAATCCCATGGACAAAGGAGCCTGGCAGGCTATAGTCCATGGGGTCAAAGAGTCAGACATGACCGAGGCAAGTTAGCATGCATGCACGCAAGCTGAAAATATCATTAGTTGAAATGCATGTAATACACCTAATCTACTGGACATCACAGCTTATCCTGGCCTCCTTTAAAAGTGCTCAGAATGCTTAAACTAGCCTGCAGTTGGGCAAAATCATCTAACACAAATTCTATTTTATAATAAAGTATTGAATATCTCATGCAATTTATTAAATACTGCACTGAAAGTGAAGAACAGAATTGTGGTATTGGTTGTTCTCCCTCATGAGCTCATGAGTGACAGAGTTGTGGCATCATAGGAGCATAACTAGTGATAGGTACTGCCTTTTACTACCAGAAAAAGATTAAAATTCAATGCATGATTTTTACTGAATGTACACCATTTTTGCAGTATGGTAAAGTCAAAAAATTGTTAAGTCTAACCATGGTAAGTTGGGGACTATCTGTATAAGACACACAATCCAATAATAAATTAGGTAAAAGATTTGAATGGACATTTCACCAAAGAAGATAAACAAATAGGTAACAGTACATAAAAAGATGGTCAATGCCATTAGTCATTAAGTAAGTGCAAATCAAAACCATAATTAGGTTCCATTTCACATACATAAGAATTGCTATGATTTTAAAAAAAGAAGTAATAAAAAAATATTGTTGAAGATAAATAGAAGCCTTAAATGTTACTGATGGAATAGAACAAAATGGAATAGATCCTTTGGAAAACACTTTGACCAGGTCTTAAAAGTAAAACTTTAATTTACCACATGGCCCAGCAATTCCATCCCAGGATATCTACTCAAGAGAATTAGAGGTATATATCCACACAAAGACATAATGTACACAATAGGATCATCATAATAGACAAAGTGGAAATAAATCTCTTGTCCACAAATGGTGAATGGATTAAATAATGAACTGTGGGATATAGATGACCTTGAAAAACACACCACTTATACACAAATTGTTTTCAATAAATTTAGCACTATGTTTACTCTTCAAGATTGGTTGAATCTGAACATACAGAATCCACAGATTAAAAGGGACTACTCTGGGACCTGAGCATCTGTGGATTTTGGTCTCCAAAGTGGGTCCTGAAGCCAATCCACCCTGGATCGAGGGACTGTGTCCATATGATAGAATTCTATTCAGCAGTAAAAAATGAATGTAGTTCTGATAAATTCTATAACATAAACTTAAAAAAACCTTATAAGTAAAACAAGATAGATGGAAAGGCCATATATCATGATTCTATTCATATGAAATGTTGGAAACAGGAAAATATTCAGAAATATATTAGTTATTGCCTCAGGCTAAGACAGAGGGAGGGATTTAAAAATGGGATGGGGATTAACTGCAAATAGATATGAGGCATCTAATTGAGGCAATAAACATTTTCTAAAAGTGGATGATGATGATCATTGCTCAGTGAATTTACTAAAAATCATTACATAGGTAAATTTATATTGTAAATTATATCTCAATAAAGTTGTTTAAAATTCATTTAGGAGTTAACAATCAACAAGAAAGGCCATGAGAAAATAATCAAGGAGATAATAGTTGAAAACTTCCCTAAAATGGGGAAGGAAATAGCCACCCAAGTACAAGAAACCCAGAGAGTCCCAAACAAGGTAAGTCCAAGGTGAAACACCCCAAGGCACATATTAATCAAATTAACAAAGATCAAACACAAAAAGCAAATATTAAAAGCAGCAAGGGAAAAGCAACAAATAACACACAAGGGGATCCCCATAAGGATAACAGCCGATCTTTCAATAGAAACTCTTCAGGCCAGAAGGGAATGGCAGGACATACTTAAAGTGATGAAAGAAAATAACCTACAGCCCAGATTACTATACCCAGTAAGGATCTCATTCAAATACGAAGGAGAAATCAAAAGCTTTACAGACAAGCAAAAGCTGAGAAAATTCAGAACAGCCAAACCAGCTCTTCAACAAATGCTAAAGGGACTTCTCTAGACAGAAAACACAGAAAAGGTTTATAAACTCAAACCCAAAACAACAAAGTAAATGGCAATGAGATCATACTTATCAATAATTACCTTAAATGTAAATGGGTTGAATGTCCCAGCCAAAAGACAAAGACTGGCTGAATGGATACAAAAACAAGACCCCTATATATGTTGTCTATAAGAGACCCACCTCGAAGCAAGGGACACATACAGACTAAAGTGAAGGGCTGGAAAAAGATATTTCACTCAAATGGACACCAAAAGAAAGCAGGAGTAGCAATACTCATATCAGATAAAATAGACTTTGAAATAAAGGAGTTAACAATCACATCTCCATTTTCCATCTTTATTTAAGAGAACAACTGTACAATATCCCAAACTCTAGATTACCCAAGGAAACTTTCATTGCTTTTTGCTGTAAAGCAAATATTTTCAATATAACTGAATTTGAATTTACTCTAGGTTCAGCTAATTCATTGCCAAAAAAAAATCACAATGGAAAGAATACCTCATTCAAGAAGGACCTGGAATTAACCCTGTTTCCTTTATCTTTTTCTTCCCTGCTCAATTATTTTCTACTTCCAGCTACAGGAAGATCTCATTTTATTGGTTTCTTCTTTAATGCACTTCACAGATACTGTGTTTTTTACAAATCGAAAAATTTTGATCCCCCTCTGTCAAGCAAGTCCTTCAGCAGCACTTTCCCAACAGCATTTGCTCACTCTGTGTCTGTGTGTCACACTTTGGTAAGTCTCAGAATATCTCAAGCTTTTTCATTATTATTACATTTGTTATAGGATCTGTTATCAATGAACTTGGTGTTCCTATTATAATTATTTCAGGCTGCCACAGACTGTGTTCATCTAACAGACCAAACAGAGTTGCTAAATGTTGTGTGTGTTCCGACTGCTCCAACGACAAGCCATTCCCCCATCTCTCCTCTTTCCCTCAGGCCTCTCTATTCCCTGAGACACAATAGTATATTTAGGCCAATCAATAAACCTACAGTGGCTCTGAAGTGTTCCAGTGACAGGAAGAATTGCACTTTCCTCACATTTAATCAAAAGCTAGGAATGATTACGCTTATTGAAGAAGGCATGTTGAAAGCCAAGACAGGCCGAACGTTAAGCCTCTTGCATCAAACAATCAGATAAGTTTTGAATGAAATTTTCTGGAAGGAAATTAGAAGTGTTACTCTAGTGAACACGCAAATAAGAAAGGAAAACTATTGCTGATATGGAGAAAGCTTTAGTGGTCAGAATAGATCAAACCAGCTAAAACACTCAACCATAGCCAAATCTGCAAGGCCCTAACTCTCTTCAGTTCTAGGAAGGTTGAGAAAAATGAGGGAGCTAAAATTTGAAACTAGCAGAGGTTGGTTCTTGAGGTTTGGGGAAAGAAGCTGTCTTCATAACATAAAACTGAAAAAAAAAAAAAAAAAAAGGTAAAGCAGTATATGCTGCTCTGTAGAAGCTGCAGCGAGTCATCCAGAAGATCTAGTTAAGATGATAAGTGAAGGTAGCTATCCTAAACAGATTTTCAATGTAGACAAAACAGCCTTGTATTAGGGAAGATACCATCTGGGATATTTGTAGCTAGAGAGTTGAAGTCAGTACCTGACTTCAAAGTTTCAAAGTATATGCTGATTCTGTTAGGCACTAAGGCAGCTGGTGACTTTAAGTTGAAGACAATAGCCATTTGCCATTCTGAAAGTCCTAGGGTCTTTAAGAATTATGCTAAATCTACTCTGTCAAGGCTCTATAAATGGATAACAAAGACTTATGACATCACATCTGTTCACAGCATGGTTTATGGGATATTTTAAGTCCAATGTTGAGACCTACTGCTCAGAAAAAAAGATTCCTTTCAATATGTTACTGCTCACTGAAAATGCTCATGGTTACCCAAGAGCTCTGATGGAGATGTACAATGAGATTAATGTTGTTTCTTGCCTGTTAACACAACAGACATTCTGTTGGGTCAGGGGCTCATGGATCAGGGTCTCATTTCAACTTTCAAGTCTTATTATTTAAGAAATATATTTCATAAGCCTATAGATGTCAGATATAGTGATTCCTTTGATGGATCTGGGCAAAGTCAACCAAAAATCCCCTTGAAAGGATCTACCATTCTAGACATCATTAAGAACATAGCAGTAAAGCCAGGCACACACATTTTTTGGTTTCCCAGTACAAGTAGTGAAACATAACTTTTATATGCACTGGGAAACCAAAATGTTTGTGTGCCTGCCTTTATTGTGGTGGTCTGGAACTGAGTATTTCAGAGGTGAGTCTGTGTAGAGAGTGTGGTTTCTCAAACACACCAAGCAGAGAGAATCTATTAACTTGCAGAGTTTCTTTGAGCAGAGACACTTAGATGTCTGTGGTTCAGAGCTGAAGCAGCGTGACATGTTCAGAAATTTCACAGGCCTGGGAGATCTTTACCCTAGTTTCAGTTTCTCATGAACCCTGGGGCTATGGACCTATCTCATTTATACTTATTTAATGATACATCCCCTCATCTGTGAACTAGAATAGATCACTTTTTCTCTAGGTAGGTATAGATGTATTGCCTGAGGTCTAAAAATCTGTGTTTCCAAGAACTGTTAATAGATGAAGTAAATTACTTTATATATAACTATCTATTAGAATACATTAGGTTATATGCACACATCCCATACACTACGATCTCTTAAATGTCTGTGAATATTTTTGTGATTTGTAAAACTGAAGATTAGAATGTTATTGAATTCATTGCAGATTTATGCTTTTTATTTATTTAATTAATAGTTTTATGTTTGTGTGAGATGGTCATATATATATATTTTCTGATGCCCTGAAAATTGGAACCACTAAATATTTCTAAAGTCATTTTCATCTATAGTCCATGCCTTTAGACTTCTCTGATATATGCAAGTTAGACTGAGTAAAGGTGATGTGATATTAACAAAACTTACAATTAAGTGCAGAGCTATAAAGTATTCTCAAAGTATGTGACATAATACCAGTAGAAGAGTTTATAGTTTAAATTTCTTTCATTACTGGACAAACAATGAAATAATTTATAGTATTTAGTTGGGATATTCAAACCAAAGAGGAAACTGGCTGATTAGAACATTAAAATTTTAACCGGGAAGTAAAGAGAGTGTTCTAGTCAGTGTGGCAGGCAGAATTCTTCCAAGATCTCTACCCTCTGGGGGTACCTGTCGTGTATAATCCCTCTCCCGTAAGAGTGCATCGGCCCTGTGACGATGATAGGATACCATTCTGTGATTAATTATGTTATCTGGCAAGAGTGAAGAAATTCTGTAGATATAATTAAGGTCCCTAATTATATGACTAACTTCATCATAAGGGAGATTATTCTGGACCGACTACTCAGGTAAGTACCTTAAACAAGGCTGTTCAGGTCAGAAAAAGAGAAAGTCATCAGAAGTGCCCTGCTGCTGGCTCTGAAGACACAAAGAGCCATGGTGTGACAGTCACTTGGCAGTAACGTTTGAGTCCTCCAGGCACTGAGGGTCCTACACCTGTAAGGACTGAATCTGGCTTCAGCTGTGAACTTGAACTTGACCTTAGCTCTGACATCTTGATTTCAGCTAGGTGAGAACTTCAGCAGAGCACCCAGTTAACCCCACATCTAGACTTCTGATCTTTGCAAATGATGTAATACATTCATGCTATTTTAAGCCACTAAATTGGTGGTAATTTGTTAGAGAATGACAGAAAGTGACTGCAGTCAGATGTGGCAGAACAGAAGGAAGAATGGTGTTCCTGGAGGAAGCCCAGCCCGATTCCAAGCCCTGCCAACCCACTGGCCCCTGTGCCCTGTCAGAAGTCCTGGCTCACCAAGGCTCCTTCAGTGACCAACCGTGGACTTCACTGACTAAGGCCTGAATTCTCAGGGAAGCAGCTCTTAGTGGTGCATGGTGGGGAGTTGGTGTGGGGGTGTAAAGACTGTAGATTAAAAGTATTCCTACCTCCCTGTGACAGAGCTCTATCTGCCTTTGTTCACCTGGAACTCACTCCCCTCCCCTCCAGAAAAACTTTCCTTTACACGACTGTCCAAAGGAACAAACACCCGCTTGCCCCCTAACAGCGTGTGTGTGCTTAGTCACTAAGTTGTGTCCAACTCTCTGCAACCTCATGGACTGTTTGTTACCCACCGGGCTCTTCTGTCCATGGGATTCTCCAGGCAAGAATACTGGAGTGAGCTGCCATGCCCTCCTCCAGGGGAGCTTCCCGACCCAGGGAGCGAACTTAAGTCTCTTGCATCTCCTGCACTGGCTGGCAGGTTCTTTTACTGCTGAGCCGCCAGGGAAGCCCCACCCCCACCCTGATAGCAGCAAAACCTGAAAGAGCAAACTTGGGGCTTATTCCCGGAAGAGCTGAGTTTTCTATGTTGACTTGGTTACTTCACTGTAGAAAGACCAGCAACCAGCAACCTGAAATAACTAAAAATGAAAAAAGTTTCTGCTTGAGCAGACATCCTGATTCTGTGATAATATCTCCACCCGACCTCAGCCTCACTCCACGCTTAGCTCCCTAAAGGTCATAGGCAAGGCTTATGCCAGTGGCTCTGAAGAAACTCAGCCCAACTGCAGCTTCTGGCCCATCGCCTGGCCCAAACAGCCATAACCCCCACCCTTTCCCTGGTCCCTCATAGCCCCCAGCCTTGCTGGCTGGGACAGCCTTGCAGGGGTGACAGGCTTATCCTGAAGGATGGATGCAGTGCTCTGGCCGCCGGCCCATTTAGGCATAATTATCCCGCCTGGGATTCTGCCCATGATATTATAACGAATGGCTTTGGAAGAAAAGATCAAACAGCGGGGAAAGCCTCAAGAGGAAGAATACATCTGTTAAGAACTCCCACCGAAAATGTTATAAAGTGTTTTTGTTTACTAAATCTTTCAAGTCTGAAACTGATTCAAGGACAATTTAGCTGCTTCGTTTTAAGGGAAGAGAGAGATTGGGAAAGACAAGGTCAGGGTGCGGGGTGGTATAAGAGGTTGGAAAGCAGACTTAAGAACTCACCAAAACTAACTGAAAACTAATACGCACATACCCAGAAAGTCATTTGAAATTAAAGGTGCTTTTGTGCAACATATATATCTAAAACATGCTTTCAAATATTATAAATACATACCTTTGAGAGGGTCTTTTTGTGTATGCATTTAACAAAAAAGGTTTCAATGATGCATGTATATGTCACTTCAGTCACTTCAGTCGTGTCTGATTGTTTGCAACCATATGGACAGTAGGCCTCCAGGCTCTTCTGTCCATGGGATTCTCAGGCAAGAATACTGGAGTGGGTTGCCATGCCCGTCTCCAGGGGATCTTCCCACCCAGGGATCAAGCCCATGTCTCCCGTACTGCAGGTAGATTATGTACCGCTGAGTCACTGGGGAAGCCCTCAATAATGCACAGGGCTGCTTTAGACACAAACACGTGTGATCCCAATTTACAGTTGTTTCTAAAGATATTAATTATTGACGCTGTACCTAATTGCAAGAGATTGAAACCAACAGGATTAAAAGTTTGTTGCTGTGTGTCTTTGGAGTTGTCTCTGCCCTCAAGCAAATGCTCTGTAAGTTTCAGCAGTTACTAGACCTTTGGGTCGTCCACTGTGATCCTATAAAATAAAATACCTATTAGAATAAGTTGCAGAAAGAAAGAGTGAAAGTTCACAAGGTTTGGGGGTCACAGATTGGACACTTACCATACTTTCTATTATATATCACCATAAGTTAATGCTGAGTTTTATTCCTCTAAATCAGCAGTCCTCAAATTTTTTGGTACCAGGAACCAGCTTCATGAAAGACAATTTCCATGGACAGGGGGCGGGGGAGGCGGGAGGTATGGTTTCTGGATGATTCAAGCACATTACATTTATTGTGCTCTTTATTTTTAATCTAATGCTGCTGCTGATCTGACAGGAGGTACCAGTCTGTGGCCCAGAGGTTGGGGACCCCTGGGTTGAGATGAAGGTTACAAAGAATACAGTTATCTATTCTATGACTATCCTACAGCCATCCGATGTGTATTTGCTTAAACTGTGAAATCAGGCTGGAATTTGCAGGGAGTAAGAGGACCTCACAAACCCACAGCCACGATGCCTGGACCCTAGCCATGCTCTCCAGAAGCCACACCATGCATTCCTCTCTGTTCCTCCCCCTCACGCTGCTCTTCCTCCTGCCCCTTCCTTTCTGTACAAAACGACAACTAGCTGTAGAGACCCCACAAAAGCCCAGGAGACTGGACAGAGGGTGACAGGCTTGGGGCAGGAAGGCGGGGGAGGCTGCCACAGAGCTGCAGGTGGTCTCTTTCTTGAGTTTGCACAGAACGTCCTCTGAATCAGCATACTGTTCCCTGTCCTCTACCTTCTCATGGATTGTTAATGCCAGCAAGAAAAGTGCACACCAAAGATTTCAGAAGGGCAGGGAAGGACTCTGGGAAATTTGCTAGAAATAAGGGCCCTGCATTTGGTGGTGGTGCTAGTGTTGAGTCACTAAGTCATGAGCAACTCTTGCAACCCCAGGGACTGTAGCCCAGACAAGGATACTGGAGTGGGGTGCCATTTCCTTCTCCAGGGCATCTTCCCAGCCCAGGAATTGAACCCATGTCTCCTGTTTGGCGGGTGGATTCTACACTGAGCCACCTGGGCAGCCCCTGCATTTGGAGGCATACAGTAAATTCCTGATTGTCTGGAGGCAGTGAGGGGCGGGCCACAGCCGAGATGAGGTTTCCTTGTAGACACCCCTCAACAAAGCCATCCCCTGCCTCTAAACTGCTGGCACACAGCTCCCTCAGACCAGCCAGCCGTCCAGACCAGGCCTCTGCCATGAGAAAAGCGTGGAATTCCTGATTTTCTCTGCACAGAGTGGAGAGGGCGAGCGCACAGGACGGCCTCCCAAGATGGCTGCCGTTCTCGGGGTCGCGGCGCAGAGGCGGAGGCTCGTGAGGCCGCCGTCTTCCCCGGGGCCCAGGCTTATCTGAGGCCCTCCCTTCTCTGGACCCTGGGCCTCCTCCTCACCCTCACTCTGGGTGTGAGAATTCTCCAGCTGGTCTTATGATCCGAAACTCTCAGGAGAGCTGGCACTCTCGCAGGCTTCGCTTATATTTTCAGAGAGGATTCTACACGTCGGCATTTTGGTCAAAAGGTCCCACATCAGGCACCGTACTCTTTTAGAAAAGGGGAAACCTGTATAATATGGGTAGAATGGATTGCATGTTATTCCTACTCCTGTATCACCAATGGTCCATGTTTTCTCTCTAAATAAGCTTTATTTTAATAACAAACTTACCGCAAAAACCACCTCTAAAATTCATGCAACTCTTATTAGCCATTTTAAGTATTTTAAGCTTTTTTTTTTTTTTCTTTTTAATACTCTTAGAGTTGTATGCTATAGACCCTCAGGGGATACCAGAATGTCATTTTGAGAAACAAACTGAGGCAGGAAACACAGCTATGCACAACCTTGTGTGTTTGTACGGGTATTGTAGTCAACTTCCTAATAAAAAGGACAGAGTCAGTAAGGCTGACCGGGCAGGGGATAATAGAGAAATTTGTTAAAAAGTAACCAAAACATCACGCGGTATTTCTACTATAGATTCATTAGTGAATTTTCTTCTAATTTTCTATGAAAATGTTTTTAAATCTATGGATTCTAGTACTCATACAGGTGGCTCAGTGGTTAAAATCTTCCTGCCAATGTAGGAGATATAGGAGATATGGGTCCAATCCCTGGGTTGGGATGATCCCCTGGAGAAGGTAGTGGCAATCTACACCAGTATTCTTGCCTGGAAAATTCCATGGACAGAAGAGCCTGGTGAGCTACAGTCCTTGGGGTCACAAAGAACTGGACATGACTGAGCGACTAAGCATGCGCGCATGTACTGGTTGTACAACTTTGTATCCTTACATTAAAAAATATATATATTAAGAACACATACTTTCATGTCAATTATTTATTCTAACAATAAAACATCTTCAGGAAGGAAAATGCCTTCATTTGCTAAATGATTTCTCTAATTTTCAACCTTTAGATGATTTCTAGTGCCGCATTAATATTATAACAAGTACTGTGTTCAAATCTTTGTACTTTTTTTTTTTGCTTAAAAAAACTGGTTTAATTCAACCAATGTCTAAAGACTATTTTTAAATTCAGGTTTTTTTTTTAAGATATTTAGAAGTTAGTTTCAAATGAACTATTTTGAAATTATCTCTGTTTTACACTGACTTTCTTCAGGGTCTTCCCCCCACCCCCACCCACCCAGGTAGCTACCTACATCTATAGCTTTTACGCTTGCACAAATAAGCAGATGTTAGATATTTTACCGCTGACTGTTTAAAAATTAATTCAGGATATTTAATGAAGACAGTAACTGAAATAAAATCTACAAGGCAAGAACTAATTCTGAAAGTTTTCTTTAAAAACTGGTTGTGGGGTTTTGTCCGCTTTGTTTTGTGTTTCGATACCTACAGTAGCTGGATGAATATATCTAGCTAGATAACTGGAATGATTTTGTTTGGGGACACATATGTCCTTCATTTAGGTCTCAAAATAACAACAAGCTTTATAGTAGAGCCAAAACTTAGAAACAGCCAGGCATAGGATCTGTGCCACAAAGCAAAGATAAGAATGTTTTTGACACACATGCGTGTATACATATACACACATACACGCATGCACCCACACATCCTTGCTCCACTCTCTGTCTCTGGCTTTCCAACTTGATCTTGCCTGCTTGGAAATATGAGCATTTTCTCTCTCTCTCCATGTTGTCACAGTGCTGAACAATGCTGCTGCTGCTGCTAAGTCGCTTCAGTTGCGTCCGACTCTGTGCGACCCCATGGATGGTAGCCTACCAGGCTCCACCGTCCCTGGGAGGCAAGAACACTGGAGTGGGTTGCCATTGCCTTCTCCTTCTGAAGCAATAGAACATGTTAAAAAAAAAAAAAAAACTAAAACTTTGAGAACACCTAATGATCTTGATTTCCCTAGTGACTCAGATGGTAAAGCATCTGCCTACAATGTGGGAGACTTGGATTCAATCCCTTGGTCAGAAAGATTCTCTGGAGAAGGAAATGGCAACCCACTCCGCTACAGTCCATGGGGTCGCAAAGAGTCGGACATGACCAAGCAACTTCACTTTACTTTTAAAAGTAAGGAAACTTGGTCAGCACGTGGACAGTTTTCATTTGCTGCTATTGACATATTTTGTAAACTTCCCCGATCCTAACACTAATCTTCACAAATAACCTTATACTTGGCTTATATCATTATTTTTTTTCCTGTGTTCTTCTTAACCCTTCTTTTGGCCCCACAGACAACTTTGTGTTCTAGCATTACAGTATGTTTTTGCACAAGAAGCTTGTGTCCAGAGAGCAATTTAGCATTCCATGGCTTTCCTTCCCAGGTCCAGACACGGAGTGTCCCCCAAGTGTCGCCTCTGCAGGCACATCGTTGCAGATGGTGGGCAGATAACCTGGAGCAAAGCTCAGCCTTGGAATTCCTGTGGCTTCGTGAAGCTCTGAGAAGAATTAAACATTAAGGACATTTATGACCTGTAAAATGTATCCTTTAGGGGCTGGACCTGCAACTTTGGGGCAATAATTACATGTGAGAGCAAAATACAAAGAACACAGCTTGGATGCAGTGCCTCTGAGCACTCCAGAAATGAATAGCGATTTTAATCAGGCATTTAATCAAACATTGGGCAATTATCCAAAGTATTTGCCCCTTTATTCCACCGCCTTCCTAAACTTGCTCTTAAAAAGTGCTTGAAAGTAAATATAACAATGTTTTCGAGGCTTTAAGCCCTAGTTTGAGCTGGTATGTTTCTTTGCCTTTATTGTGATTGATTTTAACTCAGCTCCGAGTTGCAATCTTCACATTATTGAAAAGAGAAGAAAACAACGAACAAAAAGTGAGGCGAGCCGGGAACCCTATAGTTTAAATACGATCCACTGTTGCCATCTGCTGGCTACAGGTGGGATTTTTTTTTCTTTTTTTTCTTTTTCAAAAGAAAACTGAGACAGGCACACATGCAGTCATGGAAATGTTTCCACGTGGGTGGGTATGTCTGTGTGTGTGTGTGAGAGCGCGCGCGCAGAAGACAGGCAGCAACATCCCAACGTTTGAATGAATTTAGTTTGTTTTTAAGAACCTCTAGTTAGCTGAGCCTTCATAGCCTCTGATTTGGTAGAGGATTTTTACTTAAGGGGTCACTGTCACCGACAAAATGAAGAGGAACCTGGGACAAATAAAAGATTAAGAACTTGTGTTCAAGGACAAGTGGCAGTTCACAGGGGATGACCTGAAGTCTCGGTGTATTCCTCCACCTTGATGGAGCCACAGATGCCAGTCCCACAGATGGAACCGTCTCCCTCTAGAATCTACTTTTCTGAATGGCTTCCAGTTAATACAGGAGATCTTAACAATTGTAATCCTCCTGGCATGGGCGTGCCTCAGCTAATTGACCAAGGCTTCCCTAGTCGTGTCCAACTCTTTATGACCCTATGGACTGTAGGCCCACCTGTCTCCGCTATTCATGGAATTCTTCAAGCAAGAACACTGGAGTGGGTTGCTATGCCCTCCTCCAGGGAATCTTCCCAACCCGGGATTGAACCCACATCTCTTATGTCTCCTGCATTGGCAGGCGGGTTCGTTACCACTAGCGCCACCTGGGAAGCCCCAGTAGATAGCATACAAAGTATCAGTAGTTGGTGTGTGTATGTGTGCTGTCGCTTCAGTTGTGTCCGACTCTTTGTGACCCCATGGATTGTAGCCCACTAGGCTCTTCTGTCCATGGAATTCCACAGGCAAGAATACTAGAGTGGGGTCCCATTCCCTTCTCCAGGGTCTCCTGCACTGCAGGTGGATTCTTTACTGACTGAGCCACCAGGGAAGCCCAACACGATATTAAGCAACCTATTTGGAGGGATTTCCCCCAAACACACACATTTAAGCCTCATAACCACCTTAATAGGTAACTATGAAAACCTGTTTTATAGATGAAACCACTGGGACCCAGAGAAACTGAAGGCAGAGCTGCTAAGTGACAGCAGGACAGAGCTGGACTCGAACCCAGATCCCCAGGCTGCATCTGGACCATGGATCTGCACGGCGCCTGGGAAACCTCAGCACGCAGCTCAGAAGATGCCCTTTCACAGCTTGCAGCCAAGAGTGATGCAACCACTTCCCATTCCCAACTCATCTCCACCAAAACTTCTTTGGAACTGGTCTCCAGCGTCACTTACTCAAAAAGCTCTTCTGAGGTCTTCTTTCTCCCTGACCACTCAGAAGATGCTTGTCCTATAAAATTTCATTTCACAGATTGTTTGGTCTGTGTTTCCCTACTGTTCACAAAAATATATTTGACTTTCCTCCAAGTCAGAGTATACTTTCCAGGGACAAGAGTAATTATTTTTCTTCTGATGCTGCCATAGAAACAAAGCTACATCCCTCCAGGTCTCGGGAAGATCTTGCATGTGTGTATCTGTGTTATCGGACCCTGGGGGCCAACACCTTATATTCTGTAATGCTACAGACACTAATCATTCAAAGCAGCTTCCCAGAGTTATAAACTGTTTTCTAAGAAGACAACACATCTCCATTTACTTTCCTACATGCTGCAAATTCCGTTTCTGTGATTTCATTTACACACTCTTTTTGCTTTTCTTTCCTTTCACATTTACACTCAGTGCCTGATGGAGTCAGATATCAAAACATAGTTTGTGGTCCAAGATGCTTCTCTAGGACCAAGGCTTGTGGAAAGCAGAGGTCTCATAAGGAAGAGCTGGTGAGGCAGTGCCAGCCCAGCGGGGCGTGCTCTGGAGTAAGCATCAGCCATCAGGGCAGCACTTGACGGGTGAAGGTTCAGGTGGGGGCCAGGCCAACGACAGTGCCATGAGCCCCTGGCTATACACATACAGGGCTGGTTCTCTTCCAATCCGTGTCCTGAGCTGTGCTTTCACAGGGGAACCAGCACCTCACCTATCCACTGATGTGAGGTTATTTTGTTTCAATAAGTTTACTAAAACACAGAGCAGCTGCCCAGTGACCATGATCTGTGTGTGAAGTCGATCCTCTGAGGAGCTGGTCAGAAGGGGAATGCAGATCAAGAGCCCTTGCTCTCCACTTCTCCAGCAAACTTTCCAAAAGGCTTCCCAGTGTTCCTTACGTTCCTTGTAAGCAGGATGAGGAGACGGGCCTGGGAGACACGTTTCCATTTTTTTGTTTTTTGTTTTTTTTTAAGAGAAGAGGCAGACGTCTGCCGTCCCCTCCTCACCATAAATGAATTCCCTGGCTCTGTACCTACATTAGCTCAGGTCTTCTGAGAAGCAGATGCTGAAAGAGAAATGGGTGTGCAGAAGATCTGCCGGGAGGATTCCTGGAAAGGATGAAGTGGATAGGGAATGGTAGGAGGGAGGGAGGGAGGGAGGGAAAGCCTCGGGACCACAGCTCAGGTCTGACACCCGTGGAGGAGAGAGGAGGTGGATGGGTAGGTAGGAAGAGCCTCCAACCACGACACGGCTTGGAGAAAGTCCTGGCTGGGCCAGGGGGCAATCTGGGGGTAATGACAGTCCTTTACAAGGAGTCTTGCTTTAGGCAGAGACAACCCGCTCTGTTTCTTCACTGTGTTCACTGACAGCCTAGGAATGAGCCCAGAACAGTGTATCTCTGCATGAATGATGCTATGGAAGCCAAGGGGCAGCAGCTGGTGGCCATCCGCTGATGCACTCTTGGTGGAAGGTTCTCCCTGGAAGGGAGATCTGTAGGGGAGCTTACCTTACCTGCTGTGCGTACTTACCCTTGTAGCACACAGTAGCCTCAAGAATGGGCTCAGAGTCAACTTTAAAAAGCATGTAAGTAGGTTAACTCCTATTTCTCTTCCATCTCCACTTCATTCCTGATTCCAAAGGATGGTGTCCAAACACAATCCCCTAAACTGACAGCTGACTCAATTGAAACTCAAATCAACAGACCAAGGCAGAAATAGCATCTCAGCCCCTGGAAATATCTAAGCATATTTAAGTGCTGTGAGAGTCCAATGTCAGCTCAATGCCATGATGTTTAATGACTTAGAATAGCTACTATGGGCCAGATACTCTGCTGGGTCAGCAGAATTCAGTTCAATTGGGCAAGATCCTGAAAGGTCCATGTGTGCGTGTTAAGATGCTTCAGTCATGTCCAACTCTTTGCTACCCTATGGACTGTAGCCCGCCAGGCTCCTCTGTCCATGGGACTCTCCAGGCAAGAATATTGGAGTGGGTTGCCACGCCCTCCTCCAGGGGATCTTCCCAGCCCAGGGATTGAACCTGCATCTCCTGAGGCGCTTGCACTGGCAGATGGCTTTTTATCCTCCAGCACCACCTGGTGTCACATTCTGGAATAAAGGGAGAACGGTATTTCCGTGCTGATTTTTGTGCCTCTGATCATTACTAGTGTTAGTCGCTCAGTCAAGTCCAGCTCTTTGAGATCCCAAAGTCTGTAGACCGCCAGGCTCCTCTGTCCATGGGATTCTCCAGGCAAAATACTGGAGTGGGTTGCCATGCCATTCTCCAGACGATCTTCGTGACCAAGAGATTGAACCTGGGTCACTTGCATCGCAGGCCAATTCTTTACCGTTTGAGATATGTAACTCTTTAGGTTTTGTCAAAGCAAAACCCATCTGTTACGCTGAAATAATACATAAGATCTTTGATGAAAAGTCACCCTCTCCTTAACCCCATTCTTGAGATAGCTCAAGCCTCCTCATTTCTGAGGAGACTTTCTATAAATTCCTGTTATGCCTATACCAGTGCTTCATTCAAATCTCCAGATACTGCATTTCTACCCGTGTTTCCAGACCAGCAACTCAACCTTATCTTCTGGTTTATTTTTTCTTCTGCTTTGTTGAATTCCTCCAAAATATAAACAGTGAATAAAGCAAAGCTTAAAATCAGTGCAGAAAAGGAGAACACCAGCTTGGTAGAGCTTCAGCAGTGTCTCAGAGGAAAGGTCAGACTGTAATGCTATAGATGCTTGAGGTCTATGCTTGCATAGTTTGAGTCATTGGTCTTGGACATGAATTGCTTCATAGGGAAGGGAAAGTCTTAAAAATGAGACTAGATAAGAAAACATTCAAGTGAGATGGCTTCCCAAGTAAGCTGTTTCCTAAAAAAAAAAAAAAAAAAAACTGATTTGCTGGACTTCCCTGAAGGTGGTAGTAAAGTTATTTACTGATGAATAATCTTGAATACTCTTTCTCTTTCAGGCAAAGATTTTCTGGTACAAACAAGTTGGCCATGTGGACATGGATTGTTGTAATAATGCTGCTATGAACATTGAGGTACATGAATCTTTTTGAAGTAGTGTTTTCGGTTGTTTTGGATATATACCCAGGAGCGGAATTGCTTGGTCATTTGGCAGAGGATGAGACGGTTGGATGGCATCACTGATGCAATGGACATGAGCCTGAGCAAACTCTCAGAGAGAGTGGAGGACAGGGAGGCCTGGCGTGCTATGGTCCGTGGGGTAGCAAAGAGTCAGACACAACCTAGTGACTGAACAGCGACAAAATGCTAGTTCTGTTTCTCGTTTTTTGAGAAACCTCCACTTTGCAGCATTTGCATCCCCATCAACAGTGACAAGGGTTCCCGTTTCTCCACATTTACGTTGTTTTCTTGGCTCTCCCTTATGTTACCCACTTTAGCCATGCCTCTTACTTGAGAGATGAGTAATTCAGATGGCTACACTCCCTACATCTCTTCCTCCTCCTTCTCCACCAATTTGTCAGCTGGGCTGTGCTCCAGGGTTTAAAACATTTGCATTATGTTTTTAAATATAATTAAACGTTTGGAACTGTCACTAATGATTGAGTCAACAGCTTAAAATAACAAGTTGTGTTTATATGAATAGATTAAGAATACATTTGTAAAATAATTCATATGTGCAGAGCAAATTTTAAGTCCTTCATATTAATATTAACCAATGTCAACCTAATAGCAGATATTATTATTAGCTCGATTTTATGGGTAAGAAGACTGGAGCATATAGAGCTTTAGAGTCTCGCCCAAAATGATCTGTTAATAACTCTTCTAAAATGTTGCACCTTAGTTTCTGAGCCTAAAATACACACTGTGATTCTCCCACGTCTCTCCATCAGCCCAGTGCACACTGCTCCCCTGACTTGGGGTAGAGTTTCCTCGCGCAGACCTTTACCTGGCCAGTTACTACTTTCTGTGCAGATCTCAGCTAACATCCGTTCCTCAGAGAAGCATTCTCTGACCATCATGGATCAGCAGGTCGTTCCACCTCTCTCTCATGGCGTCTGTTCTCTTCTTTCTCAGAAGCTGGCGCTGTAAGCACACAGGCCTTTTGGTGTGTATCAAGGTAATGCCTATCTTTGCTTCTCTCCAGTAAGAGGCTTGATGTTCTGTATCTTAGGCTCACCTAAGAGAGTGCTTGGCACCCAGCAGGTAATTATTTTTTCCATTTATAACAGATAATAAGGGTTCATAAATATAATTCTATTTTCAAGTTAAATACAAGGTTATTAACATAACCTTTTTAAAACTTTTTATTTTGTATTGGAGTGTAGCCAATTAACAATGCTGTGTTAGTTTCAGGTGAACAGCAAAGGGACTCAGCAATACACACACATGTATCCATTCTTCCCCAAACCCCCCTCCCATCCAGGCTGCCACATAATTTTGAGCAGAGTTCCATGTGCTGAACAGTAGGTCCTAGGTGGTTATCCATTTTAAATATAGTAGTATGTACATGTCGATCCCCAATTCCCTAACTATCTCTTCCCCTCATCCTTCTCCCTTGGCAACCATAAATTCCTTCTCTGTGAGTCTGTTTCTGTTTTGTAAATAAGTTCAATTGTATCATTTCTTTTTAGATTCCACATATAGGGGATATTATTCAGTATTTCTCCTTCTCCATATGATAATCTCTAGGTCCATCCATAACATGGAAGTGTTATTATTAGTAATTATTCAGTGTAGCATAGTGGGATGAACTTGGATTACATCTAAGACCCATACTAGAAATTAATTTTAAATACAATATAATATTCATTAGCTTTCTTGAATTTTGATTCATGGAAGTATAATGAATAAAGAACAAATGAACAATCCTCCAAGGCAAGGAAGATAGCAACCATAATAATAAATAGCACTTTCTAAGGCTCTCATAACCCACAAGCTTTATGCCATGTACTCCTCCTCTTGACACTGATGTCATCAAGTCAAGGTTACCCCAATTACACATGGAAGGAAGTAAACACAGCTTTTCCCCCCTGGGTCCAGTGTGATTACTCAGACCTCCCCACCTCCTCTTTCTCAGTTCACATTCTGAAGTGCTATTTTCCCGGAGGACTCTTTTGCCTTTAACAGTGGGATTGTTTTCAGGTTATTATCAGTCATTTTGACTTGTCTGCAACATTCAAAACACTCATTTCAGCAGCAGTCACTCTGATCTCTTAGACAGGTGTCTGATAAAAGTCAAATAAATTATGCAGACAACACTGTTTAGTGAAGAGCAAATTCCCTTCCTGGGGATTCAGCCAACTTCATGGAGAAGGAACTGGAGCTCAGCCTTGATGTTGCAGAAGGATGTTTCGGTGAGCGAGAGGCTGGCTTTCCAACTTTCTGCTTCAGAATGGACTTCCTACCAAGGAGCAGAGCGTACTTTTGGGAAACCCCACAGCAGGTGTTCACAACCCCTTTGGAGTTTTGGGATTCATTCCTTCATTTATGCACTCACGGATGAACTGCATAAAAAGCTGTGTAGAAGGGACTTTTCACTGGAGAGTTTCATACTCTTTGATGCCAGCTCTGTGTTTACTGTTACACTGCATGAGAGCGTGTTAGGTAACTGAGGTTTGGTTGCAATTCTTGGCTGATCTTGGACTTGGGCTGTAAAGACCGGTGGTAATAAAGTTTGGAATTCTGTCTGGCTTAGGTCACATTTCTGAGAAGCAGTCTGAGGTGGGGCTCTGAGGATGAGTGGTTTTGGGGTGCAGTGCTTTCAGGAGAAATGCGGGGAGAGCAGCGAACAGGGCAGAGGAAGGAGCCGAGTAGGATGCAGTCTCGGTGGGAGCCTGGCTTTCGCTGACCCCAGGGGAAGCCCATACTGAACCACAGAGAGGCACAGGGGCCAGTTTCTTAATCTTTTTGTCAGTCTTTGGCTGCAAGCTGTTGGGGGGCAGAGAGGACAGCTGTGAACCATCAACTGCCAATACTCTCTTTTCATCTGTTGAGGAATCTCTGAACTCTTTTCCATAGTGACTATACTAATTTACATTCCCTCCAACAGTGCACGAGGGTTCCCTGTTCTCTGTATTGCCGCCAACGCCTGTTGTCTCTGGCCTTTTTGACAATAGCCCCAATAACAGTTGTGGGGTGTCATCTCAGTGTGGTTTTGATTTGCATTTCCCTGATGCTTTTGAACTGTGGTGTTGGAGAAGACTCTTGAGAGTCCCTTGGACTGCAAGGAGATCCAACCAGTCCATCCTAAAGGAGATCAACCCTGGGATTTCTTTGGAAGGAATGATGCTAAAGCTGAAGCTCCAGTACTTTGGCCCCCTCATGCGAAGAGTTGACTCATTGGAAAAGACTCTGATGCTGGGAGGGATTTGGGGCAGGAGAAGAAGGGGACGACCGAGGATGAGATGGCTGGATGGCATCACGGACTCGATGGACACGAGTCTGAGTGAACTCCGGGAGATGGTGATGAACAGGGAGGCCTGGTGTGCTGCGATTCATGGGGTCGCAAAGAGTCGGACACGATTGAGCGACTGAACTGAACTGAACTGATGATGTTGAACACCTTTTCATGCATGTGTTGGCTATTTGTATATCTTCTTTGGAAAAATGTATCTTCAGGTGCTTTGCTTATTTTTTAATTGGAAAGGAATGACAATGGAATCTGTACTCACACATTTACTGCAGTGCTATTCACAGTAGCTAATATATGGAAGCAACCTAAATGTCCATCAGTAGAAGAATGGGTAACTAAGATGTGGTATGTGTATAACAGAATATTATTCAGCCATGAGAAGTAACAAAATCCCACCATTTGTGGCAACATGGATGAACCTTGAGGACATAGTTCTAAGTGAAATAAATCAGACAGTGAAATACAAATGCTATATGATTTCACTCATATGTGGAATCTTAAAAGGCCAAACTTGTAGAAACAGAGAATAGAAAAGTGGTTCCTAAGGAGTTGGAGGGTGGGAGAAATGGGGGAAGTGTTGGTCAAAGAGTACAGACTTCCAGTTAGAAAACAAATAGGTTCTCGGGCTCCAATGCACAGCATGGTGGTTACAGGAAGCATCACTGGACTATCTACTCATAAGCTGCTAGGAGAGCAGATTTTAAATATTCTCACTGCAAAAAAGGAATTATGTGACGTGATGGAGGTGTTACCTAAGGCTCTTCTGTTAATCACATACTGCAATATATAAGTGAATTAAATCAACATGTCATATACTTTAAAATCACACAATACTGTATGTCAATTATATCTTAATAAAGTTGGGGAAAGAAACAGCCAATACTCACAGCAGCCAGGGCCTGGTTACCAAGCCCAGTGCATGGGAGGACACCTGCCTCATCTATCACACTGGCCATGTATGTGTGAGGATTAATCCTTAACACTGTGAAAAATCCCCTTTCTAACACATCAGTCATCACCCTCAGAATGACTTAGCACAATGATTATGAATCTGACAAGTATAAGCTACATGTAGGATACATTTTCATTCATTCCTGTGTGACAGTATGTCACACATGTGCCAGTGAATTTTTATACAAGCTTTCGTAGCTAATTAGTTCCATTTTTGAAAGTTTAGATAGTAACATCCACATCCCCCTCCCACCTCCAGCTCAGAAGGACGATCATGCTCCACACACAGATTTTCTAGGACACTTAGATTGTTGCACTTCAAGAAGAGTCTGGTGGTTCTAGAGAAATGCAGGAACACAGGTGATACAGAGAGCTGGGGAAGGAAATGGCACAACTGGAGAACTTCCAACTGTTCAGTCATCAGAGCACAGAGTTCATTTGGGGAAATGATGAGAGGTTAGGTGGGGAAATGAAGGCAGAGCCCGGATCACGAAAAGCCTTGGATAAAATAAAAGTAGTTTGACCATTTTTTAAGGACAATGGGTCTGTTAGTTTCCCTGGGGCTGCTGTAACAACTGACCACAAAATAAGGGGCTTAACTCTCTGACAGTTGTGGAAGGTGGGTGTCTGCAGGGCCACACTCCCCTGGAGGCTTCAGGGGAGAGTCCCTTCCTTCTTTATTCCAGTTTCTGGTCACAGGTGACAACGCTTGGCTGTTGCTGTTTCCACACCATCTTCCCGTCTGTTTCTTTCTTATAAAGACATACATGATGGCATTTGGGGTCCACCTGGATAATGAGAAATCAACTTCTCATCTCATGAGTCTTAATTTAATTATACCTGCAAGGACCCCTTTTCCTAGTAAGGTAATAGTCACAAGTTGCAGACACTGGGATGCAGACATAGCTTTGGGAGCCATCGTGAGCCTGCCACAGTGGGATGCCTGGAATCACTTAAAGCAGAAGACAGCATGATCAAATTGATGCTAAAGGAAATAACGTATAAAAATGCATTTAAAAGTGTCATAAATATGGATTAGATAGAATTAATACTAGAGAAAGATGACCTTATAAGAGGCTTGGCAAATGGTTCAGGCAGTTAACAGTGAGAAATTGTATACAGGCCTTAGTGGTGGGGAAGAGATAATTGACAGAATTTAGGGACTGCTGGTTTTTCCAGTAGTCACCTACACATGTCAGAGCTGGATCATAAAGAAGGGTGAGTGCCTAAGAATTGATGCTTTTGAACTGTGGTGTTGGAGAAGACTCTGGAGTATCCTACAAGGAGATCAAACCAGTCAATCCTAAAGGAAATCAGTCTGAATATTCACTGGAAGGACTGATGTTGAAGCTGAAGCTCCAGTACTTTGGCCAACTGATGCAAAGAACTGACTCACTAGAAAAGACCCTGATTCTGGGAAAGATTGAAAGCAAAAGGTGAACAGGGTGACAGAAGACGAAATGGTTAGATAGCATCATTGACTCAATAGACATGAATCTGAGCAAACTCCAGGAGGTAGTGAAGGACAAGGAAGCCTGGCAGGCTTGGGGTCCATGGGGTCCATGCCTGGCATCCATGGGGTCACAAAGAGTCAGACGCGACTTAGTGACTGAACAAGTGACAGATTAGCTGAATGGATGAGAGACCTAGGAGCCTGGAGTAATTCCAGGAGCTCTGGCCTGGGCAACTGTATGGACAGACCCATTTTTTCACTGAAGTAGGTCATGAATGGAGGAGCATACTTGATGAAAAAAATTTTGCCTTCAGTTTTGGCGGAAGCACAAGAGGAGGAGTATAGTAGAAGAGGAGCACGATCCAGGAGGGTTGTTAACAGATCTCTCCAGAAGATGGCTCTCATACCTTTGCTTCCTATTTCCATCTTGGTTGGAATAATACTTGCAAGTTTACAATGACACAACACATTGACATATGACAAACGTCTCTCCACAGATTAATAAATGTGTGTTCTCTAATGTAGAAATTTGGAGAAGGCAATGGCACCCCACTCCATTACTCTTGCCTGGCAAAACCCATGGACGGAGGAGCCTGGTAGGCTGCAGTCCATGGGGTCACTAGGAGTCGGACACGATTGAGCGACTTCACTTTCACGCATTGGAGAAGGAAATGGCAACTCACTCCAGTGTTCTTGCCTGAAGAATCCCAGGGACAGGGGAGCCTGGTGGGCTGTCATCTATGGGATCACACAGAGTCGGACACGACTGAAGCGACTTAGCAGCAACAGCAGCAGCAATGTAGAAATTATCTCCTACGGGATATCAGGACCTTGGTGGCTCAGACAGTAAAGAATCACCTGCAATGCGGGAGACCTGGGTTCGATTCCTGGGTTGGGAAGATCCCCTGCAGGAGGGCATGGCAACCCACTCCAGTATTCTTGTCTGGAGAATCCCATGGACAGAGGAGCCTGGCGGACTACAGTCCCTTGGGTTGTAATGAGTCAGACACGACTGAGTGACTAAGCACAACAGCAGCATACTGACTCCCTGGGGTCTCAGAATCGTCCATCTGGATGCCAAAATCCTACATTAAACAGTCAGGGAGTGAAGCATACTGCAGGGTGTGGTGCACGGCTGTATTGATCCTTGGCAATCTGCTGATGATTTCTGAATGTGTTGGACTGAGGTGCAACTGCTAGATAAGCAGGTGTAGTTGTCTAAGAGACACCCAAGCGCTGTATCACCTAAAAGTGCCAGTATCACCTAAAAGTTATCATGTAAGAAAACCGGTTCCATTACAGCCATCTCAGAAGATCAGACACATATTTAGAAACATTTAAGGCAATTAAAAAAAAAAAAACCCTCAAGGAAAAGACGTAGGGATCAGTCAGATGCAGATAAAAATGTCATTTTTATTACCAGTAAGGCTGTATTTGAAAACATTATTTTTGTGTAAGTTAACAGATTTTCCAATAATTCTCCTAAAGCTGTTCCTTTGGGAAACCCTAACATCAAGAGAGAATATGGGTCTTGAAGTGGACAGCTGAAATCCCTTACGGACACTTCTAACATGTTAGGTATGTCCCTTTCCCAGCTTTAATAATCTTTACTTCTCACTCCCAGAACGTGTGAGCATTCCTGGGGCCCCTGGAGCACTGTGGACATTCATTCAGAGCTACAGGTGACTGGGGTCACCTTTGGCCAATGCTAGACAGATGGAGGGAATGGCAGGCCAGCTTCTTCAGGTTCAGAACAGCTTCAAGGCCAAACTTACAGCCTCTAGCTCCCCGGTGGGCTCAGACAAATCTCCCCTTCTTGAGATCTGACTCTTGCTTGACTTCCTCTTGCCTCTGGTCTTCTTCCTCTTCCTCCAGCTGGTTCCCCCCAGCACTACCTATCTAAAAGGCTGTGTTTGCATCCTTGTCTTGGGGGTTTACTTTTGAGGAGCACAGCCTAGCCCAAGGGTCTAGAACAGATGCAGTGAGTCAGAGATCCTCTTCAACTTTGGCATCTGTAAGCAGCCCCAGTTTTTCTTGCTAAGCCTTTCAATTCCAAATCCTTCCAGATGTCATTTCTAAACTGGCACGATTTCCTCCCTTTCAAGTTGAGTGTATTCTCTTCTGGAAATAATGAAAACATCACAGATGGCCTATGATATAAATAATGAGTTATGAAGACAATTATTGCTCATCTGTGCTGAATCAAACTTATTTTTATTTAGTCAACAACAAGCTGGACATAGTCATTATATCACCCTTGGGTCTGTGCAGCTACACATTTCAGAGAGTTGTCCTATATTTGTGCCTCTTGGGGTCATGAGCTGAATATTTATCTGAAGTGTCACCAGCCACATACTCTCAGAGTCTCTGTTTCTATGTTAATATTTGTGTTGGCA
This sequence comes from Capra hircus, assembly GCF_001704415.2. Lineage (NCBI taxonomy): Eukaryota > Metazoa > Chordata > Mammalia > Artiodactyla > Bovidae > Capra > Capra hircus. Next base: position 4,817,948 of record NC_030820.1, read on the forward strand.
GCTGGACACAGGCTCTGCAACCAAAACTACGGCCTTATTTACAATAGCTTCAGATTTCAGTCCTTTTCTTAATATCCTTCATAAAAAGAAATTGCTCCTCTGGTGATTTAACTAAGATATCCCAAAAGGCAAGAGAAGTCTTTTAGTATGCTCTTTCACTGTGAAACAGATGACCTCTTGTTTCATGTTCAGTTTTATGAAAATCTCTAATTTCATCATCCTCTCTGACCTCTCATGATTCAAGTCGGGATGATAATCCTTTATATACCAACAGTAATTTGGCCCCAGAAGCACATAAAGATGCAAGTTCCTAAACAGAGTGATCCTAAGCAGAGTGATCAATGGTGTGCATGTTGGCCCAGGAGGCAGGAAATGCCCACCACCTTCCTGCACCTTCTTTGCTCTGTTTAATGACCGAGGCCAAGACACTGAATCTGTAACTCAAGAATCGAAGGTGGGGTTTGGCATCATTATCACCAAAGTCTCCTTTTCTCTGAAGTCCTATGACTCTGGGGATTTTAGTGAGACTTGATTAGACTAAATGCACATCTACTTTTGAAAAATATTACAAATTAGTATTCATGTTGTTTAGCCACTAAGTCATGCCCGACTTATTTGTGACCACATAGACTGTAACCCACCAGGCTCCTGCCATTTCTTCCTCTTGGGGATTTTCCCAGCCCAGGGATGGAACATGTGTCTCATACATTGCAGGCGGATTCTTTGCCACTGAGCCTCCTGGGAAGAAGTATCCATACTACTGGCTTCAAAGTGTGATCCTTGAGTCAGCAATAGCAGTATCAGCTGAGGAGTGAGGACTTGTTAGAACTACAAATAACTGGCCCCACCCCAGATCCACTGAATCAGAAATTCCATGTATGGGGCCCAGCAATCTGATTTCTGCTAAAGTTAGAGACCCACTGATTCATAAAATATTGAATACAAGTCATAAAACATCATCTTGGTTAAAAAGAAAAAAAGAATCAAATTTTACCAAACAAAAGCCAGTGGTCCTCAAAGCTACTCAGTGTGGTTTTCAAGGCCACCTATGAGATTTAATTCAATAGGTCTGGACTAGCTTACATGAATCTACCCAGGAAGATTTCAGGGACCAACTTTAATAGACTGTACTCATTAGATGTTAGCATTTCATCGATATCCAGAAGCAGGCTTGTTGTGTGAAGTTAGATACACATGCATTAATGTCTAGTATTAATTATGTTTTTCCCTTAAGTTTTATGAAATATTCACACATCCTTATTTGAAGTTTCTGTTTGTACTTTAGCCACTGGGATGGTCATTTGACTGTTTGCTCTCTATTCCCATTCCCTCTCATCTCTGCTCTATAAGCAACTGAGGGTCTTCAGCCTCTGTTTTCAGGCTTTCTTAACAGTGACATCTGGTGTTTCTGCTAACAGAAGACCCTTCTGAGACATGTAAAGCTGGGGAGGAAGGAGAGGCGCATGTCCTCTGGGTCAGATTTCTGCACAAGTCTCCAGCAGCCACAGAGATGGGAGTGCAGCACCCCCAGGCGCACGCCAGCCTGGGACAGCCTGCGGGGCTCCAGCCCAGGGCCCCCAACAGCATCTCCTTCTGACGCTCACTCCCCTCTCCTCCTGTCTCACCCAGCCCCTTTTGGTTTCACTTTTCCATCAAGGTAGCCAGTTCACTTTGTTAAATTTCCTTCATTTGAAATACTTAGGACGATTTCTCTTTTCCCGACTAGAGATTATTAACTCAGGTAGGGAGAGAAAGATGGGCTTGACACCCTATGCAAAATGCTGTCAGTGTGTGATTTTTCAAGAAAAGAATTTCTAAAGTTTGTGTTACATTTCTCAAAGGGGACAATATCCTTCAAGAAATTCAGAATTCCATTATTCCAGGTTCCACTTTCTGGAAAGTCATTCTGTTTCAGCTGTCACTGTTTCATGCTGTTTTTGAACTCCTGACTGTAGGACCTTCACCCCTGCCTTCTGAAAATGGTGCTATCTATAGCAAGCAGTTCCTTCGTGGCTAGGGCTGGATATGTTTTGTTCCTTGACTGTGCTCAACTGAGCATTTTTCCAATTCACACTTAAAGATGAACCATTTCTTTAAAGTATAATAGCACCCACATTCTAAATAAGTGGTAGTACAAGATGGCACATGTGTATGGTGGCTCAGTTCAGTGCAGTCGCTCAGTCATGTCTGACTCTTTGCAACCCCATGGACTGCAGCACGCCAGGCCTCCCTGTCCCTCACCATTTCTCGGAGCTTGCTCAAACTCATATCCATTGAGTCAGTGATGCCATCCAACCATCTCATCCTCTGTCATCCCCTTTACCTCCCGCCTTCAATCTTTCCTTGCATCAAGGTCTTTTCCAAGGAGTCAGTTCTTTGCATCAGGTGGCCAAAGTATTAGAGCTTCAGCTTCAACATCAGTCCTTCCAATGAATATTCAGGACTAATTTCCTTTAGGATGGACTGGTTGGATCTCCTTGCAGTCCAAGGGACTCTCAAGAGTCTTCTCCAATACTACAGATCAAAAGCATCAATTCTTCGGTGCTCAGCTTTCTTTATAGTCCAACTCTCACATTCATACATGACTACTTGAAAAACCATAGCTTTGACTAGATGAACCATTGCTGGCAAAGTAATGTCTCTGCTTTTTACGGTGAGTACTGTGGCTCAGTGGTGAACAATCTGCTTGCAATGGAGGAAACCCAAATTCAACCCCTGGATAGGCAAAATCCCCTAGAGAAGGAAATGACTGCTCACTCCACTATTCTTGCCTGGGAAATCCCATGGACAGAGAAGTCTTGTGGACTACGGTTCATGGGGTCACAGAGTCGAACATGACTGAGCACATTTAAATAACATTACACTTCAAAGTTTAGAAAGTCCCTCAGAAGGAAATTCTGCAGTACAGTTCCAGACCGGTCGCTCAGTTGTGTCTGACTCTTTGTGACCCCATGAACCACAGGATGCCAGGCTTCCCTGTCTATCAACAACTCCCGGAGTCTACCCAAACCCATTTCCATTGAGTCGGTGATGCCATCCAACCATCTCATCCTCTGTCATCCACTTCTCCTCCTGCACTCAATTCTTCCCAGCATCAGGGTCTTTTCAAATGAGTCAGCTCTTGGCATCAGGTGGCCAAAGTATTGGCGTTTCAGCTTCAACATCAGTCCTACCAATGAACATCCAGGACTGATCTCCTTTAGGATGTACTGGGTGGATCTCCTTGCAATCCAAGGGACTCTCAAGAGTCTTCTCTAACAATACAGTTCAAAAGCATCAATTCTACTGCGCTCAGCTTTCTTTATACTCCAGCTCTCACATCCATAGATGACCACTGGAAAAACCATAGCCTTGACTAGACGGACCTTTGTGGGCAAAGTAATGTCTCTGCTTTTTAATATGCTGTCTAGGTTAGTCATAACTTTCCTTCCAAGGAGTAAGTGTCTTTTAATTTCATGGCTTCAGTCACCATCTGCAGTGATTCTGGAGCCCCAAAAAATAAAGTCTGTCATTGTTTCCACTGTTTCCCCATCTATTTGCCATGAAGTGATGGGACCTAATGCCCTGATCTTAGTTTTCTGAATGTTGAGCTTTAAGCCAACTTTTTCACTCTCCTCTTTCACTTTCATCAATAGGCTCTTTAGTTCTTCTTTGCTTTCTGCCATAAGGGTGGTGTCATCTGCTTATCTGAGTTTAGTAATATTTCTCCCAGCAATCTTGATTCCAGCTTGTGCTTCCTCCAGCCCAGCATTTCTCATGATGTACTCTGCATATAAGTTAAGTAAGCACAGTGACAACATACAGCTTTGACATACTCCTTTTTCCTATTTGGAACCAGTCTGTTGTTCCATGTCCAGTTCTAATTGTTACTTCCTGACCTGCATATAGGTTTCTCAAGAGGCAGGTCAGGTGGTCTGGTATTTCCATCTCTTGAAGAATTTTCCACAGTTTATTCTGATCCACACAGTCAGAGGCTTTGGCATAGTGAATAAAGCAGAAATAGATGTTTTTCTGGGACTCTCTTGCTTTTTTGATGATCCAGCAGATATCGGCAATTTGTTCTCTGGTTTCTCTGCCTTTTCTAAAACCAGCTTGAACATCAGGGAGTTCACGGTTCATGTATTACTGAAGCCTGGCTTGGAGAATTTTGAGCGTTACTTTACTAGCGTGTGAGATGAGTGCAGTTGTGTGGTAGTTTGAGCATTCTTTGGCATTGCCTTTCTTTGGGAGTGGAATGAAAACTGACCTTTTCCAGTCCTGTGGCCACTGCCGAGTTTTCCAAATTTGCTGGCATATTGAGTGCAGCACTTTCAGCCAGTCAGAAAATTAGGACTAGGGGAGAAGGAGCCCAGTCTCATCCCTGTATCTAAAAAGCTGTGTGAACTTGGGAAAATAACTTAGCTTCTCTGGGCTACAGATTCCAGCTGTAGAATGGAGGGTTTGGACTAGTTCATCTTTAAAAGATAACTTTCATTTCTCACATTTGGTTCGAAATTTGAATTGATCAGTCAATCAGATCAACTGACAGTCAACTGATCAGTCAGTTGTGCATCCTAGACACAGGTTCAACTACCACAGGGCATGTTTGAGAAAGCGGCTGAGAATAGAAAGGTAGTTAGTGGGGGGCTCCCTTGAAGAAAATGACTTTTTTCCTTAGTAAATATTCATACCTCTGTTTATAGTGTGTGTGTGTGTGTGTGTGTGTTCATGTGTCTGTAGTGTGTGTCTTGTTGTTGTTTAGTTGCTAAGATTTGTCCAACTCTTTGTGACCCCATGAACTGTAGCCCGCCAGGTTCCTCTGTCCATGGGATTTTCAGGCAAGAATACTGCAGTGGGTTACCACTTCCTTCTCCAGGGGATCTTCTGGACCCAGGGATCGAACCCACACCTCCTGCTTCATTACTGAGCTACCTTGGAAGATCATACTATGTGTCTACATAGACCAACTGCATTAACAACCTCAATTAATGGCTTCTATGTATCTGTGGTCACTGGTATGTTTTTACGAGGAAAACATGCCTTCTGAGTCCAAAACCTGGATTTGAATATTAAGATTCAAGAAGCCCGGAGAACTCAAAGAGTAATGTTTATAGTGTAAGCTGTAGGATAGGGAGGAAAGCAGAAGAATGTAAAAGTAATTTCCTGGGCTAGATTTAACGGAAATTGTTGTGGGAGGAATGAGAATTGAAAAAGGAAATAAGGGAGTGATGTGCTCATCTTTGAGGGAGCCCTGAGCTCCCTCCACCCACGGTGAGATTCTGGGGAGTGGAGGGAAACACTGGGTTGATTTCTTAGATTACACAGGACGCTGCAGGTGCCCTGCTCAGACACCCTTACACCCTTCATCAGCAGGTGCCTGACCTAAGGGCTGCTGAGTTGTGTTTTTTTATAGTTTTCTATTTTTTTAAATTAACCTATTTTAATTGGAAGATAATTCCTTCACAGTACTGGGATGGTCTCTGCCACACAGCAACATAAATTGGCCATAGGCACACAATGTGTCCCCTCCCTCTCAAATCCCCTCACCTCCCTCCCCACTCCATCCCTCCAGGCTGTCAGAGAGCACAGCTTTGGGTTCCCTGTGTCACTGTCAAACTCCCACTGGCTGTCTATTTTACATATGGTAATATTAAAGGTTTCAATGCTATTCTCTCAAATCATCCCACCCTCTCCTTTTCCCACTGTGTCCAAAAGTCTGTTCTTTATGTCTGTATCTCCTTTGCACTCTGCACATAGGATCATCAGTATTATCTTTCTAGATTCCATATATACGTGTTAATATACGGTATGTGTCTTTCTCTTTCTGACTTTCACTCTGTTAATCCACTCTAGGTTCATCCCCCTCATTGCAACTGCGTTAAATGCGTTCTTTTCATAGCTGAGCAATATTCCATTGTGTAAGTGGACCACAACTTCCTTATCTGCTCATCTGCTGACGGTCATCTAGTGCTGCAATGAGGGAAACAGGTGGAACACTCCCTGACATACATCACAGCAAGAGCCCCTATCACCCACCCTCTAGGGCAATGAGTTGCTTGCTAGATCACCGCCGCCCCCTTTTCAGGGAACGGCATTTTTCTGATGGGAGTCTCCTCATTTGGTGTATTACACACTTCCTCCCCTACCTCCAAGAAGCCACCAACAGCCAATGAGTGACTGATGCAGGGTAAAACCCAGCCTTCTTGCCTCAAGGTGAAAGAAGCTTGTGGTAACGTTTACTTTCCATAGCAACTCATGGGATTATAATGAGGCTGGATTTCAGCTGAAACTGCACCATATTTTTTTAGCTTTCTCTTCTCCTGTTTGCTTCCTTCACTCCCTTCCAAGTCTCAGCCTTTGTCTTCCGAAAGCCCCGAGTACTTCCCATTCCCCATCCTATTAATAAGAGCCAAGAGACATGACTTGCTGAGTCAGCATCTGCCCATCAAATGCATTCCCATCTCTCTCTAGCTCTATGTTGTCTCAAACAAGAAGGCTAGCTTAAAATCAGAGATCTGCTCTAATTTATGAAAATATATTTCTTTGACTCTGGTTGAAAATGTACAAAAGATAATCTCATGTATTTACATCACATGCTCCATCTTCTTTCTTTATGAAATGTCTCACTCATCTTCAGATGAAAAATTTTGCTTGCTTTTTTTGTTTTTAGTGTGGAAAAGAGAAAAGAGACACATTTTCCACACTGTCAGTTTCATAGCTCTTAGTTACATTCATCGGTCATAGAAACAAACATCTTTAAACTGGTTTCCTGTATATTTACATCCACACAGCCACAAGTAAAAGACAAGACAGTTGTTTCCTAGGCCAAGGTCAAGTGGGTTAATGGTGTTGATGGCTTTTCAAATACTGGTAAAAATCCACTTTATTTTTAACTCAATTAAGGATTTTAAATGGGCGCCCTGTCTTAACAACAACTTGGATGTTAGATAAAGTTGATCAGGAAAATGCCTGAATGAACCTGAGATCAGTGGACTTAAAAGTTGGCTGGAGTTTCAATACTCTGTCTTTGCACCTTCTTGGGTAACAGCAGCTTTTCAGGAAACTAGGAAAAATCTTCATTTTTGATATGGGTTGTTTCTTAGTTTTTTTGTGTCTTTAATTATCACATAGCTCAGGGAGACAGAACTATAAAAAGCTGATGGACACCTATGTGCTCACAACTTAAGCTTTAAACTATTAACTGTTCATCCCTTATCCTATCTCCTTTATGCATCTCGTCAAAAGTTACCACTAGCTTGTAAGGATCATCACTCCTACTCATTTTTAAGTGATTTTTCTACCTATGTTTGTATCAATAAAAACAAGAATTTTATTTTACGCTTTTAAATTTAAGTGACATCTGTATATGCTATTTTCCTTCAACATTTCAACTTTGTGACTTTTCACATCTCTAGACCCAGCACTTGCTTTCTCATTTCCACGTCATATAGTGCTTTATCATAAGATTCATTATCTGGATGAACATATTGATAACACTTGTACATATCTCCTTGTGTCCCCGCCACAATCAGTGCAGGAGACTGTCACTACTCCATCTTCTTAGCAAAATGTTTTGTACTCTACTTTTTATTGAATTGATTTACATGAAACTTCTTTGTATATCTGTTTTAATTTTCATTTCCTAGAGTACACCTAAGATTGGGTATGTTTTAATATGCTTACTGAACACTACTTTTCCTTGCCTGTGATTTTCTTGTTTGTATAGTTTCCTAAGGCTTAATCTAATTTTTCTTATTGATTGTCCACATCTTCATACATCTTTGGTAGTAAGTCTTTGACAATTTATATTCATTCAAATATTGTCTCAGTCTGTGGTTTAAATTTTATTCTGTGCAGTGTCTTATGAAGTATATAAGTTTTTTTATTTATCAGTTATGTACAAACTACCCCAATATATCACAGTGGTGTGATCACTCACCTAGAGTCAGACATCCTGGAATGTGAAGTCAAGTGGGCCTTAGGAAGCATCACTATGAACAAAGCTACTGGAGGTGATGGAATTCCAGTAGAGCTAAATCCTAAAATCCTAAAAGACAGTGCTGTGAAAGTGCTGTACTCAATATGCCAGCAAATTTGGAAAACTCAGCAGTGGCCACAGGACTGGAAAAGGTCAGTTTTCATGCCAATCCCAAAGAAAGGCAATGCCAAAGAATGCTCAAACTACCGCACAATTGCACTCATTTCACATGCTAGTAAAGTAATGCTCAAAATTCTCCAAGCCAGGTTTCAATAGTATGTGAATCATATGTGAACTTCCAGATGTTCAATCTGGTTTTATAAAGGGCAGAGGCACCAGAGATAAATTTGTCAACATCCACTGGATCATGGAAAAAGCAACAGAGTTCCAGAAAAACATCTATTTCTGCTTTATTGACTATGCCAAAGCCTTTGACTGAAAAATTCTTCAAGAGATGGGAATACCAGACCACCTGACCTGCCTCTTGAGAAATCTGTATGCAGGTCAGGAAGCAACAGTTAGGACTGGACATGGAATAACAGACTGGTTCCAAATAGGAAAAGAAGTACATCAAGGCTGTATATTGTCACCCTGCTTATTTAACTTATATGCAGAGTACATCATGAGAAACGCTGGGCTGGAGGAAGCATAAGTTGGAATCAAGATTCCCAGGAGAAATATCACTAAACTCAGATTATGCAGATGACTCTACCCTTATGGCAGAAAGTGAAGAAGAACTAAAGAGTCTCTTGTTGAAAGTGAAAGAAGAGAGTGAAAAAGTTGGCTTAAAGCTCAACATTCAGAAAACGAAGATCGTGGCATCTGGTCCCATCACTTCATGGCACATAGATAGGGAAACAGGGGAAACAGTGGAAACATTGTCAGACTTTATTTTGGGGGGCTCCAAAATCACTGCAGATGGTGATTGCAGCCATGAAAGGAAAGTTATGACCAACCTAGACAGCAAATTAAAAAGCAGAGACATTACTTTGCCAACAAAGGTCCATCTAGTAAAGGCTATGGTTTCTCCAATGGTCATGTATGGAAACAAGAGTTGGACTATAAAGAAAGCTGAGCACAGTAGAACTGATGCTTTTGAACTGTGGTGTTGGAGAAGACACTTGAGAGTCCCTTGGACTGCAAGGAGTCCCAACCAGTCAATCTTAAAGGAAATCAGTCCTGAATGTTCATTGGAAGGACTGATGTTGAAACTGAAACTCCAATATTTTGGCCACCTGATATGAAGAGCTGACTCATTTGAAAAGACCCTGATGCTGGGAAAAGATTGAAGGCGAGAGGAGAAGGGGATGGCAGAGGATGAGATGGTTGGATGGCATCACCGACTCAATAGACCTGAGTTTCAGAAAGCTCCTGGAGTTGGTGATGGACAGGGTGGCCTGGCGTACTGCAGTCCATGGGGTTGTAGAGAGTTGGACACAACTGAGCGACTGAACTGAACTGAACCCCATTATACAATAGCATGAAATAGCACAGTCATTTGTTTGCTAAAATGCTGTGGACTGGTGATTTGAGTTGGGCTCATCTCTACTCGGCGGTTTTGGCTGGTCTCATTCATGTGTTAGTGGCCATTGGACAGGTCTGGGAACAGACCTGGGGAACAGCTAGTCCCAAATAACCTCCCTCAACGTCTAGCTGAGACTTTTGAATGACTTTTGGCTCTTCTCCTCCACCGTGTCTCCCCCAACGACTGGTTTAGGCTGTCCCACATGACTGTTCAGCTCAGAGAGAGTGGAGGTAAAAGCTTCATGTCTCTTCAGGCCTCAGCTCAAATGTCATCAGCATCAATCCCACTGCCTTTAAGTGCTCAGGGCAACCCCCAGGTCCATCCAGATTCAAGACAGTAAAGCCATAAACTCTTACTGAGCAAAGCATGGATGTCACACTGCAAAGAGGAGTCAGGCTGACATAGGAGGAATTTGCAACCGACTGGTAAGTCACACCGTACTGAATTTATCAATATTTTAATTCAAATTCTGTCTCTTTTATATCTTGAATAAGAAATCCTCCCACTCTGATTTCAGGAAGACATTCACCCATATTTTCTTCTAAATTTATGAGAGTTTTGCTTTTTTACAACTGAAATTGACTTTTCGTGTGCAGTGTCACTGATTTGATCTCTTTTCACATGTATAAAACCAACCTTTAAATTAGCATTCATTGACGATTCCATCACTTCAGTGCTGATTTGTGATGGTACTTTTGCCATTTTCATCAATTACACTAAGTGGAACTCTTGAGGCAACAGCAGAAAGCTTTATTATTTTCCTCTAATGCCCATTCAAACTTTTCTCTTCCCAGCCTGAGGCAGGAACCAACTATAGAGATACCAGGAACTAAAGCAAATGGATCTCAAAATGCCAACTTTCTTGCTGGGTAAAAGCTATGGCAAAGGACATGACCTTGATGTTTAGCAACAATGTGCTTCTTAATTCTGAGCCTCAAAACTAGACCTGCTAATCCATCCAGAGCAGCTCTGAATAACTACAGCATGAACTCTGAATGAAGTTTGGAGTTTGTGATCCTGCTGGGCTACTGAACAAAATGCCTAGAGACAATTTAACTGTTTGAATGTAAACCAGTAAACTATAAGCCCTTCTAAGATTTTGTCCAAGGAAGAGGTTAACTACATCTCGCCCTATATTATTGGTGCTATGGCAATTATAAATCACGATAGCTAACAGCTCTGAACACTTAAACCATGCAATAGGCCCCTTGCTGCTATTGTTGCTACTAAGTCACTTCAGTCGTGTCCAGCTCTTTGTGGCCCCATGGACTGTAGCCCAAAAGGCTCTTCTGTCCATGGGATTCTCCGGGCAAGAATACTGGAGAGCATTATGATTTCCTACTCCAGGTGATCTTCCTGACCCAGAGATCAAACAGCGTCTCTCACATCTCCTGCATTGGAAGGCAGGTTCTTTACCATTAGCAACTCCTGGGAAGACCCTTACTTGCCTTTAATCATCTACGTTTATGAGGTGAATTAGTTCAGGTCTTCTCAGAAGCAGACACCAAGACAGGATTAGACGTGCAAAAGAATTATTAGGGGACATTCTCGTGAAGGACAATTAGGAGTCAGAGGAAGCAGAGCCCCAGATAAAGCCGAGAAGAAATGAAGGTTTAGTGGAAGGGTCTTTGTCTGCAGTGCCCATTCTAAGCCATTGTCTCTTGTCTCAAGACCATGGCTAAATCTGTACTGGATTTCTGTTGCTGCTGTCAGAAATCACAATTTTTGTGGCTTATAATAACACAAATACATTATCTTACTGTTCTGAAGGTCAGAAGTCCTAAACCCAATTGTTGCTAGGACTGCATTCCTTCTGGAGAATCTGAGAGAGAATTAGTCTCCTTGCCTTTTCCAGCTTCTAGAGGCCATTTTTACTCCTCGGCTGCGTGACTGTCTGTGATCACAGCCAGCAGCAGAGCGCCTTCAAAGTCGCTCCTCTCCAGTACCGTCTCTGACCTTCGTTCTTTCCTCACAGCTCCTTTTCTGACTTTGACCCCATCACCTCCCTTGTTGGTTACACTGAGACCATTAGGGTAGTCTTCCTAGCTCAGTATCCTTACCTTGTTGCCGTATAAGGTAACATACTCACAGGCTCTGAAGATGAGGGTGTGGACACCTTTGGCAGGGGCATTGTTGTGTCTACCCTGGAACTGTCAAGCTAGATCCCCCAGGAGAGGAGACCTCCGTCTTCCTGGAAGGCCCCCCTCAATACCACTCTTGCTCTCCCTCACTGACGGGGGGCAGTCCCCGCAAGGGCTCACTGAACACTCAGGTAGAGATCTGCGAGGCTCATTTTCACAGCTGCCGCATGAAGCAAGCAGAAGAACGGAGACGTGGAGAAGCTGCGCAACCTACATAAGGATGCAGAGCCGGTGGGGAAATTATGTTTTTCTCTTCCTCTCAATATTTGACTTTTTTCTTTTAGAATGCTCCACTTTAGGGCCTGACTATGTATTGTTTGCTCTGGGATCTTGCAAAACTTGATAAAATTTCACCTATTCTACCTAATAACTAGTTACTCCAAAGGGCAAATTATAAAAAATAATCTAAAATAATAGGGAAATAGGAATGAGTTTCCTCCAGGCATCCAATTCTGCCCCCTTTCACCAATAGCAATTCCTAAAGATACTGAAAATAACAACTGAAATCCTGGTTATCATGTAACTCTGGCCTGTCTACTTCTCCCAGAGTCCACCACAGGCAAAGAACTTTGAGATGATTTTCCCCCAAACACTAGAGAGCTTAGGTCTTGGCAGCCAGTTTCAAGGATCTCTCCAAAGGTCAACATGTATGGGAACGCAAAAATATGTTGGTTCCAAGAGAATTTGGTTTTGATAAGGGCTGTATTCAATATAAAACAATCTACTTAAATACCATATCACAATAAAAGCATTCACTCTGCCAAACCAAAAAGGTTACATACTAGTGTGACATCAATACTAGCTATTATTTATCATAAGTCTAAAGAAGAAATCATTAAAATTTTAAATGATAGCTATATAAGAAGACATTTTCCTTCAAGAATCCAGAGAGTTTCTGGCATAAAGCATCAGACAGACAAATCCAGATCAATAAACTTTCCTTCCCTCATCACAAGTTAAAGATCAAAAGGATGGTTTGTCAGGAAAAAAAAAATGCTAGTAAGAAATAAAATGCTCAGTGTTCTGAACATACTGTACCCAGGGATTGATCATTCTCAAATTCAGCCTCACTGTTAAGAAAACTGGCAGGAGACATTATGAGGTTATTAGACCCGCTCTAAAATATTACCTTCTTCTATGCTAAACTCTAATCACTAATACAGGACCAAATGGGTTATCCTATACCCACCTTATCACTAAAAATCTCAACAAAACTTAGAGACTGTAGCCAGTTACGTATCCAACTCATTAGTGCCACTGCTATATCATACAGTTTAAAACGACGCTTTTCAATGCATTTATTTTATTTCAAAAAGACAGAAATCTCTGAATCTTAATGACCCCATTTTAGTATTCTGGAGAAAGATCCCAAACAATGAATGAGTACAAATGCTTACAAATAGATGTTCAGAGGTCTATTTCTTATATTAATGTATACACAAAAAAACAGGGATAATACAAATTAAGAGGAAAACAATCAGTCTGATTTCTTGGAGTCTACCCTGGGAAAGTCTACCATGTGCTTCTCACAAGAAAACAAGAGAATATGGATTCTGGCTCCCCTCCCCTCTTTTCTTCCTGGGGTACGAGCTTTTTCTTTACTCAGAAGACCTGTCTCCCCTTTGATGTTCTTGGTGCCTGACCTCGACCTTTCCCAACAGAAGGACTGCCTGGAGCCTGAAAAGATTCTATTTCCCAGTGGAGGCGGCAGCATCTGCTTCTTTCTTAAACCATAAGTGAGACTGGGGTGGGCTGGAGAGGGAAAAGAGGAGCCATGGGTCGAATTTACCCTCCTTGACACAAACCTTTTCTTTCATTGTACACACAAATTGCTCCTTTAGAACCTGGGAACTGAAAGAAAATATTTTAAAGAAGCTCGCCGGGTTTTACAGAAGCCATTGCTTTTCTCCATGTGCTATTTCTTCTCAGGGGATGAACAACATGTGACTCAATAGCAAATGTATCCCGTGTCACTTTTCATGCAGCGGTGTATTTTTTTAATTAGTCATTTCTGTTTGATTTCCTGTGTCAAGTTGGAGGTACATCAGAAAGATATTTCTGCCCACAAATGTTGCTGAAACCAAAGAGGGGATCAAGAGACCTAGATTCAAAATAACGTGGTGAAAGAAAAACTTGACACCCATAATGAGAGGATATGTGATTTTTATACGTTAGTCATCACTGTCTGTAACTCTATTTTAGAAATATGTAGACTGTGCCATCAACTCACACTGACCCACACTATAATTGAAAAAATATCTCAGGGCGTTATTATGTTAGGTACACTTAAATTTATTTAACCTATTTAGTAGAGCTAAATATACTAACTATATTACATTTACAATAGCAATAATGATAGCAAAGGGCACTCACTGAGCACTTAGTGTGGAAGGAGCGTGATACTATGTGTATTTCACGCGTTCCCTTTTTAAGCCTTTCAGTCACGTATTTTACAGGTAAACCAACTGACTAAAGCAGTGAACTTGCCCACAATGCCCTGGTTTGTAGACAACAGGGTGGAAATTAACACTAGATCTTCTAGGGACCCACCATTGTTTTCTACAACCCTGGTGAATGCTACTGGGTTTCCTCAGAGTAATTCAAAGAGAGATTATACAAGGAAAAGGACTGTTCCAATGGAGACCACGGAGAACATGTTCACAGTCTGTTCAGACATGTGATACCTTTCCTCTATTCTTTCATCAGAAATCAGTAATACTTATGCCACAGATCATTTTCAAGTTATGTGACACAATAAGGGAAGATGCAGAGGATCCTGACACACCACTAACCACAGCACTGAGACATCTTTGGCCTCTGTCAGCTCAGTGCCTCTCACACACGTGCACAGAGAAGAATCGCCTGGAGGGCCTCACCAGCAGAGACTCTGTTTCCAGTAGATCTGGGGCAGGGCCTGAGAACTTGAATTTCTCCTGTGGAACCAGGTGTTCCTGATGCTGTGAGTCTGCAACCTGACTTTGAGTAGCCCTGGTCTACTTGATGGCAGTAATACCCTCCCATCTACAAGTTCAGTTTTGCTAGAGACAGAAGGCCAAGATCTTTGGTGCACATTGCTGGAGAGTGCGCTTGAAGTGGAAGCTGCAGATTGCAACCACCTTCAGTCCTTAGTCACCTGTAGACAGAGGGCATGCTGTGAGAGTCAGTGAGTGAGAAATGGTTGTCTAGCTGGAGCTTTCATCCTCCTTTACCAAGGAAGGTCTGGAAAACCATCTGAAATGTTCTCGCTTGCTGTCCTATGAATTTATAACAATTTAGTCCTCTGAGTACTCCTTGCATTGGATTATATTCCCTTCCTCATGACTCAACAAATATTTATTTGGTGTCTGCAAGTACATGATATGATTCAAGGTGTTACCGGCATAGCAAAGATCAAAACAGAAAATGCCCATGCTTGAACCAACTGGCAATTCCCTTCCCAACTTCCACTCCAGACCCCCACTGAGCTGGGGATCTGCCCACCTCTAGCCTCATGCCTGCACACCCTGCCCCTGCAGCAGACTCCATCTTGTGGCATCCTTGACCACAAGCAGATGTCACTATTATACAGCATCATTGTCCCATGAGAGGGCAAGGATAGTCCTGCCTGACAGTCTCACTCTCACCTCTCTTTCTCTTGGAACCAGCATTCATCAGGCCTCCTTGGATCTGGAATTCTGGCCCCCCAGATGATGGTAGTCCCCTTGTAAAAGGTTCATTTCTCCCTGGTCACCCTCATCCAATCAGGCATTCCCAGGCCAGCTGTGGTGATCTCAGCCCACACAATCTTCTCAGCTCACTCTTTAGGGTCCTGCTTTGGCAGAGCTCATTGTTTCAGCTGCTGGACTGTTTCAGGGACAGTTGGGAGGCAGCGATTCAGGGAGTAGAAAGAGCACATGCTCGAGGGAGTCAGAACCATGATCAGGCAACCAGTTCAGCATTCCTGAGACTCATCCTCCTTATCTAAGAGAACTGCTGTAATCAAAGATAAGATCAGGTTGGTGAAGTCCCTAAGCATGGAAAGGGGATGAGTGATGCTCACTCACTGGGGCAAATGAATGCAAAGGAGCCCTGGTTCTCCCTCCCCTGCATCATCCAAGCCCCACACATCAGTTACTTGGGTTGTCATAACACAATGCTACAGACTGTGTGGTTTAAACAACAGAAATTCATTTTGTTGGAAATGGCTCAGTGAGTGAGAAACTTGGATATATAGTTGGAGCCTTCTTCCTCCTTTGCCAAGGAGCAGCACAGATCACACACAGATCTGAACGCTACATGTCTGAGATCTGGGTGCCAGTGTGGTTGGCTTCCAGTGAGAGCTCACTTCCTTCTCTGCAGATGGCTGCCTCCTTGCTGCATCCCCCCATGGCAGAGAGAGAGACAACTCTCCCGAGCGTCTGGTGATAAGGGCACTAATCCCATCACATGGGCACTCACGCGTCATGACCTCATCCAAACCTAATCGCTCCAAAGGCCCTGTCTCCAAACACTGTCACCCCAGGGGCTAGGGTTTCAACATACAGATTTGGCAGGGGGTGCAGTTCAGTCCAGAGGACGCCAGGTGCTGTCAGTTTGCAGATCCTTCCATCAAGAGGGCAAGCATATTCCTGCAGTTCTTGAATCTGGGTGGTCTAAGAGTTGACTTCACCAAAACAATGCAGTGAACATGACGAAAGCCAGTGCTGAGCCTTGGCCTGGAGAAGCCCTGTGGGCTTCATCTCATTCTTTTGAATCCCTACCCAGTTGCCGTGTGTATAAGTCTGATCTTCCTGGTGGATGACAGAGACTTCATGGAGCAGAGCTAGCTCAGCCTAGTTATCTGAGCCATTTCCTCGGCCACACAAGTGACCCAGAGCATGCCAGCATTATGCTTTGATGCCCTACAGCTGATAGCGGAGGTGTGGGTGAGCCCAGCCAAGAGCAGCCTGCCTGGCCCCCAATGGAAGAACCACCAAGCTGAATTATAGACTTTCATAAAACAATAAATAGCGTTGAGGTGGTTTGTTATACAGTTTTATTATATAAATAGATAAACTTTATAGACCTTTCTTCTAATTCCTTCAATTATTTTGTTTAATGTATTCATCAAAAGTCAAAACTAAGAAAGGCTTTGTCTATTATAACTTTACTTCTTCCTCTCCACACACTCCAACACGAAGCTCAATGGCCACCAATCCAAAATGCCCCAGTGACTTGGACAAAGGCAACCTGTGGGTCTCCCGGCACATCTTCTTTCTCCAGGGCTGAATCTCTTCCTCATGCCTTTTCCCAGGGGATCTGGCTACAGGAAGAGTCCCTCTGTTACAAGCTTATGTTCAGCCTGACATAAGATGACAGTTGGACAGATGTCTAGAACCCTTTCTGGGTCAGATCTCAACAGAATGATGGTTTCCCAATTCTCCCCAAAGCTGCAAAGCCCTGTGGACACACAGCTGTCCGCTGCTCCAGAATGGACCTGCATCATGCAGAGGTGCTGGCCCTTGTTCCACCCCAGCCTACTTCATCCTCCAGCCATGGCCAGTGACCAGGTGCCATGATTGTCTCCTGTACACTAGCACCTGGCTCATGGAAAGTGGTTAGAGAGAACAGGAATAAAGATTGGATAAATTAGTGCTCTTCTCACCGAAAACATCTTTCTCCCCTTTTCCATCTAATAGTTTTCGTATTTTTGTAAGGACCAGCTTAAAGTGATAATAAGAACACATTGTTTGTGCCTCTCCAGGAGTATATTGCCTTTCTGTACCCTTTTTATAGTTAATTGTCTATCCGTCTGACCTTTGGAATTGTATTGGGTCTATGTTCAAATCCCACTCCCTCTTACAACATCATAAAATCTTTCCTGAAATGAATTGGATCTGAATGCTGACTCACAATCTCAAGTGAAATCTGTTCCATTCTGAACAGAGCCATTGTATATAAACTTCCCTTAGTCTTAAATAAATAGAAAAAGCTAACTAATCAAAATATTCAAGGCACCACAAGCAGCTTGGAGACCTGCCAAAGGAGAAAGATACATCAGTCTGCTATATATAGTGTAATGCTGTGTAACAAACTATCACACACTCAGTGGCTAACAACACACATTGAATTCTTGTTCATACGTTTTCAGCTGAACTAGGATTTGGCTGAACTAGGTTGTCAGAACTCATCACACTCTACATATAAAAAAGGTTGCATTTTGTTATATACTAATTGAACCTCAATAAGGAGAAGGAAATGGCAACCCACTCCAGTGTTCTTGCCTGGAGAATCCCAGGGATGGGGGAGTCTGGTGGGCTGCCGTCTATGGGGTCGCACAGAGTCGGACACAACTGAAGCGATTTAGCAGCAGGCTGTGCTCAGCCAGGCTTGGATCCAGACTAAGTCTGGGTCCAGATCTGATCCACATGGCTCTTCTCCTTCTTAGACCAGTGGTAACTAGAGGCAGGTTCTCCTGATGAAAAAGGGCAGAAACACAAGAAATCAAGCAGAACCCCAGAACTCACTGAAACTTCTTCATGCACCAGGTCCAAATTGGCCAAAGTACTTTGTAATATCAAGCAAAACATCAATATTTTGGGATAGGGAACTCTACACACTATAGTGGGAGGAGCCGTAAATGCAGTGTATTTATAGATGTATTTATAAATGCAGCATATTCCCAGAAATAGGTCAATAATAGGATATAACTGATATAATAATAGGTTATAACTGATATAACACCTGGGGTTGGGAAATTAACGAATGGCAAGTAGAAGTATTTTGAGTTCATCAGAACTAAGACAAGTATTTCAATTCCAAGATGCTGCTTCATCAGTGAATACACATAAAGACATCATTTTATCTACGTTCATTTCAGGCTATAGGAACATCACTTGAAAAGAAATGTGGCATTATAATTAAATCCATCAGTAGTATGCACTTTAGGTGGCTTATAGAAAATACATTCTTTCCCCTTCTTCCATTCAACTGAATTATAATCACCAAAACAAGGTGTTTTGGAAATGCCACCAGTAACTGGAAACAACTTTGATATCAATTTATTATTGAAAGAAAATTTCTGTTCATGCATGCATTTTCTGCTTTAAGAACTGCCTTTGAAATCAAAACCAGTCTTTATTTAGTTTAAGTAAAATATATTATTGGATAATATACCACAGAAAAGATAATCTTAAAAACAAGTAGGTGGTATGAATTTGCTACCACTACAATTCAAAATCAAAGAAATGTCACACTTCTTTATGTTCTTTCAATCACATTAAGTCTAAATTCAAGTCTGAATGGAAAATTAAATCTTATTCATTACTAGAAGCCATCCCACAACTCTGCCTTCACCCTGCCTCATTCTCTCCATCGTTACTTGGCAAAGCCTTGAATGACCCCAGGTTTCTTGGGCAGAACAGAACCCTTGGTGGGGGGCGGGGAGTAAGCTGATTGCCAGCACATACTAGTAGCTTATAAATTCTTCATCCTCCAGGTAACCTTGTCTCTGGAGCGTAAGAGCTCTGCAGCTTTCTAGGCACCTTGGACAAGAATTTTCATAAGCTGTAGAATCACATCCGCTCTGTCCAGTCCCCTTGGGGCATCACAGAGTTATTTCCTCTGTAGTCCTGATGGGTTTTGGAGCATTTGGGGGCAGGAAAGGGGGATCTTGGGTGATAGATTCTTGCTAGACACACAAATTTCCATTTCCTCCCCATTCTTGGGGAAATATTTTTTTTCCTCAACTTATGACTCTCTTCTTTGACAAGTATTCATCTGCCTCTTTTCTGACTAAAGTACCTGCCCACCTTCATGGGAAGGGTCTCATTTAGTCTTACTGAGTTTTAGCTTTTGAAACAGAAAAGAAGAAAATAGATTTTCTTTAAGAAATTAATTTGCTTTTTGCTATAAAACAGAAGTTATTTTTTAAATTAATGTAGTAATTTTAATTGGAGGCTAATTACTTTACAACACTGTAGTGGTTTTTGCCATACATTGACATGAATCATGTGTCCCCATCCTGTGTACATGCATCCCCATCCTGAATCGAATCAAGGGAATCAAGGGAAAGCAATGCCCACTTGCTGGAACGGGGTAGAGAGTGATGGGAAGAGTGAGGACGAGACACAAACAGCCTTCTGTCTGTATGCTCACTGCACAGCAGTGGGTTCAAAACACAGATTAATAGATCTGAAATTATCCTGACACAAAGCTATTTGTTTTAGTGTTATTTTATATCAGCTTCAGAATGAAACTACTTCATGTATCTCCATTGCATCCATGTCCTAATACTTTATTCAGTGGAGCTGTTCATTAGAAGACTTTATTAATTTGGAGATATTCTTAGTTTATTTGTTGTGATATACATTTTTGTTGTCTGTTTCCCTTCTTTTTCCTCTTGGCGGTTGCAATCTAAAGGGCAGAGTTTAGAAATTAATTTTAGCAGTTTCTGGGAAACCCTGCAAACAGAAAAATCTAGAATGCAATATCTCACAAGAGGATACCTCACAGCTTTTTAATTTATTTTAGCATAAACTATAGGCACTAACAAATGAGAACACATATGAATGATCTTGAACTATCTGGATTTATGATAGAGGAAAACCTTATTCTAATTCATTCTTAGACTTGCATGTTATTTTTTAATCCTTATTCCTTTAATTACTTTAACCCAATATATAAAATGCTGAAAAGTTTTCTTCATGAGTCAAAACAAGAGTTAAAGTTTTCTTCAGTGCTCTCCTATGTCAATCACTAATTACATTTTTATCTGGGACCTGTAGTGCGGTGGTGAAGAATCTGCCTGACAATGCAGAAGACTCGAGAGACATGGGTTCAATTCCTGAGTTGGGAAGCTTCTCTGAAGTAAGAAATGGCAACCCACTCCAGTATTTGTGCCTGGACAATTCCATGGACGGGGAGTGCCGGGGTCCAGCCCCGGGGGATCCAGGGTAATTCGAAGGGGAGACGGAGTAGGCGTCCTAGGAAAAACCTTATTTAATTACAGATATAAAGAGAGATTATAAAAGAATAGTGTAGTAGGAAAATTAGTGGAGAAAAAGAGGCTGAATAACTTGGTTTACGTGGAATACCAATCACCAGCTACGTAGGCCACAGGCGTCTTTCCATTCTCCCAAAGGAGAGGAGGCACTGAGGCCTCCCCGGTCCGATCTTAGAAGCCCAGGCAAAATTAACAGGCTTGGTGAGTACCCACGTTCCAGATGGGAATTCAGCCAGAAGGGGAAAGAAAGAACAACACGGGGGAATCAGTCTTTCCAGAAACTGATCCCATTTCTTTATTTTTCAGGTTTGCTTATATACTTTTTGTTATACATAGGGATAAATACAGAGTCACGCGGGGTCAGCAGACCTGACCCTTGTCACAAGCAGGTGCTTCATATAAAATTATACAAAGGTCTTAGGGGTTTTACATCATCTTATGGCCATGAGGCCTGCTGACATTTTATGGCCCTTTCTGATAACGGTCAGTCAACCAGAAAACTTATTTTTTCCAGGGGTGATTTTTTCTTAAACCAAGCACCACCCTCCAAATAAAGTTGCATTCCTATAGGGTGAGGGTGTAGTGGGTTACAATCAAGAGAGGAATTTACTTAGCCTAAGGTTTAACATGATTAATCTTAAAGGTTAATACTTATTTCTCCTATATGCTAGTTTTATTCATTATAAGGGCAGGGAATATGGAGATTTAGCAGCAAATATTGGCTCAACAAATGAAAAACCCTTCACCAATATAATTTCTAATCAATCCACTATACTATACTAATAATTTTCTAACTTCTCAAAAGAGTCTGTATATAGAAACTTTAAAGCATCTCATGCCTCTCACGGTTGGGAGGCTGTAAACAATCACATGTGGCCGGACGAACCTGCTCAGGCAGGCTACAGAACCTTCAGAGGAGTTTGTAAGTTGAAACACTCTTGTCATGCCCAGGAATTTTTATTAACTGGAGCTGCAAGTTAACTCATTATCCGAGAGAAATGGTGATGGGGGAGAGCCCCCCGTAAAATCAGAGGTGTAGGTGAGAGCATAAATCAGACTCTGGTTTTGGGGGTAGACGCTCAGGAACAGGGCATTTCCTGAGGCTTGATCCCGCCTTTGCGTATGCCAAAGCCTCCTTTCTCATGACCTTTGCCATGGGCGGAGTTCCTCACGCTGGCTCCCGGCAGGGGAGCCTGGTGGACTACAGTCCATGGGGTTGCAAAGAATCAGATACAACCGAGCACTCACATACTAGGACCGATAGCACACCCTTGTAGGAGATACAAGTAGGAGTTCAGCTGTAGTCTTCAGTACATACAAACATAAATTTAGTTATCATCAGCGATCTAGAGCAACACGATGCAGTTAGTTCTCATCTCCATCCACCCCCAAGCTAACAAGATACTTGGAGAGTTTTTGTAAAATTCATTCAACAGGTATTTATTTAGCACTTTCTATGTGCTAAGCAAAAAATTTAAAATAAAAATATATAGTATCAGACAAAAAGCACTATTTCATTTCACTCAATTCAAACAGGCGAGATAGAAAAGTGTATTTTAACTACAAAAAGAACTGACTCTCTGTTAGTCTGTCTCAAAAGATGCAATGAAAAACCCTCTCCTTGTTCTGTATCAATCAATCAATCGCAGTCATTCAGTTATTTACACTTTTTCTGGATTCAATTAAATGTCATTGAATGCATTGCGCTGAGTTAAATTCTGAGAATACAGCCAAGAACAAGACAGGCATTATCCTTTGCCTTAAAGGTGCTTACAGTCTCTAAATCATATGTGAATAGAAACCACTGAAATAGAAATACCAAGAAGCACATACTCACATAAAGTATCTCATTTCAATATGTGTACCATGGACATTTATATTGGGAATACTTATCTCCTTTGGGATTTTTTTTTTTTTTGCAGGACCAAATTATGCTTAACCAAAAACAATATTGCGCAATTAAATTCCATAGCATGCTGCCTAGACTTTTGCATTTGTTTGTTAAGTAACCAATTTCAGTAATTCAATGCTGCCCCTAAATTTCTCATTCCCTCAAAGCCCACACTGAATTTCTGATTGGATAGCAGACTTACAGGCTCATTCAAGGCTTAGTTTCCTCCTATCCTGTTCTCTCTCTTTCCCCAAGGGTCTTAGATGGGGAAGAGAGAGCAGAGGATTGTGGGAGGTTTCCATGGTCCGAATCTGGAAGATTATTGCTGATCACATTCCTCCTACCAGACATGGTCAGATGACCACAAAGGAGGCTGGTAAATGTAGTTTAACTTGAGCCCAGAGCAAAGAGGAAACTGGTTTCAGTGGCATACAACATTTCTCTGCAACAAATTTTTCTGGATGCATTGTAGCTGTTTCCAGAAAAAATAATCCTATTTTCACAGAACAAACATGTGTCCCATAAAACACTATTAAAAACTGTCATAGGCGCTCCAGCTCTTTCTTAATTCAACACTTTAAAAAAAACTTTTAATTTTGAGATAATTTATGAATTGCAAAGATAGTACATAGCTTATTACACACCCCAAACCCAGCTTCTCCTAATAGTCAGATCTTGCATGAACATGGTAAACTTACAAAAATTAAGAAATAAACATAGGCAAATGTTACGCAGAGGTCACTATATCTTCCAATTCACCATAGTTTCCACTAATGTTCCAGATAATTCCAAATGCTGTATTTTCAACACACACACACACACACACACACACACACACACACACACACACACACATGCTCCATTCCTTCTTTAAGTTATCTAATCCCTAAAGGGAAAGGTGCTTTTGTATCCTCATAAATAATCATTGTTCAAATATTAGCAGGTTTCCAATAGTGAAATCCCACATAGGCCATAAGTACTATCAGGCATTTGGCAGTCCTCTTTGGAAACTGGGAATGAGAATGATGGTATGAGTGTGTGCATGCTAAGTTGTTTCAGTCGTGTCCACCTCTTTGTGACCCAATGGACTCTAGCCCACCAGGCTCCTCTGTTCAAGGGATTTTCCAGGCAAAAATATAATACTGGAGTGGGTTGCCATTTCCTACTCCAGGGGATCTTCCCAATCTAGGGACTGAATCTGCATCTCTTATGTCTCCTGCAAGCAGGTTCTTTACCATTAGCACCACCTGATGGCATAATGGAGTTTTATTGAAACTTTTCTTTTCTTGCAATAATTCTCTTAAACCTCACAGAAGCTATATGAGCAAGACACTTACTTAACAGTTTTTCCTAGTAAGGAATCCAAGGCTCTGAGAGGCTATGTAATTTGTCAGTCCCAAAGCAATTAAAGAAAGAACCTGGGCTCAACTTCAGTTTTTTCTAAAATCACCAAGCTTCATTGCTTATCATATAACAGAAACTAATTATATTATTTTCTTTCTGCCATAAATAAGAATAACTATGGTTGCCAGGAAGGAAAGATACAACTTCCTGACTCAGGGTCTCTACACTGTTCAATCAGTCTTTCACACCAGGTAAATATTACATCTCGAGAGAGGCCTTCTATGCCCACCATACAGGAAATAACCTCATGCTTGATCTTATATCATATTCCTTATCAGAACCAGAAAAGTAGGTATATTTACGTTTCATAAGTTATCTCCCAGAGAACAAACTCCACATGTGGCTAGTTAACTATA
This sequence comes from Capra hircus, assembly GCF_001704415.2. Taxonomy (NCBI): domain Eukaryota; kingdom Metazoa; phylum Chordata; class Mammalia; order Artiodactyla; family Bovidae; genus Capra; species Capra hircus. Next base: position 4,842,184 of record NC_030820.1, read on the forward strand.
TATCTGGCATTGAGAAATGGAATAAGCATATAATAAGTAATCAGTCTGTTAAAGAAATAATGAACCAGTGAACAAATTTTATTTTACAGGAGAAGGAGAAAGACAATAAAATGAAGAGAAAAAAGATTTCACATTTAGCAAACACTTATGTTTTCTCAAACCTGAAAGTAATACACTGTTGAGCTACATGTTATGATTCTCATCTGAATTAGACAATGTTATAGACTGAACAGTCTTTCCCCCAGAGTTGATAACCCCCAATGTGACTGTATTTGGAGACAGGGGTCTTGAGGAGGTAATGGAGGTTAAATGAGGTCACAGGAGTAGAACCCTAATATGACTGGGCTGGAGTCCTGGTAAGAAGAGGAAGAGACACAGAGCTTGCTCTTGTTCTCCACTCATGCAGAGAAGAGAGGCCACATGAGGACACAGCAGGAAGGTAGTCACTGCAAGCCAGAAATACAGCCTCACCAGAAACCAAATTAGGCAGCACCTTGTTCATAGATTTCAAGCCTTCAGAACTGTGAAAATCAAATTTCTGTCATTTAAACCATGCAGTCTGTAATATTGTTATGGTGGTCCAAGTTGAATAAGACAGATGAGAAAAACAACCTCATGGAGATTTAATGACTTGAGTAAGATTCAAAGCTAGTAAATTGCTGGGGTAAGATTTGAAAATCAATTACTTAAGATTCCGCAGCTCAAGACATTTCCATTAAATTCAATCTGCACCTAGTATTAGGGAAGGGGGGTGTTATGTTTAAATAAGATAGATGGGAAGGAGCTTCTTTTCATAATTAACAGAGGTCTGGAGCACAAAACAAGATGATGATGCCAGAGAGGACTGGAAAAAAATCTAAGGAAAGGGCATAGACAAAGGTATTTCAGGAGTGGGGTTACACCCAGGCATGCATCACAAGAATCCTTGGTAAGAAACGTTCAGATACAGGTATTAGAGGAAAAAAGAACTATATTGATTTGGTACTTTTATTCCTCATAGTTGAGCATTTACCTGAGATTAAAAACTCTCTTCTCCCCTGATGTCAGAAGTCAAGTATCAACAGGAAGCAAACTGGTTGAAAAGCACTAGGGTCATGCTTCCGGACCTTGGTGCTTCCGGGGCTCAGCAGCTCTAAACTTCAGTTTCATTTCTGCCTGTGTTTCTTACTTATCTTTGCAAATCCAAATTCTTCTTGGTAGCCTAGTTTTGAGACCTAATTCCTCGGCACTGCACCTCTAACACTCTCTGCCCAGGCCTGAAGGTGAAGCCTCTTGCTTCTAGCAATAGAGTTCCCTGGGGTCTGCCAGCGGGATAGGCCATGCTTCCTGCACTAGTATCATCTGAGGTCCATTTTAGAATGAACTGATTTCACTAGAGTAGTCATTCTCAAAATGTGGTCCCTAGACTAGCAACCTCAGTCTCACCTAGGAACTTCTTAGAAATGCGAATTCTCAGTGCCCCAGAGCCCAGCCCTACTGAATCAGAAATTTTGGGTGATGGAACACAGTGATCTTCTTTTAACAATCCCCCTGGGGTGACTTCAATGCATGCTAAAGTCTGAGGGACCTGCTTGAGCTTGTGGGTCTTCGCACTCTCTAAGATGCCTGCTGGTCCAATGAATTAGGACCGAGAGGACTCGGCAACTTAGCCAATTGCATGACCCTGGATCCTTGCTCAGCCTCTGTGTTTTTCTATTTTCTCATTTAAAAATAATACACCAAAGAGCTACAATCCAGCTCTCATTTTTTTTTTTTTATGTGTCTGCTGGTGAGTAACTAATGGAAGGTTGTGCCATCCCATGTTAATCTTAACTGCCTGAATAATGCTTAGCAGTGGCTTTTGTCCTAAGGTTGTCCTTGTGATTGCTGGGCCTTTCTCTCCTGCCTTGGATTTAAACAGCAATATTCCAGCACATTTGTATTTCATAAATCATTGGAGCATGAACCAGAATGCTATGTACTCATCTATTTGCAATTAAACTTAATATGGACTTAACCATTAGTTAAACTCACATGCTTCAGGATTTGCTTTAAATGAAGAAAGCATGACCTTTATGCTAACAGGAAAGGGCTTACTCTTGAAGTATCTCAGGTCAAGGAATGAGAGGGAATGTTCCAGTAACATACAAATATTCCTCATAAGAAAGTCAAGTAAAACACAAAACCTTTCCAAGCCAGAGTCCTTCAAGCAATTGATCTGGATAAAAACCATGAGATGAAGACGGTGGCCACAGAAAATATCAGTACTGTACAAAGAACCAGCCGTGTGTATACCAACTTTGGGGGAACAATGGAGAAGCCAGAAAGTTTCACAAATAAACCACTTTTTGAAAGCTGCCTTTTGGATCAGAGTAGAAATTAAGGAGATGGACGGAAGGAGAAGACAGTGCATGCAACTGAGTGTTGTAGTTTGGATCCCCCAAGGACAGGTCTTGAGCAGAAGTTTTAGTGTAAACACTTTAATTGGGATGTAGTGCTGGAAAATACTTGTTGGAAAGTAGGGAATTGATACAAGGAAGGGAAGAAACACCACACACTGTGTATCATCAAGGATGTTGTCACAATCAGCAACTGAAGTATAGGGTCAGAGGTTCAAGCCCGAGTCCAGGCTCTGTGGCTTATCAACTTGGTCCCTTGAAAAAGCATATCATCTCTTTGTGCATCATATCCTTATACTAAGAAATGGTGATAAAAATGTCCAGAGTCTGGGATAATCTGCTATAATAATAATATAATATATTACATTAGATATCATATATTAATATATATATAATATAATAATAAGCAACTACCATCTATTGAACACTGATCCTGCACCAGGCTTGATGCTAATCTTACCCCCACACCCTAGAAAATGGGTAAATGTTTTTGCATTTTACTGAGAGATCACAGAGACTATATTATTTCATAATTTTTAAATCATAAAGGGATTTTGTAAAATATAAGATAATGTTAAAGAGAATTTTATACAGCTTTTCATGAGTCATCAGGAAGCCTGTGCTTTAGCTATAAATATATAATTCATTAGCTGTGAGGCCTCAGTCAGACCATTTGCTTCTTATTAAAAAGAAAAAAAAACAGATTATACAAGATGCTAACATTAAAGGAGGCTGAATGAAAGGTGCTTGGGACCTCCCTGTATGCATTTTTGCAACTTCCTGGAAATCTTTCAAGTAATTATTTGAGAATAAGAGTTAAGAAAAACAGGAGTCCATAGTGTTATAGATGGAATTGTCCCCTCAAAGTTCATAACCCCCAGTGTTCATAATTGCCACAACCGCTTTGGAAAGCTATTTGGTAGAATTTACCAAGTCAACACATGTGACCTAGGAATTCGACACAGGTGTAGACACACAACAGAGAAACAAGCTTATATGCACTGAAAAATGTGTACTGAAATGTTCATAGCAGGATAATTTGTGCCAGGCAAAAACTGCAAACAACTCAAGTGACCATAAACGACAGAAATGGATCACTGCTTTCTATTCATGTCCTGGAATGTAACACTGATGAAAGTGAATGCTCTGCAAGAACACATAACCATGCGGATGGATCCCACAGACAGGATATTGAGCAGGCAAGCCAGATGCAAAAGAGAACAGTATAATTCCACTCATAAAAAGCCCCCAAAGAGGCAAAACTGAGCTATGCTGTTTAGAAGTCAGGATAAAGGGGGAGAGGTAGTGACTGTAAGGGAGGCTGAGGTGGGCTTCTGGGGTGCTGGTAATTTCTATTATATTTCTTGTTCCGGGCGCAGGTCACATGGTAAAGTCACTTTGTGCACTCACTGAGATATTAAACTATCTGTGTACTTGTTTGTAAGCTGTAGTTTTAAAAAAAAGTTTACCTAGTAAGAAGCTCTGAGAATTGAATTAAATGAATTCAAAGGTTTCTTCTGGCTCTGAAATCCTGATCCTGAGATGAGACTCAGACATCTCCCACCATTACTCAGGTGAGGCTTATGGTAGGGTTGGAAACTTGACAGAACGAACTGGCTCTGTTCAGTTCTGCCACATGGAAGAGTCCTTCCCCCTGGTGCAGTTCATTATATCCGTGCTGGGCACCATGATGCCCAGAAGCTTACACAGAGAAGTGCAAGTGGCCATATTTTCAGTGCTTTGGGATAATGCAATTTCAGAAACTTCCACAGGGTGGCAAGGATGCTATTTCTTGATGCTTTTAGACAATTACAGCCTTTCCCTTTGTTTTTCTCCCAATTGCTTTCACAATGTGCACGTTTCTCTATCAGTAACTAGTACAAACATCGGGGAGCAGAACTTTATATGCTATAACATTTCTAATGAATTCTCCATAGCTTAATTAAGAGACCTAATCTGCAGCTTGAGAACACTAAACAGGAAAATGAAAAAACTGGGCCGGACACTGGAATTTCTGAAATGTTATAAACTTATCACAGGAAGTGGTCAAGGAATAACAGAAAAATGGGTTTCAGGGTACCAAAAAAAGTCCTGTGGTGATTAATGTGGCACACCCCCAACTTTACCAAATGTCCTAGGCATCTGATAAGCCCAGAATGCTTTTAGATCCATACTAGCCAGAAGGTGATAGATTGTTTGCAACAAAAATGGCTTCAAGTATTTCTCTCCAGGTATCCGCATCCTTTGTCAATGTGAGTTCTGTGAAAACCGCCATCAAAGGGTGGAGCTATTTCTCCCCCTGTTGAATTTAGGTTGGTCTTACAACCTTATTTAACCAGTAGAAAGCAGTATAGGTTGCTCTCTTCTCATCCTGAACTTAGGTCTCAGAGCCCTTGCACGCCTCCACTTTCCCTTTGGGCCCCTGCCTGCATCCTGTGCACAAGCCTGAGCTTGTAACCTGCTGGAAGACAGAGGCTACGTGACCATCACCCCACCATCCCTTCCGGACAACTGCCAGCATTTAGCCTACACTCCAGCTGACCAGAGATACATTAGCAAGACTTGCCGAGATCAGCTGCACCTCACCCAGGTCAGCAGAACCACCCGCATGACTCATAGATTTGTTGGCAATAATAAAGGGTAACTGCTTTAAGCCACTAAATTCCAAGGGGACTTATTATGCAACAGTGGTTGCAGCCATATCAGAACTCTCAACCGCACCCGCTTATTTGTCGCTAATCCTCCTTCTGATGTAGCTTCACTATGTGATGAGGGCCTTAAGTGCAAGTCACTCAGTCAAGTCCGACTCTTTGTGACCCCATGGACTATACAGTCCATGGAATTCTCCAGGCCAGAATACTGGAGTGGGTAGCCTTTCCCTTCTCCAGGGGATCTTCCTAACCCAGGGGTCACATCCAGGTGTCCCACATTGCAGGCAGGTTCTTTACCAGCTGAGCCACAAGGGAAGCCCAAGAATACTGGAGTGGGTAGTCTATCCCTTCTCCAGCAGATCTTCTCAACCCAGGAATTGAACTGGGGTCTCCTGCATTGCAGGCAGATTCTTTACCTTCAGCTTAATTTCTGAGCTATCAGAAATTAAGAACTTTGGATTCTAGTTTTGGGATTCAAGTAATGGTAGAAAGATGAAAGACTTGGAAAAATCATCTTTAATGGCTCCCATTTTCACTCCCTGGAATCCTCCTTGTCCAATCCTGTCTTCCTTTCCCATCAATAAGTAGGTAGGTATGGAGGTAGATATGTAGAATGCGTGCATATACACATATATGCATATATACATATATACACAACAGGTAAGAGTATGCTATATTTTATTCAATAACGCTCTACATTTTACATGTTACAAGTCCGAAATTTATCATATGGAAGTATTACATTTAAGAGGTCTCTTTCCTGCTGCTTTTTTAGTTCCTTTTGTATTTATGTAATTTCAACATGATGCCTGGCACATATCACGCAGTAAATGTAGACTGTCTGACCAATGAAATGCACCAACGGATACCCAGCAAATGCGAGTAGAAAATCATCACCATAACTTACATATACCCTAAAGCAACTGCTAAATGTCTCTGCAGGAAGGTTACAAGTCCTATGAAGGCAAAGATCCTCTTTGCATTGTTTGTTTCTGGACCCTAATGCCACGCAAACGCCTGCAATAAACTAGAAACTCAATAAATACTTAGTGAAAGGAAACATAATTTTGGAAATTTATAACTCTCTACTGAGAATTTCAAAATGACAGAAGAAAAATTAAATTATTTAGAGTTTTCTATGCATTCTGTTCCACTGGACACTACAGTTAATTTGCATTTTGGATGGGTTCTGTACTCATATATTATCTATGCCCAATTATGACTTGGATTTGAGAAAAAATTTGCTAAACATCACGCTGGTATATTACTCTTATCAAAAGTCAGTCTGGGTAATATTCCATTGTGTATATATACCACAACTTCTTGAGATGTATAGAAAGAGTAACGAGGAAACATACATTACCATATGCAAACTAGATAGCCAACAGGAACTTGCTGCATGGCTCAGGAAACTCAAACAGGGGCTCTGCATCAACCTAGAGGGGTGGGATGGGGCGGGGGATGGGAAGGAGGGTCAGAAGGGAGGGGACATGTATATACCTATGCCTGATTCATAGCTCCCCTTGTGGCTCAGCTGGTAAAGAATCCACCTGCAATGCAGGAGACCTGGGTTTGATTCCTTGGTTTGGAAGATCCCTTGGAGAAGGGAAAGGCTACCCACTCCAGTATTCTGGCCTGGAGAATTCCATAAACTGTATAGAACATGGGGTCGCAAAGAGTTGGACAAGACTGAGTGACTTTCACTCACTCACTTACATGCCTGATTCATGTTGAGGTTTGACGGAAAATAGCAAAATTCTGTAAAGCAATTATCCTTCAATAAAAATAAATTAATTTTTAAAAGTCAGTCTGGTTTTCAAAAAAACATAATTAAAGTGAGATAGGTGAACAAATGATTGTGGTCATAGAAAAAAATGTCACAGTCAACTGTTCATTAGTAAGTGACAGTTTATGTTGAATGGTATAATGTTTCAATGCTGTTGTAATAATGAATAAGCTTTTTAAAGCTGTCATTCCAGAATTTGATTTTCCACAATTGTACTCTTCAGGGTTTAACTTCATACTTTGACTTCTTTCAACAGGGGGTTAAATTGGCTGAGCTGTGAAATGTAGAGATTATTTTCAACTACCAGTTGTTGGTGAGTTGCTTTTGAAGGGATTTGGGACATTTTGAGAGTATTATCAAAGATGTGGAGCAGAAAAAATGAAAACTATATAGGACCAGGGACAGTTGCATTCATGCCGGTGTCAAAGTTCATTGTACAGATGTTTTAATTTGTCATTGTAAGATGGATCTGGAAATACTGAGCACATCAAAGATCGGTTGTGATGTGATTTTTTTTTTTTTTGAGAGCTACATACACTTAGAGAGTGTCTGTCATCCAAGTTATTCCAAGACAGTTTTGTTTTCCTGCTGTGGCTGTGAATGACAGCTCAATATAATGTGTGTGGAGGAGAAAAAAAGGAGAAATTCTTGTTTAGATTCAGGGCTTTCATGTGCCTAACAGCAGCCATAAAGAAAAACTACATCTTCAAATACCCTGAAACTCAAACTTAAGCATCCATATTCACTCATGTATTAGTGGATGAGATGAATCAGATTATCTCAAACTGTGGCATCCCATGGAAAATTAAAGGCGTGGTAGTTTATTACCTTTCAGAAATTGATTTCTCCTCTACATCTCTGTCTGCCATTATGGAACTGTTCTTTGCCTGCCTTAGTAAACTTTAACCCTCTGGATAAGGGAAACACTAAAAATGATAATAATAAAAGCAGTTTTGCCCATGAGATGCTATTATCTCTAACAGAAACAAACATTTCAGAATGAATGCCAAGTATAAAAATGTGTTGTGTTCATTGTTTATGATTTTGCTTTATTTAAAACCTTCTACTAAAATAAAATTCAAGGCAAAAATCATCCATAATTCTGTCTTCAGGTCAAAGTTAAGTATTTTTATTTTCTAATAAAGCTCCCAGTCTTAGTCATGTGCATATTCAAAAGGTTACTTACATTAAAAATAATGGCACTCCACACAGTTTGTGGGGTCTTAGCTCCCCTACCAGGGATGGAAACTGTGCCCACTATAGCAGAAGCATCGTCTTAACCCCTGGACCACCAGGGAAGTCCCCTTACTTACAGTTTTATACTTTCATTACATAGTAGATTTTGTGCTCTACATGTTTACCTAATTTTATATTTTGACTTTTTCCTCTCATTTTCCTAGAGTTGCTTTTTTATAGGTGTTTTTGTTGTTGCTTACTTCTTTCTCTCATTCCCATTGATTCTAGCTGACCCCATCACAGGTCAAATGTATCACTGTGGTGTGTATCATTTCACATTATTTTCCTGGTCATAGGATATGCAGTAGGCAGGGTTCTAAAATGACCTCCAGTGGCGCATGACTTTCTATAATTCCCACTCATTGAGTTGTGGGCAGGACCTGTGAATATGATGTATCACTCTTCTCAGAAGATTGCATGACATGACCATTCCAAGGGATTTTGCTGAGGTAAGTAAGGTCCCTAACAGGTGACTGTGAGTTAATCAAAAGGGAGATAATCTGGGGTGGGGCTGACCTGTGATGTAAGGTCTCAAAAGAGGCCCTGAATCCTTTTAGAATGGAGAGAAATTCTCCTGCTGAGTTTGAAGACCTAGCTTGCTGTGTTGTGCAGGACAACATGGCTATAATTTGTAGTAACTGAGAGCTACCCCTAGCTCACAGCCAAGAAAAAAAGTAGGGACCTCAGTCCAACAGTTGCAAGGGACTAAACTCTGCTAACAACCTGAACAAACTTGAAGAGGACTTGAGCTGAGCCCAGTTGACACTTTGATTTTACTCGGTAAAATACTGAGCAGAGAACCCAGTAGTGCCACATCCAGATTTATGAACTAAGAAACTGTGAGATAATAAAAGGGTGTTGCTTTAACTGCGGAGTTTGTGGTAATTTGTTTTGGCATCAGTAGAAAATGAATACACAACCATTTACATACATACAGAGATAACACCGCTGTTGTTTGTGATAAGATGTTAAAATGGAACTCTGTAGCAGACAAATCCACAATAATAGTCAGAGATTTCATTACCCCCTCAATCAATAATGATAGAACAAGTTAATAAAATAAGGAAATTGACTATTTGAACAGCACAATCAATAATCTTAACTTAATTAAACACTCTACCAGCAGAATGCATATAGTTTTCAAGGGCACATGAAACACCAGAATAGATCATATTATTAATATGGGTCAAAGAACAAGTCTAAATACATTTAAAATAATCTTAAGTCACAGAAAGTATCTTATCAACACAGAACTAAATTAGAAATTTAGTAATAAGTGTTTTAAAACTAAATAACACTCTTCAAAATAATCCCACAGTTTAGAGAAGAATTTAAAAGGAAATTATAAAGTATTCTGAACTAAATAAAGTTGAAAATTAAAATCTGTGCAATGCTACTAACACTAATTAGGGATACATTTACATAAATAAATTCTAATATTAGAAAAAATGAAAGATCTCAAATGACCACAGCTTCTATACAAAGAAAAAAAAGGAGAGCAAAGAGAGCCAAATTAAGTAGGAGAAAGACTTATAACAACTAAAGCATAAACAAATTAAATAAAACAAGAAAACAGAGACAGGCAATGAAACTAAAAGCTTGTTCTTTAAATACAGCAGTAAGGATGATAAACCCAGCCACACTGATGAGGAAAGAAAGTGAAGGCATAATTAACATGTCAAGAATGAAAAAAGTGATATCACACAGTGTCTAGATATACATATAGCAAAAAGATATGAAGAGACAATAGGAAAAATGTCATGCCAGCAAATTAAACTTAGAATTGGCATTCATTCTAAGATATCACACCAAAGCCAAGCAACAAAGGAAAAAAAAATGGACAAATCAGGCTTCATCAAAATTTAAATGTCAGGTACATCAAAAGACAGTATTACAGGGTAAAAAGGAAACACACAGAATGGAAAAAATACGTGCAAATTTCAAAATAATACCTAGACTCTCTAAAGACCTCCTAGAACTCAACAACAACCAAAAAACCAACAACTCAATTTAAAAAGAGGCTTAAATAGATACTTTTCCAAAGATAAGGAAATGACCAATAATCATATAAAAAGATGCTCAACAACACTAACATTAGGGAAATGCTTATTACAACCACAATGAGATAACATCTTGCTCTGAAAATGTACCTGAAGTCTATTTCAATCACGTACAATAAGATACATGGACAAGAAAAGGATTGTTATGAAGAAGTTTATGCTCATAGATTTCAAGAAACAGTATGTCAAGCCATTCAAGACCACATGTGGAAGCAGAGAGGTGAGTTAGGAGGCAGGAAGAGAGGAGAGCATGGCCCAGAGTCTTTACTGGGGTCTTCCTGGGGAGAAATGGGCCAGGAGGCTCAGTTTAGGATTGGCTATTTTGAACGATTTCAGCAGGCTCTAGACTATAGGGATGCTCCATGGGATGGCCATGGGTGATTCAGAGCAGGAAGAATACTGACTTGGTGTGTGAGAACTTCCTAAATGAGATGGTGGGGCTGCACACTCTGAATCGTTGGTTTGTGTGTCAAAGACGCACTCACAGGGGAATCAATTCCTCTCTCTAGGCTCTGGCTAGCCTTAGGAGGGGCAGCATCTCTAGAGTCAGAAGCCAAATGCCAATGCATCAAGAAGATAGAAAATATACTTGGTAAAACTTTACACCTCTTAAGATGGTTATTGAAAACAAGTTTTGGCAAGGATGTGAAATGTTTTCGCACTGCTGATGGGAATGTAAAATGGTACAGAGGCTGTGGAAACCAGTATGGCAGTTCCAATTCGACATAGAATTAACATACGATTCAGCAATTTCACTTCTGGATATACACAATAACTAACTGAAAGCAGGGACTCAGAAGTTTGTAACCCTTTTCATAGCAGCATTACTCACAATACCCAAAAAGTGGAAACAACTCAAACTGACAGATGAATGGATAAACAAACATGGTAAATACAATCAATAGACTATTATTCAGTCTTAAAAAGGAAAAAAAAATTTTCATACATGCTACAACATGGATGACCTAAAAGACATCCTGCTGGGGGAAATAATCTGGACACGAAAGGATAAATGTTATAAGATAAGTTAGAAGTACTCAAATGCATAGAGACATAAAGTAGAATGGTGGTTGGCAGAACTGGAAAAGGGGGGAATGGAGAGTTATATTTTAATGGGTACAGTGTTTTACTATAGGAAAATGAAATTATCAATAACATCAGATATGCAGATGACACCACCCTTATGCCAGAAAGTGAAGAAGAACTAAAGAGGCTCTTGGTGAAAGTGAAAGAAGAGAGTGAAAAAGTTGGCTTCAAACTCAACATTCAGAAAACGAAGATCATGGCATCTGGTCCCATCACTTCATGGCAAATAGATGAGGAAACAATGGAAACAGTGACAGAATTTATTTTCTTGGGCTCCAAAATCACTGCAGATGGTGACTGCAGCCATGAAATTAAAAGACGCTTGCTTCTTGGAAGAAAAGCTATGGCCAACAAAGATAGCCTATTAAAAAGCAGAGACATTTCTTTGCCAACAAAGGTCCATCTCGTCAAAGCTATGGTTTTTCCAGTAGTCAGGTATGGATGTGAGAGCTGGACTATAAAGAAAGCTGAGTGCTAAAGAATTGATGCTTTTGAACTGTGGTGTTAGAGAAGACTCTTCAAAGTCCCTTGGACTGCAAGGAGATCCAACCAGTCCATCCTAAAGGAAATCAGTCTTGAATATTCATTGGAAGGAGTGAGGTTGAAGCTGAAACTCCACTAATTTAGCCACCTGATGCAAAGAACTGACTCATTTCAAAAGACCCTGATGCCGGTAAAGATCGAAGGCAGGAAGAGAAGGGGATGACAGAGGATGAGATGGTGGTTGGATGGAATCACTGTCTCGAGGGACATGAATTTGAATAAGCTCTGGGAGCTGGTGATGAACAGGGAAGCCTGGTGTGCTGCAGTCCATGGGGTTACAGAGTCAGACACGACTGAGGAACTGAACTCAACTGATGGGAAAATGGAAAAGGTTGAAGATGGATAGTAGTGATGGTTGTACAACAATGTAAATGTACTTAATGCTGTAGAAGTGGACACTTAAAAAATGTTAAAATGGTACATGTTATTTAACATACATTTTACCACAATGAAAAAATAAAAATAAATTTAACAACAATACAAAACTAGGCAGTTACTCTCCATAAGATGTGTTCTTTGTCATCTTGTTGTAAGTAATAATAATAATCAGTTCAGTCACTCAGTACTGTCCAGCTCTTTGCAACCCCATGGACTGCAGCATGCTAGGCTTCCCTGTCCATCACCAACTCCTAGAGCTTGGTCAAACTCATGTCCATCGAGTCAATGACGCCATCTAACCACCTCATCCTCTGTCATCCCCTTCTCCTCCTGCCTTCAATCACTCCCAGCATCAGGGTCTTTTTCAATGAGTCAGTTCTTCGCATCAGGTGGCCAAAGTATTGGAGCTTCAGCTTCAGCAACAGTCTTTCCAATGAACACTCAGGACTGATTTCCTTCAGGATGGACTGGTTGGATCTTCTTGCAGTCCAAGGGACTCTCAAGAGTCTTCTCCAATACAATATTGTAAAGTAATTAGCCTCCAATTAAAATAAATAAATTTATATTTTAATAAAATGAATCTTCTCCAACACCACAGTTCAAAAGCATCAATTCTTTAGTACTCAACTTTCTTTATGATCCAACTGTCATATCCTTACATGACTATTGGAAAAACCATAGCTTTAACTATATGGACATTTGTTGGCAAATTAACATATCTGCTTTTTAGTATGCTGTCTAGTTTGATCATAGCTTTTCTTCCATGAAGCAAGCGTCTTTTAATTTCATGGCTGCAGTCACCATTTGCAGTGATTTTGGAGGCCAAGAAAATAAAGTCTGTCACTGTTTCCACTGTTTCCCCATCTATTTGTCATGAAGTGATCAGACTGGATGCTGTGACCTTAGTTTTCTGAATGTCGACTTTTAAACCAGCTTTTTCAGTCTCTTCTTTCACTTTCATCAGGAGGCTCTTTAGTTCTTCTTCACTTTCTGCCATAAGGGTGGTGTCATCTGTGTATCTGAGGTTATTGATATTTCTCCCACCAATCTTGATTCCAGCTTGTGCTTCATCCAGCCTGGCATTTCACATAATGTGCTCTGCATATATAAGTTAAATAAGCATGGTGAAAGCCTTGATATACTCCTTTCCCAACTTGGAACCAGTCTGTTGTTCCATGTCCAGTTCTAACTGTTTCTTCTTATCCTGCATACAGATTTCTCAGGAAGCAGGTAAGGTAGTCTGGTAAGTCCCATCTCTTGAAGAATTTTCCACAGTTTGTTGTTATCTACACAGCAAAAGGCTTTGGCATAATCAATAAAGCAGAAGTAGGTGTTTTTCTGGAACTCTCTTGCATTTTCTATGATCCAATGGATGTTGGCAATTTGATTCCTGGTTCCTCTGGCTTTTCTAAATCCAGCTTGAACATCTGGAATTTCACAGTTTACGTACTGTGAAAGCCTTGGTTGGAGTATGTTGAGCTTTACTTTGCTAGCATGTGAGATGAGTGCAATTGTGTGTAGTTTGAGTATTCTTGGGCTTCCCTTGTGCCTCAGCCGGTAAAGAATCCTCCTGCAAGGTGGGAGACCTGGGTTAGATCCCTGGGTTGGGAAGATTCCCTGGAAAAGGGAAAGGCGACCCACTTCATTATTCTGGCCTAGAGAATTCCATGGACCTTATAGTACATGGGGCCGCAAAGAGTCAGACATGACTGAGCAACTTTCACTTTCACTTTTTCACTTGAACATTCTTTGGCATAGCCCTTCTTTAGGACTGGAGTAAAAACTGACCTCTTCCAGTCCTGTGGCCACTGCTGCATTTTCCAAATTTTCTGGCATATTGAATGCAGCACATTCACAGCATCATCTTTTAGGATTTGAAATAGCTCAGCTGAAATTCCATCACCTCCACTAGCTTTGTTCGTAGTGATACTTCCTAAGGCCCACCTGACCTTGCATTCCAGGTTGTCTGGCTTTAGGTGAGTGATCACACCACCATGGTTATCTGGGTCATGAAGATCTTTTTTGTATAGTTCTTCTGTGTATGCTTGCCACCTCTTCATAATATCTTCTGCTTCTGTTAGGTCCACACCAGGTCTGCCTTTTATTGTGCCCATCCCATATGAATCAAGTACGGAGATAAAATGTTTTAGACAGGAGTGGAACCTAAACATATAAATACATGGGCTTAATGTATGTTACATATGTGTATTTACATTTTTCACTCGATGCTGAAGTATATATTTGTGCTCACTCAAAGTATATATTTGTACTCACTCAATGCTGTGAGTACAGCTTTGTCAAACAACAATGCTACATAATCTTAAGAACAGGAGCATTGCAATGAGACAATTTTCATCTTTGCATGAAATGTTCCCTTGGTATCTCTAATTTTCTTGAAGAGATCTCTAGTCTTTCTCATCCTATTGTGAGTAATAAAGGGGGACGCTTTAGGCAACATATGCATGTTTGAATGTATATTTACATATATGTATATGCATACATATATATAAAGACAGAAGTTAGAGTGAGAGCTTTTGAGTAGGATTGTGATATGATATTTCATAAAACAGTCTTTACTAAGAACTGAGCCAGACAAAATACAGTACATATATATTTTGGGACAAAATTTATAACCTATCATTAATAGTTTCTCTATTAAAATAGAAACTTCATTCTCTAGTTTATTGTTCAATTTTATTCTTCTACTTCCTCCTCTTCCACTTTCCACATAATCTGCAGTTTGGCCTCTCCTGTCAGCACGCTAAGCAACAAACAGGAGACATTGACATTTCCATGGACTAAAAGGCCTGAAAATCTCCAATAACTACACCAACTGCTTCTGTTGCAAAGATACCCACAGAGATAACTAGAGGAGCAGAGCAGGGAAGCATCTTCCATAGAGAGGGCATGACTTCAAGAATTTACTAACCTAAAAGCAAAAGAACATGGCCTAAATAAAAACAGCCAGCCTGTGAACAGAGCCCAGAAATATCTGTATTGTCATTTTGACCAAGGACCTTAGTCTTACAAGAAAAGGTGATTTTTCTCCCTACGGGAGAGATACTTTACTATTGGTCAGATGCTTTAGCTAGAGCAAACAAAATCTAGTCACCTAGATTAACTAGAAAGGTATTTATGAAAAGATATTAGTAGCTTTCAGAATTAATGTTTAGCTACAGGAACAGACAAAACTGAGCTTCTGTGGGGGGCGGGGGCGTGCAGGGGAAGAATACACAAGCAATGTTGCAGAAGAGGCTGGATTTAGAAAGAAAAGAAGCCAATGCCACTCTCACATCACACACCGAAAGGAAGGATCTTGGCTTTTCTGTAGCTTCTGCCATATGTATGCCACTTGGTGATGGATTTTTTAAATATGTCAACTGGGTTAGGCTACAGTCCTGAGTTATTTAACTAAATACTAACCTAAATGCTGCTATGAATGGATATGGAAGGTGTAATTAAAGTCCCTAATAAGTTGACTTTAAGTGAGGGAGATTATCAAGGATAACCTGAGAGGCCTTAATAAATCAGTTAGAAGACCGAGAACACATGGATGAGGCCTTCCTGAAAAAGTAAGAGGAAATTTGGCCTGTTCACAACAGTTTCGGCCCAGCTCATGGGATTCCATCTTGCTTATACTCTGTTCTTTCTGGCTGCCTGTCTTACAGATTTCAAACTTTCTCTTTTGACTCACATAATTGAATAAGTCAATTTCTTATAACACTTCTATAAATAGGTAGAGATACAGAAATAGAATCCCACTGCTACACCACTCCATGACAAGCATGTGAAACCACTTCAGTTCAGTTCAGTTCAGTTCAGTCATTGAAAAGTGTCTGACTCTTTGCGACCCCATGAATCGCAGCACACCAGGCCTCCCTGTACATCATCAACTCCCAGAGTTCACCCAAACTCACATCCATCGAGTCGGTGATGCTATCCAGCCATCTCATCCTCTGTCGTCCCCTTCTCCTCCTGCCCCCAATCCCTCCCAACATCAGTCTTTTCAGATGAGTCAACTCTTCACATGAGGTGGCCTAAGTACTGGAGTTTCAGCTTTAGCATCATTCCTTCCAAAGAACACCCAGGGTTGATCTCCTTCAGAATAGACTGGTTGGATCTCTGTGCAGTCCAAGGGACTCTCAAGAGTCTTCTCCAACACCACAGTTCAAAAGCATCATTTCTCCAGCACTCAGCTTTCTTCACAGTCCAACTCTCACATCTATACATGACCACTGGAAAAACCATAGCCTTGACTAGATGGACCTTTGTTGATAAAGTAATGTCTCTGCTTTTGAATATGCTGTCTAGGTTGGTCATAACTTTCCTTCCAAGGAGTAAGCGTCTTTTAATTTCATGGCTGCAGTCACCATCTGCAGTGATTTCGGAGCCCCCCAAAATAAAGTCTGACACTGTTTCTACTGTTTCCCCATCTATGTCCCATGAAGTGATGGGACTAGAAGTCATGATCTTTGCTCCTGAATGTTGACTTTAAGCCAACTTTTTCACTCTCCTCTTTCACTCTCATCAAGAGGCTTTTGAGTTCCTCTTCACTTTCTGCCATAAGGGTGTGGTCATCTGCATATCTGAGGTTATTGATATTTCTCCCACAATCTTGATTCCAGCTTGTGTTTCTTCCAGTCCAGTGTTTCTCTTGATATACTCTGCATATAAGTTAAATAAGCAGGGTGACAATATACAGCCTTGACGTACTCCTTTTCCTATTTGGAACTGGTCTGTTGTTCCATGTCCAGTTCTAACTGTTGCTTCCTGACCTGCATGTAGGTTTCTCAAGAGGCAGATCAGGTGGTCTGGTATTCCCATCTCTTGAAGAATTTTCCAATTTATTGTGATCCACACAGTCAACTGCCAGTACCGTCTCCCAAATCCAGAGACTGCCCATGAGCAAAATTGAATCCTACTCAAAACATCGCCCACAGGTATAGGTATGTCAAACACCTACAACTTAGCTACAAGAGAAGCTGGGAATTCATTTCTGATTTCTAGTTTGGAATGACAAAATTCCTCATAAGCGAATTTCCCCCAACACAGAAAGGCCATTCGAAAAATAGAAGGCAATTATGAATACAATTATTGTTTCCCAAATTTCTGGCCTCTCAAAACTTCTCAAAGGAAGAATTCACTCTTTTAATCGCAGAGAGAAACACACTCAGCTTTGCGTAATAAAGCTCATATTGGCTTTTGTTACAGAAAACCATGTGATGACTGTTTTTCTTTGTTAATACATCAGTCAAGATGTATTATACAATTCTATACATTATACTGCTGTAATAAATAACCCTAAGATCTTAATAGCTAATACAACAAACTTTTCATGTTTGTTTGTGTTAGGCAGGGGGCTTTTTCATGGTAGTCATTCAGAAACCCAAGATGACAATACTTTTCCACGAAACATACTTCCATAATGGCCAAGGCAGGGAAAGGAAACATGGCACATTGTGCATTCTACCTGAAAATGTTTTCAAGAGGTGACACTGGTTATTCTGCTCACATTTCATCAACCAAACGTTGGTAACTGTAATCCTCCTATATTTGTTAAAGAAGCAAAACATTTCTTAATCTTATTGACTATTTAAGTTTTCAACACCTGTAAAAGAATGCCTATGCTTCATCTTTAAAGGCTTAGTTGGTTGTGATTTAAAAAGAAATTTATAAATTCTAAATTTATAAATTCTGTTCTGTGTAACAGCCAGATATATTATGGTTTCAGAGGATGACAATTTCATGATAAAACCTAGAAGATAGATGTGATACAACGAAAGGAAGTATAGTCTCCCCATCCAGGTATAGATTGGGAGAGAGATTTCTGGGGCACTGAGATGATTTCTAGGACAAGAAAGGAGGAGTTTGAAGAGGTTAAAGCACCTGTCTGTGCCACTCTTCCTAGGCTAGCCCATCAGCTCTTAGTGTGGGAAGCAGGGAAAGGAGTCTGCTAAAGACGCCAACTCCTGGAGAAGGATGGAGCCACCAGGGGTGCAGTGGTAAAGAATCTGCCTGCCAGTGCATGACACCCAAGAGACACGGGTTTGATCCCTGGGTTGGGAAGATCCCCTAGAATAGGAAATGGCAACCCACTCTAGTATTCTTGCCTGGAAAATTCCATGGACAGAGGAGCCTGGCAGGCTACAGTCCATGGGGTTGCAAAGAGTCAGACATGAATAAGAGACTGAGCCCACAAAGAGTTATCGGAGAATCTGATAACAGCAGGACAAGGACGAATGGGTCTACCTTACAGGTGCAGCAATAAGGGGACGGCATTTCTCTAAAAGCCTCATGCATCCATAGTGTCTTTCAAATGTGCACTGGAAAAATAGCATCTGCACAAGGTAAACCTGAGATCTTCTGTTTTCTGGAGAATGCCAAAATTCCCCTGTGTTTCAGAGATGTGTGGCAATAGCTTGAACATAGGATAAGGAAGCCTGAGTTTGCTCTCTGGCAGGGGCCAATGGTTAGACCCTGAAAGACAATTCAGAAAGCAAGGCAAGTCCAGTTGCAGCTCAACAAATACCAGTCCAGGAATCAGAAAAGACAAATCACACAAGGCAAAACCCAGTGATAATTCGAGAATAGAGTCTCTAAGGATTCGGGTCATATGCCACAAAACTCTGTCCTTGATACAGCATTTAAGAAGACCCAAAGGGAGGTGGACAAGAAAAGAGACAATTGTGAAAAATTGAACATTTAAACTAGAATAACTGAGAGATGACAGCCAGCAGAATGAGCTCCTGTCCCACCCACGGGAATATGAGGACTGCTAGAGGAATTAATAAGGTTTATTTTATTTGTACAACTATTATTTTGTGTAAATGTGTAATCTGACAACAAATACCCTCCAAATCTAGTGACTTGGAGCCAATATTTCCATAGAAAATGTGACCACTTATGAAATTTCTTGAAAATACATACTCAAGAAATGAAATATCCTCAAGATATTCTTTGAAATTATGTGCTATGGTAGCTCTATAGATAAAATTATTCTAGAGCTCTCTCAACTAAAAAATAATTTGCCTCTATTTCTCCTGAAAGCAGAGATACTACTACAAAGAAGTCCCACATTCTCATAATTACCAATGTTTTACCATTCTAGTTTCATCTCATTCTTTTTTTTCTCTTCACTCTCTCTCATCCTTTCTTTTGTATTTCTCTCTCTCTCTTCATCCTTTTATCTCCTCTCTTTTTCCTATTTTGAGGCTGATATAACCTTGATATGTAAATTTAAAGACAAGAGTACAAAGAAATAAACTTCAGATGATCTGTATCAATTTATAGCTATAGGAACAAAAATCCAAATAAATCATAAGTAAAGAGAATCCTGCTTTTTTTTGTACACAGACACCTTTACAACCATATAAAAACAACATTTAGGAAGGGTTGGATTTATTCTAGGAAAGGAAATATCTTTTTCATTAAAAAAACTAATAATGTAATTTGATATAAACTATTAGAGGAAAAAAATCATTTTCAACAGATACAGAAAGTCATTTCATAAAACCAGTATCTGTTTATCAAAAACCAAATAATTGCAAAGGCAAACTAAGAATGGAAACAAACTTGTTAAAACCTCAATGGGCAAAAAAAAAAAAAAAAAAAGGAAGAAAACCTTACTGAGCAAATATATTCATATAGCTAAACAATGGGGCCATTTCCTTTAAAATATACATAGGAAGAAGACACTCACTCTGAACGTTCATTTAGTATTATACAAGAGGTCCTAAAAGGAGCCTATGAAGATGAGAAAGATTTAAAATATAAATACTGGAAATAAACAAAATATTCATTGTTCAAAGATGATGTAATTGCTATAACTATCAACATAAAAAGTTCAACATAAATTAACAGTGTGGTAGAAAAGTTCAAAAATATTAGTAGGTACCAAGTCTTTATTAAAAGTTGTATCTCTAGATGCCAGGAATTACCAACTTAGACTTTCTTCAAAGCACTATAAAAATTTTCTTAAATCTTACATGATAGGTACAATTACAACACATTATTCAAAGACAAAAAAGAAGACTTCAGTAATAGATAGAAAAACCAAGTTCATGGATGGTAAAACTCAATGTAATAAAAATGTCAGTTCTCCAAAAATTAATCTATAAATTCAAAGTAATCCAACCAAAATAGCAACAATGTTCTTTAAAACCTATTTTTAGAACCTTCTTTCATCTCATCTCTCTGACCTATCCGTGCCTTTCTCTTCTGCTTTTAAAGACTCCTGTGAGTACATTGCTTCCACTCAGATAATCCAGGATAATCTCTCCATCCAAGGTTCTTTATTTAATCCCATTGGCAGAGTCACCTTTTTTCCATGTAGTATATGCTTGTGCATATGGAAGAAAGATCATAAATTATACTAAGATTTCCAACTCTATGGAGGATCAGTGCCACTAATCCCTGCGTTCAAAGATTGACTTTATTTGTTATTGTTATATGCTTTTTTGTGTGTGAACAATTTTAAAGTTTTGGTGGTTTAGTCACTAAGTCGTGTCCAACTCTTGCAACCCATGGACTATAGCCCACCAGGCTCCTCTGTCCATGGGATATTCCAGGCAAGAATACTGAAGTGGATTGCCATTTCCTTCTCCAGGGGATCTTCCCAACCCAGGAATCGAACCCAGGTCTCCTGCATTGCAGGCAGATTCTTTACCTATTGAGCTATGAGGGAAAGTTTTACCTTCCCCTCAAAAAAAGTGTTACTAGGAGGAACACAGATGAAAACTCAGAAGTGGCAAGCACAGTTGCTACACAAGTAACATGGTGACTGCAACGACCCAGAGGACAGATGTTGAGAACCCAAGAAAAGATGGTGGAGACAAATGGGGATTCCAAGGATACTGGGGGGATTAACTTATATAACCAATTTAATAGGGGTAGTTATATTATAAGAAATATATATTTGGTCTTGATCCTTAATTTCTGGCACAGAGCTCCTACAACTCTTGTAATTTCCTGAGTGATAGAAGGGAGAAAAATGTGTTTGTTATTCATAATAAGCCACTTTCAACCATATCCGATTAGGGGGAGACTCTAGGACACATTTCCAGTTTGGGTGGCTTTTTTTGAGTAATAAGCCTGCTCCCGTGGCATAAAAATGAAGCCAAAACAGCTTGCAGAAGCAACCACTGACCATGCAGCATGAGAAGGTGATGGTGATCCTCCCCAGCGCCTTCTCCTTCTCTCCTGGGGCTTGTTCTTCATCGTTTCCTAGAGTTTCAGACATGCCTCCAGCTGCCCCCAGAGCAAACTTGCCTAGCAACATGGCCTCTGTCTTGCACTGACTTTCTTCCCTGTCTGATCTCAGATCCCTATGCCCCTGGTATTTCCTGTATCTCCCGATCAGACAGTTGGCACTCAAGTCCCTAAGGCTTTCTCCTAGGGAAACTTGAATGAGAACAGTAATCAAATCATGGTAGGAGGAAGGAGTAGGGATGGACTGGGAGTCCAGAGATATCAGATGCAAACTCTTACATATAGAATGGATAAACAACAAGGGCCTACCGGACAGCATAGGGAACCATATTCAATATCCTGTGATAAGCCATAATGGAAAAGAATATGAAAAAGAATGCGTGTGCATAATATATATATACACACACATATATAACTGAATCACTTTGCTGTACAGCAGAAATTAACACAATACTGTAAACCAATTATAATTCAATAAATTAAAAAATTTTTAATTTAAAAAGATGATAGGCTATGGAATGGAGAGGGAGATCCCAGCAGCAATCCTGCTCAGATATTGTCCAGCTAAGCTACAGACAAAGGGAAGAAGGCTCCCATAACTGGCTCTGGAGTGGCTCCCTGTCTAGACACCAGCAACACACCCCAGTACCGAGTCCTCACAAGGGTTTCTTTGTTTGTCTTGTTTAGGAACAACACCATAGGTGCTGGTTGCTGCTGCTGCTGTTAAGTCGCTTCAGTTGTGTCCAACTCTGTGAGACCCCATAGACGGCAGCCCACCAGGCTCCACCGTCCCTGGGATTCTCCAGGCAAGAATGCTGGATTGGGTTGCCATGTCCTTCTCAAATGCATGAAAGTGAAAAGTGAAAGTGAAGTTGCTCAGTCGTGTCTGACTCTTCATGACCTCATGGACCCTGGTTAGATTTGCTTAATAGAACATAATGACATATCACACTTACATTGTTGTTACTCTGATTAAAAGAATTACTACTGTGCAGGAAGAATTTCTCTTTATGGAAACACAGTTAATTGACAGCTGGGAAAAACTGTGGTGATAAAGTTAATTAACTTTACCAGGTTTCTCTGGATTTTACAATACCTGTGTTTTATTTTAAGGCTATTTAAAGGTCAGCTATCTTGGCACAATGAAACAAAGAGCTCTGCAACAGTAATTCAGTCTTCCTGAAGTGAAGTGAAAGTTGCTCAGTCATGTCCAACTCTTTGCGACCTCATGGACTGCATAGTCCATGGAATTCTCCAGGCCAGAATACTGGAGTGGGTAACCTTTCCCTTTTCCAGGGAATCTTCCCAACCCAGGGATCAAACCCAGGTCTCCCGTATTGCAGGCAGATTCTTTACCAGCTGAATCTTCCTATTTTACAGCAAAGTCTGAAGTGAGCATATGGCACTGGAAGGAACAATACTCAAACAGCTCAGGCAGCTTTCTGGGGAGAGCAGCCATCACTGGCCTTCTTTCAGAAAACTGGAGCTTCAGGATCATTGTTTTGCAAAATGTGATGTACGTACAACTTGTATCAGAATCCTCCAATGATGCTTTTGAAACTACAGAATATTGGGATCACCCCCGGATTTGTTGAATCTGACTCAATAAACATGAAGCCCAGGACTCAGCATTTTCAGCCAGCTTACGGCATATCTTTTCTTAGACTTAGATTGCCTGCAGCATCACCATTTTGAGCTTTATTTGCATTAGCAAGTAGCCTTTTGTAACTAAGAAAATGAGTGTATCTTGGGCCATTCATACATTCAATATTGAATTTAACTAAAGGGAGCTCAGTTGTGTGAAAGCAAAGGTTGTCAAACTGCATTCAGAATATTCTGGAGGGACCCAGCATGTGTTTGAGTCAACTTCTATCTTGAAAATACTTTAAAGCTGTACTTTAATAAATTACATACTCAAAGTGTTGGAGTCCACATTTTTAACACATTTGAGGCTGCCAGCTTAAGCCATGTTGCCAGTTTGACCAGATTTTGTGCTGACATCTAGCAGTTCCCTACGTATACGCAAGATGATGTTTAAAATCTGCCCTCAGAGATTTCTGTAGGAGTGAGCACATCTGCACACATCTCCAGACAGCAGCCTGTGCAGATGTTCCATCCCATCCAGAGGGGCCAAAGCACAGCACAGGCTCCGTTCCCACCGAGGAAATGATGTGACAAGTGAACACATTTTGCCATGGTGATGTCAGGGTTTTTAGTTCAGGTCAGTTCAGTCACTCAGTCAAGTCTGACTCTTTGCGACCCTATGGACTACAGCATGCCAGGCTTCCCTGTCTATCACCAACTTTCAGAGCTCACTCAAATTCATGTCCATCGACTCGGTGATGTCATCCAAACACCTCATCCTCTGTCAGCCCTTCTCCTCCTGCCTTCAATCTTTCCCAGCATCAGGGTCTTTTTCAGTGAGTCAGTTCTTCATATCACATGGCCAAAGTATTGGAGTTTCAGCTTCAGCATCAGACTTTCCAATGAATATTCAGGTCTCACTTCTTTGAGGATTCACTGGTTTGATTTCCTTGCTGCCCAAGGGATGCTCAAGAGTCTTCTCTAACACCACAGTTCAAAAGCATCAATTGTTCAGCACTCAGCTTTCTTTATACTTCAACTCTCACATCCATATATACCCATTCTCACATTGGAAAAACCATAGCTTTGATTAGGTGGACCTTTGCCAGAAAAGTAATGTCTCTGCTTTTTAATAAATGCTATCTAGGAGACATAGAACAACAGACTGCTTCCAAATAGGAAAAGAGTACGTCAAGGCTGTACATTGTCACCCTGCTTATTTAACTTATATGCAGAGTACATCATGAGAAATGCTGGGCTGGAAGAAGCACAAGCTGGAATCAAGATTGCTGGGAGAAATATCAATAACCTCAGATATGCAGATGACACCACCGTTATGGCAGAAAGTGAAGAGGAACTAAAAAGCCTCTTGATAAAAGTGAAAGAGGAGAGTGAAAAACTTGCCTTAAAGCTCAACATTGAGAAAACTAAGATCATGGCATCTGGTCCCATCACTGCATGGGAAATAGATGGGGAAACAGTAGAAACAGTGTCAGACTTTATATTTTTGGGCTCCAAACTTACTGCAGATGGTGATTGCAGCCATGAAATTAAAAGATGCTTACTCCTTGGAAGGAAATTTATGACCAACCTAGATAGCATATTCAAAAGCAGAGACATTGCTTTGCCAACAAAGGTCCATCTCGTCAAGGCTATGGTTTTTCCAGTATTCATGTATGGATGTGAGAGTTGGACTGTGAAGAAAGCTGAGCACCGAAGATTTGATATGTTTGAACTGTGGTGTTAGAGAAGACTCTTGAGAGTCCCTTGGACTGCAAGGAGATCCAACCAGTTCATCCTAAAAGAGATCAGTCCTGGGTGTTCATTGGAAGGACTGAAGCTGAAGCTAAAACTCCAATGCTTTGGCCACCTCATAAGAAGGGTTGACTCATTGGAAAAGACCCTGATGCTGGGAGGGATTGGGGGCAGGAGGAGAAGGGGATGACAGAGGATGAGATGGTTGGATGGCATCACCGACTCGACAGACAGGAGTTTGGGTAAACTCCAGGAGTTGGTGATGGACAGGGAGGCCTGGTGTGCTGCGATTCATGGGGTCGCAAAGAGTCAGACATGACTGAGCGACTGAACTGAACTGAGGATGGTCAAAACTTTTCCTCCCAGGAGCAAGCATCTTTTAATTTCAGGGCTGCAATCTGCAGTGATTTTGGAGCCCAAGAAAATAAAGTCTGACACTGTTTCCACTGTTTCCCCATCTATTTGTCATGAAGTGATTGGACCGGATGCCATGATCTTCATTTTTTGAATGTTGAGTTTTAAGCCAGCTTTTTCACTCGCTTCTTTCACTTTCATCAGGATGCTTTTTAGTTCCTCTTCACTTCTGCCATAAGGGTGGTGTCATCTGCATATCTGAGGTTATTGATATTTCTACTGGCAATCTTGATTCCAGCTTGTGTTTCATCCAGCCTGGCATTTCTCATGATGTACTCTGAATATAAGTTAAATAAGCTTGGTGACAACATACAGCCTTGATATACTCCTTTCCTGATTTGGAACCAGTCTTTTGCTCCATTTCTGGCTCTAACCATTGCTTCTTGACCTATATACAGATTTCTCAGGAGACAGCTAAGGTGGTCTGGTAAGTCCTATTTCTTGAAGAATTTCCCACAATTTGTTGTGATCCACACAGTAAAAGGCTTTGGCGTAGTCAATAGAGCAGAAGTAGATGTATTTTCAGGAACTCTCTTGCTTTTATGGTGATCCAACAGATGTTGACAATTTTATTTCTGGTTCCTCTGCCTTTTCTAAATTAGCTTGAACATCTGGAAGCTCACAGTTCATGTATTATTGAAGCCTGGCTTGGAGAATTTTGAGCATTACTTCACTAGCATGTGAAATGAGTGCAATCGTCTGGTAGTTTGAGGATTCTTTGGCATTGCCTTTCTTTGGGATGGGAATGAAAACTGACCTTTTTCAGTCCTGTGACAACTGGTGAGTTTTCCAAATTTGCTGGCATATTGAGTGCAGCACTTTCACACCATCATCTTTTAGGATTTGAAATAGCTCAGCTGGAATTCCATCGCCTCCACTAGTTTTGTTTATAGTGATGCTTCCTAATGCTCACTTGACTTCACACTCTATGATGTTTTGCTGTAGTGGGTGATTACACCATCATGGTTATCTGGGTCATGAAGATCTTTTTTGTATAGTTCCTGTGTATTCTTGCCACCTGTTCTTAGTATCTTCTGCTTCTGTTAGGTCCATACCATTCCTGTCCTTTATTGTGTCCATCTTTGCAAGAAATGTTCCGTTGGTATCTCTAATTTTCTTGAAGAGTTCTCTAGTCTTTCCCATCCTATTATTTTCCTCTATTTCTTTGCACTGATTACTGAGGAAGGCTTTCTTATCTCTCCTTGCTATTCTTTGGCTCTGCATTCAGATGGGTATATTTTTCCATTTCTCCTTCGCCTTTAGCTTCTCTTCTTTCCTCAACTATTTGTAAGGCCTCCTCAGACAACCATTTTGCCTTTTTGCATTTCCTTTCCTTGGGGATGGTCTTGATCATTGCCTTCTCTACAATGTCATGAACCTTCATCCATAGTTCTTCAGGCACACTATCAGGTCTATTCCCTTGAATCTATTTGTCACTTCCCTTGTATAATAGTAAAGGATTTGATTTAGGTCATACCTGGATGGTCTAGTGGTTTTCCCTACTTTCTTCAATTCAAGTCTGAATTTGACAATAAGGAATTCACGATCTGAGCCCCCGTTTGAGTGTTTGAGTGTCTCCTGCAGAGGCACGAGTCAGCAGTGGCTGGCTGCAGGCACAGGGGCTCTGGGTGCAGCACACTTGGGTGTGGCATAAGCCCTCTTAGAGGAGGTCGCCATTAACCCCACCAGAAAGTCACCAAGCAGACAACCCAAAAACTGCAGAATAATTATACCAAAGAAATTCTCACACTGTTAAGGAAGTTCTAGGAACCACAACAGATTTCCAAACCTGGGTACCTGGCAAAACCCCCAGAGCATTTGACTTTGGAGGAGAGCGGAATTTGAATACAGAACCTACACAGAACTGGAGAAATAGACACTTGGAGCACAGATAAAACCTTGCGGGCACCAGGACCCAGGAGAAAGGAGCAGTGACCCCAAAAGAGACTGACCCAGACTTGTGTGTGCACATCCAGGAGTCTCTGGCAGAGGCATGGGTTGGGGGTGCCCTGCTGCAGGGTCAGGGGCACTGATTGTGGCAGTGAATGCCAAAGGCCTTTTGGAGGAGGTCACCATTTTCTTCATTAACTCCACCATGGTTTGATCTCAGGTCCGACAACAGGGAGGGAACACAGCCCAGCACATCAACAGAAAATTGCATTAAACATTTACTGAGCATGGCCTTGCCCATCAGAACAAGACCCATTCCCCCGCCCCCGCCCCCACCCCACAACAGTCAGTCTCTCCCATCAGGAAGCTTCTTTCCTAATCCCTCCGAAGGCAGACAGAAAGAAAACCAGTCACAGAAAACTAATCAAACTGACCACATGGACCACAGCCTTGTCTAACTCAATAAAACTATGAGCCAGGCTGTGTAGGGCCACCCAAGAAACATAGGTCATTGTGGAGAGTTCTCATGAAACATGGTCCACTGGAGAAGGCAACAGCAAACCACTTTGGTATTCTTGCCTTGAGAACCCCATGAACAGCATGAAAAGTCAAACAGATATGACACTGAAAGATGAACGTCTCAGGTTAGTAGGTGCACAATATGCTACCAGAGAAGAATGGAGAAATAACACCAGAAAGAATGAAGAGATGGAGCCAAAGTGAAAACAATGCCCAGTTGTGGATGTGACTGGTGATGGAAGCAGTCTGGTGCTGTAAGAGCAATACTGCATAGGAACCTGGAATGTTAGATCCATGAATCAGGGAAAATAGGAAGTGGTCAAATAGGAGAAGACAAGACTGAACATCGACATTTTAGGAATCAGTGAACTAAAACAGACTGGAATGGCCATATTTAATTCAGATGACTATTATATCTACTACTGTGGGCAAGAATACCTTAGAAGAGATGGAGTGGCCATCACAGTTGAAAAAAGAGTATGAACCACAATATACCTGGGTGCAATCTCAAACATGACAGAATGATCTCTGTTTATTTCCAAGGGAAACCATTCAATACCACAGCAATCCAAGTCTATGCCCCAACCAGTTATCCTGAAGAGGATGAAGTTGAATTGTTCTGTGAAGAACTACAAGACCCTCTAGAACAAACACACACACACACAAAGATATCTTTTTCATTAAATGAGTTGGAATACAAAAGTAGGAAGTCAAGAGATAAGTGGAGTAACAGGCAAGTTTGGCCTTGGAGTACAAAATGAAGCAGGGCTAAGGCTCACAGAGTTTTACAAGAGAACGCACTGGTCATAGCAAACACCCTCTTCCAACAACACAAGAGAAGACTCTACACATGGACATCACCAGATAGTCAATACTGAAATCAGATTGATTATACTCTTTGCAGCCAAATATGGAGACACTCTGTCATCAGAGAAACAAGACCAGAAACTGACTGTGGCTCAGACCATGAACTTCTTATTGACAAATTCATACTTAGATTGAAGAAAGAAGGGGAAACCACTAGACCATTTAGGTGTGATTGAAATTAAATCCCTTATGATTATACAGTGAAAGTGACAAATAGATTCAAGGTTTAGATCTGATAGACAGAGTACCTGATGAAATATGGATGGAGGTTTGTGACATTGTACAGGAGGCAGTGATCAAGACCATCCCTAAGAAAAAGAAATGCAAAAAAGCAAAATGGTTGTCTGAGGAGGCCTTACAAATAGTTGAGGAAAGAAGAGAAGCTAAAGGCAAAGGAGAAATGGAAAAATATATGGATCTGAATGCAGAGTTCCAAAGAATAGCAAGGAGAGATAAGAAAGCCTTCCTCGGTGATCAGTGCAAAGAAATAGAGGAAAACAATAGAATGGGAAAGACCAGAGAGCTCTTCAAGAAAATTAGAGATACTAAGGGAACATGTCATGCAAAGATGGGCACAATAAAGGACAGAAATGGTATGGACCTAACAGAAGCAGAAGAGGTTAAGAAGAGGTGGAAAGAATACACAGAAGAACTATACAAAAAGATCTTCATGACCCAGATAGCCATGATGGTGAGATCACCCACTACAGCAAGACATCCTGGAATGCAAAGTCAAGTGGGCCTTAGGAAACATTACTATGAACAAGCTAGTGGAGGTGATGGAATTCCAGCTGAGCTATTTCAAATCCTAAATTTGGAAAACTCACCAGTTGCCACAGGACTGGAAAAGGTCAGTTTTCATTCTAATCCCAAAGAAAGGCAATGCCAAAGAATGCTCAGACTACCACACAATTACACTCATCTCACACACTAGCAAAGTAAAGCTCAAAATTCTCCAAGTGAGACTTCAACAGTATATGAACCGTGAGCTTCCAGATGTTCAAGCTGGATTTAGAAAAGGCAGAAGAACCAGAGATCAAATTGTCAACGTCTGTTGGATCATCAAAAAACTAAGAGTTCCAGAAAAAAACTTGTGCTTTATTGACTATGCCAAAGCTTTTGACTGTGTGGATCACAACAAACTGTGGAAAATTCTTCAAGAGATGGAAATACCAGACCACCTTACCTGTCTGCTGAGAAATCTGTATGCAGGTCAAGAAGCAATGGTTAGAACTGGACATGGAGCAAAGTCTGTTTCCAAATCAGGAAAGGAGTATGTCAAGGCTGTGTATTGTCACCATGCTTATTTAACTTACAGGCAGAGGACATCATGAGAAATGCCAGGCTGGATGAAGCACAAGCTGGAATCAAGATTGCCGGGAGAAATACCAATAACCTCAGATATGCAGATGACACCACTCTTATGACAGAAAGCATAAGAGAACTAAAGAGCCTCATCTGGTCCCATCACTTCATGGCAAATAGATGGGGAAACAATGGAAACAGTGACAGACTTTACTTTTTTAGTCTCCAAAATCACTGCAGATGGTGATTGCAGTCATGAAATTAAAAGACACTTGCTCCTTGGAAGAAAGTGATGACCAACCTAGATAGCATATTAAAAAGCAGAGACATTACTTTGCCAACTAAGGTCTGTCTAGTCAAAGCTATGGTTTTTCCAGTGTATGGATGTGAGAGTTGGACCATAAAGAAAGCTGAGTGCCAAAGAACTGATGATTTTGAACTGTAGTGTTGGAGAAGACTCTTGACAGTCCCTTGGACCACAAGGAAATCAAACAGGCAATCCTCAAGGAAATCAGTCCTAAATATTCATTGGAAGCTCTGGTGCTGAAGCTGAAGCTCCAATACTTTGACCACATGATGCAAAGAACTGACTCATTGGAAAAGACCCTGATGCCAGGAAAAAGAATGAAGGCAGGAGGAGAAGGGGATGACAGAGGATGAGATAGTTGGGTTGCATCACCATCAAAGAACATGAATTTGAGTAAGCTCTGGGAGTTGGTGATGGACAGAGAGGTCCGGTGTGCTGTAGTCCATGGGGTCGCAAAGGGTCGTACATGACTGAGCAGTTGAACTGAGTGGAGCAAGACCCAGTTTGCCCCCTTCACAGTGAGTCTCTCCCATCAGGAACCTTCTTTACTTATCCCTCAGAGGGAAGACAGAATGAAAACCACAATTTCAGAAAACTAGTCAAACTGATCACATGGACCACAGCCTTGTCTAACTCAATGAAACTATGAGCAAAACTGTGTAGGGCCACCCAAGACAGATGTATCACTGTAGATAATTCTGACAAAACATGGTCCACTGAGAAGGGAATGGCAAACCGCCTCAGTATTCTTGCCTTGAGAACCCCATGAACAGTATGAAAAGTCAAAAAGATATGACACTGAAAGATGAACTCCTTATGTTGGTAGGCACCCAATATGCTACTGGAGATCAGTGGAGAAATAGCTCCAGAAAGAATGAAGAGAAAGAGCCAAAGTGAAAACAATGTCCAGTTGTGGATGTGACTGGCGATGAAAGTAAAGTCTGGTGCTGCAAAGAGCAATATTCCATAGGAACCTGGAATATTAGGTGTATGAATCAAGGTAAATTGGAAGTGGTCAAACAGGAGATGGCAAGACTGAACATCAACAGTTTAGGAATCAGTGAGCTAAAATAGACTAGAATGGCAAAATTTAATTCAGATAACCATTATATCTACTACTGTGGGCAAGAATCCCTTAGAATAAATGGAGTCGCCCTCATAGTCAATAAAATAGTCTGAAATGTAATATTTGGGTGCAATCTCAAAAATGACAAAATGAGCTCTGTTCATTTCCAAGGCAAACCATTCAGTATCAGAGTAATCCAAGTCTATGCCCCAATTAGTAATGCTGAAGAAGCTGAAGTTGAACAGTTCTATGAACACCTACAAGACCTTCTAGAACTAACACCCAAAAAAGATGTCTTTTTCGTAATAGGGGACTGGAATGCAAAAGTAGGAAGTCAGAGTTTTGGCTTTTACCAGTTTTAAGTGTCTGGGCCTATCATTTATATTTGTAAATGCTATCATAATATTTCAAGTGAGGGTAATAAAATTGCCCTTAAAACCAGAAATGGATCACCACAAAATAATGAAAAAGCAAAAAGATAAGTGTTGATAAAATATAGAGCTGAGCAGGACAAGAGGAAATGACACACTGTCCTATGTGACTGGCAGTGGGATTTTCAAACAAGGGGGTCACATTGATGACAGTGAAAAAACCTTGTATTGAAAACTCTCATGAGTCTCCAAGTGACAACAGAGCACACGGATGGTCATTAGGCATTTGGCTTCATCTTTTAAGGCAGAAAATTGCCCATGTGCTCACTGTGTTTTAGGCAATGAAATTTTTCTATTTTTTGAATAACCCTTCTCAAGTTACAATGCCATACTAAAAGAAAATACAGAGTCTAAAATTAAGATTTCAGCCTTTTTCAGCAAAAGAACTGCACCGCTCTATATAAAAAAATATATGCAAGCAACATTTAGACATGAAGATTAAAACACACTATAAGTAAATTTACATTTTTAAAATAAAATACACTATAGTATCATCCAAAGTGGCAACAAATATGAATGAGGGGAGGACAGGATCAAACAAGCAATATCACACTGTGGGTATGTTTACCTGAATATAACAGGGAGTGTCCAGGCTTTGTCCTACACATCTCATCAATGGACTTGTGACCATTTTGGATATAATTTAAGTGAACACAAAGATGACTAATCTGTTGGACATACCAGATTTCTTTTTGATAAGTGTTTCTGTAGATGAATATCAGGAAGACTGACTCTGGAAAACACTGGACATCCCAGTGGGGGATATACTGTTCAATGCTGACACCTGTTGTCAACTTGCCATTATATACATTTCAACACTTCTACAATTCAACACATACACAATTCAACACTTTTAAGTCGGATTGTTTGTGCTTCTGGTACAAATGCAGAGGCACCAATGATGGCTGGAGTGGAAGTTCTAGGCTAAATGTCACTGAAAATTCAGGTGAGCACTGACTTTTGATGCCAATATCTGTCAGGAGTGCTGAATGACAGCACCATTGTTATTTTTATGACACATTGCTTTCCAATTAGATTTTTGTGAGTTATCTGAAATAACACAAATGATGATATCCAAATATTATTATCATTATTTGAAGATGTACATAGGCAGCTCTAAGGTGAGGGGTTCTTAAGGTTCGTCTTTATCCATGAAGCATGAAGAAAGGATGAGAAGGCAATGCCCTGTGCATGCACACAGCTGCTCTGTTTCTTGGGAAAGGTTTATTGGATGACCTATTGCATAAAATGGGGCTCCCCTGATGGCTCAGTTAGTAAAGAATCTGTCTCCAATGCAGGAGACCCTGATTCGATTCCTGGGTCAGGAAGATCCCCTGGAGAAGGGAAAGACTACCCACTCCATATTCTGCCGGGAGAATTTCATGAACTGTATAGTCCATGGGGTCACAAAAATTTGGATACGACTTATGACTCTCACTCTCACTTCACTTTTACTACTTAAAAAGGCAGAATAAAGCAGGGCAAAGGCTAACAGAGTTCTGCCAAGAGAACGCTCTGGTCATATCAAACACCCTCTTCCAACAACACAAGAGAAGACTCTACACATGGACATCACCAGATGGTCAACACTGAAATCAGATTGATTATATTCTTTGCAGCCAAAGATGGAGAAGCTCTATACAGTTAGCAAAAACAAGACCAGGAACTGACAGTGGCTCAGATTATGAACTCCTTATTTTCAAATTCAGAGAGAAATTGAAGAAAGTGGAGAAAACCACTAGGCCATTCAGGTATGACCTCAATCAAATCCCTTATGACTATACAGTGGAAGTGAGAAATAGATGTAAGGGACTGGATCTGGTAGACAGAGCGCCTGATGAACTACGGACGGAGGCTCATGACATTGTACAGCAGACAGGAATAAAGACCATCCCCTAGAAAAACAAATGCGAAAAAAGCAAAATGGCTCTCTGAGGAGGCCTTACAAATAGCTGTGAAAAGAAGGGAAGCAAAAAGCAAAGGAGAAAAGGAAAGATATACCCATTTGAATGCAGAGTTCTGAAGAATAGCAAGGAGAGATAAGAAAGCCTTCCTCAACAATCAGTGCAAAGACATAGAGGAAAATAATAGGATGGGAAAGACTAGAGATCTCTTCAAGAAAATTAGAGATATCAAGGGAACATTTCATGCAAAGATGGGCTCAATAAAGGACAGAAATGGTATGGACCTAACAGAAGCAGAAGATATTAAGAAGAGGTGGCAAGAATACACGGAAGAACTGTACAAAAAAGATCTTCACGACCCAGATAATCACGATGGTGTGATCACTCACCTAGAGCCAGACATCCTGGAATGTGAAGTCAAGTGGGCCTTAGAAAGCATCACTACGAACAACCTAGGGGAGGTGATGGAATTCCAGTTGAGCTATTTCAAATCCTGAAAGATGATGCTGTGAAAGTGCTGCACTCAATATGACAGCAAATTTGGAAAACTCAGCAGTGACCACAGGACTGGAAAAGGTCAGTTTTCATTCCCATCCCAAAGAAAGGCAATGCCAAAGAATGCTCAAACTACCGCACAGTTGCACTCATCTCACATGCTAGTAAAGTAATGCTCAAAATTCTCCAAGCCAGGCTTCAGCAATACGTGAACTGTGAACTTCCAGATGTTCATGCTGGTTTTAGAAAAGGCAGAGGAACCAGAGATTAAATTGCCAACATCCGCTGGATCATGGAAAAAGCAAGAGAGTTCCAGAAAAACATCTGTTTCTGCTTTATTGACTATGCCAAAGCCTTTGACTGTGTGGATCACAATAAACTGTGAAAAATTCTTAAAGAAATGAGAAAACCAGACCATCTGACCTGCTTCTTGAGAAATCTGTATGCAGTTCAGGAAGCAACAGTTAGAACTGGACATGGAACAACCGACTGGTTCCAAATAGGAAAAGGAGTACGTCAAGGCTGTATATTGTCACCCTGCTTATTTAACTTACATGCAGAGTATATCATGAGAAACGCTGGGCTAGAGGAAGCACAAGCTAGAGTCAAGATTGCCAGGAGAAATATCAATAACCTCAGATATGAAGATGACACAACCCTTATGGCAGAAAGTGAAGAAGAACCAAAGGGCCTTGATGAAAGTGAAAGAAGAGAGTGGAAAAGTTGGCTTAAAGCTCAACATTCAGAAAACTAATATCATGGCATCCGTTCCCATCACTTCATGGCAAATAGATGGGGAAACAGTGTCAGACTTTATTTTGGGGGGCTCCAAAATTACTGCAGATGGTGATTGCACCCATGAAATTAAAAGACACTTACTCCTTGGAAAGAAAGTTACAACCAACCTAGATAGCATATTCAAAAGCAGAGACATTACTTTGCCAACAAAGGCTCACCTAGTCAAGGCTATGGTTTTTCCAGTAGTCATGTATGGATGTGATTGTTGGACTATAAGGAAAGCTGAGTGCAGTAGAATTGATGCTTTTGAACTGTGGTGTTGGAGAAGACTTTCAAGAGTCCCTTGGACTGTAAGGAGATCCAACCAGTCCATCCTAAAGGAGATCAGTCTTGGGTGTTCACTGGAAGGACTGATGCTGAAGCTGAAACTCCAATACTTTGGCCACCTGATGTGAAGAGCTGACTCATTGGAAAAGACCCTGATGCTGGGAAAGATTGAGGACAGGAGGAGAAGCGGACGACAGAGGATGAGATGGCTGGATGGCATCACTGACTCCATGGACATGAATTTGAGTGAACTCCGGGAGTTGCTGATGGACAGGGAGGTCTGGTGTGCTGTGATTCACGGGGTCACAAAGAGTCGGATACGGCCGAGCGACTGAACTGAACTGAAGTGAAGCCAGCTGAGGTGGAGTTTCACAGGACCAAATTTAATGGATGTGGATGAAAAGAGAGGTGCCTGAGGAGAGGTTGGAGGTGATGAAGGCCTTGAAAAGATTAAAAGACTGAACTTTAGGGTCCACAGAAACCAGGTTCTCCCACCTCATGTTTCTTCCTGTCAATGGAGCTAGGCTTGGCTGACCCAGCTGGAAGGACATATAAGAAGGAGCAAAACGAAAGCAATTCCTTTGAATTTGTCCAATGAACTTGACTCCACATTGATAGTCAGAGATCAATTGGATAGGGTAAAAAATTTCTGACTCTGTTAGCTAAACACACCTTGGAAGTAACTTGGCTCCCCAATCTTGCACCTTGCACAATTCATTGGTGTTGTCTTTTCCCTGAGTTGAATTAGCTCAGTCTGGTTTACAGAAAATCATGTGGCATATGAAACATTTCTTACAATTTCAGAAAAAGAAAAAAAAAAGGCTTTTCTGAAATTTTGCACACACTGCCAAAGAGGTGAGCGCCAAGAATTTCTTTAAATGAGATTGCTGAATATCTTACACTACCAAGGATATCTGGGAAGAATTTTCTTTTGCTCCCAAATAAATTTTTATCAAAATTTGATATTTAAAATGATTAGGTAAGTATTTAAAATAATCCTATTTTGAAACAAACTGTTTTATTTCATTTTCAAATTTGCAGACAAGTTTGTTTGAAGCATATTTTGATATGCTAAGTGAATTGTTACAAAGTTGCTGCCATTTGCCACAACTTATTTGTTTAAATTGAGGATTTAAAACAAAATACTTCATGTGCAAAAATATTTTAAAACTGAGAAAAATCACATGATAAGGTTTCTGTCATGCTCCAAATGCCACCAATAAGCCCTGATTTTGTATCTGTGTTCAGGCAACATCCTTAATCATCTTCTTATTGAATTTATAATAAGTAAATCTAATACATTTAAAATTGAAAATAAACATGGTTTTAAAAAATGACA
Organism: Capra hircus; assembly: GCF_001704415.2. Taxonomy (NCBI): domain Eukaryota; kingdom Metazoa; phylum Chordata; class Mammalia; order Artiodactyla; family Bovidae; genus Capra; species Capra hircus. Next base: position 4,878,450 of record NC_030820.1, read on the forward strand.
GCTTTTATCTATCTATATGAGACTTTGTTAGGGTCTTGCTATAAAGAGAATTCGAAAACCATAGTGCTGAGGCAGGAAGAATTTGATAGGAAGATGAGATCACAAAGCATGGAGTTGAGATCCAGGTGAGGCTGGGCAGGGCTGAGGGATGATGTGGAAGAAAAGAATCCCAGAGAGAAGTAAGGATCAAGAGAGTACTGCAGAGAAGCACAAAGAAGATGGCAACTTAGTTGTCCTACCAACTTCTGCCACACAAGATCTCTGCCCAGGAGACACAGACTGCTAGCATATTAAAATTTCAGAACAAGTGCCAACTGGGGGATTGTCACTGTAAGAGTTTTTTTTTCATTCAGGGATCATACATGATTGGAGACCTTTCCCCCCCTTTGGCTGTACTAGGTCTTAGTTGTGGCATGCATGACCTTTTAGCTATGACATGTTGGATCCAGTTCCTGACCAGGAATCAAACTCAGGCCCCTTGCACTGGAAGCACAAAACCTCAGTCCCTGGATGACCAGGGAGTTCCCTGACTGGAGACTTTTTCATGGCTACAATTATCCATGAAACTTACATCCTAGTCTATATCACTCTGAGCCAAAGAGAAAACAATGTCCAGTTATGGATGTGACTGGTGATGGAAGTAAAGTCAAATGCTGTAAAGAACAATATTGCATAGTAACCTGGAATGTTAGGTCCATGAATCAAGGCAAATTGAAAGTAGTCAAACAGGAGATGGCAAGAGTGAACATCAACCATTTAGGAAATCAGTGAACTAAAATAGACCAGAATGGCCAAATTTAATTCAGATGACCATTATATGTCTAATACTGCAGGCAAGAATCCCTTAGAAGAGATGGAGTGCCCATAATAGTTAACAAAACAGTCCAAAATGCAGTACCTGTGTGCAGTCTCAAAAACGGCAGAATGATCTCTGTGTGTTTCCAAGGCAAACCATTCAGTATTATAGTAATCCAAGTCTATGCCTCAGCCACTAATGCAGAAGAAGCTGAAGTTGAAGGGGTCTATGAAGACCTACAAGACCTTCTAGAACTAATACTAAAAGAATATGTCCTTTTCATCAGAGGGGACTGGAATGCAAAAGTAGGAAGTCAAGAGACCTGGAGTAACAGGCAAGTTTGGCATTGGAGTACAGAATGAAGCAGGGCAAAGGCTCATAGAGTTTTGCCAAGAGAATACACTGGTCATAGCAAACATCCTCTTTGAACAACACAAGAGAAAACTCTACACATGAACATCACCAGTGGTCAATACCAAAATCAGATTGATTATATTCTTTGCATGCAAAGATGGAGAAACTCTCTATAATCAGCAGAGAAACACCACCAGAAGTTTACTGTGGCTCAGATCATGAACACCTTATTGCCAAATTCAGACTTAAATTGAAGAAAGTAGGGAATACCACTAGTCCATTCAGTTATGACCTAAATCAAATCCCTTGTGATTATACAGTGGAAGTGACAAGCAGATTCAAGGGATTGGATCTGATAGACAGAGTGCCTGAAGAACTATGGACTAAGGTTTGTAACACTGTACAGGAGGTAGTGATCAAAACCATCTCCAAGAAGAAGAAATGTAAAAAGGCAAAATAGTTGTCTGAGGAGGCCTTACCAATAGCTGAGAATGGAAGAGAAGGAAAGGCAAAGGAGAAAAAGAAAGATATATCCATCTAAATGCAGAGACCTGAAAAATAGCAAGGAGAGATAAGAAAGTCCTCTTCAGTGATCGATGCAAAGAAATAGAGGAAAACAATAGAATGGGAAAGACTAGAGATCTCTTCAAGAAAAGCAGCAATACCAAGGGGAATATTTCATTCAAAGACGGGCACAATAAAGGACAGGAATAGTATGGACCTAACAGAAGCAGAATATATTAAGAAGACGTGGCAAGAATATATAGAAGAACTAAACAAAAAAGATCTTCATGACCCAGATAACCATGATGGTGTGATCACTCACCTAGAGCCAGACATCCTGGAGTGTGAACTCAAGTGGGCCTTAAGAAGCATCACTATGAACAAAGCTAGTGGAGGTGATGGCATTCCAGCTGAGCCATTTCAGATCCTAAATGTGATGCTATGAAAGTGCTGCACTCAATGCCACCAAATCTGGAAAACTCAGCAGTGTCTACAGGACTGGAAAAGGTCAGTTTTCACTCCAATCCCAAAGAAAGGCAACTCCAAAGAGTGTTCAAACTGTAGCACAATTGCACTCATCTCACATGCTAGGAAAGTTATGCTCAAAATTCTCCAATGGTACGTGAAATGAGAACTTACAGATGTTCACACTGGATTTAGAAGTCAAAGGAACAAGAGACCTAATTGCCAACATCCACTGGATCAAAGAAAAAGCAAGGAGAATTCCAGAAAAAATAACCACTTTTGCTTCATAGACTATGCTAAAGACTTTGACTGTATGGATCAAAACAAACTGGGAAATTCTTCAAGAGGTGGACAGACCAGACCACTTACCTGCCTCCTGAGAAATGTGTATGCAGGTCAGGAAGCAATAGTTAGAACCAGAATTGGAACAATGGACTGGTTCCAAAATGGGAAAGAAGTACGTTAAGGTTGTATATTGTCACCCTGCTTATTTAACTTATATGCAGAGTACATCATGCAAATGTAAATTTGCATAAAACATAAATGTGGGCTGGATGAAGCACAAGCTGGAATCAAGATTGCTGGGAGAAATATCAATAACCTCAGATATGCAGATGACACCACCCTTATGGCAGAAAGTGAAGAGGAATTCAAGAGCCTCTTGATGAAAGCGAAAGTGGAGAGCAAAAAAGCCAGCTTAAAAGTCAACATTCAAAAATCGAAGATCATGTCATCTGGTCCCATCGCTTCACGGCAAATAGATGGGGAAAGTGGAAACAGTGACAGACTATTTTCTTGGGCTCCAAAATCACTGCAGATGGTGACTGCAGCCATTAAATTAAAAGACACTTGCTCCTTGGAAGAAAAGCTATGACCAACCTAGACAGCATATTAAAAAGCAGAGACATTACTTTGTCAACAAAGGTCCATCTAGCCAAAGCTATGGTTTTTCCAGTAGTCATGTATGGATGTGAGAGTTGGACCATAAAGAAAGCTGAGCACAGATGAATTGATGCTTTTGAACTGTGGTGTTGGAGAAGACTCTTGAGAGTCCCTTAGTCTGCAAGGGGATCCAACTTGTCGATCCTAAAGAAAATCAGTCCTGAATATGCTTTGGAAGGACTGATGCTGAAGCTGAAACTCCCATACTTTGGCCACTTGATGCAAAGGACTGACTCATTGGGAAAGATCCTGATGCTAGGAAAGATTGAAGGCAGGAGTGAGAAGGGGATGACAGAAGATGAGATGGTTGGATGGCATCATTGATTCAATGGATATGAGTTTGAGCAAGCTCCAGGAGTCAGCGATAGACAGGGAAGCCTGGTGTGCTGCAGTCCACGGGGTTGCAATCGCTCAGACATGACTGAGCGATTGAACTGAACTACATCACTCTATAGAGGGGAGAAAATCTGACTCCTAGCAAGCATATGGATAAATTTTCCAAACAGGAGAGGAAATTTAAAATGGGTAATAATTTTCATGCACTAAAAACTGCTTTAACAAAACCTCAGTGTCTTTCTCTCAGTACAGTTTTTTAAAGATTTTTTAAAAGATGGAAAGTTCCAGTTGAGGAGGATTCAAATTAAAATGAGAAAAATGTACAGTACCCAGTAAGAAGACATAAAAACTAGTTGTAACTTCATTAGCAACTCAGCAAAAGTAGAAAATGAACTTCGGGCTCAGTTATTCAGGTGGAAGCCCAGACACACTGGGTTTTGAACACACCTTGTGGTCTCCTCAGGAAAATAGAGCAATTTATTATCTAGGCCAGATCTGAAGAGGTGGCCTGAGGGGTCAAAGAGCTTGCTTCAGCATTACCAACTCATGGGGCATTTAGTTCATAAGTGTCTGTCATAATTCAGATGATTCAACTGTAAAACAATGTAGAGTGATTAAATAAAATTATTTGCAAGCCAGGATCATTAAGCGGAATTACTTTCCGGCCTGGAGGAATAGGTCGACACTTTGTTGATTGCTGTTTGGCAGTGAGGCAGTGACAAATATATGAAGAATCATAGGTTAATATGACTTTGCTTAGCTTCAGAGTAAAACCATACTTTTAGTCTCAGCCTACCAGAGTGAAACTGATTTGTGCCCCAGTAGGTGTTGGGATGTGTAAGTCTTCAGATTTAGATGATAGTTTGAAACTTTGATTGATCATGAACCACCACTGAAGGGGAGGAAGAGTGCATGTATTCGTTTGCGACTGATTAATAATTACCCCCAAAACTTAGCAGCTGGACACAACCATATGTATTTATTGTCTTACATGGCTTCTATGAATCAGGGGTCCAAAAGTGATTTAGGGCCGCGGTCCTTGGAAGGCTTGACTGGGGCAGAGGCTCCACCTCTCAGGTGTCGGGTGTTGGAGATAGGCCTTGTTTACTCTCCTTGTCTTTGAGGGCCTCTCCAGTGGCCCGTTTGAGCATCCTCACAAGAGGATAGCTGGCTTCCCTCAGAATGACGGAGCCAAGGAAGCAAGGCTGAACACAGTATCTTTTCTGACTTATTCTCCAAAGCCAGATACTACCATTCCTGCACCACTTCCCTGGGTGTCTCTGCTCACGCGGGAGGGAGTTGCCCAGGGCCTAACTAACAGAGAGTAGAAGGCATCAGGGGTCATCTTGCAAGCTGGTTACCACATTCCCCCAAAAGAAAATTTTATGGAAAATGTAATCCTCTCCTCTCCTTCTCCCAAAATAAGGATAAGAAAACTCCCTAACACCCTCACATTTAGACTGCTAACCAGATAGGGCCCATGAGCCACTCCTAGTAGAAAAACCAAAAAGACTGCTGAGGGGTAACAGAATTTTAGACTTGTACTAGCTTTAGATTCGAGAAGTGTTGAAACAAAAAGGGATGCCCAAGAGAATCTGTCAGGAAAACCATGAGTACCTAGGTTGACCACAAAGAGACAAGGAAGAAGCCTGTTAAGGGAGGGCCCCATTCCAGAGTAAATTTAGTAAATAGCACAGACCAGCATAACAAGGAAAAGCACCATGGAGACAGAACTTAGATATCACTGTGGCCACAAGAGAAAGATTTTCTATTAAAAATGTAAAACCATTGTTTTGAGTGTTTTCAGATGTACTTGGAGATTTCAACTTGGTTTACTTTGCCTTTGGTTAAAGAGTCTTGATTCTTTGTACCATGCTAAAGGGTGTGAGACATCTGGCTTAGAACCAGTGTTGTGCCGATTAATACTTAACACCTGGATCTCAGGGGGAAAAAAATCTGTAGAATTTGCCAATTTCCATAGTTAAAATATTTCCATCATGGGTGACTTCAAGCAACCAACATGACATCACATGCAGAGCTGGAAAGAGATGAGCACAAACTGGCTCCCCAAAGCTTCTAACACTTACTTAATACATAAGAGATATGAGATAGATTTGCTTCCTTCTAGCTTTTGTCCATGGAGAAGGCAATGGCAACCCACTCCAGTACTCTTGCCTGGCAAATCCCATGGACAGAGAAGCCTGGTAAGCTGCAGTCCATGGGGTCGCCAGGAGTCAGACACGACTGAGCGACTTCACTTTCACTTTTCACTTTCATGCATTGGAGAAGGAAATGGCAACCTACTCCAGTATTCTTGCCTGGAGGATCCACAGCAGCAGCTTTTGTCCAACTCACCTTGGCTACTGTCTTAGGTGGATATCCACAAACTTTTCCTTAGAAAGCTAAGTTCCTAAAAGTTCCTTAAGTTCCTTAAAAAGTTAAGTATTTTAGGCTTTGTGAATTACACGATCTCTGTTGCAACTGTTTAGGTCTGCTGCTGCTGCTAAGTCGCTTCAGGCACAGCTATTTTCCAATAAAACTTTATTTACACAAACTGGTGGCTGGCCCGCAGGTCATGGTCTCCTGAACTATGATTGTAGGTGAGCAGATTGCCTGGAAGTAGAGCCTGAGACAAGGATTCAGTGCTGGATGGTATTGAGGGAGGATTCTTTATAAGGAGTAGGAGAGCAGAGGGAAAGGCAAGGAGATGAGCAGGGACTCGGCCTCAGGTGAAGTCTGACCTCGGCCAGAGTCCACGGAGGAGCCCTGCTATGGAACTGCCAGGTCTTGAGCTAACAGGCTGGGCTTTTACAGCCCACCTCAGTCGCTGGTTGGTCAGGCTCCAGGGGAAGTTGTGGTGTCACCCCTGACACGTTTCCATGTCTGGGCAAGGGCTTTCAACCAAGGGCAATTGTTTAGTGAAGGCTGTAACTGTGGGCTGTTAGCTGCCCACCTCGCAGACACTCACGAGTGATAGCACCAGCTGATAAAGGAATCTGGTCCAGAACCAGCAGTGTTTATTTACACAGCACGGGTTCTCCCACTTTAACATGTGGGAAGATATCCTGGAGGGCTTGTTAAAGCATCAGTTCCTGGGCTTCAACCGCCGACATCTGCTTCAGCGTCTGGGGTGAGACTCAAGGATTCACACGTCTAAGTTCCCAGCTTATGCTAGTGCTGTGAGCCGGGGACCACACCTTGAGCACCACTCTATTCCAATATTAACCCCTTGAATGCAGAAAGCTCAGATGATCCGACTATGTCATTATGGCTTCCAATGATGATCTGAAGGAGGGGAGGAAAAGTGTAGGGGAAGGAAAGAGTTTTTCAAGTGGTTTATACTCTCTCTGGCTCTAATTCATCCTTTATGCAGTAAATCTTTTTCTCTGGGATAGATTTGTAGTATACTACATGGATTTAGTGAAACGATTTATAACATTATTTAAAGAAAAGTTAAGAATTCTTTCTGAGTTATTATTATCTTCCCTCTGACTGCTGACACCTTCTATATTCTATAACACCCTTAAGATGATAAATTATCCAGAAGTACAACTTTTAAGCAGAAGCTGATCTTTATCATCCAACTTGCATGATGCCGGGGCCAAGGCAGATGATAAGATTATCTCCAGGGCTTGCTAGGACAGCTGCCTGAGCCATCAGCGCCACTGACAGTGGGAACTGGGAACACAGCTGCTCTAGCCACACCTTGTGCAGGTGGAAACAGAGCTGCCTGTGGCGGCGAGCACCCCCCCGGGGCAAAGCCACAAACCATGGGAGGAACACCGGGCGCACATCTGTGCACGTCAGTCCTATCACCTTGAATCTGCTCTCCTCCCATGAGCCCACTGTTGGCAGCTTCCCAAGATTATCAGCTCCTCGGTAAAAAAGAGGTAAACGATGGCAGGGGCTTCTCGAGTAGCTCAGATGGTAAAGCATCTGCCTGCAATGCAGGAGACCTGGGTTCAATCCCTCGGTCAGGAAGAGCCACTGGAGAAGGAATGGCAACCCACTCGAGTATTCTGGCCAGGAACATCCCATGGACGGAAGAGTCTGGTGGGCTACAGTCCATGGGGTCCCATAGAGTCAGACACGACTGAAAAACTAACACACACACACACTCACAGTGGTAGGACTCCTGACATTTTCCAAATTATAAACCTGTTGTGTGTTCAACCTCAAAATCTTCATTCCTCCATTTTCATCCTAGAGAAATTCCACAGCTGAGTTTCCATCAGAAAAGAACTGAAGAATTTCAGGATTGGAAGGATTATTAGAAATATCTGGGGCACTTGTGATATCTTAACATACCAGAATGACATCTCAGTTTAAAGTGTGACCAAATAATTTGTTCCTGATAACAAACAGCAATATTTGCAAGTAATTCACTTTTTTAATGACTTGGTGAGGACTTGAGTTACTTTTATAATGTCAATATCATGCCCATGCAGTCTAAAATTTTCCTCAGTGAGTGAGAAAGTCTTGATAATAAAGCTAATGTTTCTGTAATTGGGCATCTCCCTGCCTATGTCTATCAGGGTGTTTCAGCTGGAAATATAAAGGCTATGTGAGTGAAGAACTGTTGCTACAATCCAATCAAAATTTCATGGGGGCCATAATGTAAGACACACATGGAATTTTAAAGTTCCTGGAAGAATGAACTGGTGAAATTGACTTTAATATATTTTATTTCACCCAGGATAAGCAAAATATTATCATTTCAATATATAATCAACATAAAAAAATCTAGACACTTTACATTACTTTTTTCATTCTAATGCTCTGAAGCCCAGTGTGGATTTTACATGTAGGGCAATCTCAATTTGGCCACATTTCAAGAGCTTGTTGGTCATACAAGGCTAGTGGCTATCTATAGGACAGCTTGGGTCTAGCCTAATCTTTTTAATTCAAGGCAAAAAGCAGAATCCCAAGGCCCAAAGTGACCTTCCCAAGCCCATGACGGTGATCATAGAAGAAAACGGAATTTAATCTAAGCCCGGTCTGTCCCACACCAGCAAACCACAGCACCTGAATCATCCAGAAGCTGATGTTACCCTCCTCAGTTCAGTTCAGTTCAGTCGCTCAGTCATGTCTGACTCTTTGCAACCCCATGGACTGCAGCACACCAGGCCTCTCTGTCCATCACCAACTCCCAGAGTTCACTCAGACTCATGTCCATCGAGTCAGTGATGCCATCCAACCATCTCATCCACTGTCTTCACCTTCTCCCACCTTCAACCTTTCCCAGTATCAGGAGTCAGTTCTTTGCATCAGGTGGCCAAAGTATTGGCACTTCAGCTTCAACATCAGTCCTTCCAATGAATATTCAGGACTGATTTCCCTAAGAATGGACTGGTTGAATCTCCTTGCAGTCCAAGGGACTCTCAAGAATCTTCTCCAACACCATGGTTCAAAAGCGTCAATTCTTCATTCTTCGGTGCTCAGCTTTCTTTATAGTCCAACTCTCACATCCATACATGACCACTGGAAAAATCATAGCCTTGACTAGACCAACCTTTCTTGACAAAGTAATGTCTCTGCTTTTTAATATGCTACCTTTGTTGATCATAACTTTCCTTCCAAGTAGTAAACATCTGTTAATTTCATGGCTGCAGTCACCATCTGCAGTGATTTTGGAGCCCAAAAAAATAAAGTCAGCCACTGTTTCCATTGTTTCCCCATCTATTTGCCAGGAAGTGATGGGACCAGATGCCATGATCTTAGTTTTCTGAATGTTGAGCTTTAAGCCAACTTTTTCACTCTCCTCTTTCACTTTCATCAAGAGGCTTTTTAGTTTCTCTTCACTTTCTGCCATAAGGGTGGTGTCATCTGCATATCTGAGGTTATTGATATTTCTCCCAGCAATCTTGATTTCATCTTGTGCTTCATCCAGCCCAACATTTCTATGATGTACTCTGCATATAAGTTAAATAAGCAGGGTGACAATATACAGCCTTGACGTACTCCTTTTCCTATTTGGAACTAGTCTGTTGTTCCATGTCCACTACTAACTGTTGCTTCCTGATCTGCATACAGATTTCTCAAGAGGCAGATCAGGTGGTCTGGTATTTCCATCTCTTGAAGAATTTTCCACAGTTTATTGCGATCCACAGAGTCAAAGGCTTTGGTATAGTCAATAAAGCAGAAATAGATGTTTTTCTGGAACTCTCTTGCTTTTTTGATGATTCAGTGGATATTAACAATTTGATCTCTGGTTCCTCTGCTTTTTCTAAAACAAGCTTCAACATCTGGAAGTTCACAGTTCATGTATTGCTGAAGCCTGGCTTGGAGAATTTTGAGCATTACTTTACTAGCATGTGAGATGAGTGCAATTGTGTGGTAGTTTGAGCATTCTTTTGCATTGCCTTTCTTTGCGATTGGCATGAAAACTGACCTTTTTCAGTCCTGTGGCCACTGCTGAGTTTTCCAAATTTGCTGGCATATTGAGTGCAGCATTTTCACTGCATCATCTTTTAGGATTTGAATTAGCTCAGTGGAATTCCATCACCTCCACTAGCTTTGTTCCTAGTGATGCTTCCTAAGGCCCACTGGACTTCACATTCCAGAATGTCGGGCTCTAGGTGATTGATCACACCATCATTATTGTCTGGGTTGTGAAGATCTTTTTTGTATAGTTCCTTGTGAGTGAAGTTGCTCAGTCGTGTCCAATCCTTTGTGATCCCATGGACTGTAGCCTACCAGGCTCCTCCATCCACGGAATTTTCCAGGAAAGAGTACTGGAGTAGGTTGCCATTTCCTTCTCCAGGGTATATTCCTGACCCAGGGATCAAACCCAGGTCTCCCGTATTGCAGGTAGATGCTTTACCGTCTGAGCTACCAGGGAAGCCTTAGAACTATACAAAAGTTCTATGGAAAAGTTCTGTAAAAGGGACTATGGTCCTTCCATGAAGAAGCTGATTAAGAACTTGACCTCAGGGCAAGGCAGGGTGGTGGTAAGGAGACAGGCTCTGGGAGACAGAGCACTGGGGTTCCACTGTGGGTCTTCCTTGTATTGTAACTTTGGTGGGTTATTTTGTCAGTTCCTTAGTTCCCTAATCCATAAAATGCAAATGTTTCTAACAGTTCCTGCTTTCCATGGGGGTATAGGATTAAATGTATTAATGTATATGTATGCATGCATATTCTTCCCAGGTGGCTCAGTGGTAAAGAATCTACTTACCAATACAGGAGATTGCAGGTTCAACCCCTGGGTCAGGAAGATTCCCCTTAGAGAAGGAAATGGCAATCCACTCCACCATTCTTGCCTTGGAAATGTAATGGACAGAGGAGCCTGGTGAGAGTGCAAAAGAATTGGACACAACTTAGCAACTAAACAACAAATACACACATATACACACAGAGAGATACTCATACAACATTTAGAAAAGGAACTGGGACACAGAAAGTACTAAGACAGTGTGAGGTGTGTATTATCAAAATCTTTCAAAATTTTACGAGGCATAATTTTACTCAAGTATAAATATTACTCAGCCATAGTGAATAGTGAAGTCGCTCAGTCGTGTCTGACTCTTTGCAACCCCATAGACTGTAGCCTACTAGGTCCATGGGAGTTTCCAGGCAATAGTACTGGAGTGGATTGCCATTTCCTTCTCCAGGGGATCTTCCCAACCCAGGGCTCGAACCCGGGTCTTCCACATTGTAGACATATGCTTTACCGTCTGAGCCACCAGGGAAGTTACTTACTCAGCCATAAGAATGAAAAATGGCATTTGCCGCAACATGATGGACCTAGAGATTGTCAGACTGCATGAAGTAAGTCAGAGAGAGAGACAAATATCACATACTGCTGCTGCTGCTGCTAAGTCGCTTCAGTCGTGTCCGACTGTGCGACCCCATAGACGGCAGCCCACCAGGCTCCCCCGTCCCTGGGATTCACCAGGCAAGAGCACTGGAGTGGGTTGCCATTGCCTTCTCCAATGCATGAAAGTGAAAAGTGAAAGTGAAGTCACTCAGTTGTGTCCGACTCTTTGCGACCCCATGGACTGCAGCCTACCGGGCTCCTCTGTCTATGGAATTTTCCAGGCGAGACTACTGGAGTGGGGTGTCATTGCCGTCTCCAAATATCACATGATATCATTTATATGTGAAATCTTAAAAAAAAAAAAAAGGAGGGAGGGGGGTACAAATGAACTTATTTGCAAAATAAGAATAGAGTTGCAGTTGTGGAAAACAAACTTTTGGTCACCAGGGAGTTAGTGGGAGAGGGATAAATCGGGAGATTGGGACTGACATACAGACACGACATGAACAGACAACTAACAGAAACCTACTGTAGAGCATGGGGAGCTCTACGTAACACTCTGTGATACCCCAAGAGAAAAGAGTCTTAAAAAGACTGGGCATATGTGTGTGTATAAATATAACTGAATCACCGCACTGTACACCTGAAACTAACACAACATGGTAAATCAACTCTACTCCAATAAAAATTTTAAAGTATAAATTAAGTCCAAACCCATTTGCTTTTACCTGACGATCCTGCACTATATTAAAAGGAGAGTCTAGTGTGTCATCACAATATTTTTACAGCATGTTTTAATTTAAAAATGCTTGGGGAAAAAAAAGGATTTCCTGATTGACTTTGTTTAGTCTCAAATCTAAATATAAATCTCTCCAATAATTGAGTTAATTAAGGCCTTATTCTACTGTTTTTCAGTTTTCTTCCTGATCTCTGAGAAGAATGAAACGCATTTAGCTATCCTTTGCTTAAAAAGAGGTGTACATAGTCGTCTGAAATCTCACTGAATGCAAAAAAATGGTGACTGTCCAGACTCAACATGGATCAAAACAATATATTCACTGCCAAGTCAACCCAAAGAATGAACCACAGCCAAAAGTTCTCTGGTTTATAGCTAGGAATAGGAGGGCTGTGTGTTTTTTAAATGAATTTAGGTGTACAAAGGTCAAAATAATTTTCTTTATTGTAAAAACACAGAAAATTGTTCTGTAAAACATATCCTAAAAATAATAGCATCTGGTTACTAAAGAAGGTCACTTTATCTGTCTCTCTAAGGAGTTTTAGTAGCTGTTGCTGTTTGACTGAATTTACAAGGTAAATTTATTGTGGGTAGGTTGTGAAATGGGGTCATAGCCCCACAGTTTATTCTAAAAATGTTCCTACACTGCACCGAGCAACAGAAATATGTAATTTCACCTCAGATGGTGACATTTGTTCTTGAAATCTAGAAAGTTTTTATGTGCTAGAAGTTATTTCTGAGACTATATTGAGATTTATATATAGTGCCTATTCCCTCAATAGGCTAAAGATCTTTTTACATTAGTAATGCTCTCCTCTGAGCTCAAAGATAACCCCTTGACTGGTGGTACTGTCAAGAATGGGGATATTTGGGGTAATTTATGGAGACCCAAAAGTCTTTTTTTCCACAGCACATAACTGTAAAACCATGCCTTTGGGTTATAATTGGACCTGCTGGTCTGATTCCCTTTGCTCACTGGGACTATTTCTTTGTCTTAAGTAGTCCATGGTTTCCCATATGAAAATAATAATAATAAAATGGACTTTGACTGGTCTCTGCAAGCTAGATTTTTCTTCCTCTGGCTGGAATTTAAGTACATTTCATTATAATGCTGTATTATTTTTCTTTGGCCACCTGATGCAAAGAGCTGACTCATTGGAAAAGACCCTGATGCTGGGAAAGACTGAAGGCAAAAGAAAAAGGGGGCAGCAGAGGATGAGATGGTTAGACAGCATCACTGACTCAATGGACATGAATCTGAGCAAACTCCAGGAAATAGTGAAGGACAGCGAAGCCTGGTATGCTGCTGTCCACAGGGTTGCAGAGTCAGACACGACTCAGTGACTGAACAACAACCAAAATTATTTTTCTTTGCCCCTAGAATGGAGCTCTTTTTTCCTTCTTGCTTCCAGTTCATTCAATTTGTCTTGACACAGAGTGTCGTGACCTTTTAACATTCTTTCTAAACTCACAGGAGCATCACTGTAATGTTTGCTGCTGTCGACGTTTTAGAGCCCAGCTGGAAATCTCAGTACTTACCTTTCATCAATAACTTGCAGAAGATTTGGAAAATCAATAGCTTATTTTCTCTGCAACTCATCTGAAGCAAAAGAGCACAAATAAGAAATAATTTCACTATGCCAGGAATTTGAGCATTGGTACATTAAGTACATTTTCAGGCTCACACATGAAGTTAGTTCCAAATCATGATCAGTGAATTTTTTTTCTCTCACAAACATTGTAGAAGGGTCTAGAATTAAAAGATATGGATACAGTGTCTCCCCTACTAGTTGGCTGTGTGATTTTGGCAAATCCCAGGATAGCAACCTAATGGCAGAAAGCAAAGAGGAACTAAAGAGTCTCTTGATGAAGGTGAAAGAAGAGAGTGAAAAAGCTGGCTTAAAACTCAACATTCAAAAAATGAAGATCATGGCATCTGGTTCCATCACTTCATGGCAAATATAAGAGGAAAAAGTGGAAGCAGTGACAGATTTTATTTTCTTGGGCCCCAAAATCACTGAGGATAGTGACTGCAGCCATGAACACTTACTCCTTGGAAGGAAAGCTATGACAAACCTAGACAGCATATTAAAAAAGCAGAGACATCACTTTGCCAACAAAAGTCCATATAGTCAAGGCTATGGTCTTTCCAGTAGTCACGTATGGATGGGAGAGTTGGACCATAAAGAAGGCAGAGCACTGAAGAATTGATGCTTTCGAACTCTGGTGCTGGAGAAAATTCTTTAGAGTCCCTTGGACAGCAAAGAGATCAAGCTAGTCCATCCTAAAGGAAATCAACCCTGGATATTCTTTGGAAGGACTGATGCTGAAGCTGAAGTTCCAAAACTTTGGCCACCTGATGGGAAGAGCTGATTCATTAGAAAAGACCCTGATGCTGGGAAAGATTGAAAGCAGGGGGATAAGGGGATGACAGAGGATGAGACGGTTGGTTGGCATCACTGACTCAATGGACGTGAGTTTGAATAAACGCTGAGACATGGTGAAGGACAGGGAAGCCTGGTGTGCTTCAGCCCATGGGGTCACAAAAAGTTGGACGACACAAAGCCACTGAAAAACAGCAGCAGTATCAACAACTCAGTATCTGAGTCTCCATTACCTCATACATAGAACAGGGCTTAGAACTCCAGGGGAAGGTCAGGTAACCCCAACTGCCCCTTCCTTAGGGACACTGTCCTGTTCCTACCTTCACATTGTCCTCATGGGGCACAACCCTGACCACAGCGGGGCAAACTGACACCCTTCAGTCCAATCACAGGCTCGGCTCCAGGCTCGAATCTTGAATGGAGATTGACAGGATGGAAAGTGAAGGAACTGAGTCATTCTAGAGACTTCCATGAATTCCAGATATTTTATTGAGGGCTTACTAAATGCCACTCTTCATGTATCTTACACAAATTACCTCATGTAGTTCACAAAAACATGTGACTTACAGTAGCTCCCTGTGAAATGGGGCACCAGTTGTCTTCATTGTCTTTAACTGGATCTCTCCAGAAGCAGAACCCATGACAGAATTGGGGACCAGGCCATGGTGGTTCAGAGGGTAAAGAATCTGCCTGCAAGGCAGGAGACCTTGGTTTGATCCCTGGGTTGGGAAGATCCTCTGGAAAGGAAATGGCAACCCACTCCAGAATTCTTGTCTGGAGAATCCCACGGTCAGAGAAGCCTAACAGGCTAAAGCCTGTGGGGTTGCAAAGACTCGGACATGACTGAGCAACTTTCACACACACATATAGTTTCTTTAGGAGCTGACCCAGGAGGTATGCGGTATCTGCAGTGAGATAGCAAGGCAGAGAAACCAATAAAGGTTGTTAATGACCCACAGGTTCCTAACAGACAGTGTGAACTCTAACCTCTCCAAGGACCCCAAATCACGAGTAAAACCATACACAAGATCTGTCACAGTACATTTTTGCATAGCTTTCTGTTTTACTGTAGTATCTTCTGGAAATCAAGAGGAGATGACTTTTACTTTGGGGGTCAGCATGGCAAGAGGTTTAAACACCGTAGATAACAGAAGCTCAGAAACAAAAGACATTGTAAGCTTTTTAGGACTCACAGGAATCATGGGGTGAACTTTGAGGTTTCACAGGGTGTGCAACGGCTGGGAATGTAGAATTAAGAGCTGCGCTGTTTTGTTTTTTCGTATCTATATTTTAAAGATCTGGCACGCTCCAGATATTTAACAAGTAAAATAAGCAAAGTCATATCTGTCCAATTTTCATGGTAACTATTTATTCACATTTGGGGTTATAGTAAAGTTTAACTTCTGAATTTGGATTAATCCTCAATAAAATATGCTCCATCCTCAAGAGCAACATTGGAAATAAGTTTATCCTTGAGAGTACAACCATAAAGAAGGCTGAGTCCCAAAGAATTGGTGTTTTTGAATTGTGGTGTTGGAGAAGAGACCTTTGAACTACAAGAAGATCAAACCAGTCAATCCTAAAGGAAATCAACCCTGAATATTCATTGCAAGGACGGATGCTGAAGTTCCAATACTTTGGCCACCTTATGCAAAGAGCTGACTCACTGGAAAAGACCCTCACTGAAAGCAAAATGAGAAGGGGATGGCAGAGGGTAAGATGGTTGCATAGTATCACTAACTCAATGGATATGAATCTAAGCCAACTCCAGGAGATAGCTGAAGACAGAGGAGCCTGGCATGCTGTGGTCCATGGGGTTCATGGGGTCACATATTTGTCACAACAACAACAAATATTAAACAGTAGCTGTATCTCTATAATTTGTATTTTGTTCCTTATAATGCTGCCCAGTAATGAACATTTTTGCCAAGGATTTGAGATCCTTCAAGTAGGAAATCTGAAATTCAAATTCTATCTTATTTTTATATTCCCCAGGAAGGAGAAAAACTGACCTCATTTTCCTTCCACACAGAAAAAAAAAAAAGAAAAAAAAGAAAAGGTTTTACTCAGCAAACAGGCTGAATACGTCCTGACTACATCATAACTTTTTCTAACGGCATCTTAAATCCAAGTTATTACTCTAAGTTGTTTATCTAGTGCTTTGTGTTGCTTAACACTTGCTGCTGACAGATTTAGGACACAGTATAAGTTTTGCTTTGTGCTTGAATCCTTGAATAACCTGAAGATGGATAACAGTAAAGATAGAGTTGGTCCTGAGGTGGTTGTAAGAAACACAGCCCCAGTGATATGAGATAAGGCATATATTTCAAGGGTGTGATCGGGTTCTCTCACCATCCATAGAAAGTGAGCATCATTCTCATTGTTGTCAGAGAGTTCACATGTCTAGACCTAAAATTGTATCCTTTTCAGAAATGAAGATCAAGACTTTGTCAAGGCAAGTCAACAAGCCATATTGAACTTCTGCTCTGTGTTACCAGAATTGGCACAAGAATTATGGAGCCAGATGTCACCTGGGGTGTCCCTGACTCTTTAGAGCTTGGTAAGTTTGCTCACATTTCCAGTTTATCCTTGGTGGAATATCAATATCTTCTCCCAAGACATGTGAAAAGACCAGGGAGGCTCGATGTCTTAACATAGCCCCTTTGAGCTCCCACATCTGCCAAGGAAGACTGGTTTATCATTCTGTATAGCAGCAGACATTCAAGAAATAATCACAAAAACAAAAAGCACCACAATCCATGTCTATGTGTGGTGGATTTCATTCAGGATTTAGAATGATCCATTTGAAGGTACATTGTAGCCAAGGAAACAACCCATATGGAATATTTGGTATTACTGTTCATGAAATTCTTTTACATCCCAAATATCAGGTAATTGTCCACTGGCCACTCCCTTTCACACAGGCCCCTCCCCACACGTTATTCCTGGTGTTCTCTTGCTTTTCTCATTGATACTCAGACCCCCTACTCAGCCAAGGAATTCAAAGACTTTCTACTTCCCATGGGTATATAGTGGCTCTTACACTTTGGGGCACTTAGCAAACATTTAAAATGACAAATCGCAGGGACAACCAAAGACTGATAATCAGATGTAGGGTGAAGCCCTGGAATCAGCACTTTTGAGAAATATATTAGATGGCTTATCTGCAACTGCTGCATGGAACACAATGTGACCATTTGTGTATTTTTTTTTACTATCATCTTTTCAGGGGTTTCTAGCCATGTCTTAACATGGCTTTTGTAAAGATCATATAGCTGGAGCAGTGGTTCTCAAAGGGCATGTTAAAGCCCCTATCACCACAGAAGCTGATGGTCTAGGGTGGATTCAATAATCTATATTTCTAACAATTTCCCAACTGATGCTAAAACCACAGGGACCACTCAGATGTTTACCTTTCTTCTCACGTCTGACAATCTCTGTCTGAAACATGTAATCAATTTTTTATCCACTAAAATCTATTATACTTCTGCCAATGTCTACTATTATATTTAGGTTTATTTATTTCCATTGTTGTGTGTGCATTTAGTGCAGGCCACTTTTGCTATGCTATTTCATCTTTCCTTTCTGACTTTGTTTAGGTTGATTTTTTTTCCGCTTTGTTTCCACTAGCTTCAAAGCTATACTTTCTGCCTCACTTCTTTGGTTGCTCTCCCTAAAAACTGAAAATGAGAATTCACTTATCAAACTCAAAGTTTACCAGCATCTTTGCTACACAGAAAACAAACTGAAAATCTATGAAATAGTTCAATGGATAACATGCATTGATCAGTACACAAGGACCAATAATACTTATTGGATTCAAACTATTTACTACTGTAAAAATTTAATGAAAGCACTATGAGATCTAAATACAGTCTTTGACAACTGCAACAAAAAAAGAGGAATATTAAAAAAAATAACGCTGGTGAGCAGTAAAAAATAAATTTAAAAAATCTCAAGTACAAGGACATTAAATGTGATAAATCCCAAATCCCTGCTCCTCTTTTCCTTAAAAAGATTTTTTGCTAATTACTCCTCCTTGCCTCATAAAATTTCTATCTGGAATCATTTTCCTTCTGTTTGAAATACATTGTCTAGAATTTCCCTTAGGGATACTCTATTGGTTATAAACTATGTTTTTATACTTTTGAAAAAGCTGTTTTCATTATGAAAAAAATAGCTGAGCTTTGATTTGTTTGGATGGGAAATTCTAGGTCAGGTATTATTTTCTCCCAAACTATTGAAAATATGCTTTTATTATCTCCTGGTTTCCCATTACTTTTACTGTTAAGTTGGCAATTGTCTTTAGGAGGTGGAAGAGGGTAATTTTTCTTATTCACTAAATAATTTTGAATATTTTCTCATTGGCATAGATTTGCTTTATGTAGTTCTGTTTCAAATTTGTTGGACATCCTGAACCTGAAACTTTTTATTTTTAGTTCTAGAGAATTCTCTAGCAATGTTTCTTCAGATATTTTCTCTACTCCATTGTCTTTTTATGTCATTCTAAATACATTCTTTTAATCTATATTACAGTGAAAAATAATAATTTCCTTTTTGGCTAAATTTAATGTTATTGAACCCATCCATTAATTTATAAAACTTTATAAAGTCTATATTTTTAATGTCTAAAAGTTCTTTTCCACTTTGCTAGACCTTATCAGATATTCATATAAATTTTTTTCTCCTTGCTCTCATTTTTGGTCTCATGAATTATTAAAATGCATGGAGCATCCATTTTATATTCTGAGTTGGATAATTTTAATATCTGAAATCTTGGCTGGTCTAATTATCTCTCTTGTTCCTGCTGGATTTTGCTTCCTTTTGTCTTGTAAATTCATATATTGTGATTTCATCCCTTGGGATATTTTCTGTGGCCCTTCTTTGAGACCTGAGTTGAAGGCTGGCTTTTTAGCTTAGTCAGAGTGTGATCCATGGACCAGCAGTATCTGCTTCACCCTAGAGACTGTGTACTTGCAGAATTTTAAGCCCCAGACATACCAAATGAGAATCTGCATTTTAATCATAACCCTATGCACAGCAGATTTCAATAAAGGCTGGTCTAAGGAGGGTTTGGACTGGTGGGATTGTTTTCTGTCAGGTACCTGGAGGTATCACCACACTTCATATGAAATTCTCAGTTGGAAGCTTTTTTGGTGCACATAAACCAAATGAATTCAAGATTTGAACTCATGTGTGGGCTGGCTATGAATGCTCAAAGACAACTTTTTTCCCTTCCACCCAGAGTCAAGGTTCAG
Source organism: Capra hircus (assembly GCF_001704415.2). NCBI lineage: Eukaryota > Metazoa > Chordata > Mammalia > Artiodactyla > Bovidae > Capra > Capra hircus. The sequence continues at coordinate 4,897,984 of NC_030820.1, forward strand.
GAGAGAAAGCTTCCTTGCATAAGGAAGTAGGAGGTAGGACAGACTTACTCCCAGTGTACCCTTACAGCTAGGGACAGTCCTTTGTGGTTGAGTGGCAGGGGTGCCCTCCTGAAACACTACCAGGTGGTGGGGTGTGGGCTGAAGACTGTATCACCTAACTCTTGCACACCCAGGGAGCTATGAAAACTTGAGCTCCATATCACATTGATTCTATGGATGCTTTCTGGAAATCACCCCCTCCCTTCCTTTGACCTCCTGGATTCCTGCCTTTATCAAGTTTTAGCTCCCAAAGGCTATTTGCTTTCTTGTCAGCTCAGTAATAAATATGAACAAGTTCTGCTTTTAAATACACTTGGGTATTTCTTTTTGCCCTGATAATATAGTCAGTTAGAGCAGACTGACATACCCCAGGAAATAGAAATTCAAGCCTTAAGATTTTTATTTCATTGTGAAGAAAGCACACAGCTAGGACATAGATGGAAAAATGCTTCATTTTTTGATCAAGAGGGAAATAAAGGAAAAAAAATGATAGATTTCTATCATTTATTACAAGTTTCTATCAGGCCATCATCTGGAATCAAGTACAGCACTTTTCCTATACTATCTCATTTAAATCTCACATCACCACACTTTAGGTAGTTATCATTATCCCCCTTTACAGAAGAGGAAACAGAAGCTCAAGATGGATACAATAGTCTCAAGGTCATCCATCTACAAAGGAGTAGGATTTGAATCCCTGTTCATCTGAGGACTTCCCTTGTGGCTTAGCTGGTAAAGAATCCACCTGCAGTGTGGGAGACCTGAGTTCAATCCCTGGGTTGGGAAGATCCTCTGGAGAAGTGAAAGGCTACCCATTCCAGTATTCTGGCCTAGAAAATTCCATGGACAGTATAGTCCATGGGGTCTCAAAGAGTCGGACATGACTGAGCGACTTTCACCTGAGTCCAAAGTACACCTTCATATCACAGTACTTTTCTCGGACCACTTTCCCTCCATCCCTCCCTCCCACTGAGTCCTTGAGCTGATGCCCTGCTTATGACTCAGCAGAAAATAGTTCTTTAGTGTCCCTACCTCCTGCTCAAGAATGTGTAGGGGCTCCCTTGATATTTCAGAGTGGTTCCAAACCCAATTCACCTAATAACACTAACGCCATGTCTAACTCTTCTTTGAAACCCCACCCAGTTCCTCCATTCCATAAGGATTTCTCTTTTTTCCCTATTGTATTGTGGACCCAAGGCCTATTCATTTTTGCATATTAGCTTGATTTCAAGACTAAATTGAAAGCTATTCTAAGGCAAACACAATGGGTTGTTATTTTGTTGGCTTTCACTGTTCCCATGGAAGTATGTGTGACACTTAGTAGGCATTAAATACTTACTCATTGATTGACTGCAGGGCAAACCATTATTTTTGTTCTGTTCAACTTTTTATTTTGCAAAGCGTGATAAGCAAAGAAAGCAATGATTAAAATCTTAAAATTGCAATTAATGTAAATAAAAAGAGAAAAGATGGCCAGATTATGAACTACCTTTTGTCTCTAGATGTTTATTCCGAGCATTGCTTTGGTCGATGCAGTTTAGGCAGCAGGGAATTCTTAGAGATGATTAATTCCAGGTGGATCAAACCTTAATATCCTTTTGAGGATGATTCACTTCAATTTGCTGCATCATTACTTTTAGGAGGCAGTAAATGATAGCAAACACTATACACACCACCCCATCCTCTGCAATTTCCCTCCCAAGTTGAAAACCATTTAAAAATAATTCGAGATAAAGTTCAGTCAGTTAGCTAGTTACAGCCTTCTCTTAGGGTAGCATTAGCATTAATTAATGTTTGTGGACTGCTTTGAAAATAACAAGTGCTATGGAAGTGCTGACTATTAATTTAGTAAAAGCACAAGCCATGAAAGCTGAAATTTAAAGGCAGTTGTGCACTGCTGAAATGTTTTAATATTTAAATGAGCCAGCCTGAAGAAAGTCTTTGACATCCCATGTTTACAAATCAGGAAGAAAAGAAGTCCCAAGTGGAGAGACTGTAAATGATTTAAAAGAGAAGACTGAGGTAGCAGTGGATAGGGATGACTGTTAACTATTAGAGGAAGGTAGAGGATGATGGACGGGTACATGTCCATCAATTTGGAGATTAATCCTTGTGCTGGAGTGCCGGAGATTGGCAGTGACTTGGGAGGCGAGACATTGACGAGGAAGAGATAGAAGAGGAGGAGAAAGAAGGAAAACTAAGAGGAAGAAAAAAGAGGAAAACAGAAAGGAAGAAAAAGAAGGAAAAGGAGATCTCTTGACTGAGATTAAAAATAATGGGATTGAAACATATATAATATCATATATGAAACGAATCGCCAGTCCAGGTTCGATGCATGATACAGGATGCTCGGGGCTGGTGCACTGGGACGACCGAGGGATGGTACGGGGAAGGAGGAGGGGGGGGCGGTCAGGATGGGAAACACGTGTATACCTGTGGCGGATTCATGTTGATGTATGGCAAAACCAATACAATATTGTAATGTAATTAACCTCCAATTAAAATAAATAGATTTTATTTAAAAAAATAAAATAACATAAAAAATACTTTGGTGTCTGGAAAAAAAATAAAGTGTGCTTTCTGCAAATAGCATAAGAAATAAAAATAATGACAAAAAATGATGAAACTAATGTTTCTCCCTTGCATATCTGCTCAAGGGGCAGTTATAGTATAATAATGACTCCAAATAGAAACCACCTTCTGATTCCTTCTTGACAGTTATATCCAAACACCCGTTCCTTCTCCAAACACCCGTTCCTTCATACTGGCAGACGTGCGAACCTGAGTCAGCAGATTCTGTCTCCACACCTCCCCCCACCCTAGGCCATCTGCATCCTTTCCCTTTTATCACATGACTTCCCAAGATAAGGTGAGCATCCTTGTCCCTCTCACCCTCTTCCTCCACTTCCACCAAGACAACGTCTTCAAGACTGTCCTTGATATTCAGCTTTTCCAGTAAAGTCACATTAGGCCTTTGTGCCCATATATCTGCTGTTCTCGTAACTGAAACCTGTGTGCTCTTCCCAATGACAATTTCCAGGAGAGTAGAATTCCATAACTGTGAAGGCTGTTGAACCACTGAACTTGGAGCTTTCTGGGTAACTGCTGTGGCACTATTAGAAGTTAGGCCCATGAATTAAATGACCAAGAGCGCAACCTGTGATGGTATAGGAAGAGTCTCTACAGAAAAGATAAGAAACTATCTTTCTTCCCTTCCTGCTTCATTCTTTCCTCCTTTCTGTTATCTTTTTAAAGCATAACATATATTTACACTGCAGGGTGTCTGGAAAATAGAGAAAGGCGAAAATGCAGTAACTGTACTCCATCTGCTCAGATAGAGCCAAACCTTATATTTAATCATAGTCCCCGTTTTAAGTTTATTCAAGTTCATATAAGATATTGCATCAAATAATGTTACATACAATTTTATAACTACTTATATATTATGTAAATATAAGTATTATGATAAATATATGTAGCATAATCTAAGCATTTTATAACACATAAAATACAATATACTTTGTGTTATATATTTGTTATATTTTTATTATAAAATATTTTCCACTGATTTCTTTATAACAGATGTTTAATATTCTGTCATATGGATATACCACAATCATTCTTTAAATTTAGAATTATATTTTTATTGGTCTCACAATATTTGTCTTTATAAAGAATGTTTTTAATAGATATGTTTGGGCATACTTTTTTTCAGAATTTTTATTAAGTGAGACAAGGCCTATTTTCAAAAAAAAAAATTCAAATTTCATGTTTTTCTTACCATGACTTTTCCTATAAGTTGTTATATATGCAATTTTTAAAAGGTTTCTCCTAGTCCAGTAGTCAGATAATCTCTGGGAGTATTGTAGTCATCACATTTTAACAGAATTTTGATTCTGATCAAAGATTTAAGGGATAAAACAAAATGAATCACATTGTTTCTATGATTCTTTTTTTTCAAATCCACATGCTGTGCAGTGTAATCTTTTTTTAATTAATTTATTTATTTTAACTGGAGGCTAATTACTTTACAATATTGTAGTGGTTTTTGCCATACATTGACATGAGTCAGTATGATTCTTGTTAAATGCCCAGAAGTGTTCAGTGCTGAGCACGCCAAGACGGTGAGGGGAGCAGGGCACCTGCCTGTGGAGCCTCCGAGCCGTTCATCTGACCTGTGCAAAGATGGGTACAGCTCTCCCCTTCCCTGATTTCACAGCACCAGCAGTGCGATGTCAAAGCATTTTGTGTCTGTTCCCTACCCCTTGGGCCTGGGCTGGCTGTGTGATTTTGCCAACAGAATGCGCTAAGTGACCACATGCTGGTTCCAATTTGGAACACAGGGATCTCACATACCAGGCCTATTCCCCTGGAACCCTACTCCTGACATATGAACAAGCCCAAGCTAGCCTGCTAGAGGATGAGAGACTGCACAGGGCCTAAACAAAGAGATCTACAGAGGTGACCGTGAACAGCTAGCCCCCAGCCAAGCCACCATTTGACCACAAACATGTCAACTAAGGCCAGAGGAACTGCCCAAATAAGCCAAGAATCCTGTGCTAAACAAATATGCTTTAGTACGGAGTATAACACAGGAGATGCTGTTTAATACTGCCTGTAAACCAAACCCAGCAGTGTGCTTAGTATCATAACAGAGGAAGAAGCAAGGAGTTATAAGGAGTTAGCTTCTTTCTTCCTCATCTGCTTTTGATCTTAACACCACAGTCTAAAGTAATGAGTGCTGTGTCCTTAAAGAGGTACCTTTCTACAAAAGAGAGAAAACATTCTGATAAAGGAGAAAGATCAGTGTGTGTGTGTGTGTGTGTATTTCTTAAACAATATTAACTCCCTATATGTACCTTCCCTAGGCTGGGTTGCAAGGCTACCCAAGTAATAGAGGTGACTACTGTTGGATTGAGCAACAAGTCCTCTTGTTTCTGGATCTGGTGATGGGTGGTCACTGATGCTGCCAGGAAAGTAACTGTATAGGCATTCTGACCCTGAGAGGTAATATTCTATGAATTGCCTGATGTGCCCAAGTTAATAGTGTTATCTAAAGAGATATTTTCTGCTCCAGGCATTATCTTTAGATTTGCAGCTCTGGTTTAGTGAAGCCAGCCTCCCTGTGTCCTCTGAGCCTCCTCTCTTTGGTAAGTCTATAAATAAAAGTCAGTTTTTCCTGCCCACATTTCTCTGTGTTGCCATCAAAATCTAGCAGCCAACTGAACCTTTCTCCTAGACTCTTGCTTTTTGCTATAACAGTGCATCTCAGACTTTAATGTACATAGGAATCACCTAGGGGTCTTGCTAATCTGCAGATTCTGACTCAGTAGGACTGGGATGGGGACCAGGAATTTGCATTTCTAACAAGTCCCCAGGTGATGATGCTGCTCACAGTAAAACATTTTGAATATTAAGTAAAACATCCTGAATAATACAGGATAAATGAACTCAACACTACTAACCAAAGGCTGGTTGATGGATAATCAGAGTTAGAGAGTGCTTGATCTCAGAATCTTCCTATTCTCACTGTCAGGTGAGCAAACATCTGCCCTCCAGGAGCCAAAGAATCAGACTCACTCTGATAGTTCTGTGTGATGTTGTTTAGCCAACAAGTCGTGTCCGACTCTTCGCAACCCCATTGACTGCAGCACGCCAGGCTCCTCTGTCCTTGGCTATCTCTCAGAGTTTGCTCAAATTCATGTTCATTGAGTCAGTGAGGATATTTAACCATCTCATTCTCTGCTGTTCTCCTTTTGCTTTCAATCTTTTCCAGCACCAGGCCCTTCTCCAATAAGTCAGCTCTTTGCATCAGGAGACCAAATTATTGGAGCTTCAGCAATGGTCCTTCCAATGAATATTCAGGGTTGATTTCCTTTAGGATTGACTGGTTGGGTCTCCTTTGAAGGCCAAAGGACTCTCAAGAGTCTTCTCCAGCACCATAGTTCAAAAGCATCAGTTCTTCAGCATTCAGTCTTCTTTATGATCCAACTTTCCTAGCCATATATGATTATGCACGTGACTACTGGAAAAACTATAGCTTTAACTATATGGACCTTTGCCAGTAATGTTTCCACTTTTTAATACGTTGTCTAGCTTAGTGACAGCTTTTCTTCCAAGGAGCAACAGTCTTTTAATCCCATGGCTGAAGTCACCATCCACAGTGATTTCAGAGCCCAAGAAGATAAAATCTGTCACTGCTTCCACTTTTTCCCCATCTATTTGTCATGAAGTGATAGGACTGGATGCCATGATGTTAGTGTTTTGTTTTGCGTTTTTTTTTTTTTTTTGAGTTTTAAGCCAGCTTTTTCAATCTCCTCTCTCACCTTCATCAAGAGGCTCTTTATTTCTCCTTCACTTTCTGCCATCAGAGTGGTATTATCTGCATATCAAGTTGGTATTTCTACTGGCAATCTTGGTTCCAGCTTGTGATTTATCCAGCCCAGCATTTTGCATGATGTACTCTGCATATAAGTGAATAAACAGGATGACAATATACAGCCTTGTTATATTCCTTATCCAATTTTGAATCTGTCCATTGTTCCATGTCTGGTCCTAATTGTTGCTTCTTGACCTGCATACAGATTTCTCAGGAGGCAGGTAAGGTGGTCTGATATCCCCATCTCTGGAAGAATTTTCCACAATTTGTTGTGATCCACACAGTCAAAGGCTTTGGTGTAGTCAATGAAGCAGAAGTAGATGTTTTCCTGGAACTCCCTTTCTTTCTCCATGATCCAACAGATGTATGTAATTGGATTTCTGGTTCTTCTGCCTTTTCTAATCCCAGCTTGTACGTATGGAAATTCTTGGTTCATGTACTGCTGAAGCCTAGCTTGGAGGATTTTGAGCATTACCTTGCTAGCATATGAAATGAGACCAACTGTGCAGTAATTTGAACATTCCTTGGCATTGTCCTTCTTTGGAACTAGAATGAAAACTGACCTTTTCCAGTCCTGTGGCCACTGCTGAGTTTTCCAAATTTGCTGAAACACTGCGTGCAGCACTTTAACAGCATCATCGTTTTAGGGTTTTAAATGGCTCAGCTGAAATTCTTCCACCTGCACTAGTTTTGTTCATAGTAATGCTTCTTAAGGTCCATTTGACTTCACAGTCCAGGATGTCCTGCTCTAGGTGAGTGACCACGCCATTGTGATCATTAAGACCTTTCTTGTATAGTTCTTCTGTGTATTCTTGCCACCTCTTATTAATTGCTTCTGCTTCTGTTAGGTCCTCATTGTTTCTGTCTTTTATTGTGCCCATCCTTACATGAAACATTCTCTTGATACCTCCAATTTTCTTGCAGAGATCTGTTTTCCTCTGTTTGTTTGCATTGGTCATTTAAGAAGGCTTTCTTTAATCTCCTTGCTATTCTCTGCATTCAGTTTGGTTTATCTTTCCCTTTCTCCCTTGCCTTTCACTTCTCTTCTTTCCTCAGCTATTCTTAAAGCCTCCTCAGACAACCACTTTGCCTTCTTGCATTTCTTTTTTCTTTTGGATGGTTCTGGTCACTGTCTCCTGTACAATATTATGATCTTCATCCATAGTTCTTCAGGCATTCTCTCTACCAGATCTAATCCCTTGAACGTATCCTTCACCTCCACTATATAATCATAAGGGATTCGATTTAGGTCACACCTGAATGGCCTCGTGGCTTTCCCCACTTTCTTCAATTTAAGCCTGAATTTTGCAAAAGGACTCATGATGTGAGCCACAATCTGCTCCAGGTCTTGCTTTTGCTGATTGTATACAGCTTGTCCATCTTTGGCTGCAAAGAACATATTGATTTCAGTATTGACCATTTGGTGATGGCCAGGTATAAAGTCATTTCTTAGGTTATTGGGAAAAGGTGCTTGCTATTGGAACTGGAATGAAACTGACCTTTTCCAGTCCTGTGGCCACTGCTGAGTTTTCCAAATTTGCTGACATATTGAGTGCAGCACTTTCACAGCATCATCTTTTAGGATGTTAAATGGCTCAGCTGAAATTCTGCCACCTGTACTAGCTTTGTTCATAGTAATGCTCCTTAAGGACCATTTGACTTTACATTCCGGGATGTCCTGCTCCAGGTGAGTGACCACACCATTGTGGTCATCTGGGTCATCATGGTTATAACCAGCATGTTCTCTTGAAAAAACTCTGTCAGCCTTTTCCCTGCTTCATTTTGTACTCTAATGCCAAACCTGCCTACCATTCCAGGTATCTCTTGACTTCCTACTTTTGCATTCCAAACCCCTATGATGAGAAGGTGTATTCTCAGGCAAGCATTTTATTTTTTTTAAGTACTCATTTGCCACAGTCACTCCTTCCAGGGTGTGAAGTTGGTTCCCCATGAACTCCACAGCTTCCACTGTCTCTTCTTTACGTCATCTCTGATGTCCTATTTCTGACCATCTCTTATTCTTTTGTTCTTACTCTGCATAATCCCACAAAACTAAAATACCATTGGTAAAGCTTCCCACTCTCCCAACTCCTGATTAATCCTGTGAATTCCAGGAGCTCTACACCTAGAGCACTATGTTTGCTGGCACACTATAGGATATGGTTAACACACGACACCTCTTCTCAAAGCTGTTACCCCATTTCAAAGTGTTAGTCGCTCAATCATGTCTAATTCTTTGCAACCCCATGGTCTATAGCCCACCTGGCTCCTCTGTCCATGGAATTCTCCAGGCAAGAATACTGGAGTGGGTAGCCATTTCCTTCTCCAGGAGTTCATCCCCACTCAAGGACTGAACGCAGGTCTCTTGCATTGCAGGCAGATTCTTTACATCTAAGCCACCAGGGAAGCCCCCAAAGAAACAGGAGCATACTATGTTGGCTGGAAATTGGTCCCACTCTCCCCTGTGGGAGGCAAGAATTCTACCACTGAACCAGCCATTTCAAAGTGCAGGCATTAACTCTCCACCTGACTGTGAATTCAATCAATGCATGTGGGACCTATGGATCAGTAGTATCACCTGGAAGCTTGTTAGAAATGCGAAACCTCCAGCTCCATTCCAAAATACTGAATTGGAATCAGCATTTTATCAAGATTCCCAGGTGACTTTTACCAAAATCTGACCCATACTAGTGTGACAATCAAAACGTCTAGTTATTCCTGCAGTCTGCATTTCACAGCAATTCTTACACAGTGATAGAGAAAGACTGGACCCCAGTCCTCCAATCATATTCCAATATGATTTTTTATATCTGAGAGTAGATAATGTGTAGATACTTTTAGGTTTGTGACAATAAGATATACAAAAACATTTTCTCAGTATCCAGCACACTGGTGGTATAGAATCAATCATTTTTGTTTAATGAAAGACAGATATGAAAAAATTGAAAGATGCTGATTTGATATTAATGCATTAAGAATAAAATGTGGCAATAAAGTTGGACACTGATGAGTAGTACTTTATAAGCATGGAACATTAGGTGCATAATTCTCATTTACTCATTAGCTTGGAATGAAATGTTTTACTACTGAAAAAGTATTTACGCACATATATTTTGAAAGTGAAGACTACTGAATCTTGAATAGCTCTAGAAATGTGAAATCAGAGACGTATTTGCTTTACCATTGTCCAAAAGTTTAGATGGCTACTTTGTGCTCAAATATACAGCATAGGATTCCAATGCAGAATACAGGTGTTTAAAGATCCAAATAACTGCTGACAATGGCAAGATTTTGAGTTGAAGTTACTTCATAAACATTCAAATTCAATGGAAAGTTATATTAAATAAAGTCACTTTAAGTCTGATGCTTCCTTGTAACCCCATTTATATGGGTGCAGAAAGGTCACTCTCCTTTCAAACTGGGATGGCATCTGAGCAGTATTCACTGTCCACGGAAGCAGGGTCTGTGCATCTTGCAATCAACAATAAACTGAAAAGTTCAGCACAACTGCCCACCTTACTGCATAAAATATCAACACAAAGATTTACCCAGTCTTTGTATATCTTCAAATCAATACAAAGATTTATAAACAAATATTTTTATACCTTGAAAAAGTTCCTCAGTGATCATCCACTTTAATGTCTTTCTCTCAAATGCTTTTGAATGTCGAGAAGAGGAATCACATTGCTTTTACAGGACACACCTAGAGCTCATTAAATCACTTCAGGGACTATGCCTAGACGTCCTTCTCCGTACTAACAGGATACAACGGCCAAATCTGTTTTTTGTTTCTTCTTTTTTATAAGCAAATCCATTTCAAGGCCTTTTTAAAAGTATCCAAGTTGCTCTTTTTAGAGTCATTTTAGACTCAAACCTTAAATGATAGTCTAAAAACACACATCATATCATCTTTTGGGGTGGACCACATGAAACTGCCAATACTTGACCATCTTGACCCATAATAACAGCAATTTCATATAGTTCAACATACTAGAATACTCATCCAGCTTTAAAGGAACATTTTCTATTGACTGCGATATCAGTTAGGAAAATAGATTTCTTAAATGACCAAAAGCCTAAGTTGTTTTCTGGCAATTCCTGGGGGTCACATAAATTGGAAGTTCCTAATTTGCATATATAAACCACTGTGAGTAGACCAGTACTGTTCTGATTAACACTTCATAATAGTATCAACAGCCATGAGGTTGGACATCAGAGGAGAAAAGAAACTAGGAAGGCTTTTCTAAAAGTTTCCTTTGGAAAACTTTAAGAGTAAAATGGATTAAAAAATGTTCCCTTTGGGTAAATGGTTTAACCAAAAAGTCTTATACATGGATCAATAATAATAGAAAAGCTTGAATAACCACCCATGCCTGCAACTATAGTTTTAATGGTTGAATAATGAACAAAGTTGTGAGACTTTTGCTCAATAAATGGCTCAAGTGTGCCACAGAATAATAGACAATCTGTCTGTGCAACCATTCTTTTATGTTTGTTGCCCAGCCCTGTGAGGAGTGTTGTTTTTAATGATTACACAGAGGAATGTGAAAATCTCAACTGCCTTCAAAGCCATTAAGGAGATTTAGTCATGTTCAGTGGAGCATCAGACGTTTATGTGTTTCATTGCTTCTCAATTTCCTGAAAACTTGTAAATTGCTGATTCTCACAGAATGATGGGATACAGAATGAACTTTGATGTGGGCTAAGTAGAAGTCTATACATGCTACCGTTCTGAATAATAAAAATGCTTTTGAAAAGAGGCTTGCAATAGCCCACATTTTCAGATGATAAATTAAATCCTTAGCCTTCACAGCACATGTCTGTTACCCAATGTCTCACAAATTAGGATGCACAACCAGAAATCCAGTGACTCACTTGCCAGATCCACCAGGAGCTTGTGAAGTTTGTCGCTCTGATTAAGGAGTGGGTCTTTACCCACTCTGCAGTGGGAGGGAGTTTTTTTATACAGCAGAGACCACTGTTACCACCCAACAAAAGCCTTTCCACTAAGTGTCCCGGATAGAGGTTCAATTTCCCAGGAACACACAACCAGGCAAGGCCCAACCAGCTAGAGGAAACTGGTGCCAAGCTGGCTTCTTACCAAAACACAGCATTACAGGTTTTGGAGGAAGAAATGGGATTATCGAAGGTCCATCTGCCCCAACTCCAACCTATACAAACTTGGAACACAAAGACAAGCAATGTACCTGTTAGCCCTTGTTATTCTTTTTTTAGGGAGCAGTAAATCTTATCGCTGAAGCATTAAGTATTCTTGGAAGAATATCTAAAGATGTCAGAAGGGTAAGTGGATCTGATTGGGGAAAGGGATTTAAAAATTTATGGACATTTCAAATCTCCATAATGAAGAGGAGAGGTATATTATAAAACAATTATTAAGCAACAGCCAGCTGGAGAAAGAGCAAACTGATGTGAAGTTGGCTCAAAACTTGCAAGAAGGAAATACTCCGGCACATTACCTGGTTCAGCTGTTTTCTAAGCGGGGTTCATAGAGCAGCTCTTTTTCTTTTTCAAACAAGGCGCAGCTGGGTGTGTTCCTGTGTGTGGGTCCTGATGAACGCGCACGGAGAGGATGCGCTGGCAGGCGCTGTGCATCAGCAGAAGCGTGGAGCATGGCAGAGCCAGGCCTGGGCACTGCAGCCCCGACCACCCTTCCCAGCAGAAGCCCCACTCCGCATCTCTGCGGGGGCTGAGGAAGGGGCCTGGGATGGGAACCACCTGGGTAACCGGGGCGGCGGAGGCCCCTCCTCCCAGGCTCCTCATTTGGAGCCTATTTCACACCACATATCTGGTAAACCCTGATGCTCAAGGACTCTTGAGCCCTCTGCGGCTCCCTAGCCCTTCGGTGTCACAGGGCAACGGAGCCTCGCCCAGTAGCCGGGCAGGGTCAGATGAAGGTCTCTGCTTGAAAGGCCAGAGAGGAGGAACCTCCGCACGCCAGGTCTCAGGAAAGGACGGTTCATGCTGCAGCGGGGATGCTTTGCCCGGTGATGCGGGGCAGGGGGTCAGGGAAGGCACCCATCCAGGTGTATGGCACGTGAAACTCTGGAGCCTCTATCCCAGCTACGTCTCAGGGCTAAGCAGAGAGATAAACACAGACTTCAAAAAGAAGGACAGATTTTTATAGCAGCTGCATATGAAAAACTAAATCGTTTCATATGTGTTGAGCATAAAGGAGGTAGCCTACAGAGGTCTGGTGTTGAGATATTTGGATTGGAGCTTTATGTCTTTTAAAACGTGTTTAGTGGGACTTCCCTGGTGGCGCTGTGGTTAAGAATCCACCTTCCAAAGCTGGCAGTGTGCGTTCCTTCCCTGGTAGGGGAATTCTGATCCCACACGCAGAGGGTGCCAGCCAAAAGAGTAATTAATTAATTAAAATTTTATTTAGTAACTCATTTATATTGTATTTTACAAAAACATAATGGTCCACAATGGATTAGAAATTTAAAAAATAAACCGCAAACGAAAACAACAGCAAACAAACAAACAAAAAACAGCATTTCCTTATGGACGTTCTAGTCAATCTCTACATTCCAAGTAACTGGGGGATTTTTAAAATTTGCTATTTGAGCATGATACTTTGTCTTGTTGCTGTTTTCTTGATTTGAGCTCTCAAATCTTTCAAATATACCAATAATTTTCTTCTACTGAATTCTTTTGTGTGACACTAAATTACAGAAGATCAGTGGAGAAATAACTCCAGAAAGAAAGAAGGGATGGAGCCAAAGCAAAAGCAATACCCACTTGTGGATGTGACTGGTGATAGAAGCAAGGTCTGATGCTGTAAACAGCAATATTGCATAGGAATCTGGAATGTTAGGTCCACGAATCAAGGCAAATTGGAAGTAGTCAAACAGGAGATGGCAAGAGTAAACGTCGACATTCTGAGAATCAGCGAACTAAAACGGACTGGAATGGGTGAATTTAACTCAGATGACCATTGTATCTACTACTGCAGACAGGAATCCCTTAGAAGAAAAGGAGTAGCCATCATGGTCAACAAAAGAGTCCAAAATGCAGTACTTGGATGCAATCTCAAAAACGACAAAATGATCTGTTTGTTTCCAAGGCAAACATTCAATATCATAGTAATCCAAGCTGAAGCCCCAACCAGTAACACTGAAGAAGCTGAAGTTGAACGGTTTTATGAAGACCTACAAGACCTTTTAGAACTAACACCCAAAAAAGATGTCCTTTTCATTATAGGGGAATGGAAAGCAAAAGTAGGGAGTCAAGAAACATAGGGAGTAACAGGCAAATTTGGCCTTGGAGTACAGAATGAAGCAGGGCAAAGGCTAATAGAGTGTGCCAAGAGAACACACTGCTCATAGCAAACACCCTCTTCCAACAACATAAGAAAAGACTCTACACATAGACATAACCAAATGGTCAACACTGCAATCACATTGATTATATTCTTTGCAGCCAAAGATGGAGAAGCTCTATACAGTCAGCAAAAACAAGACTGGGAGCTGACTGTGGCTCAGATCATGAACTCCTTATTGCCAAATTCAGACTTAAATTGAAGAAAGTAGGGAAAACCGCTAGACCACTCAGGTATGACCTAAATCAAATCCCTTATGACTATACAGTGGAAGTGAGAAATAGATTTAAGGGACTAGATCTGATAGATAGAGTGCAGAGGTTCTGATCCCACACGCAGAGGGTGCCAGCCAAAAGAGTAATTAATTAATTAAAATTTTATTTAGTAACTAATTTATATTGTATTTTACAAAAACGTAATGGTCCACAATGGATTAGAAATTTAAAAAATAAACCACAAACGAAAACAAGAGCAAACAAACAAACAACTATGGACAGAGGTTCGTGACATTGTCAGGAGACAGGGATCAAGACCATCCCCATGGAAAAGAAATGCAAAAAAGCAAAATGACTGTCTGGGGAGGTCTTACAAATAGCTGTGAAAAGAAGAGAAGCAAAAAGCAAAGGAGAAAAGGAAAGATATACCCATCTGAATGCAGAGTTTCAAAGAATAGCAAGGAGAGATAAGAAAGACTTCCTCACTGATCAATGCAAAGAAATAGAAGAAAACAACAGAATGGGAAAGACTGGAGATCTCTTCAAGAAAATTAAAGATACCAAGGGAACATTTCATGCAAAGATGGGCTGAATAAAGGACAGAAATGGTCTGGACCTAACAGAAGCAGAAGATATTAAGAAAAGGTGGCAAGAATACACAGAAGAACTGTACAAAAAATAGCTTCATGACCCAGATAATCACGATGGTGTGATCACTCACTTAGAGCCAGACACCCTGGAATATGAAGTCAAGTGGCCCTTAGAAAGCATCACTATGAACAAAGCTAGTGGAGGTGATGGAGAAGGTTTTGGCACCCCATTCCAGTACTCTTGCCTGGAAAATCCTACCAGGAGGAGCCTGGTAGGCTGCAGTCCATGACATCACTAAGAGTCAGATATGACTGAACAACTTCACTTTCACTTTTCACTTTCATGCATTGGAGAAGGAAATGGCAACCCACTCCAGTGTTCTTGCCTGGAGAATTCCAAGGACAGGGGAGCCTGGTGGGCTGCTGTCTATGGGGTCATACAGAGTCAGACACGACCGAAGTGACTTAGCAGCAGCAGTGGAGGTGATGGAATTCCAGTTGAGCTATTTCAAATTCTAAAAGATGATGCTATGAAAGTGCTGCACTCAGGATGCCAGCAAATTTGGAAAACTGAGCAGTGGCCACAGGACGGGAAAAGTCAGTTTTCATGCCAATCCCAAAGAAAGGCAATGCCAAAGAATGCTCAAACTACCGCACAATTGCACTTATCTCACACGCTCATAAAGTAATGCTCAAAATGCTCCAAGCCAGGCTTCAGCAGTACGTGAACCGTGAACTTCCAGATGTTCAAGCTGGTTTTAGAAAGGGCAGAGGAACCAGAGGTCAAATTGCCAATATCTGCTGGATCATCAAAAAAGCAAGAGAGTTCTAGTTCTGCTTTCTTGCCTATGCCAAAGCCTTTGACTGTGTGGATCACAATAAACTGTAAAAATTCTGAAAGAGATGGGAATACCAGACCACCTGACCTGCCTCTTGAGAAATCTGTATGCAGGCAAGGAAGCAACAGTTAGAACTGGACATGGAACAACAGGCTGGTTCCAGATAGGAAAAGGAGTACGTCAAGGCTGTATATTGTCACCCTGCTTGTTTAACTTCTATGCAGAGTACATCATGAGAAATGCTGGGCTGAAAGAGGCACAAGCTGGAATCAAGATTGCCAGGAGAAATATCAATAACCACAGATATGCAGATAACACCACCTTTATGGCAGAAAGTGAAGAGGAACTAAAACGTCTCTTGATGAAAGTGAAAGTGGAGAGTGAAAAAGTTGGCTTAAAGCTCAACATTCAGAAAACAAAGATCATGGCATCTGGTCCCATCACTTCATGACAAATAGATGGGGAAACAGTGGAAACAGTGTCAGACTTTTTTGGGGGGGCTCCAAAATCACTGCAGATGGTGATTGCAGCCATGAAATTAAAAGATGCTTGCTCCTTGGAAGGAAAGTTATGACCAACCTAGATAGCATATTGAAAATCAGAGACATTACTTTGCCAACAAAGTTCTGTCTAGTCAAGGCTATGGTTTTTCCAGTGGTCATGTATGGTTTTTCAGTTCCAGTTCACTGAACTGAACTGAAAATACAGAAATCGAAAGTCAAATGAAGGGGGAAAGGAGATCTGTTTGTTGTTCTCTCATTTTCATTTACTATGTATGTTACTTACCAGTCAAGTTCTTTATAAGCCAGTCATTGCTAAATGCATTCATCTTAAAAAAGAAAACACCAGGAATCAGTTCAGTTCAGTCGCTCAGTCTTGTCCGACTCTTTGCGACCCCATGAATCGCAGGACACCAGGCCTCCCTGTCCATCACCATCTCCCGGAGTTCACTCAGACTCATATCCATCGAGTCCGTGATGCCATCCAGCCATCTCATCCTCGGTCGTCCCCTTCTCCTCCTGCCCCCAATCCCTCCTAGCATCAGAGTCTTTTCCAATGAGTCAACTCTTCTCATGAGGTGGCCAAAGTACTGGAGCTTCAGCTTTAGCATCATTCCTTCCAAAGAAATCCCAGGGTTGATCTTCAGAATGGACTGGTTGGATCTCCTTGCAGTCCAAGGGACTTTCAAGAGTCTTCTCCAACACCACAGTTCAAAAGCATCAATTCTTCGGCGCTCAGCCTTCTTCACAGTCCAACTCTCACATCCATACAGGGAAAAATCATTTTATAACCTCCTTTCCAGTTCATCTGGATGTTTGGTGCCCTCACTAATAGGAAACCCGGGTTGTAAGTTACATAAGTCTGGGGCTGCACTGTTGTGCCCCTGATTGCTGCGGGAAATAGCTGTCACCGTCTTTCTGCTCCATTCTTCAATACTGAGAATGACTTTGCCTCTAGGCGCTCTGCCCATCTTCTTGCCTATCCCACTGACCTCTTTATACAAGGGAAAAAATAAGAACCCAGAGAAAAGTGGAGTTGATTGTTACCTGAGCTAAATATTAACCTGGTTTAGAATAACCAGTCAGCAGGACATTTATTTTTCTTTGTTTTTTCTAACTACCATGAGGATGGAATTAGACTTGCTTTATCTAAAGCTCACAGGGGTTCCCAAACATCTGGATAAGAGGTGCTGTTCTAAACAGGTCAAACCAGGGGTATGGCCCCTGCATTTGAGACAGAGTGTGTCTTGAAATTTGGCTTATTGTGATTGCTTTGTTCTTTGGTCTAGACATTAAGGGTTCTCATGGCTTTACCACCAGTGGAATCTTTTAAGTTAGCAGAGGCTCTGATTATGCACCAATTAACCTTAATTAAGACAGTTCTTGTATAACAGCACACCCAGAGAGTTCACTAAACAAACGGCTTGACAAACGCTGTCATTTAAAATTCTTTCCAAACCTGTCACTTTCTTAATTAGGAAATGAGGTTGTGAAGACACTATATTCACATACATTATTTGGGGAATTAGAGTAGAGAAGATAGGAGCCAGTTCCTCTCCACGCTCCTTAAATGCATTGGTTACAGAGAACATGCGACCTTGGATGGACCCACAGGACAGCACCATGAGGATCACCCTCTTCTGGACACATTTGCTCCAGGAGGGCCATAAAATGATGTCAAATTATTTAAGTCTCATTTTCCAAGGAAAGATCAGAAAATAAAAGGCATTTCATGGAAACAATGAAAGGTTTCAAGACTAAACTTCTTCTATTTGTATCAAGCTGGAAGACACATAGACACCATAAGTTTAATAGAAAATGCTGATAAATTTGGTATTTTTCACTATATCTTCACCATCTTTATAATATTGGATCCTAGTTTTTAAAAGACATGTTTCTATTCAAGTCAAGATTTCTGCTCTGCAACAGATTTTTTTGTATTAAACTTGCATATTTCTATGTATTTCATACTTTTGTCACTTTTGTAAATGAAGTCTTTCAACATATTTAATATTATCTTGAAATATTTTAATGTGAAATCTACCATGCAAAAAAGTACCGATTATGTATACATAGTATTTTAAGGAAACTTACACTAGTTACTGGTTTAGGGAATAAAACATTAATAGTAACTTTAAATCCATATGTTCCCCTCCCTAATTACACTCCCTTTCTCCCCCCACTCCAGAAATATCTTCTCTTAAATTTGTGGTAACAATTTTCTATTTAGAGTTCTCCTACCTATGTGTAACATAAATGGAAATTGTGTGTAATTTTGTGCATTTTTAGCAGTTATATAAGTAGAATCATAATATGACACTCTCTAATTTTTTCTATATGTTTGACATTTATTCAAATATAATGTGTAATTCAACTTCATTTGTTTTCACTGTTACAAGTTATTCTGTCATATGACCCTATTAAAAGAAAATAACTATTTGATGTTTTTGTGAAAAGCATTTATTTTATTTTATTTTGTCATGAATGGTTAAATATTATAAAATTTTTCTTCATCTATTGCAACTATAAAGTTGTTATACTTTTATTTTCAATGTACTGATATGGAGAATTATGTGATATAATAATCTTAAATATGATGAACAAATCCAACTTGGTCAGGATGTATTATGTATTCTCTTGTTTTGCAGTGTTGAACGGATTTGTTTATTGGTTTTGGAGGGGGCTTTGAAGAAATCAGAGCCATGTCCATGACGGATGGGGACATTCTTGCCGTTTATCTTGTTGTCCTACAGTGATTTTAGTATGAAGACTTTATTAGCTTTAGGACATACATTTACTTCATTTATTTGACTGTGCTGGGTCCTAGCTGTGGCACAGAGGCTCTTTAGTTGCAGCATGTGGAATCTTGGTATTGGCATGTGGGATCTAGTCCCCTGGCCAGGGATTGAACCTGGGCCCCCTGCCTTGGGAGGCCACAGTCCCAATCACTGGACCAAAACGGACATCCCAGGACATACATTTCAAAGTACCCTCCTTCAAGTCTCTGAATGAATTCTCTTAAACTTGGAAGGATCTATTCTTTGAATATTTAGTATAATTTTTCTTTAAATGCAAGTAGGATGAGAGTAAGACAACTCAAATTTTCTATTTTCTGGATTTATTCATATTTCTAGGAATTTTCCTCAATTTCACTAAATTTTCCAATATATTGGTGCACATTTCTCTGTAGTTCTCTCTATTATCATTTTATTATCTACCTTTTACTCGTTGAGTCCTTTATTCTTCATATATCCTGTTAGAGGATTAGAGGTTGTTGAAGGATTATAACAGAGAAGGCAATGGCACCCTACTCCAGTACTCTTGCCTGGAAAATCCCATGGATGGAGGAGCCTGGTGGGCTGCAGTCCATGGGGTCACTAAGAGTTGGGCACAACTGAGCGACTTCCCTTTCACTTTTCACTTTCCTGCATTGGAGAAGGAAATGGCAACCCACTCCAGCGTTCTTGCCTGGAGAATCCCAGTGACAGAAGAGCCTAGGGGCCTGCCATCTATGGGATCGCACAGAGTCAGACACGACTGAGGTGACTTAGCAGCAGCAGCAATAGAGGATTATAAGGTGCGGTCTATCGTGTATTTCAGAGAAGGCAATGGCACTCCACTCCAGTACTCTAGCCTGGAAAATCCCATGGATGGAGGAGCCTGGTAGAGTTGGACACAATTTCACTTTCTTCACTTTTCACTTTCATGCATTGGAGAAAGAAATGACAACCTACTCCAGTGTTCTTGCCTGGAGAATCCCAGGGACGGAGGAGCCTGGTGGGCTGCCATCTATGGGATCGCACAGAGCCAGGCACGACTGAAGTGACTTAGCAGCAGCAGCAGCAGCATGGTGTATTTGCTTTTTTTTAAAGAATTCTTGTGTCATTACCTCCTCTTATTTTTTTACGTTTATAATGATTTATCTTAATTAGTTTTGTTTCTGTTGTTGCTGCTTTTTCTTAAGTTGAACTATTAGCTCATTAATTTTGAGTCTTCCTCCTTTTTGGCCTAGGCCCTTGAATATTGTTTATTCTTTAAGAACTGTAACACGTGTCACACAAATTTAATGAGTAGTAGCTTTATTATTTCATACTAGTAATAAATTGTTAAATAAAAATAAACTTTCGCTGCTTCTTTCAGTTCATGTAAACATATGAACTCACAAAATGGGGATTCTTATGTTCTGTTTTGTGGTTTTTTTTTAATCTGTGCTTTACTTCTGTTTCAAGACTTTGCGTTCCATATGCGACTCATGATGGGGCCCAAGGCTCCCAGTTCACTAAAGATAACTCTGGTTTGCCTTTTAGCCCCACAAGCAATGATTTGTTTTGTATGCCCTTCTAAGCTGAGTGATCACTTGAACTTGAGTAGATACGCTTTATAGCTGCCAATTATTGGACTAAGAAATTGGTGATCTTACCCTAGCCATTCTATGTCAGCTTATTCTACTATCAGCACACTTTGATCTGAAAGTCTTTGGATTCTGTCTCCACACAATAATAAAAATACTTTATTCCTGAACTTTTAATTAAAAATAATGTCTCCTGGACCAAGTAGAAATGACCATTGCTTTGGTAACAACACCCCCACTCCCACCCACTACTTTGCTCCGTCTGCCTGACAGGGATTTAACAAGCTTTATGAACATCAAAGGCAATACAGAGTAGAAGGAAAGTCTCCTAATGCCTTTTAAATCCTTTATCTTTCTTTTTCAAACCTGCAGTGTGTAAGTATTCATTATATGCAACCAGCATTCAAATTTCTGCTGTTCAAGCAGAAAAATGTCTTTTATCAATTTTAAATTCTTTAAATATTTCCTAATCCTCTACATGTAGGTTAGACTGAACAGCCATTCAGAAGACTGAAATAATTCCTCCTGATACCTGGACTTAGGCAAACTATTTTGACTGCAAGTAAAAACACAATTGTACAAACATAAACATAAAAGGAGAATTTAATAAGAGACAGGGGGTTTTTGTGGACTCTGTGATCTGTTAGGTCTTAAAAGTATCTAGAACCAAAATTGGAAACTGTGTATAGGCTGTTAAGGCCCAAATAACACTCCAAATCCCAGTTATAAATTCTCAAGAGAGAGAAAATTCTCTTGAGCCTGGATTGGACAGATGCCCATTCATTGCCTAGTCCATCATGGTGACAGGATAAGAACAGAGGATGAAAGGAGCTTGAAGATCAATTGCTCTATGTGGGGCCAACAATTCTTGGCCGGAAAAGGGTAGCTATTCCATAAAGAGAATTAATCCTGCATTAAACACTTGGAGATTTCTGCCAGAAGAAAAAGAGTCAAAGCTAAAAACAATTGTAGAGAATATAGTGTAATCTTATAGCAGCAAATAGAGAGTGAGGATGTGAATGATCCATGTTTCTTCAAGAAGAAAAAACAGCAAATTGTTGTTATTAAGTCAAATTCATCAAAGTGAAAAAAATATGCTGAGACAAAGATATGATTCTAATACATAGTGAAAATATTAAATACAAAGAAACAATATATGGATATTAGAAACACTCAACAGAAACAGTACAAAGAAAAATAATGATATGGAGGCAAGAACATTTGGCTGACTTTTGATTTCTTTTATGAAATTTAGGTGCCAGAACCATTCTAAAAGTTTTGAGTAGAAAACCTGGGACTCCCATAATTTAAAATAAACCAAGTTTTCTTCCATTTGTATAAACCAAAGAAAGATATTCTCCTCCCTTCCTTTTGGGGAAAAGGTGTTCTGCCAACTCCTTGGCCTGGGAAGTGCACACCTCTCCTTACTTGGCAACTCCTTTTTATTTCATCATCTTTTAGAATCAGCTCAATGACCGTTCCTTCCCTGGGTTCTCATATCAAAACCAGCTGAGATGGTATTCTCTCTTTCACAGAACAAAATCATTTTTCTCTTATAGCACATTTCAGAATTCGCATTTACATGTTCAATTGTGTTCATTATTAAATGTCAGCCTTCCACATCAGGTTAAAAGACTCAGGAGGGCAGACCCCATTTCTATTTTTTTTCACCACTGTATATGCAGTATATAGCTGTGTCAGATAGAACACACTCAACAAATGTGGAGGCAAGAGCAGGGAAGGAAGATAACATCTTATTTGGACTTGGGGGGTGAACTGGGGAAGCAAGGGAGGCAACAGGAAAAGAGGAAAAAAGTAGGAAAATGTCTTAGGTCAGGCTTCTCCTACAACACACCCAGAAACTAGGAGGCTTATAAATAGTAGAAATTGATTTATCACGGTTCTGGAGGCTGACAGTCAGAGAGATGCCAGCAGGGCTGGGTTCTGGTGAGAACCTTCTCTTCCAGGTTGCAGACAGTTCTCAGTGGCATCCTCACGTGGCAGAGGACAGAGCAGCAGGAGCAAGCTCTCCAGTGACTTACAAAGGCACTAATTCCTTTCATGGGGGCCCCACTCCCATGACCTCATGCACGCCTGAGTACTAAGATGTTTCAGTTGTGTCCAGCTCTTTGCAACCCCGTGGACTGTAGCCTCCCAGTCCCCTTTTCCATGAGATTTCCCAGGGAAGAATACTGGAGTGGGCTGTCATGCCCCCTCCAGTGGATATTCCTGACCCAGGCCTCGCACCTTCATCTCTCATGTCTCCTGCATTGGCAGATGGGTTCTTTATCACTAGCACCAACTGGGAACCCCCCCACTCCATGACCTCATCTAATCCAACCCTAATTACCTGCCAAAGGCCCTGCCTCCTAATACCATCACATTGTGGGTAGAGTTTCAACATGTGAACTTTCAGTTCAGTTCAGTTCAGTCGCTCAGTCGTGTATGACTCTTTGCGACCCCATGAATAGCAGCACGCCAGGCCTCCCTGTCCATCACCAACTCCCGGAGTTCACTCAGAGTCGCGTCCATAGAGTCCGTAGTGCCATCCAGCCTTCTCATCCTCTGAACTTTGCAGGGACATAAACATTCAGTGCTAGCCAATAGACTGCTGGCACAGAATCTGAGAAAGGATGTAAAAAAAACTGCTGGAGTAAATGTCATTCATATATGAGTATGTGACGTCAGTCGTTACTTATGACTGTGCAGAGTTGGGGGGGAGACAATGAAGGTCTTTATGGAAACATTGAGAGAGAATGGATGAAAGAGGAGACAACAATATCTTTTCCTAATTTCCAGCGAAAATCCCTCTCTTTTAGATTAGCTTTTATTAAAAAGTAGAAATCAGCTGTGCATCTCAAAGAGACAGGCTTCAGCTGAAATATCTTTCTAGGGTATTCCCTTCAACAAGTTGACAAAGAGAAATTCTTTTTTCTCTGAAAAAAGAATACGTCATATTGTCTGTTCCATTTAACTTCAGGCTTAGAGGGAAAACTATCCAGCAAAGAACAGCATGCTGAAAGTAGGAAATTCTCTTCAGCATCTTTTGTCTTGGAGGAGTTTCCACCACCCCATTTAGCAGTTCTGGGCTGTGCCCTTCAAGCTACTCCAATTCCTCCTGGCTATTAAAGATTCCATTGTTTGTTGAGATCAGAGGATAGTGTATCTGTGCTTTTAAGTGTCACAGAATATTGGCATAGGGAATTGTCCCAGGCAGTTAAAATTGGGTTAAGCAAAGTTCCAAAGCACAAGTAACTCCAATGTCCACGGGTGCTGTGCTGTCCTGTAACTCCAATGTCCACGGGTGCTGTGCTGTCCTGTAACTCCAATGTCCACGGGTGCTGTGCTGACAATCACTGAGGCAAGCTCCAGTAACCACAGTATGAGTCGAACAGCTCTGACAGCCCTCTTACCCAGGAAACACAGAGCCTTATTACAGGATGGTGGCTGAGTCAGCTCTCGCGGCTGGACACTAACCAGGCACCGCTCTGTCCCAGGGCCGATTCCAAGCACTTCCTGGGGCTCCCCTGCATCAGCACTCTTACAACACCTCCCACGCCAGACAGTGCTCCTCTAGATTGGCTTTCCCTAAATGTTTGTTCCTTCAGATCTTAAAAATCACCTCGCCCTTGCAGATTCCAGCATATCATGATCATAAAGCCAGCGTTTATGATTCTTATTAAGGTTTTTAATATTTCAGTACACGTTTATTTTTTAACCATAAACATTATGTGTAGAAAGTGAAACAAAAAAAAAATAATAATAAAGGAGAACAGGCATGTCAGAAGTCACATTACTAGTAATCAATTCTATATAATGCATCAATAAATCTGTGGTTTAAATGCTTCATATGCATTCTTATTTTTGCCATCTTAATTTATCTGTTTTTGTAAGGGCTTTGTTAAAACCTCCACTGTAATTGTGTTTGTTCATTTCTCCTGGTAATTCAGTAAGCTTTACTTTTATTAAGCTTAAAGTTTATGTTGTTACGTGCCTACAAATTTATAATCAGTATAGATTCCTATTGGCTTTTTAAAATGATTATATGGTATCTTATTTTTTTATCCTAATAATGTCATAAATGTTATTTTACTGGGTATTGCTTGTTTTATATTTTTCTTTTAAACTAAGAATTTATTTTGTTTTTTATGCCTTTATTTTGAATCTTTCTACGTGGAATCATTTTAGGTAATTTGTCTTATGGAAGCAGCCTATTTCAAATTCAATTTTACAAACTGTGATTTTTAATAGTAAGGCCTAATCTATTTACATTTTATGTGAGTCTCGTGGGGTTTCTTTCTATCACCTTATTTTTGGTTTGAGGTAGACATGTTTTTCTTTATCGTGGTTATTGTCTTTCTCTGCATTCTGTTGGTTCGGCATAATGTCCTATTTTCCCTTTTTTATTTGCTTTGCAGTGCATTGTTTTGCTTGTCTTTGTCTGGGAGCCCACCCAGGCCCTACTCTAGGCAGCTTCTATTACCAGTAGTCATATTCGGGCAGGCCCTACTCTAGGCAGCTTCTATTACCAGCAGTCATATTCGGGATGTGGCAGATCCAGGTCCAGTTGTCATAGTTCCTGGTTATGCAGATGTGATGATGTCTCCACATTTCTCAGGCTGCACACTAAGGAACCTATTAATAGGAACCCTATTCCCAAGAGAAGACCTCCCTAAGTAGAGGCGACCATCCTAGCATTGACATCTTCCGTGGAACCCTTTCAATTCCTCTTAACCCAGAAGTAACAAAAACCCCTTGTGGTGACTGCTTATTTCACAAGCAAAGTGCAACAAATTCTTACCTCTGCTGTGTTCACCATTTTGCTTTTCTATTGCTCCTTTATTAGGGAAATGCTTTTCTTTTATTTGAGTCTAGCTATGTCTTTTTAACTACATGTTTTGTTTTTTTTTTCTCTCTCTTGCTGTATGACTCAAGCAAAGATGCCATCTTGACCTGAAGACTTGTTAGTCTCTTTCTAAGTCTGTGACTGTGGCCAAAACATCACCCCATCTCTCTCAAGACATCCCTTTTGATTCTCAAAAGACTGTTTTGGAAGTCAGAAAGAACATCGACTGTTTCTTCTTTTCATTTTCTCTCTAATGATCTACTTATCCTCAAGGCAATGTTGATGCCTCTTACTGAGACGAGGAAAGGTCATGATAAAAAGGAAGTGAAAGCTCAAAAATTACTATTTTGAGAAATTATATATATGTGTGTGTGTGTGTGTGTGTGTGTCCTTAATAAGGTATATGTTTCAAAGCCTAGCTTACACCATTCATGTGTGCATAAAATTAAATATAGACCATTCTAGAAACAACTGCTGAGATTGAACTAATGTGCCTTATTGATTCCCTCCAGCATTTTCTATTTCTGCTGGTGTGTCTGTTACAGAAACCTGAGAAAAATGAGGAGTAGAATGCAGCATTCTCTAAGCTCCGGTGACTGAGGATTAGGAAGGAAGAAGAGATGCTGGATGTGGATTTATCCCATGGGGACTTTGAACATAGGACCAATTCTTGGCTCTCATGGGTGTGAATAAAGAGATGACACCTGAGTAGGAAAATATGAAATCCTCAAATAGATGAGGGGAGTAAGAGAGAGTGAGAAAAACAGTCCTGACATTTTAAATATACCCTACTGAGACGGTCACTGTGCTTTCCATTCTCTTCTGGCTGACCTTTTGTGACCCTGTGCTCTTCCAGGGCATTCCAAGGCTCAGGTGAACTAGATTCCACATGGACTTCAATACCTATGAAAGGAGACACACACAAGGTGGTTCCCATAGCTGATCTGAACATACATCAACAAGAGTCAGTGACTGTGGACTCAACTTAAAAATTCTATCTCGATATATATATTTTAATGTCAGTACACTGCAGATAGTGTACTGAAAAAAACTGAACAGAATTTTACTTTTAAAAATCCTCTTTGGTGGATAGTGTGATGATCAGCTTTACGTCAGATTGACTAGACTACACTCCCCAGTCATTCAAACACTAAACATGTTGCCATGATAATATATTAGAGATGTACTAACCTCTACAACCAGTAGATTTTAAGTAAAGGAGAGTACCTTCAATCATCTGAGTGGGCCACCCCAATGGACTGAAAGACCTTAAGGGCAGACCTGATGTTTCCCTGAGGAAGACGAAATTCTGCCTCTGGACTGTAGCTTCAGCTTGTGCGTAAGAATTCCTGGACTTTCTTTCTGATGGGCTAGTCTATGGATTTTAGAGTTGCCTCACCAGCCTTCATGACAGCAAAGGCTAATTTCTTATGATAAATCTCTTGATATACAGAAGTATGTGTGTTTCTGTGTGTGTGGATGTGTATGTACATATAAATTTGTGTGTGTGTAGATGTATCTTGGGCGGCCCGGTGGTGCTAGTGGGAAAGAACATGCAGGGGGCAAGAGACACAGTGTCAATCCCTGGTCAGGAAGAGGGCAGCCCACTCCAGCGTTCCTGCCTAGAGGAGCCTGGTGGGCTACAGTCCATAGCACTACACAAAGTCGGACATGACTAAAGCAGCTGAGCACGCAGATGTATTCTACTGGGTCTAATCCTCTTGTGGAACCCTAAATGATATGGAATTTTATAGTAGAAGTGTTTCATGAGAGACAGAATCTTAAGAATGAGATTTCTAAATTGATTCTGTTTTTTGGAATAAGTTCTCTAGTTTTGTTGCTGTTGAATTTGAGGTTTTTGCTTCATTATGAAAGAGCTCGAGACAATGTTATAGGTAAGAAGTGGATTTGGTTAGTAAGAAGCACACTCCCCAGACAGAGTGGAGGTCAACTCAGAAAGCGAGAGACAGAAACTTGAAATACGGCGTGGTTAGTTTTCATGGGCTGAGTAATTTCATGGGCTAACGAGTGAGAGGATTATTCCAATGATTTAGGGGGAAGAGGCAGGGATTTCCAGGAATTTGGGCACCGCTCACTGCTTGATCTTTGATGGTTGGCCTTGAAACTGTCATGGAGGTGGTGGGTGTGTCATTTAGCAGGCTAATATATTACAATGAGTGTGTAGTGAGGCTTGAGGTACACTGGAAGTCAAATCTTCCGCCATCTTGGACCTAGTTGGTTCTGACCAGTCTTTGTCATGTCCCATGGCCATCTCATCCTTTTAAAGGTTGTGCCCTGCCCCCTTCCCTCCTATTTCAATTTGGTTAGATTTAAAGACACTAATGAATATTTCCACTGATAATCCACAGTATGAGGTGATAGTGTATGTGTGTGTGCACGCACACGCGCACATGCGTGCACATGTTTAATGGCTTAGTCATGTCCAACTCTTTGTGACTCTTTGGACTGTAGCCCACCAGATTCCTCTGTCCATGAGATTTTTCAGGCAAGAATACTGGAGTGGGTTGCCATTTCCTTCTCCACAATGCAGCAGTAGAGATGGGCAAAATATCACCATTGGATATGTAAAACAATAGAGTTCTGAGTAGCCTTGTGTTTGATATTGTATAACATTTTGGTCAAATCAATGTAAAAAGTATAATGGATTTGGCTGGTTGCTCCTAATTTTCTCACTGGAGAAAATAGGGAAAGGCAAATGATTTGGAAGTTTCTATGCCTTCCCCACTCCAGTACTCTAGCCTGGAAAATCCCAGGGATGGGGGAGCCTGGTGGGCTGCCGTCTATGGGGTCGCACAGAGTCGGATACAACTGAAGCAACTTAGCAGCAGCAGCAGCAGCAGCAGCAGCAGCATGCCTTCCCTTAAAGAAACCTTTAACTCCTCTCTGTCTGTAGCGCTGAGATTACTAAAAACCAAATCCACAGTCTCATCCTGCATTATCATGCCGATTGAATTCCCAGGATTATGGATGTCCTCTGCCAAGGTGAGGTCATTGATTAAGAACGATAGAGATCCTGAAAACTGGCATTGGAACATACAGATGATCCTAGTTCACCTGGGCCCTTGAACTCCTAACATCTGTGGAATCCTCTTTGGCAGTGGAAGAGGCCATTCTACTTCTGTTTGAGGAGGTTACACTTGCTTTGCCTGAAGAAATGGTCATGTCCCCTCCTAAGGTGGTTCCCTTGAAAGACGCTCTGGATTCCTCTCTGGAGCAATCCCCACATTTCATCTTTGCTTCTGGACTTGTAGTTAGACTCCATTTCCACCTGGCTCCAGAGATGAGATGCAAAGTGTTACTTGCAATGAAGTACACTACAAACCCCAAAACAGCATGATTTTCCAGTTGAGACAGATACATGGGTAACATGCATCAGAATCAAGGGACTTCCCTGGCCGTGCAGTGGTTAAGAATCTACATGCCAGTGCAAAGGACAAGGGTTCCGTAGCTGGTCTGAGAAGATTCCACACGGCGCAGGGCAACTAAGGCTTTTGCCACAACCGCTGAGCCCACACCCCAGAGCCTGTGTTCTGCAGCAAGAGAAGTCACCACAGTGAGAAGCCTGTGCACCACAGACAGACAGCAGCCCTTGCTCGCGGCAACTAGAGAAAGCTTGCATGCAGCCACAAAAACCAGAACAGCCGAAGAAAGAATACATAGATAGGTAAAATGATAGTCTTGCTTTTTAAAGAATGAATATTTAGGAACATATTTATTGATACAGGCCCACTAAGCAGAGTTTCGCAGCTAAGGGGTTAGGAAAACTCTACCAGTTCGTTGGCTGGTTTGCTAAAATAAGGAGCAAAAGGTGGTATATTAAACGAAGTTGAAATGCCAGTCCTGACTGCCTTTGTATGCCACAGAGGATGGTATACAAAGTCCTAGGGAAATGCAAATGTTAGAATGGATTCATCATTTAGACCTGCTCATGCACTTTGGGACAGTCCTTTCACCAGGTGTGAGAAATAAATTTGTGAGGGCAACCCCAGCCTCCTTGGAGAGCTCTGTGATTGCTCTTCTCTGAAGGTCAGAAATTACCTTGAGAGCTGCTGCTTGCCACCAAACTCTGATCCCTCAGTGAAATTGGGATTAGATCCCAGGGTGGCAGGGTCCAAGGGGCACAACTCAATTGCCAAATCCAAATGGGTGCGGTTACCACGGTGGACAGTGGAATCAGAGCAGTGGTCAGAATAATCTGACCACCTGCTGCCTCTGATGTTGGCTAATTGATTATGGTGTCCCTGGAAAAGAAATAGTAGGCAGTCTATCAAATTCTTACTTGATTTGTATATGTGGAAGCGTTTTAGGTCAAGTGAATAGCAGTCTAACTTAAATCACCAAAAGCAGAGATTCAAGTCTCCTCAATCAGTTCTGAGATGCGAGTCCATTTAAAGACTCAGAACTGCTTGAGTGGAGAGGAGGACCTGTCTCCTTGAAGAAAGACTTCACCTCACTGCCAAAAATTTGTACATTTTACTGTAATAGACACTTATGCCAGATAAGGATTTGCTTTTCCTGCAGACAACACTTCTGCCAAAACTGAGTATGTGCAGAATACCTTATTCACCGTCACCATATTGCAGTGTTTCTTCCAGTCGGTCAAGAGCTCATTTCATAGCAGATGAAGTGCAGTCCTGGGCCCAGGGTCATGAAACCCTGTAATGGGAAGTGAAAAGGAGATTATGTGGAATATAGGAGGTCCCTTAAGTTGCCTGTTGGAGCTACTATGCCCTGTGATTCAAGTCAATGGAAAATTACAACAGTCCAGTGAAAGCATGACAGCTAATGGTCCAGAGCCTTCAGGAATGCAGGAATGATGGTTTGAGTCATCCAACCAGGCAAAGAATCATGACTGACTGAGGTGCATGAGGGCCTCCCTGGTAGCTCAGCAGTAAGAAGAATCTGCCTACAGTGGAGGAGTTGCAGGAGATGCAGGCTTGGTCCCTGGAGGAAAGCATGGCTACCCACTCCAGTATTCTTGCCCAGAGAATTCCATGGACAGAGGAACGTGGCAGGCTACAGTCCATAGGGTCACAAAGAGTTGGACACGACTGAAGTGACTGAGCATGCACACATAAGGTGCATACTGAGGGCAGAGGGAATATGGAATGGGTAGTGGAAGAAGGGACCTCAGTTTTGTGGCTAAAACCATGTGGTCAATTGTAGAAATTAAGATTTTAACAGCTATGTCTTTTTATTTTGTAATGCACATGTTTATGTGCGTGTGCAAACAGGTTTGTTCCTCTCTTATCTCCTTATCTTATAAAATAAGATGTATTAATAATAGCTAACTTTGGGGACTTCCCCGGTGGTCCAGTGGTTAAGAATCTGCCTTCCAATGCAGGGAACATGGGTTCAATCCCTGGTTGGGGAATTAGGATCTCTCATGCCACAGGGTGACTAAGTCTACATGCAGCAACTACTGAGCCCTCTTGCTCTAAAGCCCACGCTCCACAACAAGAGAAACCCATGTCCCAAAGCGAAAACCCAGTGCAGCCAGGAAGAGAAAAAAGAAAAGTTAACTTTGCATCAGTGTATTTACCTTACAGGATATCAAGGAGAAGACTGAACACCATCCAGGACTTTGGATTGTCTTCTGGGGAAAGATTAGAGCACTTTCAGTTGTACACAGGATAGTTGTATCAGTTTAGATGGCAGTATGTCTCCCTTAATGCTTCCCAGGTGGCTCAGTGGTAAAGAATCTGCCTGCAAATGCAGGAGACGCAGGAGACGAGAGTTCAATTCCTGGGTCAGGAAGATCCGCTGGAGTATAATGGCAACCCACTCCAATATTCTTACCTGGAAAGTTCCACAGACAGAGGAGCCTGGCTGGCCATAGTCCATGGGGCCACAAAGAGTCAGACATGACTGAGCCACGAGGCGCACAGTCTCTGGATTTAAATTCAAATGTGTCTTTGGTTGTTAAATATGGTTTAAGGAGAAGTATGTGGGCACCAAGTTCATGTGGAGTAGACTGTTGTACTCGTTTTTTTATGTCTAAACTTTACTAGGCTCCAGTCTGTAGTTATTCAACCAAACAGTTAGTTATCTGTATGCATCTGACTGTTACAGACAGGCAGAGAAAAAAATACCTCCCCCAACTTTTCATGTTCCCTTTAAAAAAAAAAATGTTCTTTTCAAAGTAAGGATTGCATATACTACTGATTAGTAATAGATGCTTTACGTATAGTGTCACCTTTAACCCTCACCATGACCTATGAGAATGAATAATTGGAATACAGGTCAAATAACTAGCTTGAAATCTTTCAACTAGTGAATGCAAGATCAGGAGTTAAATTCAAATTGTCTGACTCCAAAACCCAACATTTTCCACTGAGATACACAGACACCACTGTAACTACACATTTTATAAACACTTAGAAATAGCGTATGCTTCTATGCAAACTGTTTGACCTTGAACCCCAGCCTCTGTTTCATGAACCCTTATCTTACACACAGCAAATGAGATTTTTTTTCTGATCCAAGGGATAACTTTTAGCAGACTTAAAACTTTAAAAAAAGGAGAAAAGTCTGCTTATTTTGTATTTGAATGCAGCTGAAAGTAGATTACCTAATTTAAAACAAACCAACAGGAAATCAAAGCCACAGTCTTCCCCTTCCCATTCCTTGGTTGTGCATTTGGGCAGATCACTTAAATCAATTTGGCCTCATTTTTATTCCTCAATTATTAAGAAATAATAATAATGAAAAGGTAATAATCCTTATCTAAACTTTTCACAAAATTTTCCTTAGGATTCTTTGAAATACCATAAGCAAAGCTACTGTATACATTTAAGAATTGAATTCATTATTTGTCTTTTCTACTGACTTAGACTATAAACTGCTTCACAATAGTTCTTTATCTTGCTCACTTTTTAAAACATGTGGCACACGACCCTACATAAAATAGTTGCACAATAAATATGGGTTGCATTAGGTGAATAGTACGTACTGAATAAACAACAAGTAATAAAATCCATAAAGGCGCTGGCTGCATGTGTTGTTTTCATTACTGTATCCCCAGTATCCAATATTAGCCTGGCATAGACTAAAAATAAATGAATGACAATTAAAATAGCATATTGGTCAATAGATCAATTTCTAGACTCTTTGATAATGGACATAGGAAAAACTTTCCAAGCCTATTTACAACTTCCCATTTCCTCAGGGTCCCTTTCAAGCTTCCATTATTTATATTTATTCTTAAATTAACAAAATTCTTCCATGTAAATCCTGAACCACAATCAAAATTTTATTTCTACCCCTTCTTCCCTGTTTCCTCCTCCTGAAAATGTGTCCCCCAAAGTCAGCAGTCGTCACTGGCAGATGGACTATAAAAATGTGAGATCCCATCTGACTCTTTTTTGGCTCTACTTTACTGCCTTGAATTACTCAGATACTTAGATCAATGAGTTTTCCTTTTTCTTGGGGACGTGCTGATGACTTGATAAGAAAGGAATCAACACTGAGAATTACTGTTGTGACAATCAAGTAACAAAGCCTATTAAATATTTGCAAAATGAGAGCATGAAAGCTTTTAATTTTTTAAGTCGCATTAATCTTCCTACCGCATTAAGCTTTAATGAGAGATATTCAAAAAGGTCTAAAACAGAAAATTTAAATTGCACAGTCAGTTCACTATCAGAATTCTTATGAGAAAGAGGGACTTAGATATGTTTCCTCTAGTAATTTACAGCCTCTGCTTTCATTTAGCTCTTTTTCAGTGTCTTCCACCCCACAGGTTGGTCTCTTGGTGACAGGTGGGTTGAGATAGTGCTACTTGGTGCATGGAAACCATGTCATCTTCCCAGAGCTCATTGCTGCCAACACATCTGCTTCGGCCAACACAGAGTTAGAATTCTAATGAATCCTGTAGTATGAAGGAAGAAAGAAAGAAAGGAGGTAGAAAAGAAGGAAGGAAGGGGGCCGGAGGAAAGGAGAGGGAAGGAGGGAAGGAAAAGGGTTAGGATGTAAGAAGGGGGAGGGAGGGAAGATGGAAGGCAAAATATTTAATTTCCACGAAGATGTCCATCCAATGTTTAGTAGTAGAAGAGATTCTGACAAAATTCTAAAGTACTAAGGCATAAAATACTCTTCCAAATATTTAATAGTTATGTTTCCATGTTGAACTAATAATTTCCAGAGTGAAGAAGCAGGAAGTAATGGAGACGTACCAGGTTAATAAGCTGTGCTTTTCTTTCTTTCCCCTCTTGTTCCCATAGCCCATGACTCCTGGGATAGTCCACTAAGACCCCTTCCCCACCAATAATTCCCTCATGAGCCCCAGAGCTCTCTCTACCAAGAAGTCTTGGAAAACATGGAGGGTTGAGGAGCAGCGGCCAGGGCCTGGCACTCCTGAGACAAGAGTTCAGATGGCGGAGCTACCCATGGGGCTGGAGAGAACCAAGGTGAGCCTGGGCTGGTTAGCCTTCACTTTGGAGAAAATGCAGACATTCCAGGAGAATTCTCACCAAGCAGGGGGATCTCCTCTCCTGTGCTCAATCCCACGTGAAACTGCTGCTGTGGAAACAAAAGAGACCCCCAAACCTACTCTTTTCATAATCCATACCCCTGATGGCTGGAGGAGCCAATGCTAGAAGCCATGTGTTCTGGCTTAGGCTGCAGGCTCTTGTCGTTGGAAGACGCAATGCCTGCCATGCCCAACGGCAGTGGCTCCTGTTACTCAAACACAAGAAAGAGGCTGAAGTCCTCTAGAGTTTTCTTACCTATGAGAAGGTGAGTGGGAACAGATGAATTGTAAAAGCATTATTCATATGAAGGCTCTACTTTTGACAAAGAGAAGCCTGCTGAGTTATTATTTTCCAGCACATTTACTTGACCTGGGAGGAGAGGGGTTCGGATGGAGTGCAGGAATATATGGATATTCCTTTGTGTGACTCCAGGGGGCAGCAGCTTCTTGGGTAAAGATAGGACAGTAAGGAATAAACAGCTATAGGAAATACTGTTAATTCCATCTCTTAAACCCTGAGGTAAGGAGAGACGTCCACCAAAATGAATTGTTATTTAAGAAACAAAATATTCTGAAATTACGTGTCAGTTGTAAAGAAACTGGTTCCCAGGAGATCCTCAGAATGTGAAACTCGTTGGTGCAATGAAAATATTTCTCCTGAAGGATTTTCCTTTGATTTTCTTGGATGGATTTTTGGTGAAAGCAGATTTATTTTTAACACATGGCATCCTCTTTCTTGATGACAAGGTCTTTTTATTTTTCCAAAATGTGCCTGGCAAGCCCCAAAGCCAGAGAAACGAGATTGGGAGGCCTGTTAGTACACACTGCGTTGCCAGTGGCACTCGAAACTGGTTCGGTTTCCTGGTTCCTCCTGGTCCAAAAACGGATGCGGTTTTCGCACTCAGGAGTTTCCCACCTGGTAGCAAACCTGCATCTCTACTTATCTTTCCATTTGCATTAGTGGGAAGGAAGGAAGGTAATGCAACAGCCGCAGACTCGGAGAATTCTAACAGCATTGCCAGGTTTTGGTTCCCCCGCTACCGTGGTTTTAAGCCCAGTGCTTGCATCAGAAGCCTTTGAAATCTTTACAGCTAGGAAGCTGAGGATTCTGAAGGAATGAACATGCATGGTGCAAGTAATCTACAATTTATTAGCCTGCTTTGCTGGTCATTACTGAGATTTGATTGTAATGCTTAGTGGCACTAACATCCTCTCCACATCTAACTTACAGTCAGTAATAATATTAGCTCAGTCCTTGAGCCATGTTCTGCGGAATGGAGCTGCCGCGGCTCGTCTTGGCTCACTACGCCTCACGCGGCTCCCAGTGTCGGGTCACCCTCCAGTCACACGTCGGCTAGAACGACATCGTTTAAAGATTTTCTCTGACAGATTTCCCTTGAGATGTTAGCCTTTCCATTAGTGCGACACACCAGGAAGTGACGGATTATGGAGGAAGGGTTGATTCTCTGGGCGAGCAAGGATGTCCCAACATTACCGAGGGTCTTGAGAAGATGTCCGTGAATATGCCCAGGAAAGGCCCTCTGGAGATGTTCCCACAGCCCAGGTGGGCACTGTGGGAGTCCCTTCCAGCCGCTCTCCTGAGAAGCTTACCAGCACTGTGGACAATCACCCAGCTCTGCATGTTTTGCTGATCTTGGTCGCTTCCAGCCACCGTGGGCATCAAGGCTGCCCAGACCCTGCTTCACAAAGGAGCACAAGCTGATGGCTGACGGGTGCAGAAGCACGAAAACCCAACCTCTTTGCCGTGAGGGGCCATTTCTGCTCCAGAGCCTGTCTCTGGAATCCGGCTGCTGCTGGGGTTTCACTTGCGGTCACACCCGTGCTTGGCTTCCTCTCCCCTTTCCTGCTTCCCATCCCTTCCAGGCCTCTCCAGGGAGCCTTTCCTTGATAAATCACTTTCACAGGAATGTTTGGCTCAGGATCTGCTTCTGGGAGAACCTGATCTCAGAGGCATTAGGCAGGCTCCTGCCTTTCCAGCTGTGCACAAGCCTCACGGCCATTCTGCGTCTGAAGTTGGCCCTCTACCACAAGAAAAATCTCCTAGCAGCCCAGACTGCGCATCCTCCCAAACCTCTCCACCTCCACTCAAGGCTCAGGGCCTTCCTGCAGCTTGGGCCTTCTGTCCAGCATAGCCGAAAGGAATCTGAATTTTTGGCTCGTTTACCGCACTCATTTATGGACATACTTCCATTCTCTCTTTGCACCAATCATTTCAACTACGTATTACCAAAACCATTTTATAGTTTCAGGAAACCAAAGTTCAGAAAGGTTATGAAAACTGAACAAATTCCCACACCCATAAGATGTGAGCCCTTTAACCCCATCTTTTAATTCCAAGCCCAGTGAATTTTTCACATTCTTCCTACAGTGGCCCCACTGCAGCCAAGACACCATGTTCCCAGCAGAGCGACGGTAACGCTGAGATGACCACATCATAACCGTGGTAGCCCATGTCTCCTCTGTTGACGAACATGGGTAACTGTTACTCTTTACCAATGACAACCTAGCCTCACTGTGATCCTCTTGCTTCTGGACAAAATTTATCTTAATTTCTTGGCAGTATTTAATCTAGAACCAGCCTCCACTTCCCAAATTTCTCCCTAGATTGATCCTAAGCCCAATCCTATCAAAAGCCCTCTCCCCAAATCCCCCTTCCTATAATGTTCCCAGGCCTTCTCTTTTCTTTGCTTCACTGCCTAACCAAGCCTAACTTTGTTTATTTTAGGCATGTTCCTTATGGTATCGTCATCAAGATTTCATCACCCATCAAGTTATTTTCAAAAATAATTTCTCATGAATAATTATACTGTTGTCTAGCACCAGGTTTCACGAAAGGTTAGGTGTTATTAATTATAAAGTGCACATGTACCAATAAAAAGAAGAAAACAGGCTGCCAATTAAATTAGGACATCAAACTTTATGATAATCTTGTGATGAATCAGTCCCATCAGCTTCTTGCGGCTTTCTTTATTTTATTTTTTTCACATGTTCCTGGGTATGTGATCATTTCTCGGACCTCAGTCGCACTGGTTGTCATGGGATAGGTCCCGCTTTTCCTTGTACCTCAAAGGCAAATCTTCACTACTTGTGAATATCTTCCTTTCTTTATTCACATAAAGCAGATGGTGTGGCTTTGCAAGAAAATATGAAATTGCATCTTTAACATCAAATATTTGCATTAACATATAATTTATACCCCAAAGCTCTATTATGTGTTTTTGCCTTTAGGATATTTCATTTCAATGTTAAGTTATTGAAGACAATTAAACAGAACACAGAAAGCACCAACATGACAGGTAAAATAAATGAAGAGATGACCAAGTTTCTGCAGGCAGGTGCAATGCTGCCAGGTCGCAGCTTTGACCCCAGGGATTATAAGAATCAAGGTGCATCATGATTTTGGCAATATCAGAACAGAAAAGCATGCATCCTAAGTACCAATGAAATACACAAAGGTACCTGCAGTTAAATTTTATTTTTAATAGAATTATCCATCTTACTAATTTACAATTACATATAAAATAGAAAAAAGACTGTTTTTATAAGGAGCAGATGCAAATAATGGTGTAAACCTTTCTGTCAACTAAAGGAAAGATGTGAAAGCACACAGATTTCTTAATTTTAGAAAAAGTGAAAAAGTATTCCTAGGACCTAGACCTAAGTAGTAATGTTAGTAATACTGACTAAATAACCACATAGTCAATTGTGGTTTTGAAAAAATATATGATCAACTCCCAACAAATGATGTAATGAATGTATTAATACACATAGACAGGTGAGAAAGGGAGATGCCTGGATTAGATGGAAGAGGATTTGCTTTGACTCCAGCCCTTGCCACAAGTCAACTGCTTACAAGACATCCCAAACCCAGTGACCCACTCCATTGTTCCCAGTACAAGGTGACCTACTCTTCCCTCCTAAGTGATTTGGTACAAAATTGGGAAAGGAATATGTCAAGGCTGTATATTGTCACCCTGTCTATTTAACTTCTATGCAGAATGCATCATGAGAAATGCCAGGCTGGATGAAGCACAAGCTGGAGTCAAGATTGCCTGGAGAAATATCAATAACCTCAGACATGCAGACGACACCACCCTAATGGCAGAAAGTGAAGAAGAACTTAAGAGCCTCTTAATGAAAGTGAAAGAGGAGAGTGGAAAGAGCTGGCTTAAAAGCTCAACATTCAGAAAACTAAGATCATGGCATCTGGTCCCATCACTTCATGGTGAATAGATGGGGAAACAATGCAAACAGTGATAGACTATAATTTCTTGGGCTCCAAAATCAGTGCAAGTGGTGACTTCAGCCATGAAATTAAAAGACACTTGCTCCTTGGAAGAGAAGTTATTACCAACCTAGACAGCATATTAAAAGAGCAGAGACTTTGCCAACAAAGATTTGTATAGTCAAGCTATGGTTTTTCCAATAGTCATGTATGGATGTGAAAGTTGGACTATAAAGAAAGCTGAGTGCCAAAGAATTGATGCTTTTGAAGTGTGGTGTTGGAGAAGACTCTTGAGAGTCACTTAGACTGCAAGGAGATCAAACTAGTCAATGCTAAAGGAAACTAGTCCTTAATATTCACTGGAAGGACTGATGCTAAAGCTGAAACTCCAATACTTTGACCTCCTGATGCGAAGAACTGACTCATTGGAAAAGACTCTGATGCTGGGGAAGATTGAAGGCAGGAGGAGAAGGGGAAGACAGAGGATGAGATGGTTGGATGGCATCACTGACTTGATGAACATGAGTTTGAGCAAGCTCCTGGATTGGTGATGGACAGGGAAGCCTGATGTGCTGCAGTCCACCAGGTCACAAAGAGTCGGACATGACTGAGTGACTGAACTGAACTGCTCTTCCCTCCTAAGTGGTCAATTCTTAACATATATGGTAGGTGTTGTTGATGCCTCATCTAAACCTCCTTTTATATTTTGTTTTCCCCAGCTCCCAGCTTTTGTGAGTACTGGCTGCTAATGGCTCAGAGCAGCCCTCTACTTGAGTTGACTTTCAACAACTGAAATCACTTCACCTGTATGTAGATAGATAGAGAGGTAAGCAAGGAGGCCGGTGATTCTCCCATCCCTGGGAATAGCCAACAGCCAATGTTTTCAGCCAAGAACAGCAGGAAAGGAAAGGAAAGTGAAGTCGCTCATCGCTCAGTCACTCAGTCGACTCTGCGACCCCATGGGCTCCCCTGTCCATGGGATTTTCCAGCCAATGGTACTGGAGTGTATTGCCATTTCCTTCTCCAGCGAGTCATCCCGACCCAGGGATTGAACCCAAGTCTCCCTCATTGTAGACAGACGCTTTACCGTCTGAGCTGCCAGGGAAGTCCAAGAACAGCAGGAGGCAAGTACAAATTGACTTCTGTACGCTTGCTCCAGAACTCTCCAGGAGATGAAGCTGAAAGGTAGATTCATATTCTTAATCGACTCTGTCCCCTGTCTTAAGTTGCTGGCGTCAATCCTCTTGCCCAAGTCTCCCTTGAGAGAGCCCCCCGCAAGAAACTGCCTCCACAAGATTCCTCATCTCTAGCTCCAGGCCCAAGCGAACCTGAGAGTAAACCCCATCCCAAGGGCCTTTGCATTTTCATATTGAGTCTAGTCTCCTCGCCACCTCTGTGTATGTGCGCGTATCTCCATGTGAGCTCAGTTCTGCTCACAAAACCTAAATCAGGAAGAAAATCTTGGCTTCACCTTAGCGATGTCAACTCTGCATCTGCTCTCACCCTGTCTCATGAAAAGGAAGAGAACCTTAAAGCTACATCCTCCACCCACCCACCCCATAAGGAAATGAGATGGAGACTTCTCAGGCACCTCCTAGAGATCATTTCAGAACTTTAGAGAAAGCCTTATGGAAAAGTCACTTTTGAAACACAAGGCTTTACTGACATTTGTCCATCTCTTTAGTAAGCTTCATCCTCACATGGTTTTAGAAGGAGGCTCTGTTGAGTCCGGTTGTCTCTCTACCCGCTGCCCCTTCCCTTAGGCCAGCTGTGCTATCACTGGCAGACAGTGATACACATTGTCGGTACAACCTTGGCTCCCTCGCTGCCTCTTCCTTCCTCATTGTGCTCAATTCCCCTGAGTCTTTTCTTTTTCCACAGCCAGTGATGATTGTAGGTTGCTTTTTCCATGGGCAGTTCTGAAAACAAAGCCCCAAAGAATCTGAATCAAAATGTCACTCTTTTGGGAAAAAAAAAAAACATCTTTTTGAATCACAGACCTAGAGAGTTCTTGGAGGTAATATGTATGCTTTTTTATCCTCCTTTTCAAAAAAAAAAAAAAGAATTTGTTTTTGCTGTTCATTTATTTATCATGTCTCACAGTCACTTAACAGACAGAGGTTCAGCTTACCTTACTCTATATTTAATTCCTTAAGATTTGTCAACTTTTTAAATGCTGTTCTGTTCCTTCCACATCATTTGTGCTGGCATGTTTATCTTTTTCTTATATGCAGTCCCTGATTTGTTAGTTCTCAACCTCTCTTAGGAGATTTATATAAATATAGATTTTATATTTAAAAAAAGATTAGAAGAAATAAATTCTCTGGAAACCACTGCATTGGGAGTTCTTTCTGATTCAGCTGGCTTCTCTTCTTTTTGATTTTATAAAGGGTAGAGATGTGGGTAATATCTTAAACTCCTAAATAAGCAAAAAGGGGAACAATTGCTCAGTCAATGGTGAAAACAGTGATCTTGGATCCAGATCAACTCAAATAGGGGTTCACGGCCTCCGACCAGCCGCTCCATCGTGTCTCACGTCCACCTGAACCATTTTGCCTTCTCCCATATCCCCAAAGTATCAAAGAGACTCTAGAGGTGGTTTTGAATCGTGAGCCAAAGACTTTCTGTGAAGGACCACTGGATAGAAAAACATGCCCCGGGGGCATCAGGGGAGGACATTTATAATTAAGAAGCTCAATCAGGGGAGGGGAAGGCAAATAACATTGATTGGCCATTCGGTGCAAATCGCATCATTCTTTAATTCTTCTCAGGAGCCCTGTAAGGCACAAGATATATTATTGTCAAGCTATTATCATTTTCAAGATGTGGGACTGAAGCTTAGAGTGACTGAGTAAACCGCTCAGGGCTGATCAGCTGATAAGCGGCAGAGCTGAGACTCAGTCCTAAGCTACTCTTTTCCTGAGTCTGTTCCAGACCATCCACAGCCATTTTCCTTTTACAGTGGCTCCAATAGGATCCCAACCACCCTTGAGATCCAGTTGCAAGCTATGGGCCCCAGGAAAAAAAAAATATCCCTATACACTTTGGTGTGCTTCCCTGGTGGATGGTAAAGAATCTGCCTGCTATGCAGGAGACTCAGCTTCAATCCCTGGGTCAAAAAGATTCCCTGGAGAACAAACGGTAACCCACTCCAGTTTTCTTGCCTGGAAAATCCCATGGACAGAGCAGTCTGGCAGGCTACAGTCAATGGGGCAAAGAGTCAGACATGACTGAGTGACTAACACTTTCATATGCAGTTTCAAGAGTATCATATTATTTTGCATGAAATGTCAGTTCAGTTCAGTCGCTCAGTCGTGTGCAACTCTGTGATCCCATGGACTGCAGCACCCCAGGCTTCCCAGTCCATCACCAACTCCTGGAGCTTACTCAAACTCATGTCCGTCGAGTCGGTGATGCCATCCGACCATCTCATCCTCTGTCATCCCCTTCTCCTCCGCCTTCAATGTCAAGGGTTGCACAAATTCCTCCAGGTCCTATTCACCAGAGATATATTCCTTCAGGAAGAGTTTCTTTAGAGACCTGAAATTATGTCAGGAAGTACCTGTCTACTGACGCTGAGACGCATCACGTTCATTCTGGGTGGTCCTCAAGATACCAAGCCAGCCCTGCAGTTGTGCTGGATGGAGAAGAGGAGGATAAGAGAGGGTAAACCTTTTCTGGAAACTCTTGCTTTAATGATTTTTTTGAATTTATTATACAGGTTGTGTGCTAGACCGTGGGCTTCAAGTCTTAGATGCACTATGTCACTGAATAGCATTGCATCTCCCAGGAGGGAGACTGATTATTACAGCAGGGTATGAAGGGAGATATTATGGTCCATTAAAGAGGTAAAATGACTCAAGTCACACCCCTAGCAGAGAAAGGACTCAAACCAAGGAAGTTACGCTCTAGGGTGTGTGCCCTTAGTCACTTACACTTCCAGAAAGCTTTCCCCAGACCTGTAGGTGGAGACAGGTGGAGTTCTCTGTATCCTACATAAAACCACCTGCAACCTCTGTGGTGAATATTTACAGTTTAAAGTGCTGATAGTTTTGCTGTAGACATTGTCATTATTAAAAATGTGAAAGTAAATATTTATAAACAGCTTGGTAGGGAAGCTAGATGTCTGGGGAGGAATTTTGAACTCAAATTGCTGCTCAGAGGTTTTCTTTTAAAAACAGAAATACACAGAGTGACTCTAAATAGAAACCTCTCTCCTCTTCAGATTCTTGTCTCTGATCGCCCAGCTAAGGCTCCTCTAAAATTCAACACTGGGTCCTCAGGAAAATGACAGCTTTGAAAAAGTTTAGCTGCAGTGAAATGCTACTGCTTACGCGCAACAATAGTAAAGTGATCAAGACAAGTAATACCAAGGATTGGAAAAGATATGGAGCAACTGGAACTCTCAAACACTGCTATAGGGAGGGGTGAATAGATTAACAGCTCCTTCACAAAATTGGTGAGTATTTCCTAATAATGTTCAATTCATTCGCCTGCACTATGACCTAGAAATTTCACTTCTGGGAACCTACCTGAGACAAATGATAGCATAGAGATAGCCATACAAGGAAATGTACGAGAAGATTCATTGCAGCTTTATTCAGAAGAACCACAAATCAGACACAACACAAATGTCTATCAACAGATGACTGCTTAAACAAATTGTGGCAGAGCCACACAATGGCATGCTGCCCTAGAAACAGAACAAACTGCTGTTACTAGTGATAATATACTACTACATGGATGGACACCAAAAATATTGTTCTGAGCAAACAAAGCCAGACAAAACAGACTTTCATTTCATTTATGTGACACTGGAGAAAATGCAGACTAATCTATAGTGGCAGAAAGTAAATCTGTCCTTTCCTTTGATGGATGAGAGGTGTAAGCAAAAGGGTATGAGGGCGTTTGTTGAAGTGGTGGGTGTTTCTGCACCTTGTTCTGTATTCTGAAGGGTGGTGAAAACCACTGAAGTGTGCACTTGTCCACTGATCCATTTTCTTAAAAATCTGTGCATTTTAATGCACGTAAATCATATCCTAATAAAATAAGAATCCTGGAAGGAAAACAGAAAGGCTGGATGATGAATGTCCATCCTTGGTGGGCTCAGCTGATGACCCAGCTTCCTAAGGCACAGGACTCCCCAGAAGTTTATCACCCTTGCAGGTTGCTCTGACACTCTGAAGGGTCCGGGGGAAAAAAAGATGTACAGTCCCACTTTTCTAACTCTCCAAATGGAGCTACAAAACCCGGCAATGTTTATATGCTTCCAAATTAGCAGTGTGGATGGAAACCATCTGTCTTGACTTTCCCAGTGTTTGGTTCCTGGAGTCCCAGTCCTGAGGAATGACTGTGAAATTCCTACTGTGGCACTTTGTTTTGATGGACTGAATGTCCTTCTTGGTTGATCTGGTACTGGTTCGGTCTATATTTGGGGATTCAACCTACCTGGGGCTGGAGTTGAAAGGGGCATGCCACAAGAAGGTGTTTCAGGGGGAGCTGACTCTTTCAGATTCTGAGATGCGCCCTCCTCAGTAGCAGCCCGGACCTCCAAGGAAATGTGAGGAGCAGAGGGCAGGGCTGGAGGTAGAGGTCAGCCCCCAGTCTTCATCGTGGAAATGTCTCTGCCAATTTCAAGGCGCCTTCTGAGGTGACTAACCCTCTAACACTCTTGATGAATTTAGAGACACATTAGCTTGATTTACATAATAATATCTTTAAATACAGGATTGCTTCGGAGAGTTAACTGTCTTTCCATTTTCCCTTCCTCCACTGAACTGTGGCGTTACAAATACCCTCCCAGAGAGCCCAAGAGGAGGCAGATGTGGCTGAGAGGAGAACATAGAACAATCCACACCTTGCAAATGCCAACAAGAAGGGCAATCTGGAATTCGCTGGCAAATCAATCCTTAAAGCAAGATTGGCGAACGGGGCAAGCATCTAAAAAATCATTCTGCGTGGGCGAAAATGCATGCCCAGTTCCGGAATACAGTGGCGGTGTGCGGGTCCATCTCGGCCTCCCTGGGGGCCTCTCGTCCTTAAGAGGGCGGAGCTGCTCCAAGGGACAGAAAGCCTGGCCGCGGCGGTTGCCAGGCGCCCGGCGGGCGGCGCGGCTCTGCAGAGAGGCAGGCTGCCAGGATCCGGCGCCGGCGGCTTCCT
This sequence comes from Capra hircus, assembly GCF_001704415.2. NCBI lineage: Eukaryota > Metazoa > Chordata > Mammalia > Artiodactyla > Bovidae > Capra > Capra hircus. Next base: position 4,941,981 of record NC_030820.1, read on the forward strand.
CAGAGCCCCTGGCATCCTTCCCTTTGCATGAAGGCGCCACCTTTCCCCGCCTCTCTCTGCTTGCCCCCGCGGGGGTCCCTATTGCCTTTCCCACTGGCAGATGCAGACTGCCTTCCTCCCAGCAGTTGGGGGCGCTGGAGGAGGGGAGGGCCTTGGCAAACGCATCCTCCGCCTTAGCAGGCTCCTGCATCCCAGGAACCAGTCGGTTGCAGGTGCTGTGACACTATGACAAGCAGTCAGACCCTGGGTGACCGCATGCACGTCACTTGCTGTGCCTGACAGTCTCTGACACCCCATCAACCATGGTTTTGATTAGGCCACTTAGAGTCTCCTGTCTCAACTTCGGGCTCTGAACCGAATTTATTGCGAACTGAACGGCCTTATTTCCAGCGTGGGCGTCAGCGCCTTGTTTACAAGATCATCATTGAGCTGGAAGTTCACACTTGCACACTGGAATGAGCCAGTCTTTTCTCTTGTCAATACAGCAGTTAGATGCATGTCAGGCAAACGAATTTGCTGGGAAGTTTTGCTTTCCTTGGTTCCTCTTTCATTTTTTGCAAAGCTGCATTCTGTTGACCCTCTGGTGCCCTATTTAGGGAAGGTGGTGACCGTCCATGTATTCATGAGCAGTGGGTCTTCTCATGGAAAGGGAAGAGAGGAAAGGACTCAGAGTTACTCCAGTGATGATTAAAAGTTGGGGATGAGCTGGAAGATTGGAACTGACAGATATACGTCACTATGTATAAAATAGGTAACGAACCAGAACCTGTGTAAAGCGCAGGGAACCCTACTCAGCGTGCTGCAGTAACCTAAATGGGAAGGAAATCCAGAAAAACGGGGCTGTGTGTATACATATAGCTGGTTCACTGTGCCGTACAGCAGAAAATAATACCACATCGCAAAGCAACTGCTGCTGCTAAGTCACTTCAGTCATGTCCGACTCTGTGTGACCCCACAGATGGCAGCCCACCAGGCTCCCCTGTCCCTGGGATTCTCCAGGCAAGAACACTGGAGTGGGTTGCCATTTCCTTCTCCAATGCATGAAAGTGAAAAGCGAAAGTGAAGTCGCTCAGTTGTGTCCAACCCTCAGCAACCCCATGGACTGCAGCCTTCCAGGCTCCTCCGTCCACGGGATTTTCCAGGCAAGAGTGCTGGAGTGGGGTGCCAAGCAACTATACTCCAATAAATCAAAAAAAAAAAAGAAAAAATCTTGGTACTAACCAGCTGCCTATGGAATGAGGTCCGTGACATTGTACAGGAGACAGGGATCAAGACCATCCCCATGGAAAAGAAATGCAAAAAAGCAAAATGGCTGTCTGGGGAGGCCTTACAAATAGCTGCGAAAAGAAGAGAAGTGAAAAGCAAAGGAGAAAAGGAAAGATATAAGCATCTGAATGCAGAGTTCCAAAGAATAGCAAGAAGAGATAAGAAAGCCTTCTTCAGCGATCAATGCAAAGAAATAGAGGAAAAGAACAGAATGGGAAAGACTAGAGATCTCTTCAAGAAAATTAGAGATACCAAGGGAACATTTCATGCAAAGATGGGCTCGATAAAGGACAGAAATGGTATGGACCTAACAGAAGCAGAAGATATTAAGAAGAGATGGCAAGAATACACAGAAGAACTGTGCAAAAATGATCTTCATGACCTGGATAATCACGATGGTGTGATCACTCATCTAGAGCCAGATATCCTGGAATGTGAAGTCAAGTGGGCCTTAGAAAGCATCACTATGAACAAAGCTAGTGGAGGTGATGGAATTTCAGTGGAGCTATTTCAAATCCCGTAAGATGATGCTGTGAAAGTGCTGCACTCAATATGCCAGCAAATTTGGAAAACTCAGCAGTGGCCACAGGACTGGAAAAGGTCAGTTTTCATTCCAATCCCAAAGAAAGGCAATGCCAAAGAATGCTCAAACTACTGCACAATTGCACTCATCTCACATGCTAGTAAAGTAATGCTCAAAATTCTCCAAGCCAGGCTTCAACAGTATGTGAACCGTGAACTTCCTGATGTTCAAGCTCGTTTTAGAAAAGGCAGAGGAAACAGAGATCAAATTGCCAACATCCGCTTGATCATGTAAAAAGCAAGAGAATTCCAGAAAAACATCTATTTCTGCTTTATTGACTATGCCAAAGCCTTTCACTGTGTGGATCACAATAAACCGTGGAAAATTCTTCAAGAGATGGGAATACCAGACCACCTGACCTGCCTCTTGAGAAATCGGTATGCAGGTCAGGAAGCAACAGTTAGAACTGGACATGGAACAACAGACTGGTTCCAAATAGGAAAAGGAGTGCATCAAGTCTGTATATTGTCACCCTGCTTATTTAACTTCTATGCAGAGTACATCATGAGAAACGCTGGGCTGGAAGAAACACAAGCTGGAATCAAGACTGCTGGGAGAAATATCAATAACCTAAGATATGCAGATGACACCACCCTTATGGCAGAAAGTGAAGAGGAACTAAAAAGCCTCTTGATGAAAGTGAAAGAGGAGAGTGAAAAAGTTGGCTTAAGCTCAACATTCAGAAAATGAAGATCATGGCATCCGGTCACATCGCTCCATGGGAAATAGATGGGGAAACAGTGGAAACAGTGTCAGACTTTATTTTTTTGGGCTCCAAAATCACTGCAGATGGTGATTGCAGCCATGAAATTAAAAGACGCTTACTCCTTGGAAGAAAAGTTATGACCAACCTAGACAGTATATTCAAAAGCAGAGACATTCCTTTGCCGACTAAGGTCCATCTAGTCAAGGCTATGGTTTTTCCTGTGGTCATGTATGGATGTGAGAGTTGGACTGTGAAGAAGGCTGAGTGCCAAAGAATTAATGCTTTTGAACTGTGGTGTTGGAGAAGACTCTTGAGAGTCCCTTGGACTGCAAGGAGATCCAACCAGTCCATTCTGAAGGAGATCAACCCTGTCATTTCTTTGGAAGGAATGATGCTAAAGCTGAAACTCCAGTACTTTGGCCACCTGATGAGAAGAGTTCACTGATTGGAAAAGACTTTAATGCTGGGAGGGATTGGGGGCAGGAGGAGAAGGGGATGACAGAGGATGAGATGGCTGGATGGCATCATGGACTCGATGGACCTGAGTCTGAGTGACCTCCGGGAGTTGGTGATGGACAGGGAGGCCTGGCGTGCTGTGATTCATGGGGTCACAAAGAATTGGACACGACTGAGCGACTGAGCTGAACTGAACTGAACCAGCTGCCTACATCAAAGAGGTTATTTATCCACTAACATTGATTAAGCTTGGTATCTGTGTCCAGCCCAGTCTGAGACTCTTGGAGGGCCCTCAGGTAAGATAAACATGATTGTTGCCCAGGAAAACCTCAAAATATAGTTAGGGAGATAATTATATAAATATTTCTGTGGCAAAATGTGGATCAAACTTCTTTGCCTGGTACAGAAGGCATTTAAGAGCCTGACCACAGTAGACACGTCCTCACAGGCCTATCCTGGACATTTCAGAAATATCCATCATGCTTTCTTCCTGCAGAGAAGTTCATGGCTGTATCCTTATCTGGGACTCCATTTTTCATGTATTTCTCTAAATCAGAGGTCAGCAAAGTTTTTCTGTAAGTGGTAAAATAATAAATATTTTAGGCCTCATGAACCAAGAGGCAAAATGCAGCAACTGTTCTTGCTGAAAGGTTAATAGTCTTGTTTACATTCTACACTTAAGAATGTAAAAACCATTATTAGCTAATAGACCATACAGAAATAGGTGGTAGGTTGAATTTGGCCTGAGGGCTGTAGTTTGCTGACATCAATATAAATCCCATTTGTCTTTCAAGACCCAGGTCAAACCAATTGCTATGTAAAACGTATCTGATACCTCTCACTCAAAATTTTCCTCTCTCTTAGGAATGTCTAATTTATACAATTTGTCAAGTAAGTATTCTTATATTTACAAATGCATCTATCAAGGTGTATGGTTAGAGGAGAAAATGGAAATTTTTAAATCAGACAGAATAACATTCAAATTCTGATTTCTCAGCTTACAGTTGAGTGGCACTGTGAAAACAACTTACATTCTCTGAGTAAGTAAACTTTTTGAAAAAAAATCAAAATATGTTTATATCTGTGTAGGAGGTATTTTTTTCCCATTTCCTTACCTAGATTTTCAAAATTATTTGCATCAAATATGTATCCCTTCTATAGTAGAGATATATCAAATACCTCATCTACAGGGTTATTTGTATTTAAAAAATGATATCTCTGAAATGATATAAAGGGTTAGTAAATATTTTCTTCCATCTCTTCATGAATTCTTTCTATATTCTCATCAAGGATATGTGTCTTATGTTCAATACTAAATTGCATTAGTTTGAGGACCAGATGCCATCTTAAATTTTATGCCCTCAACAATACTGAATTGAGATCTTGCCGTTGGCTGGTGGTCAGAATCATTTGCTGTTAATCTAAATGTTTCCCCTAAACTCTTTTACACTAAAACCCTTCAAAAGAATTTTCTCTATTCAATTGTCTTTGCTTGTCCTACCACTCAGTCTGATTCAATCTGTCTTCTCTCTCTATCATTCACCCACCTCCATGTCTCTAAATCCAGTGAACATATTTCAGAGCTAATCTTATTTGATTCTTTATGAGCATTAGAGTCAAACACGTCCTTCTTTCTGACACCTCAGTACTTCTAACTCCATGATATCAGAATTTCCTGGACCTGTTCCTTATTCTCCTCTCTCCATTCTGTCTCATTTGCAGGATCTGTATCAGGCAGAGACCATCAAGCATTGGCATTTCTGAAGACAGCCCTCACTATTATCTCTCTGCATTTCCAACCATATCCCAGGTTTCAGAAAGCATCTATATACAGATGTGGCACTAGCTGTAATCTTTCACCAAGGCCTCTGAGGCCTACCTCAGTCTTCTCACTCACAGACCCCTCGGAGTCAGCATGGCCAAGACTAAATCTATGAGCCATGCTGATCCCTCAAGCTTGTGACCCAAGGCTAGTCTTCCTTCTGAGTTTTCTAATCTCAGAGAAAGATATAGCCATCCTTCCCATCAAACAAGCCAGAAACCTAGGAATTTATTCTGAAAACCTATCTCTTTCTTACTATACAGGTAATTTATTACCAACCTCTGCAGATTTTCTCTCTTTTATAAATTTTGGATCCTACTCTCTTTTTTTTTTTTTTTTTTTGTGGTCAATGCCACCACTGTAGGCCAACAAGAGCCATCTGTGGAATAGGATGTTGATAGTAGGGGAGGTTGTATGTGTTTGGGTGTAGGAATTATATAGTAACTCTCTGTAGTTTCTGCTTAATTTTAGTGTAAACCTAGAACTGCTCTAAAAAAATAAAGTCTATTAAGCACAAAAACAAAAATACTCTAGAGCCATTTATTATGAGTAGAATCAGGGCAAAGTCAGGCTTCCCTTAAACCTATATCTTCCGTTTACCTTCTTTTCCGGCCCTATTTTACTCCCCAACCTCCTTTCTTCTGAGATTATTCCTTCAATAAATCACTTAAACAAAATCCCCGTCAGAGGCTCTGCTTCCAGGACACCAGCCTCAAGCAGAGCTGTAGGTGCGGCGTACATGATCGCTGACCTGTCCAGCCCTTTTCTTCCGCTTAGAAAGTGGGACATGGCAGAGTAATTTTTGATGGAACAAAGAGATGTAACAGATGTCTGAAATATATAAATAGGTGCTGATAGAAAACATGGGCCTGGAGAGAGTTGAAAAGAAATTTCATCTCACCACACCTAGAAAGATGGAAATGCGCCAAAGACAAATTTCACCAACTTTAAAGATTTGTCTGGATGCCAGCTCTTCATTCTGTCAGAAGGAAGCAATTGCTGTCAACTCCTTTCACCCACTGTATTTGCTTTCTGTGGCTGCTGTGATAAACTACCACAAACTGTGTGGCTTACAACAACAGAAATGTATCCTCTCATAATCCTGGAGACCTGAAGTCCAAAATCAAAGCATTGCGAAGCCATACTCTCTCTGGAGGTTCCAGGTGGAATCCATCCTTGCCTTTTCCAGTGTTGCATGCTCACTGGCAATCCACAGCTTTCCTGCCTTCTGGGCACACCACTCTGCTTCTGTTGGCATGTCCCCTTTTGTGTCCATCTTCTCTTCGGTATGTCTCTTACAAAGATACTTTTCACTGAATTTGGAGTCCACCCAAATAAGCCAGGATTATCTTAAGGTCCTTAACTTAATGAAGTCTGCAAAGGCCTTTGTTCCAAATAAGGAAACAGTCACAGATTCCATGGATGGGCTGACATGTCTTTTAAGGGAGGAGGCACCATTGGTCCACTATACTCAGTAACTTTCCCCCTAATTCTATATAATAATATTTCTTATGCTTATATATATGTTTACAGTCTGCCCAGTTCTTTCAATTAAATAGCCTATTAATTACCATAACAAATAAACAAGAAGAATACCTGTTGTGTAACACATTTTTCATATATCCCAAACATACCCTGTTAGGTGCTATTATTCCAATTTTACAGTTAAGGAAACTGGGGCTGGGATGGGCTTTAATTTTTTCCCTTTAGTATTTCAAAATTGGTATCTTCACTTGGTGACTCCCATAAGAGCTAGAATTAGAAGAGTCTCCAGCAACAAAGGATTCACCTTGCTCCTTGGATTAGTGTTCTGAGTATAATGCAAATAATAATATTCATAGAATCAAAGTAGATGGAGCGGTGATTGACTGGCATCTGTACTGTGGGGGATGCAGGAGAAAGAACTAGGGTTCCAGTCTTGCACAGAGAGCTGGAGTCCCCACTGTGTTCTCTGACTAGCTTCCTGAATTTCACAAATGATAACATTTCTCTAAGACTGCCATTAAAGTAGGATGTTCCCACATTGCTCATGGGCTTCCCAGGTGGCACCACTGGTAAAGAACCCACCCGCCAATGTAGGGTACATAAGAGACCTGGGTTCAATCCCTGGGTGGGCAAGATCCCTGAAGAAGGGCATGACAATCCACTCCAGAATTCTTGAGAATTCCACAGACAGAAAAGCCTGGTGTGCTACAGTCCTTTAGGTTGTAAAGAGTCAGACACGACTGAAGAGACTTAATAGGCTCACATGCTGCTCACATGGCTTTTTAAGGAACAACTGAGTTAAAAGCAGTCACCTTTACCAGATTAATTATACATTAATATATAATTGCAGTGACATACACATTAACACTGGTAGCCTTCCTTTTGTATCTGCAGACCACAAGAAGGCACCCAGGATAGCTTCACAGTCTCCATTTATTAATCCTTGACCAAGACCTTCCACTACTGCGAGCTGGCTCCCAGCTCCACAATCAGGCTGGGAGAGAAAACTTGAAAATTGTGAGAATAGAAATGTTCCCATCTCTATATACAATTATGACTGATTCACATTGTAATATAGAAGAAAGCAATATAACAGGGTAAATCCTTTTTCTTCCAATTAAAAACTAAATTTTAAAAAAGAAATGCTCCCAGCTCATCTCAATCAAGGCTTTTATAGAAGCATTTACATAAGTCCCTACTTTTGTGTAAGTTCTTTTCTTCAGTTACCCACAGAGCGCCTGTTTCTAAAGGATCTAGCATCTACACTGGCCTACAGTCGATTATGGAGCAGAGACTATTTTCTTTCTTGGCACCCCTCCCTCCCACCACCGTCATCACCCAAATGGTCAAAATTTAATATGTGAACCCCTAACAAAAAATTCTGAAAGAGATGGGAATACCAGACCACCTGACCTGCCTCTTGAGAAAATTGTATGCAGGTCAGGAAGCAACAGTTAGAACTGGACATGGAATAATAGACTGGTTCCAAATCGGAAAAGGAGTACATCAAGGCTGTATATTGTCACCCTGCTTATTTAACTTCTATGCAGAGTACATCATGAGAAACGCTGGACTGGAGGAAGCACGAGCTGGAATCAAGAATGCCTGGAGAAATACCGATAACCTCAGATATGCAGATGGCACCACCCTTATGGCAGAAAGTGAAAAAGAACTAAAGAGCCTGTTGATGACAGTGAAAGAGGAGAGTGAAAAAGTTGGCTTAAAGCTCAACATTCAGAAAACAAAGATCATGGCATCCAGTCCCATCACTTCATGGCAAATAGATGGGGAAACAGTGGAAACAGTGTCAGACTTTATTTTTCTGGGCTCCACACTCACTGCAGATGGTGATTGCAGCCATGAAATTAAAAGACGCTTACTCCTTGGAAGGAAAGTTATGACCAACCTAGACAGAATATTAAAAAGCAGAGACATTACTTTGTCAACAAAGGTCCATCTAGTCAAGGCTATGGTTTTTACAGTAGTCATGTACACATGAGAGCTGGACTATAAAGAAAGCTGAGCCCCGAAGAATTGATGCTTTTGAACTGTGATGTTGGAGACTACTCTTTCTTGAGAGTCTTTTGGACTGCAAGGAGAGCCAACCAGTCCATCCTCAACGAGATCAGTCCTGGGTGTTCACTGGAAGGACTGATGTTGAAGCTGAAACTCCAATACTTTGCCCACCTGATGCAAAGAGCTGACTCATTGGAAAAGACCCTGATGCTGGGAAAGGTTGAGGGCAGGAGGAGAAGGGGACAACAGAGGATGAGATGGTTGGATAGCATCTCCAACTCAATGGACATGGGTTTGGGTGGACTCTGGGAGTCGATGATGGACAGGGAGGCCTGGCATGCTGCAGTTCATGGGGTTGCAAAGAGTTGGACACAACTGAGTGACTGAACTGAACTGAACTGAACAAAAAAAAAAAAAAAATGTAAGTTCACTGTTCTGCAGGAAAAGGAAGTCATTCAGCACATCAATATTCCTGGGTCTCCACCATCAGGAGACCCCAGTGGCCTCTTCTGCCTCACCCCTCCAGGTGCGCACCCAGGCAAGCAGCATCAGCTCAGGAGGCATGTGCGTTCACACTGCACCCTGGCCCATGAGTCAGAACCTCCACGCTGGGGCCCATGAGACTGCTTTTATCAAGCCTTCAGGGGATTCTGATACAGAAGTTTCAGGAGCCCTTTCGTGTATCAGTGGTTCTCAAACTTCCGCAGCACCGTTTCTATCTCTGGATATGAAAAGCTGTATTGCCAAAAAGAAAAACATTCCGATTTGGAAGACTGCTTTTATGCCTGGCTTTCGCATTGCATAAGTTCCTCTGGGCTTCTGGGGGCCGGTTCCTCCATCCTCTCTAGACACGCAGTCATCACACCTTTTCATGTCCTCTTCAAAATATTTCAGACCCATCCTGGGCCTCCTGAAGTCACTTACTGCCCCAAGCTTGTCCTTTTTGCCTCCAAATCCATTCCACTTCTGTCTTCATGCTATCACCAGATATGCCTTCCCTAAGCCCCATTTTGGTTGCAAAATTTTGTGAACTTGTCAAGGACTCTAGTTCCTACTATATCAAATCTAAACTGTTCCTTCCAGTTTTCATCCAGTCTCTCTTTACAATCACTCCTGTAACTCACTCACTCACTCTCTGCTTAAACAGTTGCTTTCCTGGGCCACACACACAGAAATTCATTTTTCTTAGTTGCTACTGTGGTTCTTCACTTAGAATATTCTTCTTATCCAATCTAAACTCCAGCACATCCTTCAAGGCCCAGATGAAGTGCCATTTTAAACCCAGGTTTGCACATCAGTGATCACTTCTCCCTGTCCACAGCACATATTGCTGGTCAATTATGAAACTCAAGCTGAGATACCAAATGCCACCTCTAAATCCTACTTAGCACAACACTCCAGGCCACTACCACCAATCAAAGTGTACCCAGAGGATGAAACCTCAGTATTACAACCCTTTGTGACTTTTGTTTTTCCCACTATGCCAGAATCCACCATCTGGTATCTATTCATTGTAATACTACATTGTAATCTCATTTAGGAGAGGGAGAAGGCTTAAAATACTTCTGTACACCTCCAGAATTTCACAGCCCTGAGTATAAGGGAAGACCTGAGGAATACCAGTTTGTTTGGTTTTGGTTAGACTGACAATAGTGTAATAAAAGCGCTTCTCTGGTGGCTGAGCGATAAGAATCTGCCTGCAATGCAGGAGATGCAAGAGATGCTGGTTCAATCCCTGGTCGGGAAAGTCACCTGGAGGAGGGCTTGGCAACTCACTCCAGTATTCTTGCCTGGAGAATCCCTGCCAGAGGAGTCTGGAAGGCTACTGTCCATGGGGTTGCAGAGTCAGACAGGACAGAAGCAACTTGGCACACGTGAACGCATACATTGTAACAGATACGCAGTGATGCTTACCCTTGATCTGGCTGACTTCACTCTATGGAGACCCAGGTTCACCTGAGCTCCTCATTCACCACCTCAAAGAATAATAGTAGACATATTTGCTTCATTAATTCCTTAGGTTTCCACAGAGTAAAATGGGAATTATCTTCATCTCCTCAGTAAGCGCAACTGGGAGATATGCAATTAAAATCAGATTAACAGCAAACTAGCATCAAATAAGTATATAAACCATGCACTGTGTCTCACACAGTGTAATGGTACAAGATAATGGCAAATGTTGACAGCGGCACCATGTAAATACTGAGCCTTACCTTGGTTTGAAGGAACATTTACCAGAGGTATTTTTTTCATCTGAAATAAAATCTTGACCTCAACTCCGTTTTTTTCTTCTTCATATCTTGACATACAGAAATACTAAAGGAGATGTGGGGGAGGCACCAGAGCTGTGATTAAATCTGCTTCTCACATCTATTATCTTCTCACTTTCCTTGAGCTCTAATTTAAACATCTTATTTATAGTGTAATGTTCATAAGAGTTTTCTGGGTGTATTTAAATGGGGATAACTAATTGGGACCATTCTAGTAGAAATCAGCTCCAAGCTCATCTTCCTAGGTGGCAGCTGCTCTCTGCTCCTGAAAAATAATGTAATTTCCTCTTTTTTCAGTCTAATTTTCATGTTCACTGTTACTGTTCTGAATGTCATGACTTCAGGCTGCATGAGCTTAACAATATTTTTAGTTTCAATATTATCCCTAATATTTGAAATCTTTACATTGTGAATTTGTTATCTTCTTCTAGAACTTTCCACTCTTCTTGACATTAAAAAATAAGTAAAGTCTAAAGCAGGGGACAACTTAAAAATAGTCTGAATTAGGAATATTTTTTAAAAGTGAAAATTGTATGCTCTGTTTTAGATGCATGTTTATTGAATGAGCATAGAAAATGAACATAATCTATTTTCCAGCTCTACAAAATGTTGTTTTACCCATTTAGTTTTGCTTCCTGGTAATATATGCCTCAGGTAACAGTATATTTCTATTATTTATGACTTAGTGGAATAATCTGATACCAGTACCTGGGGCCACATGCAAATTTAGATTAATTTATACACCAGCTTCTCTTGTTCACTCCCAATCACCCAGTGTAGGTTGAGTTCTCAAGAGTCAGATCCTGAGAGCAGGGTGAGTTGTTGATTAGGATGTGGACCTGGAGAAAATGGTAAGAAGTAGAGAATAGGACAGGGAAAGAGATAACAGCATGGCAGGGGGATTTCAGGTGAGGTCTCAACCACTGCCTGGCCTGGGGGGAGCTGAAAGTGTAAAGGACATGTGGAGTTTATTCCCCCTTGAAAAAAAGTGAGCTGGGCTCTCACACCCTCAGCAGTCCCTGGACTCCTGTAAGTCCCAGGATCATGACTTTCAAGGCACTTCCGGCCCACATCTCCAGTAACCCAAGGGTAGATCACTGAAGAAGACTGCAGGGGCCAGGTGTTTTCATGGATGAGCCTTCCCATTGGATCACCTGCAAAGGTCCTGCACTGCTTCTTCTAGGGGTGGGTTTTGGGGAATAGCCTCCAACCATACTCCTTCCAGCTCCTCAGACCTCCACAGCTGCTATTTGCCCGTACTTCCAAATGCAGGCACAATGTCTTTCTTCATCAGGTGGCTATTCTCTTCAACCCTGCTGCTGCTGCTGCTAAGTCGCTTCAGTCATGTCCGACTCTGTGCAACCCCTGAGACGGCAGCCCGCCAGGCTCCCCCGTCCCTGGGATTCTCCAGGTAAGAACCCTGCTACTGCTTCATAAAAAATTAAAGTGCCTTAAAACAATGATCATTGTAGGAATCCATGTGTTAGCAGGTTGGATTAGGCTTAGCTGGATTCTTCTGGTCTTGCTGTGTTCCCTCGTGTACCTGAGCTCAACCATAGGAGCTTTAGCTGATCCTGGATGAATATCTTATTCCCGTGGCTTCAGCTGGGACAACTGGAATGATTTCTATCTCCTCCACATGAAATGAGTTCTCTCAGCCTTCAACAGGTTATCTCGAGTGTATTCATGTGACAGGGATGCCAGTAGAACAAGTGGCATTGTGCAAAGTTACTTGAGGGCCAGGCTCAGGACCAGCTCACTGTCACTTCTGCCACATTCTATTAGTCACAGCAAGCCATGAAAACAGGCCAGAGTCAAGAAGTGGAAGTCAGGTGCAGATGCAAAGTAAAATCGGATGCAGAGTCAGCAAAGGGCATGGATGGCAATGTAAACAATCACACATATTCTTTTGCAACATTACACAACTTCTCAGCACACACCTCTCCTACTCCCAAAACATCAGCTTAACTTCAGGATGAGCCCAATCTTCCCAACATAATTCCAGGTAGAGGTTTTCTTTGTCTTGCTTCCTGATGCCCAAAGGTCTTCTTGTTTTTTGTCAAGTTCTCCAGAGAAACAGAACCAATAGGACACATAGACATATACAGAAAGGGATTTATTACGAGGGATTGACTCTTTCAAGAACACCCTCACTCAGAAATGTTTACCAGCTATCTGGGCATCCCTTAGCCCAGTAAGTTGACACATAAAATGAACCATCATAGGCATGTAGAGTAGGGGAAGGGGTAGTTCATTTCCTCTTTCTCCTAGCCACTCAGACAGGACAGAAATCACTCTCAGCAGATCATCCCTCTAGATATATTCAACAATGTTTCCTTTCTATTCATTTCATGCCTGTGTATGTGATGTATCTTGTTTATCTTCATGTGACATCTGATGATTGAGAATCACAAAAGGGAGTTCTGTTTTCAGCTGCTGGGCATGTTTAACACTTTTCCCAGGTGGTCCTTCCCAGTAGCTCGAACTCGTGAATTGGATAATGATAAAGATTCTCCATGTGCCCTCCTATTCATGGATCCCTTTAAAGTAAGATAATGTACAACAGAAGATATTCAGATGATACCACCCTAATAACACAAAGCGAAGAGGAACTAAAGAGCCTCCTGATGAAAGTGAAGGAGGAGACTGAAAAAGCTAACTTAAAACTCAACATTCAAATAATGAAGATCATGGCATCTGGTCCCATCACTTCATGGCAAACAGATGAGGAAACAATGGAAACAGTGACAGACTTTATTTTCTTGGCCTCCAAAATCACTGCAGATGGTGACTGCAGCCATGAAATTAAAAGACGCTTGCTCCTTGGAAGAAAAGCTATGACCAACCTAGACAGCATATTCAAAAGCATAGACGTCACTTTGCTGACAAAGGTCCATATAGTCAAAGCTATTGTTTTTCTAGTAGTCATATGCAGATGTCAGCGTTGTACCATAAAGGAAGTTGACCACTGAAGAACTGATGCTTTTGAACTGTGGTGCTGAGGAAGACACTTGAGAGCCTCTTGGACAACAAGGAGATCAAACCAGTCCATCCTAAAGGAAATCAACCCTGAATATTCATTGGAAGGGCTGATGTTGAAGCTGAAGCTCCAACAATTTGGCCACCTGATGTGAAGAGCGACTTATTGGAAAAGACACTGATGCTGGGAAGGATTGAGGGCAGGAGGAGAAGGGGGAGAAAGAGGAAGAGATGGTTGGATGGCATCATCAACTCAATGGGCATGAGTCTGAGCAAATTCCAAGAGATAGTGAAGGACAGGGAAGCCTGGTGTGCTGCAGTCCATGGGGTCACAAAGAGTTGGACGCAACTTAGTGACTGAACAACAACTTCAATACTGGAAGGCTGGACATCGAGTGTAAAGTGAGGACAAGCTTCAGATGATCAAATGCTATCCCCACTTTCTTCCCAATGTATAAAACATTTATGCATTTCATCAGTTCTAAAATAATCATTTTTCACATTTTAACCTCTCTGAAATTGGCATCCATCTTAAAATTGATCGTCTCAAAATTATTTGGCAGTGTTTTCTTAATAGCTTATTAAATTGTGGTGAATCTTACAACCGATGTTGCCTTAGTTTTGATGATATATGATGACTAGAAGAAATAATTGTTTCATCATATAAAATATTAGCTGCAAAGCACACACATGAACTTGTTAAAAGGGTGGCAGATGAGGCTTTTGATATGAGTGCTCAATAATTCAACAGTCTTCACTTTTTGAACGACTCAGTTAAACTCTAATTTCAGCCAAGTTGACCGTATGCATGGGTAGATGACCAGGTTAGCAAGCATGAGAGGAATTCTTCAGAATCATCCTCAAAATATTGTGAAGTTAAAGGGAAAATTTTTTTTCTGGATGCCTTTGTAACAGCTTAAATTAGCTATACTGTATAAAGCAGTATTACTGAGTCACCATCAAAAAGTAGCCCTAGATGCATAAAATTATGGTAATTCTCTTGGCATAAAGGTCTGACATAAAGGATGGGATGGGAGGTGGGAGGGAGGTTCAAGAGGGGGACAACATATGTATACTTATGGCTGATTCATGTCGATATACAGCAGAAACCAACACAACATTATAACACAACCATCTTCCGATTAAAAATAAATAAACTTTAAAAAATCTGAGGAAAGGAAATTTCAGAAGAATCAACTGAGATCTCACATTTCCAACTTCAGCCTCTGAGTTCATGCTCCACAGAGTCTGTTTGAAAACACTTTTCCTCATTACCATGACTAATTCCCAGTCTACAGTCCGCCCAAAATGCGCTTACCTCATTTAGACCAAAATGTGCATGTTAGAGAATTAAGCGTATTTTAAACATCTATTTACTGCAGTTTTCCACTTCTTTTCAGTTTTTTCCAGTACATACGTTTTACCTTGAGACTCAGAAAATTTAAGTGAAAAAAAAAAATTATTTGTAGGAGAGCAAAACAGATCACTACAGACACAATAAGTGAACAAGATAATAAAAGCTAGCTCAAGTGTTACACTCACTTTCTGCCAGGCCACTGACCAGCGGGCCCCCTCATACCCTTGAGTGGTCAGGGCTACTTCCATCTCCCTTCACAGATGAGGAAGCACTGACTCAGAAGGATTTCAGAGCTGAGGACTCGCCTATCAGTGGAGAGGCAGGACTGAAGGCAAGCGATCAGGCTCCAGAGCCCACGCTGCCTGCAGCCTGAGGAATAAACAGGAAGTGAACAAGCAGGTCAGAGTGTGAAGTCATTCAATTTCTCATCTCTCTAGCTTCATGGTAAATGGATACTTTTCTCTCTAAACATCAGCTTCTCTGCTTGTAATGTGGGGATTCTGGCATTAATAACTGACCCTTTTAAGGGTCAAATGAAACAATGAATATGAAGATGCCCTGTAAACTGACAGAAAGTGAAGTCGCTCAGTCGTGTCTGACTCTTAGCAACCCCATGGACTGTAGCCTACCAGGCTCCTCAGTCCATGGAATTATCCAGGCGAGAGTACTGGAGTGGGTTGCCATTTCCTTCTCCAGGGGATCTTCCCGACCCAGGGACTGAACCGGGGTCTCCCTGGTCTCCCACATTGCAGGTAGACTCTTTACCATCTGAGCCACCAGGGAAGCCCATAAAACTGACAAGTGATGTAATTTGACAACTGACAAGTTTGCCGTGTAAACTGACAAGTGATATGTAAATATCCCCTTAGTAACAATACCATCTTCTTTTCTCTCTCAGGACTTGGTAAGAAAACTGGAGGTGGCTGTCTCTCCGGAACCTGCTCCCCTATCATGCTTCTGTCCCCTGTCCTGGCAATAAAGTACTAAACCCTTTCTTCCTGTATCTGAGACCTACTCTCAATAGCTACTATTCGCACTTTGCCATCGGGGTCCTGCCCAGGATCCCACTGGCAAGAAAGCAAATGTGGAACATACACGCCATAGCTTCCCCCTTCCTTGTCTATGACAGATACTGATAATCAAGCACAGATCTCCCACCAGTTTAGCCAAAGTTCAAATGATGCCTCAGAATCCTTAACAGAGATCTAAACAGCTGCTTGCCAATAGTAATCAAATGTAATCAACAGCTGAAATTAAATCTATTTCCCATTCCTGTTGCAAAGTAGTATAAAATGCACCTATCAGTAGAATTTAGAATTAAAAAGTAGGGAGTTCTTTGAAATATGAAGTTAACAATAGTAGCTGGGCTACTTCAGTTCTGTTGTGCAAGTCACTTGACTCACCTCCATTCTCTCATCTCCATTTCCTTATCATTCTAATGAGAGAGTTGGATCTTGACCTCTCACAAAATCAATTTTGATTCCAGCCTACAGCTTCTTTTCTTAACTTCTAACATCTTCCAAGTCATTATTAATTTTTGCTTTTCCTCTTACCCACCTGAATTGCCACTCCTACTTCCTTCTCTCCATCCATTTGAGCTGTACTTCAACACCTTCAAATTTCATGTTCCCCACAAAGCTATTTCTTTGCTACTCCAGTTGGTAGTGACCTCAGTTTCCACTGATGGGCTTTAACATAAATTGTCCATAGATACAGTTGGCATCATATGGTCTGATGAACTAGACTACAAACGCCCTGATGAAACAGGTCCAGGGTCTACATTTCTTTCCATTTTAGTGCCTTGCACAGAGTTCAGTTCAGTCACTCTGTTGTGTCTGACTCTTTACGACCCCATGGACTGCAGCATGCCAGGCTTCCCTGTCTTTTACCATCTCCAGGAGTTAATTCAAACTCATGTCCATCGAGTTGGTGATACGATCCAACCACATCATCCTCTGTCATCCCCTTCTCCTCCTGCTTTCAATCTTTCCCAGCATCAGGGTCTTTTCCAGTGAGTTAGTTCTTTGCATCACATGGCCAAAGTATTGGAGTTTCAGCTTCAGCATCAGTCCTTCCAATGAATATTCAGAAGTGAATTCCTTTAGGGTTGACTGGTTTGATCTCCTTGCAGTCCAAGAGTCTTCTCCAACATCACAGTTCAAAAGCATCAATTCTTCAGTATATAGCATATAATAGAGACTCAATGATAAAAACCTGAGTTTATATTGTTTCTAGTTTTCAAAAAATTCCAAATTTGTTTGATCTAAATTGATCTCTCAATTTTCCTGAAAATGTTAACATTAGAAATGTTGGTAATGCTAAAATTTAGGAAAAGAACTGAAACTTGTCTCCCAAGTTATCCCTTAAAAGCACTTATTTTTCTCATAAAGACTATATTCTAAATCATTATACAGGAGTATAATCATTATATAGGAGTATAACTCTTACGTGGGAAAAGAGATAAGATTTTTTAAAAGTCCAATAATAAATACAGGATCACTGCTTAAGACTCAACTTTAACATTCTATGACTGATTTTAAGTATTCCTTTTGTGTATGTTCAGTTGCTTAATCGTATCAGACTCTGAGATCCCATGGATTGTAGCCTGTCAGTCGCCTTCTGTCCATGGGATTTCCCAGGCAAGAACACTGGAGTGGATTACCATTTTCTTCTTCAGGGGATCTTTCTGACCTAGGAATTGAACTTATGTCTCTTAAGGTCTCCTGCATTGGCAGGTGGAATCTTTACCTCTGAGACACCTGCGAACCCCAGTAAGTATTTCTTTTAGTTATTTTATTTAATATTATCACATATCCTTGAATATATTTTATAATTGATAATAATTGACTGATATAAAATATAGCAATATAAACATTACAGTTTATAATATAAATACTTAATAAATCAAATGTAGTTTATGCTTGATAGAGTCAGATTTTATAATTATATTTAATGCTTTGTACAATAATTAATTGTTATTATTTATACTATGTTTTCTTTTGCAAATAAAAAAAAGTTTGAGATATATTTTAGAAAAGAGTTGAAGTAATAAGATGCCCTATGAAAAAGGTTTTAATGTTTTTTCTCTTTACCTACTTTACCCCACAGCTTTCTGTTTGTTTTCATTTTGACCTGAGGCACTTTGTTTTGCTTTGCTCCTTCTAATGCTGGTTTTCCCTGTGTGGGGCTTCAGGCCTAGAGTATAAAGTAGGAAGGATTAAGACACAGTTGGATTATAGGATGAAGAATCTGAATGAAAAAGAAATTCCATTATCACCACCTGAGAAGCTGAGCTTCTTTCTTCACATCAAAGGGTGGGGAGAGGGAGGGGAAAAAGTCTTCAAAATGGATTTCCTTTCATTTCCACTTCAATTCACTGTGCTTGGGTGCTCAGTACATTCCATCCTCTCAGACCCTAAAAGAACTTGAATTTGAGTTTAACATATTGGGAATTTCAGCTCAAGCAGATCTGACGAGAGAAGACAGACGCCTGAACAGATGCAGCTTGTATAGAGAGATTATTTTTTTTTTTAGCCAAAAGTTGCTGATTTTTCATCTATAAAAACCTTTCCCCTGATAAGTTTTAAAGTGTGAAAATTTTGACATTTTCCTTTGCACATCACAGGTTACTGTGCTTAGTTATTTTGTGTGTGTGTGTGTGTGTGCGTGTGTGTGTAACATAATCATCCTGTGGTGGATTGAGAAGGCAGTATTCATTTCTGTCAAAATTGGGTTGTTGCCATGTTTTTGAAACTTTGAGCTTCACTGAGCTTACTGGGGGCCTGGTTTCCCTGATGTGTGAATTGCTACAGAAATTAAAACACGGCCAGTGCTGGAATCTCCACTGACAAGCTGATGAGATCCATGTCCCTGGAGTTCCTCTCAACTCTCAGTGATCCTGTCAGAGAAATCACTACATCTGCTCCAAATTGCTACCTGAGGAGAAAACAGGACTTCAGAGGCATCTGAAAAACACTGTGAAAGAGAAGCGAGGACTCTGAGCAAAACAAAAAGGAGTATCTTGTGGCTGAGGGTGAACTGAGGTGGTGGGAAATGCATCAATGTCCTTGTGTTCTGTATCTACGTGGAAAGAGACGAGAGAAGAACAGACACCAATGACAGAGACAATGAGGAGAAATGTGTGCAGTGACTACTCTGCCTACTCATCCTAGCATCTCTATAACCACATGACTAAACATACCAGTTACGTTGGTTGACTGACTGACATTGACTGACCAGTATCCACCCTCAATGTTCTCAAGACAGCAAAACCAAGAGAAAAAAAATCCACATTTTCTGCATCTAAGCTCCTCTATTTTTCTCAGCGACGATGTTCCCTTCTTTCTCTAGAGTCATAGCCTTGGGAGTGCAGTCACTAGACCAGCTGTATCATCATCATTTGTGAACCTATTAAAGATGCAAATTCTAAGGCCACATCCTAGACCTACTGAATCAGAAACTCTGGGATGGAGCTCAGCACTGTGGGTCTTAATAAGCTGGCAGTTTGTTCCCAATGCACGTGAAGATTTGAAAACTTTATGTCTAGCGCAAAGCATCATCAGTCTTTTGATCACAACTTATTTATGCTCATTAGAGTGTGATATAAACTAGTACCTGCTACATTTAAAAAATACCCTCTTGTCTTCATAGTTTCCAGCTATTTGCCTTCTCTTGCTACTGTCACAGCATTATTTCTTTTAAAAGTTTGTCTGTAGAGCAAGATGACAATCTAGGAAGTCCCAGACCTTGCTGTCTCACAGAGACACTGACGTATCAATAACATACAGTCCAAAAGCCTTTATGAGAATTCAGGAAACCAGTTGAAAATTTGCAGCACCTGAGGCATGCTGAAACCTGTGTTGAAATGAGTTAGAAAATTCATTATTTCTCACTCGTGTGTCACCTTCCCTAATGAGCACAGCTCAGCACAGCTGGGAGTAAATGTCCAATTCATGGTTTCTCTACAGATGGAGGAGGAGGGAAAGAAGTGGAATATATGTCCAACACTGCGTACTGATGCAGATCTTGGATGTTTGGGGACTTGAGAAAAAAAGAAAGCCCCTTGGTTGTTGCAAAACCAGAGAACCTCCAGTACTTGAAGACAGGCACCAGAGGGAGAAAAATGACAAGCTCTTAAAAAAGAAACACAAGACACATGTTACAATTAAAATGTCAAAAGTTAAAGAAAAAGGAGAGACTCTTCAAAAGCAGCAAGAGAAAAACAATTTGTTTTATACATAGAAAACCCCTCAGACTATCAGCAGAAACCTGGTAGGCCGGAATGGAGTAGCATGATCTATTTAATGTTAAAAGAAAACACTTCCAACTAGGAATTCCCTACTTGGCAAAGTGATCATTCAGAGTTTAAGACAGAGATGAAGAGTTTTCAGATTACCAAAAACTAAAAGAGTTGCTCACCACTAAGTGTTACAAGAAAGGTTATAAAGATTTATTTACGCTGACAAGAAAGGGCACTAATTACTAACAAGAATACTTAAGAAAGAATAAATCTCACTTGAAAGGTAAATATATAGTAAAGGTAGTGGGTTAATTACTTATAAAGTTAATATAAATGTTAAAAGACAGAAGTAGTAAAAATAACTATAACTACAATACTTAAAAGTTGCAGAGGATAAAAAGGGATAAACTGTGACATCAAAAACATAAAATGTGAAAGAAAGTAAAACTGTTGATCTGTGGAATGTGATCAAACTTAAGTTGTTATGAACTTAAATTAATATAGATGTAAGTTGTTATACATAAGCCTCATTGTTAGGGGAGGCACACACACTGGAACCACCCACCTTGGCCAGGCACCACAGTAACCATTTGCATAAGTTGTTTTATGACAGGAGGTCCTGGTAAGGAACACGGAACTAATAACCCATCACCAACCGGGAGAGTTCAGGAAAGGTCAAAAGGAGACACTACATGTCCGATGACCTCCCAGAATCCTTCTCTCTGGCATCCATCTTGGCTGAACAAGGTGTGCACCACCAGGAAGGACTCTGAGTCAGAATGATTAGCTAAAGACTGCCTGAAAACTAATCCCATCACCACAAAGCCAAGACTGTGAGCCATGCGGCAGAGCAGTTCTCCTGGGTCCCCTTACCCTCCTGCTCTCCACCCAGGTGCCCTTTACCAATAAAGCCTTTCGCTTTGTCAGCACATGTGTCTCCTCAGACAATTCATTTCTGAGTGTTAGACAAGAGCCCAGTTTCAAGCCCTGGAAGGGATCCCCCTTCCTGCAACAAATGGTGACTCTGGCGGGACTCTTCTTCACTGAGACTGACATCCTGACCACTCGGGGTACTCAGGGACCAACTTGGCCACCAATAGACCAGAACCAGTGGCCGTAACTGGGACCTTTTTTCCTTGGTCTCCTCCTGACACGGACAACTGGCCAGAGTGCCCCGACCGGTAAGGAACAAGAGACTTTGTTTACCTCTCCCCTGCCCTCTCTCGTTCCTCTCCTTAACCCTTCCTATCTTCCCCCTTTTTTCTAGTCCCCCAGTCCTGGAAGCAGGAATCTGGTCGAAGGGCCTCAGCCTGGGCTGAGGATTGGAGACTGATCACCTCCTCTTGGCGGAGAACTCGAATTCTGGTTCTGGTCTGGTCTGATTTCTGGTAGGGCCGAGTCCCAGTCTCCCTTCTCTGGAGGCCCAGGGTAAAGTCCGGTAATGCCTGGGTATCTGCAGGTGGCAGGAGACATCTGTAAGGCCACCCCTTTCGTCCCCCTCTCCCGCCTCCTCCCCTTTCTTCTTTCAGCCTGGCTTCCTTTCCTCCCTTTGAAATCTTTGAAAATCTGAGATATTTTCATTTACCCTGCTAGTACATGAATCTGAAGTTCTGTGTCTCTACCGGTTTTCTGAGAGACTGTATTCTTGCATTTACGGGACTGTCTGATGAGGATTGCCAGGTCTATATATGTTTTAACTCTGTGTTCTGTGTTGTGATCTTTGATGGCCATTTTGCTTCGTCTGGCCACCGTTTGGTTTGGACCCACTGACATTTTGTTAGAATTTGATTTTCTTTCCCTGTGCCTTGAGACCAGGGTTCTGGCTTTGCTGTCAGGAACACTTATCTAGACCATCTGAGACTGAGGAAAAATGGGGGAAAGCCTTTAAAATTTTTATTTATTCCAACTGTTTCTTATAAACTAGTAAATTTTATATTGTAATATCTAATTCATGACTAAGCTTAGAAAATGAAGCTAGATCTTGCTTTGTGTGTCTGTCTAAATATGTCTTGGTATGTCTTTGTCTCTGGGTAATATTTTTGAGGTTAATTTGTAAATTAACTCTATTTAACTGGCTTAAAGAAAAGTAAGCACTAACTAATCAAATAATTCTAAATTAAACAATAAATTCTAGGTTCCTGTGAACTCGGAAATATTCAGTATTAAATATTTATTAATATTTGTATGATATTAATGTTTGTGTGTTGACCTATCTAATATAGATATGCCTTAGAATAATTAACATTAAGTAAAATATTTTCATGGTACCTAGGTTTAATATATGTTAAATATTATCATATCTGTTACAAGTTTGTCAACAAGGAAATTACCTTAAGTGAAAAAACTTCTACAAAAAGGTAAATGAGATATGAGCTTTTAGATAAACTCTATTAAGAATAATTATGCTTTAGAAATGTCTGACTAAAATATTCTCTCCAGATTGGGGTAAGTGTTGGAAGGCTATTGAATAGTTAGATCATTTCCAAATAAAATAAGATTTTGAAACATTTACTACTAAACACTAATTTCCTTTTACAGAAGAACTGAAGAGATTTGGGACTATAAATGAATAGTGTTTGGTGCCATCCTAAAATGTTCTAAGAAAGCAAGGGTTTTAGAAATTATCACTGGTATTCATGCTCACCAGTCTCTAAAGTGCTAATATAAAAGTTAGTTCTTGGTTACTAGAGGAAAGTAGGAAGTGTGTTTTCAGAAACAACAACAACAACAGTACTAAAAAGAGTTATGAATGGTCAGGATTTTCTAAAATTGGATTACAGTTAGTTAGATAAGTGGACTTTGTTAGGAATGACACAGCCATAGGAAAACTGGTTAGACCCAACTAGGTCTAAGATAGCAGAGTAGACTTTCACTAGACCTGGAGCCTCAGTATTTACCCCCATTGTGACATATCAAAAAGCTAAATGATATATCCATCAACATTGACTAAATCTGACTACATGTTCTAAACCCTTTTAAATGATCTTTTTGACAAAACTTCCTAAACTGAATTCTTTTGAAGTTCCTTTGACCTCTAACTAACTTTGGGGTGCTTCAGAAGGCCCCTAGAAACATCCCAAAGAGAGATATTAAACTAATTGTGTTTATTTGGTTAGTTAAATTACATGAAAAGTACTATCAAATGAGTAATATATCCTCTCATGTTATAATGTATGGTAAATATTACTAATATAGATATCCTAGAAATTATATGGAGTTCTTAACGTTTTGATATGTCCTGGTATTCTAATGGAAATCTGATGACATCACAAAAGTTAACAAAAGGACTGAATGAACCGGCAAACATGGTTATAACTTTTATGTTTTCTATCTGAAAAATTACGGGTTTGAATATTATGTTTTCCGGGAGTAGGGAAAACCTTTCTCTCAAACTAATTATGACAACAATCTGGTAAAATTCTATGTTATAAACAAAACAATTATATTTTCTCTCTATCTGACTCCTCCAGAAATTGGAAACTCTTAGGTTTCCAGTAAGCTTATCAAATGAGTTAGGAAGGTTATCTCACTAACAGGTACAAAAATCTCAAGGAATTTTTGAGACCTTAAAAAGGGAAGAAGTTACCTAGATTTGTTAGGCAAAATCTGTGATAAGCCTTTGGTGTGAGTTTCCCAGGCCTGTTTTATTTTAAAAGTTCAATCTGAGACTCTATAAACGTTTCAGCACAAAAGTCTATGATCAATTATGGTTATATAAATCATCAGGCCAGAATTAGTAAAAGCAGAACTATTTTACAAATAAACTAGCCTTAATTTGGTTATATTTGATAAAAATGAGGGTAATTTTAGGGAGAAAAAGATGTTTCAATAAATGTTAAATCCCAGTTTGTTAATGGAGGTCTGCATCTAGTAAGACTCATTTCTTGGATAATTCTTTGCTGTTATGCGATATTAATGTAAAATTTAATTGAATTCTCAAAGAACACCCTACATTTGTTTCTGAAGCTTATCTCAGTAATCTGTCTTTGGATGAAGATCAGATGCCTCACGACCTGCAACCAGAACTGGAAAAAGACATGATTTAAGGGACTGTCTCCAACTTGGATAGAAGGACTTTTTTATCAGGTACTCTTAACTAGCTCATGTACAATGAAACTGAAGGGAAATTGACTCAGATTAATTCCCACTTCCAAAGGCCCCTACACTGGACTGATCTATAGAGAAGACAGCTGACCTGATCTCACTTTAAAATGATCCTCAGACAACACCAGGATGAGAAGACAATGACATCAGAGGTAGACAGCTGGCCCAAGATGCTGGGCCTGATTTGTATGATCATTTATAATGTTTTCTTGACTTCTTAGACCTTTGCATATAAATCAAATGCTTTCCTATCATAGGCCTGATCTTATGCTAGTTTTAGAAATCAATCCAATTGTTGGGTTTGTGGCCAGTTACATGTGTCTAGTTCTGGGTTACCTTGATAGATTTCTCTACTACAAGGTTCTAACTGGTTGGCTCTAAGAAAATTTACTTAAAAAAATTATATTCATATTCAGGTCACTATTGATATTACTGGATGGGATTCCCTCGTGGGCCAATTAATACTGCTTGCTCTGAATCTGGCCAAAATTTTGAGTTTTATTCTATAACTCAAGCTCAATCAGAGCAACAAGCAAAGTTTCAGCAAAGGAGGAAAAAATCTCCCACAATTATGGGATGGATTTATATAGATAACACCAGGCTATGGTAATTTAGGTTTAAAGTCTCCTTTATGTTGGAAACAATTAAATCATACTAAGGATAATCTGTCTAGTAACACAAGAAAACTGGGCTATGTGCCTTATAGACCGTGCCAATACATAATTTCCCTGGAAGATAAAGACTCGTACAGAATAGACTAAGTCAGATGACCTGGGATATCCTGGGCTACATCTAACCGAAGCTCTTAAGTCTTACTTGTGACTTTACTAATACTGCTGGCTATGTTATTTGTATTTCACCTGTTTTACAAAATTGCTATTTCTTACACTGCCAAATGTGTGACTGAGGCCTCTGATAAAATAATATATAGTTCCATATGAGATCGATGATGGTAACAGTGTAACTCTAGATATGGGAAGAAGCAATAAGAGGGAATGTTTTTCCTGGGCCAAGAGGCTAGTAAGACAGGTGGTCTAGAGAACTGTGGATACTGTTTTATGGCCTAGTCCAGTAACACCATATTAAGTGGCCTGTCAACAAAATCTTTGCCAAACCTGAGAATGGATATTCTCAGCACCATGGGATAAAATGGTCATGAAATGCCCCCCTCAAAATCATGGTCAAGTTTATGAGCGAAAAAGGGGCTCTGCCAACTGAAAACTGACACTTGTCATCAACATCTACAAAGATTAAATCATGGTCACTGCAACTGCTAACATTCAACTCCCTTGAAAAGAGTTCAGGGTGAAAATCAGGAATGAGGCACTCTGTGCTCTGGAAAAAACTGGCAGAATAAGCCTTCAGATAATTAGATCTTTTCAGGAAAAGGTTTTGAGTCCCAATTCTTGCATCTTCTCATACCTAGAGAAACACTGACATCATTAATGGTGACATCTGCTTTGGTTATTAAAGAAAAGTTTACAACTAAAAGTCAAAATAGAGTAGCTATGGTTCAGATATCCTGGGAAATAACTAGGTGATACTATGGTGTAATTTCAGATTAGACCTTGTATTGCTAAACACTTGAGCTTTCTGAGTCATGTCAGGCTTGGATGCCACCATTCTCAAAACAATGTCTGCTGGAAGCTAGTAACTGCAACCTTACTTTTTATAAAACTAGGCACCTGGCTACCTGGCTATAAGTCTCCCCAAAGTGCCAGGTCCAGACTTGGTTTCAAGCTTATTCTTCTAAAAAGAAATGAGATTTATTTTGCCTATTAGAATTCCAGTTATCACTCCTCTAACTACTTCTAATTAGGTCTGTTACACCAAAATGGCAGACCAAGGGATTGAGATTTTTATAATACAAGACTCAAATCTAGGACTTGCAACTCAGGAATACTTCCAAATTAGTGTCTATTCTCCAAGCTGAGGCAGTCCTATGCCCCACTTGACAGGAAGTCACCCCAGTAATAGTTGCCTAGTTCCTTAAGTTAAAACTGAGCAGGACTCTGTGGGGCTCTGGAGTACAGATCTGTTCTGTGTTATCCATTTCTTGTCTGTAGGATACAGACTTCATTCAGCCTCCTTCACCTTCCCTGAATTCCAAAGGATCTGTTCAAACAATTGCTAATCAGGGAAGGGAGGGGATACAGAAATGGAGGAGAAACAATCAAATGATGATTCAGCCTTGAGACAGGGTCCTGGTTCCTACTCAAAAAAAAAAAAAAAAGCATAACAATGTCTTTGATCTCTTCTACTGAACTGGAGCCCCCACCCAGGTGGAGGATGGTAACTTCAGACTAAACACAAGATTCCTGGGGCACAGCTCTGTTGCCTCACCATGAATCAATCAAAAAAGGTCACAAACCCTGCAGCTCTCACCCCTAATGTTGTCTTCTGTTTCTGAGGACCAGTGATGACCATCTTGTTAGGTCTCCTGTTTGGCCCCTGTCTATTTCATCTCTGAGAGAGGTCAACAGTTTCAGACTGAATTACTGTGATTACGAGGGTGAATGCTGGTTTCAGGAAAAAACACCTCGACTTAGATCAGGTAGAGAGACTTCTACTCTGCTAGGCAGGCCTACGACCATGCACAGCAGAAAGAAGTTACAAAAGAAAGAGACCTCTGCCGCAATTCCCAAGAAGTATCTTGAGTATGAAGTCTCTCAGCGGGAAATTGTTAGGGGAAGCACGCTGACTGAAACCACCCATCCTGGCCAGGCACCACAGTAACTATTTGCATGAGTTGTTTTACGACGGGAAGTCCTGGTAAGGAACATGGAACTAATAACCCACCACCAACTGGAAGAGTTCAGCAAAGGTCAAAAGGAGACACCACATGTCCACCGCCTCCCAGAATCTTCTCTGGCATCCACCTTGGCTGAACAAGGCGTGCACCACCAGGAAGGACTCTGAGTTAGAATGATTGGCTAAAAACTACCCAGAAACTAATTCCATCACCATAAACCTGAGACTGCAAGCCATGTGGCAGAGCTGTTCTCCTGGGTTCCCTTACCCTCCTGCTCTCCACCCAGGTGCCCTTTCCCAATAAAGTCTCTTGTTTTGTCAGCACATGTGTCTCCTCAAACAATTCATTTCCGAGTGTTAGACGAGAACCCAGTTTTGGGCCCCGAAAGGGTCCCCCTTCCTGAAACATCACGGTAACCACAAAGCAAAAACCTACAGTAAATACTGAAAGATATAGAGAAAAGAATATAAATATTCCTTTTCACAAAAGAAAATAATCAAACCACAAAGAGAGAGAGAGTAAACTTGAAAAAGAACAAAGCTACAAGCATCATGCTCCCTAATTTCAAACAAGACTCTAAAGCTCTAGTAATTAAAACAGTCTGTATGTTATTAGCATAAAAAGACACATAGATTAATGGAACAAAATAGTGAATCCAGAAATAAACCTATAACTTACAACAAAGGAGCCAAGAATATACAATGGAGAAAGAATATTCTCTTCTGTAAACCAGACAGCCATATGCAAAAGAGTCAAACTGGACCACTATCATAAAGCATACGCAAAAATTAACTCAAAATGAATTGAAGACTTCAATGTAAGACCTGAAACCATAAAACTCCTAAAAGAAACCTTAGGCGTAAGGTCCTTGGCATAGGTTTTAAGTGATGATTTTTTGCATAACACCAGAAGAAAAAGTAACAAAAACAAAATTAAACACCTGGGACAACATTAAGCTAAAAAGTTTTTGAACAGCAAAGGAAACCTCCAACAAAGTAAAAAGGCAAGTCCTGAATGGGAAAAAATTTTGTAAATCATATATTTTATAAGGGCTTCCCTGATGCCTCAGAAGGTAAAGGATCTGGCTGTAATGAGGGAGACCTGGGTTTGATTCCTGGGTCAGGAAGATCCCCTGGAGAAGGGAATGGCAACCCACTCCACTATTCTTACCTGGAGAATTCCATAGACAGAAGAGCTCAGTGGGATACAGGCCATGAGGTCGCAAAGAGTCGACACAACTGAGTGACTTTCACTTCGCTTTCATAAGGGGTTAATATCCAAAATATATAAAGAACTCACACAACATGACAGCAAACAATCTAGTTTAAAAATGGGCAGAAGATCTGAACAATTTTCCAAAGAACGCATACAGATGGCCTACAAGTGCATGAAAAAATTTT
Organism: Capra hircus; assembly: GCF_001704415.2. NCBI lineage: Eukaryota > Metazoa > Chordata > Mammalia > Artiodactyla > Bovidae > Capra > Capra hircus. The sequence goes on from NC_030820.1 coordinate 4,970,416, forward strand.
CAATATAATTAATCATCAGGGATATGTAAATCAAAGCCACAGTGAAATATCATCCCACACCTGTTAGAATGGCTGTTATTGAAAAGACAAGAAACAGTAACTGCTGCAGGAATTCAGAGAAAAGGGAACCTTCATGCGCTAGTGGTGGGTAGATTGGTGCAGCCACTCTGGAAAACAGTACATAGATTCCTCCCCAAATTAAAAGTGGAACTACTATATGATCCAACAATTCCATATTTGGGCATTTATCTGAAGAAAATGAAAACACTAATTAAAAATGATATATTAACCCTCGTGTTCATTTTAACATTATTTACAATTGTCAAGATATGGAAATTATGAAGCGTGTATCGAGAAAGGAATGGATAAAGAAACTGTGTGTGTATGCAAGGCAATATTATTCAGCCATAAGACGGAATGAAATCTTGCCTTTGCAATCACGTGAATGGACTTAAGGGTATTATGCTAAATGAAATAGGTTAGACAGAGAAAGACAAATACCCTATGATCTCTCTTATACCTGGAATCTAAATACCCATACACACACACCAAACAAAAGAACAAACAAATGAAGCTCACAGATACGGAGAACTGATTGGTGGTAGCCAGAGGCACAAGACCAGAGGTGGAAAAAAATGGATAAACTGTTTAACTGTTTTGTTTGTTGTGTTAGTAAAATAAAGAAAACAGAAACCAGCAAGCCAAGCCTCTTTAATTGGAAAATTATACTCACAAGCCTGTGGAAGATGATGCACCCCAAGAAAAAACTTTGGAGAGACCCAGAATCTCTTGCTGGTCTGATAGTGAAAGAAGGTCTTTTCCTACACAAAGTCATTCCATAAAGAATGGCCAAAGTGGTTGCTCTTTTCAAGTGGGCAAGTCACAGCAAAACATAACAAGATAGGAAGAAACAGGGAAACAGGGCCCAGTCAAAGAAAAAAAGCCAAGTCTTCAGAAACTGACCATGAAGAAATGGAGATGCAAGATGAAAGAGAATATGTGAAACTAACCCAAGACTGTAGAGATTACACTCCAATACAAATTAATTTTAAAAAAGAAACAAAAGCCCTCAAAACACTAAGATAGATATATTACTTTAAAATTATCATATTTTATGTTTCCAGGGGCTTGTTTTATCTTTCAGCATAGTCTCTAGGAAAGGTGCAAAGTCTGACACAGAAATCCTATACAAGTGAAATGGTGAATTGCTTTTTGAACTGAGACTCAGGAAAACAGGTGTGCCAGCCATCTGTCAGTGTGTAGAGGATGCTCTTCCCCAAAATATGTCAGTCCAGACATTGATTCCCATACGATTCCAGAACCAGCAGCCTCTGAGGGAAATGTGATGGAAAAAGCGGCCTCATTTCCCTTCGTAAATCAGGGCAGATGCCAGGGCCGCTTTAGAAAATGTCACTTGGGAGCCAGGTGGGCTTTTCCACTCAAGAGTCCTCTCACTTTATCCCCAAATAGGAGATGATGCAGGCAGTCAGCACAGGCACCCAAGCTCCCAAAGTCATCAGAGCCACCCCCCTTCCAGGCTCCTGCAGGGGTGCCTGACCCTGTCACCTCAACCTGCTCATTGTTTGATAAATGCCAGGGCTTCTGTGAGGACACCTCTCTCCTGTGGTTCACGGAACAGTGTCCAGACAAGAGAAAATACACCCCAGGAAGGAAACAAGAGGAACAAACGGGAGAGTTCTGTACTGGTCAGATGCAGACTCGGAACACAAAACAGGGCCACCAACACCTCTCAGCTAAACATTCAGGGTCTTTTGTTTGGAGGGTTATTTATTTCTTTATGGAGAACTCACTGTTTGGAGGCATTTTGGACATTTACTAGGTGGAAATCACCTGAATTTGCTGATATTTCATAAAGATAAAAGGTTTCCCTGATAGCTCTGTTGGTAAAGAATCTGCCTGCAATTCAGGAGACCCGGGTTCAATTCCTGGGTTGGGAAGATTTGCTGCAGAAGGGATAAGCTACCCATCCTAGTAATTTGGGGCCTCTCTTGTGGCTCAGCTGGTAAAGAATCTGCCTGCAATGAAGGAGACCTGGCTTCGATCCCTGGGTTGGGAAGATCTCCTGGAGAAGGGGCAGGCTACCCACTCCAGTATGCTGGCCTGGAGAATTCCATGGACTGTATAGTCCATGGGGTCATGAGGGGTTGGACACTACTGAGCGACTTTCACTTTCACTTCACCTCATAGATAACAGGGAGGGGGAAAGATGCTGTGGTTGAACCTAAAATAGAATTCTCAGAAAGTCACAAAATCTCCCCTAAGTAACCAAAGAGTAATTAACCTGATATCCTGTGTGGAACAAAGACCTCCTCTTTCTTTCACATTATCTCCTTGCTAATTGGAAACTAGTTATCGGCATTTGTTAAATAAATTCTGGTTCATTTAGGTAATAAAACATGACACAGTCATTTACAGAAAGGAGATAGATAATATGTTTTGATACAAAATGTTCTCTAAGATAAAGTTTTTAATGAAAAAAAAAGGAAGATCCAAAACAATGTGTAAAATATTTGTGGCAAAACAATGAAGATTCACAGTATATATGTGCATGTGTATAAATGTGTGTATATATATAGGTGTGCAAAATAATATATAATATATAACATACACAAGCCCACTTACATGCATATTAGAAAGGAGATTGGGCAAGGGACACTTTTCTCTGCTTACCGTCTTGCTTAGGAATATTTTCCCATGTGCATCTAACTGCATACACGTGTGCTAAGTTGCTTCAGTCGGGTCTGACTCTTTGGGATCCTGTGGACTGTAGCCCACCAGGCTCCTCTCTCCAGGGAATTCTCCAGGCAAGAATCCTGGTGTGGGTTACCATGCTCTCCTCCAGGGGATCTTATGTCTCTTCCATTCAAGCCTAGTTCTTTACCACTAGTGCCACCTGGGAAGCCCTTGCGTCTAACTAAACCTATTTTAAAACATTTCAAAAGCCTATGACCCACAAAAGTAAAACAGGTAATAAGGTGGTAAACAATACGGTTTTTGTTACGGAGAGTCGGCAGTTGAGCACGGCTATTCACATTTGCTAAGCCAAACTCTTATCATGTAAACATTATTTCTTGAAATTCCCAAAGAGGCTTTGAAAATATTGTGATGCTTGTAGCTTCCTGGGGTACCATGGTGTGGTCTTAAGCTGTAATTGCTATGTCCTAGCACTGTGGTCTTACCAAAGCATTCGTTTACTGATTTCAGATTTGAACCCTTAGAGAAAATGCATGCAGTGAGCCCAGACATGCCCTTCCCAGGGTAGTTAGTTCTCAAGGCCGCCTTGGAGAAAGACCGTCGGGAACCCAGGGTCAAAATGACTGCTGGCTCACTTGAGGAAAAGACCAAGAAGCTTTGCATAAACAGAGTATTTAGCCCTTTGTAAGAAAGAAGGATTACAAGGTAGACAAAAGCTTCAAAGTTGAGATTAATTCTTTAGGCACCTGTATTAGGGACCAGCATCCTTCATCTTCTCAAATCACAGGGAATGAAAATCCGAATCTCTTAAATGTTTACTTTAGAGGAAAGTGCAGCATCCACCTAGTAATTCTCAAGGATGTAGCAACTAAGAGCTAAAAATATCTTTCACGGGGAGGGGTGTGCAGATGGGGCTTGGAGAGCAGGGGGCGGGGGCACAGAGAACCCAGAAGAGCAGCCATCTGAGCAGATTTCACACGATTAATAGGGAGTTTGTTGGCTGGTGGACTTTAAAAATAGAACCTCACTTCTGAGGGGTGGGTGCCCGGCTCCAGAGCCCTAGAATGAGCCTGCTGAGAGGGATGATTAAAATGAAAGATTGTGTGGCTTTAAGGAAATGTTGGCATAAGAAATGGCAGCGATTACTGATGCTCCAGCCACCTTCTAAAAGGTTTCTGCAAATTGCTTTCCTTGGATGAAATACCAAATATCTGCTCCCAAATGTTATGAAGCAAAATAAATCACATTCCATTGACACATCCAATATGTCGTATCGGAGACCCTGAATCCAGACAAAGCAGAGCAGCCGTTACCTTGGTGCTATTACATTTCTTTCTCTTGCTTTTGTGTTAAGGCTGCAAGATGAAAACGTGTTCCTTGTAAACAAAAAAATTATTTCCGCCTCCTCGTTGCATGAAATGAGAAATCAAATCCGCCACTGACAAATATTTAGAGTTCAAGATAACTCAGAATTCATCTACTCTGACCCCTGACTTTGATCAATGAAGAGGGTACAGCTCAGAAGGGCGCATCGTCTTTGCAAGGTCATGTTGCTGCGGCGCACACAGGCAGAACACCGGCCACTGAGCTAGTTAGCAGCAGCCAGCCCTGCAGCTCCGTAGGGTCTACTCAGATGCTCAAGGTAGGGTTCCTCTGCAAGACCTTGCATTTTCCCTAAAATCAGAGTTTTCAGAGAAAGGTGTTTTCTCAGGGAGTAACCAGTACATGGCTGAGCACCGCAGAATGGATGCCTTCGAACTGAGGTGTTGAAGAACACTCTTGAGAGTCCCTTAAACAGCAAGGAGATCAAACACAGTCAATCCCAAAGGAAATAAACCCTGAATATACATTGGAAGGACTCATGCTAAAGCTGAAGCTCCAATACTTCGGCCACCTAGTGTGAGGAACCGACACATTAGAAAAGACCCTGATGCTGGGAAAGATTGAAGGCAGGAGGAGAAGGGGATGGCAGAGAATGGGATGTTTGGATGGCATCACCGACTCAATGGACATGAGTTTGAGCTAACTCTGGGAGATGGTGATGGACAGGGAGGCCTGGCGTGCTGCAGTCCATGGGGTCACAAAGAGTCAGACATGATTGAGTGACTGAACAACAATAAAACCAGTGCATGAAGGAGGCATATTTTGAGGTATGCAAAGAAAGAAATAGAAATATCTGGTCCTACAAAATAATTTAGTGTTCAAGTTACATGCACTTTGGGACTATTTATTGCATTCCCTCATAGTTCAGTCAGTAAAGAATCTGCCTGCAATGCAGGAGACCTGGGTTTGATTCTTGGGTCAGAAGGATCCCCTGGAGAAGGAAATGGCAACACACCCAGTATCACTGCATGAAGAATCCCACGGACAGAGGGGCCTGGTGGACTACAGTCCACGGGGTCACAAAAGTCAGACACAACTTAGTGACTATCCCACCAGCACCACCACAATGTAAATACGGAAGCACAGTGCCACCAGCTGTGCTCACCCAGGTGCAGAAGCTGCTGCTGGATCACCTCGACCAGCAGGTGCCCCTGCCTCCCAGCTACTGTGAGTGTTGGCTGCTAAGAACTCCCTGCTCCAGAGCAGTCACCTGCTCTTCTGGAAATGCTTGAGAATCGCAAATGACTCTTCGCTATGGGGTTTCAAAAGACCAACCCCCTGTGCCTGAATTCAGTGATTTTATTCACAGTCCAGAGCTCCCCAAGAGATCAGGCTGAGGCCCAACTCCAGCTGTGACAACATGGTTGCTCAGCTCCTTCCCCTGCCCTGTTTCGCTTCCTTCACCTCCCTATTGTCTTGAAAGTGAAGTCTCTCAGTTGCATCCGACTCTTTGCGACCCCATGCACTGTAGCCTACCGGCTCCTCCGTCCATGGGATTTTCCGGACAAAGCTACTGGAGTGGGCTGCCATTTCCTTCTCCATTGTCTTGAAACCCACCTTCAATAAATCAAGGGCTTCCAGGGACCCTGACCTTAAATACCAAGTCCACATGCAGGAGATATAAGGGTCAGAGAGCAATTTGTAACATCCTACATCTTCATTCATCCCACTTTAGTCTCCACGCAAATGTGTATTTGAGACAAGAGAGTTTTGTGTGTTTCTATTGGAAGCAGATGACTGTGCTCTCCTTGTCTGCTAGTATAGAAGGTTTCCCAATTTTTCTGCTTAGCCGCATGCTTTCTGATTTGTCCTTCGAATTATGCAGTGTCTTTTCTTTATACTTTTCCTAAAATCAAATAAAACCCAGATTTCTGGTGTGGTCATAATTAATGGAACAAAGACCTGAAGGTACAAATGTAAGTTTTAAGTCACATTTAATAGGAGTTTGGGAGGTTCTCCTGCCTTCTGTCTTCAGTTTTCCTGATGTGCAGTAAACAGCCCACTACCAGCTGCTGAGACCGTAATCAACATGGCAGATAAAGGGCCTTGGCAGGTATACAGTGACGGAAAGCTCATGGATTCCCTTGTTTAAGATTCTTTGGCTGTCAGCAACAGAAATGACTCTGCCTTGCTTAAGCAAGGGGGTTTCTATTGATAAGGAAGGGGTGTGCAAAGGCCTGGATGGCAGACGCACAGAAACAAAGTAGAGGATGCCAACTGGTCGGCTTAGGTGCACCGAGGAATACTTCTTCCCTCTGCTGTCAAGAATCAGGGATCTGGGAAAGAGTCCAGCTAGCCAAACTGAGGTTATGGTCCCACTGTTTGACTGGTCTGGGTCAATGAGAGTAAAGATCTTGGGACAGTGTTCTCTGACCTTAACTGTACATTAAAATCACAGGTGGGGAGCTTATAAAAACCTGATCCTTAGGTCATGCCACAGACTAATTACATCAGAATACCCAGAGGTGGGACCAAGATGTTTGATATTTTTGAAACTCTCTAAGAGATTTCATTGCATAACTTGTGTAGTCAAGATTGTAAAATACTGATCTAGAGGGAAAGCCTTCAGAGAGCACTTCAAATTCTTTCATAGGAGGGCAGGCTACAATCCTTACCAGCCTAGCATGACTCTTCCAAACTGGACAGAAGGCACCTTCCCCAAACAGAATGGGGTTACACTAAGAAGGCAGATGGATACTGAACGGCCAGTCAATCAATCAGTAAACACAAAGATCCATTGCACTTGCTATCTAATCAAACATGGTTCCACAGATTAGAGCAAGCTCTGGCATACAATAGATGTTTTATAAATATTTGTTGAATAAGTGAATAAATAAACAGCAAGAGGTTCTCAAAGTGTCATATATAATTCCACCAATAAAATTACTGATTTTTCTCATTTGAGCAGAGAAAATCTCTACTACAGATTAAAAGGAGTGAACATTTTCAAGAGATAATGAAACAAAGACATGTGGGGGAATTAAGTGCTGCATCCATGAGAAATTGTTGGGAAATGCATGAGATCTATTAAGCCATATACCTTTCTTCTAGACACTAGTCTTTGTTTACCATCATCTTTGAAGAATAGTTTCTGCTTGTGTCAGCTTGCAATACTACACTTTTTTGTTTACATTTTTGATACATCCATCTGCTTCGATTGGTCAAATAAAAGCCATTTGTTTCAAGACTCTAACACCTTGGTGCCAGAGTACGGTTGGAGGACCAACACTGTCTCTCATAGAAGTGTGTTAGAAATACAGAAGTTGGAGCCCCATCCCTAATCTATTGAATCAGCACCTGCGTTTTAATAAGACCCGCAGGAAAATCATAAACATATTAAAGCATGAAGATAACTAGCCTAGCCCACATGGCTCCATATGCCTAAATTAGCCAATTTTACTCATCATTCAGACCAGGTGGGAAGAAGCTTGGGAACCCTGAACATGGCGCCCTTGCTCACCTCTCTCAACTCGAATCCCTTTGATTTTCTCAAGACAAAGGGCAAATGAATGCAGAGAGGCTCTGGCTTCTGTTGAGATCCTGGACATGAGTGATGTTGTGAATCTCATAATCTGAGCAAATAAGTGGAGAACAGCATCAGAAACTAGTCAAGGACTTAAAACAGATTCTGGGGAGGAAACTTGGCATACAGAAACCTGCAGCCCTGAAGGGACTGTGGATGTCAATTCTGGAAGAATGTGCTGGATTTCCGAAAGTCCAAGTAGGAAGTGAGCAAGTAAGCTGGGTATTTCCTTCCTTGAGATGGGAGAGGTGGAGAATGCCAGTCTGCCTAGTTCTATCCATGTAGTCCATCAAGGTAGAGATCTCTCTGCTTTCCACTGCCTGTAAGTTCAAAATATTAAGATTCAAGCTGAATCAAAAAAACACATCCATAGGTATACCATGGGGAAAAATCTTGATCTCTAAGGAAAAGAGCAAGTACACAAATACTCAAAGGTGAAAAAAGTAATCTCCTATGAAAGAATGTCTTATCACCAACATTAGATGGAAGAGGCTGGTTGGTAGAGCATCTACTTATACCCAGCTTTCTGAAAGAGATGGGAATAACAGACCACCTAACCTGCCTCTTGGGAAATCTGTATGCAGGTCGGGAAGCAACAGTTAGAACTGGACATGGAACAACAGACTGGTTCCAAATTGGGAAAGGAGTACGTCAAGGCTGTATATTGTCACCCTGCTTATTTAACTTATATGCAGACTACATGATGAGAAACGCTGGACTGGAAGAAACACAAGCTGGAATCAAGATTGCTGGGAGAAATATCAATAACCTCAGATATGCAGATGACACCACCCTTATGGCAGAAAGTGAAGAGGAGCTCAAAAGCCTCTTGATGAAAGTGAAAGAGAAGAGTAAAAAAGTTGGCTTAAAGCTCAACATTCAGAAAACGAAGATCATGGCATCTGGTCCCATCACTTCATGGCAAATAGATGGGGAAACAGTAGAAACAGTGTCAGACTTTATTTTGTTGGGCTCCAAAATCACTGCAGATGGTGACTGCAGCCATGAAATTAAAAGACGCTTGCTCCTTGGAAGAAAAGTTATGACCAACCTAGATAGTATATTCAAAAGCAGAGACATTACTTTGCCGACTAATGTCCATCTAGTCAAGGCTATGGCTTTTCCTGTGGTCATGTATGGATGTGAGAGTTGGACTGTGAAGAAGGCTGAGGGCCGAAGAATTGATGCTTTTGAACTGTGGTGCTGGAGAAGACTCTTGAGAGTCCCTTGGACTGCAAGGAGATCCAACCAGTCCATTCTGAAGGAGATCAGCCCTGGGTTTTCTTTGGAAGGAATGATGCTAAAGCTGAAGTTCCAGTACTTTGGCCACCTCATGCAAAGAGTTGACTCACTGGAAAAGACTCTGATGCTGGGAGGGATTGAGGGCAGGAGGAGAAGGAGACAACTGAGGATGAGATGGCTGGATGGCATCACAGACTCGATGGACATGAGTTTGAGTGAATTCCGGGAGATGGTGATGGACAGGGAGGCCTGGCGTGCTGCGATTCATGGGGTCGCAAAGAGTTGGACACGACTGAGCGACTGAACTGAACTGAAACTATCATTAATCTCTCCACGTGAACAAAAGTTATAATAGAAGAGGAAAGAATTTGGAGAGTGTATCACTTAAGAAGCTCATCTGAGAAAAGCACTGCAAAGTCTCTATTCCAACACCAAATGAGAAAATTCAGAAACTTGGAGAGATAAAAATGTGATCAATAATTATATATAATATGCATGGTGCATGTACATATGTGCACATATGTATATATATACATGATAAATACAAGTTCATATATAGTATTAAGCTATGTAGATAAATATTCAAAAATAATAGAAGTTTATATAGCAGCATGTAATGTCGGAAATTAATGACATCAAGTCAGAAGGACATGTTTAAAAAGTTAACATTTAACACTTTATCTCTCAAGCCTATGAGAAATGGTTACCAAAGAGGCAGCAAAAAGATTTCAACATCTTTCCAGGGAAAGAAAAAGATGAAGGGGAGGAGAATAGAAATAGGCTTAAAAAATCTCATTTTTTTGGAGTAAAGTGAGGCAGGAAGAAAACTGATTTTTCTTCCCAAGAGGGAGAGGGAATCTCCTTTTTTAAGAATACTAGATATTGTTATATAATCATTTAGATCAAGAGAATAGCTATTAATTATCAATGACAAGGACAAATAGAGCAGACTTTTCAAATTAGCAAAGAGGAAAAGCAAATAAACAGGAATAATAACACAAAGAAGAAACAACATTTTAATAGTAAACATAAAATAAGATCAAAGCAATACACCCAGCATATCAGTCACTGTATAAAACATAAAAGAAGAGGAATCTATCATGAAAAGACAGGGGAAACACATTTCTTTATAATAAACCACAGCCAGATGTTATATATAAGGAAACTTCTCAAAATAATTCTGAAATAATCCAAAGATAAATGGAGTGAGCAAAGAGATATCAGAAAACTGAAACAAAATGGAAGCAAAAGTGGCAATATTAATATCAGGAAAGTATAATTTAAAGGTAAAAGGACCAGACAGGATCAAAAGAGATAATATAGAATGATAAATGGCAAACTGTAGAAGTAGCAGCAGTTACAACTGAGATGAGCCAATCGCTGTAGCTGCTCAATACTTACATTTATTTTAAAAGAAAGAAAAACTTGCTAGAAATACAATGGTGGAAACACTAATGTGCCTCTCTTACAACCAAAAGATCTAGTTTAACAAAAGGTCAAAAACTAAAAAATACAAATAATAAGCAAGTCAGTACGTCACTTCATTATTGAATGTACTTTAAAATAGTCATTGAACATTTTAAAAGTTGGTCGGTCACATATATGGCCACTGAGGGGAAAAATAGAAAAATGTGTAAGTAGACAGTTTTTATACATGGCATTCTCTGTCAGAAGCAAATAAAACTAAAAAGAAAAAATACATGGTAACCAATAAGATTTTAATGACTTGGCAATGAAGCAGCCTGCTTCTAGATAATCTTTGATCAAAAAGGAAATTAAAACCTGCCTAGAAAGTAATGAAAAAGAACACTCTGAACAACAAAGCCTACAGAACTCATCAAAAGCTATATTCAGAGGAAAATGTATAGCCTTAATTGCCTTCAATATTAAAAAAGAAAGCTGGTGATAAAAGTAATTTTTCACCTGAAAACTGAAATACAAAGGCAAAATCAAGCAACACTTAAGAAAGGGAAATTTTATCCTGTTTTAACATGGGAAAAAGTAGTGAAAAGGACAAATTAAAATATGATTCTGATAAAGGAAAAGAGCAAAACCAAAGTAAAGGGAACCAAGGAAAGAGTGAGCCACAGCCACAGTACAAAGGAGATTAGCAGCATCGTAAAAATACTACATCATCTTGACGACTGCAAAAGACAAGGAATCATTTTTAAGCACAATATTTCTAGCCCACCAACTTTTCACGATTTCTACTGTATTTTACCAGTTTACTGTCCTTTGAAAGTATCACATTTTGATCAACCATCTTCTTTCCAGCCCAACTCCCCACCTTTGATGGACTTTTTCCTTCAATCAAGGATCATTTTAGTTTCATTGGTGGAATGTAGGTGGAGGACACTTTGTTTATTCCAGCTCAGATTCAACAGGGGTAGATTTTGTACTTTCACTCTCACACCCTACTTCTAGGTTCTTAGAGCATTTTTCTCTTGTACCCCATTTAGCCCATACATGGCATCACTCTCTTTTAATATCTCAAAGTTCTTTCACATTCAATATAGTAATAATTTTTGAAATTTTAGATTGTAGAGAAAATCTTTATATGAAAAGTAAAATAAATAGTTCTGATAAACTGAAAGGAAGTTTTCCACTAGTTTTGTTGTTGTTGTTGTTTTCTTTTTTTTTTTTTTTTAATTTTTGGCTATGCTGTGTGGCACGTGGGATCTTAGTTTCCTGATCAGGGATGGACCCTGTGCCCCCTGCAGTGGAACACCTTGGAATTCCTTCCACTAGTTTTTAATTATTGAACACATTTCATAGGCAGTAGATAATAGCTATATTATCTCACAGCTTACTCTTTAAATAAGTTAAAATAGCCTCTTTATCCAGGTAGAGAAAAGCCATCATAATCAATATTAAATGTGTTTGCCCTTTGCATCAGTAAGCATTTGCTGTGTAACAAACTATCCCCAAATGAGTAACTTAAAACAATAGCCAATTATTTAGCCCACAGCTCTGTGAATCGGCCATCTGGGCTGGGTTTGACTTGGTTAGGGGGCTCTGCTTCTCTTACTGGGTTTTCTCCATACCCATGGTCAGCTGATGGTCAGCTCTGCTCTCTGTCTAGGGATTTGGCTGAGGCAACTGAGTTGATTCAACTCTCGTCCACATGATTGCCAATCTTCTAGAAGACTAATTCATTCTTATTCATAGGAGCATTGGTCACGGTTCCAGTAGAGACTCCTAGGGAGCTGCTGGGGAGGCACAGACGTGGGCCTGGTACAGTTTTATTCGCTTAGCCCAGTTCCATTCAACTGCTCTCCCTCTTGCTTCTCCAGCCAGGAGTAACACACCAATCCCTGTGCCTCCCACCTTTAAATTCAGGTTTTCCAAGTGGTGGTCCCCTCCTCACCTAGCTTCATGCTTATCTCCCCCAAGAGGTAGGGGGAGATGCACACTCCCCAAGCAATTCTCTCCAGGTAAAGCCACACTAGCAGCCTTTCTCATCTCTCTTTGTCTCCTTTTCTCCATATATGAGTAATGTGCTAAGGGGTTAAAAACTAGTTTCTTGTTTTTTAATTTGGGTTCCCCCAGAAGCATTAGGAGATGTGAGTGCAAGAAGATTAATTAAGGATGTGATCCCAAGAATCTAAGAGGCAGGAAGAAAGACAGGGAGGAGTGGGAAGCCAGAATAGGCTGTGTTTTCAATGTAGTTATCACTATGGGAAAGAATTCTGAGTCAGGGTACCACACAGACCTCCAAGTTGCCCCACCTGGGGGTGAGGGAGCTGGGGCAGGCCTGCAACACTCCATCTGTGCATAAATACACCATTTATACACTCAACCTATTGTTAGTGAAGGTACTCTATGTGAGCTGTGCCTAATTCCCTGACACTTCCAAGGTGCTATGTGTACTTCCAAGCAGAGCAGGCACCAGAAGCCAGAGAAAACCATCAGACAAGGAAGGCAGGCGCTGGAAAGAGTCCAGAACACAGCAACAGCTTCTGGCTGTCATGCTTGTCTTATGTAGATAGTGTGGCAACTCCATCAGACTTAAAAACAACAGGAAGTGTTGGTTTTAGCATTCTATTACAGATGTTATGCACTCAAACAGCATTCTCTTAGCCTCATCCTCTTCAGAAATATGTCTTTTCCTTCTAGCCAGTCTGTATTATTTTTCACCAGTTACACATTATTTCCTTCCCTGTCTTCAGAAAGCTTTGAAAACTAAAGTTAAGATTCATTGTCTCCTCCCTTTCTTCTTCCTGTCCTCTCTCTTATCATCATTCTCTCATGCCAATATCTTCTCCTCTGATATACGTCTCACATACACTACAGGGTCTGGACAGTAGTAGAGGTTCAACAAGTATTTCTGGAATAAAAGAATTAATAAGCGAGCTTCGTTATTTTTTTGCAACCAAGCATCAGGGTATTTTCCATGACAATACCAGATACAAAATATCCTTGTGCTTCCTCTTCTCAGCTCCCTGGAGAGGCATGACCTCTCATTACCTGAAAGTTTGCGTTAGTTTTAACCAGAGGTTTATCATGGAAGAAATTCAGCCTGACACTTCCCATTTGTCATAGTCATTCTATTTCCTGCAACTTTAAACTTGGTGTTTTGTTTTGTTTTGTTTTTTTCCTGCAGGTCTATGCCTGTCACTTCCCATTTTGAAAGGACCAATTACCAAGCATCTTATGCATTGTACTCTAGGAATAATACACTCTCTATATTATTTATATGTAATATAATATATACTATATAATAATATACTCATTATACTCTAGGAATAAAGAACTGCATTTCTCTCTACTTCACCCTCTTCCTCTTTCCTTCTCTCTTTCAGAAATAGACACAGACACATAGCAGGTGAATCATGAATTTTCATACTGTTCTCTCTGCCAGGAATTTCATTCCTCTAGTCACCGTCTATACATCTCAATTGTTTTTTAGCACACTTTCTATTGAGGTGAAACACCCACATGGAAAAAGCAAATACATCATCAAGTAGAGCTGGGTGAATTTTCCCAAGGGATGCGGAGCTAGAGCGCCTTCCTCAGACGCACCTTCAGCCTCTCTCTGCTGAGGGCTCCTGGCCCTTTCCATAGACTGCTGACAGCCTCACTAAGAGTCAGTCTCCTCCGTGGTCCTCAACCAGGTATGGAAGATCCCAAACATCACCTACTTGTGAAAGGCAATAAGGCTACACTGCTCAGCTTTCCGGCCATATTTTTAGTTGTTTTCAGGTTTGGAATGTTACCTGCTTACTTTCTAGCTCCATCCTCGGCCTTCCTGTCTATTGTCTGATCCTTCATTATAGAAGTTCCCCGGTTTTCTGTAATTTCTTTGAATGTGCAGCATGTGTGGTAATTCACTTGGAGGGTCCTCTGTTTCAGAGAAAGTCTCCCAGGGGCATCTTCAGACCTTTGCATATAACATTCATTTCACCATCTCGGAGAGTAAGTACCACGATCTCTCAGTCTGCTTCACCATCTAGGCCCATCTATCTATTCTGAGCCTAGAACAGAGCTTGACTCATTGCTTGTACTTGAATATTTGCTCAATTAATATGGAATGAAGCTTTGCCTGCTTTCCACATGGAGACCTTTGGCTTCTCCCTGATCTTTTGATGGGAGCAACTCTCTTCCAACATTCAATTAGTGAAAAACATTCAGATAGCTTTTTAGGGTAGGAGTGTGCAAGGGGTGATTAGAATACATGGAGAAATGTGAGTGACAGAAAAGAAAATCCAGGAGTGTGAAAATCACTATTCTGTTTTGGAATAGTTTTCTAGTCATTTTCTAGTTTCTGTCCTAAGTACCTTCTATCAGCTGTAAATACCTACACCCTTCCCGACACAGACACATACACAGCTACCCACACACCCAGTTAGCATCATGCTTTAAGTCAACACTGATGAATCCTTATGATGCTGTTGGCTACTTCTCATGAATCCTCACTGCCTTAGCTCTAGGCCAGTTCTTCAGAGTAAGCATGCAGTTCACAAAAAGGAATGCTAATAAAGGTAATGTGTTTAAAGTATGTTTTCTTTAGCCCCCTGCCCCGACTGCTGCACCAAACCAAAGAACACATTTAAGGAGGCTAACTTCTTCTCCTTTTCTGACTTCCACCACGTTCCATTTCTTTGTCATTCCCCCCGAATTCTCCCATTTATTTTCAGAGTATAGCACCCTGCTTTACTAGTTTAACACTAGCTAAAATCTGAGTGTTTCTGTATTTACTCATGACATCTTCCCTTGAATTTATTTGCATGTTACATTTAGCTAATATTCTTTATTGTCTGTGGCCATGGGCTTCAGTAATCATCAGTGGATCTAGTTGGGGTCTTGTAATTTTCAAACCTCTCCTCTCTACCCTCATGCCAATGGGTTTCAGGAGGGAAAATGGAAAAAAGCCATTATTTCACCATTTTTTCCTGAAAGTCTTAGTCAATATTTTAAAATATCTTTTTAATTGCTAAGATGCTCTGATTTGAATACTCTTACATCACAGCTGAATTCTATTTCCCTTGTGGAAAATAGGAAGAGCTCATCAGTAAATAAAAGCATTTCACAAGCTATGTTCAAAGGAAGTTTTGAAGTGAACACTGTCTGATCCTCAGCCACATTCTTAGGACAGCTCTTTAACCAGTGTTCCAGAAGGGGCTGAGTAGTAACTTCTGAGTTTTACAATTCTGTGAAGTTACCTCTTATCTTTGATTAATACTTTTCTCTGTCCATATTTATATCCTCATAGGGTGCAATTAGTCATTCAGAAACTACAAATCAGATTGTTGGGAGGAGAAGGTGAGTCAGCCATCCATCATAGACCTGTTCTAGAATCTAGAAGGGGAAGCAGAAAATCATAGTGCTGGATTTTGGGAATGCCATTTCTCAAGCTCCTTCTTGGAGCCAACTTGTTCATAGATGGTTCTATGCCCTGAGAAAATCCTTCATGTGATGAAAACCTGATATATAAATGGGCCCACTATGGCATACACATATACCAACCCTCTGGCATAGAAGTAGCCAACGGTCACAGTTCTGTGTGGGCATGCTTCCTCTGCCCTCTCTGCCTCCTCTCCTATATCACAGCTGGCTGCTCACTGATACCCTTACAAGGACTCCCACAGGGATCTTCTGAAGAAAAAGGTTCCAGTGTACAAGCTGTTCCCCAAACTGGGTTCTATAGAGTGCTGAGGTCACATGAAGATGTTGCCTGGAACTGGAGGGGCACTCAGGGGAAACCTGTATGAGCCTCCAGGTCACATCAGGTCAGAGAATATAACTTTGCCTTATCTATCCTATAGATGGAATTCTTTACAGCATTCTGATTTAAAAACAAAAGATCACCCGATAAAGAGAAATCAATAAAGATTAAGCTTCTGCAACCCAGATGATGTGGTATTGCATCAACTATCCACAGCACAAAACTCTTAATGGGGGGATCTCTATTAAATATACTGTGGCTAATAATGGTTGCGATTTTCAAACAGAGCAATTTCATTTTATCTTCCTTCTGTCCTTTCCATCAATGAACTAATCAAACCAATGGCTTTTTCTCCTCCTCCTGAGGATTTTGATTGGCTGCCAGCGTTCTAAAGCCTCCACTGCTGCTGCTAAGTCACTTCAGTCGTGTTCGACTCTGTGCGACCCCACAGAAGGCAGCCCACCAGGCTCCGCTGTCGCTGGGATTCTCCAGGAAAGAACACTGGAGTAGGTTGCCATTTCCTTCTCCAATGCGTGAAAGTGAAAAGTGAAAAGTGAAAGTGAAGTCGTTCAGCTGTGTCCGACTCTTCGCGACCCCATGGACTGCAGCCTACCCGGCTCCTCCATCCATGGGATTTTCCAGGCAAGAGTTCTGGATTGGGTTGCCATTCTCCTTCTAAAGCCTCTAAAAGGCAGATAATTGGATGAAAGGGAGTAGGAATGGAAGGGGGTATTTTCCAGCTGCAGTCATAACAGATGGGTGCCTCCCCACCCGCTCATTACTCACTAAGGACGTTGGTAGTAGTTGGTCAAAGTCAAAATTAAAATCAGCTTTGCTCTGGATATAGCATAAGGCTCATTATACATTGGTGTAATGGTCAATGGTTCTGAGAATTTTTAGGCTGGTGGGGAAGACATCTTTGACCAGAGTGTCTCAAACTTGTCACAAAGACAAGAACCTAAACACCTAAAATCTGAACTTACTCTCTTGCTTTTATTGATTCTGTAGAATATGTGGCATTTTTGCTACCTTCACACCCACTCTACACTCAAGATTATTGAACTTCAGTAGATACTGTCCTCTAAATATAAATAGCAGCAGCATTTACAGGCTGTAGATAAGGCATTACAATGTTCCCTGAGAATATGCTCAAAGGCTACAGTTAAATAGTAAATAAGTGGCCTAAAATAGTTTCACAGTGCTAAAAAAAAAGAACTAGACTGAGTGTTTACTATTAGCCAGAATATGAGAAACCTTGCTTTAACTGGGGATGGAGAGGTGTGTGTGTGTATGTGTTCATCATGGCTCTTAAACTGAATATGGTGCACACTGAATTGCAAAACAAACGAAGAACCACGCTATACTCTTCGTGTCAACCAGATGCCGGGAGACTAAAGGTCACTGGCGATCCATTTGAACAGGTGGGCATGGGTTTTTTCTGCCAAGGGGATGGACCTGCGAGCAACAATGCTGATCCCCACCCCCTCCCAGTTCCAACTAGTGAGACTATGTTTGTTAGCTTCTGGCTTCGGCTCAGAACTGAGTGTGGGTGTTTTGGGGGCTGAGCTGGTGAGCTGGCTGAGTGAAAAGGTTGATTCACATAGGCACACACCCACACATATCCACATACACAGAGGCATCCAGGGATAAATCAGGTGTCACCTCATAGGACCTTGGTTCTGTTTCCGTTGCCATATTTTTAGGCAGAGAAGAGGGGAATAAGAGAGAAGAGGAGCAAGTTTTCCTATAATCTGCTTGCAAATAGAGTAGCACATCCTTAACCACAGTGAAAGGGCATCCATAAATAAAGCTTTCATGAGTGGTTTGTGGCTTCCTTAAGCATACACACACAAAAATAGAATACATAGTTTTGTTTTTTTTCAAGTTTTGTGTACATACAAAAATATTTTAAAATTCTAGTATATTTATATTTTCATCTAAAAATGTAATATGCCTCTGTCTTTCAAATTCCACCTAGTGTTGTTTCTTGGTATTTGAGATATCAAACAGAATTAATTGAGAGGCCTGATCGGGAATCTGTGGTTAATCAAAACTCTTGACAATTAGTCTTCTTTCGAAGATTATTTGATGAGGAAAGCAAGGTGCACTGATACCAAGTGGGGACTGAGTTTCAACGTAATGAAAAATGATCATTCTTAACTTTTTGATGTAATTGACAAGTTGCTGCTGCTATGTCTACCCAAATTTAATGATACTCAAGCAGGTATTAAAACATTAGTTTTATCCTCCAGGGTTTCCATCTGGCCCAACTGGAATCTTCTATGATCTAGCATTGCAGAAATGAAGAAGTGGACATTTTAGGGGTGAGCAGAACTGGGTGTGACATTGTCTATTCCCAATATGGGCTGTTTCACCGTGGGTGAGACCAACAGCCAATCCAAACTTCAGTTCCTCCTCTGTGAAATGGGAGTCATAATGTCCTGTCTGGATGACCTATCCACTGAAGTAATGAGTTATTAAATTCTCCTACTCTCATTGTACTCTTGTCAATTTCTTCCTCAATGTCTGTTAATATTTGCTTTACATATTTAGATGCTCTTATGTTAACAAATATATGTTCTTTTTCTACTGATCCCTTTGTCATTATATAATGCCCTTCTTTGCTTTCATTGTAGACTTTGTTTTAAAATCTTGTCTAATATGAGTATTACCACCTCAGCTTCTTTGTCATTTCAATTTGCATGAAGTATCTTTTTCCACTGCCTCACTTTGAGTCTCTGTGTGTATTTACGTCCAAATTGAGTCTCTTGTAAGCAGCATATAAATGTCTTGTTTGTTTTTTAATCTAATCCACATCTTTTGACTGGAATCCATTGATGCTTAAAGTGATTATTGATAGCTATGTACTTGTTGCCATTTTGTTACTTATTTTATGATTGTTTTTGTCATTCTCTGTTTTCTTCTTCAAGTTTATTCGCTCTGGTTTAATGATGTTCTTTAGTGGTATATTTGTATTTCTTTACTTCTAGTTTTTGGGTATGTATGGTAAGTTTTTGAATTGTGGTTATGGTGAGGTTCATATATAGTGACCTATATCTTCCTGTTTTAAACTGATAGTCATCTAAATTCAAACATATTCCAAAAGGTCTACATTTTTTTTAACCTTCCTTTCTCATATTTTCTGTTTTTGGTGTTATATTTTACATCTTCATGTTTATTATCTCTTAACTGTTTGTTGTAGCTATAATTGATTTGATGTTTTGTCTTTTAATCTTTGTACTAGCTTATTTAAGTGGTTGGTCCATAGCCTTTACTATATATTTGCCTTTACTAGATACTTGCATGGTAGTTGAGTTGCTCAGTTGTGTCAGACTCTTGTGACCCCAAAGACGGTAGCCCGCCAGACTCCTCTTCCCAGGCAAGAGTACTGGAGTAGGTTGTCATTTCCTTCTCCAGGGGATCTTCCTGACCAAGGAATCGAACCTGGGTCTCCTGCATTGGCAGGCAGATTCTTTACTGACAACTACAATTTGCCTTTACTAGTGGGGCTTTTCCTTTCTTATAAATTCTTACTTCTTGCAGCCTTTTCTTTTCCATTAAAAGACCTTTTTTAATCCTTTTTGTATGGTTGGTTTAGTATTGGTGAATTTTTTTTAGGTTTTGCTTCTCTGAGAACTTTATCTCCTCTCCAATTCTGAACAATAATCTTGCTGGGTAGCATGTCCTAGGTTGAAAGTGCTCCCCTTTCAACACTTTAAATATATCATGCCACTCCCTTCTGGCTTGCAAAATGTCTGTGGAACACTCAGCTGATAGCTCTATGGGGGTTCTCTTGCTACATGACCCTTTTGTTTTCTCTTTTGCCTTTGAAATTCTCTTTCAGTGTTGCCGTTTTAATTATGACCTGTCTTGGTATGAAATCTCTTTCAGTGTTGCCGTTTTGATTATGATCTGTCTTGGTATGAATTCTCTTTCAGTGTTGCCGTTTTAATTATGACCTGTCTTGGTATGAGTCTCTTAGGGTTCATCTTGTTTGGAGCCCTCTATGCCTCCTGTACCAGGATATCTGTTTTCTTTGGCTTTGAGAAGTTTTCAACTGTAATATCATCAAATACATTTTTGACCTTTTCTATTTCCCTTCTCTGGAATTTTTATAATGCAAATGTGAGTATGTCTGATATTGTCCCAGAGGTCCCTTAAAGTATCATTTTGTTTAACATTCTCTTTCTGATGAAATTAGGTGAAACACAGCTACCTATACCAGCCTTGAGGAGTCACCTTGTGTGGAGGCACCCCTATAGAGTCTGCGTGGCTTTGATGGGAGAGCTGGATCTGAAACGACCATGGGTCACGTCTTCATCTGGGGTGTGATGGCAGCTGTCACCTTCGTGGGTGGTGGGGGTAGAGATGAAGGGGCTAGAGCAAAAGCTAAGGAGAACCTGGACTTTTCCTATGCTCAGCGGCCATCATTGCCCTAAGCTTGGGGTGGGGAGGTGTCCCAAGGTGCTTGAACAGAAGAAGCCTTGAGGATTGAACCAAGCTGGTTCAGTTCCATCTATGTGTGTGCTCTCTCCATCTCCAACAGGAGCACCTTTACCCCAGAGGGAAGCAGCACTGGAGCTTCTAGTGGCATGAAGTGGGCACTGGTGCAGCCAGGGTGAATGCTGGCACTGTCCTGGCACACTAGCCAGAGTTCCAAGGCTACCGATTCACTGCATCCTTGCACGCCAGCAGTGGCCACCCTTGCCCTGTTCAGATGCAAGGCTGGGTCTAAGCAGGTGCCATGCCCTCCCCCCACCCCAAATGTGGACTTTCTTCAGCGATGGCAGCCTGTGCCCTAGTGGGGAGCTCTGCTGAAGCAAGAAGGGCCTGAGCGGCACCAGCTGTGGGCTGGGGCATGTGCTGGGCAGTGGAAGGAAACTGGCTGGAGCCCTGGGCTCTTCTCAATCTTCTTCTTCCACCTTGTTCCTAGGAGTAAGTAGGCAAGCGTGTGCACTCTTCACAAGCAGATTCTCAGTTTATTACAGCCCCCTGGTAAGTCCCACTAGTTTTCACACCAGCTACGTGGGCTAATTCTTCCATTGTTGGAATCTAGGACTGTGGTATCTAATAAGTGACTCAAGGTCCTCACTCCCCAGGGAGGATCCATCCCATGGGAGGATCCCCATGGGATGAGCCCATGACATCCCCCTGACCTCCTGGGACACAAGATCCAAACTGGTCGTTTCTCTTCCCTTCCCATGCTACTTTGTGTGGACATTTCCTCTACAGTCTTGGTTGTAGAAGAGTCTTGCTGCTAGCGTCCAGATTGTTTTCAGTGAGGATAGCTCCCCCTGCACATATATGTTTGGTGTGTTCTTGGGGCTAGGTGAACCCAGTATCCTCCTGCTTCATCATGCTGATCCCTCATCAATTAGCCACGTTGTAATACTTTTTATCCTAATTATTTTTAATTTATATTTTCTTATCTTTGCTATCAACTAATAACATTAAGATGACCTGGTTAGCTCTGCCTTGAATAGAAGTTCCTTTGATGGTGTGGAATCTCTGAGCGCTC
Organism: Capra hircus; assembly: GCF_001704415.2. Taxonomy (NCBI): domain Eukaryota; kingdom Metazoa; phylum Chordata; class Mammalia; order Artiodactyla; family Bovidae; genus Capra; species Capra hircus. The sequence continues at coordinate 4,991,962 of NC_030820.1, forward strand.
AGCTCTCTAAGGAAAGTCAGAGCCTTTTGGCCTCTCCCACCTGACCAAAAGGAAAGTGCTATTATTAAACTACCCAGAGTCCAGACCAGCAGAACTCTTCCTGGGCAATGTCTTCTTTCCTTAGAAGAGAGGATTGGTATCTGAGCTTAGGAAGAAAGGTTGGAAGACAGGCTATCAAATAGCCTTAGAAAGGAGCATCTCCTAGCGTGTGCATCCTGAATCTTACTAGATGTTTGACCTAGAGTAAATTACTTACCATCTTTGTGACATACTGTTTTCATTTTCTAAGTGGAGATAATAAGGTCTACTTCACAGAATTGTTGGAGGCTTAAGTGTGAAAAATCTATCAAATTTAATGCAATGACTAGCATTTTAGCAGCATTCCATAGATAGGTGTTATCGATCATTCTTTATCTAGGCTATTTATGCTTTATTCCTCATATATCCTAATGGTCTTTTGACTTTGATTGTAAAACTACTTGCCCCTATGTTTTCCTTTTTCCCTTTCTTTTGTCCTTACATTTCTCTATCTTTAAATTAGTCATTTATTAGTTCAGAAAAGACCTAAGAATTTAGAAAGTCAGTAAGGATTGCAAAAAAGTCATATCTATCTCAACCATACACAAACATACACACACACAAACACACACATAATCAAGACAGCCTTGCCATTGGCATTGTGTCAATTCAAACCTTAGTTCACTTCTCAGCTTAACCATTTCCTGATTGTATAACCATTGGCTATTGTTTAATCTTATGCAAAATGCAAATGGGTTCATAACTCCAACTCTGTAGTTACAGCTCAATGAGATAATTGCTACTAACCTTGAGTTTCCCAATCTAGAAAACAGGGGTACTAATGATACCAATTTAACAAAGTTAATAAGACAATAAGCTGGAAATTGACTGTCATACATGAGATCAATAAATAATGGTTGATATGACCCAGTAATCCCACTCCTGGGTCTATATCTAGAAAAGATGAAAACTCCAATTTGAAAAGATACACACAAACCAGCTGTGTGTATCACAGCACTATTTATAATAGCCAGGACATAGAAATAACTCAAGTGTCCATCAATAGACAATTGGCTTAAGGAAATGTGGGGTGTGTGTGTGTGTGTGTGTGTGTGTGTGGAATATTTGTTGTTGTTGTTTAGTTGCTAAATTGTGTTTGTGCATGCATGCTTTGTTGTGTCAGACTCTTTGAAACCTCATGGACTATAGCCTGCCACGCTCCTCTGTCCATGGGAGCATCCTGGCAAGAATACTAGAGTGGGTTGTCATTTCCTCCTCCAGGGGTTCTTCCCAACCCAGGGACTGAACCCAGGTCTTCTGCAGCTCCTGCAATGGCAGACTCTTTACCACTGAGCCGCCTGGGAAGCCAATAAAAAAGATTGAAATATTGCTGTTTGCAGCCACATAAATAGACCTAGAGAATATCATGCTAAGTGAAGTAAGTCAGAGAAAGACAAATATATGATATCATTTGCATATGGAATCTAAAAAATAATACAAATGAAGCTATATACAAAATGGAAACAGACTCACTGACATAGTAAACAAACTTAATGGTTACCAAAAGGGAAAGGGAGTGGGGAGAGATAAATAAGTACAGGATTAATAAATACAAATCACTATATTTAAAATAGATAAGAAACAAGGATTTGTTGTATAGCACAGGAAACTATATTCAATATTTTGTAATGGCCTATAATGGAAAAGTCTGAAAAAATAATATTTATATGCATGTATGTATATATGTGTATATATGAACATATATATATAAAACTGTATCACTTTGCTCTACATTTGATACTAATACAATATTGTAAATCAACTATACTTAAATACAAAGAAAATTAAATAAGACATAAAAATAAATGACGGCTGCTATTAGTGTTGGAAACAAATATAGTAATTCTCATTTTATAAAACATTAATTAGGCTCAAGTGAGCTAATATGTAAGAGGCTTTGCACAGAGCAGAAACTCTGAAACTTCTAATTTCTACTTTCTCTGTTTTTTTTTTTCCTCTGTGCTCAGTGAATAAATGTACTTAAATGGGTTGATGGGAACCCTTGTTGTAGATAATACATGCAATTTGCTGAAATAGCAGACTAGGATATTTCTCTTCACCAGTGCTAGCAATGATGTCTAGCAGATAAAATTTCACTCCAAAATAGACTTAACTGACTCACTGAGGGGACAGTGAAATCCCCTTGACCTCAATTCAACCAACATCACTCCTACCACTGGTGGATGTCAGAACCTAACTGGTTCCCCCTTACTTTTGACTTTGATACATGTTCAGTCAGTTGAGTACCTCAGCCGTGTCCAACTCTTTGCGACCCCATGAATCGCAGCATGCCAGGCCTCCCTGTCCATCACCAGCTCCCGGAGTTCACTCAGACTCAAGTCCATTGAGTCCGTGATGCCATCCAGCCATCTCATCCTCTGTCGTCCCCTTCTCCTCCTGCCCCCAATCCCTCCCAGCATCAGAGGCTTTTCCAATGAGTCAACTCTTCACATGAGGTGACCAAAGTACTGGAGTTTCAGCTTCAGCATCAGTCCTTCCAATGAACACCTAGGACTGATCTCCTTTAGGATGGACTGGTTGTATCTCTCCTTGCAGTCCAAGGGACTCTCAAGTCTTTTCCAACACGACAGTTCAAAAGCATCAATTCTTTGGCACTCAGCTTTCTTTACAGTCCAACTCTCACATCCATACATGACCACTGGAAAAACCATAGCCTTGACTAGATGGACCTTTGTTGATAAAGTAATGTCTCTACTTTTGAATATGCTGTCTAGGTTGGTCATAACTTTCCTTCCAAGCAATAAGTGTTGTTTTATTTCATGGCTGTAATCACCATCTGTAGTGATTTTGGAGCCCAACAAAATAAAGTCTGACACTGTTTTCACTGTTTTCATATCTATTTCCCATGAAGTGATGGGACCAGATGCCATGATCTTAGTTTTCTGAATGTTGAGCTTTAAGCCAACTTTTTCACTCTCCTCTTTCACTTTCATCAAGAGGCTCCTTAGTTCCTCTTCACTTTCTTCCATAAGGGTGGTGTCATCTGCATACCTGAGGTTATTGATATTTCTCCCAGCAATCTTGATTCCAGCTTGTGCTTCTTCCAGCCCAGCATTTCTCATGATGTACTCTGCATAGAAGTTAAATAAGCAGGGTGACAATATACAGCCTTGACATACTCCTTTTCTTATTTGGAAAACTCAGCAGTTGCCACAGGACTGGAAAAGGTCAGTTTTCATTCCAATCCCAAAGAAAGGCAATGCCAAAGAATGCTCAAACTACTGCACAATTGCACTCATCTCACATGCTAGTAAAGTAATGCTCAAAATTCTTCAAGCCAGGCTTCAGCAATACATGAACCGTGAACTTCCAGATGTTCAAGCTGCTTTTAGAAAAGGCAGAGGAACCATATCAAATTGCTAACATCCACTGGATCATCGAAAAAGCAAGAGAGTTCCAGAAAAACATCTATTTCTGCTTTCTTGACTATGCCAAAGCCTTTGACTGTGTGGATCACAATAAACTGTGGAAAATCTGAAAGAGATGGGAATACCAGATGACCTGACTTGCCTTTTGAGAAACCTATATGTAGGTCAGGAAGCAACAGTTAGAACTAAACAAGGAACAACAGACTGTTTCCAAATAGGAAAAGGGGTACATCAAGGCTGTATGTTGTCACCCTGCTTATTTAACTTATATGCAGAATACATCATGATGTATGTTCAGTTCAGTTCAGTTAGTCGCTCAGTCGTGTCCGACACTTTGTGACCCCATGAATCACAGCACGCCAGGCCTCTCTGTCCATCACCAACTCCCGGAGTTCACTCAGACTCAAGTCCATTGAGTCCGTGATGCCATCCAGCCATCTCATCCTCGGTCGTCCCCGTCTCCTCCTGCCCCCAATCCCTCCCAGCATCAGAGTCTTTTCCAATGAGTCAACTCTTCACATGAGGTGGCCAAAGTACTGGAGTTTCAGCTTTAGCATCATTCCTTCCAAGGAAATCCCGGGGCTGATCTCCTTCAGAATGGACTGGTTGGATCTCCTTGCAGTCCAAGGGACTCTCAAGAGTTTTCAATACCACAGTTCTAACTCATCAATTCTTCATTGCTCAGCTTTCTTCACAGTCCAACTCTCACATCCGTACATGACTACTGGAAAAACCATAACCTTGACTAGATGAACCTTAGTCGGCAAAGTAATATCTCTGCTTTTGAATATGCCATCTAGGTTGGTCATAACTTTTCTTCCAAAGAGTAAGCATCTTTTAATTTCATGGGTGCAATCACCATCTGCAGTGATTTTGGAGCCCAGAAAAATAAAGTCTGACACTGTTTCCACTGTTTCCCCATCTATTTCCCATGAAGTGATGGGACCGGATGCCATGATCTTCGTTTTCTGAATGTTGAGCTTTAAGCCAACTTTTTCACTCTCCTCTTTCACTTTCATCAAGAGGCTCTTTAGTTCCTCTTCACTTTCTGCCATAAGGGTGGTGTCATCTGCATATCTGAGGTTGCATGTTAAACCATTAACATTCCTACAAGAAATACTTTTGAGCAAATATTTCTATCTCCTCTAGAGCAGGGGTCCCCACCCTGTGGGAAACCAGCCCACACAGCAGGAGGAGAGCAGCAAGCAAGCAAGCTTTGTCTGCATTGACAGCCGGCCCCATCACTCTCAGTGCTGCTGAGTTCCGCCTCCTGCCAGACCAGCAGTGGCATTGGATTCTCACAGGAGCAGGAATCCCAGCCCTAAAGTCAAAGCAGAACATCCTGAAAGTGAAAGTGAAGCGAAAGTCGCTCAGTTGTGTACGACTCTTTGCGACCCCATGGACGATACAGTCCATGGAATTCTCCAGGCCAGAATCCTGGAGTGGGTAGCCGTTCCCTTCTCCAGGGCATCTTCCTAACCCAGGGATCAAACCCAGGTGATCCTGAGATTGCCACAAACTAGACATACAGTGCACAATAAATGTAATACACTTGAATCATCCCCAAACCATTCCTCTGACTCCAGACCATGGAAACATCGTCTTCCAAAAACCAGCCCCTGATGTTTAAAAAAGTTAGGGAGCGCTGCTCTAGAGTAATAGAGTGGAAGAGATTTATAAGCAGATTTCTGGGATATATGTTTAGGGATTTGTGTTTTGAAAAGAGAAGAGGAATGCTGGATTCCAGAGGGAAATGGAAGGAGGAGCCACAAACCTGAAAGGGGAATATATTGAAGAGAAAGAAAATGTTGCCTATTTTGGAAATTTGCCCAGATTTGATCCTTAGTTCCAATACATGAGCCTCCACTGCACACTGAGGCCTGAGTGGGTGCATCCCAAAGAGGGACGCACACTCTTTCTTTCCTGTTACCTCAGCCTGAGAAACGAGTGACCCTCAAATGGACTGTCCTAGTTCTTCAGCTCTTTTCTCATCAAGCTAAAGTTTTTGAGGTGTATTTTTGTGAAATTTCCTTCAGGGAAGATGAGACCAAGATAGTATTTGGTTTAGAAGTTCTAAAATGAAAAGTGAGACTACTCACAATTTTAACTAGTGATTACATGGAACAGCTTTCCCCAAACTGACAAGAAACAGAGAAAAAAGGAATATGTTCATTTTTAAAACTCTTCCATTTGAACAATTATCCTGAAAGACAAGAAAAAAAAAATGTATTTTGAGTGAGTTATTTTTTTTAAGATGAGATTGGGCGTGTTCAGCGTGGTATGGTGGCAGACAAGATTTTTTTTTAGGACATGACCACACAGTCTACCATGAAATATGGAGTTTTCTGGGAGTGGGGAGGGCAGGATTGTTGAAAGTCCAGGAAAAGAAGTCATAATTTGAAGTAAGCAACAATAAGAATAGAAAACCCTTCAGTGGTTTCAGCTATATAGATTGTGGTGCTATTCTTTTTAAAAGTTTAAAAGTGAATATTTAATTACATTATTTATCTATCATGCACAGCAAAGAATCACTGATATTCCTCCAGGAGCAACCACATGGCAACAACACTCTCAAGACCCAGCAGTGATTCCTCTTACACTAGGTCTGAGGAATGCTGACTGAGGGAGCTTTCACAGTCTGTGGATTTCAGCCATCTTGCCAGCTTCTCCATGCTACTGAAATCTCATTGTTACACTCAGAATTTGTCTTTTCCTTGAGATCACTTTCAAAGCATTTCACTGCCTATGACAAGAGAGAGTCACTGCTGATGAGTCTGGAATTCTTTTTCCAGTCTCTCAGCTTCCCTGTCTTATAGTTTGCCGTCTCATTCCTCTGTTGCATCAGATGCCATATTAGAAATCCGTGTTCAGTCTTGACATATACCAAAGGCGCTGACTGATGAGGCTCTAGGTACAGCTTAAATGCAGTCTTTAATGGCCACCACTTTCCAAACATTTAAGAATGTAGTTAGGAAAATTCAGGAAGCACTTGAAACCTTCGCATAATAGCAAATTCAGATTTTAGTGAGCCTGTCAGATGCTTTTACCACTTTCCTGATACCAGGATCGGAAGGATAAGGCAGTTTCTCAATAGTTTCAGAAATAATATCTCAGACTAAAGTATACACTGGACATTCTATTTTGGTCTGTTCTTCCTCATTTTTACATATTCCTTTCTCTTATTTCTCGAAAGATGCTATTGAATAAAAAAAATGGGATAATCTTCAAAGTTCTCACCTAAAAGTAATGATATAAAATTTCTTAATCTGAGATAAAGTCTTTAAAAAGAGGGATCATTTTCTGGATCAAAAGATTACAGTGATATATATTTAAACCTATTAAATCTGGACTAACCAGTATCCCATTCAATTTTCTACACTGAAACAAAATCATCACTAAGGCACCTCAAAATTTTGCATTAATGAAATTTAAAAGCACTAATAAATTTAAAAAGATTTCAAAGCAGAGACATCATTTTGCCAGCAAAGATCTGTATAGTCAAAGCTACGGTTTTTCCAGTAGTCATGTATGGGTGTGAGAGCTGGACCAAAGAATTGATGCTTTTGAACTGTGGTGTTGGAGAAGACTGTTGAGAGTCCCTTGGACTTCAAGGAGATCCAACCAGTCCATCCTAAAGAAAAGCAACTCTGAATATTCATTGGAAGGATTGATGCTGATGCTGAAGCTCCAGTCCTTTGGCCACCTGATGTGATGAGCCAGTTCATTGGAGAAGACCCTGATGCTGGGAAAGACTGAGGGCAGGAGAAGGAAATGACAGAGAATGAGATGGCTGGATGGCATCATCAACTCAATGGATGTCAGTTTGAGCAAACTCCAGGAGATGGTGAAGAACAAGAAAGCCTGGTGTGCTATAATCCAAGGGGTTGCAAAGAGTCAACATGGCTGAGCAACTGAATAACAACTACAGAATTTAATTTAAGGAGTTCCAGATGAGAGGGCTCTAAAGAGGAGACAGTACAAAGCTGTTTATATATTTATATGAAAACATATTTACTTTTCAATTAGTAGGCCCCCTCGTAAATCATTTTGTATATTGAGAATTTCACTTCAGTGGGAAAACTGCTACAATTATTTATTTTCACTTCATGACAAAATCAGAGCCTGTTCAATAAAACAAATAGACTGCATATTAAATACAAATATACTGACAATATTCACCAGATAACTATGATGTTTCTCTTGGAAGGTGAGAGACTCAGAGGGCCTACTTTCCAAGAAAATTATGTATTTGCTGTGGTATGTTTCTTATGCCTTCTGCAAATCTTTAATTTTACTTTAAAATAGATGTTGGATTTCATGCTCCTGCAAAGAGGAAACCTGAATTCACAAACAGAGGCACATGACATGAGATACATTAAACATATTTTGCAAATAGAATATGCTGGAGTTAGCAGAAAAGTAGACTTTGGGGGAACTTCTATTATGAATAAAAGTGTTGTTTGTTACTTTTATTTTGCTGGAAGGCAAATTAGTCATCACATAGCCTGTTCCATTTTTTTTTCTGCTTGAAATCAGGTCACTTAATCCCTTCTGGGATGTATTCAGAATGAAAGCCTATATTTTCCTCTCAGATTAGTCTGGAGAGAATTTCGAGTTGCAGGTCTTCATATAATAGGGCACATGGAAATGGAGTCTGAAGTGTCTGACACTTTTAATGATACGACTTCATCCACAATGGCATTACTTGTGAATATAATTTAAATGAAAATGTAGGTGAACCAAATCCCCACATGACTTCAGCAGCTCTCAAATTATATTCTTATAATGGGCTTTATACCTCCTATATCCTATATACAGCTGGTAACCTCTAAATGCCAGCATTTGTGGATAGAAACCTATTTCCGAGCACAATATGTCATCTGTTCCTAGGATATAACAGTTATTATTCATTCTTCAGGGACAAAAATCCATGTTTAACGATATTTATGATTTAAAGGTAGAACTAGCCAAATGCATGAAATTCAAAGTTTCAGTTGGGCAATCCAACTATTCGCCACCTATTCAGTTTTCTTGATTTTTCTAAATATAATAGCACTCGCTAAGGAAGGAGGGTGAGTTGGTTTCAGGTCTCCAACTTAAAAGCTGAACAGCCACTGCATAATTATTGAGCTGATATTATCTCTAAGAAAAGTCTTCAAGATAAAACATTTCTTCTTTTCAAAGAATAACCAAAATTAGACATTTTGGTGCTAGTAGGAATCCTTTTTCACATAGGGAAAAGATCTAGAGAAAAATCAGAATATAGATAGATAAATAAATAAATAATTCTTAAATGATCTGTAATGAAAGGCCAGTTTATTTTATTTTTAATTTCCAATCTGTCAAGGATATATATACATACATATATATATATATATGCATTTGTAGAATTTTAAGAACGGTTATTAGAAAGTGAAATAAAAAATAAGCCAAGCCACACAAACTACAAGCCCAGACTTCCATTATTATATTCAACTGTCAAGGAAATTAAATAGGAATGAATATTACCACAAAAAGAATAATAGGAAAATTGGTTAGAATCTTCTAAATATTTACTCACAATCTATGCACTTTACACCACAGACTGGCAGCAGTCCACTGGACCCTATTTTGGGAAATATTGAGATAAAATAAATATTTTTGCCTTGTCCTTCTCCCTATTTCATACTTGGTACATGTCTCAGCATCTCTGAACAGTGTGTTAGCTGCAGTGTTTTAGTGAAATAAGTAATTCTTCTCTTTTGTGTCTGCTTATCCTTATCCCCTGGTAGCTGGGGATGATGCCGAGAGCCTGGGAAATGTGCCATGCTACAGAAAAATGTTAGACGTGATTCCTACCCTAAAGAAATATAACTCACTAAGAAAGGAAAGCATCGTAAACTTGTTAATGAAGTATTTCCCACTGTGGTCATGGACAAGTAGAGTGTCATAGACTTCTTCCAAGGTGGAATTCCTATGTGCACCAAATAATGTCAGCAGCCTGAATAAATGCTTTATGGGTGTGAATACTCCTGCATTTCCAACCAATAGGTGATTAATAAAATATTTGTTCATTTTTAAATGCTACCACAATTGATAGTAACTATATGCTAATATGTATACCCTCTGTTGGTAAATTCCAGAGATACTAGAGTCATGGAGGAAGGGTGTGGCACTCAGAAAATGGGAGATATCGATCAGTGAACATTTTTAAAGGAGACCATATAGGGTTGGAGAAGGCAGTGGGGAATAGAAATGAGTTTATGCTGGAGGAATAGGTGTGACTGTTTTCATAGAAATCATTATAAATGGAGGGAGTAATGTAAGTAAGAATATAAAGACACAACAGATTCTCCTATGGAAAATGAAATAGATTGTGGGGATGAGTTGCTTGAGAAGGACTCAATTCAGTTCAGTTGCTCAGTTGTGTCTGACTTTTTGCGACCCCATGGACTGCAGCATCAGGCCTCCCTGTCCATCACCAACTCCGAGAGCTTGCTCAAACTCATGTCCATCGAGTTGGTGATGCCATCCAACCATCTCATCCTCTGTTGTCCCCTTTTTTTCCCACCCTCCATCTTTCCTAGCATCAGGGTCTCACATCAGCTGGCCAAAGTATTGGAGTTTCAGCTTTAGCATCAGTCCTTCCAATTAATATTGGTCCAATGAGAAGGACTAGAACACTGCTAAAGGCGGATGCTTAACCACAACACCGGGGAAACAAAAACATTTCAATGAAAGTCTAATTCTCTGATTTACAAGTGGTAACGTCCTAAAGCTCGATGTTGGCAATGACCCTAAGTTGTGCCTTCACTCATATATTGCATTTGATTACTGATGTTGGTCACAGGGGTGGGCTAGGAAAGCAATGGCAGACATTATCACTTCTGCCCCTGAGATGTGGTTTCCAGACCTTTCTGAAAGTTGAAAAAGCTTATGGGTTTTAAACATTCAGCTCTACAAGGTCCACAGCATCTAGCAACTGGTCTATACACTAGAAAGGAATTAAAGACTTTTGAGGACATCAAGGTGAGCTCTAAGAAGAAAAGGCCTGAACTGGGTGCAGAAAGGGCAAGAGTCCAGAACATGAGCTGGTGGAAGGCTGTGACAAAATAAGCGCACAACAGAGCAAAACAAAAATTCCTGCTTGAGAAACATTCTAAAAGATCATAGAATATTACAGCTGAAGACTAATTTTTAAATATCATGGCTCAACTTTATTTTTTTAAAAATGTTGAAACAGAGACAGAGAATATTATGTCTCTTGCCCCCCAAAAATTTTTTTGGAAACTTAAACAACAGGAGTTAGAACCATAGTCTCTCCTAGTCTCTGTTTAGGCTATCAAGAGCACTTAGCAAATCATTAAATGGAAGAATCACAGATAATCCCAAAGTTTTGAGACTGAATTACTGGAGGAGTCATAGTTCTCTGTCAGTAGAGGGCTTTTCATTCTAATTCTGATAATAAAATTCTTGTGATGAAATACAATATCTTTACTAGTAGAGGCATTTCTCCCTTAAGTAACTAGATGTATATTACATTATTCAGGGCAGGTTAAGTTAGGTTACAGCAACAAATATCTCTAAAACCTCAGCATCTTAACACATCAAATATTTATCTCTTGCTTTCAAATTGTGTACTTGCTGGGTACAGGTGACTGTCAAGGGCAGCAATCCTATACCCACAGGTGTTAATTCAGCATTCCAGGGTCTTTATCCTAACAATTAAATGCTGCTATCCAGAAATGACACACATTACTTCACTTCAGTTTGGCTAAAGCAAGTCACATGGCAATGTTAGCTCCTGGAAAAGGAGATGCTGGTGAGCAGTCATAATGCTACCAACAATAACAGGTACAATAAAATTTAAAAGAAGGCAGAGATGAATGTATCTCAAATGAGGAATATCTCAGATATAACAGAGTTTGTTTTGGTGATTTTTTTGGGCCAAAAGTCTTGTGGGGTTTTTATGCAATCCCTGAAGGGATTCTATCCACAGAAATGTAAATAATCAGGAAAGCTGTGTTTTTCTGCATCTCCATATGGTATGTAGCTCAAAGGGAAATACTGTAAAGGAAAAATGAATTCCAGATCAAGAGTAAGATACGTTTTATGACAACATTACGCCAAGTGAACAACCATAAATTTAAAAAACCTCCATTTTAACAAAATAAAATTCTAATTTACCTATGAAATGGTACCATAAAAATTTACTGATTTTTCTAAGTCTGATACCTAGGTAAATATGTGTCTTTGTTAGAATGTTGGTGTTTGCAAGTTAACTTCCTGAAGAATTTTTAAAGGGACCCCTTCAACAGTCAGGAGTATTATGCCTACACCAGCTCCATTATGTTTAAGCTATAAACTCACTTAGAGACATTTTAGGGAAAGAAATAAATTAGAATTTTTTTAAAAAGATATGAATGTTAAATTCTCAACCCCAAATACTGGTTGACTTGCCACAGCAACAAAGTAAACAATGGAAACTTGAAAAATTATGCTGATCAGCAAGTAATTTGTTGCTATGATGTCAAAAGTCTACATGTTCTATATAGTGTAGAGAGTTAAGGGAGTGTAGTAGTACATTCAAATCTTTCATTTTGATTTCTCAAAAATGTTGGAAACCATAATGTCAACATGAAAAATGCTGCCTGGTTATTTATACTAACTCTATATGAAACTGACATTTCTTGCCCTAATGTTGGTTCTCTGGGAGCCTCTGTAAGGAGCAATAAAGGGGCCCTTCCCAGATTCCATTTGTCTGTGAGCACTGCTCTTCTGCAAGCAGAGAATGGTATGGTCTCATGTGTGGCAGCCTCACTGGCTTACGAATCGGCAGAGGAAGGACACTCCTGTATACCTGTATGCATGTTTCCCTGGAGTGGAAGTTCTTAGGTGCGGGTGTTGTGAATATACAACTGGATTGCAAAGCCAGCTTATTTTCCAAACCTGTGTTCCCTGCATTGGCAGGTGGATTCTTAACCACTGGACCACCAGGGAAGTCCCATCTGAAGGTTTTTAAGAATCGCTGCTGAAGAAGCAAGAGGGTCTCCCCTTACATGACGAAGGGATCCAGCACAATGTAAAATAAGATGCGGCAGTCTTGGCCGCAGCTCTCTCCTGTCAGCTCCGTGTTGATAGCCACTGCCCCTCTCCTGGCACGATTCATCCAAGGGCTGCAGTCCAAGCCTTCAATTGACATCTTAAGTGCTAAACTGCAGCCAGTTTCCATGGAGCTTTGAAGGAGGCAGTTTCTCTTCTGGAAGGCCATTCTTCAGGGGACCTGTTGTTGGACAAATTAACCCTTCCCTTGCATTCCATAGCCCTTTCTTTCCGGAATAACTTCGTTATTAATTTCTAACTTAATTATGTTGAAGTTAGAATATGTAGTATTAAGATTATAAATCTTGGAAAGTTAAAAGATTTTCCTTCTGGTCTGCTGCTGCTGCTGCTAAGTCGCTTCAGTCGTCTCCGACTCCATGCGACCTCACAGACGGCAGCCCACCAGGCTCCTCTATCCCTAGGATTCTCCAGGCAAGAATACTGGAGTGGGTTGCCATTTACTTCTCCAATACATGCATGCATGCTAAGTCGCCTCAGTCGTGTCCAACTCGTGTCCAGCTGGCCCTATGGACAGCAGCCCACCAGACCCCTCCTTCCACAGGATGCTCCAGGCAAGAATACTGGAGTGGGCTGCCATTTCCTTCTCCTAGTGTATAATTAATTTTCATAAATTTTCTATGCATTGACAGGAACAAAATTTTAAATGTATCTATTATGTCAAACTTGTTAGTTACATTGTTCGAAACATCTATAGTGTTATTTTTGTTTGATTAACCCATCAATCACTTAGAGAGACAGATATATTGAAATCTTCTAACATACACATTAATTTTTTAGCTTCCCTTCAAGGCTATATGTTGTCACTCTGCTTATTTAACTTATATGCAGAGTATATCAAGAGAAACTTTGGGCTGGATGAAGCACAAGCTGGAATCAAGATTGCAAGGAGAAATATCAATAACCTCAGATATGCAGATGACACCACCCTTATGGCAGAAAGTGAAGAAGAACTAAAGAGCCTCTTGATTAAAGTGAAAGAGGAGAGTGAAAAAGTTGGCTTAAAACTCAACATTCGGAAAACTAAGATTATGGCATCCAATCCCATCACTTCATGGGAAATAGATGGGGAAACAGTGGAAACAGTGCCAGACTTTATTTTCTTGGGCTCCAAAATCACTGCAGATGGTGACTGCAGCCATGAAATTAAAAGATGCTTGCTCCTGAGAAGAAAAGCTATGATCAGCCTAGACAGCATACTAAAAAGCAAAGGCATTACTTTGCCAACAAAGGTCCATATAGTCAAAGTTAGGGTTTTTCCGATAATCATGTATGGATGTGAGAGTTGGATCATAAAGAAAGCTGAGCGCCGAAGAATTGATGCTTTTGAACTGTGGTGTTGGAGAAGACTTTTGAGAGTCCCTTGGACTGCAAGGAGATCCAACCAGTCAGTCCTAAAGGAAATCAATCCTGAATATTCATTGGAGGGACTGCTGCTGAAGCTGAAGCTCCAATACTTTGGCCACCTGATGTGAAGAGCCAACTCATTAGAAAAGACCCTGATGCTGGGAAAGGTTAAAGGCAGGGGGAGAAGGGAAAAACAGAGGATGAGATGGTTGGATGGCATCACCGTCTCAATGGACATTAGTTTAGCAAGCTCCCAGAGATGGTGAAGGACAGGGAAGCCTGGTGTGCTGCAGACCGTGGAGCTGAAGAGTTGGAAATGACTGAGAGACTAAACAACGACAAATGTAGTTTTATACATTTTCAGTTTATTTATTTAAGGTCTATTTTGCAAGATACATACAAATTTATAACATATTTTTCAGATGAATAAAAACTTTCATTGTTATGTAAATGATCCTCTTTCCCTCTTACATTGCTTTCTGCTCAAACTTGGTTTTATTTTGTATTATTGTACTTCTAAAAACTTTCTTTTAATTGGTATGTGACAGACATTTGTTCTATACCTTTAATTTTCAATTTTCCTATTGCCTCTGTCTTTGAAAAGCATTCACTTTTTTTTGTTGTTTATTGGAACAGAAAAAAAAAATCATTGAATTTTAGTAGGGAGTTTAGTTCTTTACTATATGGATGATAAGTGTTGATACATTTATTTCTGTTTTTCCTGTTTTATTTTTTATGTGTTGGTTTATGCTTTCTCTATGCCATTTTAACTGAGGTTTATTTTCCCCAAACATCTTACTAGCTTGAAAGTTCTGCATTCAATTGCTACTTTTTAGGGACTCCTATGGAAATTTTAACATGCATTATTAGCTTAAGCCATTTAAAGTTCATCTGTATCTTCAGTCTTCTCTACATAAGAGATGAACTTAAAAAGTCACTCCAGTCACTCCTATTAAATAAGATTTGGTTGAGATCTTTGGATAAGATCTGGTGGTCCAGAATTCAAGTCTATCTTGATTTTTTTAAGCTTCTAAATTAAATATTAGCATAGTTTCATTTAATCAGTATTGTTTAGGTTTAACAACATATTCATTATTTTAGTTTTGATTTATTTCATTTCATTCAGGAATATCTTCTGGAATTATTTTCTTTCTACCTGAATAAATTCCTGATGCTCTCCCTTTGTGAGGTCTACCACTTGTGAAACCTCTCAGTGTTTGTCTGAAAACATTTTTATTTCCCCTTGCTCTTGCTCAAGGTATACATTTACAGACTAACAGGTATTTCCAACACCTGCACTTTATCAATCTTATGCCCTGACTCCTGCCTTCCAATGTTGCTTCCAGAAGCCAGTTGTTACTCTCATAGCTATTCCTTTGCACATGCTATTTGTCTTCTTTTTGAAATAACTGATTGTGAGAGCTTCTGTGTACTCTGAGTTCACTATCATATATCGAGATGAGTGTCTTTTAATTCATTTTTCTTGGGCTTCACTGGGACCTTTTAATCTGAGGACTGGTGTCTTTGACTTATTCTGGAGACATCTTGGGCATCACATTTAAGAACACTCCCTTTAGGACTTACCTGGTGGTTCAGAGCTTAGGACTCTGAGTTTCCACTGCAGGGAGCACTGGTTCAATCCCTGGCCAGAAACTAAGATCCCACAACCTGTGTGGTAAGGCCAGAACAAAACCACTCTCTTTCCCCACTTCTTCTTTTCTTTTTGTCTCTGTTTAGGTGTATGTGCATCTGAAGTTTTTTTTCATACTTTCATTCCCTTTTCTCTATACACTGCATTCTGGGTAGTTTCTTCAGATCCTTTTTCCAGATCACTAACTAGCTGTTAGGAAAGATATAAGCATCTGAATGCAGAGTTCCAAAGAATAGCAAGAAGAGATAAGAAAGCCTTCCTCAGCAATCAATGCAAAGTAATCCAGGAAAACAACAGAATGGGGAAGATTAGAGATCTCTTCAAGAAAATTAGAGATACCAAGGGAACATTTCATGCAAAGATGGGCTCGATAAAGGACAGAAATGGTATGGACCTTACAGAAGCAAAAGATATTAAGAAGAGGTGGCAAGAATACACAAAAGAAATGTACAAAAAAGATCTTCATGACCAAGACAATCACGATGGTATGATCCCTCACCTAGAACCAGACATCCTGGAATGTGAAGTCAAATGGGCCTTAGAAAGCATCACTATGAACAAAGCTAGTGGAGGTGATGGAATTCCAGTGGAGCTGTTTCAAATCCTGAAAGATGATGCTGTGAAAGTGCCGCACTCAATATGCCAACAAATTTGGAAAACTCAGCAGTGGCCACAGGACTGGAAAAGGTCAGTTTTCATTCCAATCCCAAAGAAAGGCAATGCCAAAGAATGCTCAAACTACTGCACAATTGCACTCATCTCACATGCTAGTAAAGTAATGCTCAAAATGCCCCATGCCAGGTTTCAGCAATATGTGAACCATGAACTTCCTGATGTTCAAGCTGGTTTTAGAAAAGGCAGAGGAACCAGAGATCAAGTGCCAACATCTGCTGGATCATGGAAAAAGCAAGAGAGTTCCAGAAAAACATCTATTTCTGCTTTCTTGACTATGCCAAAGCCTTTGACTGTGTGGATCACAATAAACTCTGGAAAATTCTGAAAGAGATCGGAATACTAGACCACCTGACCTGCCTCTTGAGAAACCTATATGCAGGTCAGGAAGCAGCAGTTAGAACTGGACATGGAACAACAGACTGGTTCCAAATAGGAAAAACAGTATGTCAAAGCTGTATGTTGTCACCCTGCTTATTTAACTTCCATGCAGAGTACATCATGAGAAACGCTGGACTGGAAGAAACACAAGCTGGAATCAAGATTGCCAGGAGAAATATCAATAACCTAAGATATGCAGATGACACCACCCTTATGGCAGAAAGTGAAGAGGAACTAAGGAGCCTCTTGATGAAAGTGAAAGAGGAGAGTGAAAAAGTTGCTTAAAGCTCAACATTCAGAAAACGAAGATCATGGCATCCGGTCCCATCACTTCATGGCAAATAGATGGGGAAACAGTGTCAGACTTTATTTTGGGGGGCTCCAAACTTACTGCAGATGGTGATTGCAGCCATTAAATTAAAAGATGCTTACTCTTTGGAAGAAAAGTTATGACCAACCTAGATAGCATATTCAAAAGCAGAGCTATTACTTTGCCAACAAAGGTCCATCTAGTTAAGGCTATGGTTTTTCCAGTTGTCATGTATGGATGTGAGAGTTGAACTGTGAAGAAAGCTGAGTGCCAAAGAATTGATACTTTTGAATGCGGTGTTGGAGAAGACTGTTGAGAGTCCCTTGGACTACAAGGAGATCCAACCAGTCCATTCTAAAGGAGATCAGCCCTGGGTGTTCTTTGGAAGGAATGATGCTAAAGCTGAAGCTCCAGTACTTTGGCCACCTCATGAGAAGAGTTGACTCATTGGAAAAGACTGATGCTGGGAGGGACTGGGGGCAGGAGGAGAAGGGGACAACAGTGGATGAG
Organism: Capra hircus; assembly: GCF_001704415.2. NCBI lineage: Eukaryota > Metazoa > Chordata > Mammalia > Artiodactyla > Bovidae > Capra > Capra hircus. The sequence goes on from NC_030820.1 coordinate 5,009,399, forward strand.
ATGGCTGGATGGCATCACTGACTCTATGGACATGAGTTTGAGTGAACTCTGGGAGTTGCTGATGGACAGGGAGGCCTGGCGTGCTGCAGTTCATGGGGTCGCAAAGAATCAGACACGACTGAGTGACTGAACTGAACTAGCTCTTCAGTTGTATCGAATCTGCTACTCTTAAAATCATCCATTGCACAGCAAATCCATATCTGAAACTCTGTGCCTTGAAAATACACAAGTCCAAATAGTTTTTGCTTAAAGGATACTCCTTGCAAGTTTATTTGAAACAGGAAAAAGTAACCTAAATATCTCTTGGTAGGAAATTGTTCAATAAATTATACACATTTCTTCCATCAAATTAACATGAAAAGCTTTTGCACAGCAAAGGAAACCATCAACAAAACAAAAAGACAACCTACTGAATGAGAGAAAATATTTGCAAATGATAAAAATATATGAATAGCTTATGCAACTCAACATCATAACCCCAAACAACTTGATTTTAAAATAGGCAGAAAAAATGAATAGACATTTTTCCAAAGAAGAAATGCAGATGGCCAACAAACAGATGAAAACATGCTCAACATCACTAAATATAAATAAATGCAAATCAAAACCAAAATGAGATATCACCTCACACCTATCACAATGGCTATCATCAAAGAAAAAAAAAACAAGTAATAAATGTTGTTAAGGATGTGGAGGAAAGGCAATCCTCATACACTATTAGTGGAAATGTATCTTGGTGCAGCCACTGTGGAAACTGTACAGAGCTTTCTCAAAAAACTAAAAATAGAACTGTTATTAATACATGCTGTGCTGTGCTTAGTTGCTCAGTAGTGTCCAACTCTTTGCGATCCCATGGACTTAGCCTGCAGGCTCCTCTGTCCATGGGAATTCTTGAGGCAAGAATACTGGAGTGGGTTGCCATGCCCTCCTCCAGGGAATCTTCCCAGCCCAGGGATCAAACCCAGGTCTCCCGAATTGCAGGCAGATTCTTTACCATCTGAGCCACCAAGGAAGCATATGATCCAGTAATTCCACTCCTGGGTATATATCTGAAAAAGCTAACACCACTAATTTGAAATGAGACATGTATCCCAATGCTGTTCACAGCAGCATTATTTACCGTTGCTAAGATCTGGAAGCAACCTAAGCGTCCATCAGCAGATGAAGGGATAAAGAAGATGTGGCGTACATACACAATGGAACACTACTCAGCCTTACAAAGAACGAAGTGGTGTCATTTGCATCAACATGTATGGACTTGGAGGGCATTGTGCTCAGTGAAATAAGTCAGACAAGGAAAGCCAAATATTGTATGATGTCAGTTATACATGGAATTTTAAAAATACAACTAACTAGCGAATATAACAAAAATGAAGCAGAACTACAGATACAGAGAACAAACTAGTGGTTACCAGTGGAGGGGTGGGCGATGCGGGAGTGGAGGAGTGGGAGATACAAGCTACTGAGCATTAGGCAGGCTCAAGGATATATTGTGCAACGTGAGGTATATAGGCAATATTCTGCAATATCTATAAATGGAAAGTAATCTTTAAAAATATATTGTAAAATAAAAGTTTAAAAATACAAAATAAATTAAAAGTACAAAATATAAATAAAATATAAAATATAAATAAAAAATCACATAGCTATTTAAAATCAAGGGTTTTGCTTCATAAGGTCTGTCTTGGGCGAATGCTGATCTACATACAGTAGAAAAAAATAAGCTCCAGTGAGTATAAATGTGTGGGTGTGGAGAGAATGGTCTAAAAGTGACTATTCCAAATTGACATGTTTTAGTGTTAAATAAACTCTGACATCAAAGTGTTAAATATACTATATATAGTATATTTAGCATACTAAATATATTTTTAGTATAATTAGTATAATTAACTATATTTAGTATATACTATATTTAGTGTTAAATATACTCTGATATCAAAGACTTATATGGAAGAAATTAAATTACCTCATTAATAATCTTACATTGATTGTGTGTTGAAATAATAAAACTTTGAATTTATTGGGTTAAATAAAATATTATTTAAATTAATTTCACTTGTTTTCACTTTTTCTTGCCTAGTAGACATTTTAAAATTGCATATTATTTTAACATGCTATTGATTTTCTAATTTAAAATTTATTTTACAACTCTAGAATTATTATTCAATTCTTTCACTGTTAAGTACAATACTGATATTTCCTATTTCTTAGTCGCACTTTTAATACTCCTTTATTTCTTAAATATGTGCATCATAATTATTTCATATTCATTATCTGCTAATTCCAATATTGACTGTCATCATAGGTGTGATTCTAAAATGTGTTGTTTCTGTTGACTCTCTCCAATGGGGGCTCATTTTACTATTGAACTTATGAGTTCTCAGAACTTAAGAATTCTGAGCTTAATTTACATTTCTCCAAAGCAGATTTGCATTTACTTCTGTCAGGAATATGGAACCCTGCCACTCCAGCACAAGTTAAAACATCTGCTCACCGTATGAGTTTGGAAGGGAAATCATATAGGCATTATGAGTTTTTACACTTTTTGTTATAGTTTATATGCACAGAAAGATGTACACATCTAAGTAAAGGCTCAATAAACTTTCATAAACTAAGCATATCTGTACAGTCAACAGAACTGTGAAAGTTCAAAAAACAAATAAAGAAAACAAATATCAAAACTGCTTAGAAGTAGATGCCCTCCACAGGCCCTGCACTATAGAGCTTATAGTTTTGAATTCAGCAGATACCCTCCAGGTCTCCTGTATGGGTGTAGCCCTCCTTTCCTAGAGTTTGGCTCTGCCTCTTACTTGTCGGGATCCCAGATTTTGTCTCTTGTCTCCCTGTGAGTGACCAGTTTAAACTCAGGCTTCAGGTATTTAGGGATGTGCAATATCCCCAGGGAAAACATTGTTCTTACTACTTTAATATTCTCCAGATTTGAGCTTTTCTTTTCCTCTGATCTTAGTCCGTACTTTCCTAGAAGCTAAGAAATGTATAAGAGGGAGACAGGGACACAGAAAAATTGAGAAATGCTTATTTTAACATCTAAACCTGCAATAGAGAATTAGTTCAATAAACTACCATAAATGATAAAGATACAAATTCTACAGCATAGAAATTGTGTTTAAATGTCCATGATGTTGTTGTTCAGTAGCTCAATTGTGTTCAATTTTTTGTGACCCATTGGACTGTAGCACTCCAGGCCTCCCTGTCCCTCACTGTCTCCTGGAGTTTGCTCAGACTCATGTCCATTGAGTTGGTGATGCCATCCAACCATCTTATCCTCTGTACCCCACTTCTTCAGCTGCCTTCAATCTTTCCCAGCATCAGGTTCTTTTCCAATGAGTTAGCTCTTCGCATCAGGTGACCAAAGTTTTGTAGCTTCAGCCTCAGCATCAGTCCCTTCAATGAATATTCAGAATTAATTTCCTTTAGGATTGTCTGGTTGTATCTCCTTGCAGTCAAAGGGACTCTCAAGAGTCTTCTCCAACAACACACCTCAGAAACATCAATTCTTCAGCACTCAGCTTTCTTTATAGTCCAAATCTCACATCTGTATGTGACTATTGGAAAAACCATAGCAATGACTAGATGGACCTTTATTGGCAAAGTAATATCTCTGCTTTTTAATATACTGTCTAGGTTTGTCATCACTTTTCTTCTAAGCAGCCAGCGTCTTTTAATTTCATGACTGCAGTCACCATCTGCAGTGATTTTGGAGCCCAAGAAAATAGTCTGTCATTGTTTCCATTGTTTCCCCATCTATTTGCTATGAAGTAACGGGACCGTGATGAGTCCATGATGTTATTAGAAAGAAAATAGTGATTCAAACCTGTGTATGCAGGTTTGTAAAAAAAAAAAATTCATGTGTTCGTACAGACCTAAAAATTAAGGAAGGAAATGAATTAAAGTACTAACAGTGATTTTCTTTGGGAAATATACCCACAAATTCCTTTACTCTTATGCTTTTCTGTATTTTATGCAAGTTACTCATTTTATAAAATGAACACAAATTAGGAAGAATTAAGAAGAAAGAGAAGAATCCAGAAATACTTTTCTTACCCACTTTCACTCTTTTTCACACACTCAGACTATGTCAGTGACATGAGAGAAGCTGGAAAAAAAAAAAATGAATAGCCCCAACAATGCTCAACAAGAAAATTCTGCAGCAAAGTGGACATGACGCTGCTCTGCCTTCTACACATACTGATGATGATCAAATAGAAAGTGCTGCCTCACTGAGGAGGAAGCTTTGACTCTTTCCACTCATGGGTTTTCTTCTTTGTTGCTTCTTTAAGCTGCCTTCTTTCTAACAGCCACTGTAGGTGTACAAAGGATACAACAGAACTCTTCACATCCTCTCATTTAAGGCTCACAACGTTGTGTTTCCTTGGCTTGACGGACTTGGTGAGGTGCTGGAAGGCATGAGACTCAAGAAAGGACAGAAAAGCAGTAGTAACTTTTTACAAATGTCCATTATTGCAAATGGATTATTAGGAAGAAATATGCCCTTTTTTCCAACATAGCATGTTGATCTGCACTCATGCTTTCAGAGCAGTGATGAGAAAGCAGGACCAGTTATTGAGGACAAGGTTTATTTTTTAAAAAAGATGGAAATAATTTGCCTAAGAGAATGCATTTTATGTTTCTCTTCAGAGTTGTGAATAGAGGCACCTGCCACTCCAAAATGTGGTACATGGACCAGTAACATCAGCATCACTCAGAAAACTGCTGGGGATGCAGGATCTTGGGCCCTATTCCAAACCTACAACATCAGAATCTCCAGGGATCTATGGTTTAACAAACTCCTTAATAATTCCTATATACACTCACATTTCAAAACCACTGAAGAACATCCAAAAATAATATCAAGAAATCTCACTCCAAGTTGAAAAGAAAAGGAGGCAATTTTATTCCTCTAAATATCTGAATTCCTCTCTTATCTGAGAGAAAAACATACTATAAACCTATAAACCTCACCCTAGTCGCCACGATAGAGTGTGAGAACTCTTTGCACATCAGTAAATAGAGGTCAGGGACATTTAAGTGGACTGGCCCATACCTGCTTTCCTTTCACAGTCAAGCCCCAGGAATGGGCTTTTTGTTCAATTTCTCCTTTCACGTCTTCTTTGAAGAAATGAAACTTTGAACCCACAGTGTCGCTGTTGGGAACTCTTTTGTGCCTGCCATAAATTGTGTCTTCCTCTGTGTGACTCTCTGGTGAGCCAGTGCAAAAATAGGGACAAAACAACACAAATCTTGCAAGGAAACAGGAAATGCTCTAAAACACAGGAGTCTGCCAGCTTAATTTAGTTGTTCTTTTCTTACACATCACTGTGCTATATGATTTTCTGCCTTTTTTTTAGAATCATGGTTAATTGAACACATAACAAAATTATTTTTGACTATAAGCATATGACAAAGTATGAAAAATAAATGAAAAATCTAAACTATGCATTTAGGATCTTCTTTTCTCATATTATTCACTATAAGGACCAACACTTTTATAAATCCAACTTGTGAAAAATGTTGATTAATTACTTACTATGTCTTAGGAACTTTTCAGGGTCATAATTTCCTCTAATCAGAATTTATCTATCCAATTTTCTATTCTCTCCAAATGCTGCATTATGCTAATATAACATATTGAACCATGATGGCAGTGCATATGAATGACTGTGTTCCAAATATTTTTCTCCCTTGCTTCTATATCAGTTATGTAAAATGCTTGTAGCAAGAACAAGAAAAAAATCACAAAACCTCAGTGGCGTCATATGGTAGTATTTATTCCTCACATTTCAGGGGTCAGCAGGGAACTTGTTGGGGGCTTTGTCTTCTGACTGGGCTCACTCACTGGGCTGCGCACCTACTGGCTGTCCATTGGTCTGGACCAGACTTAACAGGGCTACCAGAGCAGTTGGAATCTGCTCCACGTGTCCTCCACGTTCCAGCAGGCCACCTTGGACATGTCCTCGTGAAGATGATAGAATCACAAGGAAAAGCAAGGCTTCTTGAGTCGTTGACTTGGAGCACTTTTCTTTCATTCTATTGGCCAGAGCCAGGCACATGGTCAAGTTCAGAGACAGAGGCAGAGGATGCTTCAAAGTTAAATGGTGAAGGGGATGCAGACAGGGTGAAGAATCAGGGCCCTGTTTGCAACGAGTTTACCACACCTCTCATCGAGTCCATCAATAAGACTTGCTGAGCACTCTTTAGAAAGTCTTTCCACACCCATGCAGAGTTCTCTACTGTATCACTACTACCGCTTCAGGCCGCCATGACCTTTTTACTACAGCTTCCTAACTAGTCCATTCACACCTTTCTTGTCCATTGCTTCTTAGGCCATTCTCAACACAGCAGTGAGAGTAATTTTTTCATTAATAAAATAGAGAGTAGAGTTGACAGATACACACTACTATATGTAAAATAGATAGCTGTGGAAAGTTGTTGCATAGCGCAAGGAGCTCAGCTTGGTGCTCTGTGATGACCTAGAGGGATCAGATAAGGGGGTGAGATGGAGGGTCATGAAGGAGGGGATACATGTATACTTATAGCTGATTCACCTGGTGTATAGCAGAAAGTAACACAACATTGTAAAGCAACTATCCTCCAATTTAAAAAGAAAGAAAGAAAATCTTTTCTTGCTGCTCATTTACTTAGGTTCATTCAATGCTTTCCTGTTGTTCTCAGGATAAAGGCAGGAATTCTGAAAATGGTATATAAAGCCCTGCCCTGTGTGAATGTGGAACCTGCCTCTCTCCAGCCTTACTCAGCTTTCCTGTAGGCTCTGGCTCCACCCACCTGGCCTTCTATTCCTTCCTCCAGCGCTGCACTGCTCTGCACCACAAAGGTTCCTCTACCTCAACTGGTCTTTTCCTAGTTCAAGACTATGCATCCATCCGATTGCATGCAAACATCACTTCCTCCACCATCAGCCCCCTGACCTTATCACAATGTGTCCTAATTTTATGTTCTCAAAGCTGCATATAATTTTCCATCACTGCCTTTGCCACTTTTTATAACCAACAATGATCATGTCATTAATTGATTAATGTCCACCAGAAAACCATAAAACTAAAGCATAAAACCCTGTGATATCACTAGTCATGGCTTCCTAAAACATTTGCTAAAATATAAACTAGATTATGTTTTACTTAATTTTGAATACACAGTTGGTTATATCTTGAACTTAAGTGAAATGACTATGTGTGATGGTGCTGTGTACCTAGATTGTTTTAATATAATTACATAGAAATATAGCAAAACATCAATCATTTCTGCACCTTCCAAATTTATCAGCCAAATCCTCTCATTAATTTGAGCACATATGCCTTGCCCCTGGGAATAAAACCATGAAATAGATTAACCAGATTGCTGGTAAAATTATTCTTGAAGGTTTGTGTTTCTTTTTTAGTCATTTAAAAAAATGATTACACCCCCTGTAGGGGGAAAGCATAAATTCAAGTCTGTTTTGTATTCTGACAATCGAGAGGCACTACCTACACATTCAAGGTACCTAGTGTTTCCCTCTGACAAAAATGCAAATTATAATGAAAATTGCAAAAACATATGCATACAGTAGTATGTAATAGTGATTTGGTATAATCAAATTGTAAGTAATTCAGAAATTTGGTCAATGCCTTTTCATGTGTGTTAACCTGATGATTCATGTAAATCCAATAGATTATCCTAGAAAAGTCACTTATTACATTCAGGAATATTTCCCTCTTAATTCCATACTTTATATTTTGCAAACCTGTTCTCAGACCCAAAAAGGAAGCCCTTTAGAACGCTCCCTTTCAAGGGGGTTTGACTGGGTTTGGACCTTGGATTCGAACTGGTCTATAGTCCTCCTCCTGGCAATTCGTAATTGGGACACAATGGCATTAAGCTGCCTGCAACCAGAATGTCAGGCAAATTCCAAGACCAAATCTCCTCTCTTTAGGGAGGGTATGTAGGCTACTGAGCAAGGCAGTCTGCAAGAAGGAGGGAAAGAGAATACAGGATAGACACAGGGGGACCAAGGAGCTCTTGTGGGGAGACGGAAAAGGAAAAGAGAAAGTGTGTAACAGCAACATGATGTTCTTGGTTCCTGATGCTCTCATTTCCAAGTTTAAGCCTGGAAAACCCTGGCTGTGTTTTGTGTCATACATTTTGAGAGAATTCCTTAAACCATGTAATAAATTCCCTGACTTATTCAGTGAATTTCTATTTCCTACAAGAAAATAATTTGTAGTCAAGACAGAGAAGAGAAGATGCTGGTAAATACCTTCAGCCCTCAGAGAAGATAGTCTTTTAGGGAGTTTCTATGTCCTTTCATTCGTGGACTGTCATCATGGGATTCTGACTTTATCCAGACATTTGCTTCTTATGGTGAATCATAATCCTAAAATGGGGTCTCCTATAGGAGAATCATCTACTTTTAATGCCATAAAAATCCTTACAGGAGTTTTTTTTCTTTCAAAAGTGTATCAGAGCTACTTGTGAATTTTACAGGAGCATGGAATTTGGGGCCCAGCCCAATCTAGTGGTTCTGAATCACTAGATTGACATCACAGGTGATTATTGTATTTGTGTATTATTATACTATTATTATTGTATTACTATTATTAATATTGTATTATATTATTGTTGTATTGTATTATTGGAGACATCAGCCCAGCAATCCTTCCTTCAAAGGTATGATCATGGAGGCCATTATCAAATAGCTATTGCTAGGTATTAAGAACAAACAATCCTAACTCCATGGTTTGAAATAACAGGGACGATTGCTTATGAGTCTGTGGGCCATAAGTGGATGGCTTTTCTGGTCTTTGCCAGACCCACACATTCATATTGGTTCACAGAAGTGCTCACCTCTCATATAGCTGGGCCCTCTTGCATGTTTGCGGGAGACAGGCTCAAAAAGGTCATGAGCTGGGACAACCAGGCTTCCTGCCCTGTGGTTTCTTGTTCCAGCAGGCATCTCATGGTTCTAGGATAGAAGAGCAGAAGAGTGTAAGGCCCCCTGAGAGGCAGTTCAGAACTGACACAAAGTCACAGCCTCTGGATTCCATTGGTCATCACGGGTCACACGTCCCACCTCGATTCAAGGGGTTAGGAAGTCAACTGCATTTCTGGGTGATAGGAGCTACTTAATACTGCAAGTGATGTGGATCCAGGGAGCGGTGAATTGCTTCAGCAAGTTTTTGCAATCAATCTACTGGAGGCCCATAAAGGGTTAAGCAAAGCACAGCAAAGAAATAGATTCCCTGACATTTAGTTGAGTGCTTTTCTACCCTCCAGGTTCAAGATTCCCTTCTCACAGGTCTTAAATACAGGTTCTCCCTTCAAGCTTCCCTGGGACTAACACTTGAGAATACTAATGGCGAAGGTTGGCTGTGGTTCCCTTTCAGCTTGAGGCTCGATGTCAGCTCCCATCGGCCAGCACAGCCTGAAGAGAGTCAGTAATTGTCAGGCAGCTTAGAAGGACTCAGAATACAAAGCCAAGAAAGCTTCTCCAATTCAGCCCAAGTGACCCAGTCACCTCTATCAAGAAGAATGCATCTTGGGATAGTGCAAACCATGAACATTTCATTCTGCTTTCAAATGCAATTCTCAGGAGTGATTGCCTTGTCTACTAAGCAGCCAAATAAGCTCATTTCAGCAGAGGCAGAACTGGATACAAATCAATTGAAAGCTAGATGCAGGGACTGGAGGTAGGAGATTAAAACAAGGGAGAAGAGAGTGGCAAGACCAAGTGGAATAAACAGCCATTTACATGACAGCTTTGCTCCAGCAAACAGTGTGGAAACAGGAAAAGGCCATCACTGACATTCCAGGTCTTCCAACATCAGTGTTCCAATAGCACCTGCTACTTCCAGCACTCTAGATCCCACATCACAGAAATGCAGTGATGCCTTAAGTAGAACCAGCAAATACTAGCACCTAAACCAGTGGTTCTCAATTTTGGTGGCCCAGTGAGATCGAGTTTGGAAATACTGAACTCTGGCTGCTGCCTCAGTAATCCTAATTTGATCAGTTCAGAGTGCGACTTGAGCGCTGGAACATTTTAATTTTACCTCAGAGTTGTTCTATTCTGCCATCTGGGCTGGTCCTCCCCGCATTTTTATACTAAGTCTCTTTCTTAGGGAAGTGCTGCTGCTGCTGCTAAGTCGCTTCAGTCGTGTCCGACTCTGTGCGACCCCATAGATGGCAGCCCACCAGGCTCCCCCATCCCTGGGATTCTCCAGGCAAGAACACTGGAGTGAGTTGCCATTTCCTTCTCCAATGCATGAAAGTGAAAAGGGAAAGTGAAGTCGCTCAGTCGTGTCTGACTCTTAGCGACCCCATGGACTGCAGCCTACCAGGCTCCTCCATCCATGGGATTTTCCAGGCAAGAGTGCTGGAGTGGGGCACCACGGCCTTGCTAGCGACTGTCTTTGGGCTTCCCCAGTGCGTCAGTGGTAAGGGATCTGCCGGCCAGTGCAGGCGACGCAGCTTGGATCCCTGGGTCGGGAAGATCCCCTGGAGAAGGAAAGGGCAACCCACTCCAATATTCTTGCCTGGGAAATCTCATGGACAGAGGAGCCTGGCGGGCTACAGTCCATGGGGCCCAAAAGAGTCAGACACGACTGAGCAACTAAACAACAACAGTCTTCACTGTGTAGGACTCCAAATCTTAAGTTTGTTTCAACTCCCCGTTGAGTTTGAATATACCCTTGATTTGAGGACTTAAGGAGATGTCTGGGTAACTTAAGTCATGCAAACAACCTATTGTTTTAGGCTTCTGTTAGGTACAGAGCCTTCTGCCAGAAGCTGTGATGGAGAGGAAGTAGACAATTTGGTCCAAAGAAGAATGACCCCTCTGCCATTGAAGTCAGCACAAGCTGACCCAGAGCAGATGAGTCTGCGAGGATGGCAGGTGGCGTGCTAGACTGCACAAAGGAGGGGCCAGCCCCCAGGGCTACCACTGCCCCAACTTGCTCAGAATCACCTAAGGACTTCCGCTGAGCCACAGGCTGGAAAAATGAACCACTCAGGACTCAGAGCCAAAACCCAGACGTGAATGCTCCTTCAACCCATGCCCTGTGAGTAGCCCTGGAGAAATGACAGAAGTCCCTCAAGTCTCCATTTCGTCAGTCATAAAACAAATAATACTTGTTTCTCACCTCAGGAATGTTGTGCGGGTTAAATGAGATAGTTTAAGTAAAACAAGAAGCACAATGCCTGATGCACAGTAACTGTCCGATATATGTTAATAAGTAATTATTAACTTGAGCTTCCCTGGTGGCTCAGCTGGTAAAGAATCCACCTGCAATGCGGGAGACCTGGGTTCGATCTCTGCTTTGGGAAGATCCCCTGGAAAAGTGAACCACTACCCACTCCAGTATTCTGGCCTGGAGAACTCCATGGAGGGTATAGTCCACGGGGTCACAAAGTGTCCGACATGACTGAGTAACTTTCACTTTCACTTCCATTATTAACTTACCAGTTCTGTTAAGAATAGAATAACAACAACAATAATACTTTATCTTCAGATTCTATCTTGAGGGCATTTTCACTGACCGGAGGATAGAAAAAAATAAACTAAATTCTGAAAGTTAGTGAAAGTGAGAGTCAGGGTGAAATCAGGAGGTAGAAAAGACAAGTGAACACAGAATTAGACTAAGGATGGTGGCAGACATAATTTGAACAATTTCAGATGTGCTGCAAGAAAGCTAAGTCCACCTCTCCCTGTTTCAACACCACATCCCACAGAATTGAGGAGACCCCACAGATCCTCCTTAATGCCCAGCAAGACAGTCTTCTCTCTCCACTGAAAACCGCCTGATGGCCCAGGCCCCTAAAAACATCAGAAACAATTCCATCACACCTTTCTCTTCTTTCCTTCAGTCACAAAAGTTTATCCTGGGCTCTTAAACTTGATGAGCCCTGTTTATCCTCCTATCTAACCCAGCTGGAGCAGCCGTGAAGAGATACCCCACGCCAAGGTAAGAGAAACCCAAGTAAGATGGTAGGTGCTACAAGAGGGCATCAGAGGGCAGACACACTGAAACCATACTCACAGAAAACTAGTCATTCTAATCACACTGGGACCACAGCCTTGTCTAACTCAATGAAACTAAGCCATTCCCATGGGGCAATCCAAGATGGGCGGGTCATGGTGGAGAGAGCTAACAGAATGTGGTCCACTGGAGAAGGGAATGGCAAACCACTTCAGTATTCTTGCCTTGAGAACCCCATGAACAGCATGAAAAGGCAAGACGGTAGGATACTGAAAGAGGTACTCCCCAGGTCAGTAGGTACCCAATATGCTACTGGAGGTCAGTGGAGAAATAACTCCAGAAAGAATGAAGGGATGGAGCCAAAGGAAAAACAGTACCCAGATGTGGATGTGACTGGTGATAGAAGCAAGGTCCGATGCTGTAAAGAGCAATATTGCATAGGAATCTGGAATGTCAGGTCCATGAATCAAGGCAAATTGGAAGTGGTCAAACAGGAGATGGCAAGAGTGAACGTCAACATTCTAGGAATCAGTGAACTAAAATGCACTGCAATGGGTGACTTTAACTCAGATGACCATTATACCTACTACTGCATGCAAGAATCCCTCAGAAGAAATGGAGTAGCCATCATGGTCAACAAAAGAGTCCGAAATGCAGTACTAGGATGCAATCTCAAAAACGACAGAATCATCTCTGTTCGTCTCCAAGGCAAACCATTCAATATCACAGTTATCCAAGTCTATGCCCCAACCAGTAATGCTGAAGAAGCTGAAGTTGAACGGTTCTATAAAGACCTACAAGACCTTTTAGAATTAACACCCAAAAAAAGATGTCCTTTTCATTATAGGGGACTGGAATGCAAAAGTAGGAAGTCAAGAAACACCTGGAATAACAGGCAAATTTGGCCTTGGAATGCAGAATGAAGCAGGGCAAAGACTAATAGAGTTTTGCCAAGAGAAATCACTGGTCACAGCAAACACCCTCTTCCAACAACACAAGAGAAGACTCTACACATGGACATCACCAGATGGTCAACACCAAAATCAGATTGATTATATTCTCTGCAGCAAAAGATGGAGAAGCTTTATACAGTCAACAAAAACAAGACCAGGAGCTGACTGTGGCTCAGATCATGAACTCCTTATTACCAAATTCAGACTTAAATTGAAGAAAGTAGGGAAAACCGCTAGACCATTCAGGTATGACCTAAATCAATCCCTTATTATTATACAGTGGAAGTGAGAAATAGATTCAAGGGTCTAGATCTGATAGATAGAGTGCCTGATGAACTATGGAATGAGGTTCGTGACATTGTACAGGAGACAGGGATCAAGACCATCCCCATGGAAAAGAAATGCAAAAAAGCAAAATGGCTGTCTGGGGAAGCCTTACAAATAGCTGTGAAAAGAAGAGAGGCGAAAAGCCAAGGAGAAAAGGAAAGATATAAGCATCTGAATGCAGAGTTCCAAAGAATAGCAAGAAGAGATAAGAAAGCTTTCTTCAGCGATCAATGCAAAGAAATAAAGGAAAAGAACAGAATGGGAAAGACTAGAGATCTCTTCAAGAAAATTAGAGATAACAAGGGAACATTTCATGCAAAGATGGGCTCAATAAAGGACAGAAATGGTATGGACTTAACAGAAGCAGAAGATATTAAGAAGAGATGGCAAGAATACACAGAAGAACTGTACAAAAAAGATCTTCACAACCCGGATATTTACGATGGTGTGATCACTCATCTAGAGCCAGATATCCTGGAATGTGAAGTGAAGTGGGCCTTAGAAAGCATCACTACAAACAAAGCTAGTGGAGGTGATGGAATTCCAGTGGAGCTATTTCAAATCCTGAAAGATGATGCTGTGAAAGTGCTGCACTCAATATGACAGCAAATTTGGAAAACTCAGCAGTGGCCACAGGACTGAAAAAGGTCAGTTTTCATTCCAATCCCAAAGAAAGGCAATGCCAAAGAATGCTCAAACTACTGCACAATTGCACTCATCTCACATGCTAGTAAAGTAATGCTCAAAATTCTCGAAGCCAGGCTTCAGCAATACGTGAACCGTGAAGTTCCAGATGTTCAAGCTGGTTTTAGAAAAGGCAGAGGAACCAGAGATCAAATTGCCCCTGGATCATGGAAAAAGCAAGAGAGTTCCAGAAAAACATCTATTTCTGCTTTATTGACTATGCCAAAGCCTTTCACTGTGTGGATCACAATCAACTGTGGAAAATTCTTCAGGAGATGGGAATACCAGACCACCTGACCTGCCTCTTGAGAAATCTGTATGCAGGTCAGGAAGCAACAGTTAGAACTGGACAGGGAACAACAGACTGGTTCCAAATAGGAAAAGGAGTACGTCAAGGCTGTATATTGTCACCCTGCTTATTTAACTTATATGCAGAGTACATCATGAGAAATGCTGGACTGGAAGAAACACAAGCTGGAATGAAGATTGCCGGGAGAAATATCAATAACCTCAGATATGCAGATGACACCACCCTTATGGCAGAAAGTGAAGAGGAACTAAAAAGCCTCTTGATGAAAGTGAAAGTGGAGAGTGAAAAAGTTGGCTTAAAGCTCAACATTCAGAAAATGAAGATTATGGCATCAGGTCCCATCACTTCATGGGAAATGGATGGGGAAACAGTGGAAACAGTGTCAGACTTTATTTTTTGGGGCTCCAAAATCACTGCAGATGGTGATTGCAGCCATGATATTAAAAGACACTTACTCTTTGGAAGAAAAGTTATGACCAACCTAGATAGTATATTCAAAAGCAGAGACATTACTTTGCCGACTAAGGTCCGTGTAGTCAAGGCTATGGTTTTTCCAGTAGTCATGTATGGATGTGAGAGTTGGACTGTGAAGACGGCTGAGCACCGAAGAATTGATGTTTTTGAACTGTGGTGTTGGAGAAGACTCTTGAGAGTCCCTTAGACTACAAGGAGATCCAACCAGTCCATTCTGAAGGAGATCAACCCTGGGATTTCTTTGGAAGGAATGATGCTAAAGCTGAAACTCCAGTACTTTGGCCACCTCATGTGAAGAGTTGACTCATTGGAAAAGCCTCTGATGCTGGGAGGGATTAGGGGCAGGAGAAGAAGGGGATGACAGAGGATGAGATGGCTGGATGGCATCACTGACTCGATAGATACGAGTCTGAGTGAACTCCTGGAGTTGGTGATGGACAGGGAGGCCTGGCGTGCTGTGATTCATGGGGTCGCAAAGAGTCGGACACGACTGAGCGACTGAACTGAACTGAACTGAACTCAATGCCTTCCTGTCCATCTCCTTTAACCCACACAGTGTTGTTCTTCTGCTGTTGTTCAGTCACCAAGCCATGTCCAATTCTCTCTGATCCCCTGGACTGCAGCACGCCAGGCTCTTCTGCCAATCACTGTCTCCTGGAGTTTGCTCAAATTCATGTTCATTGAGTTGGTGATGCTATCTAACCATCTCAACCTCTGTTGCCCCCTTCTCCTTTTGCCATCAATCTTTCCCAGCATCAGGGTCTTTTCCAATGAGTCGGCTCTTCACATCAAGTGGCCAAAGTATTGGAGCTTCAGTTTCAGGATCATTCCTTTCAATGAATATTCAGGGTTGATTTCCTTTAGGATTGATTGGTTTGATATCCTTACAGTCCAAGGGACTCTCACAAGCCTTTTCGAGCACCACAATTGGAAAGGATCAATTCTTTGGCACTCTGCCTTCTTTGGTCCAACTATCACATCTGCACACACAGTGCACATTTATTAAATCCCCTAATATCCTCATTCCTTTCTGAAATGAACTCCCTTCCATGTGTCCCTATTTGGAACCAGGCTGCCCCCAAGAATCGTCTCCCTGTAGCTACACAGAGGACTTGCCATAATTGTTTTGTTCTCTCTCCCTTTACTACTGAAGCTGGAAGAATCTTCAGTCCTTATCATTGCTCCCAAACAGGTGTTCTTCTCATCTCCCTAAACTCCATCTTCCTTGAATTTCTTGCCATTGGGCTACATCAGCTACTCTTCCTCCTTGATTCTGCCACCAATAGATCTACTAGGAATTTTCTCACTTATGAAAGATTTTAATAATCTCCCTGATTTTTGAGTTCCAACAGGATTCCAGTCACCATTCTTTGTCATTGAAATGGCCATGTAGATGATTTATCCATCACCTTAACCCCCAGAACTTCATCCTTCTCATCTTTTACTATAATCATCCCCTTGCCTTTTCTCCTTCTTGAGCCACATATTACCACAACCATCTCTGGACCTAGTCATTTTCTTGACATCACCAGTAATTTTGTCCCTTCCAAATCTCAAGTTCAGGTCTCCCATTCTCTCACCATTCCCTCATCCTTCTAGCTCATGCTTTCTAATAGACTGACTCCCCCTGTAATGTGACTTCCCACTTATTGACTCAGCCACCTTGTCGCTGTCTGTTTCCTCCTTTATAGCTTCATTTTCCTCATTTTCTGGTGTAGATTTGATTCATCATTAGGATGAAACCTCATATTATCATATGCAGGATCATACTTTCATGTATTAATCAGAATTCTGCTGAAATAATGCTACAAATGGTCCAAAATTTCTGTGGCTGATAAGAAGAGAGATTTACTTCTGAATCATGCATCTGCAGGGCAGCTGAGTCAGCTCAGTATCAAACTGAAAACTTGGTTCAGATCTGGCCCATGTGACCTCATTCCAGGACACACAGTGGCCCAGAGCAGGTTTTTCTCATGATGGCAAACAACTCAATAGAATCAGCTAAATCATATAAGTGTGTTTCAAGTCACTGCTTGCATGACAACTGCTATGCTCTATTGGCCAAAGGAAGTCAAATGGCTGGGTCCAAGGTCATTGAGACAATGGTTAATGGCAGGAACTGCAAGTCACACAGCAAGGGATGTAGATGTATAATCTTATTTATTGGGGGAAGTGAAAACTAGAAACATATTTCAATCTACTCCACCTAAACTCCATTATCTCTCTCTCGCTATTGAAATTACCAAACAAAACTCCATCTCCTCTTTAAACATGTGGAATCCACTCTCAAATAGCTGAACACAGTTTGAGAAAAATGCCACACCCTGATAAATGACCTCACCTCATATTCTTGACTACTGACTTCAAGTGCTACCTAAGTGATTCCCAGGAAATCTAAAATTCCCTGGTCAGTTTTTCCTTTTTATTGAGATAACTATTTCATGTCTCCTCAGTTCTCCCGTCCCCAGCAAATAGACCATCCTCTCTATCAGTGATGACTTCTTATTTCACTGAGAAAATAAAAACAATCAAATGGGACTCCCATCTTCTATAACAGCCAATTTGCCAACTTTTCTGCTCAGAGCCTATATACTCTGCCTCCCCTACTGAAAGATGTTTCCTTTTCTGCATTCCACATGGATGCTGGGTTGACTCAGCACTTGCCCACACACTAATTTAGATCTTCCAAGTAAGTGTCTCTTTCCTGCATCATCCATCTTCTCCCTTTCTATCAAATCATTATAAGCAGCATACAAACATTTTATAACATGCTACAGCATCTCTCACTGTCAATAAAGTCTTCTTTTACTCCATACCTTTGTTAAACTACACTACTATTTCTCTTTGCCCTTTTACAGTAAGTCACCTCAAAAAGTGACTTACCCTTTAATTTCCTCTCTTGTTCAGACACTGATCTCTGCCAACTCACTAAATGACACCTGTCAACATCACCCATGAATTCCAGGTTGTCAAATACAACGATCAATTCTCCTTCCTAAACTTGCTGTATTCATGAGTGGTACTTGAATCACTCCATGACTCACTGCTCAGTAAGTCATTTTCTTCACATGGTTTCTGGGATACTGCAATTGTTTGGTTTTCTTCCTACTTTGTTATCTCCATGATGTATTTTCCTCTTCATGCTGGAGTATCTGAGGGCTCAGTATAAGGACATTTTTTTCTAACTAGAAGTTATTCCTTAAATTATGACATCCAAGTATATGGTTTTAAGTATCATTCATGTTTTCATATTTCAATTTTTTTTCAGTTCCATTTTTACCCTAAACTGCAGGCACATGTAAGTATCTCTTAAAACTGCCATCTTCACTGGACTGTCTCAAAGGTATCACAAATTTAATATGTTCTAAATCTGCTCCTCCCTTCATTCTTCTCACCTCTACTACCACTCAGTTGCTCAGTCCGGAAACCCTTGCCATCCTAAATCCTCTCTTGCTCTTGTGCCCCCTACTGATTCACCTGCAAGTCTTTTGGCTTCATTTTCATGTCTTCTCTCTTGTACCAATGTCACACTACGCAAACTACAATCATCTCTGTCCTGTGCAAAAACAATAGCTTCCTGCCTTGTCTCCCCATTTCCACTTTTGCTTTGCTATAGTCTGATCTCCACAGTCAGAGTGGTCCTCTTAAAATACAAATATAATCATATGACTTTCCAAGTCAAAAGACCCCCGACAGCCCTGTTCTAGTTGCTATTGCTACATAACAAGTTATCCCCAAACCTAGCGGTTTAAAGCAATCATTTTAGTATGCTCAAATTCTCTGTGTGTCAGAAATTCACACAAGACACAGAGAGGGTAAACTGTCTGTTTCATGATGTTTTGAGCCTCAACTGGAAACCTCAAAGGTTGGAGTGATTCAATGTCTGGTGGCTGGAATGATCAGAAGACTCATTCACTCACTTGAACACATGGCATGAAGACTAGGATTGCTGACCAAAGCACTTGCTCATGGTCTCTCCATATAGTGTGGCTTCCTTAGTCCAGTGGCCTCCATGATGCTCGCACAA
Source organism: Capra hircus (assembly GCF_001704415.2). Lineage (NCBI taxonomy): Eukaryota > Metazoa > Chordata > Mammalia > Artiodactyla > Bovidae > Capra > Capra hircus. The sequence continues at coordinate 5,028,164 of NC_030820.1, forward strand.
GCACTCCCATAAGCAAGGCAGAATTTATATTGTCCCTTATTACTCAACCATAGAAATCATACTGCATCACTTTCTCCATCCTCTGTTCACTGAAGTAGTCAAAGACAGTCCAGAATCAAGCAATGGGAAATTTGACATCACCTTTTAATGGGGGCATGAGAGGTTCACCTTCTGGAAAAGCACAGGTGATATGCTTGTTCCCAGCTTTGGAAAATACAATCACTATCAGCTTCCCATCACACTTAGAATAAAATGAATAATCTTAAAGGTGTTAATACAACAACAGAATATAATTTTGTAAATATTCATGCACCCAACATAGGAGCATCTAAATATATAAAGTAAATATTAACAGACCTAAAGGGAAACATAGACGATAACACAATAAGAGTCAAGGACTTCAGTCTCCCCCTTTCATCAAATGGATAGATCATCCAGACAGAAAATCAGTATAGAATCATTAAACTTAAACTTCATGTTAGACCATATAGACTTAACAAATATTTACAGAATATTCCATCCGAAAGCAACAGAATACACATTCTTCTCAAGCTCACATAGGACAATCTCAAGGATAGATCATATGTTGTATCATAAAACAATTCTCAACAAACTGAAGAAGACTGAAACCTTATCAAGTATCTTTCATGATCACAATAGTAGGAAGCTAGGAATAAATTGCAAGAATAAAACTGGAAAACTCACAAATAGGTGAAGAGTAAACAATATGTTACTGAACAACCAATGGCATAAATCAAAAGAAAAATAAAAAATACCTAGAGACAAGCAAAAATGGACACACAACATACCACACTTACGGGTTGCAGAAAATGCAGTTTCAAGAGGGATGTTCACAGCAAAAAAAAAAAAAAAAAAAAAAAGCCTACATTAAGAAACAAAACAGATCTCAAATAAACAATCTAATGCCCAAATCCTGTTTTGGGATAGCATTATCCAATAAAAAGATCCAAGGATCCTAGGAGAAGTGGCTGATCCCACAACTAACAAAGGAAATATACAAGATGAACCTAGACATCTTGCAGCAACACAAGATAAAGTGCTGAAACAACAACGGGGCTTCCCAGATGGGGCTAGTGGTAAAACACGCACCAGGCAATGCCGGAGATCTAAGAGATGTGGGCTCAATCCCCGGGCCGTAAAGATCCCCTGAAGGAGGGCATGGGAACCCACTCCAGTATTCTTGACTGGAGAAGCCCACGGACAGAGGAGCCTGGCGGGCTACAGTCCATAGGGTCACAAGAGTCGGTCACAACGAAAGAGACTTGGCGTACCTGCATGCAAAACAAAAACAAACCTCACAACGATTCAGCTCAGTTCAGTCGCTCAGTCGTGTCCGACTCTTCGCGACCTCATGAATCCCAGCATGCCAGGCCTCCCTGTCCATCACCAACTCCCGGAGTTCACTCAGACTCACGTCCATCAAGTCAGTGATGCCATCCAGCCATCTCATCCTCGGTCGTCCCCATCTCCTCCTGCCCCCAATCCCTCCCAGCATCAAAGTCTTTTCCACTGAGTCAACTCTTCGCATGAGGTGGCCAAAGTACTGGAGCTTCAGCTTTAGCATCATTCCTTCCAAAGAAATCCCAGGGCTGATCTCCTTCAGAATGGACTGGTTGGATCTCCTTGCCGTCCAAGGGACTCTCAAGAGTCTTCTCCAACACCACAGTTCAAAAGCATCAATTATTCGGTGCTCAGCCTTCTTCACAGTCCAACTCTCACATCCATACATGACCACTGGAAAAACCATAGCCTTGACTAGACGGACCTTAGTCAGCAAAGTAATGTCTCTGCTTTTGAATATGCTATCTAGGTTGGTCATAACGTTTCTTCCAATGATTGGAGTATGTCAAATTCAAAGTGTTCTCAATGGTCAAATCTGGAATAATTTGAGTAGTATGAAATAAAATGACATTGTATTATAATCCAAAGTATGAACAAGTATCCACAAATCCTTACCAACATAATGTTTTTGAAGGAAAAGCTTTACTGTGAAAAACTGCTTCAGCTAACTGACCAAAGTCAACATCAACAGGAATAAATAATTTTGATAGTATGCACCCTTAATACGATGTGATGATCTTCCTCTGCAATCTCTCTCCCCCAAACCCATAATTCCAGCCTAATCATCAGAATATTATTAGACGAACCCCAATAGAAGGGCTTTTTTACAATATCACTGAACAATACTTCTCAAACTGCCAAGATCCTCAAAAACAAAGAAACTTTGAGAAACTGTCAAAATCAAGAAGAGCCTGAGGAGATACGGCAACCAAAGATAATGTGGTATCCTGAATGGGATCATGGAACAACAACAACAAAAAGACATTAGGCAAAACTCAAAGAAATACAAATAAAGTATAGATTTTAGTTAATAATAATGTTCTGATGCTGGTTCAAGTGTTAGCAAGGATATATAGAAATTATAAAGCTCATGAATTGCTAGAAGGAAAGTGAAAATGGTTCAACTACTTTGGAAAAAAATTGAATTCTTCAAAAATTGAAACAGATGTTATATGACTCAACAATTCCATTCCTAGGTAAATACTTAAAAGAACTGAAAAACATATTCCTGAAAGTACTTGTATAAGAATGTTCATGGCAGCATTATTGATAATTGCCAAAATTATGGTTGGGACATAGACTTGGATTATTGTGATATTGAATGGTTTGCCTTTGAAATGAACAGAGATCATTCTGTCATTTTTGAGATTGTACCCAAGTACTGCATTTCAGACTCTTTTGTTGATTATGAGGGCTGCTCTATTTCTTTTAAGGGATCCTTGCCACCCAAGACAGATCTGTGGGACCACCCAAGACGGATGGGTCATGATGGAGAATTCTGAGAAAACGTGGTTCAATGGAGAAGGGAATGGCAAACCAGTTCAGTCTTCTTGCCTTGAGAACCCCATGAACAGTGTGAAAAGGCAAGAAGATATGACAGTGAAAGATGAACTCCCCAGCTCAGCAGGTGCCCAATATGCTACTGGAGAAGTGTCGAATGAAATAGAACATCTCAATTCATGGTTCAGTATCCACATGTAGCCATCAAATGCTGTATAGATAGTGAAAATGTAGACCTTTGTTATTCTGATTAGAGTGCTTTAAGAACCAGTAGCATTAGCATTACTTGGGAGCCAGTTAAAATGTGGAATCTCAGAAAAACTAGTGATTACAAGATGGGACAGAGGTAGGATGAAGGGCAGATAGGTGAAGGGGTTCAAGAGATACAAACTACCAGGTATAAAATAACTAAGTTACAAGGATGTAATGTACAGCACAAGGAAAATAGTCAATATTTTATAATTGCTGTGTATGCAATATAGTCTATAAAAATATGAAATTACTACATTGTATACCTGAAACTAATATAATATTGTAACTCAACTATTCTTCAATTTAAAAAAGGAGAGATAGGCAGTGAACATTATCAATACATAAACTGTAAATTTATCCAAATAATTTGTCAAAATAACTCCAACAAATTGGAACTTATAGGACTAAAGATATTCAAGATATCTAAAATGTATAGTTTGAATCCAAACTAGATTTCCCCTACTATACATATAGGACCTCATCAATCTTGTTCCCTAGTGTTTATGGGAGTCTGTTTCCTAAAACTGTACAAATGTTAGATATTTGATCTTTGGTAATATGATATTATAAATAAACTCCTTTCCTTCTGTTATTGTTCATCTTCATATATGCTTAATCCTTGCTAGTCACTTGTGCTATTACTTTTTCTTCTCTCTTTTTTTTTCATTTGACTTGGTATATCAGTGTTTTTGTTACTGGTTTCTAAGAATGCATTTATGATTAAGGATGTTAACCATTTGTCATGCGATGCAAATGAAATACCATATTTTATTGCCATCAATTTAATTTTGGTTGTGTGTTAAAATATAGTCGTGTTGCATTTTAATTAATTAATTGTTATTTAATTAAAAAGAAAGAGAGAAATTTGAAAAGCAAAGAGAAAAAAGAGAAATGTGGAACCTCAGACTGCAGCCCAGAAATGCCGCCTCAGAATCTGCATTCTAACAAGATCCTGCGGTGATTTTTATACTCCCCAAGGCTGATTGTGTTAATATTGCCAGCAGCTGACCCTGCTGAGTAATTGCAGGACTGCCAGCAAAGAAGAACTAATTATTTAGGGGGATCTAAATTACCTAACATTACCGAATCAGTACTTCAATTCTCTTCCACTCACCTTTTACCCTGTGTACGGAACCTAATTTTGTTATTTGCTCCTAATTGCTCCTGAGACTTTTGCCCACTCCTGGCTGAAAGTGTACGTTTGAAATGATTCCAAGCTCAGGGTCACTGACAAAATTTAATGACAATCTCTTTATGTCTGTAAATCTACTAAAGATGACAGTTTTGAAAACCATACAGCTTTGCTTACCCAGAGTTTTGTGGTAAGCCCAGAAGGCTGTGGAAGCATAGGTACTTTTATCCATAGTATAGCCACAGCAGTGAACAGACTGGGGCAACTGTGGGTCAGATATTTTCCATGTTAATGGGAGGGATGTGTGCTAATTTTATAAATAATTCCCAACACGCCACATCTCCCTTTCTCCTCAGGACAGAAGGGAAAAAAAAAGAAAAAAAAAAACCCACAGAGGTATAGAATATACAATGCATTTGTTTTTATTTATATTTTAGCTGTGCTTAAAACAAAGTGCAGCATATTCTTTCAAGGGCATTCATTATTCATTAGAAATGGTTCCAAAGAAGTTGAGAGCACATTTTCATATTTACTGGGAAGTAACTCTATCTCTAAAGGACTCTTGGTTCTAGTCCTTTTCCTGTTACTATGGATGTAGGATGTAGTCATGTATGGATGTGAAAGTAAAACCATAAAGAAGGCTGAGCACTGAAGAACTGATGCTTTTGAGCTGTGGTGTTGGAGAAGATTCTTGAGAGTCCCTGGGACTGCAAGGAGGTCAAACCAGTCAATTCTAAACAAAATCAGTCCTGAATATTCATTGGAAGGACTGATGCTGAAGCTGAAGCTCCTATACTTTGGCCACCTGATGCAAAGAACTGACTCACTGGAAAAGATCCTGATGCTGGGAAAGATTGAAGGCAGGAGGAGAAGGGGACGACAGAGGATGAGATGGTTGGACGGCACCACTGATTCAATGGACATGAGTTTGAGCAAGCTCCTGGAGTTGGTGATGGACAAGGAGGCCTGGCGTGCTGCAGTCCATGGGGTTGCAAAGATTCAGACACAACTGAGTGACTGAACTCACTGACTGAACTGATGGATGTAAAAAATTAAAAAACAAACAAACAAACATGACATATTTGCAGCACTGAGGAGTTTTCTTTTTTCCCTCTGTGTAATCTGAACTTCCTTTCTGTATGTCACCATAACTTTTGTATCTCAACCTGAAAAGTACAGAATATAGAGGCTCTGTTAAATATTATCATTTTCATTGAAAAGCTTGACATCTAACTTGCCCTTCCCCCTAACGTGCTGGTATTCGTAAAATAAAAATGTCGTGAGTGGTATAAATATGTTCATTCTTCATCACCACATGACTGGGGGGCTCCCTTTACACAATGAGCTTTGCTGAATGGAATGACGAGTACAAAAAGAATGAGTCCTGTGCTCTGCTTTCCAAAAGTATGCAACACATTGCAAACACAGCATAATGAAATAGAGCCCAGAATTATAGGAGAAAATTAGAGGTATGCAAAAAACATGTTTAAAGTTCTGTATTATAACAGTGAAGGTGAGGGAGGTCATTTCAGTGTGAGGTCAGGAATGGATGGCCGAGAGCAACTGCTGGGAGAAAGTGGCTTTGAGCTAAAACTGGAGGACAAGAAGAATTTGTAAATATGGCAATATTGGGATACAGCATTCTATGAAAAGGGAAGATTTTCAAGAACCATTTTGTTTTAATTATTGTTCAGTCAGTAAGTCATGTCCAGCATTTTTCGACCCATGGACTGCAGCACCCCATGGAAGAAGGTAAATAAAAAAACCAGTCAATTTCTGCGGCCTCTCTGGCGGTCTAGTGGTTGAGACTTCATGCTCCCGCTGCATGGGGCATGGGCTTGAGCCCTGGTCCCATGTTGGGAAACTAAGATCCTGCAAGCCATGCGGGACAGCCAAAAAGTGAAAGAAAAAAAAAAAATCCACAAAAACAAATCACTTTCTGCTCTAGGGACAATTTTATTAGTGCTGTCCTGCAGATGTGACAGATGAATCCCATGTCCTGAGGACAAAGAAGAGGAAAGTCAAGTGGAACTGTAAGGAATAATTCTCTGCCACCAAAACAGTTGGGAAAGAAGACAGAATTATCAGGGGCTTTAGAAGTGAAATAATCTCCTGGCATTGAACAGCCTGCTGACCGGTTAATTATAAATAAATGACTTTTACAAGGTTTTATTTTTATTTTGTGGTAGAGTCCTGTACACAATCAGTAAAATTAATGCAATCAATATACTTAGTAAGTGAATGTAATCTATATTAAGTAGCCATAGCTCTAATATATACTTAAATCTATGTTTTAATAAATTTCAAAACTGTTCTTTGCTCCTTAGATAAGTTACAAAAAAGAAGGAAGTTGTTGATCAAGAATCTGAAGGTATATCTTTTTAATAAATAAACTATAGTCTTAGTAAAACACAAATAGTAATTTAGGGATGTAATCATAACCTTGAGGCAAACATCAGAAGCCTATTAAGGGCAGTGACACACTCAACTGAAGAGTTTTCTAGAAACCCAAAGGTCATCACACATCTTTTAAGAGAAATGAAATTTTGGGTAAGGCAGAGCTCAGGAACTGAGATAAACAAGGCTTCTATATTTTAATATGTGTGGTTATGATTTGCACACATAATACAAAAAGTTCATTCACTTTTTTTCCTCACAAAAATAATGTAATGCTAAAATGAATTGATTTTTCTCAAATGTCCTGGTGTATTTATCTTTTTCCTCTCATAATGTCAGACATTACTTTTGACAGATGATGTTGAAAACAGAAAGTGTTTAGTTAACCATTTGGGCAGCTGCGGATTTTTCTTTTTCTTTCCAATTAATGAATAAGCACTTCCTTGCAGCAAAGAATGCAAGTGAAGTTAGCATTTAATTGACAATGGAACAATTTTGAATAAAAACAAGTATCTGAGAGGGAAAAAAATGCCCTCAAGAAATATATTATGTTTATGCATTGCACGTAGACAGCGCCATTCCTGCACCTGTTTTCAGATGGGAAGAACTCCAGGTCACAGAGGAGGAATACACTTCTCTTTTTAAGCTGATTGCTTCTAAATATAGCTCAACATAATGGGTCCTCACAGTTTTGTGTTCTGCTCTCAGAAAACACAAAAACCTGGACTGGTTTTGATTTGCAAGGACAGTCACAGCCATTTCAGAATACGTCTACATCTTTCTTCTTAAAACTTGGATTATTAATGGTGACAGTTGAATCCTCTCTTCCCCTTCTGTGATGAACATTTCTTACTGAAGCCATTGGTTATTTTCTCAGAGTTTTGGGGGTGGCAGACGGGGGGATCCTCTCTGCTCAAGTAAATAGCAAGGTCAGCAGGATTTCTGAGGTTACTGACACTGTGTGTCTGTGGGATCTATGGGATATATATGGAAGACCCTTTGAATTTGCAAAATGCTGCCTCCACAAAAAGAAGTGATGCAAAAAGGAAAGTACTTTATTTGCCTTAAACTTTGATTAGTTTGAAAGTCCTGCCTTTGGCAGTTTGGAAGATGTCACCAACAACTGGGAAGTTCCAGGCTCTACTTTGACACATGCCTGCAGCCCAGGACTTTTAATATTTATGGGACATGACGTCTAACTGCCAATGATCACTTATTTTCCACAAGCTGTTTGTGGGCAAATACTGATGGTCTGAAGAGCCAGGAACATGTTAAGCTCCAGATTCAATATCGTACTTGCAGTAGACGGAGATATCATCTTCATGGGGATAGTCATCACTGTTCTTCACCAATAGGCTACTCGGAATTTGTCACAGAGTGTTGAGGATACCAAGACTTTATAACCCTCCAATAATCAGATCAGATCAGAGCTTGAACCACCAAAAAGAACAATCAGTTCAGTTCAGTCACTCAGTCGTGTCCGACTCTTCGCCACTGTATGGACAGCAGCACGCCAGCCTACCTGTCCATCACCAATTCCTGGAGCTTGCTCAAAATCATGTCCATCGAGTCAGTGATGCCATCCAACCATCTCATCTTCTGTCGTCCCCTTCTCCTCCTGCCTTCCATCTTTTCCAGCATCAGGGTCTTTTCCAATGAGTCAGTTCTTCACATCAGGTGGCCAAAGTATAGGAGCTTCAGCTTCAGCATCAGTCCTTCCAATGAATATTCAGGACTGAATATAAGAACATAACATAAGAACAGTATAATATAATATATATAATAATATACATAAAATAATATAATAAGGACTGAATATAAGAACAATAGTGTCTCTTGTAAAACATGGCCTTCTGAAAATGCATAAAGACCAAACTTCATAGCTATAAAAGTGGTTGAAAAAAATATAACGGAAGGAGAATGAGTATCAAGAAGGAATATTTTTAAAATATTTGGGTAGGTAGTAACTTCCTTCTTTAAGATGAAAAAATATTAGAGTATGGATGCAGATCCTAATTTTACAATTTGAGGAAGGGGTTTGGAACTTTTGTTCAACCACACACAAAATAGTCCAGAAATATTTTGAAATATATTTCAAATATATGTTAGAACACCTCAGAAGAGGTGTGCACAGGAAATGGACATCAATTCCCCAGGGTCCTGCCCCTTGGAGAGAACAGAGTAGTATTTAGAGATGGTTCTCTCCAGTTCTTTTTCATGAATACATATACACATATGTAAGTACATATTCTCTTATGAGATTTGAAAATGTTTGTAATAATTCCTTCCTTTGCAACTTGGGACTAAACTTATGAGCAAGCAGACTGTAAGCAGACTAAGAACATTTTAATCCTGTGGGAACATGGATTTTGTAGCACTCTATGAACTCATGAAGTGTCCCCATTTGGGGTAGGATGGCTAATGTGTCCTTTGACAGGGTGGAAAATGTTAACATAGAAAAAAGAAAAAGAAATAACCGAATAGTCAACTCATTTTCCAATAGACTACCTGAAGTGTTCCATTTGAAATTTCATAAATATTTGACATTTTACTCAACTCTTGTTTAGTTGCTACTGAAATGAAAGAGAATTTGCCAAAGTCCTTGATTGACAAGGGAGGCAGTTCTCCAATGTCTCAGTGATTAAGTGTGTGCCTTGAAGAGAAATTCTTGTGTAAAAGGACAGCGAAAACAACCTGATAACAGGAACCAAAGTCACGTGTGTGTGTATGTATGCTGGGATTTGTGCAGTCTCCACTGTAATAATTTTTCCTTTCTTTCTCAGGCTATACCAGGTTTTTGTTGCTCTGCGGGATTTTTTTCTCCATGGCAGAGAGTGAGGGCTACTCTAGCTGTGGTGTGCAGGCTTCTTATTGAAGAGCATGGGCTCTAGATGCGGCCTTCAGTACTTGTGGCACACGGGCTCAGCAGTTGCAGCCTGTGGTGCACAGGCTCAGTTTCTGCCCACGTGGGATCTTCCCGGATCAGGGATCAAACCCATGTCTCCTGAATTGGCAGGCAGATCAGAAAAAATGTATGTGTTACTCCATTAGTCATTCAACTCCAAAATATCCTTGTGTACAGCTCCCATTTTAATTAAAAGACAGATGCTCAAACTGAAACAGTTAAGCCCTCATGCATTTATTCATTCATTTGTGCACTTATCACGCACTGACTGAGTGCCACTGTGTGCCAGTCTGTCCTGGGCACACGGGACATATCAGGAACCAAACCAAAGGCCTCTCCCCTCAGGGGACTACATACTAACGGGGACGGAGGGAGGGAGAAGAAAACAAATAAATCAACAATCAGTATCATTGTATATTGGAAGAAGGTAAGTGTGATACATGTTTAAAGTAAGATAAGGGAAATTGTTGTTAGGGATGGGGTGCAGTTTTTAAATAAAAGGTGATATTTCAGCAAAAACTCCAAGAAAGTAAGAGAGGGAGCCAGGTAAACATCTTGGAAAATAGTGTCCCAAGGAGAAGGAACAGCCAGTGAAAAGATCCTATATGGCAGGAACTTGGCTAGTTTCTGTTTGAGGAGCAACGAGGCAGCCAATGTGCCAGGGGAGGGTTGCGAAGGGGAGGGAGGAATAAAGAGATATCGGCAGGGGCTGGGGAGGACTGGCATAGCAAAGGACACCAGATCTCATAGGTCTGCTTTTACTGTGAAGGAAATGAGAGCTCTTGGAGAGATTCAATTAGCTGTATGGAGGCAAGACTAGGGTGAGGCCAGTTAACAGGCTTTTGCACCAACTTAGACAAGAGTTCGGAGAAGGCAATGGCACCCCACTCCAGTACTCTCGCCTGGAAAATCCCATGGATGGAGGAGCCTGGTGGGCTGCAGTCCATGGGGTTGCTGAGAGTCGGACGTGACTGAGCGACTTCACTTTCACTTTTCACTTTCGTGCAATGGAGGAGGAAATGGCAACCCACTCCAGTATTCTTGCCTGGAGAATGCCAGGGATGGGGGAGCCTGGTGGGCTGTTGTCTATGGGATCGCACAGATTCAGACACGACTGAAGCGACTTAGCAGCAGCAGCAGCAGACAAGAGATAACAGCAGTTCAGATAATGGTGGTAATGGTGAAGGTTTAGAGAAATGGGTTGGAGTTTTACTATATTTTGAATGTCAATAAAACAAGATTGATTCTCTGACTGATTAGAAGGAAGCATGAGAGAAAAACAGCAATCAAGGATGCCTCCAAGAATTTTGGCCTGGACACCCTGAAGAATGGAGTTGCCCTGCACTAAGCTGGAGCAAGCTGCAAAAAAAGAGCAGCTTTGGGGGAAAATGAGATGTTCAATGCTAAATGTGTTGAGTTTGAGATGTCCCAGAGACAGAGAGGCACAGAAGATCATTTTAAGTATCTCAGCTACCAACTCTGCATAAAAATGGCATTAAAAAATAGCTGGGTAAAGTTAGCAAAGCTCAGATTTGAATCCTACCTCTTCCAGATATGAGCTGGGTTATCCTCACCCAGTTTCTAATCTCTCTGAGAGTCTTCATTCTGCTGTTCCCTCCCATTAGAATTTCCTTATAGAGCTAATCATTCGCATATTTTAAATCACAGCCTTCTCTTCAATAATGAGGCTGTGAGCACATTTCCTACTCACAGGCACTGCAAATAAAATATGCTGGAAAAGCACTCTCGCCACCAAGGCTGGGCAGAACACTTTAGTCCCAAAATCTGCATATCAGAACATTTTATCTTCTTAGGAGACTCCTGACTCTTGACAAAGAAAAAGTAGGTGAGGAAATGGAGGCGGGGGGGTGGATTCTAAAGTAATTTTATGTTTACTGCTAATCTATAATCCTGCATTTGCTCTTTACATTTGAAAATGATGCAATGGAACACGTTGACAACAAGAAGTCATTTAACAAGTAGAATCAGCCTTGATTTACACAACACCGTAACACTGGAGGTCCATTTTCTAAGGGCAGTTTGGAAGGCTGTATGTTCTGGTTACCTGAAAACGTTTCTCCAAGAACTGTTTTTTCCCCACACACTTTATTGTGAAAAAATCATTCTAACATCACCCCCAAACTTTTGCAAATAGATACCTGAAACACTTATACTCCAAGCCACAAGAGGGTGTTAGGTTCGGTGAGAGACAAGCAGAGCACCAAAGTCCAGTCACCTCCAGTGTGAGCAGCTTCATCCGCGGATCCTTGGGGGACGCAGAAATATCAGCGTTTCTGGTCTGAGCCAAAGGGCACAAGACTGAGAAGGTACTGGCAAAGGGTGGAAGATTGATGGAGACAGAAGAACTGAACAGCAGACAGGGTCGTGGGTTGGTTTCCTCACCTGTCAAACGGTGGAAGTCTTCATCCAGGAGATTGTTCTGAGAACTAAGTCAGTCAAGATATGCAAACTACTTTATCTGGTGGTATTCAAGAATTCAGTACTATTCCCACTAAGTAAGACTCTTCTTAAAATCTTTTATTGGGGTACAGTTGCTTAACAATGTTGTATTAGTTTCATTGGCAGAGGTGTGGATGGACCTGGAAACTCATACAGCGTGAAGTAGGTCAGAAAAAGAAAAGCAAATATTATATACTAATGCATATACGTGAAATTTAGAAAAATGGTACAGATGAACCTATGTGTAAAGCAGAAATAGAGACACAGGCGTAGAGAACAAAGGTAGGGCATACGGGGGTAAAGGAGAGTGGGGTGAATGGGAGACTGGACTGACGCACGTGCACTATTGACACTGTGCATACAGTAAATAATTGATGAGAACCTGCTGGAAAGCACAGGGAACTCAGCTCAGTGCTCTGTGGTGACCTAAATGGGAAGGAAATCCAAAAAAGAGGGGAAATGTGTATACATATAGCTGATTCACTTTGCTAAATAAAACTCCTAACAAAATACTTGGCACATAATACGAGTTTCGTATGAGATCTGTTGTCAGAATAACTCAGGAACCCAATAAGCAGATATGTCATGAAAGGAGACCCACATCAGAGGATGAGAGAAAACTAAACTGTCCACCTCCTTTACACGAAGAATTGTACAAGGGTCTTCACACTCAGGATCACATGTAAGAGTTTAAACAGCCTTCCAAGGTAGATACTGTGATCTATTTCACAGATGTGGAAATGCAAGTTTAGAGGGGTCCAGACACTCACAGCAAAGATCTCTGTATAGGTGGAAAGATGCTCCACAGCATCTTTGTGTGTTAGTTTAACACATTATGTTTTCAGATTGTCTGACTGTCTTGGTTTCCCATTCACAAACCCTGGGAACTCAATGACTATCCTAACCGAATATCCTCTGGCCCCAAGCTAAGGTGCCTTTGCAGGAACTTGTTGGCTCCACGTTAAGCATGTAGATTGGGGCAGGGTGGGGACAGTTCTCAGAGAAAGAGTTGTAGGGCAGACGAAACCAAAGGCACCAATGTCCTAGGAAAGCTTATGCTAAATACTCTTATATGATAAAGACAGTCGGTGATTGGAGGATTCTTGCTTTCATTCAGTCACTCAACAACCTTTTGAGTTACCAGCATGTAAGGTCCCTATGAAATTAAAAGACACTTACTCCTTGGAAGGAAAGTTATGACCAACCTAGATAGCATATTCAAAAACAGAGACATTACTTTGCCAACAAAGGTCCTTCTAGTCAAGGCTATGGTTTTTCCAGTGGTCATGTATGGATGTGAAATTTGGACTACGAAGAAAGCTGAGTGCCAAAATATTGATGCTTTTGAACTGTGGTGTTGGAGAAGACTCTTGAGAGTCCCTTGGACTGCAAGGAGATCCAACCAGTCCATCCTAAAGGAGATCAGTCCTGGGTGTTCATTGGAAGGACTGATGCTGAAGCTGAAACTCCAATACTTTGGCCACCTCATGTGAAGAGTTGACTCATTGGAAAAGACTCTGATGCTGGGAGGGATTGGGGGCAGGAGGAGAAGGGGACAACCAAGGATGAGATGGCTGGATGGCATCACTGACTAGATGGACATGAGTTTGGGTAAACTCCGGGAGTTGGTGATGGACAGGGAGGCCTGGCGTGCTGCGATTCATGGGGTCACCAAGAGTCGGACACAACTGAGCAACTGAAATGAACTGAACTGAACTGAAAGTCCCTATGACAGTTAGATATTTTTCCTTAAGAAGAAAGATAAAGGATGTTTACTGTGGGGCTTTAAAACCAGAGGAAGATTTAAGGAACCAGACTTCAAGAAGGCAAGGATATATAGATACATGTATTTTTATGGTTGAGACCCTTTGCAGTTCACCTGAAACTATCACAAACTATTGGCTATGTTGTTATGATTGTTTAGCAGCTAAATCACCACTGATGGACCATGAGGGACTGCATGCACGCTCAGTTGCTTCGGTCGTGTCTGACTCTTTGCGACCCTATGGACTATAGCCCACAAGACGCCTCTGTCCTTGGGATTCTCCAGGCAAGAATACTGGAGTGGGTCGCCATGCTCCCCTTCAGTGGATCTTCCTGACCCAGGGATCAAACCCACATCTCTTGCATCTCCTGCACTGGCAGGTGGGTTCTTTACCGCAGCACCACCAGGGAAGATAACTGGCTATACTCCAGTGCAAAATACAAAGTTAAAAAAAGAAGAAGAAAGAAGGTGAGGAGCTTCAACCACATCTTCTCCTTACATGGGCCTTTCAGGTGAAATTTCTGAGAGACTCTCATTGCCCCAGACTTAGCTTCACCCTGATCCCTTGACCAGCTCTTTGAGTCAGGGCACCCAATTGAGAACCCCAGAAACCCACTAGGACCACACCGGATAGGAGTGACAAAGGGTAAACAAAGAGCTAGATCATTTAAAAGAGGGAGAGATGCTGTGATCTTAAAATCAACAGTTGTTCATTCTAAACAATACCGTTAATGGTGGAATACAAGATGAAAAAATATTACCTTATCTTCAAGAAGACTGCAGACTGATAGAGAGACGACATGTAAACAAACATGTGTATATGTGATATACGCACTGCAAAAAGCCTCTGATGCTTCACCCGCCTCTGAACCATGTTCTTCGTAACGTGGCCCTGCGATGTCTTCCTTCAAGATGCAGAGCCAATGTCTCACTCCTTGTACTTAGGCTGCCTTGAAAGTGAAGTGAAAGTGTTAGTCGCTGAGTCGTGTCCAACTCTTTGGGACCATGGACTCTAGCTTGCCAGGCTCCTCTGTCCATGGGATTCTCCAGGCAAGAATACCAGAGTGGGTTTTCTCCAGGGGATCTCCCTGATCCAGGGATCAAACTCACGTCTCCTGCATTGCAGGCGGATTCTTCACCACTTGAGACCCCAGGGAAGCCCCCTGACAGTTACTTTAATAGAATGCGGCAGAAGGGCCCATGTCAGTCCTGGCCCGCTTGTCTCAGCCGAGGCTCCCCTGGACCAACGGCAGCCTGCTGAGCCCAAGCCTGTAAAGAGCCAGCAGTGAAGGGCAGAGCCGCCTCCCAGTTTGGAGCTGACCACAGACACGCCCTGGTGGCTCAGACGGTAAAGCATCTGCCTACAGTGTGGGAGACTTGGGTTCGATCCCTAGGTCAGGAAGATCCTCTGGATAAGGAAATGGCAACCCACTCCAGTACTCTTGCCTGGAAAATCCCATGGACAGAGGAGTGTAGTAGGCTACAGTCCATGGGGTTGCAAAGAGTCGGATACGGCTGAGTGACTTCACTTCACAGACACGCCTGTGATCCCGGACGAGGCCAGGACAGCCCTGCTGACTCAGGGTCTTGTGATCGATAACACGTATTTTATTATTTTAAGCTACGGAGTTTGGGGGGAGTTGGTTACGCCGTAATAGCTAATTGAAATTCATACATTTACAGTCCAAGAGGGCGCTCAATGGTCATTGAAGAGGGCCAGAGCTAAATATTATGATGGAAGAGGAAGGGCTGGCTTCTGATCAGAAACATAGGCCCTCAGTTCCCTGCTCACAGAGGAAGTGATCTTCTGAGTTAGCTTTGAAGATTAAACAGAGCTTCCGCAGGTAAAGATAAAAGGAGAGCATAACATCTTTATTTTTAATAAGACTAATTCTTCATTTGAAGTTTGCAATGGGTTTCTAATATATCTAATATCTTAAATAAAGTCTTATTCCTTTCCTCTGTGACTGAGAAGACCTTGTATAGGTACATAAATTTCTCTTCTTCACATGGCAAGAATCAAGACTTGAATATTACAGTTTTGGAAAGACAATTATATTTCCAGTGAACAGAATAACACTCTACAGCAAAGCACCTATCATCACCCCAGCACCTGTTGACTGAAACGTGCATATTTTATTCACAAAGGTCAACTAATTAGCAAGAGTGAGTTTTTATAAAACAGAATTTAAAAGGCAATTATTCTGTGATAGAAGCCTAACTGTTATACATTTAACATGTTGAATTATTCAGCCAAGAAAGAAAGAAAGAGACAGAAAGGAAGGAGGGAGGGAAGGAGAGACGAAGGAAGGGAGGAAAAGAAAGCCACTTAATTACATTGTTCAAGTGATCCCGAGCAGGTAACCAGTGAGAGCTGGTCACCTCTCACCAGTGATCAATTACTAAAGTTCTAATTCTAATAACATTGTGAAATAATGAACTATAGAATCAGAATGTTGTTCAAAGAAAGTACAAGGAAATGAGAAGTAATTACTGCTACAAGAAACATGATAAAACCATTATCAGAAAACAATTAAATGAACAGGAAAATTCTGGAACTCAATTATAATAAACTAATAAACATAGAGAAAACTCCCTTTCCATTTTCCCAGATGCAGTCACATAATCACATTCTTCTCACAGAAGTAGCATCACACAAAGGATGGGCATCAAGAAGTTATATTAGAACAGTGCTTAAAAGCAGCATACATTCAAAATAAAAGGATTTATTCTCAAAGTCACATTCACAGTTCATGAGACATTGTAACTTTGTGAGCATGCTTGCTAAGGCGATTCAGTCATGTCTCTTTGTGACCCCGTGGGCTGTAGCCCACCAGGCTCCTCTGTCCAAGGGATTCTCCAGGCAAGAATACTGGAGTGGGTTGCCTTGTCCTCCTCCAGGGGATCTTCCCCACTCAGGGATGGAACCTGCATTCTTCCACCTTCTGCATTGGCAGGCAGGTTCTTTACCACTGGCGCCACCTGGAATGTACTGTATTGTTCAGTAGCTCAGTCGTGTCTGACTCTTTGTGCCCCCATGGACTGCAGTACCTCAGGCTTCCCCATTCTTCACCATCTCCCAGAGCTTGCTCAGACTCATGTCTGTTGAGGTGGTGATGTCACCCAACCATCTTGTCCTCTGTCGTCCCCTGGGAAGCCCACTGCTGCTGCTGCTGCTGCTACTTTATATAATCCAGTTCTGACTGCGTCACTCCACCAACTGAAAATGTTCACTGGCTCCCTATTAATAATAGTTACAGAATTGAAATCCAAGGCCTAGGTCAGACTCCCCACAAGCTGAGTCAGGAACGCTTGTGCCTATCATTGGTGAGGTGTGTTCCCGGGGGGATGGGGTGGGGAACTAGACAGGACGGGCGCGGGGGGCCGTGCAGGGGTGTGCCTGCACTGGAGCCTTGTTCTCTGCAGCCCACAGGGGCTCTGGGGCGTGCACAGCCCCGTAGAGCTGCCTGCTTACGGGGTGAGCAGCGGCCTCTCACAGCCTCGGGTCTCTACCAGCAGCAGGCTTCCCTGGGGAGATCTGTAACCTCGCAGGCACTACAGATGAGGTGGCTCCTACTGACTGAGGGAAATTCTCTGGAGAAGGGGCAGAAATGAGCCCACACTCACATCAGCGGGAGGAAGCAGACAGTAGCCAGGCTAAGGGGTCTGGGTGGGACACCAGCAGCATATTGGGTGGCACTGAGACCCTCCGGGCGTGCCTTGCTGTCCTCAGCTGCCCCGTCCGCGCCCTGCTCCCTCCAAGCTCATCATGCAAGAGCACAGTGACAGTGCCGACCTCAGAGACTGTCCCCTCACAGTGGGTTCCCCTTCCCCATTTGCCCTCCTCCTAAGCTCCACCTTATTCTCTACAATCAAGTGCAATTGTTACCCTCTCAACAAAGTCCCCTTTGATCCCTAGAAAGGATACGCCATTTATTTCCTGTTTCAAGGCCCTCTGTATAATTCACTCCTGTGATAGAGCCCATCATTCAAGCTATTTGTTAAATGCATTATCCCCTGGCTAGATCATTAGTTCCATGAGGACAGGGACTGCATTTGGCTTTTCCCCTGTTCCCAGTGTTTAAATGTGGGGCCTGGAGTAGGATAGAGGCTCTGTGACTGACTGGTGAATAAATCGGTGCCTACACAAGAACAATGGTCGTCTCTGGAGAACAAAGTCATTCATTCAGATTCCGCTTTCTATTCCAGCCCGACCATCCGTTGAGCTGTGTCACTGCAGTGCCCTGTCTGAGCAGCCTATTTACTCATAACCTGGGAGGCTTTTAGCCAAAATTCAGTACTGTTCATTTCACTGAGGTGTGGGACGCCAACAATTAAAAGCGGATAATAAAAGGACTGTGTTGGAACAAGTGCTGGTTCAATCACTGCATAAACCACTGGATTCAATTATCTCCAAAAAGAAAAGTTGAAAACCGCAGGGTAAAAAGAATGTGCTGACGTTGAAGCAGAGAGGTCAGATTCACCTTTGCCTCATAGACCTTTTTAGGTACAAGGATCACAATGAACTTGCTGATCTTCTCATAGAATTTTTTGACCAGCTTTCCCCACTTCCACTTGTTATGAAAGAGACCTAACTTTAGGGCAGGGGGAGTTTTTGTAGACGTGTGACATATATACTGAGAAGTGTGCAGATATTAATTCATAATTAATCACAAATTACTGTTTACTCAGTGAGCACACGGATAAAACCAGTGCCCAGATCAAGCAGAACATCACAAGCAGTCTGGAAGCTCCTTGTGTTTTCTGTCACTGCCCTCCAAGGGTCACTAGTATCCTGGTCTCCAACGCCCTACTCATTAGTCCAGCCTGCTTAGGAAGAAAGAGAGGCGTACATGGGACCCTTGTCTCCCTGGCTTCTTTCACTCAGAATTATGTTCATGAGCTTCAGGCGGGATGCTGCACGCAGCTCCAGATCGCTTGCTATCACTGCTGTGCCACAGCCATTCGTGAACTATGCCACCGGTGATGGCCTCTCTGCCATTTATTGATGAGCGGATGGGTTGCTTTTAGTTTGGGGCTATTAAAAAAGTGGTGCCATAAGAATTCCTATACATATTGCCTGGTAAACATAGTATGCATTACTGTTGAATTCATCATGTTAATACAGCATAAATATATTTGATAAGAGTCATCTTTCTTTGTCAAATTATCAGACTATTAATTAGGTAGAAAACAAAGCCATCCACATTGAAAAAGTAAATTACATTATGAAAAAGTAAAGAAAAGAAAGATTGGAATCATAAATCAAATGTAACCAAAATTTAAAAAAAAAATTGCTTCAGAATAATTAGGCATACAGGATTAATTATACCATTCGTTCTACTTTTTCACATATCTGATTTATTTTTTCAAATTAAAGTTAAAATTTATGTACTTCAATGCGGTCAACAGAAAATTTCAACTACACTACTCAAGTAGATATAAAATCCATGCACATCTGGGATGGGAGGAGGTAAGTTAACTAGTATCAAAGGTGGGAAACCAAAAAAATAAGAAAAAAGAAACAAAATAGTGTGTACTTCTGTTGAATTCACGTCTAGGGATAGAATGACCATATCAGAGAATACACACCTAGTAGCTTGGTTAATACTGCTAAGAGTTTTCAAAGCCAGTAACATCAGCTCATACCTGACTTTTTCCAGTTTCATGGAGAAATAATTAACATACTTCCTGTATAAGTTTAAGGTGCAGAGCATGCTGATTTGATTTACATATATTGTGAAATGATTAGCAAAAGTTTAGTCAACAACCATCATGTCATAGAGACATAGTAAAAAGAAAGGAAAAAAAATTCTTGAGATGTGAACTCTTAGAATCTACTTTCTTATCAAGTTTTCTTTATAAAATATAGTAGCATTAATTACAGCCATCTTACTGTACCTTACATTGTAATATTTCCTTATCTTACAACTAGAAGGTTGTACCTTTTGATCACCTGTCTCTGAGTCCTTCTTTCCCATCCCCCACCTCTGATACACCACATTTGATTTCTTTTTGAACCCGAATTTTCAAAGTCCGGACTTTCGTTGGACAGATGGATCAGTGCATTCCTGCTAATAGACCCAGCCTAGGTGACCAAGTGTGTAAGATACATAATGGCTATGGCTAAGCTCATTCATTTTCTATTATTAAAGGCAAATAAAGTAATAGGAAGAATGAGAACACATTTTATGGCAGATTATTTACTACATACACTTAACCTGGGTTGCCCAGACCAGGAGACACCAATTTCTATTCCCCTTTACTTTTTCTTCTTTGCTCAGAAGTCTTTACTCCAGATATTGAACTATTTTTTGGCAACAGAGCACTACACACTAATATAAATATATGGTCTGGTGCCTTATTGCCTTAGCAGGAAATAGCCAGTATCTCATAACTGAGAACTGGGTTCTGAGGAAATTGACTGTTAAATTTTCATAGGATTGTAAGTGGAGTAAAAAATCTGTTGAAAAGGGGCTTATAAGTAATTTTAAATGTCTGTTTTCTCTCTAACACCATGAAGTTCATGACTGTGACCATCCTGTTCATAGCTGCTACCTAGATATCTTGTAAAGTGCCTGACACAGTGGTTTTCAGTAAACATTTGTGTACCTAAATGCTCATGATATTCATCATGACTCTTGTGCATTTAGGGGAGACTGCATAAAGGTGGAAAAGTTGCTCAAAGAAGCAGTGTATTTGTTTGTGTGTTTGCCACTATTTTAGTAAGGGACATCATGGCTTGTGATATGTGATATCATGGCTTTCACTGATTCTGAATTAGCATAAAGGCAACATGTCTAGTGCTATTTTTCACTTGACCTCATCCAAACTAGTTTAGATTCACACAAGTAAATTGGTCACAACTCAATCTGCACTGAAACTGAGAAACTACAGCTGGATGACAAATTGGTCAATTCCACATACAAACTGAATAATGGTAAATGTGCCCACTGGGTACTAGACTCAGTATCTAGATTAGATGCACTGTCTCTAACTTGTACAACAATGTCATGAGCAGGCATCAACATTCCCAGTACTCAGTTAAAAATGAGAGTGCTGAAGTGGCTGACCAAGACCACTTACTTAGTAAATGGCAGAGTTGATTCCAAATCTGGCTATGTTTCACTCCAAACCTCTTGCCATTTCTGATATAGCTCAATGCCCAGGAATTATTTATTTAGTGTCGGGATAGAAAATTAGGGAAAAAGCAAAGCGTAACAAACTGCTGAGACTCCTAATACTGTGTGGGTATGGAGAATGCAATGCCAGGCTTCTCCCAGGTGGACAAGCCAGCTAGCAACCCCATTGTGGTGCCATGGCAACATACAGCATCTTTAGCAGAGGCACCATAGATGATGGATGTTTATTTGTTGGTTTGTAGTGTGTGCGTTTTTTTAAATCAGATATTAAGAAAACAACTTTTCTTTCTTTCTTTTTTTTTTTTTAACTATCAGTGTCTTTATTTGAAAATCACTCTGTAGACAGACCTCTGGGGAAATGCCGCTCCATCTTTCAAAGGCAAATTTGCATTTTTACACACAGAAGAGCTCTTCTTTGTGATATGCTTTTCAGTGGGAGCTCTCCAAGGCCCCTTCCTGATTTTAAGTTTTAAAATGGTATGATTTTACATCTCATCAAATATAATAGAAAAGTTCAAGTTTAATATATCTTACAAAAATTGCCTTCCTGTAGATTATGCCCTTCAGCTATCATTTTAAATTGTAATTTGAAGTTTTGAAATTCTTCCATAAAAGAAGATGTTTTCTTTAGTCAAAATAGAAGTAACTTAATTTTTATTGTCTGGCTAAATGGATCCACTTTTCTCTTCTTTTGTTTGAAGGAGATGTCGTGAGTTTGTAGAGTTGCCCTGTTTCCCAGGGAAATATTTGTATTCTTTGGGTCTCAGAGAATGGAAAAAAAAAAAAGTGACTTTAAAACACACTTAGGATAAAATAGCTTATTATAAATCTATTGTAGTTTTATTATTAAATCTAGTTTTTAAAGGACAAAAGACAGTAATTAGTTCAGGTAGCCCTCAATACAATTCAATATTTTGTAATAAATACGAGTCTCTCGAGACACTGAAATAAGGTAAAAAGGGTATCTTTCCTTAAAGAGTTCACAGAAGAACAAGGCTATTTTTGAAAACTAGAAAAGGTAAAGGGTCATAGAAGAGTTGGCTTAGAGCTGATTAAATGAGTGCTTTGCATAAAGCTTGCTGTGTCTCTGTCAACTTAGTTCAACATTAGTACTCAAAAACTATGCTGAAAGAATGAATAGCCCATACGTTAAATACCTGGAGACAACTTAATTTCATCCACACCTTTCATGAGCTCTAAAAATTATGTATGCCTCATCTGCATTTTCCTTAGATCATCTCTTCTTCCTGGATGAATGTCAAGCATTACGGAATTAAAAGACCAATGCTTTTCCTGTGATATTGCAAAGTCCTTGTAAAAATACTTTTTAAGTGGTATTTAAATGACAACTCCAAAGGTAACAAAATTATTTACAGTTGAAAGAGAAGCCAGGCACATACAAAATTTACATAGATACATGTAAATGATATGCAGTGGAAATAAACTGAGAGACAAAGGAGATCTGCCCGGCTTAATTCATGCCACTTATTTTAAAATTCACACAAAGGTCGTAAAAATCACTCATTTATCTTGAAGCCTTCTCTATGGACTGACAGAAGAATGCTAAATGATGCTGACATATGATAAGGCACATGAAATAGCCACACTCAAATTTGAGGATGTTGCTGTGCACCGTTAGTCTGGTCAGATTGCTGTACGGAAATACTCAGCCTGTGTGGCTTACACAACAGACATGTATTTTATCACAGTTCTAGAGGCTGGAAGTCCAAGATCAAGATGCCAGCAGCACAGGTGTCTTGTGGGGACCTTTTCTGCTGTGAAGACGGCTTCTCACTGTGCCATCACCTTGCCCTTGAGTGTGGACCGTGGTGCCGCTCCCTTTCTTATAAGGGCACCAGTCCTACTGGGTTAGTCCTACCGCTCCCTTATGGCCTCATTTGAACATCATTTAAGTAAGACCCTATCTCCAACCAGAGTCACATTGAGAGTCAGGGCTCCAACATTTAGACTGGGGGCTGGAGGTACAATTCAGTCCATAAAAGTGGGACTCACTCACAGTCTCAGCACTGACGGCTCTAACATCTTAAAAATCAGATACATAAACTGGCCAAGATCTTCGGGTCCAGATCCTTGAGAAAGAAAACTTTTAATAAAAATTATTTATCCAAAAGGGTAGCCTCTCGCATATAACAGCATGATTTCTACTGGGATAGTAACATCCTGCTGGCTAATTTGTAGAGTAATTTAGTACTACTGGATCCCTTGAGAATTGGTTAATTTATGTTTAGACGTAATCGGTTTTCTTCTTCATCATTCAATTCTTAAAATTCACTCAAATTGTTCTAATATTGACTACTCTTCCCCTGGATTGATGCCAGCTTCAGTAATGCTTTCTGCTTTAAAATGGAAGCTCACATATGCAATTATCAGCATCTCAGCTTTTGACAGTAACTTTCTTTTCCCAACTTGGTTAAATGAATAGAAAGCAACTGTTGCTTTGGCTACTGGACACTGACTTATCACAGTAATAGCCTGTGAGTCAGGTTTCTTTTGCATTGTTTGGAGCATTTTTCCTGCAGGAAAATTTCCATCCTCCCAGTTTTCTCATTGTGATTTTGTAGGACCCAGAAACACACTAACAGAAGTTCTTTTTTAACTTCTTTGCCTATTCCTCTGATGTTTGCGGTTGTTGATGTTTATGGGCCTTTTTTGCTTACTCTACATTGGTATTCAGACACTTTGAAGGTGCAAGTAAGAAGTGTACTTCTACAGGTATATGACAGACGATGTCCTAAAATGATAATAACATTTGGGATGAACAAGATTTGAGCTGGTTCTGCCAAACACTAGATGTGCACCCTTGGGAAAGCTGCTTACCTTATTGTGCCTTCCTTTCCTCATTTACTAACTGTAAATAAAAGCAGCCTTAAAGAACTGGGGTAGGGACTTCCCTGGTAGTCCAATAGTTAAGACTCCTCACTTCCACTGCAAGAGGCACAGGTTCAGTCTCTGGTTGGGGAACTAAGAGCCTGCATGCTATGTAGCATGAAGCCCCCATCCCACCCCCTGAAACAACACAGATTTGGAAATATGCTATACTACTTCACTGGGCATATAGGAGGGGTGTCTTAAATTCTCACTGGTGTGTAGATAATGTGCTGTCCTGTTCTTAGTTGCTCAGTTGTGTCCCACTCTTTGTGACTCCTTGGACTGGAGCCCACCAGGCTCCTCTGTCCGTGGGGATTCTCCAGGCAAGATTACTGGAGTGGGTTGCCATGCCCTCCTCCAGGGGATCTTCCCAACTCAGGGACTGAACCCAGGTCTCCCACATTGCAAGTGGATTCTTTACTATCTGGGCCACCAGGGAAGCCTGTGTAAATATTAAAGCAGTCATATAGCAATCATTCAGATTTCTCTGATTGGAGCATGATGGTAGGTCAAGGTTCCTCCCCTGAGCCTCAAATAGTTCTTCCCAGGACTTTCCTAGGAGAGCGTCTCACTTGAATTCACACACCACAGCTTGCCATCTTCCCTGCTAACTGCCCTGGTTGACAGCCTCCACCTAAGAGGCAGCTGCCACCATTCTCCGCAGTGCAGTGACTACTGCACAGCTGAGCTGCCTCCTTGAGTTTCCAAGGCTTCCAACCTTGGAGTCATGCAGCCTTCCCTGGAGCAGATGGAAGGGGCACCTATAGAGGGTGCCTGGGGTCAAGAGAATGCCTTGGCCTGTCCCCTTTTGTCTATGTGTCCTTAAAACAAAACAAAACAAAAGAACAACAACAAAAATCACATAGATTGTGCTTCTCTGCAAACAAAACTAAAATGAAAGCCCACTATGCAAATCTGGCTCCTGGCATCATTTTCTTAGATTGGTCACTTCCTGCCTAAATTCCAGGGTCATCAAAAAGCAGGACTTTCCTTTTTTTTTTTTTTTCACTAATAAATACAAACACCCAGCCTTGTCTTGTTACATGTTTAAGACTGCTGATTCTACCGCCCGTAGATTTGAGGTCAATATGTCATGGATTATCTAAAGCTTTTGTAATTTCATGTAACTTTTTATTCTTTTAAAAATCTGTTTCTGTATTTTGATATATTGCTTCAAAAGGACATTTTTATTCACCTTCACACAGGTGTTTTCCCTTGTGGGATTATGCTACCCAGATCAAATGTTCTATATTGCATGGGTCCCCAACCTCTGGGATCCAGTGCCTGATGATCTGAGGTGTAGTTGATGTAATAATAGTAGAAATAAAGTGCACAATAAATATAATGTGCTTGAATCATCCCAATACCAACCCCCAAACCTGGTTAATGGAAAAACTGTCTCCCACAAACCAGTCCCTGTAGCCAAAAAGACTGGGGACCACTGCTATATAGAATGGTGAACTGTTTTCCATTTATAAGGTGTATGTAAAATAACCTAATTCAGGAGGCCTCTAATTTCTAATTTCCTTCTATTTGTCTCACTGTAATCAACAGATCCCATTAGCAACTTGGCCATGGGCAGCCTTGATCCTTAGAAACAGAGTTTAAAAAGAAAAAGAGAAACAGTGCTTTTCTATTCAATTAGGTTTCTTGAAGTGAGATCACTTATTTGTGTGTGTGTGTGTGTGTGTGTGTATGTGTGTGTGTGTAATAAAGTTTTATTAAAATATAAAGGAGACAGAGAAAGCTTCTGACATAGGCATCAGAAGGGGGCAGAAAGAGTATTCCCCTGCTAGTCTTCAGCTGGATGTTATATAGTCACTAGCAGTCTGTTAATGAAAGAAAAGAATGTCTTAAAACTCATAATGACACCAGGCCCCTCACCCGTAAGATGCACTTTGGGATAATCTTGGCACCAAATGGTTCATCTTGGACCATAAAATGATTAGCTTGAATCTTGAAGAAGGGTAGATCACCATACAAATAGTTTTGCTTACATAGATTAGGGTAACAATATCTGAATATAACATACTGGATTTTCAAGTAGGTTCTGAGCCAAGAGGTGGAACTGACTTGTAGACAGAGTTTGGGGTAAATGCATAGTACATTAGCATAGCTTAAGATAAATATTTCCATAAGAGAAATGCACTGATTATCTCTAGATTTGAGAATAGTTGAACAGAGACACCTTCAGTACTGTTTAGTACCTCTGTCATCACACTGAATTTCCAGTCACAGCTTGTTCTGACCCCAGTTTTACTCCCAAGCTTGAGGAGAAGCTATCCATCTGCAAGGCTAGCTTGGGGTTTGAAGCCCTTTGCACTGGTTATTAGTTACAATGTTAAATCATTGGAAATACATCTTAAATGTGTTCCTCCCTTATCAGTGGCTTCACAGAGTTGCAGCTTCAAATAGTCTACTCTTCACTATGCTCCAGACACTGAAGCAGAAGAGAGACAGTGCTCTTGGTGGGGAGTGGGGAGGAGTGGAGGTGCGGGGTGGAGGGCAGGGGAAGAAAAACAGTCATCACAGCCAACATTCATGTGCCCACATGCTCATGGTACTTACAACATGTGCCCCAAAGCTCTTCTGAGTACTTTCCACTCATTAAGTCATTTATTGAATAAGCACAGGGGTGCACAGCATGGCTGTTTGTTCAATACTTGAGTTCAGTTAAGACTGCTGCTGCTGCTGCTGCTGAGTTGCTTCAGTCGTGTCCGACTCTGTGCAACCCCACAGACGGCAGCCTACTAGGCTCCTCTGTCCCTGGGATTCTCCAGGCAAGAATACCGGAGTGGGAAGACTATCCAGTTGAAATAGTAAAGCATACACCTCTGTGAATCCACACCCCCACCAACAATGAAAATACAAGCAAATCTGTATTCAACCTTTTCAGAATTCTGCAACTTAATCAGAGGCACAGAACAAAATAGCTCATCAGAAAATATCCATTCAAGAAAAACTACTGAATCTCATTTAAAAAACAGTGATGTCTGTGTCATTTTCTTGGGAGGTATCCCAACCCTCCTCCTTCCCCAGCTGAAGGGTGGGGTGGCCATGGAATGCCTGCAGCTTCAACAGGACACTGACCTCTTTGGGACTCCAGTAAAAGCTCCATCTCTGCAGGACAGTCAATCTTTTGATAAAATTAGCAGCTCTTGGGAAAATACCCATGCCCCCATTGTTGTTTCTATTTTATTCAACTTAAAGCTCAGATCAGGTGAAAATAATCCTATTCCCAGGGCACTGGTGAAAAGAATAGCAATTTACTATTAACACTTAACCTCACAGCTGCCAGAGGCTGTAACTTCGCTTGAGACCAACAAGAACCTGGACAAAAATGGAGAAGGAAGAAATGATGGAGAGCTAGCTGACGGCAGAGAACTTCTAAAGAGCTCTGACACATTCCTGAGGATCTAGAAGGCTGGGCACGTGTGCAGCCTGTGCCCACGATCAGGGATATTCCCCAGCCCAGGAACAACGCAAGAAAGGAAAAAGCCTAGTCATTCATTTCTGACTGACTCTGAAGTGCTAAGCAAGCAGGAATCTAAGGCAAACTCCTGTACTGCCTGAGATTTGAAGTTGTGCTTCAAACAGAACCTCGTGCAAAAACGTGGGCGGAAGACAAAGTGCCTCAAGGCAATCAAGGAACTCTGAACTACGAGTGACCTGGGCAACTGTTAAAGCATACTGACACCAGGTGAACCTTAGGTACCAGTCTTAAAAATAAAAACAAGAATTTAAAAAAAAAAGTTAGCAAAGAACTTAGGGAACACGCTGTGGAGAATATAGAATCTACAGATTAAGTCTAGGGAAGCTGCTGAACAAAAAGCAGTAATAAGAAAAAACAACCACAAAAAACAGCAATAGTAACATACAAGACTGTAAGAGCAAGGGCGGGGGGGAGTGCTAGACACCAGAGTTGTTACATTATCTACAGTGTCCAGATTTCAACCACAAATTATGAGGTACACAGAGAAACAGGAAGATATTGCCTCTACAAAAGAAAAAAACAGCCAATAGGAAATGTCTATAAAATGGCCCAGATGTTGGCTAGGTAGATAAGGACTTTTTGTCAATTATTCTAACTATGTTCAAAAGACTAAAGGAAATCATGTCTAAAGAATTAAAGGAAAGTGTGACAATGGTGTGTTTTCAAATGCAGTATATCAATCAATAAAGAGAATTACAAAAACAAATAAAAAAGAGAGTTGAGTAGAAAAGTTAAATAACTGAAATTAAAAATTCGCTCAGTTCAGTTCAGTCGCTCAGTCATGTCCGACTCTTTGTGACCCCCTGGACTGCAGCATGCCAAGCCTCCCTGTCCATCACCAACTCCCGGAGTTCACTCAAACTCATGTCCATCAAGTCAGTGATGCCATCCAGCCATCTCATCCTCTGTTGTCCCCTTCTCCTCTTGCCCCTAATCCCTCCCAACATCAGAGTCTTTTCCAATGAGTCAACTCTTCGCATGAAGTGACCAAAGTACTGGAGTTTCAGCTTTAGCATCATTCCTTCCAAAGAACACCCAGGACCGATTCATTAGAGAGGCTCAAAAGTGGATTTAGCTTAGTTGAGAGTATTCAGGGTGAGAAAAATAGTCCGGCAATCCCTCAGAAGTCAAATAGAGTTACAAAATGACCCAACAATTCCACCCTGAGGTATATACACAATCGCATTGAAAACATGTCCACATAAAACTGTATATACCAGTGCTCACAATAGAATCAAAAAGTGAAGCTACCCAAATGCCCATTAACTGATGAATAGATAATAAAATGTGGCGCATCTCCACAGTAGAATATTTTTGTCATAAAGAGAAATAAAGCACTCACGCATGCCACATCGATGAACTTTGGAAACACTGTGCTGAGAAGGCGATTGCAGAAAACCACATACTATGTGATTCTGTTTCTATGAAGTGTCCAGAATAGGCAAATCCATAGAGACAAAAAAAGTAGATGGCTAGTTGCTTAGGGCTAGAGGGGAGGTGGGGATGGGATTTACCTCTAAAGGGTACAGAATTTCTTTTTGCAGTGATGAAAGCGTCCTAAAGGTGACAGTTATGCAACTCTGTGAATACACTAGAAAATACTGAATTGCATGCATGTTATAAATGGGATAATTTTGTCGCATGTAAATTATATCTCAATAAAGCTGGTTAAAAATTACTAACCTCTCTGATCCCAGGAGGGGTGATTCAGGTGAAGAGTCAGATTCACTGTACTCTGTAGTAAAGATTCAGTAGAGCCATGTACTGAATACCTACAATACTCTAAGACATGATTTTTCCAATAAGTTCTCTATAAATCTCCTTGGAAATGTAAAAGGAAGAAACAGTAATTGAGTGGGTGTGCTTTGCTTGTTTTTTTTGCTGTTGAATTCAATTAGAATAATATCATAGTTCCTTCTTAAATGTGAAAGTATCTCCCTTCAGTAGATAATTAAGACTGGTATTTAGCCAAAATCATTCACAAACTAAAATATTTTTCTTCATTCATATAAACAGCTTTCTTTAAGATAAACAAGCTTCTTTAAGAACTTTAAACTGTAAATTATAAAAATCCATGCACAGTTTTAATAAAAACACATGAGACCCAGCAAAGATTTATATGAAATATATGGCTTTAGATTCACAATGTGTCTACACAATGCAGCAATATGCTGCTCTCTAGTGAGAGCTGGAATTTAACTATGGAGTATATTTTCTCAAGACCTAGGATGTAACAAATAATGTGATATATATAAAGAATCTCCAAAAGTACATATAGTGGAATATGTTTCCCATGATTTCATCATAGAATCCTGTTCCTCTCAATGATGCTTTTGGGACCATTGCTCTACAAAATACATTTTGGAAAACTGATATGTGAGTAATACATATGAAATAACTCTACTCCGTAGTGGACTTTCATGCATTTGCTAAGGCAGTAGCTACTCTCTTTGTGATGCTGATGAAAGGTATGTTTCTTGTCTCCAGGAAAAATAAGCACATAAATTTTACCTGTAATTTCAAGATGCCTACAGCCTCTCTCTAAGGAACACGTTAGTTTTTAAATTCTCTCAAAAAGTGAAGAATCTTCTTGAACTATGTGAGCTACCTCTGACCATGAAAATTAATGTTCATAATTTCTTCTAAATTTTTTTGTATTCCATACATTAAAGATGAAAGTGTCTTACACAAAATGTTATTTTCTAAGTAAGAGCAATCTTTGCCTCCTTTTTTGAAAACAGAAAGGTATGAAATAAACCTCTTCTAGACAATATGACACAGTAAAAACTGCTGATCAAAAATGACACTCACAGTATTACTGAAGTGCCAGAGTTCAGAAAACAATGCAGCATCTGCAGCAACTTTTCATCCAAAATGGTCACATACTCCTTGAAGATAACCAAAACCTTGTGTCTTCTGTGATTATTTCAAATACTCTCTAGCTCAAGTACGTAGGTCTATGTACTCAACTTTGGTTCACAAAACAGAGTCCCTGTGTTCACATTCATTTTAAAACAAAGGATTCATCTATACACATCTTCCTTGGCTCTAGAAATAGGTCAGGAAGAGGAGGATGTATCACCGGGAACTTTTGGGTGGGAGGGAGTCCTTGAGTTTCTGGGGCCTGGAGGATAAGCTTAAGAAGAGAAGCAGGGCACAGTGCCCGTCAACGTTCCTAATTCACATATGGGTCTAACAGATGTTTGGTACTTACAATGTTTCACACCAGCCACTGTGCTGGATACTCAGAGTAAAAAGGTATTCCTGGGGCTTCCCAGGTTGCTCTAGTGGTAAAGAATCTGCCTGCCAAGGCAGGAGATTCAAGAGACGTGGGTTTGATCCCTGTGTTGGGAAGATCCCCTGCAGAAGGAAATGGCAATCCGTTCCAGTATTCTTGCCTGGAGAATCCCATGCACAGAAGAGCCTGGCGGGTTACAGCCCTTGGGGTCGCAAAAAGTTGGACACAACTGAGCACACACACATATACACTGCTTTTGAGGTGTCTACACCAGTGCTGCCCAACAGAAATACACTGTGAACCACCTAAAGGTTTTCAATTTATTTTTTAATTAACATGAAGTCAAGTCTGCTTCTGAAACACAATTCTGTAAGTTTGGGCACATGACTACTGTATTAGTTTTCCATTGCCATCATAACAAAATACTGCAAACTGAGTGCAGTAAGCAACACAAATGTATGATCTCAGAGTTCTGTAGGACAGAAGTCTGACACGATTCTCACTCAGCTAAAACTAAGGCATGGACAGGACTGCAGTTCTTTCTGAAGGTTCTGGGTATCCCCCTTTCCTTATTCTTTGCAGCTAGAGGTGCCCCACATCCCTTGGCTTGTGGCCCCCTTGCTCCATCTCCAAAGTCAGCAGAGGCAAGCTGAGCCCTCCTTCAGTTACATCAGGGTGACCCCTCTTCACTTACCTCTCCCACTTTTAAGAACACTTGCAATTACACTGAGCCCATTTGGATAATTCAGTATAATTTTCCTATTTCAAGATCAACTGATTAGAAGCTTGAATTCTTCCCACAACTTTAACTCCTCTTGGTCACATAACATAACATATGTACTGGCTCTGGGGATAAGAAGGTGAACGTCTTCAGGACCCATTATTCTGCCTTCATGAACGCACCATCATGTATCCACAACCATGGTCAAGATTCTGAACAGTGCCAGCCTCCAAAATGACTAGCTCTTTCTCCTCCCTTGTATCCAAATATTCCCCCCAATCTAATCCAGGCAAACACTGATGGGTTGCCCATCCTTTTGTTTGTCTTATCCAGATGTCATATACATGAAGTCAGATAGCAGTAGCCTTTAGAGACTGATTGCTTCAAACTATCAAACAAAGTAGTTTTTCTTTCTTATGGCAAATATCAAGTCTGCTCCCCTTTTCTTAAGAGTCTTCTTTCTCTTAGGAATGTACCTTTTATCCTTTCACCTATTGAAGGACATTTAGTCATGTCCAGTTTTGAAGATTCTGCTTATAAACATCTGTATGCACATTTATATATAGACATAAATCATGAACTTTCATTTCTCTTGAATAACCACCCAGTTGTGGGACAGGTGGGAAAGAGAGCAAATACATGGTTACTTTGTAAGAAACTGCCAGGCTGTTTTCCACAGTAGCTGCACCATTTTGCATTCTCACAAGCCATGTATCTCTTCCATTAGTGAGACATCCTCACCAGCAGCTAGCACTGTTGCTTTTATTTATCGCAGCCATTCTGATAGGTATATAGTGCTACCCTACTAGGGCGTCCCTGGTAGCTCAACTGGTAAAGAATCCACCTGAGAAGTTACCCTTCAGTTCAGTTCAGTCACTCGGAGTCGTGTCTGACTCTTTGAGACCCCATGAACTGCAGCATGCCAGGCCTCCCTGTCCATCACCAGCTCCTGGAGTTGACTCAATCCCATGTCTATCAAGTCAGTGATGCCACCCAACCATCTCATCCTCTGTCGTCCCCTTCTCCTCCTGCCCTCAATCTTTCCCAGCATCAGGGTCTTTTCAAATGAGTCAGCTCTTCGCATCAGGTGGCCAAAGTATTGGAGTTTCAGCTTCAGCATCAGTCCTCCCAATGAATATTCAGGACTGATCTCCTTTAGGATGGACTGGTTGGATCTCCTTGCAGTCCAAGGGACTCTCAAGAGTCTTCTCCAACACCACAGTTTAAAAACATCAATTCTTCGGTGCTCAGCTTTCTTTATAGTCCAACTCTCACAGCCATACATGACCACTGGAAAAAATCATAGTTTTGACTATAAAGCCCTTTGTTGGCAAAGTAATGTCTATGCTTTTTAATATGCTATTTAGGTTGGTCATAGCTTTCCTTCCAAGGAGTAAGCATCTTTTAATTTCTTGGCTGCAATCACCATTTGCAGTGATTTTGGAGCCCAGAAAAATAAAGTCAGCCACTGTTTCCACTGTTTCCCCATCTATTTCCCATGAAGTGATGGGACTGGATGCCATGATCTTAGTTTTCTGAATGTTGAGCTTTAAGGCAAGTTTTTCACTCTCCTCTTTCACTTTAATCAAGAGGCTCTTTATTTCTTTTTCACTTTCTGCCATAACAGTGGTGTCATCTGCATATCTGAGGCTTTAATTTACATATTTTAATTGTTAATGATGTTAGACATCTTTTCATGTATGTATTTACCATCATGTATCTTCTTTAGTAAAGTATTTTCAAATATTTTGCATATTTTATTATTGGGCTGTTTTCTTAATGAGTTTTGAGTGTTCTTCATATATTGTGGATAAATGTTCTTTGTGAGATACTCAGTTTGCAAACAGTTTCTCCTAGTCTGTAATTCTTCACTCTCCAAGTATTTTGAAGACCAAAAGTTTTAATATAGAAAAAGTACTTGTCAATTTTTCTTTTATAGACTGTGCTTCTGTTGATGTGGACTGCATTGGTGGCTCAGTGTAGGAGACCCAGGTTCTATCCATGGGTTGGGAGAATCCCCTGGAGAAGGAAATGGCAACCCACTCCAGTATTCTTGCCCAGAGAATCCCATGGACAGAAGAGCGTGGTGAGCCACAGTCCATGGGGTTGCAAAGAGTCAGGCATGACTGGACAACTAACACTTGGTCTTTGTTGATGTATCTGAGAGCTCTTTGCTTATTTGCTTTTTAATATGGTGAGTTAAACTATCTCTTGAATGTTAAATAAATCTTGTTTTCTTGAAATATACTTCACTTCACATGGTCATGAGGGATTATCTCATTTTTTAATTGTTGGATTAGAATTGCTAAAATTTTGTTTGGAATTTTTGTACTTATGTTCCTGAGGTAGAAATATTAGTCTGTCCTTTCTTTTTCATATAATATCTTTGTCTCATTTTGATATCAGGGTTTTGGTTGCTTCAGAGAAACGGTCCAAAAGTATTGCTTCTTCTTCAATTTTTTGGAAGACTTTGCCTAATATTGTTATTATTTTTTTCTTAAGTGTTTGACAGAATTCACCAGTGAAGTCATCTGCATCTGGATTTACCTTTAGAAGAAGGTTTTTTTGTTTGTTTGTTTGTTTGTTTTTTACCACTAATTCAATCCTTTAAATTATCTTGATAAAGTAATTATATATCCTAAATTATGGGATATAATTCAATTCAGGCTGGATATAAAATTCAGTTCAGGATATAATTTAGGGCTGCTCAGGTTATCTGTTTCTTCTTGGTTAAGCCTTGGTAATTTGGGGCTTTCAAGGAACTTGCCTATTTCATCTAGGTTGTCAAACTTACTGGCACAAAAGTTTTCATGGGGCTTCCCTGGTGGCTCAGGGGTAAAGAATCCACCTCCCAATGCAGCAGACATGAGTTCGATTCATGATCTGGGAAGATCCCACATACTGAGGAACAACTTAGCCCATGTGAAGAACTATTGAGCCTGAACTCTAGAGCCTGGAAGTCACAACTGCTGAGCCCTCTGGCCCTAGAACCCATTGCAACAAGAGAAGCCACTTAAATGAGAAGCCCACATACCTCAACTAAAAATTAACTCCCACTTGCTGCAATTGGAGAAAGGACCATGCAACAATGAAGACCCAGCATTGCCAAAAAACAATTAATTTAAAATTATTTTAAAAACTCATTCACAATTTTCCCTTGTTGTTGTTCAGTCACTAAGCTGTGTCCATCTCTTTGTGACCACATGAACTGCAGCACACCAGGCCTGTCCTTTACTTTCTCCTGGAGTTTGATCAGATTCATGTCCTCGAGTCAGTGATGCTAACTAACCATCTCATCCTCTACCACCTCCTTCTCCTTTTGCCTTCAATCTTTCTCAGCATTAGGGTCTTTTCCAATGAGTCGGTCACCAATACTTCATGTGGCCAAAGTATTGGAGCTTCAGCTTCAGTATCAGTCTTTCGAATGAATATTCAAGGTTGATTTCCTTTAGGATTGTCTGGTTTAATCTCCTTGCAGTCCAAGGGACTCTCATGAGTCCTCCTGTACCACAGTTCAAAAGCATCCATTCTTCAGTATTCGTCCTTCTTTATTTAGATGTGTGTTATTTGGCTTACAAACATGCCAAAATTTTCCACAGATCTTTCTGCTATTGATTTCTATTTTAATTCCATTGTGATAAACATTCTTGTGTGTGTGTGTTAGTCGCTCAGTTGTGTCTGACTCTTTGCAACCCAAAGGACTCAATCTTGCCAGGCTCCTCTGTCCGTGGGATTCTCTAGGCAAGAATACTGGAGTGGGTCGCCATTCCTTCAGGGGGTCTTCTCAACCCAAGGATGGACCCCAGGTCTCCTGCATTGCAGGCGGATTCTTTATCATCTGAGCCAGGGAAGCCCAAACATTTGTAGTATGACTTTAATTCTATTAAATTTATAAATGCTTTCATTATAACCCAGAATATAGTCTGTCTTGGGAATGTTCCATGTTCACATGAAAAGAATGTTTTAAATACTACAAAGAATGTTTTTAATACTTACTGATTTTTGGCCTACCTCACCTATCAATTATTGAAATTTCTAACTATAATTGTGAACATGCCAATTTGTTCTTTCATTTCCACCATTGCTTTTTCCTTTATGTACGTTGAAGTTATATTATTAGACAAGTAAATCTTTTATGATTATTATGTCCTCTTGAGGAAGTTACCCCTTTATCACTATGGAATAGCCTTCTCTATCTCTGATGATATTTGCTCTAAAGTATTTGTCTATAAATACACTGTCTGGTATTAATACACCCACTTGATATTTTTTTGCTTACTTATTATCATAATACATCATTTACCAAATTTGACTTTATTCTACTTTGAATCTTTGTATTTAAAATGGGTTTCACATAGGCAGCATATAATTGGGTCATTATTTTTTTCACCAATCTGAAAATATGTGCCTTTTAATGGAAGTGGGGTAGGGGGATTATACCACCTACATTCAGTATAATTATTGGTAATGATTAAGTTTATCACTTTGTAAGTAGTTTTGCTATTTATCCCATTAGATCTTTGTATCCTTTTCCCATTTTTCTGACAATAACCCATGAGTTTTAAAATAAATACTTAACATTTTTTAAATTTATTTTTATTTTTTAAATTTATTTTGATTGGAGACTAATTACTTTATAATATTGTAGTAGTTTTTGCCATACACTGACATGAATCAGCTACAGGTGCACATGTGTTCCTCATCCTGAACCCACCTCCCACTTCCCTCCCCATCCCATCCCTCTGGGTCATCCCAGTGCACCAGCCCCAAGCACCCTGTCTCATGCATTGAACCTGGACTGGCGATCTGTTTCACATATGGTAATATACATGTTTCAATGCTATTCTCTCAGATCATCCCACCCTCACCTCTTCTCACAGAGCACAACAGTCTGTTCCTTGGGGAGGGAGGCGGGAAGGGGCTTCTGGATGAGGAACACATGTGCACCCCTGACTGATTCAGGTCAATGTATGGCAAAAACCACCATGAGATGCCGGGAGCCAGCACGGGAGATCCCACCCATGACAAGGTCATGTGGAGAGGCCTGATGGGCAAGGAGAATCAGGTCTCAAGGGGTCCTCTGTCTGAGCATCTACCCCAAAACCAAAATCTGTCTGTTTACTGTCTGCTATACTATAATCTTCTGACATTACCATCTTTCTCTGGAAAAAGTTAACTTAGAGTTCCAACAGTCTCCTGCATATAAAAAGAATGTCTCGGTTTAAACCCTTTTGATGGCTTTCTAACTTATCTGGCCAGTCTGCCTGGACTTTTACAACTTAGGATTGTTTACAGCCCCCAACTGTGAGAGGCACGGAGCTTAAAACATCTTAAAGATATAGAGCCTTTTAGAGCTAAGAATTAGTTTGATGAAGGGTTCCATTGTTGAGTTAATGTTTACCGCCAGGCCTCCATATCCTTTATCTTTTAGGCACCTGGGAGGATATTAATCAATGTAAATGGGATGCATAAAGAGGAATATAGTAGTTTTTATGTTAGCAATACTAGACTTTTGAGTTGATGAATTTTCTCTTTGTTATAAATCACTGTACTCCACTTTCTTGTTATAAATTGTTGTCTCCTTGCTATATAAGAATGTAACTTTATTTAGTGCTTTCTGAGAGTGGCACCAGACTTTGGGAAGAACAACACTATTACCCTTATCAGAAAAGGGCTGTAAAATGTTAATTGGCCTTCTGGCTGGAGGATGATGTAAATCACCTAAGACTTATGTATACAAATATGTATGCAGAGAGAAAGCCTGGTCTCGATAAGAGTCAGGGCTGTTGACACTGCATAATTTTCTATTATCCATTGATCTCTATGTACAAAAAAAGGTATAAAAGGCCTTTCCAGACAATAGAGGATGGGCCAGTCACTGGAAAGACTGGTTTCCACCGTGTCTTCTTTACTCTATTTTCAGGCTGAATTCCCATCTGGGGCGTGGAGGCTCTCCGAGTCTACTTACTTGCCCTGGCTTTTAAGACTCGCGAGAGGGAACCTAAGACAGGGCACCCTCCACTATTCAAGTGGGCACCAGTGGCCTAATGAAGACAGTGCAAGTTCCTTGTCTTGGAACTTTATTAGTTTTCCACGTAAATCAAGTTATTCCTACTACACTATTCTTTCCTAATCTCTCTTTATATTCCTAATTAAATAGTCCTTTCCAAGACTCCAACTCCATCCCCGCTTTGAATTCCCTGGATCCACTGGGGCTGGACCCCAGCAACAATACTGTAATTAGCCTCCAATTAAAATAAATTAATTAATTAGAAAAAAAGTCTGTTCTTCATCTCTGTGTCTCTTTTGCTGTCTCACATATAGGGTCATCATTACCATCTTTCTAAATTCCATATATATGTGTTAATTTACTGTATTGTTTTTCTTTCTGACTTACTTTGCTCTGTATAATAGGTTCCAGTTTCATCCACCTCATTAGATCTGATTCAAATGCATTCTTTTTAATAACTGAGTAATATTCCATTGTATATATGTACCACAGCTTTCTTATCCATTCATCTGATGATAGACATCTAGGTCGCTTCTATGTCCTGGCTATTGTAAACAGTAATGCAATGAACATTGGGGTACATATCTCTCAATTCTTGTTTCCTCAGTGTGTATGCCCAGCAGTGGGATTGCTGGGTCATAAGGCAGTTCTATTTCCAGTTTTTTAAGGAATCTCCACACTGTTCTCCATAGTGGCTGTACTAGTTTGCATTCCCACCAACAGTGTAGGAGGGCTCCCTTTTCTCCACACCCTCTCCAGCATTTATTGCTTGTAGATTTTTGGATCACAGCCATTCTGACTGGCATAAGATGGTACCTCATTGTGGTTTTGATTTGCATTTCTCTGATAATGAGTGATGTTGAGCATTTTTTCATGTGTTTGTTAGCCATCTGTATGTCTTCTTTGGAGAAATGTCTGTTTAGTTCTTTGGCTCATTTTTTGATTCGGTCGTTTATTTTTCTGGAATTGAGCTGCAGGTGTTGCTTGTATATTTCTGAAATTAATTCTTTGTCAGTTTCTTCCTTTGCGATTATTTTCTCCTATTCTGAAGGCTGTGTTTTCACCATGCTTATAGTTTCCTTCACTGTGCAGAAGCTTTTAAGTTTAATTAGGTCCATTTGTTTATTTTAGCTTTTATTTCCATTACTCTTGAGATGGGTCATAGAGGATCCTTCTATGATGTACGTCAGAGAGTGTTTTGCCTATGTTCTCCTCTAGGAGTTTTATAGTTTCTGGTCTACATTTAGATCTTTAATACATTTTGAGTTTATTTTTGTGTATGGTGTTAGAAAGTGTTCTAGTTTCATTATTTACAGATGGTTGACCAATTTTCCCAGCACCACTTGTTAAAGAGATTGTCTTTTCTCCATTGTATATTCTTGCCTCCTTTGTCAAAGATAAGGTGTCTATAGTTGCGTGGATTTATCTCTGGGCTTTCTACTTTGTTCCATTGATCTATGTTTCTGTCTTTGTGCCAGTACCATACTGTCTTGATGACTGTGGCTTTTAGTAGAGCCTGAAATCAGGCAGGTTGATTCCTCCAGTTCCATTCTTCTTTCTCAAGATTGGTTTGGCTATTCGCAGTTTTTTGTATTTCCATACAAATTGTGAAATTATTTGTTCTAGTTTTCTGAAAAAATACTGTTGGTAGCTTGATAGGGATTGCAGTGAATCTATAGATTGCTTTGGGTAGTATACTCACTTTCATTCACCATTGCAGTGAAAAGAATACAATACTTAGGAATGAATCTACCTAAAGAAACAAAAGACCTATATATAGAAAACTATAAAACACTGATGAAAGAAATCAAAGAAGACACAAATAGATGGAGAAATAAATGCTCTAATTTTAAAATGTTTCAGAGTTCTCTCATAGCTCTTTTATATTGATTTCTAATTTAAATCTCAATAGTGATATAATACTATTACACATTATTTCACTTTTTAAAAAATTGTTGAGGTTTATGGCCCAGAATTTGCCTTGGTGAATGTTTCAAAAGCACATAGAAAGAATGTGCACTCTTACATGGTCAGCTGGAGTGTTCTGCATGTGTCAATAAAGGATGATGTTGATGGATAAAATTTTTCAATTTATCTTTGCTGAGTTTTTGTCTAAATGTTCTATCAAATCCTGAGAATTAAGTTTATAGTTGGCAAGAACCATTGTGAATTTGTCTACTTCTTTTTTCAGCTTTATCATTTTTTGCTTCATGTATTTTGGCCCTTTTTTGCTAGGTTAGCATCACATTTAGGATTCTCCTTATGTCTTCTTGATGAAGACATCTGTTTATTTATGGTAATCTTCCATAACTCTTCCAGTTCTCTTTTAAATGGGTTTGCATGGTATATCTTTTTCTATTCTTTTAGCCTAGCTATATCATTTTATTAATGCATCTAATTGGGTAAGTCTTGTTCCATTCTTTGCAACCCCAAGGACTGCAGTATGCCAGGCTTCCTTGTCTTTCGCTATCTCCTGGAGCTTGCTCAAACTCATGTCCATCAAGTCTGTGATGACATCCAACCATCTCGTCCTCTGTCATCTCCTGCTCCTCCTGCTTTCAATGTTTCCAGCATAAAGGTCTTTTCTAATGAGTCAGTTCTTTGCATGAGGTGGCCAAAGCATTAGAGCTTCAGCATCAGTCCTTCCAATGAATATTCAGGATTCTTTTCCTTTAGGATTGACTTGTTTGATCTCCTTGCAGTTCAAGGGACTCTCAAGAGTCTTCTCCAACACCACAGCTCAAAAGCATCAATTCTTTGACATTCAGCCTTCTTTATAGTCCAACTCTCAAATCTGTACCTGACTACTGGAAAAACCATAGCTTTGACTTTACAGGCCTTTGTTGGTAAAGTAATGTCTCTGCTTTTTAATATATTGTCCAGGTTTGTCATAGCTTTTCTTCCAAGGAGTAAGCGTCTTTTAATTTCATGGCTACAATCACCATCTGCAGTGATTTTTGGAGCCCCCAAAATTAAAGTCTGACACTGTTTCCACTATTTCCCCATCTATTTCCCATGAAGTGATGGAACCAGATGCCATGATCCTAGTTTTTTGAATGTTCAGTTTTAAGCCAACTTTTTCACTCTTCTCTTTCCCTTTCATCAGGAGGCTCTTTAGTTCCTCTTCACTTTCTGCCATAAGGGTGGTGTCATCTGCATATCTGAGGTTATTGATACTTCCACCTGCCATCTTGATTGCAGCTTGTGCTTCATCCAGCCCAGCAATTCGCATGAAGTACTCTGCGTATATGTTAAATAAGCAGGGTGACAATATACAGCCTTAATGTACTCCTTTCCCAATTTGGAACTAATTGGTTGTTCCATGTCTGGTTCTAACTGTTGCTTCTTGACCTGCATACAGGTTTCTCAGGAGGCAGGTAAGGTGGTCTGGTATTCCCATCTCTGTAAAAATTTTCCAAGATTGTTGTCATGTACACAGTCAAAGGCTTTAGTGTAGTCAATGAGGCAGAATTAGATGTTTAATGGGAATTCTCTTGCTTTTTCTGTGATCCAAAGGAAGTTGGCAATTAGATCTCTGGTTCCTCTTCCTTTTCTAAATCCAACTTGAACATCTGGAAGTTTTCAGTTCATGTACTGTTGAAGCCTAGCTTGGAGAATGTTGAGCATTACTTTGCTAGCAGGTGCAATGAATGCAATTGTGTGGTAGTTTGAACATTCCTTGCCTTTCTTTGGAATTAGATTTGACTCCAATCCTTAATCCATTTGATATTGTTCCTTTGCAAAGATCTCAAGTAATTTTTTTCATATTCTATCCAGGGTTTTTAATTGTAATCAGTAGGAGAGATAGGCTATAGTAAGTTTATACATCCTGGCCAGCCAACATATGTAATTACAAATTCTCGAGTAACCACATTAAACAGATAATAATAAACAGGTAAAATGATTTGTATAAAATATATTTCATTTGACCTGATATATTCAGAATATTATCATGTAAATATGTAATCAATATAAAGATTATTGAAACATATTTATTACATTATTTTTCTTGTACTACACATCTTGGAAATTGGGTGCATATTTTTCACTTACCGTGTATGTTTATTTAGGCTAGTTACATTTCAAATGCTCAATAACCACACGTGGCTAGCAGCTACCATATCAAACAGTATAAGTCTAGGCTCTAAGGCAATGCTTCTCA
The DNA here is from genome assembly GCF_001704415.2 of Capra hircus. Classification (NCBI taxonomy): domain Eukaryota; kingdom Metazoa; phylum Chordata; class Mammalia; order Artiodactyla; family Bovidae; genus Capra; species Capra hircus. Next base: position 5,069,592 of record NC_030820.1, read on the forward strand.
AACTTTAGACTGTACAGAGTGTCTTCTAAAAATTTTTATATTATTATTCAGTAGATTTCTAGAGGGCCTCAGGTCCTCTAATGATACTGGCTGTGCACTTTGGCCCAAATGCTTTAGAGGTACGTCTGTTGCTTCTTGAAGTAATTCTATATTCCAGCTACCTGTATAGTTCTATAGGAGACTTCCTATATGACGGTTCTGTTTCTATGTTTCTCCCCTGGTAATATCACATCTATCTACTTTTAGGCATTCCCTAACTTGGGAAATATGCTGCTTTGGTATTGGCCACTAACTACTTGTGTACTTTTTTAATAACATATAAAATATTCCTTAAGGAACAAATCAGAGAAATGACTTCTGTCAGGGCCTATCTTTTTAAAAAATATTTACTTAAGTGAACCGTGAACTTCCTGATATTCAAGCTGGTTTTAGAAAAGGCAGAGGAACCAGAGATCAAATTGCCAACATCCGCTGGATCATGGAAAAAGCAAGAGAGTTCCAGAAAAACATATATTTCTGCTTTCTTGACTATGCCAAAGCCTTTGACTGTGTAGATCACCATAAACTGTGGAAAATTCTGAAAGATATGGGAATACCAGACCACCTGACCTGCCTCTTGAGAAATCTGTATGCAGGCCAGAAAGCAACAGTTAGAACTGGACATGGAACAACAGACTGGTTTCAAATAGGAAAAGGCTGTATATTGTCACCCTGCTTATTTAACTTCTATGCAGAGTACATCATGAGAAATGCTGGACTGGAAGAAACACAAGCTGGAATCAAGATTGCCGGGAGAAATATCAATAACCTCAGATATGCAGATGACACCACCCTTATGGCAGAAAGTGAAGAGGAGCTCAAAAACCTCTTGATGAAAGTAAAAGAGGAGAGTGAAAAAGTTGGCTTAAAGCTCAACATTCAGAAAACGAAGATCATGGCATCCGGTCCCATCACTCCATGGGATATAGATGGGGAAACAGTGGAAACAGTGTCAGACTTTATTTTTTGGGGCTCCAAAATCACTGCAGATGGCAATTGCAGCCATGAAATTAAAAGACACTTACTCCTTGGAAGAAAAATTATGACCAACCTAGATAGCATGTTCAAAAGCAGAGACATTACTTTGCCAACTAAGGTCTGTCTAGTCAAGGCTATGGTTTTTCCTGTGGTCATGTACGGATGTGAGAGTTGGACTGTGAAGAAGGCTGAGTGCTGAAGAATTGATGCTTTTGAACTGTGGTGTTGGAGAAGACTCTTGAGGGTCCCTTGGACTGCAAGGAGATCCAACCAGTCCATTCTGAAGGAGATCAACCCTGGGATTTCTTTGGAAGGAATGATGCTAACGCTGAAACTCCAGTACTTTGGCCACCTCATGCAAAGAGTTGACTTATTGGAGAAGACTTTGATGCTGGGAGGGATCGGGGGCAGGAAGAGAAGAGGACGACCGAGGATGAGATGGCTGGATGGCATCACTGACTCGATGGACGCCACTCTGAGTGAACTCCGGGAGTTGGTGATGAACAGGGAGGCCTGGCGTACTGCGTTTCATGGGGTCGCAAAGAGTGGGACACGACTGAGCAACTGAACTGAACTGATTCATTTGTTTCTGGTTGCATTGGGTCTCTTAGTTGTGGCATGTGGGATCTTCATTGCAGAATGTGGGATTGGGCTTCTCTTTAGCTGGGGTACATAGGCTTAGTTGCCCAGAGGCATGTGGCATCTTCCCAGATCAGAGATGTGAACCCCATGTCCCTTCATTGGAAGGCAGATTCTTAACCACTGGACCACCAAGGAAGTCCACGTTAACAATTCTATCTCTGTGGCCTTGGTGGAGCCTTATAGGTTGGTAGATGGAGGAAAGAAACTAATATTTAGATTATGTGGCCCTCATCCTATTGTCCCTGATCTTCCCTCATAGCTCAGTCGGTAAGGAATCTGCCTGAAGTGCAGGAGACCTGGGCTCGATTCCTGAGTTGGAAAGATTCCCTGGAGAAGGAAATGGCCAGCCACTCCAATATCGTTGCCTGGAGAATCCCATGGACAGAGGAGCCTGGCAGGCTACAGTCCATGGGGTTGCAAGAGTTGGACACAACTTAGCGACTAAACCACCATCATCCTATTGTTGAAGCATTTCTACAAAGAACAGATCAATCATCTTACTTCTTTTTCTACATGATAGATAATCACCAAAAACTATTTTGGAGTGCTTCTTGGGTAAACTGGCTTGGGAGCCTGGCCATGAGAAATAAATATGAATTGCATTTATTTAAGAGCTTAGCCTTCCTATTAATTCTCCCCTTCATCCTGTGTGCTTCTCTTATTTGGGTATGATACACTCACTTCTTTCAAGTTTACGTGCAAGAAAACTTAGAGCAGAAGGGAACAGAATTTTCTAGGATGCATAAACACCACCAGCCCTGAGTTTTGGTGAGGAACCATCATGCATAACCTCAAATAAAAAAGCCTCTTAATGAAGGTGAAAGAGAAGAGTGAAAAAAACTGGCTTAAAACTCAACATTAAAAAACTAAGGTCATGGCATCTGGACCCATCACTTCATGGCAAATATATGGGGAGACAATGGAAAGAGTGCCAGAATTTATTTCCTTGGGCTCCAAAATCAATGTGGACAATGACCGCTGCCATGAAACGAAAAGATGTTTGCTCCTTGGGAGAAATGCTATGACCAAGCTAGATAATCTATTAAAAAGCAGAGAGATCACTTTGCCAACAAAGGTCCATCTAGTCAAAGCTATGGGTTTTCCAGTAGAAATGTATGGATGTGAGAGTTGGACCGTAAAGAAGACTGAACACCAAAGAACTGATTCTTTGAAACTGTGGTGCTGGAGAAGACTCTTGAGAGTCCCTTGAACAGCAACAAAATCAGACCAGTCAATCCTAAAGGAAATCAACCCTGAATATTCATTGGAAGGACTGATCCTAAGGCTGAAGCTCCAATATTTTGGACATCTGAAGTACTGGTGGCTGACTCATTGGGAAACACCCCAATGCTGGGAAAGATTGAGAGCATGAGGAGAAGGGAACACCAGAGGATGAGATGGTTGGGTGGCATCACTGACTCAATGGACAGGAGTTTGAGCAAGCTCCAGGAGATAATGAAGGAGAGGGAAGCCTGGTCTGCTGCAGTCCATGGGGTCACAAAGAGTCGGACACAAGTGAGGGACTGAACAACAACAACATTGTGCATAAGGGAACAGCTTTTAAAACATGCACACAGTATGTGGGACTTCCCTGGTGGTTCAGTGGCTAAGACTCTGTGCTCCCAGGGCAGGGATCCTGGGTTCCATCCCTGGTCAGGGAACTAGATCCCAATGCTGCAACTAAAAGAGATTCTGCATCTTGCAATAAGACCTGGTGCAGCCAAATACATAAATATTAAAAAAAAATTTTTTAAACATGTACACACTAGATCTCAATAATTATTTCCCTGAAGCAAAAAAGGAAACCACTATTACTATTACTGTTCACAGACCCATTTTTTAAAAAATTCTTCACATATTTATTTAACCATAATATGTACATATCAAAATCCTGGATATTTTAGACCATAGATAACTTACTGAATTTCCAGAAGATGTGACATCGTCATCTCTTAAGAGTTAGGAAACCATATGGAGACTCCTCCTTTAAGTTACTAAAGCGTAATTTTAAGCACTATTCCTCTCCTTTGAGAAAGGCCTGCAGAAAGATCATTAACCACACACAAGCAGTGGAACAACTTATCTGGCCTATAAGAGCTCAGGCACAATGGTCTCAGGGAACAGCCTGGACACTGGCTCTGGTTTCTGTTTTTTCTTGTGCTGTTTAAGGGAAAAGAAGAACCTTGGAACCTCCAACCTAACAAGTTACCACTGTGCTACTTGGCACTCTGAACTACTGGGAGACGCTGTGTACTGGGAGTCAGGCAGGAAGTTTTCCTCAGGACATCTTGAACTTGAAATCCAATCTGTATGACCCAGGTTACTTTACTTAACCTCTGGATTGAGAAGCAAGTGCTTTAAGTAATCCTCTGGAAGGGAGAGCTTGAGAAGACTAAATAGGGTTAGAAGATACAATCATGCTCAGGCAACCAATCTGACCTGGTGTTTAAAAAAAAAGGCAATATTAAAATGTTAAGCAGTATTAACAGGTTTCTGGAAAAATCTGGGCTGGCTACAAATATCACTTTGAGATTAGAAGAAAAAGGCAATTAGAAAGGCCAAAGGGCTTCTTTATGTCTAAAACACGAACATCTTCATAACACAAAGATGTGAGTGCTGGTAGTTTGGGGCTGGGGGTTGGGGCGATCCCAGGAAACATGAGAAGGCAAAGAAGGAAGCCAACACTGGGTACATTACAGGCAGATGACCTCTATGAGCAATCAGAGCTCCATCCAACCAGGGACGTCTGGGATGAGGGTGGGTTGTACCCCACCCAGAGCGGTCTCACCTGAAGGGGTGAGGCTGAGGTCCTACCTCTGACCTGCTCCACGAATGGCCGAGCCTGGTTTCCACTGACAAAGAGGGTGCTCGGGAAGACAGTCAGAGGTGCTCACAGTGAGGAGCGGTTGGTGCCCAGGGGAGGAGGGGGTCAGGAGACACAGGCTTCATGACTGTCCTCCTGGGGGGCCAGTGTGCAGGACAGTCAGGGGAGGCTGACCCAGTCCTCCACACAGGCCACAGAAAGATGTCAAGAAGGACAAGGCAGGAAGGACCATCATTTAACTGTCTCTTCACTATGCAATCTTGCTACGTATGAAATCAACCCTGAACACCGGATCGCTCGACTTTTTGGTTTTAACATACACATTGCCAATAACTAACAGTTAAATAAATGTCGTTTTCTTTCTTTTTCCTCCCTCAGTGAATATATTTACGGTAGCTCAGTTGTTTAAGAGTATCATTTACAATGTTTCTATTCTAACTCAAGCCAGAAAAAGAGCAGTTTGCTCAACCTTTTATCTCCATTATAATGTTTAAAAAGATCATCTGTCTCTACGCCCTACAGTCTCCCTTAGTTCTACATTTACTGGAAGCAACCAACCCTGGCGATGGCCTATTTAACACAAGTACAAAACCTAGGAGGTTTAATTGAAAGCACTGGCATTCAAACTGTATTTAGTAGCTTTCAGGGAAAAACAGAACAAAACTGTGTCTTTTAAGAACAGTACTTAATGGATCCGATGGGTCTCGGGGGACGTAACCCCAAGGAGCAAGACTGCAAAGAGCAGGGAGAGGATGCTCGGTCATCAGCAGCTGCAACTGGTGACTTAACCTAGCAATGCAGAGTTGAGAATCTGTTAATAGCTTAGGTAAGGACCGTCAAAATAAGATGAAAACCGTCCTTTTTCCAATTAATAACAGAAAGGGATTATAGCACTGACCCGCTCCCTTTTTTATGCCTGGTAATTATTCAGGGGAATTTCTGTCACTGTGCTGCTTAACAACACCTCTCAGTCATCAACCACTGTTTCGCATTAATGTCATTTCCCCATAATATACAGAGTAAGAAGGTCTGTATTGCTATAATTTCTACCACTGTGAAACTGAAACAAAGCCAGTGCGTTTTTATACAATTATACCTTCAGTGCTTAGAATGTCCATTTCTGAGTCGCTAAGGAAATGCATTAAAAATAATAGTAAAATTAAATACACCAGATGAGAGCCTCATGCAAAATTCCCTGTATCCCTGTGACCATTTCAGGTAAGCTAGGAGGCATTTCCATGTTGACTCCAATTTCAGGCTAACACATTATAAAATTGCTTTTTTGTTTTTGGAGGCACTTTTATCAACAAAGATATCAAAATTTTAACCCTTCTTCCTCAAAATAATTCTCAAAATTACAATTATTACAATTAAAATTTTGTGATTACAAAAGTAAATTACAGTTTATTTCTACTTGATCATTTTACTGATCTCAACATTCCAACATATGGAGACGCCAAACATCCTTAATTTGTGAATAAACAAACCATTAAAATAACAAGAAACACAAAAGACCCACAAAGACCGAGTGCACTAACTGGACGATCACCGATAGATATTACATATCCAGTGAAGAACAATGTGAATAGTTATGCTCTCTCCATTTATACATTCAGCCATGACAAAAACATTTATTTAACTCCAGCTCTGTGTGTAGAACTGCGCTAAGGCTTTAGGAATCACAAAGGAATATCCTGCTTCCTTTCTACATCTTTCTCCACTGCACTTGCAGACACTGCCTCAGATGATGCTAGCACTGAGCTTTTTGTCCCTTGTCATTCGTCTGTCTCCCCCAAAAGATGTGTTGACATCCTAACCCCTGGTACTTCAGAATGTACCCTTCTTTGGAAGTAGGTGCTTTATCAAGATGATCAAGGAAAACTGAAGTCATTGGAGTGGACCCTAATCCAAAGGATGTCCTCATAAAAAGGGGAGATGTGCACAGAGGGAAGACAGAATGAAGACATGGTGTGAACAGGTGGACATGGAGAAGACAGGTGTGGACACAGGACTGGAGCGAGGCACCTACAAGCTGAGGAAAGTCGATGATTGCCTGCAGTCCACTGGAAGCAGAAAGAGGCGAGGATGGATGCCTCCCCAGTTTCAGAGGTGGACTATACCTTGATTTAGGACTTCCCACCTTCAGAACAGTGAGACAATTCATTTCTCCTTGTCTAAGCCACCCAGTTTGTGATATTTTGTTACAGTAGCCCCACAAAAGGAATACATCCCTTTGCCCCATTACTTCAGTCCACAGTGGAGAACCTTTTATCACACACAATTATTTGCCTGAGAGCTTTCTCTAGCTGTGGGACTAACTATTGCAGAGGGGCCCCAGGAACTGATAGGAGCTGATGGGAGGGTAGACAGGCCAGGCCTTTCCCCCCTTGGGTGGGATCACTCTGAGGAATGCATCCTGCACTGCTTCCCAGGGCTCCCCAACAGGATCAAGCTCCACTTGTCCATAGGATAGAACCTGCTGGAAAATGTCCCTCCTGGCCGTTCCTCTCTTTGTGGCCCCAGTTTTCCTCCCATGTCCTGGTGTGTCTCGGAAACATGCTCCATGCTCATGAATCCAGGCCTCCAGGTATGTTTGTGGGGGAGCCAGCCTGAAACAGAGCACTTCTGGAGCTCAGGGTGCCTCTTCAGACTGAGAACAGTGTCTAGGCAGTGCTGGGGGTTAGATGTGTATGCAGTGATGTAAGAATCACTGAAGTAAAGCACACATTACTTGCCCTCAGAGAACCTACAAGGTTTCAATGAATTGCAGAGCAAGAGAGGAAGACCAAATGAATAGTTGAAGAGAACTGTAAAGAGGCTGAGGGAGAGCTTGCAGTTCCATGATAAACGAGGAGCCTGGAAAGCAAGTGATGGGGGGGCAGGGCGGGTGGTGTTTCTGTGGATGGAGAGAAGCCGGGGCCCTGATGGAAACAGGGAGTCTGGGGCCCTGATGGAAACAGGGAGTCTGGGGCCCTGATGGAAACAGGGAGTCTGGGGCCCTGATGGAAGGAGGAAACCTGGGGCCCTGATGGAAGCAGGGAGTCTGGGGCCCTAATGGAAGGGGGAGTCTGGGGCCCTGATGAAAGGAGGAGTCTGGGGCCCTGATGAAAGGAGGGAGCCTGCAGCCCTAACGGAAGGAGGGAGTCTGAGGCTCTGATGGAAGTGGGGAGCCTGAAGCCCTGATGGAAGGGGAGAGTCTGGGGCTCTGATGGAAGGGGGGAGCCTGAGGCCCTGATGGAAGGGGGGAGCCTGGGGCCCTGATGGAAGGAGGGAGTCTGGGGCTCTGATGGAAACGGGGAGTCTGGGGCCCTGATGGAAGGGGGGAGCCTGGGGCCCTGATGGAAGGAGGGAGTCTGGGGCTCTGATGGAAACGGGGAGTCTGGGGCCCTGATGGAAGGAGGGAGCCTGGGGCCCTGATGGAAGGGGGGAGCCTGGGGTCCTGATGGAAATGGGGAGTCTGGGGCCCTGATGGAAGGGGGGAGTCTGGGGCTCTGATGGAAGGAGGGAGCCTAGGAACCCCCAGTCAGCTCACAGGTTTCCTGAAGCGCAGCAGCCTCCCTTCTGAGGGCAGTTGCCTCCCACTCAGTATTTGTAGGTTTCACTCCAAATCCAAACTCATAGATCTTCTGCAGTAGAAAGGGCCAACCCTAAGGCCATGTAATCATTGTCCCAAAACAAGGTATACCAGCACCAAATTCCACAGTGATTTAGGCGCTGAACCAAGAACAGAATTGAAGTATCTTTTAAGAGGGCACTTGATTTGGTTCTGCTTAATTCAAATCCATGTGCATTCTTCAAATATACACACTAATACTCAGCAGTAATGTTCAAACTTGAATGGCATAAAACTAAAGGAAGCTCACTTATTGTGCAATTTAGGGGAACCACACAGAAGGAAATCTATAGACGATTCAAAACAGACAATTTAAAAAGTACTTCTCTGCTTTTACTACTATTAATTTCTATCTCCAGCCATCATTAACACTCCCCTCTAAAACCTGTAAGTATACAAGCAGGCATTCTGTCCAGGGTTTACTTGAACTATCGCTTTTAATCACTGTAACTACCCTGAGGTAGGAATTCTATACACTTCAGCAGATGAAGAAATCTGAGTTGAAAAGAGCAGAGCTGAGATTCAGACTCAGTTCTGTCTGATTTCAGGTATAAAAATGCTGGGCATGGTATGTAATATGAGTGTTTTCTTCATCCTTTTATTTTTCCAGTTGTTCTGTTCAAGGAGATGCAGATCTTGAAGAGTGTGAGTTATTTACCTGTTAGGGAGAGAACTCACAGGTCTGCAGTTCAGCACATATCAGGAAAGGCAAGATACTCTGACACTGTTTTCCAAAGATGGAGAGTCTTCTTACAACTTCTTCCTCCAGCTGTGTCTCCTCCCTTGAACTTGAGCAAACCTTGTAAGTGTCTTGGTCAACAGACTGCAGTACATGTGTGATGTGTGATTTCTGAGACTAGGTAGTAAAGGCAGTATGGCTTTTCTGATGCAATCCTTTGGGGGGTGTGCTCTGAGAACACTGTGCCAATATGTAAGAAGTTCAACCACACTGAGGCTGCAACATAGGGGAGACCACATGGACATCTCCCACTGAAAGAGATAGCCCTGCCCCAGGAGCCCTGATCTTACCAGCCCCAACTGTTTCAGCTTCTCAGCAGGACACATGTGGGAGTGGATCTCAAGATGATTCCAACATCCAGACCCATTTACAGCACAAACCAATGTGGCAGAGACAGCTATTCTCTATTGAGCTCTGCCCCAAATGAATTCTTCTGTCATCTTAAACCACTACATTCTATCATTTGTAGAATGATAACAGGATTACCAAACAAAGGTACACAACTAAGAGAAAGTTACTATAATGTAAATAATAATTATCTCTCCTAAAGTATTTTAACCCTGAAAATGCAAATAAGGAAGATGCCAAAATGGGTATTTATATTTCTTTTCCTTGTTCATGGCTTAACTTTTCTCTGCCCTGGCTTTATTGAGATATGATTCATACATAAAATTGCATAAGTTTAAGGTATACAGTGTGATAATTTGATACATGTATATATTGTGAAATGTTTACTACAATAAGGTCAGTTAACACACCCTTCACATAATTTGCTATTTTGTTGTTGTTATGGTAACATTAAAGTTCTATTCTTATAGCAACTTTCAAGTATATTGTATAGTATTGTTAACTACTAGGGAAGGAGAGCTAAAGAAGTTCTCACACTGTTACAAAAGTTGTAGGGCCCACAACAGAGCCCCCAACCTGGGGATCCAGCAAAGGGACCAAGAACCCCAGGGAATTTAACTTTGGAGGCCAGTGGGATTTGATTGTGGAACTTCCACAAAACTGGGGAGACAGACTCCTGGAGGGCACAAACAAAGCCTGTGCACACCAGGACCCAGGAGAGAGGGGAACTGACTCCACAGGAGATTGAACCAGACTTGCCTGTGAGTGTCCAGGAGTCTCTGGTGGAGCCATGGGTCAACAGTGGCCTGCTGCAGGGTCAGGGGCACTGAACACAACAGTCCTAGGAGCTGCTGCAGTGTCCTTTAGAAGGAGGTTGCCATTTCTGCCATTACCTCCACCATAGTTTCACCTCAGGCCAAACTACAAGGAGGGAACATGGCGCCATCCATCAACAGAAAATTGGATTAAAGATTTGCTAGTCATGGCCCTATCCAAGATCCAGATTCCCTCACAGCCAATCCCTTTCATCAGGAAGCTTCCACAAGCCTTTTATTCTTATCCATCAGAGGATGGAAAGAATGAAAAATGCAATCACAGAAAACTGACCAAATTGATCACTTGGATCACAGTCTTGTCTAACTCACTGAAATTATGAGCCATGACAATGTAGGGCCACCCAAGATGGAAAGGTCATGGTGGAGAGTTCTGACAAAACGTGGTCCACTGAAAAAGGGAATAGTAAACCATTTCAGTATTCTTGCCTTGAGAACCCCATGAACACTATGAAAAGGCAAAAAGATAGGACACTGAAAGATGAACTCCAGAGGTCAGTAGGTGCTGACCTCTGAGTACATATGATACTGGAGAAGAGCAGAGAAATAGCTTCAGAAAGAATGAAGAGGCTGAGCCAAAGTGAAAATAATGTGAATGGTGATAGAAGTAAAAAGTCTGTTGCTATAAAGAACAATACTGCATAGGAACCTGAAATGTTAGGTCCATGAATCACCGTAAATTGGAAGTGGTCAAACAGGAGATGGCAACAGTGAACATCAACATTTTAGGAATCAGTGAACTAAAATGGACTGCAATGGGCACACTTAATTCAGATGACTATTGTATCTATTACGTCGGGCAAGAATCCCTTAGAAGAAATGGAGTAGCCATCATACTCCACGAGAGTCTAAAATGCAGTACTTGGGTGCAAATTCAGAAATGACAGAATGATCTCTGTTCATTTCCAAGACAAACCATTTAATATCACAGTAATTTAAGTCTATGCCCCAACCAGTAATGCTGAAGAAGCTGGAGTTAAACAGTTCTATGAAGATCTACAAAACCTTCTAGACCTTATACCAAAAAAGATATCCTTTTCAAAACAGGGGACTGGAACTCAAAAGATTTCAGTCAAGAGGAAGTCAAGAGATACCTGGAGTAACAGGAAAGCTTGGCCTTGGAGTGAAAAATGAAGCAGGGCAAAGGCTAACAGAGTTTTGCCAAAAGAAGGCACTGGTCATAGCAAACACGTTCTTCCAACAACACAAGAGAAGACTCTATACATGGATATCACCAGATGGTTGATGGAAATCAGATTGATTATATTCTTTGCAGCTGAAGATGGAGAAGCTCTACTCTACACAGTCAACAAAAACAAGACTGGGAGTTGACTGTGGTTCAGATCATGAACTTCTTATTGCAAAATTCAGAAATAAATTGAAGAAAGTAGGGAAAACCTCTAGACCATTCAGGTAGGACCTAAATCAAATCCCCTACAATTATACAATGGAAGTGACAAATAGATTCAAGGGATTAGATCTGATAGACAGAGTCCCTGAGAAACTATGGACATAACATTGTACAGTAGGCAGTGATGAAAACCATCTGCAAGAAAAAAAAAATTCAAAAAGGCAAAATGTTTGTCTGAGGAGGCCTTACAATAGCCAAGAAAAGAACTGAAAGGCAATGGAGAAGAGGAAAGATATACTGATTTGAATGTAGAGTTCCAAATAATAGCAAGGAAAGATAAAAAAGCCTTCCTAAGTGATCAATGCAAAGAAAGAGAGGAAAACAATAGAATGGGAAAGACTAGAGATCTTTTAAAGAAAATTAGAGATACCAAGGGCACATTTCATGAAAAGATGGGCACAATAAAGGACAGAAATGGTATGGACCTAACAGAAGCAGAAGACATTAAGAAGAGGTGGTAAGACCACACAGAAGAACTATACAAAAAAAGATCTTCATGCTCCAGATAACCATGATGGTATGATCACTCACCTAGAGCCAGACACCTGGAATGTGAAGTCAAGAGGGCCTTAGGAAGCATCACAACAAAGCTAATGGAGGTGATGGAATTCCAGTTGACCTATTTCAAATTCTAAGATGATGTTGTGAAAGTGCTGCACTCAATATGCCAGCAAATTTGGAAAACTCAGCATTGGCTAAGGATTGGAAAAGATCAGTTTTCACTCCAATCCTAAAGAAAGCTAATGCCAAAGAAGGTTCAAATTACTGCACAATTACACTCATCTCACACGCTAGGAAAGTAGTGCTCAAAATTCCTGAAGCTAGACTTCAACAGTACATGAACAGAGAACTTGCAGATGTTCAAGCTGGATTTAGAAAAGACAGAGGAATTAGAGATCAAGTTGCCAACATCTGCTGAATCATAGAAAAAGAAAGATAATTCCACAGAAACATCTACTTTTGCTTCATTGACTATGCTAAAGCCTTTGATTGTGTGGATCATAAAACCACTATGGAAAATTCTTACAGAGATAGGAATACCAGACCACATTACCTCCCTCCTGAGAAATCAGTATGTAGGTCAAGAAACAGCAGTTAGAACCAGATATGGAACAACAGATTGGTTCCAAATTGGGAAACGAGTACGTCAAGGCTATATATTGTCACCTTGCTCATTTAACTTATAGGCAGAGTACATCATGCAAAATGCCAGGTTGGATGAAGCACAAGCTGGAATCAAGATTGCCAGGAGAAATGTCAGTAACCTCAGATATGCAGATGACACAACTCTTATGGCAGAAAATGAAGAGAGAGTGAAAAAGTGGGCTTAAAACTCAACATTCAAAAAACGAAGATCATGGCATCTGGTTCCATCACTTCATGACAAACAAGTGGGGAAATAATTGAAACAGTGACAGACTTAATTTTCTTGGGCTCCAAAATCACTGCACATGATGATTACAGTCATGAAATTTAAAAGTGCTTGCTCCTTGGAAGAATAGATATGACAATCCTAGACATCATATTAAAAAGCAGAGACATTACTTTGCTGACAAAGGTCTGTCTAGTCAAAGCTATGGTTTTTCCAGTAGTCATGTATGGATGTGAGAGTTGGATCATAAAGAAGGCTGAGTGCTGAAGAATTGATGCTTTCAAACTGTTTTGTTGGAGAAGACTCTTGAGAGTCCCTTGAACTGCAAGGAGATCAAACCAGTCAGTCCTAAAGGAAATCAGTCCTGAATATTCATTTGAAGGACTGATGCTAATGGTGAAGCTCCAATACTTTGGCCACCTTATGCGAAAATATGACTCATTGGAAAAGCCCCTGATACTAGGAAAGACTGAATGAAGGAGGAGAAGGGGATGACAGAAAATGAGATGGTTAGATGCCATCATTGACTTGATGGACATGAGTGTGAGTAAGCTCTGGGTTTGGTGAAGGACAGGGAAACTTGGCATGCTGCAGTCCATGGAGTCACAAATATTCGGACATGACTGAGTGAAGAAACTGCACCGAAGAGGAGGAAATGCCACCCCAGTCCTTGCTTGGGAAATACCATGGACAGGAAAGCCTGGCGGGTTATAGGCCATGGGGTTGCAAAAAATGTTGGAGCTATATTACTGACTAACAACAACAGCTGTTAACTATAGTCACCATATACTTTATGATACTATACAGTTATCTAAAGGCACTGTGCTTTAGATCCTTAGAACTTGTAACTAAACGTGTTTAGTCTCTGACAAACATCTCCCCATTTTCCCAGCTTCTAGTCTTTGGTAACCACCATTCTATTCTCTGTTTCTATGAGTTCAGTGTTTTAAGAGTCCCCATATAAGTGACATCATACAATATTTGTCTTTCTATGACTTATTTCACACAGTATAATGCCCTCAGGGTTCCCCCATCTTATTATCATGGCAGGATTTTCCTTCTTTTGGGGCTAAGTAATATTCCATTATATACATGGACCCAGATAAATAAAAAGACAGATCCCTTCATCTGTCAATAGACAGTTTAGCTGTTTACATGTCTTGATTATTGTAAGTCACTCTGCAGTGAACATGGGAGTGCAGATATCTCTTTGAGGCCTGACATCATTTCTTTAAACATTTATATCCAGAAGAGGATTAGCTGGATCATATGGTAGTTCTATTTTAATTGTTTGAAAGACTTCCATACTGTTTTCCATAGTGGCTGCACCAATCTACATTTCCACCAACTATGCACCATGGTTCCCTGTTCTCCACCTCCTCACAAGCATTTGTTATCCTTTTGATAACAGCCATTCTTACAGGTGTGAGGTGGTATCTCACTGTTGTTTGATTTCCATGTCCCCAGTGATTAGTGATGTCAGATATCTTTTCATGTTTATTGTAAAACTTAAAATCTGAAAGTCTACCTTCAAACATAAATGAAATGGATTTGGATACCTCCCATCTTGGTCTCTTGGAGAAGAAAATGGCAACCCATTCCAGTACTATTGCCTGGAAAATCCCATGGACAGAGGAGCCTGGTAGGCTACAGTCTATGCGGTTGCACAGAGTCAGACACGACTGAGCGACTTCACTGTTCACTGTCAGCTTGGTCTCCAGGGAACGTTCTCCTCCTCAGAGTCACTGATTCTTACAGACTTTGATCAATTCTTAGATAAATGGTAGTGTCTCAGGTTAAGAATGAAATCTATTTTTCAGCTCTATGGAAAAGGTTCATGGCTTCCGGTCACAGATACAGCTGGTTGGTGTTAATGCTGTTACCCCCTGGTTTGGGAAGCATGTATGTCAAGACTCAGGTGGTTTCATTTTTGAGATTAATAACCTGAGAATGTAGCATAAATAGCCTAACTAAAATTCAATAGCCAGTACATCCCAGTTTGAAAATGGCTAGTGTCCCTGCCCAATTCACAGACTGTCAGTTTAACTGCATCATCATACCTAACCCAACAATGTGTGCTGACTTCACATCTGTTTAATGAAAAAATATATAACCTGGAACCTTGTTCACATATCCAAATTTCCATTTAACAAGAATATCCTAAGTTTTCTAATTAGTTTTATTATGTGCATTAATAACTTTAAAATACCAGAAGAAATAGCCTGTGCGCACTGATGATATATTAAAGATGCAGACACTGATGATATTAATGAGAAATATTACATTTCCAAAGCCATTCATCCATAAAACTCTCCTCAGCCACTTGTCCTTATCTTTTCTCTCATTCCTTCTCTGAAGAAAGGGAAAATTAGACCTTTGCTACCCGAGCTCATCTCTGACTTCAACCATGTTTATCCTCGCTCCCTTCACTGCAGCCCGACTGATACTTTATTCTTCTTTGAACCCACCGAGAGTATGTTGGCATCATGGCCTTTTAACTTGCTGTTCTCTCTACCATGATATCCTCTTATTTTTTTCTCTCTCTTTCTATCTTCCTTCCTGTCAGTTTAGTAGGAAAGACCAAGAGTGAGGCAGCAGAAAGTAACACATGCTGCCTACTTAGGGGCTCCCCCAAAGCAGAACTGGAGACAATTATTTGAGTTTATGCAGAAAAGGACCTCAGAAAATATCATTATGAAAGAGACAGGAAAGGCAGTCAATAAGAGATGTGTTTTCAAGTCAGTTACCACTGTGGGCAATGGGGACTTAATCCCACTTGAGGATTCTGGGTAATCTCAAGTCAGAGGTGAAGAAGCTGGAGTGTTTATGTCCCGTTGATTGCAGATGACTCTCAGAAAGTCTGCTCAGGCACAGTAGCTTCTGGAAGCCAGAGAAGGCCCTTGGGCAAAGAAAGACAAGGGGCAGTCACTGCTGCCACAGAAGTCAGAGTGGAAAAAAATGCCCAGTGCTGTATGGCCGTGATGCCAACAGTATTTGCCAAGGTGCCACCTGGAAATATTTTTTACAGTATTGTGCAAATTTAAGGGATGCATACTTATGTTCATTTGGTAGGAAAATTCAATGGTTCCTGAAAGAGCTGCCATTTGATCTGAGTCCACGAGGGCTTTGAAGTTCCATCAGTAACAAAGGAGGCAAAGAGTCTAGAAAGTGGGTTTTCAGACAGAATAAAGAAGATGAGTACTATAAAGGCGGTACGAAAGCAGAGGCACTCTGGAGATGTGGGAAGATTCAATCATCACTAGCAGAAATCGCAGCCTGTAGATACTAAAGTGGAAAAACTACCTTAATCTCTTTTAAGAAGAAGCTAAAAATATTGAAGCAATTAACTTGGCAAAAGTGAAAGTAAAGAAAACAAACTAAAGGTGAAAAATATGACGAGACGTTTCACTGAAGAGGACGCAGGAAAGGCAAATAAGCATATGACAAACTGTTTCACATCACTAGCCACTAGAGAAATCAAAATGATGACCACGATGACTCATGACAACACACCTATTAGAAAAGCTAAAATTAAAGTTAATAATATAAACGTGAGTAAAGATGGGGAGAAACTGGATCTCCCACACGTAGCTGGTAGGTACATAATATGATATAGCCACTCTGGAAAAGTGTGGCAATAACTTTGAAAAAGAAATATATATCTATCATCAGTTCAGTTCAGTCACTCAGCTGTGTCCAACTCTTTGCAATCCCATGAAACAGAGCACGCCAGGCCTCCCTGTCCATCACCAACTCCCAGAGTTTACCCAAACTCATGTCCATCAAGTCGGTGATGCCATTCAAACATCTCATCCTCTGAAGTCCCCTTCTTATCCTGCCCTTGATCTTTCAGCATCAGGGTCTTTTCAAATGAGTCATTTCTTTGCATTGGGTGGCCAAAGTATTGGAGTTTAAGTCTTCCAATGAATACTCAGGACTGATTTCCTTTATAATGGACTGGTTGGATCTCCGTGCAGTCCAAGGGACTCTCAAAAAGTCGTCTGCAACACCACAGTTCAAAAGCAACAATTCTTTGTGGCTCAGCTTTCTTTACAGTCCAACTCTCACATCCATACATGACTACTGGAAAAACCATAGCCTCAACTAGATAGACCTTTGTCAGCAAAGTAATATTCCTGCTCTTTAATATGCTGTCTAGGTTGGTCATAACTTTCCTTTCAAGGAGTAAGCGTCTTTTAATTTCATGGCTGTGGTCACCATCTGCAGTGATTTTGGAACCCAAGAAAATAAAATCTGACACTGTTTCCATTGTTTCCACCTATTTGCCATGAAGTGATGGTACTGGATACCATGAACTCGTTATCTGAATGCTGAGCTTTAAGCCAACTTTTTCACTCTCCTCTTTCCCTTTCATCAAGAGGCTCTTTAGTTCTTCACTTTCTGCCATAAGGGCAGTGTCATCTGCATATCTGAGGTTATTGATATTTCTCCCGGCAATCTTGATTCCAGCTTGTGCTTCGTCCAGGCCAGTGTTTCTCATGGTATACTCTGCATATAAGTTAAATAAGCTGAGTGGCAATATATAGCCTTGACATACTCCTTTCCCTATTCAGAACCAGTCTGTTGTTCCATGTCCAGTTCTAACTGTTGCTTCCTGACCTGCATACAGATATGTCAAGAGGCAGGTCAGGTGTTCTGGTAGTCCCATCTTTTTCAGAATTTCCCACAGTTTGTTGGCATCCACACAGTCAAGGCGTTGGCATAGTCAATAAAAGTGTTTTTCTGGAACTCTCTTGCTTTTTCAATGATCCAACAGATGTTGGCAATTTGATCTCTGGTTCCTCTGCCTTTTCTAAATCCAGCTTGAACATCAGGAAGTTCATGGTTCACATATTGCTGAATCCTAGCTTGGAGAATTTTGAGCATTACTTACTAGCGTGTGAGATGAGTGCAATTGTGTGGTAGTTTGAGCATTCTTTGGCATTGCTTTTCTTTGGGATTGGAATGAAAACTGACCTTTTCCAGTCCTGTGGCCACCACTGAGTTTTCCAAATTTGCTGGCATATTGAGTGCAGCACTTTCACACCATCATCTTTTAGGAATTGAAGCAGCTCAGCTGAATTCCATCACCTCTACTAGCTTTGTTTGTAGTGATGCTTCCTATGTCCCACTTGTCTTCTCACTCCAGGATGTCTGGCTCTAGGTGAGTGATCACACCATCATGATTATCAAGTCATGAAGATTTTTTTGTATCATTCTTCTGTGTATTCTTGCTATCTCTTCTTAATATCTTCTGCTTCTGTTAGGTCTATACCATTTCTGTCCTTTATTGTGCCCATCTTTTCATAAAATGTGCCCTTGATATCTCTAATTTTCTTGAAGAGATCTCTAGTCTTTCCCATTCTGTTATTTTCCTCTCTTTCTTCGCATTGATCACTGAGGAAGCCTTTCTTATCTCTCTTGCTCTTTGGAACTCTTCATTCAGATGGGTATATCTTTTCTTCTTTGCCTTTAGCTTCTCTTCTTTTCTCAGCTATTTGTAAGGCCTCCTCACACAACCATTTTGCCTTTTTGTATCTCTTATTCTTTGGGATGATCTTGATCCCTGTCTCCTATACAATGTCATAAACCTCCATCGATACTTCTTCAGGCATTGTGTCTATCAGATCTGAAATCCCTTGAATCTATTAGTTGCTTCTACTGTATAATCATAGGGATTTGATTTAGGTCATACCTGAATGGTTAGTGATTTTCCCTACTTTTTTGAAGTCTGAATTTTGCAATAATGACCATCCTAGACACTGTATTATAAAGCAGAGATATCGCTTTGCTGACTAAGTTCCATCTAGTCAAAGCTATGGTTTTTCCAGTAGTCATGTACACATGTGAGAGCTGGACCACAAAGAAGTCTGAGTGCTACAGAACTGATGATTTCAAAGTGTGGTGTTGGAGAAGACTCTTGAGAATCCCTTGGACAGCAAGGAGATCAAACCTGAATATTCATTGAAAGGACTGATGCTGAAGCTGAAGCTCCAATACTTTGGCCACGTGATGCAAAGAGCTGACTCATTAGAAAAGACCGTGATGCTGGGAAAGACTGAAGGCAGGAGGAGAAGGTTATGACAGAGGACCAGATGGTTGGATGGCATCACCAATTCAATGGACATGAGTCTGTGCAAGCTCCAGGAGATGGTGAAGGATAGGGAAGCCTGGCATGCTGCAGTCCATGGGGTCACAAATAGTCAGACATCACTAAGTGACTGAACAACAACAACAGTTAATTGGAAGGACTGATGCTGAAGCTCCGGCATCAGCTTTGGCCACTGGATTCAAGGAGCCAACTCAATGGAAAAGGCCCTTATGCTGGGAAAGATTGAGGACATGAGGAGAAAGGTGCGACAGAAGATGAGATGACTGGATGGTATCACTGACTCAATGGACATGAGTTTGAGCAAACCCCAGTAGATATTGAAGTACAGGGAAGCCTGGCATGCTGTAGTTCACGGAATCACAAAGAGTTGTATATGACCAAGCGACTGAACAACAACTCATTGAGAGATATCTTGGTTGTTTCTGGTTTTATATTAAATAAAGCTGTGATGAACTATCATGTGTAGATTTTTGTTCAGACAAAAATCTTAATTTCTTTGGAAGAAATGCCCAGGTATTCAATTGCTAGGTTGCATGATAGACAAAGTGCCTGATGAACTATGGATGGAGGTTCATGACATTGTACAGGAGACAGGGATAAAGTTCAGTTCAGTCAGTTCAGTCGCTCAGTCGTGTCCGACTCTTTGCGACCCCATGAATCACAGCACGCCAGGCCTCCCTGTCCATCACCATCTCCCGGAGTTCACTCAGACTCGTATCCATCGAGTCCGTGATGCCATCCAGCCATCTCATCCTCTGTCGTCCCTTTCTCCCCCTGCCCCCAATCCCTCCCAGCATCAAAGTCTTTTCCAATGAGTCAACTCTTCGCAAGAAGTGGCCAAAGTACTGGAGCTTCAGCTTTAGCATCATTCCTTCCAAAGAAATCCCAGGGTTGATCTCCTTCAGAATGGACTGGTTGGATCTCCTTGCAGTCCAAGGGACTCTCAAGAGTCTTCTCCAACACCACAGTTCAAAAGCATCAATTCTTCAGTGCTCAGCCTTCTTCACAGAAAGATCATCCCCAAAAAAAGAATTGCAAAAAAGTAAAATGGCTGTCTGAGGAGACCTTACAAATAGCTGTGAAAAGGAGAGAAGTGAGGGGCAGTCCTAAGATGGTGGAGGAATAGGACGGGGAGACCACTTTCTCTCCCACAAATTCATCAAAAGAACATTTAAACGCTGAGTAAATGCCACAAAACAACTTCTGAATGCCAGCAGAGGACATCAGGCACCCAGAAAAGCAGTCCATTGTCTTCGAAAAGAGATGTTTTATCAACAGTGCTGTATAGAAGGAGAGGTCTTGAGAGTACTGTAAAAATAAGACTGAAAACCAGAAGTAGGAGGCTTAAGTCCAAATCCTGAAAACATCAGAGAACTCCTGACTCCAGGGAACATTAACTGACAGGAACTCATCAAACACCTCCATACCTACACTGAAACCAAGCACCACCCAAGGGCCAACAAGTTCCAGAGCAAGACATACCATGCAAATTTTCCAGCAACACAGGAACACAGCCCTGAGCTTCAATATACAGGCTGCCCAGAGTTACTCCAAAACCATCTCAGAGCTCATTACTGGACACTTCATTGCACTCCAGAGAGAAGAAATCCAGCTCCACCCACCAGAACATCGACACAAGCTTCCCTAACCAGAAAACCTTGACAAGCCACTGATACAACCCCACCCACAGTGAGGAAACTCCACAATAAAGAGAACTCCACAAACTGCCAGAATACAGAAAGGCCACCCCAAATGCAGCAATATAAACAAGATGAAGAGAAGGAGGAATACCCACCAGGTAAAGGAACAGGATAAATGCTCACCAAACCAAACAAAAGAGGAAAAGATAGGGAATCAACCTGATAAAGAATTCCGAATAATGATAGTGAAAATGATCCAAAATCTTGAAATCAAAATGGAATCACAGATAAATAGCCTGGAGACAAGGATTGAGACGATGCAAGAAAAGTTTAACAAGGACCTAGAAGAAATAAAAAAGAGTCAATATATAATGAATAATGCAATACATGAGATAAAAAAACACTCTGGAGGCAACAAATAGTAGAATAATGGAGGCAGAAGATAGGATTAGTGAAGTAGAAGATAGAATGGTAGAAATAAATGAATAAGAGAGGAAAAAAGAAAAACAAATGAAAAGAAATGAGGACAATCTCAGAGACCTACAGGACAATATTAAACGCTCCAACATTCGAATCATAGGAGTCCCAGAAGAAGAAGACAAAAAGAAAGACCATGAGAAAATACTTGAGGAGATAAAAGTTAAAATCTTCCCTAAAATGGGGAAGGAAATAATCCCCCAAGTCCAAAAAACCCAGAGAGTTCCAAACAGGAAAAACCCAAGGCGAAACACCCCAAGACACATATTAATCAAATTAACAAAGATCAAACACAAAGAACAAATATTAAAAGCAGCAAGGGGAAAATAACAATTAACACACAAGGGGATCCCCATAAGGATAACAGCTGATCTTTCAATAGAAACTCTTCAGGCCACGAGGGAATGGCAAGATATACTTAAAGTGATGAAAGAAAATAACCTATACCCCAGATTACTATACCCAGCAAGGATCTCATTCAAATATGAAGGAGAAATCAAAAGCTTTACAGACAAGCAAAAGCTGAGAGAATTCAGCACCACCAAACCAGCTCTCCAACAAATGCTAAAGGATATTCTCTAGACAAGAAACACAAAAAGGGTGTATAAACCTGAACCCAAAACAATAAAGTAAATGGCAATGGGACCATACTTATCAATAATTACCTTAATCATAAATGGGTTGAATACCCCAACCAAAAGACAAAGACTGGCTGAATGGATACAAAAACAAGACCACATATATGTTGTCTACAAGAGACCCACCTCAAAACAAGGGACACATACAGACTGAAAGTGAAGGGCTGGAAAAAGATTTTCCATTGAAATAGAGACCAAAAGAAAGCAGGAGTAGCAATACTGATATCAGATAAAATAGACTTTAAAACAAAGGCTGTGAAAAGAGACAAAGAAGGCTACTACATAATGATCAAAGGATCAATCCAAGAAGAAGATATAACAATTATAAATATATATGCACCCAACATAGGATCACCACAATATGTAAGACAAATGCTAACAAGTATGGAAGGGGAAATTAACAATAACACAATAATATTGGGAGACTTTAATACCCCACTCATACCTATGGACAGATCAACTAAACAGAAAATTAACAAAGAAACACAAGCTTTAAATGATACAATAGACCAGTTAGACCTAATTGATATCTATAGGACATTTCACCCCTAAACAATGAATTTCACCTTTTTCTCAAGCACACACGGAACCTTCTCCAGGATAGATCACATCCTGGGCCATAAATCTAGCCTTGGTAAATTCAAAAAAATTGAAATCATTCCAAGCATCTTTTCTGACCACAATGCATTAAGATTAGATCTCAATTACAGGAGAAAAACTATTAAAAATTCCAACATATGGAGGCTGAACAACATGCTGCTGAATAACCAACAAATCACAGAAGAAATCAAAAAAGAAATCAAAATATGCATAGAAACGAATGAAGAGGAAAACATAACAACCCAAAACCTGTGGGACACTGTAAAAGCGGTGCTAAGGGGAAAGTTCATAGCAATACAGGCATACCTCAAGAAACAAGAAAAAAGTCAAATAAATAACCTAACTTTACACCTACAGCAACTGGAAAAGGAAGAAATGAAGAACCCCAGGGTTAGTAAAAGGAAAGAAATCTTAAAAATTAGGGCAGAAATAAATGCAAAAGAAACAAAAGAGACCATAGCAAAAATTAACAAAGCCAAAAGCTGATTCTTTGAAAGGATAACTAAAATTGGCAAACCATTAGCCAGACTCATCAAGAAACAAAGGGAGAAAATCAAATTAATAAAATTAGAAATGAAAACGGAGAGATCACAACAGACAACACAGAAATACAAAGGATCATAAGAGACTGCTGCTGCTAAGTCACTTCAGTTGTGACTGACTCTGTGTGACCCCATAGACAGCAGCCCATCAGGCTTCCCCATCCCTGGGATTCTCCAGGCAAGAACTTTGGAGTGGATTGCCATTTCCTTCTCCAATGCATGAAAGTGAAAAGTGAAAGTGAAGTCGCTCGGTCTTATCCAACTCTTAGCAACCCCATGGACTGCAGCCTACCAGGCTCCCCCATCCATGGGATTTGCCAGGCAAGAGTACTGGAGTGGGGTGCCATTGACTTCTCCCTCATAAGAGACTACTATCAGCAATTATATGCCAATAAAATGGACAATGTGGAAGAAATGGACAAATTCTTAGAAAAGTACAACTTTCCAAAACTGAACCAGGAAGAAATAGAAAATCTTAACAGACCCATCACAAGCATGGAAATTGAAACTGTAATCAGAAATCTGCCAGCAAACAAAAGCCCAGGTCCAGAAGGCTTCACAGCTGAATTCTACCAAAAATTTAGAGAAGAGCTAACACCTATCATACTTAAACTGTTCCAGAAAATTGCAGAGGAAGGTAAACTTCCAAACTCATTCTATGAGACCACCATCACCCTAATACCAAAACCTGACAAAGATGCCACAAAAAAAGAAAACTATAGGCCAATATCACTGATGAACATAGATGCAAAAATCCTTAACAAAATTCTAGCAATCAGAATCCAACAACATATTAAAAAGATCTTACACCATGACCAAGTGGGCTTTATCCCAGGGATGCAAGGATTCTTCAATATCTGCAAATAAATCAATGTAATATACCACATTAACAAACTGAAAAATAAAAGCCATACGATTATCTCAATAGATGCAGAGAAAGCCTTTGACAAAGTTCAACATCCATTTATGACCAAAACTCTCCAGAAAGTAGGAATAGAAGGAACATACTTCAACATAATAAAAGCTATATATGACAAACTCACAGCAAACATTATCCTCAATGGTGAAAAATTGAAAGCATTTCCCCTAAAGTCAGGAACAAGACAAGGGTGCCCACTTTAACCACTACTATTCAACATATTTTTGGAAGTTTTGGCTACAGCAATCTGAGCAGAAAAAGAGATAAAAGGAATCCAAATTGGAAAAGAAGTAAAATTCTCACTATTTGCAGATGACATGATCCTCTGCACAGAAAACCCTAAAGACTCCACCAGAAAATTACTAGAGCTAATCAATGAATATAGTAAACTTGCAGGATATAAAATCACCACACATAAATCCCTTGCATTCCTATACACTAATAAAGAGAAAGTAGAAAAAGAAATTAAGGAAACAATTCCATTCACCATTGCAATGAAAAGAATAAAATACTTAGGAATATATCTACCTAAAGAAACTACAGACCTATATATAGAAAACTATAAAACACTGGTTAAAGAAATCAAAGAGGACACTAATAGATGGAGAAATATACCATGTTCATGGATCAGAAGAATCAATATAGTGAAAATAAGTATACTACCCAAAGCAATCTACAGATTCAATGCAATCCCTATCAAGCTACCAATGGTCTTTTTCACAGAGCTAGAACAAATAATTTCAAAATTTGTATGGAAATACAAAAAACCTCAAATAGTCAAAGCAGTCTTGAGAAAGAAGAATGGAATTGGAGGAATCAACCTGCCTGACTTCAGGCTCTACTACAAAGACACAGTCATCAAGACAGTATGGTACTGGCACAAAGACAGAAATATAGATCAATGGAACAAAAAATAGAAAGCCCAGAGATAAGTCCACACACATATGGACACCATATCTTCGACAAAGGAGGCAAGAATACACAATGGAGTAAAGATAATCTCTTTAACAAGTGGTGCTGGGAAAACTGGTTAACCACTTGTAAAAGAATGAAACTAGAACAATTTCTAACACCATACACAAAAATAAACTCAAAATGGATTAAAGATCTAAATGTAAGACCAGAAACTATAAAACTCCTAGAGGAGAACATAGGCAAAACACTCTCTGACATAAATCACAGCAGGATCCTCTATGACCCACCTCCCAGAATTCTGGAAATAAAAGCAAAAATAAACAAATGGGCCCTAATTAAAATTAAAAGCTTCTGCACAACAAAGGAAACTATAAGCAAGGTGAAAATACAGCCTTCAGAATGGGAGAAAATAATAGCAAATGAAGCAACTGACAAACAACTAATCTCAAAAATATACAAGTAACTCCTGCAGCTCAATTCCAGAAAAATAAACAACCCAATCAAAAAATGGGCCAAAGAACTAAATAGACATTTCTCCAAAGAAGACATACAGATGGCTAACAAACACATGAAAAGATGTTCAACATCACTCATTATCAGAGAAATGCAAATCAAAACCACAATGAGGTACCATTTCACACCAGTCAGAATGGCTGTGATCCAAAAGTCTACAAGCAATAAATGCTGGAGAGGGTGTGGAGAAAAGGGAACCCTCTTACACTGTTGGTGGGAATGCAAACTAGTACAGCCACTATGGAGAACAGTGTGGAGATTCCTTAAAAAACTGTAAATAGAACTGCCTTATGACCCAGCAATCCCACTGCTGGGCATACACACTGAGAAAACCAGAAGTGAAAGAAACACGTGTACCCCAATGTTCATCGCAGCACTGTTTACAATAGCCAGGACATGGAAGCAACCTAGATGTCCATCAGCAGATGAATGGATAAGAAAGCTGTGGTACATATACATAATGGAGTATTACTCAGCCATTAAAAAGAATACACTTGAATCAGTTGTAATGAGGTGGATGAAACTGGAGCCTGTTATGCAGAGTGAAGTAAGCCACAAAGAAAAACAGCAATACAGTATACTAATGCATATATATGGAATTTAGAAAAATGGTAATGATAACCCTGTATGCGAGACAGCAAAAGAGACACAGATGTATAGAACAGTCTTTTGGACTCTGTGGGAGAGGGAGAGGGTGGGATGATTTGGGAGAATGGCATTGAAACATGTATAATATCATATAAGAAATGAATTGCCTGTCTATGTTCAATGCAGGATACAGGATGCTTGGAGCTGGTGCACTGGGATGACCCAGAGGGATGGTATGGGGAGGGAGGTGGGAGGGGGGTTCAGGATTGGGAACACGTGTACACCTATGGCCAATTCATGTTGATGTATGGCAAAACCAATACAATATTGTAAAGTAATAAATAAATAAATAAATAATACATTTTTTTAAAAAAAGAAGAGAAGTGAAAACCAAAGGAGAAAAGGAAAGATACACCCATTTGAATGCAGAGTTCCAAAGAATAGCAAAGAGAGATGAGAAAGCCTTCCTCAGTGATCAGCACAAAGAAATAGAGGAAAACGATAGAATGGGAAAGACTAGAGATCTCTTCAAGAAAATTAGAGATACCAAGGGAACATTTCATGCAAAGATGGGCTTAATAAAGGACCTAACAGAAGCAGAAGATATTAAGAAAAAGTGGCAAGAATACACAAAAAACTGTACAGAAGATCTTCATGACCCAGATAACCACAATGGTGTGATCACTAACCTAGAGCCAGACATCCTGGAATGTGAAGTCTTGTGGGCCTTAGGAAACATCATTATGAAGAAAGCTAATGGAGGTGATACAATTCCAGTTGAGCTGTTTCAAATCCTAAAAGATGGTGCTATGAAAATGCTGCACTCAATATGCCAGCAAATTTGGAAAACTCAGCACTGGCCAAGGACTGGAGAAGGTCCATTTTCATTCCAATTCCAAAGAAAGGCAGTGCCAAAGAATGCGCAAACTACTGCACAATAAAACTCATCTCACATGCTAGTAAAGTAATGCTCAAAATTCTCCAAGTGAGGCTGAACGAAGAACTTCCAGATGTTCAAGCTGGATTTAGAAAAGGCAGAGGAACCAGAGGTCAAATTGCCAACGTCCACTGGATCACAGACAAAGCAAGAGAATTTCAGAAATACATCTACTTCTACTTCATTGACCACACTATAGCCTTTGACTGTGTGGATCACAACAAAATGGAAAATTCTTAAAGAGAAGAGAATACCAGACCAACTTACTTCCCTGCTGAGAAATCAGTATGCAGGTCAAGAAGCAACAGTAACAACCAGACATGGAACAACAGATTGGTTCCAAATTGGGAAATGAGTACGTCACAGTTGTATATTGTCACCTTGCTTATTTAACTCATAGAAAGAGTACATCATGTGAAATTCCAGGCTGGATGAAGCACAAGCTGGAATCAAGACTGCTGGGACAAATATCAATATCCTCAGATATGCAGATGACACCACCCTTATGGCAGAAAGCAAAGAAGAACTGAAGAGCTTCTTGATGAAATTGAAAGAGAGTGAAAAAGCAGGCCAAAAACTCAACATTCAAAAAACTGGATCATGTTATCCAGTTCCATCACTTCATGGCAAATAAATGGAGAAACAGTGGAAACAGTGTCAGATTTTGTTTTCTTGGGCTCCAAAATCACTGCAGATGGTGACCGCAGCCATGAAAATAAAAGATGCTTGCTCCTTGGAAGAAAAGCTATGAGAAACCTAGACAATATAATAAAAAGCAGAGACATTACTTTGCTGACAAAGGTCTGTCTAATCAAAGTTTAGTTTTTTTCAGTAGTCAAGTATGGATGTGAGAACTGAACCATAAGGAAGGCTGAGTGCAAAAGAATTGATGCTTTTAAACTGTGTTGGTGAAGACTCTTGATTTTCCTTGGACTGCAAGGAAATCATACCAGTCAAACTTAAAGGAAATCAATCTTGAATATTCATTTGAAGGACTGATGCTGAAGTATAAGCTCCAATACTTTGGCCACCTGATAAGAAGAACTGACGCATTGGCAAAGACCCTGATACTGGAAAAGATTGAATGCGGGAGGAGAAGTGGTTGGCAGAGGATGAGATGGTTGTATACCATCACTGACTCAATGGAAAGGAAACTTCCAAAATTCACATGTGGAGTTCAGAGCTTACTCCATGTTTTTGCACCTTGACCAAAACCAAAAGGTTATCTGTTCCCTTCCTGTAACAATCCCCACCAGGGTTATCACTGTTCTTAATTTTATTAATAACAGCACAGACAAGATATGACTATTTTTGTATTTTGTATAAATGGATCAATTTATATTTTTTTGAGGATCCCATTTCTTTTCAATAAAGTGCTTATATTTTTGCATAACACAGTTAATCTTCCTCCTCATCCCAAATCCACATCTTATAAAAGAAGCAAGATGCCTACTTCCAGGACTGAGCATTCAATTACACTTGATGATATGAAAGTCATGTGCACTCCCCCATGCACATCAAATGCATCCTACATGCCACCCACATGGGTAGGAGGGCAGTAGGGAAGGTGGATGTGGGGTCAGGTCACTGTGGGATGGTGGAGGAGGGAATTTTGTGAACCTGGGTTCTAGAAATGACTCTCAAATCTGTGAAATGCTGCCTTTCGAGATAATTATGTGTGAAGTGTGGTTATTTGTGCCTTCACTTTTTTAGCTCAGTGATAGGAAGTGAATCACCAAAGTTGTTTTGATTGCCTGAACAAGATTCAATTTCAAGCTCATCATGGTAATGGATATATTCTAGATGCAGGCATAATTCCTCCTTAAGAAATTAGAACTAATAGAAGCTTACCAGCTTGACAGGAGGGAATGTTTTGTGTATCTCTCAAAGGAAAATGTAGGTTAGTGGTGTGGTCCCTTTTCTGACCCAGCGACCCAGGGTTGTAAACACCCTTGGTTAGCTGTCCCCATCAGCCTTCACTAGGTCCAGGTATAACGCATTTGGAGCTAAAAGACCCTCCAAGGATCCTTCTTGTCTTGAAGGCTGTTGCCATTCAGCATAAGAGATCTTTTCCCTTGGAGCTAATATTAAATTGAGAAAGGAGTGACTTTATGACCATAAAACATTTCCAAGTATATTGGAGGTTTCCACAAAGAACCCCGTGTTTCCTTGATGCACGCAAACAGACATTATTCAAACAGGATGGAGGTCTGGATGGCTTTTTTGGCCTGTAGTGACAGAGACATTATAGCTCTTTTTCACCTTGGGGTTGCATTTGTTTTACAGGAATAAAGAATAACAGGAAATTGTAACTCAAGGTGTACACCCATATGGTATAGCAGGGTGAATCAGGGAGATAAGCTTCCAGTTGAACCTTAGTCATGAAATCAAAACATCTTTGATGATTCATTTCCTCTCCCTGCCCCCTCCCCACCCCCACCCCTCAGCACTCACATTATAAATAGACACAATTGTAAATGACAGTGCTGAAAGGGAGTATTCCAAAGTCAAACTTCCATTCTGACTAAATTTTTGGTTTGGTGTGATACATTCGCATAAGATAATTTGGTTTTCCCTTCTGTAGTTTACAGCCTCTTTTCAAATTCTTAGTAGCTTAGTGTATTTCATTTATTGTCTTGAATATAATTTTTCTGCCGGCCTCCCCCCCACCCCGTGTGAAAAACTGCTGTTGTTAATCTGCCTTTGAGTGACATATTCAGTGCAGTTCACAAGGCTAAATGCCTATCTTTGCTTTTTTCCTTATTTTCCTCCTTGGTATTTGGAAATGAGTTGAATGAAAACAAGCAAAAGGAAATACCATAGCAGCGGATTAATTGGTACTAAACTCTGCCCATTATCCAGTAGATAACCGAAAGTACATTAGGAGCAACCTTATAGAACAAAGAAAATCAGTGCTGTAGGATGCGTTCTTTTTCATTATCAAGGGAAAAATCTATTTTCAAAAAAAGCAAAAAGAAAATCAATGTCAGTTTCACTCTTTACTGCTACACTTTAATTGGAGCAGTGGCAAAAACAAGTTGGCCTTTTAAGACCATCGATTTTACCTGGATGTATTATTGTGGATATTAACCATCTCCTAAATTCCAATTAAAATGATTGTACATGGGATGGATATTTGTTCAAAAGTTTCTCCAACAGATAAAACCTAGAAATTATTGAGAAAGCAATGGGGATTATTATTATTTATGGCCAATTATGCTTAATCATTTCTTTGTGAAAAAAATATCCCATCTGTTCTCTAGGGTCCTCACAGCTGTTTGTCTACAACAGAGCTTCAGGGGCTCCCTGTAAGGAGTAAGTGACCTGGCCAAACAGTCACATAAAATCCAGAACACTTTTAGGATAAATTTTCAATTGTTGCTGGAATAGAAATTCCAAATGAATCACTGTTTTGGATCAAAAAAGATACTGATAGTTCAATTTTCTTGCTGTTCAGTAGGTTTGGAGAACATATACTTTGTTCCAATGTTTTCAGCCCAGTTAAATATGTTTGAGTTTCATTTCGGATTCAATTAGTGCACGTCACAACATGTTTGGTAGATATGTTAGTTCCATTAAGTATCTGTTTAAAATATAAATTCAAATTACCCTTCCAAAGGTTTGCATTTTTATAAGCATTTGAAGGAAAAAAAAAATTGTTAACCGAACCATCACCAAAAAGCATGTATGTGTATGTGACAGCGAGACAGAGAGAAATAATTTATGTGTATGAAATATTTCCTCAGGGAAAAACTATTGTACTTTTTAAGATAACGTCAGAGTAAGGTTTCAGGGCTCCATCTCAAATTTTATGGTTTCAAGAGCTTTATTTTAATCCACTCGATTTTAGAGTTTATTTATACTACCTGAGAACGTTTTCTCTTTCTTATGCAGATCGATGAGAACAAAAGAACCACAATAAATCAGCTGAATCCAGGGGTGGCTCTTCTTGTACACAAAGCAGAAGGCCAAAATCCTTCCACACAGCCCTGAAAGGCTACTGAGCTTTCCACAAAACTACTGCACTTACAGATTTCTCTAAAGCATGATTAATGTTTTTGTAACTTTTCAACTTTCCTTTCCCTCTCCCCTGCATTTGGCTCTAGATTATTGGAATGTTCCATTTAGTAACATGTAGGAAATCGAAGTCTTGAGCTCTGTGACACTGAACTGAGTTTGAAACAGCTCTTCTACTTTTAAACGGTATATACAGCTTTATCTTATTTCTGACAAGATCATACAAACATTCTTATGACTATTTGTGTGGCACTCAATTTGCAGTCTTTCTCCTGAAGGTTATGTTAAGACAGTACATAATATATGAAACTGAGCTAAAGTCAAGATTCTATGCCTCAGCCTTTTTTTTTTTTTTAACACTATCACAGTGTTCCTAACATTTAAAGGTGTTTCATAATCTACACTTATTTTTTTTAAGCATACACATTTCTTTACTAACTTCATTGCCCAAACCTTTTTTAAAGGTTTTCAATTTTTTTTAATTACTTTTTTTCTATGGAAGTAAAGTGTTTCAAGTCAAGGAATATGCCGCCTTTTGGTGAAGTGGTTGGGAAGTAAATGGAATATTGACTGTGACTCTTTTAATGGAGATAGCTCATTAACTACTTAATAATGCCCCAAATTCTTGATGCAGTAGACCCTACTTTTAAAGAAAAATCAGTGGATTGCTTTGTACATGATACTGTTACACTTTAACATTTATTGATTGAAAAAATAGATGACAAAATATATTATTCAATTCATTAACAAAATAATCTGTGCTTTACTAATCACAAAAGCATAATTTTGAAGTCTAACATGCAAGTGCTACTGTTTATTCATTTCACAAGTAGTCTTTGTGGTACTCAGGTACTCAGCTTCTGCAAACATGATCCCATTTTGTCTAGAATCCATCCCAATGTGTGACTCTGATGTGTTACTATAGACATAGACGCATTAGAAATGCGGGGAGCTACCAGGTTAAGAAGAAACAAGTGATTAAAAATAGAACTTCTGATCTCAACGAGGTAGCCCTGAGCGGTGGCCTGAAGCAAGATCTTAATTCCCTGCCCAGGAACTGAACCTGAGTAGCCTGGATGAAAACCAGGCATCCTAGCCACCATCAGCAAGGGCTAGACGCTAGAAGCTATTTTCCCGTGGATCTTTGCCCCCAGTGAAAGATACATTTATCACGGAGGCAGAAACTGTAAATGCAGGTACAAAGTGTATTATTAGAGACACAACATAACAAGTGGGAGAGTCCAGAGGGAAACGGTCAAGGTAGAAGCAAGGCAGAGAGAAAGGGTGTGCATGTCCCCTGAGTGAGGAATGTTGAGTTCTGCCCCATAGCCACAGGTGTAAAGCCTTGCACCAAGGCTACAGAAGCAGAGCCCAGAATCAGGGCCACCTCAGGAACTGACTGGGCCCCTGGTAACTGTTGCCCAAAGCTCCCCCTGATCATCACCAGCGGGCTGCTGGAGTCATACTGGGCAAAAATAGCCACCCAGGTGTTCATCCTTTAGCGCTGTAACCATCACCTAACACCAGCCTTTTGGCAGGAATTTTGTCTTGAGATTGCAAAAACTGGCTACTAACCCACGGAAACTGTCGCCTCTCCCTGGTCTGTCAGGAGGTCAGCCCACTGCGCTTGCACTGCCCACATTATCTCTGCTCTTTGTTCTTAATAAACTCACTCTTCTGAAATGCTCTGTGTCCGGAAATAATTTTACAACCCGAGCTCGGCTTGCATCATCAAGGAGAAGCTCAGTAAAGAGGTGGTCATTTCATTGATGTAGGCCGTTCTTCTGAGTCTCTGTCTTCCTTCAGGCCAATTATCAGGTTTATTTTTCCACACCTAGCCTACCCTGGGACCCTCCTCTGGGTGTGCATGCACCCCTGAGCCAAGAAGGATCTTGAAATGAAGGCTTCTGGGAGGAACAAGACTCATTATGACCTTGCATTATCCCCCGACTTTTCACCCCCAAGGAGCCTTTCTAGCATTTTTAGCGTCTCCCTTAACCCAAAAAGGGGGAAGCAGAGATCCTTTAATCCTTTACTCAAACAGGGTTTTCCCCCTCTTTGTCCTTGCCATGATTATCTTGACTAATGCCATGACTATCACCTTAAGGTGTTTACAAGAGAAAAAACCTGGCTATTTACTAGTTTGCCCCTCCATTTCAGAGGGCAAACAGGAGACTGTAAATTCCTTAACTGGGGCCCATCTATCTCTTGTCTCAGAACATGCTAACAGTGTCCAGCCTGAAGCCCAATTCTTGGTGCCCCATGAAGCTCAAACAGGAGGCAGTTGCTGGTACCCATCTGTCTATTTCCTGCCTTACTTCCATAAGATGAAGCAATCCAACATCCGAACATATACATGAAGGAACTGAAATCAGTATCTCAAAGAAATACCTGCACCCTCATGTGCACTGAAGCATTATTCAAAATAGGCAAGCCAGTTCAGTTCACTTCAGTTCACTTCAGTCACTCAGTCATGTCCAACTCTTTGCAACCCGTTGGACTGAAGCATGAAAGGACACACTGTCCATCACCAACTCCCACAGTTTTCTCAAACTCATATCCATTTAGTCGGGGATGCCATCCAAACATCTCATCCTCTGTCATCTGCTTCTCCTCACATCTTCAATCCTTCCCAGCATTAGTTCAGTTTAGTTCCGTCACTCATTCATGTCTGACTCTTTGCGATACCATGAATCGCAGTACTCCAGGCCTCCCTGTCCATCACCAACTGCCAGAGTTCACCCAAACTCTTGTCCATCGAGTCAGTGATGCCATCCAGCCATCTCATCCTCTGTCATCCCCTTCTTCTCCTGCCCCCAATCCCTCCCAGCATCAGAGTCTTTTCCAATGAGTCAACTCTTTGCACCAGGTGGCCAAAGTATTGGAGTTTCAGCTTCAACATCAGTCCTTTCAATGAACACCCAGGGCTGATCTTCTTTAGGATGGACTGGTTGGATCTCCTTGCAGTCCAAGGGACTCTCAAGAATCTTCTCCAACGCCACAGTTCAAAAACATCAATTCTTCGGCACTCAGCTTTCTTCATAGTCCAACTCTCACATCCATACATGACCACTGGAAAAACCATAGCCTTGACTAGACGGACCTTTGTTGGCAAAGTAATGTCTCTGCTTTTAAATATGCTATCTAGGTTGGTCATAACTTTCCTTCCAAGTAGTAAGTGTCTTTTAATTTCATGGCTGCAATCACCATCTGCAGTGATTTTGGAACCTCCCAAAATAAAGTCTGACATTGTTTCCCCATCTATTTCCCATGAAGTGATGGGACCAGATGCCATGATCTTCATTTTCTGAATGTTGAGCTTTAAGCCAACTTTTTCACTCTCCTCTTTCACTTTCATCAAGAGGCTTTTTAGTTCCTCTTCACTTTCTGCCATAAGGGCGTTGTCATCTGCATATCTGAGGCTATTGATATTTCTCCCACAATCTTGATTCCAGCTTGCAATTCATTCAGCCCAGCATTTCCCATGATGTACTGTGCAAACAAGTAAAATAACCAGGGTGACAATATACAGCCTTGATGTACTCCTTTTGCTATTTGGAACCAGTCTGTTGTTCCAAGTCCAGTTCTAACTGTTACTTCCTCACCTGCATGTAGGTTTCTCAAGAGGCAGGTCAAGTGGTCTGGTAGTCCCATTCTTTCAGAATTATCCACAGTTTATTGTGATCCAAACACTGTCTAAGGCTTTGGCATAGTCAATCTTTTAAAAAGAGTCAGTTCTTTGCATCAGGTGCCCAAAGTATTGGAGATGCAGCTTTAGCATCAGTCCTTCCAATGAATATTCAGGACCGATCTCGTTTAGGATGGACTAGTTGAATCTCCTTGCAGTCCAAGGGACTCTCAAGAGTCTTCTCCAACATCACAGTTCAAAAACATCAGTTCTTTGGTGTTCAGCTTTCTTTATAGTCCAACTCTCACATCCATACATGACTATTGGAAAAACCATACCTTTGACTAGATGGACCTTTGTTGGCAAAGTAATGTCTCTGCTTTTTAATAAGTTATCCAGGTTGGTAGTAACTTTTCTTCCAAGGAACAAGCATCTTTTAATTTCATGGCTGCAATCACCATCTGCAGTGATTTTGGAGCCTCCCAAAATGAAGTCAGTCACTGTTTGCACTGTTTCCCCATCTATTTCCCATGAAGTGATGGGACCAGATGTCATCATCTTAGTTTTTGAATGTTGCACTTTAAGTGAACTTTTTCACTCTCCTCTTTCACTTTCATCAAGAGGCTTTTTAGTTCTTCGCTTTTTGCCATAAGGGTAGTGTCATCTGTGTATCAGAGGTTATTGATATTTCTCCCAGAAATCTTGATTCCAGCTTGTGCTTCTTCCAGCCTGGCATTTCTCATGATGTACTCTGCATATAAGTTAAATAAGCAGGGTGACAATATACAGCCTTGACGTACTCCTTTCCCGATTTAGAACCAGTCTGTTTTTTGATGTCCAGTTCTAACTGTTGTTTCCTGACCTGAATATAGATTTCTCAGGAGGCAGGTCAGGTGGTCTGGTATTCCCACCTCTTTCAGAATTTTCCACAGTTTATTGTGATCCACACAGTCAAAGGCGTTGGCATAGTCAATAAAGGAGAAGTAGATGTTTTTCGGGAACTGTCTTGCTTTTTCTATGATCCAACAGATGTTGGCAATTTGATCTCTGGTTCCTCTGCCTTTTATAAATCCAGCTTGAACATCTGGAAGTTCATAGTTCACATACCATTGAGGCCTGGCTTGGAGTATTTTGAGCATTACTTTGCTAGCATGTGAGATGAGTTCAGTTGTGTGTAGTTTGAGCATTCATTGGCATTGCCTTTCTTTGGGACTGGAATGAAAACTGACCTTTTCCAGTCCTGTGGCCACTGCTGAGTTTTCCAAATTTGCTGGCATATTGAGTGCAGCCCTTTCACAGCATCATCTTGTAATATTTGAAATAGCTCAACTGGAATTCCATCACCTCCACTAGCTTTGTTCGTAGTAATGCTTCCTAAGGCCCACTTGACTTTGCATTCCAGGATGTCTGGCTTTATGTGAGTGATCACACCATCATTATTATCTGGGTCATGAAGATCTTTTTTGTATAGTTCTTCTGTGTATTCTTGCCTCTTCTTCATATCTTCTGCTTCCGTTAGGTCCATACCATTTCTGTCCTTTATTATGCCCATCTTTATATGAAAAGTTCTCTTGGTATCTCTGACTTTCTTGAAGAGATCTCTAGACTTTCCCATTCTGTTGTTTTCCTCTATTTGTTTGCACTGATCACTGAGGAAGGCTTTCTTATCTCTCCTTGCTATTCTTTGGAACTCTGCATTCAAATCGGTATATCTTTCCTTTTTTCTTTCCCTTTTGCTTCTCTTCTTTCCATAGCTGTTTGTAAGGCTTCCTTAGACAGCCATTTTGCCTTTCTGCAAAACCAAGACCAGGAGCTGACTGCGGCTGAGATCATGAACTCCTTATTGCCAAATTCAGACTTAAAATGGAAAAAAGCAGGGAAAACCACTAGGCCATTCAGGTATGACCTACATCAAATCCAAAACTTTTATACAGTGAAAGTGACAAATAGAATAAAGGGATTAGATGTAATAGACAGAGTGCCTAAAGAACTATGGATGGAATGCGTGACATTGCACAGGAGAACTTACAAGACCATTCCCAAGAATAAGAAATGCAAAAAGGTAAAATGGTTGTCTGAGGAGGCCTTACACACAGGTAAGCCATAGAATAACCTAAATGTACTTTGATGAATGAGTGGATAAATCCTGAAAGATGATGCTGTGAAAGTGCTGTACTCAATATGCCAGCAAATTTGGAAAACTCAGCAGTGGCTACAGGACTGGAAAAGGTCAGTTTTCATTCCAATCCCAAAGAAAGGCAATGCCAAAGAATGCTCAAACTACCACACAATTGCATTCATCTCACACACTAGTAAAGTAATGCTCAAAATTCTCCGAGCCATGTTTCAGTAATACATGAACTGTGAACTTCCAGATGTTCAAGCTGGATTTAGAAAAGGCAGAGGAACCAGAGATCAAATTGCCAACATCCGCTGGATCATGGAAAAAGCAAGGGAGTTCCAGAAAAACATCTATTTCTGCTTTATTGACTATGCCAACGCCTTTGACTGTGTGGATCACAATAAACTGTGGAAAATTCTTCAAGACATAGGAATACCAGACCACCTGACCTGCCTCTTGAGAAACCTACATGCAGGTCAGGAAGCAACAGTTAGAACTGGACGTGGAACAACAGACTGGTTCCAAATAGCAAAAGGAGTACGTCAAGGCTGTATATTGTCACCCTATTTATTTAAATTATATGCAGAGTACATCATGAGAAATGCTGGGCTGGAAGAAGCACAAGCTGGAATCAAGATTGCCAGGAGAAATATCAATAACCTCAGGCATACAGATGACACCACCCTTATGACAGAAAGTGAAGAGGAACTAAAAAGCCTCTTGATGAAAGTGAAAGAGGAGAGTGAAAAAGTTGGCTTAAAGCTCAATATTCAGAAAACGAAGATCATGGCATCTGGTCCCATCACTTCATGGGAAATAGATGGGGAAACAGTGGAAACAGTGTCAGACTTTATTTTGGGAGGCTCCAAAATCACTGCAGATGGTGATTGCAGCCATGAAATTAAAAGACACTTACTCCTTGGTAGAAAAGTTATGACCAACCTAGATAGCATATTAAAAAGCAGAGACATTACTTTGCCAACAAAGGTCTGTCTAGTCAAAGCTATGATTTTTCCAGTGGTCATGTATGGCTGTGAGAGTTGGACTGTGAAGAAAGCTGAGTGCCGAAGAATTGATGTTTTTGAACTGTGGCGTTGGAGAAGACTCTTGAGAGTCCCTTGGACTGCAAGAAGGTCCAACCAGTCCATCCTAAAGGAAATCAGTCCTGAATATTCATTGGAAGGACTAATGTTGAAGCTGAAACTCCAATACTTTGGCCACCTGATGTGAAGAGTTGACTCATTGGAAAAGACTCTGATGCTGGGAGAGCTGGCGGCAGGAGAAGAAGGGGATGACAGAAGATGAGATGGCTGGATGGCATCACTGACTTGATGGACAAGAGTTTGGGTGAACTCTGGGAGTTGGTGATGGACAGGGAGGCCTGGAGTGCTGCGATTTTTGTGGTCACAAAGAGTTGGGCACGACTGAGTAACTGAACTGAACTGAATATATATATTATATTATTAAAAAAAAGAAGAAGAAAATCTGCCATTTGCAGCTGTGCGGATGAACTGGGAGGGTGAAAATGGAAATAATGCTAAGTGAAGTTAGCGAGACAGAGGAAGACAAATACTGTATGTTTCATGTATGTGTAGAATCTTAATAAAAAGAAAGTAGCTTTAGAGAAATACAGAATAGAATGATGGTTGCTGTGGTGGGGGAGAAGAGAAATGGGTAATGTAGGTCAAAGGGTACAAATTTTCAGTTATATGAAAAAGAAGTTCTGACATTTTAATGTACAGCATGGTGACTCCAGTTAATAATATGTTACTGTACACTTGAAAGCTGCTGAGAGTAAATCTTAAGCATTCTTACCTCAAAAATGAAAAGTTATTAAGTAATGGATGCATGAATCATCTCGATCTTGGTAATCATCACACAATGTATGTCAAAGTATGCTGTACACTTTAAACATATACAATTATATTTATCAATTATTCCTCAATGGAGTTAAAAAAAAAGAAACCAGAGACATTATACCACTTACAATTCACAATGAGAAAGAAAACAGGCTGGGGCCTCGAAGAGTCAGATGGATGGAGACAGAATGATGGACCTTCCGTGTTTTCAATCCCAAGTACATCACACATCCATCTCAGAGCCACACAACAAGTATTTCCAATTTCAAGGGGAGTAGTAATTACAAATCACTTACTTATTGATAGGAAACACAATTCCTTAAGCTTCTGACTTACTCTTTTGCTTCTTTTTTTAAAAACTGATTTATCTAATTGGAGGCTAATTACTTTACAATATTGTGGTGTTTGTGATCCATTGACATGAATCAGCCATGGGTGTACATGTTCCCACCATCCTGAATCCCCCTCGCTGCCCATCACTCTGGGTTGTCCCAGAGCACCAGCTTTGGGTGCCCTGCTTCTTGCATCAAAGTCAGGTTGCAGACGGCTTTCAGTTCCACTGACACTCTGGGTTGACCTGGGCAGCTGCACCCTCCCGGGCTGGGCGAAGGCTCTTCTATTCTCATTTTGTAAAGCCAGAGATGGAGACCATTTCAGACAGCTGTCTCCAAAACAGCCTTACAAAAGCAGAAGAAGGCCAGATGAGCCTTAAGAGCTAACAGTGAAGACAAAGAGAGCGACATATTCTCCAGAAAGCTGAGAAACAGAGTAACTTCTTTTTTGATAATGAGGAAACAGAGAAATTAAACGCAATGTGTGAACGAGAGTTGAATCCTGGACCAGAGGTAAAAAAAGTAAAATGGACATTATTGATTTGACTTCAAAACTTCAGATAATAACTATTGGTTAGATATTAGTATTCTACCAATATTAAATTTCCTGAATTTGACAATGTGCTTTGTTTATTGAAGTAAATACCATTGTTTTTAGAAGATTCACGTTTACAGTTTAGAGGTAAATGGGCATAGCTTCTGTAACTTATTCTTAGCAGTTCAGGGGGGGAAAAAGTATGTGTGAGTATTTGTGTATGTGCAATGGAAGAGAAAGAGAGGAATGATAAAGCAAATGTGGCAAAATAATTGGTAAATTTGGATAAAGGGTATATGGGACTTATTTGTACTATTCTTATAACTTTCTGTCAATTTGTAATTATATAAAAATCATAAAGTTCAAAAAAAAAAAAAAATACCTCTCCTTAAAAACACGTAACTCAAGAGGCCTTCAGCATTATACTTAGTTGTTTCAGTCATCAAGAGCTGTGACTATTAACTCCACACTTAAAAACATATATATTTATAGTGATTAACTGCTCCCCAGCTGAGCAGCAAGCCCATTCCTATTCTCACAGTAGGAGATAAGCCTGGCCATCCACTAAAGTGAAGGCAAGTACACGGATTGGGTGACTCTTTCATTCTGGTTACTATTGTCCATGACATTTAAAATCTAGTAATTATAAAACAACAACAATCCATTTATTCTCTCTCATGGCTTCTGTGGACAGGGATTCATGAAGGACTCTGTGGCGGTGGTGGTGGTTTAGTCACTCTGTTGTGTCCAACTCTTTGCAACCCCAGGGACTGTAGCTTGACAGGCTCGTCTGACCATGGGATTTCCTAGGCAAAAATACTTGGGTGGATTTCCCTTTCCTTCTCCAGTGGATCGTCCTGACCCAGAGGTCAAACCTGTGTGTCCTGCTTGGAGGATTCTTCACCACTGAGCCAACTGGGAAGCCCCCGGAAAGGACTTATCTGGGTATTTCTGACTTGGGGCCTCAGAAATAGCAAGAGACTGAAGCAGTTAGGGATTAGATGGGCCTCTTTCTCTCAAAGCTGTTTCAGGGATTTTTCTGTGACCTTTCCACATGGGCTAGATTGGGCCTCCTCACAACATGCTGGCCTCAAGGAAGCTGGACTGCCTACAGGTGACTCAGAATTCTAAGAAACTGTCCTAAGGGAACCAAGTGGAAGCTACATGACCACTTATTAAACAGCCTTAGAAATTCACATTAATTCCTTCTGATATAACCTCAAACCTGTCCAGATTAAAGGGAGGAAACACAGACCCCACTTTTTGATGGCAAGTGTGTCAAACTCCCACTGTAAGAGCAACGCGTGGGATGAGAGATCTTATCACAGTCATCTTGAAAACTACAACCTGTCACTTCTGACACATATCTGTAAAGCACGATGATCACAGATGGTCTCATAAGGCTGTTTCCCAGAAAGCTGAAGCCTATCCCTAGGCCAGCTGAAGTCCCAAGGCCTACAGAGAGAGAAATCATCTGCCTCTGTACCAGAGAGGGCCTAAACCACTGACTGCTGTTTGGTCTGTTTCGTTTCTACAAAATCTAAGTTGCTGGTCCAAATATCACAGTTTTTCTGTTTGAAAAGTACATGTGCATGGTTTAAATTCCTATAGATACCCTCAAGTTGCATAAGCTCTTCTATTGATAAAGTAACAGTGTGACATTAAGTGAGTGACTAAGTTGAGAGTCCTCTTGAAAACAAAGCCTGACATGGGGTTATGAATAGGTAGTTTGTTAGGAGGTTTGCTCAGGGACCAGGAGTGATGGTAACAGAGAATATAAGAAGGATGGGGAATATTCAGTTCAACTGCCCATTATGGGGTTACTGTAGCCATGGGGAATTGGGGCTTGCTGCAAATGAGGATGGATTTAGAGACGTGATGATCTATCACCTTCTTTCTCCATGAGTTAAGGGTTGCTCCAGTGGGTGTGGACTGTCCCCACACCGGGCCTTCCACATTAGTACAAAAAAACAAAGGTGCTGAGCATAAATCAAAAGACAAAACAAGCATGAGCTTGGTGCCACATCACAAGTGGGTCTGAAACTGTGAGGTAGGGCTCAGATACACCCAAAACATTTCACAGTCATGACTGACCCACCCAACACTCTGAGCAATAAACGGCTACTTTTCTCTGTGTCAGGAATGTGGCTATAAAATATTAACAGTGGTATTCAAATATTAACAACTGTGGTGTGATGGGAGCCTGTTGTGAAATTTTCAGGAATTTTGTTTGCTGGTTAAATCAAACTTCTATTAAAAATTAAATTTATAAACTTATAATTAAATAAATTATATTTTTTAAAAACAAAGAAAATAAGTACTCATGATTCATCAGTTTCTAAATAGCTTACTGCATTTGCTCTGATCTTGAGATTGTCTTTTTGATTTTTAAGGCAAAAATGCTACATAATGGTACAGCAATGCCCATCTGTTCCCAATTCTATATTCAGTAATGCTGCAGTGGTAACTTGAAATCAGTCACGGTAGGGATATTTATGCCATGGCCACTAAAACACTACAAATCCAGGCTCTGCCTCTGTGTGTGTGTGTGTGTGTGTGTGTGTGTGCGCGTGTGTGTGTGTGTGTGTGCGCGTGTGTGTGCGTGTGTGTAAGAACGGGTTGTTAAGCATTTATCAGTGCACCAAAAAACAATCATTTTTGCTTTTGTTATTTTCACTCCTGCTAACTAGGGGACAAACAACAATTCCTTTCTGGGTTTTTGAGTTTTAAAAGCTTAGGTCCTGTTGGGGGAAGAAAAGATGATCACGCACACAGATAATAAAATAGATCTGGGACAAGGTAAGATGTGCGAAATGGGTTTCCCTGGTGGCTCAGTGGTAAAGGATCTGCCTATCAATGCTGGATATGTGGGTTTGATCCCTGGGTTGAGAATGTTCCCTGGAGAATTAAATGGCAATCCACTCCAGTATTCTTGCCTGGGAAATCCCACGGACAGAGGAGCCTGCTGGGCTACAGTCCATGGGTTGCAAAGAGTCGGACACAATTTAGCGACTAAACGGCAAAAACAACAAGATGTGCAAAAGCAAAGTTTACCAGCTTACCCACCCCTCAAACCAAGAAGGGACTTGAGAGTAGGGAGGAGCATGCAGATGATTGCCTGAGAGAGAAAGACCATGAAATTTTATGCTCAATTTCTTGGGAGTAGATTGATAAACAATAACAGCAAGATAGATTTGGAGGAGAGAAGCAAAGGAGTTAGATCTCCTTTGGTAAAATCCTAGGTGTTCAGTAAGAGCCTGAAATGGAAAGGGAAGCAGATTGTCTGGACAACTGACCCTGATTGATGTCACAACAGCCCTGCCTTCAACACTGTCATGGTTGGGTCTCTGTAGAATGCCTCCTGAAGACCCAGGATGGCATGGCAATAGTGAAGGGATTCACATAGACCCCCCCAGGCTGCCCACTGCTTTGGCCCAGCAGGCCTGAGGTAGGGTAGAGAGAGTCCCCTCTGTGATCTTTACAGACAGATCTTAGGACTGTGCAGCAGTAGTCTATGGAAACAAAGATGAGAAACAGGGTGAAGGATGGCTCAACAGATGCAGACACGACAAAGGACTCCCTATCCCTGATGCCATACCACTCAAGTAATGGCACAGTGAAAGCCCTGGGACTGACATCCAGTCCCAAGAAAGCACAGGGAAATCCTGAATTAATTAAAATCAAATTTGTACTTCATTGTGGCATAGAGGCTCATAATAGAAATTAACTAGAGTTACAGGAAATAAAAAGAGCTGACTTTTTTACATGCCTAAGTTTGTGAACTTGGATTACTACCTGCTATACTTTGACTGGATGGGAAAATCAATTTCTGAAAACACACCTACTTTCAGGGTTCTTTTGGGGTTTGTTGTACAATGTGCCATATCAGACACAAAGCGTACGCCTG
Source organism: Capra hircus (assembly GCF_001704415.2). Taxonomy (NCBI): domain Eukaryota; kingdom Metazoa; phylum Chordata; class Mammalia; order Artiodactyla; family Bovidae; genus Capra; species Capra hircus. The sequence continues at coordinate 5,112,672 of NC_030820.1, forward strand.
CTGCTTCCAAGGGTCAGTTGATAATAGGCTGTATTGATTGAACTAGAGATTATGACAGTGGGAGTCCCTAAATGCTCCAGGGACTTTCAAGGGACAATCCTTTGGAAACATAAAAGGGTATTATTAACATTTTCATGTCATGCCTCATGTCTGGAAAACATTCTCATGTCAGGACAAAGTCTGTGAGGCACCGACACACTTGAATAAACCTGTATTTTTCCCTCTCTCTTTATTTGGAAGACTATTATTTTTACAAATATTCACTGCCCTTCTGTGATAGAGTAGTCTATTTCCCTATTGCATTGGCATCAGGAAACTACAATGGCTACGTGACTTACGCTGACAAAGAAACATGGGAGAAGTGAGGTGTGTCACTTGTAAGAAAATATTTCCTATGTTCACTACTTTTTTGACCAGCAATGCTCTAGATTTTAGAACACTGATGGCAAAAATGATTCCAAGTCTTCACTGCTCTCTACATAATGCGTGATTTTGTAGCAACTTCCATCAAGGGCGGAGTTCCTCTTTCCTGGAATCTGGGCTGCCCATGACTTGGTTGGCCAATAGAGTGTCGAAGAAGCCATGATGTGCTATTTCATAACCTAATTGGCAGGAACCCAAATACTCTCACATGAACAAGCCTGGCTTAGCCTATTGAAGAATGAGGATGAAGAATGAGGGACCACAGATGAGATGTCTCCTCTGAGATGATCTTGGACCAGTCCATTGCAAGTCAACCACCATACATGTGAGGGAGCCAAGCTGAGGTCAACTGAGCCTCACCCAGATCAGCAGACTTGTCCAGCAGGCAGGTAACTCAGCAAAAAGCATAGATGCTTATTCCTGAATACTGCTACAGATTTGTAGTGGTCTGAAATTGCCACATTAATGTGTCCAGAGATAACTAGTACACAGGTTAGTCAGCCTGCACCTAAAAGTGCAGAAGATGCAGAACAAAGCTATAGACAGCATGCAAATAGCATGAAGTCTCAACAAGAAACCTTTTTTAATTGTAAGTCACTGAGACTGTTACCCAGAATAGCCTAGCCCATGCTGACTGATACATCAATCAATCTTCCTAACCAAGCTTCCTCTACTTCTGATTTATTTTTTCTTCCTATTTGATTTCTATTTCATCGAAACTGGATTAGCATAAATTCCTTATGATAGTCCTATTTAGCTGCTTCTCACATTGTTCCATGCGTGCGTGCATTCTAAGTCACTTCAGTCATGTCCGACTCTTTGCGACTTTATGGGCCATAATCTGCCAGGCTCCTCTGACCATGGGATTCTCCAGGCAAGAATACTGTAGTGCTTTGCCATGCCCTCCTCCAGGGAATCTTCGCGATCCAGAGATCAAACCCGTGTCTTTACGCCTCCTGCATTGGCAGGCAGGTTTGCCTGGGGAAACCCATCTAGCACCAGCTGGGAAGCCCTCTTGTTATTCATCCTAAACTTTTCCTGACTTTAGACCTTAAGATTCATCTCTTTTCCAGGATCCCTGGACCATAAGACTGGGTTTTAGCAAATTGGAAATTTGTGCACTTTCTTTAGTGATAAGGGTTTGCAAGACCAAGGCCAAGGTCATACTTCAGGGGCCATCTGCACATTACCTTTAGAATTCACTTACTTTCATTGTGATTCACAAGAGCATTTAAGGTGTAGTGTCAAACAACCAACAAAGCATGACTTTTATTCTAGTTTCCAAGTAGCTGGAAAATTGCTACTGAGCAAAATTTGAAACAGTCCATTCATCTTTTCTAGCGAAATACATGTGCCATCAGAACACTATATAAGATTCTTTATTTATACCATCCAGAACATGCTTAGACATTCAGTCAGTGAAGAGTAGTAGACACAGGAAGTTTTAAAAGGAATCGCCAACCCACTATATTGATTAATGTAGAGTATCATAATTGCTTTTGGAAGGTCAAATTTGATCAAACACTGTTCCCACTAGCTAAAGAAAAGAGTCTATCATCTTCTCAGTTCCCTGACCACAACTTTCTATTTTAGGAGGGATATTAGATGCAAGGTTACTGGGGAGCCACTATGCTTGGGAGAAGGACAAGGTCAGGATGTACCTGGTTAGAAACCACTGCTGAATGGAGATCCCATGCACTGCCAATGGGACTGAAAACTGGTCCAATCACTTAGAAAAACCAACATATCTGTGGAAGTGCAACATCTGCACCTTCTATGATTCAGCAACCTTATTTCTGGGTATATACACAATAGAAAGTATATATCTTTGTACCAAAAGATATACAACAGAATATTTATAGCAGCATTATTCATAATCATCCCCAATTCAAAACTATCCAAACTCCCAACAGAAGCATAATGGAAAAATAATTATGGTATGCCCACAGAATATTACCTAGCAGTGAACATGAACAATCTATTACTATACACAAAGCATCATAAATCTACTTCACAGATGTAATGTTGAGGAGGAAAAACCTCAGGTGCAAAGAAGTTTATACTGTATGAGTTCATTTTCATGAAGTTTAAACATAAGCAAAACTAAAGTTCAGTGATTTAGAAGTTGGGGTATTTGTCACTTTCAGGGGCAGTGACTTGGAGGTGGGCAGGAGGAGGGCTTCTGGGGCTGGCACTGTTCTGATCCCTGATCTGGGCACTGATGACACGCATGGGTTCACGTGTCAAAGTCCTGTGAGTGTTTGTCTTATGCTTTACACATTCTTCGGCACTCATATTACCTTTCACTAGACATAAGGAGGAAAAAGGCAAGAAAGAAAACAAACCAAATTACTGTCACCTTTGTTTTTTCTTGGTTATATCCCATGATCTTCCCAATTATCCCTATTATAAAGTCTCCTAGCATTACTGACCTCTCTTCTTTGTATTTTTTTCAGTTTAAATTTTAGACTCATTTGTATGAATCTTGCACATGACAAGAACAGTGCCTGGAACATAGTAAATATTTAATAAACATTTTCAGGTGAATAAATGGAGGTCTATGTTTCTATAACATCACAAGGGTCTATGCAGGTTTTGTTTAGAGACTGTGTCTCATTTTGTTTGCCAATGAACCATATGTCTGGCACAATGCCTGGTACATAGTGGACCTTCAATACACACACACACACACACACACACACACACACACACACACATATATAATTAAAAGACAGGAAGGAAGGGAGGGAAGGGGAGATGGACAGAAAAGAGAAAAAGCCTGGTTTCCCCAATGCATAGGAGACAGCTTACAGCTTTATAGTATGATATTTCTATCATCCTGTTCATGAATATCTCACAGAGAATTTATGATTTTTTTCCATATTAACTTTGTAGTCATCAAACTCTCAACTGGATAAAAATGGACTGACCAGTCAATTCTCAGATCCAAGTAGGAGGACTCAAGCCAAATTAATTGGATCTCTCCCTACCCTTCTGACTGTCTCCCCAAAGATAAGCCATGGCCCTTGAGAAGCAAGGCCAAAGATAAGCATGGCCCTTGCGTCTGGATACAGCTCTACAACATAGGCTGTGTTCAGTGAGAATTATAAACAGCATTAATGTAATGACATCCCAGAATGTGAAGTCAAGTGGGCCTTAGGAAGCATCACTATGAACAAAGCTAGTAGAGGTGATGGAATTTCACTTAAGCTATTTCAAATCCTTAAAGATGATGCTGTGAAGTGCTACACTCAATATGCCAGCAAATTTGGTAAACTTAGCAGTGGTCACAGGACTGAAAAAGGTCAGTTTTCATTACAATCACTAAGAAAGGCAATGCCAAAGAATATTCATACTACCACACAATTGCACTCATCTCAGACACTAGTAAAGTAACACTTAAAATCTTCCAAGCCAGGCCTCAACAGTATGTGAACCATAAACTAGATGTTCACGCTGGATTTAGAAAAGGCAGAGGAACCAGAGATCAAACTGCCATCTGTTGGATCATCAAAAAAGCAAGAGAGTTCCAGAAAAACATCTACTTCTGCTTTATTGACTATGCCAATGCCTTTGACTGTGTGGAGTACAACAAACTGTGGAAAATTCTGAAAGAGATGGGAATATTGGCCACCTTATCTTCCTTGTGAGAAATCTGTATGCAGGTCAGAAAGTAACAGTTAGAACTGGACACCGAAAAACAGTCTGGTTCCAAATCAGGAAAGAAGTATGTCAAGGCTGTATATTGTCACCTTGCTTATTTAACTTATATGCAGAGTACATCATATGAAATGCCAGGCTGGATGAAGCAGAAGCTGGAATCAAGACTGCCAGAAGAAATATCAGTAACCTCAAATATGCAGATGACACCACCTTTACGGCAGAAAGGGAAGAAGAACTAAAGAGCTTCTTGTTGAAAGTGAAAGAAGAAAGTGAAAAAGTTGGCTTAAAACTCAACATCAGAAAACTAAAATAATGGCTTCTGGTCCCATCACTTCATGGCGAATAGATAGGAAAAAGTGGAAACAGTGGCTGACTTTATTTTGGAGGCTACAAAATCACTGCAAATAGTGACTGCAGCCATGAAATTAAGATGCTTGCTTCTTGGAAGAAAAGGTATGACCAACCTAGACAGCAAATTAAAAAGCAGAGACATTACTTTGCCAACAAAGGTGCATCGAGTCAAGGTTATGGTTTTCCCAGTAGTCATGTATGGATGTGAGAGTTGGACTCTAAAGAAAGCTGAGCACCGAAGAATTGATGCTTTTGAACTGTGGTTTTGGAGAAGACTCTTGAGAGTTTCTCGGACTGCAAGGAGATCCAACCAGTCCATCCTAAGGGAAATCAGTCCTGAATATTCATCGGAAGGACTGATGCTGAAGCTGAAACTCCAACACTTTGGCCACCTGATGCGAAGAACTGTCTCATTTGAAAAGACCCTGATGCTGGAAAAGATTGAAGGCAGGAGAAGAAGGGGATGACAGAGGATGAGATGGTTGGATAGCATCACCGACTCAATGGACATGAGTTTGAGTCAGCTCTGGGAGTTGGCGATGGACAGGGAGGCCTGGCGTGCTGCAGTCCAGCTGCTGCTGCTGCTGCTAAGTCACTTCAGTCATGTCCGACTCTGTGCGACCCCATGGACTGCAGCCTACCGGGCTCCTCCATCCGTGGGATTTTCCAGGCAAGAGTACTGGAGTGGGTTGCCCCTGCCTTCTTCGGTGCTGCAGTCCATGGGGTCGCAAAGAGATGGACACGACTGAGCGACTGAACTGAACTGAATGAATATTATTAGGAACCATGCTAGAAATCCCTGTACATCCTCAGGAAAATCCAGGATAGGCTGGCTAGCATCACTCCCTTTTCAGAAATGCTGAAGTTAAGTGCTTGACTGAGGTCTTAGAGCTAACTTTAATTAAAAGAATCTTCACTTGAACCCAAAGGTCTTAATCCACTGAGCAACCCTGCACATTAAAAAAATAGCCAATACTGACTAAGCCAAGTCCTTCAACAATGACCACAGGTCACACTTCTTGAGACAAGGTGCCAGACCCTCTTCTAAGTGCTTACACACTCCTTGTGTCACTATTCGCCCCTGAAGAGATGAAGAAATAGAGACCCTGAGGTTCAGGGCGTGCTGATCCACGGTGGTCTGATGTGCAGGTGGAGAGGCAGCCTGGCTCCAGATGGGCAGCCTTAGTCACCATGCAATCCACCTCTTACATGTTCCATCACTGAATCCAGTGCTTCACGAACTTGAGCCTGCCTGGGAAGCACAGAGGGGCTTGTACAGGTTTGAGAACCCCATCCCTAGAGCCTAGAGTTCAGCAGGTGTGGGACAGACTCAGCATCTGCATCCTGGCACACCCTCTCCCCTCGCCTCGCTCCTTGTATTTCTCTCACTGCTCAGGAGTTATAATCTTTTGTAATAAGCTGGTGATCTAATGGGGGGAAAGGACATGATATTTTCTGAATTATCCCCAGATGTTGCCACTTCTCACTAAAATATTTTCTCCTAATGTTATCTTATGGACTAGACAGTAATGTAAATGGTTTTAAAAATAATAACAAGACTATTTTAAAGATGATAATAAAATATTCTCATGTTTGCTCCAATATAAAGATGTCTTGGATGATTTTCAATCTTTGATAATTTAGAGAATAAATGATGAGGCTTTAAGAAAAAGAAAGAATCTGCAATTTGAGCAAGTGCCAAGATTTTGTGGATGTTGCTCATTCAGGAACCGCTCTTTAAGGGGAGGTAATTTTAACCTCCAAGCACCCACGATGAGAAAGATGCTATCATCTCCTTGAGTTCCGGGGTGGCTTAAAGGTTACATTGTCTCCAACGCGTGGCACAGGGCAGGTGTCAATCAATGAATCTTGAATAAAGCAGTGAAATGACTTGCACAGGATCATGTAGCTGAACGGCACTGTGAAGATTAAATTTACTTGGCCATTCCAGAGACAAAGTTTGTAGGGACTCCCCAGATTGCTTTTGAAGAATGTATTGATACCTCTCACATGTTAGACCAGCACGTCATCCAAGAAGCTGAAATTCAGGTGTTCCCTAGCTCTCACAAGATCTAGAACAGCTTCCTGCCCATAAAGATCACCCAAATATCATCTGCTAAATTGAACTGAAGCGGTACCCTCCTCATTCTTCTCCCTGGAGTAAAGATCCAGTAATTATGTTAAATTAGGAAATACTTGCTTGTTGTTTTCTTCCAGCGTGTGGTCCTTTCTCTCAGGGATCACAATTTAGTTTGCTTGCCACAGCGTGCTTTTATATATATACTATTACCAATAGAACTTTTTTTTTTTTAATTTAGACAAACCCTGGAAAACAGAGAAAAAAAGTAATGGTTTCTTGTTCATTCTTGGTTAACTTGAGTAATATACTAATGTGATCAATATCTAGTTCAACTTCCATTGTTAGTAACAATGAAACATTGCCATCCATTGATATGTTTCCTCAAGGAAGTGAGAGCATTCAATCACATTCCATCCTATTCACCCTCCTGTGTGAAAGTTTAGCTCAGTTCAGTTCAGTCGCTCAGTTGTGTCCAACTCTTTGCGACCCCATGAATTGCAGCACACCAGGCCACCCTGTCCATCACCAACTCCCGGAGTTCACTCAGACTCATGTCCATTGAGTTGGTGATATTATGCAGCCATCTCATCCTCTGTCGTCCCCTTCTCCTCCTGCCCCCAATCCCTCCCAGCATCAGAGTCTTTTCCAATGAGTCAACTCTTCGCATGAGGTGGCCAAACTACTGGAGTTTCAGCTCCAGCATCAGTCCTTCCAAACAACACCCAGGCCTGATCTCCTTTAGAATGGACTGGTTGGATCTCCTTGCAGTCCAAGGGACTCTCAAGAGTCTTCTCCAACACCACAGTTCAAAAGCATCAATTCTATGGTGCTCAGCTTTCTTCACAGTTCAACTCTCACATTCATACATGACCACAGGAAAAACCATAGCCTTGACTAGATGGACTTTTGTTGGCAAAGTAATGTCTCTGCTTTTGAATATGCTATCTAGGTTGGTCATAACTTTTCTTCCAAGGAGTAAGTGTCTTTAATTTCATGGCTGCACTCACCATCTACAGTGATTTTGAAGCCAAAAAAATAGGTAGATATTTTTGGAAAATGGAAAGAAATCAAGGCACTGAGGTGGGAAATGGCAAGGGTGAACGTCGACATTCTAGGAATCAGTGAACTAAAATGGACTCGAATGGGTGAATTTAACTCAGATGACCATTGTATCTACTACTGTGGGCAGGAATCCCTCAGAAGAAATGGAGTAGCCATTATGGTCAACAAAAGAGTCTGAAATGCAGTACTTGGATGCAGTCTCAAAAACGACAGAATCATCTCTGTTCATCTCCAAGGCAAACCATTCAATATCACAGTTATCCAAGTCTATGCCCCAGCCAGTAACACTGAAGAAACTGAAGTTGAACGGTTTTATGAAGACCTACAAGACCTTTTAGAACTAACACCCAAAAAAGATGTCCTTGTCATTATAGGGGACTGGAATGCAAAAGTAGGAAGTCAAGAAACACGAGTAACAGGCAAATTTGGCCTTGGAATGCGGAATGAAGCAGGGCAAAGACTAATAGAGTTTTGCCAAGAAAATGCACTGGTCATAGCAAACACCCTCTTCCAACAACACAAGAGAAGACACTACACATGGACATCACCAAATGGTCAACACCGAAATCAGATTGATTACATTCTTTGCAGCCAAAGATGGAGAAGCTCGATACAGTCAACAAAAACAAGACCAGGAGCTGACTGTGCCTGAGATCATGAACTCCTTAGTACCAATTTCAGACTTAAATTGAAGAAAGTAGGGAAAACCACTAGACCATTCAGGTATGACCTAAATCAAATCCCTTATGATTATACAGTGGAAGTGAGAAATAGATTTAAGGGCCTAGATCTGATAGATAGAGTGCCTAATGAACTATGGAATGAGGTTCGTGACATTGTACAGGAGACAGGGATCAAGACCATCTCCATGGAAAAGAAATGCAAAAAAAGCAAAATAGCTGTCTGGGGAGGACTTACAAATAGCTGTGAAAAGAAGAGAGGCAAAAAACAAAGGAGAAAAGGAAAGATATAAGCATCTGAATGCAGAGTTCCAAAGAATAGCAAGAAGAGATAAGAAAGCCTTCTTCAGCGATCAATGCAAAGAAATAGAGGAAAACAATAGAATGGGAAAGACTAGAGATCTCCTCAAGAAAATTAGAGATACCAAGGGAACATTTCATGCAAAGATGGGCTTGATAAAGGACAGAAATGGTATGGACCTAACAGAAGCATAAGATATTAAGAAGAGGTGGCAAGAATACACAGAAGAACTGTACAAAAAAGATCTTCATGACCAAGATAATCATGATGATGTGATCACTAATCTGGAGCCAGACATCTTGGAACATGAAGTCAAGTGGGCCTTAGAAAGCATCACTATGAACAAAGCTAGTGGAGGTGATGGAATTCCAGTGGAGCTGTTTCAAATCCTGAAAGATGATGCTGTGAAAGTGCTGCACTCAATATGCCAGCAAATTTGGAAAACTCAGCAGTGGCCACAGGACTGGAAAAGGTCAGTTTTCATTCCAATCCCAAAGAAAGGCAATGCCAAAGAATGCTCAAACTGCCGCACAATTGCACTCATCTCACATGCTAGTAAAGTAATGCTCAAAATTCTCCAAGCCAGGCTTCAGCAATATGTGAACCGTGAACTTCCTGATGTTCAAGCTGGTTTTAGAAAAGGCAGAGGAATCAGAAATCAAATTGCCAGCATCCACTGGATCATGGAAAAAGCAAGAGAGTTCCAGAAAAACATCTATTTCTGCTTTCTTGACTACGCCAAAGCCTTTGACTGTGTGGATCACAATAAACTATGGAAAATTCTGAAAGAGATGGGAATACCAGACCACCTGACCTGCCTCTTGAGAAATCTGTATGCAGGTCAGGAAGCAACAGTTAGAAATGGACATGGAACAACAGACTGGTTCCAAATAGGAAAACGAGTACGTCAAGGCTGTATATTGTCACCCTGCTTATTTAACTTCTATGCAGAGTACATCATGAGAAACACTGGACTGGAAGAAACACAAGCTGGAAACAAGACTGCCGGGAGAAATATCAATAACCTCAGATATGCAGATGACACCACCCTTATGGCAGAAAGTGAAGAGGAACTAAAAAGCCTCTTGATGAAAGTGAAAGAGGAGAGTGAAAAAGTTGACTTAAAGCTCAACATTCAGAAAACAAAGATCATGGCGTCTGGTCCCATCACTTCATGGGAAATAGATGGGGAAACAGTGGAAACAGTGTCAGACTTTATTTTTTTGGGCTCCAAAATCACTGCAGATGGTGATTGCAGCCATGAAATTAAAAGACGCTTACTCCTTGGAAGCAAAGTTATGACTAACCTAGATAGCATATTCAAAAGCAGAGACATTCTTTTGCTGACTAAGGCCTGTTTAGCAAGGCTATGGTTTTTCCTGTGGTCATGTATGGATGTGAGAGTTGGACTGTGAAGAAGGCTGAGTGCCAAAGAATTGATGCTTTTGAACTGTGGTGTTGGAGAAGACTCTTGAGAGTCCCTTGGACTGCAAGGAGATCCAACCAGTCCATTCTGAAGGAGATCAACCCTGGGATATCTTTGGCAGGAATGATGCTAAAGCTGAAGCTCCAGTAGTTTGGCCACCTCATGCGAAGAGTTGACTCATTGGAAAACACTCTGATGCTGGGAGGGATTGGGGGCAGGAGGAGAAGGGGATGACTGAGGATGAGATGGCTGGATGGCATCACGGACTCGATGGATGTGAGTCTGAGTGAACTCCGGGAGATGCTGATGAACAGGGAGGCCTGGTGTGCTGTGATTCATGGGGTCGCAAAGAGTCGGACATGACTGAGCGACTGACCTGAACTGAACCATCACAGAAGCTTGGAATTCATACAACTCAGAAAGGTGTAGGGCCTTTGCATCACTTGGAAACTTAGCTGAGCCTCCGGTATTCTGGGTTTCCTTGGTAGCTCAGCTGGTAAAGAATCCACCTGCAATGCCGGAAACCTTGGTTCAATTCCTGGGTCTCCTGCATTGCAGGCGCTTTCTCGAGTATTCTTGGGCTTATCTGGTGGCTCAGCTGGTAACGAATCTACCTGCAATGCGGGAGACCTGGGTTTGATCCCTGGGTTGGGAAGATCCCCTGGAGAAAGGAACGGCTACGTACTCCAGTATTCTGGCCTGGAGAATTCCATGGACTGTATACTCCATGGGGTAGCAAAGAGTTGGAAACAACTGAGCGACTTTCACTCTGCTGTTCTGGATAACTTTGTTTATGGAAAAGAGAGTTTTGTACAGTATGCCAGAGAGATGCCGCCATCTTCCCTGTCCCCCTTTTTTTGGCCTGATTTTCCCTCCTGATGTTTCTATCCCCAGCACAGGCACCTTCATTCTCCCAGGACAAAGGGCCATGGGGTCTGTGCTGCCCTTGGTTCCCTTCCATCTGGCCCACCGTCACATCCCATCAGTGACTCTATCCTCAGGCATCAGTCTATCTGTAGCTGCAGCTGTCAGTGAGCCCCTAGACACGTGGAGCCACTTCCACCAGCTCAGCATGCCCATCTAGCAGGCTGTGCCACTTTGCTTCCAGTGGTCTGTACCTGAGGTCTGCTTCAGAAAGCGTCCTGAGACTACAGGAACTCTTTACTCCTGGTGCCTGGGGGTTTATATCACCCTAGGCTGGCCCACCGCCAAGGGGTGACCAGGGCAGAAGGAGGAAAGCCCAGCTCCGTACTGACAAATGAAACCAACTCCGAGGCAGTGCTGATGCTCCAGAGAGCCCTGTGGGGCGAGCCTGGGGCAGGGGCTTCACTGAAAGCTCCCCCTGGTCTGTCTCTTCTCCTTCTCTGACTTGTTTCCCTCCCCTTCACTGGTTTCTGCTGAGAGCAACTCCTTGGGTAGTTCCTTTCCATGGACCCTCACCTAGAGAGCCAGACCCAGAACAGTCTAGTGGAGTGTCCGCCTTTCCACTCTGGAAGCTACCGCCTTAGTTCATGATCCACCATGGAAGCACCCAGATCACCTTCTCAGCTCCTGACTTGTCCCACTCACCGACTGTTCCACGTCATCCTAAGGATGTCCCTGAGCACCGCACTCCTCTGATCAAAAGGCAGCGATCATTGCTCATCTGCTGTGGGATCAAGGACAAACTCAGCCTGAAGTTCAGAGCCTCCACATCACAACTCCAATCCATCAATCATTAACCCTGCAGATTAACTCCTGCCACTGTATGAAACTCAACGTGGACAAGCCCCCACCCTACTTTCTCAGCCCCCTCCTTTGCTCAAAGCTGTTCTGTCACTCTAAGAGGGCCTCTCATTTTATCTAAGTAACAAGTCATTCAAGTCCATCTCAAGGGCCTTTTCTATTATGAATACCTTCCTTTGTCTTTATTAGTTTCCTATTGCTGTAAGAAGTTACACCACAGATTTAATGGCTTAACACACACTAATTATCTTGCATTTCTGTAGGTAAGAAATCAAGGCAGGGTCACCTCAGCCCTTTACTAAAGATTCCCAAGGAGAAAGTTGATGTGTGGACCAGTTGGGCTCTTACATGGAGGTTTTATTTTGGGGTGGGGGGCCGGGGGGTATCTATTTTACAAATCCTCTGGGTTGTCAGCAGAATTCTATTCCTTCAGGTTGTAGTAGAGAAGTCCATGGCCCCTCTGTTGAGAACGCCAGTCCCTGTCAAGCTTAGGTTCTTTGACTTCCCCTTCTGTCATATCCTTTCTGCTTTCAATCGAGAAAGTTCTCTGCTCCTAATAGATCATGTGGTTAGACTGAGCCACCCAGATAATCCAGGACAATCTCCCCCTCCCCCATCTCACGGTCCATAACCTTAATCACATCTGCAGAGTCCCTTTCACCAGGTAACCTAACACATTCATAGGTTCCACCGGTGACAGTGTGAGCATCTTTGTGGGGACGATTCTGCTAGTCACACTTCCCACCCCCATAAAAATGGTCTCTTCCTACTCTGAAATCCTATTTTCCTTCCTATGCCCCTTATGGTAATTTTTCCTCACAATATAAAGTAGGAGTTCTAACACTTCAGTTATGCTTACAGGCACTCTTCCAAGCACTTTACACATTTGGACCCACTGAATCTTTGTGACAACACTTTGAGGTCAGGACTATTACTATCTCCATTTCACTGAGGAGGAAACAGAGACATAAGGAGACTCATAAGCTGACAAACAGTAGAACCAGGCATGGCAGAGCTGATGCTATGTGGGTGTCCAACTAACTGTCCTTCCAGCTCCACAGGAAGACTTCACTCCCAACTGCCCCTGCATCAAGGTGGGGCCGCGTGACGGGTTCTGGCCACTGGGAGGTGGGAAGAATGGCTGATGGTCACTTTTCTAGCTTGGCCCCTCAAATACGTGGCACAGTTTTCTATTGTTTTCTCTTTCTCTCTGGCTAGAAGCAAATGACCCCACGATGGCAGAGCCACACCATGAAGAGCCTGGACCTCTGAGTCAACGCTTACAGGATGAGGGGGCCAGGAGGTCCTCTTGCCAGGGCAGTGGCGTGTGAGTTAGGTCACCTCCTGGGCTTATGTCACTGGGATTTTGGGGATCTTTGTTACAGCAGCTAGTACTACTTCTTTTGATGAATATACCAACTTTCAAGTGTAGGAAGACTGGCTCTGGAGTCTGTGCCCTTAATGGAAATGGCATGCCTTCCCTCTCCTTTTCCTGAAGAATAATACCTCTGGGACTACTGGATGAACCCAGCCTTTATGGAGATAACATAAGTGTGATGTAACATGTTCATAGCACACCTTACACTGTGGTGGTGGTCTGCTCACTCCCTTTCCCCCTCTTCCCACACTTAAGCACTGTTTAATATACAGGCAACAAACATTTGCTGGATTAAGTGTAGAAGATAGGATTTTCTGAGTACGCTGAAACATACACGTTACCATACGTAAAACAGACAGCTGGCAGGAATTTGTTGTATGATGCACGGAACCCAAACCCAGTGCTCAGTGACAGGGTAGAGGCGTGGCCTGTGGTGGGAGGTGGGAGGGAGGCTCAGGAGGGAGGGAGTACATGCATATCTATGGCTGGTTCACGTTGCTGTATGGCAAAAACCAACACAGTACTGCAAATCAATTATCCTCCAATTACAACTTTTATTTCCTAAACAAATTAGTTATATAAAATAATTTCAGAGAAAATAGTCCATGTATCAATATTTGAAAAAAATGACTCATTTGCAGATAGAGAGCATCCTATTGACACAGAACACGCTTAAAGGTGAAAGCTAAAGGGCTCTTACCTGTTTGCTTACACCTGCCAGGTGGTACTTCCTTGTAACAAGTTTATCAGGAAGAAACTTAGGTTACATTGGAAATATCAAAATATAGTAGCGACTTGTGAAAGAGTATTTTGCCTAATGATAAATGTGGTGATTTTACAAGTTCTGCGTCCTCTCCAAGCACTGAAATAAAGAAGGTCACTTTCTCTCACATTAAAGGTCATAATATAGAGGAAACCCTTTGGTCTCCCCAGTAAGAGTGTTCAAATAGAATAATTATACCCATTTCACTTCGGATTTTTCACCAGTTTACATATAATCTGGTGATGTTTGCTAGGCAAGAAAACCAGCAGAAAAGAGTGGGATGACTGAAATAAACAATCCCACTGTAATTCCCTCAGCTTAAGATGACAGATTCTCAGCAGGAGCAAGAAATGGACTTAAAAAATCAAAGAAACAAAGAAACAAAAGCACAAACTGTTTGCTTATTACAATACCAAATGCCGGAAGTCTAGCATAAATACAGTCTGGTGTGGCCTCAAAGCAAGATGCTTCTAAAATGGTTCTAAATTATTCTAGAGCTTCCAAAATTTATAAATCCCACCTTTCATTCCATCCATGCCCTACATCTACTTACTAACATCCTAGAATGTAAATAAAGCCTTTTAAAATTTACATTTAAGCAGATGTTTGCATGAGTTTATCTTCATACCTATCAATATATTTAAATATTAAATTTTGTACTTATAAGTGTATATATTATTCTTCAAATCTGTGAATATATTTTTCTTTTAAATGCTAATAGGGATATATGCTATAACTTGGGTTGCCAAATTATAAACATTTGCATAAATGTTTATCTATAGTCATGATGATGAATGCTCTGCCTCTAGCGCCTGCCCTTCACCCCCAAGTTCCAGACCCAAATTTTTACTGTGCAGTAGACGTCTCCTCCTTGGGCAAACTCCAGGAGATGGTGCGGGACAGGGAAGCCTGGCATGCTGCAGTCCCCGGCCTAGAAGGGTCAGACAGGACTTGGCAACCGAAACAACAAAGACCTCTCCGCAAGTATTCTATAGCATGCAAGACCCTCACAGCCCCACATCAATTCCATCATTTCCTCTCCCAGATGTACTCTTCCAAGGATAGTCCTGATCTAGTTGAAAGTGCTGGCATCACCCAGAAACCTGATATAACAAGAAATCTAGGCGCTTTTCTCCATTCCTTCCTTTCCCCTTTCTCCCATGCTTAAACAATTACCACAGCCTGTAGAACTGACCTACGAAACGTTTTCTTTAAATCCCCTATTTAACGCTCTTCAATTCCTTAACCAGTGTGTACTAGGTCCCTGCCCTTGTGTTTATGTACAATTACACTGTAATGAGAGAAGCCAGAAAATAGACTAGGAAAAAAAAAAAAAAAAGGAAGACAGGGAAGGGGGCAGGGAGGGAGGGGGAAGGGAGGGAGGAATTAAAAGAGGTGAAATGCACTCAGATAAATGCTGTGAAGAGAAGGAAATAAGGATGTGATGAACATGATGAGCCAAGGTAAGCTCTGGATGGGAAAGGAAAGAGAAGAACGGTGTGTCTCTGAAGAGACGACCTCTGAACTGAGAGCGGAAGGATGAGAAAGGGCAGCTGCGGGCGGCCGGCAGGAGGCAGGAGAGCCCCCGGGGTGCGGTGCGGCAGGGCGGAGCCCAGAGCGGGGCGCGCTGCGGGCGCAGGGCTGGGGAAGCCATGCGGGCGCAGGACAGAGGGCGGCGCCCGAGGGGGGACAGGAGACGTGACACCGGAGAGACGGGCGCGGCCCGCTCGTGGAGAGCCTTCCACTCCCTCCCACCCGCGGAATCTGCTAGAACAGGGCTTCAAGCGGGCAACAATGCCGTCTGGGTTATGGCTGTTCGAGAAGGACACTGGCTGCTCTCTGGCTAATACTGGTCTACGCTCTGCTTCTCTGGATTTGCCTTATCTGGGAAATCAGAGTGGGAAAGGGAAAAAGTCGGAGGCTATCTTCATCATCGAGGCAGGAAAGGCATCAGCTTCGACTAGAATTTCTGCAGCAGATGTAGCGAAGCGTTTCCAGGCTCAGAACATTCCTGCGTGGGGAACTGAGTGTGCTCACTAATGGAATTGCTGTCTGTGCGAGTGTTGGGGCGGGGGCTGAGGGTGTAGAGAGAAAGAAGAATCAAGGACGGCTCTTTTGCCTTGGGCTGAGCACACGTTCTCTCTCGCATAGCCCCTGCCTTAGTTAAGGTACCTCATAACTTTAGCCTGGAAGAAACTGAAGTCCTGTCTTGATCTCCAATTGTTTTCTTCCCTGTCTCCCATTCTCCCCACTCAATCCTCTTCAAAATTATCCTCCTGTCAACCTCAGAATCATTTCCCTGAAGAACTGGATCAGTCATGCTCTGAAGAACTGGGTCAGTCAAGAACTGGATCAAGAATGCACACTAAGTATTGTCAGAGAGGATTTAACAAAGGGAACTTTTTACTCAGAGCGTAAAAGCAGGCTTGGAGATAAAATCAGATATTAGCGACTTCAACACCATTGTCAGTTCTAGGGTTAATTAAGATCATGAATATGTGAAAGATGCAGTTACTACAGTTACTCCCCTAAAGGCTGAGCTAAACAGAGGGGAAAGTGGGGGACCCTAGAACCTGGAGCTTGAAGAGGCTCCTACATGTCCTAGATTCCAGACTTCTTATTCTCTGTATCTGTTGTGCTCTTTGGAATCTGCTCTCCTTTGCACATGTCACTGATGCTGGAATTTCACTCCCTCTGCACGGGAAATAGTTCTGGAAAGCCACTCTTTTAGCATAGTAAATCACACTCTCTTCTTTGACAGCCTTGTGCTTCCAAAGCTCTATCATATGGCACTGTCATGGATCTTCTTACAGAGCTGGCTTCCTCACAGGACTATGAATTTCATGCAGGTAATAATTATGTACTGAAGACTTCTCAGCATACCTCCAAAGATGCTGGTTGAATTGATAGTAACTGCAGACAAGCCAGGAGATCCACACTGGTATTTAGATGAAGTTCAAATTAGAGAGAAAGGGTAAATACCACCCACCTCATCCATAGAAAAGGATACAGAGTGGTGGTCATTTTACTTATATGACATGTACTGTTAGTTCTTGTGCCATAAAAAACCACTTTGTGGTTAGCTCAGCTCTCTTTGGGTTCAGGGTTTCAGCTGGGCTCAAGGGAGTGGTTCTTCTGGACTCATGAGCTGACCACTCATCTCTGGTCAGCTACAGGTACGCAAGGCACTGCTAGCCTAGGAGAGCTTGTGTCTGTGCAATATGAAACCTCCCCTCCAGCAGGTTATGCTGGACACAGATAAAGGGCAGGGCCCAAGACCATGGAAGGCTATGCTTGCAATAGTTCACCATCACTTCTGCTGTAATCTATCGGCCAAAGCAAATCACAAGGGCAGACAAAACTCAAGAAGTGGGGAAATGACCCCATCTTAGTCATTAGGCATATGGGATCTTAGTTCCCCAACCAGGGATCAAATGCCTGCAGTGGAAGCATGGAGTCTTAACCCCTGGACTACTAGGGAAGTCTCTCTCACTCTCTTCTTGAGAACTTACGTCGAGCAAGTGAAGTGAAGTCGCTCAGTCGCGTCCGATTATTTGCGACCCATTGACTGTAGCCCACCAGGCTCTTGGTCCATGGGATTTTCCAGGCATGAATACTGGAGTGGGTTGCCAGTTCCTTCTCCGGGGGATCTTCCTGACCCAGGGATCGAACCCAGGTATCCCACATTATAGACAGACACTTTACTGTCTGAGCTACCAGGGAAGCCCTACCTCAAGCAAAAGCCTGTGTTAACCAAAGGGAGAGGCTAACCACGTGGAGCAGAGTCCCATGGTCCTTGCTAAAATCATCCTAGACTAGTCTACACTCTGCCAGCTCTCACACATGAAGGAGTAGCTGCCCAACCCACAGTGAACCACAGACACATGAGTGAGCGGGGCCAAGACAACAGGTACAATCATAAACTCTTATTTTCAGTTTTGGGGTGGTTTGTTATGTGTCTGTAGCTAACAAATAGGAAACTTGCTACCAGCCTGCCATAACATTAATATCTGTGCTGTCCTAAAGTAATTGTTCAGAAGCTGCTGTTTTTAATTTATTATCAACAGTATTTTCTTGAGTCTCTCTTCGATATACACAATTTCTTTCTTTCTCATCCTTACAATGTCCGTGGCCAGTTTTGCCTTCATGCTTTTTGAAAGGGGAATACATACAGCCTACAGCTCGAGTCAGCTATGTTACCTATTTTTCAGCAGAATCAATGGGCAGAGCAATTTCCACAGTCAGACAGACCCATGATTAATCCTGGTTCCGACACCAGCTGGCAGTGTATCTCTGGGCAATTACTTTATCTGTAAGCTGAAGATGATGCAAACCTGGCACCCCCACATAAAGCTGTCCAGGTTGTGTACTGTACAATCCAAATGTTACCAACTGTTGTTCTTCAGCGCATCATCCTCATGGCTAGATACGGCAGGCCTATGTTTTGGAGGTAAATAAGAGATGCTTTGTATTGTGTTGACCAAAATGTTCCTTCAGTTTTAAGTAAAAATAAAAGATACATTCTTCACTTTCATCAAAAACTTCATTGAACAACATATTCACCATTTTGTTCTACTACCTTCTGCTATTTTTCAGGCAACTTGAATTTACATCTTCCCAGAACTTTTTATCTTTTTGAGCAAAGAATTGTCCCAGGAGCCTTTTGTAGTCTGCCAGGGAATTACAATTTTTTCCATTAAGAGAATTTTATAGAGACCTAAATAAATGGAAATCCGAAGGGGCGATGTCTGGTGGATATGGCGAATGAATCAGAACTTCCCAGCAGTTTCCTTCTAATGGTTTTTGCCTGGTTATCAAAGAAATATGCAATCTTGCATTATCCTGATGGAAGATTATGTGTGTTCAGTTGACTAATTCTGGACAGTTTTGGTCGAGTGCTGCTTTCAGTTGGTCTAACTGGGAGCAGCACTTGTTGGAATTAATCACTTGATTTTCTACAAGGAGCTTATGATAGAGGACTCCCTTCCAATCCCACTACAGACACAACATCACCTTCTTTGGATGAAGACTGGCTTTTGATGTTCTTGATCCCAGCAGCGGTTGATCTCACTTGCCCCATGATCTCCTCCATTCCACATTACTGTACATGTCCACTTTTTATCATCTATCACAACTTGTCTTAAGAAAACAACATTTTTGTTACATATAAGTAGAGAATTGCATGTGGAAATAGAGTCAAGAAGGTTTTTTCCACTTATGTGGAACCCAAACATCAAAATGATGAACGTAACCAAGCTGGTGCAAATGATTTTCAGCACTTGATTTGGATATTTTGAGTGTGCCAGCTAATGCTCACGTGGTATAATGTTAACTGTTCTCAATCAGTGTCTTGATTTGATCACTATCAAATTCAACTTGTGTATCTGACCACGGAGCATGGTCCAGTGAGAAATTTCCAGCATGAAACTTTACAAACCACCTTTGACAGGATCCGTCACAGTACCTTCTCAATACACTGCATAAACTTTTTACTGCATTTCAGTTGCTTTTAACCTTTCTTGAAATAATAAAGCATAATAAGCCCCAAATGTTTCTTTTTTTCTCTTCCATCTTTAATATTAAAATGGCTATACAAAAATTCACCAATTTGGGTAAGTTTTTTTTTTTTTTTAAGTGCACATGGATAGAATAGCTTTCACAAGTACAATTTCATAAAATTGTTTCAAATGAAGTTAAAGACCTCTAAGTGCTGCTAGAGCCAGCTCACAGGGAAAGCAAATGAACTTTTTGGCCAACCCAGTACACAGCAGGCATTTACAAGCTTCATTTTCTTTCTTTCTGTTTCCCAACATCCAGACATACTAATAGTACTCAGTGAACTAGCTCCTGAGCCAAATCGGGCCCATTTTGTGTTTCATGAATAAAATGTTATTTGAACACAGCCATACGCATGTTTATGTTTACTTTTTCTTTATATATAGTGACAGAGATGTGTAGTTACATCTCCACACACAGCCCGACAAAGCCTAAAATACTTATGATCTGGCTGGCCCGTTAGAGAAAAAGCTTACTGATCCCAGCAATAAACTGCTGTACCTCAAGTTTTTGTTGTACATCAAAAGCACCTGGAAATCTTATTTAAAACATAGATTCTTTGGGTCCTGCCAGTCAGGGACTCTGAATCAGTACGTCTGGGTGAGACCTGAGAAGCCGCATTTCGAACAAGCATCTAAGTGATATTGATGCTGCCAGCTTGGGAACCACGCTTTAAGTGGCACTACACTAACCATCTGCAGTAACTTAATTGTGCTAAAGCCCTAGTTTTTAAATGGTGAGGTATTAGCACACTGAAAACCCAGACAAACAGAAGCCACTTTGTGAAAAAGCTCAAAAAGCAGAAGGAATGGAGCAATTAACAAACTGTAAGCCATTTTAAGTGCAAGGTTCTTTATGGATAATTCATGTTTATTCACAGACGGAAAAGGTTAATCTAGGCCAGAGACAGTAACCACCAGCCAAAGTCGGAAGTCACAACACAAAGACAAAATAAGAATGTAAAGCAGGCTCTAATTATTAGCCTGTGCACAAAATGAAAACGCCATCTCAAAGTTTTCTTAAATTAGAAGGTTTGGCTCCTCCTAATTGTGCCATTTGTCAATTCTCTCTAAAATATCTAATAATGGTGCATTAAGTGATAACCACATACTCCGTGGCTCAAAATAATTTATATTTTTCCCCACTAATAACAGATTGCAGATGCTTGTCTGGCAGTCCTCAAGATTTCAGACTGATTACTAATGAAGCGACTTACTTAAGATACACCAGGTCAGATCTGTTGTGATCCAATGAATGATATTTGAAAACCCTCCTATAATGAGCCTTTATAAATTATTATAATTAAGCTGGTTGTTATTAGCCTGCCCTTCCTTGATCCCTAGTTTAATTTCCTTCAATGATTTCTTTCTTCTACCCATCTCTCTACTTCAGTGCTTAAAATTTTTAAAAAAGCAAATTATTTTCTTTTAAAATTGTATAATGTACATTCATTTTACCTTGATCATTTAGATCATACCACTGTATTAGTAGGAAAATGACCCAATACTATTTTGAGTCCATTTTAAATATGGAATAAACTTCAAAGAGCAAGAGGCTCTTAAAAGGGGCGGTGGGAGAGTTTACAGTCACTTCTCTGTCCAGCCCAAAGGCATAAAGTTAAAAGTAAATGCTAGTTTCTGTGATGTGAGCCCTTAGAGGGGAGACCTGAAACCAAAATACCACAACCCCATGTGCAGATTCAAAGATTTATTAAGTCTTACAGCTAAACATGCACCCACACACTCTAACAGAATTGTCCTTACATCTCTTAATGTTTTCCTGAAATAAATCCTCAAGCCAACTACAGTATTAGAAAAAAGAAGTGCTTTGGCTGGAGAAAAATCCGGTGTGTGTCCTGGTTCTACCTCCTACTTTCTTCCTCCTCCTTCTCTTCCCTCTTTCTTTAGCTGTACTTCCTTGACTAACTTTCCTAATGTATTAGCTCTTTCATTTTTAAAATAGATTGACAATTCCTGCATTATAAACGTCACAAGTTCCAGTTTGACTGAGTTCAGTTCAGCTGCTCGGTCATCTCCAACTCTTTGCAACCCCATAGAGTGCAGCATGCCAGGCCTCACTGTCCATCACCAACTCCCAGAGTTTACACAAACTCATGTCCATTGAGTCAGTGATGCCATCCAATCATCTCATCCTCTGTCATCCCCTTCTCCCACCTTCAATCTTTCCCAACATCAGGGTCTTTTCAAATGAGTCAGCTCTTCACATCAAGTGGCCAAAGTACTGGAGTTTCAGCTTCAACATCGGTCCTTCCAGTGAACACTCAGGGATGATCTCCTTTAGGATGGGCTGATTGGATCTCCTTGCAGTCCAAGGGACTCTCAAGATAGAGTATTCTCCAACATCACAGTTCAAAAGCATCAATTCTTTGGTACTCAGCTTTCTTTATAGTCCAACTCTCACATCTGTACATGACTACTGGAAAAACCATAGCCTTGACTAGATAGACCTTTGTTGGCAAAGTAAAGTCTTTGCTTTTGAATATACTGTCTAGGTTGGTCACAGATAGGAACAAGCGTCTTTTAATTTCATGGCTGCAGTCACCATCTGCAGTGATTTTGGAGCCCAAAAAATAAAGTCTGACACTGTTTCCACTGTTTCCCCATCTATCTGCCATGAAGTGATGGGACCAGATGCCATGATCTTTGTTTTCTGAATGTTGAGCTTTAAGTCAACTTTTTCACTCTCCTCTTTCACTTTCATCAAGAGCCTTTTTAGTTCCTCTTCACTTTCTGCCATAAGAGTGGTTTCACCTGCATATCTGAGGTTATTGATATTTCTTCTGGCAATCTTGATTCCAGCTTGTGCTTCTTCCAGTCCAGCGTTTCTCATGATGTACTCTGCATAGAAGTTAAATAAGCAGGGTGACAATGTACAGCCTTGATGTACTCCTTTTCCTATTTTGAACCAGTCTGTTGTTCCATGTCCAGTTCTAACTGTTGCTTCCTGACCTGCATACAGGTTTCTCAAGAGGCAGGTCAGGTGGTCTGGTATTCTCATCTCTGTCAGAATTTTCCACAGTTTATTGGAAAATTCAGGTATGACCTAAATAAAATTCCTTGTTATTATACAGTGGAAGTGAGATATACATTTAAGGGACTAGATCTGATAGATAGAGTGCCTGATGAACTATGGACAGAGGTTCGTGACATTGTACAGGAGACAGGGATCAAGACCATCCCCATGGAAAAGAAATGCAAAAAAGCAAAATGGCTGTCTGGGGAGGCCTTACAAATAGCTGTGAAAAGAAGAGAAGCGAAAAGCAAAGGAGAAAAGGAAAGATATAAGCATCTGAATGCAGAGTTCCAAACAATAGCAAGAAGAGATAAGAAAGCCTTGCTCAATGATCAATGCAAAGAAATAAAGGAAAACAACAGAATGGGAAAGACTAGAGATCTCTTCAAGAAAATTAGAGACACCAAGGGAATATTTCATGCAAAGATGGGCTCAATAACAGACAGAAATGGTATGGACCTAACAGAGCAGAAGATCGTAAGAAGAGGTGGCAAGAATACACAAAAGAACTGTAAAAAAAGATCTTCAGGACCAAGATAATCACGATGGTGTGATCTCTCACCTAGAGCCAGACATCCTGGAATGTGAAGTCAAGTGGGCCTTACGAAGCATCACCAGGAACAAAGCTAGTGGAGGTGATGGAATTCCAGTTGAGCTATTTCAAATCCTGAAAGATGATGCTGTTGAAGTGCTGCACTCAATATGCCAGCAAATTTGGAAAACTCAGCAGTGGCCACAGGACTGGAAAAGGTCAGTTTTCATTCCAATCCCAAAGAAAGGCAGTGCCAAAGAATGCTCAAACTACCACACAATTGCACTCATCTCACATGCTAGTAAAATAATGCTCAAAATTCTCCAAGCCAGGCTTCAGCAATATGTGAACTGTGAACTTCCAGATGTTCAAGCTGGTTTTAGAAAAGGCAGAGGAACCAGAGATCAAATTGCCAACATCCGCTGGATCATGGAAAAAGAAAGAGTTTCAGAAAAACATCTATTTGTGCTTTACTGACTATGCCAAAGCCTTTGACTGTATGGATCACAATAAACTGCGGAAAATTCTGAAAGAGATGGGAATACCAGACCACCTGGCCTGCCACCATAGTTTGGCCCCAGGTAAATAGCAGGGAGGGAACACAGCCTCACCCATCAACAGAAAATTGGATTAAAGATTTACTGAGCATGGCCCCGCCCATCAGAACAAGACCCAGTTTCCCCTTCAGTCAGTCTCTCCCAATCAGAGGGCAGACAGACTGACAACCACAATCATGGTAAACTAACCAATCTGATCACATGGACCACACACAGCCTTGTCTAACTCAATGAAACTATGAATCATGCCATGTAGGGCCACCCAAGAGGGACGGGTCATGGTGGAGAGTTCTGACAAAATGTGATCCACTGGAGCAGGGAATGGTAAACCACTTCAGTATTCTTGCCTTGAGAACCCCAGGAACAGCATGAAAAGGAATGGATGGATGGAGATAGATAAATATTCTAACACCTTGGGTCAGTTGTTAAGTGCTGTAAATGTCTTCTCCCAGTTTTTAAATTGACTTTTCATTCTCATTGATGTCTTATTTAAATTTTTATCTTATATACATTTACATAACAATATAACATTTACTATCCAATTATAACTCAATCCTCAAGTCAAGTCTGTGATGTAGGAACTGTTATCAACCTTATCTTACTCTTGAGAAAAGACAGGCAGAGAATGTCAATGATCTGCTCAAGTGTAAGGTAGGAAGTGGCCAAGCCAGGGTTTAAACCCAGGGCATTGGTCTCTCAAGTGTGTGGTCCCAACTCCTGTACAGTGCTGCTTCTCTGTGTACTGAAAAACAGAATTTTGTTTTTAATATATCTAAATTCATTAACCTTGTCCTTCATCAACCGAATTTTATTTAAGAAATCCTTCTTTATCTGAATATCGTAAATATGATTGGATTATCTCTTGAGAGTCTTATACTTTTGCCTTTCAAATTAAAATATTTTATCCAATGGCAACTGTGTGTGTTTAAAGGATCCAATTTTATTTCTTTTCCCCTGAGGATAAACAGTTGTTAAAATTTAGATTTAACATCTCTTGGCTGGCGTGCATCCGTGCTGAATCATGTCCTACTCTGGCCGACCCCATGGACTTAGCCCATCAGGCTCCTCTTTCCTTGGGATTTCCCAGGCAAGAATATTGGAGTGGGTTGCCATTTCCTCTTCAGAGGATCTTCCCAACCCAGGGATTGAGTCTCTGTCTCCTGAATTGCAAGAAGATTATTTACCACTGGGTAAAATTTAGTTCTAGGAGTTTTTTAAAATTTATTTCTAATTAGTTTTAATTTAGTTTTATTTGATTTATTTTATAGCTTTATCTATTATTAGGTTTTATTATTTCTAATAAGTGATGAAGCATTTGCAAATGACATGAAAAAAATATATACTACTTACAATAGCACAAAAACCTGAAATACCTAATGATAACTTGAACAAAATAATATTAATAAGTAATAGTCTTGTACAATGAAATCTCCAAAACACTGCTGAGGGAGATAGAGAAGACTGAAATAAAAGGAGATGTAAACCATTTTTAAGCATCAGAGGACTCCATATTGTTAAGCTGTCAATTCTAAACAAAACAGATACATAGAATCAAAAGGGCATCAATCAATATTTCAACTCGTGATTTTGTGGAAAATCACAGGCTAGTACTCAATTTCATTTTAAATCGGTTTTTGGCTAATCATGATTTCTCTATCTACTACTGATGGTTTACAGAAATAAAATTAAATTCTCTATATTGATGTTGTTCCAGCAAACTTGCTAAATTCTCTTCTCTATTATAATAATATGTCTGTAGCTTTTTGGAGGAGTTTTTTTTTTTTTTTTTTTACTGGACAGTCATAGTAGCTTTGAATTATGACAGCTTTATATCTTTCCTTCCAATCCTTATGTTTTATAATTCTTGACCTATTTCACTTGATAATATCCAATAGATGCAGTGACAGCAAGCTTTTTTCCTGTCTTCTTTGTTCTTAAACTCATTAGAATTTTCACATAAAATTATATACTTGTTATATTCCTTCCTTCTTACCTCGTAAGATAGTTATCAAACTAACACAATTTCTCCCTAATTTGTTCAGAAGTCTTTCTTAAATACATGTAATAAATATAAGCTTAACTTCATGAAACTTCCTTCCTAACTCTATTGAGATTTTAGCATATTTTCTCTTTTAATCTGTTATTTCTTTAACCTTTACTTATTCCTTCCCTAATGCTCTTCCTTTCTTTATGAAGGTTTGAGTTTCTGACCTGTATCATTTTCTGTCTCTCTAACAACTTCTTTAACATTTCTTGAAAGGTAGTCCTATAGGCAACAAGTTTCCTCAATTGAGAAATGTTTAGGTTCTCCTTCACTTTTGAAGGATAATTTTGCAGAATACAGAATTCTAGTTTGGTGGTGTTTTCCTCTCAACCCTTAAAATATTTCACTGCACTCTTCTTGCTTGAATGGTTTCTGAGAAATCAGATGTAATTCTTATCTTTGTTCCTCCACAGAGTAGGTGTCCTTTGACTTCATTCAAATTTTTTGTCTTTATCTTTGATTTTGTTTTTTTCACTTTGAAAAGATACATTCAGCTGTAGTTTTTTGTTTCGTTTTGTTCACACTTTTCCAGTTTGTTTTTCTCTGAGCTTCTGAATCTGTGGTCTGGCATCAGACATTTGTGAAAATTCTAAACCATTAGTGGTTCAAATATTTATCTTGTTCTTTTCTCTCTTCTCTGTCTGATGTTCCATCATAGGTATGTTATACTTTCTGTAATTGCCCCATAGTTGTTGAACAGTCTGTTCCCTTTTTTTTTTCCCCAGTCTTTTTTCGCTCAGCTTTTTAGTTTCTATTCACATGTTCTCAAGCTCAGAGATTCTTTCCTCAGCCATATTTCTTCTACTAACTAGCCTATCAAAGACATTCTTCATTTATGTTAGTGTTTTAGTTTCTAGCATTTTTTTTGGTTTCTTTCTTAGAATATCCATTTTTCTGCATTTTCTTGCATGTTGTCTAGTTTTCCCATTAAAACTGTTAGTATGTTAATCATGGTGATTTAAATTTCTAATCTGGTTGTTGCAACACTCCTCCCATATCTGACTCTGGTTCTGATACTTGTTCTGGTTGTTTTTGGTTTTTTTTTGCTTTTAGTATGCTTTGTCATTGAAAGTGACATGACGTTGAAAGTGGGCATGATATCATGATATACTTGATAAAAGGAAATGCAGGAAATAGGCCTTTGTAATGTGGTGGTGAGCGTTGGGGAGAGGAAATGTCCTGTGGTTCTATGATAGGTCTTAGTCTTTTAATGAGCCTGTGCCTCTGGACTGTGGACTTAACAGGGGCCTCGTGGTTCTCCCCCAACTTAGATGGGGCAGAATGACTAAAAGGGATGAAGACAGGTGTTCTTTATTTCCTCCAAGTTAGCTAGACTCTGATAGAATCCCAGTAGTTTAGGCTCAGGTCAAATAGTTTGTTCTGAGGGCAGGCCTTGCTAAGAAGAGAATGATCTGGTATATTTCAACATGGCTGCTTTTCCCCCTGCCCCCACTGGAAGCAGGAAGGGATTTCTTTCCTGTCTTCTCTGTGAAAACACAATGGAGCTCCAGGAAGTAAAACTCACAGAAGTGTGGCATCCCTCACGCTGTCAAGATTGCATCCCCATGGA
Organism: Capra hircus; assembly: GCF_001704415.2. Taxonomy (NCBI): domain Eukaryota; kingdom Metazoa; phylum Chordata; class Mammalia; order Artiodactyla; family Bovidae; genus Capra; species Capra hircus. Next base: position 5,139,816 of record NC_030820.1, read on the forward strand.
GTTGTTCACCCACAGACTTCTGCACACTGAGCCTTCAAAAATTCAATTGCAGTTGAGATTTTCCTCCCCCTAAACTGATTCTTACAGAGGTTTCTGCCCCTGCAAAATGATTCTCTTTACCTTCCTGACTGTGTCACCAATATTTAGGTCAGCAGTTTGCCCTGCTGGTGAACCAATTCTCTGATGGATCTAAGAAGAGTTGCTGATTTTCAGTTTCTTCAATATTTTAGTTGTTGTTAGAGCAGAGTAACAACGTCCGATCTCCTTATGTGCCTGACTGGAACCCAGAGTTTTTTGATGTGTATAGTGAATTTTATTAATATATCTATAATTGTATATATAATTTGTTATATAATTTAACTGTGTACATTTTTGAACCAACATCCTATTCCTAGAATGAATCTAATTTGGCTATGAAGTGTTAGCTTTTCTATGCTCTGCTCAATTAAGTTTGCTAAAATTTTCTTTCAGATTTTTAGACTTATGTTCATGAGTAGGAATATCCTGTAAATTTCCATTCCCTGAGCTTCTTGTTTGGTTTTTACGACATGATTATACTCACCTCATAAAATGTTAGGGGACAGTCTTTTCTCTTACTGTTCTTTAGAAAAGCATGAGTAACATTTAAATTATTCTTTCTTTGAATGTTTGTTACAGCTTGCCTAGAAATCTGTCAGGACCTTGGATTTTCTCTGTGGAGAAGCTTTTAAGTGCTTATTCCTTATCTTTCATGGTTATAGGGCCACTCAAATTTCCTGTTACTCTTGAGTCATTGTTGATACATCATATTTTGGGAAATCAGTTTATGTTCACTTTTTATGGCATTCTATCTTTTTGTGTTCTTTTTAAATAGCTATAATAGTCAGAGTTATGTCTCCTTCATCTTTAGGCTTATTCCAAACTGTATTCTGACTCTTTGAAATCTGAAGTATAGGTAGATTTCTTTAGGCACTGTTTGTTTCTACCTGTGCTAAGTGCTTGGAATCTATGGAACAGGGCTCATTTCTGTTTTGGAAACAAGCTTGTTGTCCACCAAAACATGTTCCTCCTCATCCTAGGTATATAATGAGACTGTTTCCCAGGCATCCTTGTAGTTAAGGATGGCCTTGGGCCTGAATTCTTGTTAGTGAAATATGTCTACAGTATTTCACCATATTTCTAAACCTGTTTAGATGCACCAATTTCTAAACGTATCCCATAGAAACCCTGCCGCTGAATGAACACCTGTTTCAGCCTCCTATTGACGTGTGACAAACAACTCCCACAACCTCGTGCCTTAAAACAGCAACTATTCTATTATTTCTTATGAGCCCGTCAGTTGACTAGGCAGTATTTTGCTATCTTACCTGGGCCCAGTTATGCAACTACGCTAGTCTGTAAGTTAATATGGGCTGCGAACTCCACGATCGTCTCTCTCCTACATCAGGGGCCCACTACTCACGGTGAGCTGGGGCGCCATGACTCTCCCCTTGGTAGCCTGTCTCTCCACTTGATGGCCCCATCCCTCATGGCCTCTCTGTGGCCCTTCTCTCCAGTGGGACCTGGACATCCTTTCTACATGGTGATTGGGCTCCAAGAGGGAAAATGTGGATGCTGCCAACCCCTTTCTGAGGCTTCAGCTCAGAATCCCCAGGAAGTTGCATCCCCTACGTTTCTCTTAGCCAACACACACCTCATGTCTAGCTCAAATCAAGACATGGGGAAGCAGATTCCCACCGTTTATGGGAGAAGCTTCAAAGTCACAATGAGCAGGGGCACACGAAGGCATGATTCCTTGGGGCCATTTTTCATATTCTGCCACATCACTCATGAATGCCCTCACATAGCATCCTCTGCTTGTCCCCCTACAGATAGATGCAGGTGCTCAGGGAGCCTTATGAACCCCGTGACAAAAAGACGGGTCTCTTGTTAGAGAGCTTCCCAACGCCAGGTCCTGTTCTCTGGGAACCAGATGTGTATAAGCAAGAAATCAACATGGGTTATGTTAATCCACTAATATTACAGGATTTATTAAAGCAGCTAATCTTACCTTAAAAGTAGAACTTGAAGCTCAATTCACAGCTTGAAGTTTTTCAGACCACACCAGTTATAGGAATTGGATTGCAAACCTGGGAGAGGAGTATCCTGTGACTCTAGTCTCTCAGAGGGTATTTTGCCCTTTCCACTGAATGCCATGGTCTGAGATGATCTGCTTGCCTTACTGATCCAGGTGGTGTGAAACTTGGGAGGGTTTGGAAAAGGTAAACAACGAGGACAATTTATTTCTCCATTTATCTTTACTCTGAGGACTTCATTTTACGTAGGTGAGCGCTGGCCTTGTCTCCTGATCCCAGCCGACTCTACCCCCAATTCAGGCTGTGGAAGCCACCAGCTCTCAAGTTCCCTTGAACTTGCAAATGCCCTCAGCCTGAAGCCAGCCTTGACTCTGCAGGCCTGTCTGGATTGCTGTTCCCAATCAGCCTCTGGCCTCTGAGAATTCCATACTTTCTTACCCACTCATGCTTGCATTTAAAAATAGATTATTTATATTTTAGTTAGCATTTTAAATTGTTTTCACTTAGAGGGTCAATCTGGTTCTGTAAAATGCAGTACTGCCGGAAAAATAATCAGACATTTGTTTACAGAAGCATTTAAAATCTATCATAAATTTAAGTGTTTCTCATGACTTCTACAGATGAACTCATCTCATTCTGCTTGTATGAATTTCCTATTCATATCCCCTGATTTCTTTTTAAATTGGACAACAGTACGAAATGTACTCCAGGAAATGTCTTGGTGGTATTTCTACTTGCTTTGATCTCTGATGGCTAGTTTACATCCCAGAACCACTAGTCACATCAAAATCAACACCGCGAACTCTCCCTGCAAAAAGGAACTTACTGAACAAGCTCATTCTTGCCTTCAAGCCCTGCTTTTCATAGTTAAGAAATGTTTGTTCCATTCCAACAAGTTCTGTCCTGTTTCCTGGGTAGCCTGTCATAAATTTTAGGTTTATCCATGTTTCCTTCAGTTTAGCATTCTCAGCATTAAATCTATGTCTCAGTCTGAGATCTCCCAGAAGCAGACCCTGAGACAATGATTCAAAGACAAGTATTTATTTGGGAGGTGATCCCAGAAGGCTGGATCATTCATCAAAACAAACTCGGTTTGCACTATAAAAAGAAGAGAAATATTAATGTTCCAGGAGTCAGAATCAGTAAGAAAAGAGGATTAAATGAATAGCACCCTGTTCTATAATCACCTAAAATAACCAAAATGATTATGATGATGATTAACACTTACTATTTTCTGTGAACTTTTCACTAAGTTTAATTCATCTGAACCTCAAAAAATCCAGTGAGATAGGGTGCATCTTATATTTCCATTTTACAGAAAGATAAATTAAGGCAGGCATGGATTACTTAGTTGCCTAATATCACAATGTAGTAACCAGTGGAACCAAGTGTGAACCCAGGCACTGTGAAGAGGTCCACACTGTCAAATACTAAGCTATGTATTACCTCTCAAGTTTACTCTAAGAAATGGATGTCCACTGTAGAAAATAGGGAAGTGTAGAAAAGCAGAAAGGAAGGAATAAAATTTGACAAAGGGAATGGAGATGGGAATGGCAAACCACTTCAGTATTCTTGCCTTGAAAACCCCATCAACAGTATGAAAAGGCAAAAAGATAGGACATTGAAAGATGAACTCCCCAGGTTGGTAGGTGCCCAAAATGCTACTGGAGATCACTGGAGAAATAACTCCAGAAAGAATAAAGAGATGGAGCCAAAGCAAAAACAATACCCAGTTGTGGATATAACTGGTGATGGCAGCAAGGTCCAATGCTGTAAAGAGCAATATTGCATAGGAACCTGGAATGTCAGGTCCATGAATCAAGGCAAATTGGAAGTGGTCAAACAGGAGATGGCAAGAGTGAACATCAATGTTTTAGGAATCAGTGAACTAAAATGGACTGGAATAGGTGAATTTAACTCAGATGACTATTATATCTACTACTGTCGGCAGGAATCCCTCAGAAGAAACGGAGTAGGCCTCATAGTCAACAGAAGAGTCCAAAAGGAGTCCTTGGATGTAATCTCAAAAACGACAGAATGATCTCTGTTCGTTTCCATGGCAAACCATTCAACATCACGGTAATTCAAGTCTATGCCTCAACCAGTAATGCTGAAGAAGCTGAAGCTGAATGGTTCTATGAAGACCTACAAGACCTTTTAGAACTTAAACCCCCAAAAGATGTCCTTTTCATGATAGGGGACTGGAATGTAAAAGTAGGAAGTCAAGAAACACCTGGAGTAACAGGCAAATTTGGCCTTAGAATACGGAATGTAGCAGGGCAGAGGCTAATAGAGTTTTGCCAAGAGAACGCACTGGTCACAGCAAACACCCTCTTCCAACAACACAAGAGAAGACTCTACACATGGATATCACCAGATGGTCAACACTGAAATCAGAGTGATTATATTCTTTGCAGCCAAAGATGGAGAGGTTCTATACGGTCAGCAAAAACAAGACCAGGAGGTGACTGTGGCTCAAATCATGACCTCTCCTTATTGTCAAATTCAGACCTAAATTGAAGAAAGTAACGAAAACTGCTAGACCATTCATGTATGACCTAAATCAAATCCCTTATGATTATACAGTGGAAGTAAGAAATAGATTTAACGGACTGGATTTGATAGAGTGCCTGATGAACTATGGACAGAGGTTCATGACACTGTACAGGAGACAGGGATCAAGACCGTCCCCAAGAAAAAGAAATGCAAAGTAGCAAAATGCCTGCCTGAGGAGGCCTTGCAAACAGCTGTGAAAAGGAGAGAAGTGAAAAGCAAAGGAGAAAAGGAAAGATATACCCATTTGAATGTAGAGTTCCAAAGAATAGAAAGGAGAGATTAGAAAAAAAAAGCCTTTCTCAGTGATGAGTGCAAAGAAATAGAAGAAAATAACAGAATGGGAAAGATTATAGAGATCTCTTCAAGAATATTAGAGATACCAAGGGAACATTTCATGCAAAGATGGGCACAATAACAGACAGAAATGGTATGGACCTAACAGAAGCAGAAGATGTTAATGAGAGGTGGCAAGAGTACACAGAAGAACTATTTAAAAAAAGATCTTCATGACCCAAATAACCGTGATGGTGTGATCATTCACCCAGAGCCAGACATCCTGGAATATGAAGTCAGGTGGGCCTTAGGAAGCATCACTACACACGAAGCTAGTGGAGGTGATGGAATTCCAGTTGAGCTATTTCAAATCATAAAAGATGATACTACATTTTTATGTAGTATACATATAAGTGCTACACTCAATATGCCAGCAAATTTGGAAAACTCAGCAGTGGCCACAGGACTGGAAAAGGTGTTTTCATTCCAATCCCTAAGAAAGACAATATCAAAGAATGGTCATACTACCACACAATTGCACTCATCTCACATGCTAGTACAGTGATGCTCAAAATTCTTCAAGCCAGGCTTCAACAATACGTGAACCATGAACTTCCAGATGTTCAAGCTGGATTTAGAAAAGGCAGAGGAACCAGAGATCAAAATGCCAACATCTGTTGGATCACTGAAAAAGCAAGAGAGTTCCAGAAAAACATCTATTTCTGCTTTATTGACTATGCCAAAGCCTTTGACTGTGTGGATCACTTTAAACTGTGGAAAATTCTGAAAGAGATGGGAATACCAGATGACCTGACCTGCCTGTTGAGAAATCTGTATACAGGTCAAGAAGCAACAGTTAGAACTGGACATGGAACAACAGACTGGTTTTAAATTGGGAAAGGAGTATATCAAGGGCATATATTGTCACCCTGCTTATTTAACTTATATGCAGACTACATCATGAGAAAAGCTGGGCTGGATGAAGCACAGCTGGAATCAAGATTGCCAGAAGAAATATCAATAACCTCAGACATGCAGATAACACCACCCTTATGGCAGAAAGCGAAGAAGAACTAAAAAGCCTCTTGATGAAAGTGAAAGAGAAAAGTGAAAAAAGTTCGCTTGAAGCCCAGCATTCAGAAAACTAAGATCACGGCATCTGGTCTCATCACTTCATGGCAAATAGATGGGGGAACAGTGGAAACAGCGGCAGACTTTATTTTGGGGGGACTCCAAAATCACTCCCCAGAGAAGAAAACAAAAAAGGAAACTTTTAGGATAATTTGTCAATGTTTCGGAAAGTTAAGGGCTTCCCAGGTGGCTCAGTGGTAAAGAATCTGCCCACCAGTGCAGGAGCCAAAGTACACGTGCATTCGATCCCTGGGTCGAGAAGGTGCCCTGGAGGAGGAAATGGCAACCCACTGCTGTATTCTTGCCTGGAAAATTCCATGGACACAGAAGCCTGGCTGGCTACAGCCCATGAGGTCGCAAAGAGTTGGACACGACTGAGCATACAGTGGCAAAGAAAAGTTAAAGATGCTATTATCTTATGACCCAGCAACTTCATTCTTTAGAATGAAGACATCATTACCCTGGAGAAATCATTATTCCCATGCTTCAGGAGATTTACACAAGAATGCTTATGACACCGCCAATACAAAACAAAAACAACAACAAAAAACCCCACCAATTTCTAGTATCAGTAGACTTAGTAAGTAAGTTGTGTTATTCAATTGAACGGCTAAATGTACTGATCTAGATGACTCTTAAAAACACAATATTAAGCCCCCAAAACACATGCAGTCTGAAAAACACAGAAAAACACATGCAGTCTGAGCCCTTGATATAAAGTTAAAAACATGCTATATGAAAACAACATATAAGCATACACGGTAAAAGAAATGACAGAAGAATGATGCACCACATCATTCAGACTAGTTACCTCTGAGGGAAATGGGAGGTATGCGATGAGCATGGGGAATGGGGCCCTTCAATTCCAATGGAAATGTCCCATCTACCAAACTGTGTCAATGGTACTAGGGTTTTGTTGCATTATTACTCTTTATATCCTCATATGCTTTATACCATATTTATTGTATCTACTCAATTTTTGATTAAAAAAACAGCAATCAATGCTAAAGTTATCACTAGTAGTAGAGAATTACAATGTATAACTTCTAAGTGACCACAGAAAGAAAAACAGGAACAGAGGTTTGATCATGTAGCACAGAGATGGAAGAAGAAAATAAAGAAATCCCCCTCAAAACTTGGAAATCCTAAAGTCAAAATAGAAGGATTAGCCAAAACAATTATAAAAACGTGTGTTCATTAAATTGTTTATTATATGGCAATGATTCTCAGACTCTCTTCAAAATAAAATTTAACTATATGGAGAAGTACATTCCAGGAAAATACAAACAGAACAAAAAAAGAATAACAATATTATAGCTATTACAATATATATAATATAGAATAGCAAGTACTATCCAAAATTAAGCTTTTGAGACAGGAAGTTTTAATTTGGGCAAAGGGATTCATTTAATTTTCTAAAATTATAAAAACTTCATTGCAAGATTAGAGTCAGCAATCAGCCAATTAATAATCTCACAGTGTACAGCTGCTCCTTATTGTCCACAGGGTCCATATTTGTGAATTTGCCTCCTTGAAAAAATGTATTTATAAACCCCAGATCTATACTTGAGGCACTTTTGCAGTCATTCACAAATATGTACAGAGTGGCATAAAAACTGGGTCTCCCAATGTGCAATTCTCTGCTGAAGTCAAGTCGGGTTCTGCTCTGCTTCCCTGTTTCAGCTCTCAGACTATAAGCCAGTGTCCTTTTTATGGTCTACGTACTGCTATGTTTTTCACATTTCCATGCTTTTGTTGGTGATTTCACTGTTTAAAATGGCTCTAGGCAAAAAGCTCAACTGCCAGTAATGTCTCTAAGCACAAGCAGGCTGATGCGCCTTATGGACGAAATAGGTGGTGTTAGATGCACTTCTCTTGCCTGGAAAGTCCCATGGGCGGAGGAGCCTGGTAGGCTGCGGTCCATGGGGTCGCTAAGAGTTGGACATGACTGAGCAACTTCACTTTCACTTTTCGCTTTCACGCACTGGAGAAGGAAATGGCAACCCACTCCAGTGTTCTTGCCTGGAGAATCCCAGGGACGGGGGAGCCTGGTGGGCTGCCGTCTATGGGGTTGCACAGAGTCGGACACGACTGAAGCGACTTAGCAGTAGCAGCAGCAGCAGATGCACTTCATTCAGGCACAAGTTATGATGCTGTTGGCCATGAGTTCAATGTTAATGAACCGAAATGCATATTAAATAAGATGTCTTTAAACAGAAACACATATAAAATAAGATTATATATTGATCAGTGGACAAAAATGTGATCAGAGGCTTGCAGGAAACTGACTTAAAATTTCCCCTGGGAGCAATGACGTCTTTGTTAATTCAGTCTTCCAGGGACTTTTAAAATGTAAGTCATACAAATGACAAGAATCAAACAAACAAAACAAAAAATGATAATCACCTAGCATGAAGATTTAACAGAAAGCTGAGAAGTCAACAAGTCATACAGATTAAGTCTATTTAAAACATAGAGAATCTAACAATAAAGTAAAATAAACTTATTTTGGTATCTAGTTTTCCTCTCTGCCCAGAGTCCTAAATGACATCTGTAAAGATGAATTTTCCAACACTCCAGATCCCTAGACCTTATCCCTTCATCACCAATGTATTCTCGAGTCCAACTAAGTCACCACTTCACGTCACATCCTAGATAATACCATCACTAAAAACGGCACTGTCTCTAAAATCTTCAGTTCAAACACCCAACTCTGTCCACCACATTTGCTCTACCTACTTCGCTAAGTCACAAACCCTGAGAGACAAAGTTCTTCAGTTCTTTGGAGATTGCTGAAATACTGGCCCCGTAATTTTCTGATGGCGTATTTCTTCCTCCTTTATCTGTCTAATCCCAAGAGCATGACCTTTCACTGTAATTATTCCCTTGCAAGTGCCCCCAGCTCCCTGTTTCTCTTCCATACTCTCTCCAGGGAAATCTTTCCCCACAAACCTTTATCCTCTACTACTCTGCCTGAGTATAAGTTCCTCTGGAGACCTTTCCTGATCACACCAATGAAAACGGAGTGCAGCCTGCTATCTCCACCTCAACTCTTTTCCTTGTTTTTTTTTATAGAACTCACGGCATCTTCAGTTTAGTTCAGTTCAGTCGCTCAGTCGTGTCCAACTCTTTGTGACCCCATGAATCGCAGCACGCCAGGCCTCCCTGTTCATCACCATCTCCCAGAGTTCACTCAGACTCAGGTTCATCGAGTCCGTGATGCCATCCAGCCATCTCATCCTCGGTCGTCCCCTTCTCCTCCTGCCCCCAATCCCTCCCAGCATCAGAGTCTTTTCCAATGAGTCAACTCTTCTCATCAGGTGGCCAAAGTACTAGAGTTTCAGCTTTAGCATCATTCCTTCCAAACAAATCCCAGGGTTGATCTCCTTCAGAATGGACTGGTTGGATCTCCTTGCAGTCCAAGGGACTCTCAAGAGTCTTCCCCAACACCACAGTTCAAAAGCATCAATTCTTCGGCGCTCAGCCTTCTTCACAGTCCAACTCTCACATCCATACATGACCACAGGAAAAACCATAGCCTTGACTAGACCAACATTAGTCAGCATAGTAACGTCTCTGCTTTTGAATATACTATCTAGGTTGGTCATAACTTTTCTTCAAAGGAGTAAGCGTCTTTTAATTTCATGGCTGCAGTCACCATCTGTGGTGATTTTGGAGCCCTAAAAAGTAAAGTCTGACACTGTTTCCACTGTTTCCCCATCTATTTGCCATGAAGTGATGGGACCAGATGCCATGATCTTTGTTTTCTGAATGTTGAACTTTAAGCCAACGTTTTCACTCTCCTCTTTCACTTTCATCAAGAGGCTTTTTAGCTCCTCTTCACTTTCTGCCATAAGGGTGGTGTCATCTGCCAATCTGAGGTTATTGATATTTCTCCCGGAAATTTTGATTCCAGCTTGTGTTTCTTCCAGTCCAGCGTTTCTCATGATGTACTCTGCATAGAAGTTAAATAAGCAGGGTGACAATATACAGCCTTGACGTACTCCTTTTCCTATTTGGAACCAGTATGTTGTTCCATGTCCAGTTCTAACTGTTCCTTCCTGACCTGCATACAGATTTCTCAAGAGGCAGGTTATGTGGTCTGGTATTCCCATCTCTTTCAGAATTTTCCACAGTTTATGGTGATCCACACAGTCAAAGGCTTTGGCATAGTCAATAAAGCAGAAATAGATGTTTTTCTGGAATTCTCTTGCTTTTTCCATGATCCAGTGGATGTTGGAAATTTGATCTGTGGTTCCTCTGTCTTTTCTAAAACCAGCTTGAACATCAGGGAGTTCACGGTTCACGTATTGCTGAAGCCTGGCTTGGAGAATTTTGAGCATGACTTTACTAGCATGTGAGATGAGTGCAATTGTGCGGTAGTTTGAGCATTCTTTTGCATTTCCTTTCTTTGGGATTGGAATGAAAACTGACCTTCTCCAGTCCTGGGGCCACTGCTGAGTTTTCCAGATTTGCTGGCATATTGAGTGCAGCACTTTCACAGCATCATCTTTCAGGATTTGAAACAGCTCCACTGGAATTCCATCACCTCCACTAGCTTTGTTCATAGTGATGCTTTCTAAGGCCCACTTGACTTCACTTTCCAAGATGTCTGGCTCTAGATTAGTGATCACATCATCATGATTATCTGCATGTTATTTGCTATGTACATCCCACTGTCTCTTGCACTAGAATGTAAGTTCCATCGAGACAAGGCTATTATCTTGTTCTCCCTACATTCCCAGTACCTACCATCATTCCTTGCACATATTAGAAATTCAACAAGGAACGGTCGTACTGAGGAATGGTTATCAAATATTATAAGCCTAGAAAATATATACATTATTTCCAAGTGTCTGTGGAATGATTACAATTTGATAACATATAAGAACATAAATATATATAAGCATCTGAGTGCAGACTTCTAAAGAATACCAAGGAGAGATAAGAAAGTCTTCCTCAGTGATCAATGCAAAAAAATATAGGAAAACAATATAATGGGAAAGACTAGCGATCTCTTCAATAAAATTAGAGATACCAAGGGAACATTTCAGGCAAAGATGGGCTCAATAACGGACAGAAATGGTATGGACCTAACAGAAGCATAAGATATTAAGAAGAGGAGGCAAGAATACTCAGAAGAACTATACAAAAAAAGATCTTCATGTGCCTGATAACCAGAACTCCAGTGGGCCTTCAGAAGCATCACTATGAACAAAACTAGTGGAGGTGATGGAATTCCAGTTGAGCTATTTCAAATCCTAAAAGATGATGGTGTGAAAGTGCTGCACTCAATACGACAGCAAATTTGAAAAACTCAGCAGTGGTCACAGGATTGGAAAAGGTCAGTTGTCATTCAAATGCCTAAGAAAGGCAATGTCAAAGAATGCTCAAACTACCCCACAATTGTACTCATCTCACATGCTAGTAAAGGGATGCTCAAAATTCTCCAAGCTAAGCAACCACAGTATGAGAACCATGAACTTTCAGATGTTTAAGCTGGTTTTAGAAAAGGCAGAGAAACCAGAGATCAAATTGCCAAATCCGTTGAATCATCAAGAAAGCAAGACATTTCCAGAAAAACATCTACTTCTGCTTTATTGACTACATTAAAGCCTTTGACTGAGTAGATCACAACAAACTGGAGAAAATTCTGAAAGAGATGGGATTTACCAGACCACCTTATCTGCCTCCTCAGAAATCTGTATGAAGGTCAAGAAGCAACAATTAGAACTGGACATGGAACAACAGACTGATTTCAAATCGGGAAAGGAGTATGTCAAGGCTGTATATTGTCACCCAGCTCATTTAACTTATATGCAGAGTATATCATGTGAAATGCAAGGCTGGATGAAACACAAGCTGGAATCAAGATTGCCAGGAGAAATATCAATAACCTCAAATATGCAGAAAGCAAAGAAGAACTAAAGAGCTTCTTGTAGAAAGTGAAAGAAGACAGTGATAAAGTTGGCATAAAACTCAACATGCAGAAAACTAAGATCATGGTAATTGGTCCCATCACTTCTTGGGAAATAGATGGGGAAACAGTGGAAATTGTGACAGCCTTTATTTTGGGGGGCTCCAATATCACTGTAGATGGTGACTGCAGCCAGGAAATTAAAAGATGCTTGCTCCTTGGAAAAAAAGCTATGACCAAACTAGACAGTATATTAAAAAGCAGAGACTTTTTACTTTGCCAACAAAGGTCCATCTAATCAAAGCTATGGTTTTTCCAGTAGTAGGTACAGATATGAGAGTTGGAGTATAAAGAAAGCTGAGTGCCAAAGAATTGATGCTTTTGAACTGTGGTTTTGGAGAAGACTCTTGACAGTCCCTTGGACAGAAAGGAGATCAAACCAGTTAATCCTAAAGCAAATCAGTCTTGAATATTCATTGGAAGGACTGATGCTGAAGCTGAAACTCCAACACTTTGGCCACATGATGAGAAGAACTGACTCATTAGAAAACACTCTGATGCTGGGCAAGACTGAAGGCAGGAAGAGAAGGGGACGACAGAGGGTGAGATGGTTGGATGGCATCACCGATTCTATGGCCATTAGTTTCAGCAAGCTCTGGGAGTTGGTATGGATAGGGAAGCCTGGTGTGCTGCAGTCCATGGGATAGCAAAGAGTTGGACACGACTGAGCGACTGGACTGAACTGAAGGATATAAATATGGCTTCCAAGGTGGTTCAGCAGTAAAGAATCCATATGCCAATTGAGACATAAGAGACACAAGAGATGAGGATTTGATCCCTTTGTCAGGAATATCCCCTGGAGAAGGAAATGGTAACCCACTCCAGTATTCTTGCCTGGAAAAGCCCATGGACAGAGGGGCCTGGCGAGTGACAGTCCATAGGCTTGCAAAAAGTCTAACACAACTGAGCACACAGCACAAAACCACAACATACACATCAGTTCAGTTCAGTCACTCAGTCGTGTCCGACTCTTTGCAACCCCATGAATCGCAGCACACCAGGCCTCCCTGTCCATCACCATCTCCCGGAGTTCACTCAAACTCATGTCCATCGAGTCCGTGATGCCATCCAGCCATCCCATCCTCGGTCGTCCCCTTTTCCTCCTGCCCCCAATCCCTTCCAGCATCAGAGTCTTTTCCAATGAGTCAACTCTTCGCATGAGGTGGCCAAACTACTGGAGTTTCAGCTTCAGCATCATTCCCTCCCAAGAAATCCCAGGGTTGATCTCCTTCAGAATGGACTGGTTGGATCTCCTTGCAGTCCAAGGGACTCTCAAGAGTCTTCTCCAACACCACAGTTCAAAAGCATCAATTCTTCGGTGCTCAGCCTTCTTCACAGTCCAACTTTCACATCCGTACGTGACCACAGGAAACACCATAGCCTTGACTAGATGGACCTTAGTCGGCAAAGGAATGTCTCTGCTTTTGAATATGCTATCTAGGTTGGTCATAACTTTTCTTCCAAGGAGTAAGTGTCTTTTAATTTCATGGCTGCAGTCACCATCTGTGGTGATTTTGGAGCCCTAAAAAGTAAAGTCTGACACTGTTTCCACTGTTTCCCCATCTATTTGCCATGAAGTGATGGGACCAGATGCCATGATCTTCGTTTTCTGAATGTTGAGCTTTAAGCCAACTTTTTCACTCTCCTCTTTCACTTTCATCAAGAGGCTTTTTAGCTCCTCTTCACTTTCTGCCATAAAGGTGGTGTCATCTGCATATCTGAGGTTATTGATATTTCTCCCAGCAATCTTGATTTCAGCTTGTGTATACAGTCAACAAAAACAAGACCAGGAGCTGACTGTGGCTCAGATCATGAACTCCTTATTACCAAAATCAGACTCAAATTGAAGAAAGTAGTGAAAACCGTTAGACCATTCAGGTATGACCTTAAACAAATCCCTTATGATTATACATTGGAAGTGAGAAATAGATTTAAGGGCCTAGATCTGATAGATAGAGTGCCTGATGAACTATGGAATGAGGTTCATGACATTGTACAGGAGACAGGGATCAAGACCATTCCCATGGAAAAGAAATGCAAAAAAGCAAAGTGGCTGTCTGGGGAGGACTTACAAACAGCTGTGAAAAGAAGAGAAGTGAAAAGCAAAGGAGAAAAGGAAAGATATAAGCATCTGAATGCAGAGTTCCAGAGAATAGCAAGAAGAGATAAGAAAGCCTTCTTCAGCGATCAGTGCAAAGAAATAGAGGACAAGAACAGAATGGGAAAGACTAGAGATCTCTTCAAGAAAATTAGAGATACCAAGGGAACATTACATGCAAAGATGGGCTCGATAAAGGACAGAAATGGTCTGGACCTAACAGAAGCAGAAGATATTAAGAAGAGGTGGCAAGAATACACGGAAGGACTGTACAAAAAAGATCTTCACAACCAAGATAATCATGATGATGTGATCACTAATCTAGAGCCAGACATCCTGGAATGTGAAGTCAAGTGGGCCTTAGAAAGCATCACTATGAACAAAGCTAATGGAGGTGATGGAATTCCAGTGGAGCTGTTTCAAATCCTGAAAGATGATGCTGTGAAAGTGCTGCACTCAATATGCCAGCAAATCTGGAAAACTCAGCAGTGGCCACAGGACTGGAAAAGGTCAGTTTTCATTCCAATCCCAAAGAAAGGCAATGCCAAAGAATGCTCAAACTACCGCACAGTTGCACTCATCTCACATGCTAGGAAAGTCATGCTCAAAATTCTCCAAGCCAGGCTTCAGCAATACGTGAACCCTGAATTCCCTGATGTTCAAGCTGGTTTTAGAAAAGGCAGAGGAACCACAGATCAAATTTCCAATATCCACTGGATCATGGAAAAAGCAAGAGAGTTCCAGAAAAACATCTATTTCTGCTTTATTGACTATGCCAAAGCCTTTGACTGTGTGGATCACAATAAACTGTGGAAAATTCTGAAAGAGATGGAAATACCAGACCACATAACCTGCCTCTTGAGAAATCTGTATGCAGGTCAGGAAGGAACAGTTAGAACTGGACATGGAACAGCAGACTGGTTCCAAACAGGAAAAGGTGTACGTCAAGGCTATATATTGTCACCCTGCTTATTTAACTTCTATGCAGAGTACATCATGAGAAATCCTGGACTGGAAGAAACATACACATAACCTTAATTAATTTGGTAATAGGATAAATTATATCCCCACATTCTTTCACCATAATGTAATAAAGCCAAATATCTAATATTTGACTCTAAGCCATTGGAATCAAAATTGATTCTAACCCACTGAAAATCTGAAAATTCTATTTCAATAACTCTTGGGAAAAAAGGGGAAAATGGAAGGTTATAATTAAATTATAAAAATTTTACAGATTGGACAATAGTATATATTAAAATCAACTTCATGCATCCAAAGTTATCTTTAGAAAAATGTACAATAATAAATGCTTTTCATGATTAAGCAGGAAAAAAATAAATAAAATATGTATTCATGGATAGCTAACTGAGAAAAAAATTCATTGTAATGAACAAACATAAATGAGAGTTAAACTGACCAAATAGAAAACAATATATTGGAGATAAAAAGAAAAAAAAAGAATATTATTTGAATATATCAGTAAAATAGATGAACTTTTGTCATGTGCACTCAAGAAAAATGAGATAAAGCATAAACAAGTAGAGATAAAATCGGGAACAAATGCACAGAGATAAAAAGAAATTTGAGTCTTCTTTTAGCTAAACCTTCCTTTTTGCTTCTGTAGATCTCTGCCTGAACCAAGCATGGCTGGGGAGAGAGAGCTGCTTAACAGTGTACACAATGGCTTCTGCATAAAGGCACTGGTGTCAACTTCAAAAGGACCTCCTCAATGTTCCCCTAAATGGTGTAAGTTTCTCTGTCCTTAGTGACAAGGATTTCATACTCTCCCTTCGGGCCTCCTCAACTCTCCACCAGCCTTCTTCCAGAAAGAGCCCAACTAACTTCTAAGAAAAAAATTGCAGCCACGTTCAGTTCAGTTCAGTTCAGTTCAGTTCAGTCGCTCAGTCATGTCCAGCTCTTTGTGATCCCATGAATTGCAGCACGCCAGGCCTCCCTGTCCATCACCAACTCCCGGAGTTCACTCAGACTCATGTCCATCGAGTTGGTGATGCCATCCAGCCATCTCATCCTCTGTCGTCCTCTTCTTCTCCTGCCCCCAATCCCTCCCAGCATCAGAGTCTTTTCCAGTGAGTCAACTCTTCTCATGAGGTGGCCAAAGTACTGGAGTTTCAGCTTTAGCATCATTCCTTCCAAAGAATACCCAGGGCTGATCTCCTTCAGAATGAACTGGTTGGATCTCCTTGCAGTCCAAGGGACTCTCAAGAGTCTTCCCCAACACCACAGTTCAAAAGCATCAATTCTTCGGCGCTCAGCTTTCTTCATAGTCCAACTCTCACATCCATACATGACCACAGGAAAAACCATAGCCTTGACTAGATGGACCTTTGTTGGCAGCCACATTAACATAAAAAAATATAATAATAATAATAAAGAGAAATGATCAAAATTGACTCTAACTGCATAAGGTCTTTGTCTGTGTCATTCATGCATGTATCTCAAGCACCTAAGACAGTGCTTGGCTCAAAACCACTGCTCTAACCCATTTGAGGAGAGAGTAGACGCTATGCGCATCTCCACTAAATCATTCTCTCTCCACCCTCTTCTGAATCAATGAAACAGGGGTCCATCTCCCCAACCAAGATCAAGCCTTTCCGCCCATGCCTGAACTCCTGCCCATCCCTTCTTAGGGGTCTTACAGTATGAATTATCCTTTTTCTCTTATTCATACTCTAAACCACACTCTTCCCAATAGCTTTTAGACATGCTCAATAGTCTGTCCCACTTAAACCATAACTCTCCTTCAACCAATATCTCCCCTCCAACTTTCATCTCTCTCCCTCCAGTGTGCTTCCTAGAATTTTTAAAGAACAGTTTCTATTTGCCACCATATGCTATGGACAGTCTCCATCTATCAGCTTCTATAAGAGAAAAAAGTAAGCACTACATTTTTTCTTAACAGCTTATATTTTGTATTATATGAATAACATATTAATTGTAGAGAAATTTAGGATACACACAAGGACATATTTTTTGAATAGAAAATAAAACCACCTAAAAATACAAAACCCAGAGAGAGCCACTCCCACTTAACATCTTGCTGCAAGCTCTTCCAGGCTCTTTCCATGCAGTCCCTGATCTGCATGACGTTGACATGCAAAACTTCCAGCTACCATGGTTTAGTTCTTAGTTGTTTAGTCCCCCAACACCATGAATCTAGATTCAGTTTTCTTGTTCTACTGACCTTGAGTAATTGCAGAAAGTGCAAACTTTGCTTCTAGCTCTTGAGCCCACCAACCACTTCACAAATAACACATGCATCATGGTTATTATTACCAGTGATATTATTTCCTTCAGAGTCTGTCAGGGATGGATCACTGTGCATTTGCTATTCCATTCACACAGACAGCAAAGTCTGTAGCTGTGTTGCCTCTTTGTCTTCCAGGGATAAAATGGTTACATTTTTTTCAAAAATGAATAATAGAGGAAATTGGCCAACAAAGTGAAAGTTAAGCAAAAAAATAATAATAATTTTTTTTCCCCTGGGATCTTAGTTCCCTGACTTGTGCCCCTGTAAGGATTGAACTTGTGCCCCCTGCATTGGGAACTCGGAGTCTAACCCACTGGACCACCAGGAATACTGTTAGAAGTGAAGTAAGAATAGAATGTAAATGGACTATGGAAGAAATGGGCTTCCCAGGGGGTGCAGTAGTAAAGAATTCACCTGCCAAAGCAGGAGACACAACAGACGTCAACACTGGGTCAGAAAGATTCCCTGGAGAAGGAAATGGCAACCTGCTCCAGTATTCTTCCCTGGAAAATTCCATGGACAGGGGAGTCTGGTGGGCTACAGTCCATGGGATTTCAGAAGAGTTGGACGTGACTGAGCGACTGAGGACACACATGGAAGAAATAGCTGCCGTTGAAGAGGAGCTCAATGAAGGGACATTTATAGACACAAATGAGAAACGTAGTTCTAAGAAGCTGTCCCAAAGTGATGCCGGTAAGGAAACTCTCAGACATATGTCATGATTCATGGTGCAAAGAGTAAAATGTTGGAAGATGACTCAGACTTTCAAAGGAGAATGACAATTCACAACACAGCAAAGATGGCTGTTCCACATCGTAAGTTATATGACAGAGAAGACAGGCATTATTCAAACCGCACTTGATAACTGTTTAAAGAAATAAAACACTTCAATCCTTAATGCTTCTAAGGTCGCTCGGATGGTAAAGAATCTGCCCACGATGCAGGAGACCTGGGTTCAATCCCTGGGTATAGAACTGGCAGAAGAAATAGCCACCCACTCTAGTGTTCACGTCCGGAGGATTCCACGGACAAAGGAGCCTGGCAGGCTACAGTCCCTGGGATTACACGGAGTCAGACGTGACTGAGTGACTGACACACACCCAGACAGATATAAATTTTAGATATTTTTTTCATTTCTTTATACAATTAAAACAGGTGGCAAGGAACAGTTTTCACAGTCCATTCTATAGGCCACACTACCGTGCAAAGCAAAGGCTGCTTGTTTTCTCTCCTTCTCTCTCTTCTCTTCTCTTCTCTATGTCAGATCAGCACATGCCACTGTAATAAAAATGGCATCATAATAGGAATCTTGTGAATCCTACTTTTTTGCTTCATATATACTGCTTCCATGTGAACAAATTTAAATCAACAGTGAATGCAAAATATACCACTGACTGTGTCAACATTTATACAATGTTTTTCTTATTAAGACGACATTTGAATTACTGCTTTTGCTTTATGATTATGAACAGTGCTACAATGTGCTTCCTAAAAGTAGAATTACTAAATCAAAGGATAAGTGCGCGTATTTTTTTCATGAGATAGCACAACACTGAACTGAGTTTCTGAAAGTTATGCCAATTTACACTTCTTCCTGAAGTGAAAGAGAACCCAAGACTCAGATCAAAAGGAATCCACATCAAAAGTTACTATTAGTAATTTTTCTAATATTTGCTATCCCAAGCAGTAAAATACTACTTTTTATTTTTTTCAAATTGTGGGACTGAACTATATTTGTATTTGAGCAAAATGAGAGACCTTCAAAAATTTCTATTTTATATTAGGAAGTATAAATGTTTAGGTCACATAGTTTAGAGATTGCTGTTGCTAAAGCTAAGGCTCCAATACTTTGGCCACTTGATGCGAAGAGCCAACTCACTGGAAAAGACTGATGCTGAAAAAAATTGAAGGCAAGAGGAGAAGTGGGCAGCAGAGGATGAGATGGTTAGCATAACTGACTCAATGGACATGAATTTGAGCAAACTCTGGGAGATAGTGGAGGACAGAGGAGCCTGGCGTGCTGCAGTCCATGGGGCTGTAAAGAGTCAGACATGACTTAGCAACTGAACAACAACAAACACTCAAAGAAGCCTTTTTGTAATTCTCCAAAGACTTGAAGTGTTATATAGCAACCAATGATACTCCTGTCTCCATGGACAAGAAACAGGGGTTACACAGGAACAGAATGCAAGTTTTAAATTCTATTTATTGTTCTTTTCACTTTCCTATTGACTACAGATGTTTAGATGGTCATATGGACAATTACGTACACTAAAGATCCTTCTAACATTGGAGCCCCAAGAAAAGAGAGCAGATTAACAGATATTGGTTAAGGGACTGGTTTTATATCAGGACTGTAAACATAACACTGAGAATGCAAAGGGCTGAGAAAAAAAGTAGATGTAAGCTAAAACTAAGCAATAAATCAAATTCAATATCAAAAAGTTAATTATAAACCTCAATATAATAACTTCAAAATTAAGCAATAACTTCATAGTTTATTCTGCTGTAAAAACATGTCCTTACAGTTTATGAGGTTTGGCTAGCAGAGTAGTATTTTTTTTTAATAACTGACAAAATTTTAATATTAGAAGTGTTCAAATTTCCATTTTTTATTGATTCCTCAGAAGGTCTGATAACATGAGGCCTCTTATTACCACACAGCAACTATAGACAGCGGCTGGAAACAGAGCTGTTTCCTTTACAAAGGGCAAGGTCCACATTTCTAGCTCACTTTATCTTTTCATTTATATTCCCTACCTACCTTTTGCTCAAGAGAGTAAATCAATCTTGAATTTCCTTGCAAATCTACATTACTAGGGGAAAGAATGAAAACTTATTTATGGACTCTGAAAAGCGTGTCAATTATACTTGAAAGGAATAGCAGATACATTTATCACTCTTTTACAAATTTTATTTCAGGGAAATGATTTTTTTCTTTAATATTGTTCCATTAAGTTCTTTATGACTAGCTGCCCAAACCCAGGACCTAATGCCTAAACAGTGTGAGTTAACACACCATGTAGGGAATACACAGATTTCCACTGAATTTTCCACGGTCCAGGTGGAAGCACTTATCACCCTGGATGCCAGTGTGATCTGCATTGTAGCTGAGAAACCTAGGCTTTTCATGTATTATTCTCACCAATCCTAGTCCACTTTTCCCTAAGAAAAGTGCATAATCTGTCTGAAGTCATCCTCAATATTTTCTATCTATCTGTGTGGAGTTACTTCTATCTAGTTCAGTGTCTTCTGAGAAGGGTTAGGCTCTTCTACTCTTTTTTAACTTTTTTAAATTATAAGAGCATGATAGCATATTTACAGGAGAGGAAAATACACAACAAGGTTACATATAGTTCCACTATATAATACAATCATTCTTTTAAATTAAGGTTTTTAGTTGGAGTTTTGACATCAAACTCTCAAAAAGTAATAGAATAAATACACAGAGAAGCAGAAGGATATAGTTGACCTAAAAAGCACTGTTAACCATTTCAACGTAATCAAGAATTATACAGTTTTAACACAACAGTAGGATACAAATTCTACTCAAGTTCCCATAGACTGTAAATTAGAATAAATAGGAACACATTCAGGGACAAAACACAAGGTACAAACATTTCATGATTTAAAGGTACTGAAATCACACAGAGTCTGCTCTCTTATTACTGTGGATTTTGTTAGAAACCAATATCAAAAGATATTTGAAAATAACTCACATATTTTTGAGTCAGTGAGACATTTACCAAGAGAGATCTTTGACTTAGCCATGGAAAGTCTACAATAAGTTAGACTGTAAAAAACACAAGGGGTGATTACAAAGAAAGCATTTAAATGAGAAATTAGTATCAAATGGACAATTCAGGAATGACCTAAATCAAATCCCTTATGATTAAAAAGTGGAAGTGACAAATAGATTTAAGGGATTAGATCTGATAGACAGACTGCTTGAAGATCTATGGATGGACGTTTGTACCACTGTACAAGAGGCAGTGATGCAAAACCATCCCCAAGAAAAATAAATGCAAAAAGGCAAAACGGTTGTTTGAGGAGGCCTCATGAACAGCTGACAGAATGTGGTCCACTGGAGAAGAGAACGGCAAGCCACTTCAGTATTCTTGCCTTGAGAACCCTGTGAACAGTATGAAAAGGCAAAATGATAGGATACCAAAAGAGGAACTCCCCAGGTCATTAGGTGCCCAAAATGCTACTGGAGATCAGTGGAGAAATAACTCCAGAAAGAATGAAGGGATGGAGCCAAAGCAAAAACAATACCCAGTTGTGGATGTGACTGGTGATAGAAACAAGATCCGATGCTGTAAAGAGCAATATTGCATAGGAACCTGGAATGTCAGGTGCATGAATCAAGGCCAAAAAGTGGTCAAACAAGAGATGGCAAGGGTGAACGTCGACATTCTAGGAATCAGCAGACTAAAATGGACTGGAATAGGTGAACTTAACTCAGATGACCATTGTATCTACTACTGCGGGCAGGAATCCCTCAGAAGAAATGGAGTAGCCATCATGGTCAACAAGAGAGTCCGAAATGCAGTACTTGGATGCAATCTCAAAAACAACAGAATCATCTCTGTTCATCTCTAAGGCAAACCATTCAATATCACAGTTATCCAAGTCTATGCCCCAGCCAGTAACACTGAAGAAACTGAAGTTGAATGGTTTTATGAAGACCTACAAGACCTTTTAGAACTAACACCCAAAAAAGATGTCCTTTTCATTATAGGGGACTGGAATGCAAAAGTAGGGAGTCAGAAACACCTGGAGTAACAGGCAAATTTGGCCTTGGAATGCAGAATGAAGCAGGGCAAAGACTAAGAGAGTTTTGCCAAGAGAATGCACTGGTCATAGCAAACACCCTCTTCCAACAACACAAGAGAAGACTCTACACATGGACATCACCAAATGGTCAACACCGAAATCAGATTGATTATATTCTTTGTAGCCAAAGATGGAGAAGCTCTATACAGTCAACAAAAACAAGACCAGGAGCTGACTGTGGCTCAGATCATGAACTCCTTATTACCAAAATCAGACTCAAATTGAAGAAAGTAGGGAAAACCACTAGACCATTCAGGTATGACCTAAATCAAATCCCTTATGATTATACAGTGGAAGTGAGAAATAGATTTAAGGGCCTAGATCTGATAGATAGAGTGCCTGATGAACTATGGAATGAAGTTCGTGACATTGTACAGGAGACAGGGATCAAGACCATCCCCATGGAAAAGAAATGCAAAAAAGCAAAATAGCTGTCTGGGGAGGACTTACAAATAGCTGTGAAAAGAAGAGAGGCGAAAAGCAAAGGAGAAAAGGAAAGATATAAGCATCTGAATGCAGAGTTCCAAACAATAGCCAGAAGAGATAAGAAAGCCTTCTTCAGCGATCAGTGCAAAGAAATAGAGGAAAAGAACAGAATGGGAAAGACTAGAGATCTCTTCAAGAAAATTAGAGATACCAAGGGAACATTTCATGGAAAGATGGGCTCGATAAAGGACAGAAATGGTCTGGACCTAACAGAAGCAGAAGATATTAAGAAGAGGTGGCAAGAATACACAGAAGAAATGTACAAAAAAGATCTTCAGGACCAAGATAATCATGATGATGTGATCACTAATCTGGAGCCAGACATCTTGGAAAGTGAAGTCAAGTGGGCCTTAGAAAGCATCACTATGAACAAAGCTAGTGGAGGTGATGGAATTCCAGTGGAGCTGTTTCAAATCCTGAAAGATGATGCTGTGAAAGTGCTGCACTCAATATGCCAGCAAATCTGGAAAACTCAGCAGTGGCCACAGGACTGGAAAAGGTCAGTTTTCATGCCAATTTCAGAGGAAAGCAATGCCAAAGAATGCTCAAACTACTGCACAATTGCACTCATCTCACATGCTAGGAAAGTCATGCTCAAAATTCTCCAAGCCAGGCTTCAGCAATACGTGAACCGTGAACTCCCTGATGTTCAAGCTGGTTTTAGAAAAGACAGAGGAACCACAGATCAAATTGCTAACATCCACTGGATCATGGAAAAAGTAAGAGAGTTCCAGAAAAACATCTATTTCTGCTTTCTTGACTACGCCAAAGCCTTTGACTGTGTGGATCACCATAAACTGTGGAAAATTCTGAAAGAGATGGAAATACCAGACCACCTGACCTGCCTCTTGAGAAATCTGTATGCAGGTCAGGAAGCAACAGTTAGAACTGGACAGGGAACAACATACTGGTTGGAAATAGGAAATAGTACGTCAAGGCTGTATATTGTCACCCTGCTTATTTAACTTCTATGCAGAGTACATCATGAGAAACTCTGGACTGGAGGAAACACAAGCTGGAATCAAGATTGCCAGGAGAAATATCAATAACCTCAGATTGGCAGATGACACCACCCTTATGGCAGAAAGTGAAGGGGAACTAAAAAGCCTCTTGATGAAAGTAAAAGAGGAGAGTGAAAAAGTTGGCTTAAAGCTCAACATTCAGAAAACGAAGATCATGGCATCCGGTCCTATCACTTCATGGGAAATGGATGGGGAACAGTAGAGACAGTGTCAGACTTTATTTTTGGGGGCTCCAAAATCACTGCAGATGGTGACTGCAGCCATGAAATTAAAAGACGCTTACTCCTTGGAAGAAAAATTATGACCAACCTAGACAGTATATTCAAAAGCAGAGACATTCCTTTGCCGACTAAGGTCCGTCTAGTCAAGGCTATGGTTTTTCCGGTAGTCATGTATGGATGTGAGAGTTGGACTGTGAAGAAGGCTGAGTGCGAAAGAATTGATGCTTATGAACTGTGGTGTTGGAGAAGACTCTTGAGAGTTCCTTGGACTGCAAGGAGATCCAACCAGTCCATTCTGAAGGAGATCCAACCAGTCCATTCTGAAGGAGATCAACCCTGGGATATCTTTGGAAGGAATGATGCTAAAGCTGAAGCTCCACTACTTTGGCCACCTCATGTGAAGAGTTGACTCATTGGAAAAGACTCTGATGCTGGGAGGGATTGGGGGCAGGAGGAGAGGGGGACGACCGAGGATGAGATGGCTAGATGGCATCACGGACTCGATAGACGTGAGTCTGAATGAACTCCGGAAGATGGTGATGGACAGGGAGGCCTGGCGTGCTGCAATTCATGGGGTCACAAAGAGTCGGACACGACTGAGTAACTGAACTAAACTATGGACAGCTGAGAAAAACAAGAGACGTGAAAGGCAAAGGAGAAATGGAAAGATATATCCATCTGAATGCAGAGTTCCAGAGAATAGCAAGAAGAGATAAGAAAGCCTTCCTAAGTGATCAGTGCAAAGAAATAGAGGGAAACAATATAATGGGAAAGACTAGAGATCTCTTCAAGAAAAACAGAGACACCAGGAGAACATTCATGCAAAGATGGGCACAATTAAGCACAGAAATGGTATGGACCTAACAGAAGCAGAAGATATTGAGGAGAGGTGGCAAGAATACACAGAACTGTACAAAAAGATCTTTATGACCTAGATAATCATGATGATGTGATCACTCACCTAGAGTCAGACATTCTGGAGTATGAAGTCAAGTGGTCCTTAGGAAGCATCACTACAAAGCTGGTAGAGGTGATGGAATTCCAGTTGAACTCTTTCAAGTCCCCAAAGATGATGCTATGATAGTGCTGCACTCAGTATGCCAGCAAATTTGGAAAACTCAGCAGTGGCCACAAAACTGGAAAAGGTCAGTTTTCATTCCAGTCCTAAAGAAAAGCAATGCCAAAAGAATGTTCAAACTACTGCACAATTGCACTCATCTCACATACTAGTCAAGCAGTGCTCAAAATTCTCCAAGCTAGGCTTAAACAGTCCATGAACCAACAAATTCCAGATGTTCAAGCTTGATTTAGAAAAGGCAGAGGAACCAGAGATCAAATTGCCAACATCTGTTTGATCATCAAAAAAGCAAGAGAGTTCCAGAGAAACATTTACTTCTGTTTCATTGGCTATGCTAAAGTCTTTGACTGTGTGGATCACAATCAACTGTGGAAAATTCTTAAAGAGATGGGACTACCAGAGCACCTTACCTGCCTCCTGAGATATTTATATGCAGGTCAAGGAGCAACAGTTAGAACTGGACACGGAACAATGGACTGGTTCCAAATTGGGAAATGAGTATGTCAAGGCTGTATGTTGTCACCCTGCCTATTTAACTTATATGCTTAGTGTATTACACAAAATGCCAGACAGTATGTAACACAAGCTGGAATCAAAATTGCCAGTGAGATATCAATAACCTCAGATATGCAGATGACACCACCCTTATGGCAGAAAGTGAAGAAGAACTAAAAAGCCTCTTGATCAAAATGAAAGAAGAGAATGAAAAAGTTGACTTTAGAACTCAACATTCAGAAAACTAAGATCATGGCATCCAGTCCCATCCCTTCATGGCAAATAGATGGGGAAACAATGGAAACAGTGACAGAATTTATTTTGAGGACTCCAAAATCACTGCAGATGGTGACTGCAGCCATGAAATTAAAAGATGCTTGCTCCTTGGATGAAAAGTTATGACACACCTACACAGCTTATGAAAAAGCAGAGAGATTATTTTACCGACAAAGGTCCATATACAGAAACCGATGGTTTTTCCAGTAGTCATGTATGAATGTGAGAGTTGGAACATAAAGAAAGCTAAGTGCCGAAGAATTGATGCTTTTGAACTGTGGTGTTTTAGAAGAGTCTTGAGAGCCCTTGGACAGAAAGGAAATCAAACCAGTCAATCCTAAAGGAAATTAGTCTTGAATATTCATTGGAAGGACTGATGCTGAAGCTGAAGCTCCAATACTTTGCCCACCTGATGCAAAGAACTGACTCGTTAGGAAAGGCCCTGAGGCTGGGGAGAAAGCAGGAGGAGAAGGGGACAACAGAGGATGAGATGGTTGGATGGCATCACTGACTTGATGGGCAAGAGACTAACCAAGCTCTGAGTGTTGGTGATGGACAAGGAAGCCTGGCATGCTGTGGTTCATGGGGTCGCAAAGAGTCGGACACAACTGAGTGACTGAAATGAAGCAAGAGAAATTAATATTAAAGGTACTTCAAACAAAATCCCATGTATTTAGAAATTAAATGTTGATTTTTAAATGTTGGGTACATCTAAGAAGCCATAACACGGAAAACTAGGACTTACTTGTAATAGAACAAAAATGTAAAGAGAATTTACCAGGATTTGTTGCACACAGCTAAAGCTGTGCTGTGCTGTGCTTAGTCACTCAGTCATGTCCGACTCTTTGTGACCCCATGGAATGTAGCCCATCAGGCTCTTCTGTCCATGGAAATTCTCCAGGCAAGAATACTGAAGTGTGTTGCCATGCCCTCCTCCAGGGGATCTTCCCAATCCAGGGATCAAACCCAGGTCTCCCGCATTGCAGGTGGACTCTTTACTGACTGAGCCAGCAGGGAAGCCCAAGAATACTGGAGTGGGCAGCCTAGCCCTTTCAATGCAATTAAATACAATAAGGGGACTTGAATAATGTATGGAAACAAACAGTGGTCACTAGAATAAAATTTTGTGAAACTGGAACAAAACCTGTATTTTAGTTAATAATACTGTATCAGTTGTTAACTTCCTATTTGTTTGTTTTTTCCTTACAACATAGTATTTCTATTATTTTCAGAAGTGGATTAGATGTTTCAAGTCTTAGTCAAAATTGTTTTAATCACTAAGATAATGAACTTTGTAGACTTTTAGCAGTAATATTAGATGCCAAAATACATGAAACTATATCCTGATTTTGAGTGAATATAACTTAGAAATCAAGTATTCTATTCATACTAAGCAAACAAGTAGAATCAAAAGGTTATAAGTTTTTAACTAGCAAAAAATTCGTAACATCTAAAATATCTATATTATATTTTACATACATATGTATATGTATGTATGTATATTGTCGTTTAGTTGGCAGGTCATATCCAACTCTTTGTGATCCCATGGACTGTAGCCCGCCAGGCTCCTCTGTCCATGGGATTTCCCAGGAAAGAATACAGGAGTGGGATGCCATTTCCTTCTCCAGGGGATCTTCCCAACCCAGGGATTGAACCCTCGTCTCCTAGATGAATGGATTCAGGTGGATTCTTTATTGCTAAATCACCAGGGAAGCCCCATATATATGCATACAAAAGCTTTTCTACTATGCTTGATAAAAGCTTAAGGAATCACAACAACAAAAAGAAATGGACGAACTGGAAAACATAAACCTGAATGAAATGGGGACACTGAGTATGAAACAGATACAGGATAAAGTGAGACAAACTAGATAAAAATAAAGGATCATCACACAGTCCAGTTGTTTTTAAACATGGCTGCTCATTAGAAACACAACTGGACCTTGTAGAAGAATAGCAATATCCGGGCATTTGTATTTTTCAAAAAGTTCCGAGATAAATCCGGTACGCATCTAGATTTTAAAAAGTGATTACAGGTTTTTCTGTTAAATGCTAGTTTAAGTGACATAGAATTCTATTATTTTCTGTTGACCAATCATGATACAATGGTATTAAGCAAATAATAGTTACATAATCACAAATTAAAAGATGTTTATCAGTTTTCACAATCAATAGACAGACAAAAAAACAGAAGATAATTACAACTGCAAGCCACACTGGAAACATGATTAACCTAAAAATATGAAATAATCACACATAATTTGGGGAGTTAAGTAGAGTGATGTGCTAAGTGGAAGCACATACATGCACATTTTCCTATCTACCCAGCCAGTCCATGTCAGGAGAGCTTTTGATTCCTCCATCAGATTTGAAGGAGAGCCATGATGGGTAGAGTATGTTTGCTTGTAGGTTCTTCCCTTTCATCACTTAGAACATGTCATGCTACTCCCTTCTGGCTTGTAGAGTTTCTATTGAGAAATCAGCTGATAGCCTGATGAGTTTTCTTGTACGTTATTTGTCATTTTTCCCTTGTTGTTTTTAATATTTTACCTTTGGCTTTAATTTTCATAATTTTTGATTACTATATGTCTTGGTGTGTTTCACCTTGGGTTTATACTGCCTGGAACTCTCTGCGCTTCCTGGACTTGGTTGACTATTTCATTCCCATGTTAGGGAACTTTTCAGCTATTACTTCTTCAAATATTTTCCTGGGTCCTTTCTCTCTCTCTTCTCCTTCTGGAACCCCCATAATGCGAATGTTGGTGTGTTTAATGTTGTCCCAGAGCCTTCTTAGGCCACCTTCTTTCATTTTCATTTTGTCATTCTTTTTTTCTATATTCCGTTATGTGGCAGTGATAATCTACCATTCTCACCTCCAGTATCCGTCCTTCTGCCTCAGTTATTCTGCTATTGGTTCCTTCTAGTGGATTGTTCATCTCTGATTGTTTGTTCTTTAATTCTTCTAGGTCTTTGGTACACATTTCTTGCATCTCCTCTATTTTTCCCTCCATTCTTTTCTTAAGATCCTGGATCATGTTCACTATCATTATTCTAAATTCTTTTTCCAGAAGGTTGCCTATCTCCACTTTATTGTTTTTCTGGGATTTTACCTTGGCCCTTCATCTGGACAAAACCCTTTGCTTTGTCTTCCTGGTTAACGTAATGCAGTTTTGGTTCTAGCTGGTGTGGGATTGTGGGTCTTCTTGCTTTTTCTGTCTGTCTTCTGGTGGAGGAGGCTAAGAGGCTTGTGTAAGCTTCCTGATGGGAGGGGTTGGTAGTTGGGAAAACTGAGTCTTGCTCTGTGGGGCAAGGCCACCATCAGCATAGCTTTCATCCAATCATCCTCTGAGTGTGGGGTTGCACTCCTTGTTAGTTGTTCAGCCTGAGGCAACACGGCCCTGAGGTCTATGGGCTTTATGGTAGGGTTAATGGCAAGCTCCAAGAGGACTTACACCCGGGGGCCCCTTCCAGGGCCCCCCCCAGTCCTTCCAGGACTGCCGCTGCCAATGCCTCTGTCCCCACAGTGAGCCGGGACGGGTGCACACCTCCACCGGAGGCCCTCCAACACTAGCAGGTAGGTTTGGTTCAGTCTCCTGCAGGGTCCCTGTGCCTTTCTCCGGGGTCTCGGCACTCACAGGAATTTGCTTGTGCTCTCTAAGAGCAGAGTCTCTGTTTCCCCTCATTCTGTGGAAGCCCTGTAATCAAATCTCACGGGTCTTCACAGTCAGAGTACCTGTGGATTCCCAGTCTTTTTGCTAGATCCCCAGGTTGCGCAGTTCTATGAAGACCTCCAGGAACTTCTAGAACTAACACCAAAAGATGTCCTTTTCATCACAGGAGACTGGAAATGCAAAAGTAGGAAGTCAAGAGATATCTGGAACAACAGGCAATTGGCCTTAGAGTACAGAATGAAGCAGGGCAAAGTGGAAAAGAGTTTTGCCAAGAGAACACATCAGTCATAGCAAACACACTTTTCCAACAACACCACAGACATGGACACACGGACATCACCAGATGGTCAACACTGAAATCAGAGTGATTATATTCTTTGCAGCCAAAGACGGAGAAGCTCTGTACAGTCAGCAAAAACAAGACTGGGAGCTGACTGTGGCTCAGATCATGATTTCCTTATTGCCAAATTCAGCCTTAAATTGAAGAAAGTAGGGAAAACCACTAGACCATTCAGGTATGACCTAAATCAAACCCCTTACGATAACACAGTGGAAATGACAAATAGATTCAAGGGATTAGATCTGATAGACAGAGTGCCTGAAAAACTATGGATGGAGGTTCATAACATAGTACAGGAGGCAGAGATGAAGAACATACTTAAGAAAAAGAAATGCAAAAAGCCAAAATGGTTGCCTGAGGAAGCCTTACAAATAGCTGAGAAAAGAAGAGAAGTGAAAGGCAAGGGAGAAAAGGAAAGATGTATGTATCTGAATGCAGAGTTCCAAAGAATAGCAAGGAGAGATAAGAAAGCCTTCTTAAGTGAACAAGGCAAAGAAATAGAGGAAAGCAATAGAATGGAAAGCACTAGAGATTTTTTCAAGAAAATTAGAGATGCCAAGGGAACATTTCATGCAAAGATGGGCATAATAAGGGACAGAAACGGTATGAACCTAACAGAAGATATTTAGAAGAGGTGGCAAGAATACACAGAAGAACTACACAAAGAAGATCTTAATGACCCCAGATAATCACGACGGTGTGATTACTCACCTAGAGCCAGACATCCTGGAATGTGAAGTCAAGTGGGCCTTAGGAAGCCTCTCTATGAACAAAGCTAATCAAGTGATGGAATTCCAGCTGAGCTATTTCAAATCCTAAAAGATGATGGTGTAAAAGTGCTCCACTCAATATGCCAGCAAATTTGGAAAACTCAGCAGCAGCCACAGGACTGGAAAAGGTCAGTTTTCATTCCAGTCCCAAAGACGGGCAATAAACTATGGCACAATTGCACTCATTTCACATACTAGCAAGGTAATGCTCAAAATCCTTCACGCTTGGCTTCAACAGTCCATGAGTCGAGAAATTCCAGATGTTCAAGCTAGATTTAGAAAAGGAAGAGGAATCAGAGATCAAATTGCCAATATTCCTTGCATCATCAAAAAAGCAAGAGAATTCTTGAAAAATATCTACTTCTGCTTTATTAACTATCCTAAAGCCTTTGACTGTATGGATCACAACATCACTGTGGAAAATTCTTCCAGAGATGGGAATACCAGACCATCTTCCCTGTCTGTAGAGAAACCAGTATGCTGGTCAGGAAGCAACAGTTAGAGCTGGACATGGAATAACAGACCAGTTCCAAATCGGGAAAGGAGTACGGCAAGGCTGTATATTGTCACCCTGCTTATTTAACTTATATGCAGAGTACATCATGGGAAACTCTGGGCTGGATAAAACTCAAGCTGGAACCAAGGTTGCCAGGAGAAATATCAATAACCTCAGATACGCAGATGACACTACCCTTATGGCATAAAGTGAAGAGGAACGAAAGAGTCGCTTGATGAAAATGAAAGAGGAGAGTGAAAAAGCTGGCTTAGAACTCAACATTCAGAAAACGAAGATCATGGCATCTAGTCCCATCACTTCATGGCAAATAGATGGGGAAACGATGGAAACACTGACAGACTTTATTTTCTTGGGCTCCAAAATCACTGCAGACGGTGACTGCCACCGTGAAATTAAAAGACGCTTGCTCCTTGGAAGAAAAGCTATGACAAACCTAGGCACTGTAGTAAAAAGCAGAGATATTATTTTACTAACAAAGGTCCGTCTAGTCAAAGCCATGGTTTTTCCAGTAGTCATGCACAGATGTGAGAGTTGGACCACAAAGAAAGCTGAGTGCTGAAGAGTTGATGCTGTCCAACTGTCATGCTGGAGAAGACTGAGAGTCCTTTGGACAGTAAGGATATCAAACCAGTCAATCCTAAAGGAAAACAACTATGATTATTCATTGAAAGGACTGATGCTGAAGCTGCAGCTACAATACTCTGGCCACCTGATGTGAAGAGCCAACGCATTAGAAAAAACCCTGATGCTGGGAAAGACTGAATACAGGAGGAGACGGGGGCTACAGAGGATGAGATGGTTGGATGGCATCACTGACTCAATGTACATGAGTTTGAGCAAACTACAGGAGATGATGCAAGACAGGGGAGCCTGGCATGCTGCAGTCCATGGGGGTCACAAAGAGTGAGTGGGACATGACAGAGGAACTGAACAGTAACAATGGAGCTTACTGTGTCTCCAGTGAAAAGTGAGACAGTAAACTATCACTTTAACAGCTTTGTTCCTGGCCACCGTAATGAGGGTGACGTTCAAGGAGATCTGGGAAAATCACACCAGCTGTGCTGGTTGCTGGTTGAAGTCTCAGATGATCCTGAGACTTGTTTCATTGCTGCTCTTGTCTCACCCTGGGAATCTGGAGAAACTGAAAACTAAATTTGTGTCAGCCTGCTATAATAGGCAGAGCCTATTCTTTGTATTGGAAATATAAATTTCAATATGAAATGTCCAACACAGTCTTATTTATGCTACAAACTGATAGCTCAGTTGGTAAAGTATCCACCTGCAATGCAGGAGACCCCAGTTCGATTTCAGGTCGGGAAGATCTGCTGAAGAAGGGATAGGCTACCCACTCTGGGATTCTTGGGCTTCCCTTGTGGCTCAGCTGGTAAGAATCCACCTGCAATGCAGGAGACCTGGGTTTGATCCTTGGGTTGGGAAGATGCCCTGGAGAGGGGAAAGGCTACCCACTCCAGTATTCTCACCTGGAGAATTCCATGGAATGTATGGTCCATGAGGTAGCAAAGAGTCAGACATGACTGAGCAACTCACGTTCACTTTCAC
Source organism: Capra hircus (assembly GCF_001704415.2). Taxonomy (NCBI): domain Eukaryota; kingdom Metazoa; phylum Chordata; class Mammalia; order Artiodactyla; family Bovidae; genus Capra; species Capra hircus. The sequence goes on from NC_030820.1 coordinate 5,172,448, forward strand.
TTCATAAAACAAACACTGTTTGCGGTGTTTTATTAAGCAAATGGTTTCACTGTTTTCTAATTTTCACATGCTGGTTCCAATAAAGATATTTAATTAATCATGATACACTCTTTGATTTGCTGGGTCATCTTTCATAACTGTGGTATTTCTTTTTGACAGTTCCAAATACTCATGTTTTAAGTGTGTTTAAATTAAACTACAACTTATCAGATGATGGCCCGCCCTAAGTGGGCTTCAGAGAATGCTAATGTATCTGTCATTTGTGTTATATTTGAAATTATGGTTTTTTTTTTCCATTTTAATTGTATTGCTGCCAGTGGTATTTTTTTCTTAAAAAGTCTTCCTCCTCCACACGCTCTGTACCAACAAAGTATTCAAATAAAAGACATTCTGCTTTTAAAAAATTAGACGATACAGGATGCTTGAGGCTGGTGCATGGGGATGATCCAGAGAGATGATATGGGGTGGGAGGGGGGAGGGAGATTCAGGATTGGGAGCTCGTATACACCTGTGGTGGATTCATGTCAATACAAATAATGTCATGTCAATGCAAAACCAATACAGTATTGTAAAGTAAAATAAAGTAAAAATAAAATAAAATAATTTAAAAAAATAAAAAATTAGACTAAATTAAAACAAAGTGCAGTATCTTTATGAGGTGATACCACACCTAACAGAAGGAATAAGATGAAAAATGACAGATAAGATGAAGCGTTGGCAAGGATGAGACAGCTCTCACACAATGGCTGTTGGAATTGTAAATCTGTACAACAAATTTGTTGAGTGATGTCTACTAAGCTGTCTTATACACAAATCCTCTGACTCTGCAATCCTCTTTCTAGGTATATACGTGTTAGTTGCTCAGTTGTGGGAGTCTTTGCAAACCCATGGACTGTAGCCGGCCAGGATCCTCTCTCCACAGGATTCTCCAAGCAAGAATACTGGAGTGGGTTGCCCTTCTAGGTTTAAGTCCAATGGAAATATGTCCCTGTGTTCACCAAAGACATGTACATGTACACCACTGTGGCTGGAAAACAGCCACCATGCTCATCAATGGTCACACTGAATGATGAAATTTTGAAATAGCCACACATGGGATGAATAATCAGGATGACCTACAACCAAACCCAAAATCTGAATGGAGTTCAGAAACTTAATACTGAGCAAAGAAAGACAGAAAAGAGATACACTGTATGATTACATTTATAGAAAATCTAAAACCAGGCAAAATGAACCAATACCGTCAGAAACAAGTGAGGTGTTACCCTGGGGAATTGTGTAGTGGTGTTCAAAATGGGTGTGAGGTGGGCTTTCGGGAATGATGGTCAAGCTATGCTTCTTGGTCTGAGTGCTAGTTCAGTTCAGTCGCTCAGTCGTGTCCGACTCTTTGCGACCCCATGAATCGCAGCATGCCAGGCCTCCCTGTCCATCACCAACGCCAGGAGTTCACTCAGACTCACGTCCATCGAGTCCGTGATGCCATGCAGCCATCTCATCCTTGGTCGTCCCCTTCTCCTCCTACCCCCAATCCCACCCAGCATCAGAGTCTTTTCCAATGAGTCAACTCTTTGCATGAGGTGGCCAAAGTACTAGAGTTTCAGCTTTAGCATCATTCCTTTCAAAGAAATCCCAGGGTTGATCTCCTTCAGAATGGACTGGTTGGATCTCCTTGCAGTCCAAGGGACTCTCAAGAGTCTTCTCCAACACCACAGTTCAAAAGCATCAATTCTTCGGCGCTTAGCCTTCTTCACAGTCCAACTCTCACATCCATACATGACCACAGGAAAAACTATAGCCTTGACTAGATGGACCTTAGTCGGCAAAGTAATGTCTCTGCTTTTGAATAGTGCTAGTTACATGGATGCTTCTAGGCTGCAAAAATTAATTGATTTGCACAATTATGATCTGCATACCTTTCCACGTGTATGTTATATATACTTTGATAACATTTTTAAAATTTGATATTAAACAGTGTCAAAGAAATATACAATATGATGTGATAAAAATTTGCTTGTCTTACAAATAGCAACACCATATGGTTTTGATACAAGAGAAAGCGTTAGTCACTCAGTCGTGTCTGACTCCCTGTGACACCATGGACTGTAGGACACCGGTTTCCTCTATCCATGGACTTCTCCAGGCAAGAATACTGGAGTGGGTAGTCATTCCCTTCACCAGGGGATCTTCTCAACCCAGGGATCAAACCCATGTCTCCTGCATTGCAGGGGGAGTCTTTACCATCTGAGACAGCAGGGAAGCCCTTAGTGTTCACTATTTGTAAGACAACCAATTTTTTTTTTTTTTCTTTTTGGTGGCTGCTCGACTTGCAGGATATAGGATCTTATTTCCCAGGTAAGGGATTGAACCTGCACACTTGGCACTGAAAGTACAGAGTCCTAACCTCTGGACTGCCAGTGAATTCCCGACAACCAAATTTTTATTTCAGTAAACTATGTTCTCTGAATTTTAGCTTCCTAATTTTAAAAATGGGAAAAATGATATCTACTCTATTCACAGGGTTAATTTGAAAATCAAGTGAGTTAACAGGTATGAAAAAAAGAAACTCTGTAAACTGTGAAAATGCATACACAAGGAAGACATTTTTGTTGGAATAAAGCAAAGAGGGTTTTAATTTTAATTTTTAAATGATTTTTTCACTGTTAAGGATAACTCTCTTTAGCATATGACAGTAATTGTGTTTTAGATCAAGTTTTAAAAAGCAGGTTTGTCAATTATATAATGGTCTTTAATGTACTCAGATTGTTGCTTTTGTTTCAGAAAACAGAAAATTACATGATAGCTTGTAAATGGCACATTCAATTTTATACACTGAGAATGCCTGAAAAGCAAAAGGTCCACATATAATGCAGGAACTCAAATTTAATGGCATCAAATGATCCATAATTTGATTCGTTCAGCCACATTTCCAGAAATTAATCACTGAGTGTCAGTCTCTTTCTGTCCTTCGTGACTTGGTTTGCCAAAAGAAAAACTGCCCTTTTTGCCATATCACTGCTAATCGGCATTAGTTGGTTCTTTGGATTTAACATTTCAATTCAGTGCCCAGCATCTGAAAACATTTTAAAAGGTCAGAATGCTATTCCTTTATTCAATTTACTCAAGTTTCACAAACATAATGAGCCTCCCAACATGCTTAGAAACACCTTTAGAAATCAATGGAAACTTTGTTAGAGCAAAAATTGGGAGTAAAGACTAGGAGATGAAATTGGAATGAACGACCTGTAGCTTCTTCCTTTCCCACTGATGTTTTTTCTCTAGATCAGAGTCCCTGAAGGCTATCACAACTGAACTTTTAGGATGGCTGATTCTCTGTGGCATGGGAACTGCTCTCCAGTGCATTGTAAGATGTTCAGCAGCAGCCTTGACTTCTAACCATGCTCCCCGCCATGATGAGACAAGCAAAAAGGTCTCCAGCCAGTGCCAAACATCTCCAGGAAGGAAAAGAGGGTTAAAATTTCCTCCAGGTGAGAACAACTGGCCTGGATGGAAATTGACTAATGCCCTTTCTTCAGATCATCTCCAAGGTATTGCTACCTTGGTACAATTTTCCCAAACTTTCTGGAAATAATCTGGATGTAAGGCGCCCTGCTCAGGTGTGCAAGTAACTGGGTCATCTGGCAAACCCATGTTGTTCTGGGCATGAAGTGTTAGTCACTCAATCATGTTCGACTCTTTGTGACCCCATGGACCACAGCCTGCCAGGCTCCTCTGTCTATAGAATTCTCCAGGCAAGAATACTGGAGTGGGTAGCCATTCCCTTCTCCAGGGGATTGTCCCACCCAGGGATCAAACCCAGGTCTCCCATATTGCAGACAATTCTTTACCATCTGAGCAATCAGGGAATAGTGGGTCACTATCTGCTATGCATATCTTTAGGGCATACCTCTACTGAGAGGTTGAGGAGATCAGAGAGGATCAGAGAAGAAATCAAGGGACAAGAGACTATCATTGAGGGAAATTAAAACAATATTTAGCCTCCCAGACCCCTGGGACAGGCCTGATGATGCCCCTCTGTGTCCATGTATACCTGACGCACGTGGAGCTGCCCTGCTCACATTCCCTCACACTTACTAGTGCAAGATACCTCGCCTCCAGTTGCCAGAAATTGAGATTCTTTGCCTTTTTTTCTGGTCACTGAACCACCTTTAACTCGCAAGTAAGAGTTGAATGGAAGTGCAGAGAAATCAGTTTTCCTGGGAGCTCAGATTGCCAAATTCAGACTGATACTGAAGAAAGTAGGGAAAACCACTAGCCCAGTCAGGTATGACCTAAATCAAATCCCTTATGATTATACATTGGAGGTGACAAATAGATTCAAGGGATTAGATCTGATAGACAGAGTGCCTGAAGAACTATGGATGGAGGTTCGTGACACTGTACAGGAGGTGATGATCAAGACCATCCACAAAAAAAGAAATGCAAAAAGGCAAAATGCTTGTTTGGGGAGGCCTTACAAATAGCTGAGAAAAGAAGAGAAGCTAAAGTTAGCAAAGGGGAAAAGGAAAGATACACCCATCTGAATGCAGAGTTCCAAAGAACAGCAATAAGAGATACGAAAACCTTCCTCAGTGATCAATGCAAAAAATACAGGAAAACAATAGAATGGGAAAGACTAGAGATCTCTTCAAGAAAATTAGAGATACCAAAGGAAAATTTCATGCGAAGATGGGCCCAATAAAGGACAGAAACAGTATGGACCTAACAAACAGAAGATATTAAGAGGTGGCAAGAATACACAGAAGAACTATTAAAAAAAAAAAGACCTTCATGATCCAGATAACCATGATAGTATGATCACTCACCTAGAGCCACACATCCTGGAATATGAAGTCAAGTGGGCCTTAGGGAACATCATGACAAATAAAGCTAGCAGAGGTGATGGAATTCCAGTTGAGCTATTTCAAGTCCTAAAAGATGATGCTGTGAAAATGCTTCATTCAATATGCCAGCAAATTTGGAAAACTCAGCAGTGGCCACCTGACCTGCCTCTTGAGAAACCTGTATGCAGGTCAGGAAGCAACAGAACTGGACATGGAACAACAGACTGGTTCCAAATAGGAAAAGGAGTACGTCAAGGCTATATATTGTCACCCTGCTTATTTAACTTATATGCAGAGTACATCATGAGAAATGCTAGGCTGGAAGAAGCACAAGCTAGAATCAAGATTGCCAGGAGAAATATCAATAACCTCAGACAAGCAGATGACACTACCTTTATGGCAGAAAGCAAAGAGGACCTGAAGAACCACTTGACGAAAGTGAAAGAGAAGAGGGAAAAAGCTGGCTTAAAACTCCACACTCAAAAAATGAAGATTATGACATCCAGTCCCATTACTTCATGGCAAATAGATGGGGGAATAATGGAAATAGTGTCAGATTTTATTTTACTGGGCTCCAAAATCACTGCAGATGGTGACTGCAGCCATGAAATTAAAAGATGCTTGCTCCTTGGAAGAAAAGCTGTGACAAACCTAGACAGCATATTAAAAAGCAGAGACAGTACTTTGCCGACAAAGGTCTGTCTGGTCAAAGCCAGTTTTTCCAGTAGTCAATGTATGGATGTCAGAGTTGGACTATAAAGAAAGCTGAGCACTGAAGAATTGATGCTTTTGAACTGTGGTGTTGGAGAAGACTTCAGAGTCCCTTGGACTGCAAGGAGATCAACTAATCAATCTTAAAGGAAATCAGTCCAGGATTTTCATTGGAAGGACTGATGCTAATGCTGAAGCTCCAATACTCTGGCCACCTGATGCGAAGAGCTGATACACTGGAAACGACCCTGATGCTGGGAGGGACTGGGGGCAGGAAGAGAAGGGGACGACAGAGGATGAGATGGCTGGATGGCATCACCAACTTGATGGACATGAGTTTGAGCAAGCTCCAGGAGTTGGTGATAGGCAGGCAAGTCTGGTGGTCTGCAGTTCATAGGATTGCAAAGTCAGACATGACTGAGTGACTGAACTGAACTGAACTGGGAGCAGAACCTCATTCTCTATGGTCTAGAGGAGAATCGGTGCATAATGATTCCAGTCCCACCACCCAAAGCACCAAGCTCCTGTTCAGCGTTTCACTTCCCCGTGCTTCACTTCACCATCAGTGTTTCCTTGGACCACCTCCAACAACACTACTTGCACTTAAATTCTGTTTGGAGGGCTTGGTTTCTGAGGAAAATCACCCCAAGAATGTCCAGTAGGATACAACTTCTTGCTATCACATTCCAGAATATTCCCAACTTACAAAGCTAACCTTCGAAGAATTAGACTCCTCAGGGCTTCTTCTATTCCAAGTTATTTGATCAGCAATAATACCTTTTCCAGCTTATGGGAAGCTGCGCAGTAATAACCCTTTTGAGAATGGCAAACAGAGCAATACAAGTAGGTGGTGTTTTCTTCATCTATTTTTTGTCATTACTCATGTAGGCATAGAATGTTGCATGGTAATTCACAGTTCCATGAACTGTAATTTACTCTTGTAAGGTTATAGTCTACTAACAAACAGTTTACAATGCCTGTTTAAATAGAAAAAGGATAAAGGTTTCTATAGGACTCTGAACCTCCACAGATGCCAAGTAAGTAAACCCAGAGAAGGAAATGTACTTGCTTTTATTTCTTAAAAACACAGCTCAGTCATATAACCAAGTGATAAGATCCAATGCCTTTTAAAGTCTGGTTTTAAGAAAATCTCTCTATATTACTCTTTACTCTAATTTCTTGAAAATTCAACCAGAAATGATTTTATATGCTGAATTGAGCCATTAATTACAAATAAATACATTGGAAAACACACATATGAACTACAAATGTTAAATGGATAACAGATAAGTAGGAAGTATTTATCAACACTGTATGTATATAAGCACTGGTTTACTTAATGATTTTGAAATCAGGTTAAGAATTTTGATGAAATATAAAGCATTTGAAACATTTTTGGAACTCAATACAATGCACAGTCTTTTGAACATATTATATCAGTTTACTGACTGTTGGGCTGATCAAAGGTTGTGTTTGTTTTTGTTATTCATCTATAGAGTCAGTTTTAAAAAGAGGTTTTAAAAGTATAAAAATGACTAAACCCCAAAGAAAAGTTCTATAAGACAGAAGGATAGTAGCAACATTCAGAGAAAGAGAAATCCTATCTACAATAGAAAGAGATATTCAACATTGCAATACCCAGAAGAGATTTATAAAAAACAAATAACAACAACATACCCTGCAGAGTAGCAACACCTGGAAATACACAGACTCAAGTGTGATAAGACTAATCAAATAGGACCAAGGCATGGCAGACTGAATGAACCTGCCTGTGTCCCCTCTGGGCTTGCCAATGGCTTACTTTGGCCAATGAAACAGTATCAACTTCATGCAGTCAGACGCTTTAAAATGTGCCTTCATACTTTTAGTTTTTGGAAGGCCACCACTACTCTGAGAACACACTGGGCTAGCCTGCTGGAAGATCAGAGACAACAAGGAACAGTGCTGGGTTATTCCAGTTGTCCAGTCTAGACCAACTAGCCTCCAGACACCCACCCCACCAGCTAAATGAGGATGCTTGAGATTGTTCAGGCAAGATTAGGCAAGCCTGGCCCAGAGCAGAATTGCAGAGCAGAGTCAGAGGCTTGATGGAAGTATTGATAATAAAGTTTGTTGTTTTAAATTCACTAACTCTTAAAGTGGTTTGTTACTAAGCAGTATTAGAATATATCTGATATATGAGGTACAGATAATCAACAATCATGGAGTAGAAACAAGGAGGGGAAATATTTGTCATGAATGTGGGTTAGCTCTTATATTTTCAGTAGGAAAATAAGAGTTAAGCATATTAAATAACTGGACACAAGAGTTAAACATATTAAATAAATGCAGATATCATAGACAAATTAGTGATTCCATTGTCAGAGTTGATTTCTCTATTAGGAGATTTGCTAAACAAACATAAAGTTAAAAATTCCAGGGAACAAATACAGAAATGCCATACTTAACAGTTCTCATTGAGAACTGAAGTTAAATCTTGACTGGAATTGTCCATGTTACAGCTGAATTCATGGCCAGATAACCAAAACTTGAAATCTTATTAGAACTGTTAATTTTATTAAGAAATACTAGTGGACTTCCCTGCTGGTACAGTGGATAAGAATTCACCTGCCGATGCAGGGGACATGAGATTGATCTCTGATTGGGGAAGATCCCACGTGCCACAAAGCAACAGGCATTGCAACTACTGGAGCCTGCGCGCCCTAGAGCCCATGCTCTGCAGTAAGAGAAGGCATCACAATGTGAAGCCCACACACAGCAACCAGAGAGCAGACCCCGCTTTCTGCAAGCAGAGAAAGCCTGCAAGAAGCAACAAAGATCCAGTGCAGCCAAAAATAAATAAAAATACTAGTGATGTACATGTGCCATATATGGCACATCACTAGTATGTTTCAGCATGATTTTTAAATTCTATTGGTTTCAAGGACAATTGACAGTGCTTTCATAACATTAAAGCCTTAAATAAAACTAGTGATTGTCAAAATTTGTCGCATATTAGAATCACCTGAATTTGGTTTTGAATTCCCAATGCCCAGAGCAAATACACTAGAATCATGGGACCATGACACAGGTATCAGCATTTTTTCATCTTTTCTCAGGTGATTCCACTGTGCAGCCATGTTTCAGAACCAATGCCCGAGTCCTAGATCTTTGCTGTCCAGTTCTACGGCGCCTAGTCACAGGCAGCTACTATCAAGGACTATTTGAAACTGTTGACTGGATTGGGATGAGCTATAAGAGGAAAATATGAACCAGATTTTGAAGATTCAGTATGAAAACAAATGTAAAATAGGCCATTAATAAATTTTTACATACATTACATGATGAAATGATAATATTTTGAATATCTGGATTAAATCAAAGACATTATTAAAGTTATTTCACCTAGTCTTTCTCTTTAAAATGCTACTGGAAAATTTTAAATTTCATATGTAGCTCGAATTTGTGGCTAACACGTCTTTCCATTAGACAGTACTCACCTCAACTCTCCCACTAAACTAGAATATAAATAATTTCAATATTCATGTGACTTTACAAACTGTTGCTTAATGAAGTATGTGTTTACATTGGCAAACTAGATATAATATTCTGTAGGCAGTTCATTTTAAAGAAATAACCCTCTGTAACCCAGTCCTGGGTTTGCCACATGGTTTTTATCAATGCTTATGGAAAATAATTCATTGTTGTTTAGTTGCTAAGTCATGTCCAACTCTTTGTTACCCCATCGGCTGTAGCCCACCAGGCTCCTCTGTCCAAGGGGCTTCCCGGGCAAGAATACTGAGTGAGTTGCCATTTCTTCTTCCAAGGGATCTTCCCAACCCAAGTATTGAAACTGCATCTCCTGCGTCTTCTGCACTGGCAGGAAGATTCTTTACCACTGAGCCATCATAAGAGCTCTGATGGAAAGTTTCCTTAGCATTTAAAATTCCAAGTATAATTAAAATGTGCAAAGTCATCTCAATGACATTTGTCACTGGGATAAAATATTAACAGGGAAGAGGACAGTAAGATCTAAAAAATAACAGCAAATGTGCCTGCTGGGCATTCTGACAAATTTTGATTTTTGATAATCAAATATTCTTATAGAAAGAAGTAAGTTCACAGGTGGCTCAGTGGTAAAGAAGCTGCCTATCAATGCAGGAGACTTAGGTTCCATCCTTGGGTTGGTAGGATCCCCTGGAGAAGGAAATGGCAATCCACTCCAGTATTCTTGCCTGGGAAATCCCATGGACAGAGAAGCCTGGTGGGGTACAGTCCATGGGGTCACAAAAGAATTGGACATGACTTATGACTAAACAACATCAACAACAAGAAATAAGTATACTGAAATTCTCTTTACTGAGTTGGCAACACTCAGGATATTAATCAAGTTGAATATTTTTAAAGTAATAATTTTTAAAAATCACAGAAAAAAGATGCTGTGTATGAAACTGTAGCGTAGAGCTAATTGTGTTTTCAGCTAATTGTAAACCATTTAATGCCAGCGCATTGCTTAAATTTGCAATGGACCATTCCAGGGTTGGTAATTTTTTTAAAAAATTAAAAAATTTGACTCAGCATGTATCTTTTAACTTATTTCACATCTCCTATTATTATCATTATTATTCATCAGATGATAATTAACATCCATGGCCGGAGGCCATTCCTTGTGATTTTATTAAAACTCTTCCTTTTCTAGTATAGAGTTTCCTTTAATCCCAGATTAATTTATTTCCCATTCACTGTGGCAAAACTCCTGAAATGAATATATTCACAAATTCTTATGATACAATTTAACATCCTGATTATTTAAAAATGACAAAATTGCTGTGTATTTCCCCCTCAATCACTTGCTTTTGTCAGTCCTACAGTTGGCCTATTCTCATCCATGGTGGAATCTTTTATTCTCAGCCAAAAGGAAAAAGGAGGTCACATCATGGCAGCAGCTACAGGTACACACGATGGCCATCTCTGGCCACCTGGTTCATGGTTTCCAACTCAATTATTCCCTGTTCTTTTAGGAACACCAGTCCCCACCATTTGCTATTGTCATGTTCATTTTTTATGTATTTTCCTCATAAATCTTCATGAGATCAGGGGAATTTACCTTAGATTTGTTTTTGTTTTCTGTTTTTAACTCTAAAGTAAATTCCCCTTTAAATAAAACAACAGCTTTGACATGAAAAGAAAGACAATGAGGAAAAGAGCAGCTTTCACCTCTGAATGGCTTGAAGAGGCCTGCTGCACCCTTTCTTATTATACCCTGTAAGCTCTGAAGTGAGTGAGTCAGGGGAATGAGAAGGTTATTTTATTTAATATTCATCACTTTGCTCAAAACGTTTTTAAAAGATACTCCTCTATTTCACTGGTTTGCATCAGACCAAATTGTGCAAAACTGGGGCTCACAATGGAGGCAGGATGAGGAAGGGGAGCCCCCAGCATCAGCCTCCTGAACGAGGTACAAATAACTCAATCATCTATGTTCTTCCTGAGGCTCTTGCCACATTCTGTCTTAAATTATAGCTATGGTTACTCACAGGCTATTTGATCAGTTCCCCGAGATCAGGAATGTTGCCTAGTATGTAATAAATGGCAATATTTGTAGATTAAATGGAATATATTATCCATTTTTGCATGCTCCTAATAGCTATAGCCTTGTCTCAAAAGGGATTCAATAAACACACTGATTGAGTGCTATATCACGCACCTACTCTAAGATTGGGAATTATTTCCAGTGTAAACACTTCTAAGGTTTCTCCTTCCTGGTAGCCAGTAGAGTTAATTGAACTGGCACTTGAATTGAAATAAAATGCTCAGATGTGAACTCATGTCTTTGCTTTGCATGTCTGGTACAGAGATCTTTAGCTAATGACTCATTAGGCATTTACTTGCAAATAATCAAAATCTTCCTATGTTATCACCTTTTCGGTGTATCACCTTTTTTGCTATATCAACTAGGGAGACCAAAATTTTGTTATCTCCTAAATCAATTTTTAAAATTTAATAGTATTATCCAGGGAATTAAGGAAAATCTCACAGGCTCAATAGCCACCTTCTCTTCTCTTTTGGTTTTTACCTTTGGCATTCATTCAAAAGTAATAGTAGTTGCCATTTATTCAGACCCTAACATCTGCTGGGTGATTTACTCATTTTTATTTTAACTTTACACAACCTTATAAATTAAAGATTATAATACCCATTTTTTAGATTCAGATGATAATTAACTTACCTTATATTCATAACCACACAAGGTATATTAGTCAGGGTTCTTCAGAGAAGCAGAACCAACTAGAGAGAGAGAAAAAAGAGAGAGACTTATAAGGAATTGACTCACATGATTGTGGAGGACGACAAGTCCAAAGTCTTCAGGGTGAGCGGACATGCTGGAGGCCCAGGGAAGAGCTGCAGTTCAAGTCCAGAATAATTTTTTTTTCCAAGGGAGTTCAGTCTTATTCTGTTGTATAAGGCCCACCCACATTATGGAATGCAATGTGCTTGACTCAAAATCCACTGACTTAAATGTCAATCTCACCTGAAAAAAACAACTTCACATAAACATGCAAACGATGTTTGACCAAATACCTGCGTACAGTGGCCTAGCCAAATAGACACATAAAATTAACCATCATACAAAGTAAGTATTATGATTCCATGCCACTGCAGGGGAACAAAACTTGCCATCCCAAATGTCTCTTTGGTATGCAGATTTTTTTCAGACTGAAAGCAATCAAACCCAAAAGACTCAGGAAGAAACTTTGACCTTCCCCATAACTGCGACAAACAGGCACTTTCCTGGTGATCCAGTGGTTAGAACTCCACATTTCCAGTGCAAGGGGTTTGGGTGAGATACCTGGTTGGGGAACTAAGGTCTCACATGATGTGCAGTGCAGTAAAAAAAAAAAAAAAATTAATTGTTTCAGATAAAAGGCATATTCCAGGAACAGAGCTATTACCAGAGACACCAGCCAAAAAAATATATTGGCTAAGGGTGGTAGGGGAACAGCTTACCGATCAGAGTCTACTCAGTGTCTTCTTGTCTCTGCAGGGCCTAGAAAACATTTATTTGTCAAACATTTGCTTTTCCACCTTCATAAGAATTGTCTTCTTCCCCTCTGAAGTCCCAGCCACAGTTGGTAACAACTTTTATTTTTAAACTGAAGATATTTAAGATGGGGTTTGAGCCATTTTGGTGAGTTACTCAATTTTTTTGGCTTTCTCCCATGAATACGTTATTAAACTTTTGTTTTGATTTTCTCCTGTTACTCTGTCTCAACCTAATTCTTAGACCAGCCAGAAGGGTAGAGTGAAATTTCTTCCTCCCTGACATTACAATCGAATACAATAAGCACCGAACAATTGCACAACATCCAACAGTTTGCTATGAAGGATCTGGAGTTTATAAAAGAACTGTCTGTTTTCCAAAATCCATTTATTTTTCATTTTGTGTACTACCTCCCAAATTAACGTTGCTGTTGTTGTTGTTGCTGTTGTTTTTCAGTTAAGAAGAAGCATATTCTCCCAGGGCCAAATTCATTTTAAAAGAAGTATTGGGTTGGCCAAAAATTTTGTTCGGGATTGTCTATCACATCTTACGAAAAACCCAAATGAACTTTTTGGCCAACCCAATATTTAGGGTTTGTAGCTGTATATTTTAGAGGTCTAATTTATCCACTAATAAATATCTACCAAGGTTGATGATCAAGTCTAATAAAGTAGGTATCGTCATGAGAAATAGAGAGCTATTTCTCAAACAAGCAGTGACAAAAACTAGGCAGTGACAAAACAAGCAGTGACAAAAACTAGGGAATTCTGTCTTTCACAATCTCTGAAAACGTGTCCACGCATTCCCTGAGGCCAACACTTGAATTCAGGACCCTAATACTTCAGTAGCATTTCATGTCTGGTCTTCACTTTATGTTCCAAAATTCAGCATTAATCAGACCCCCACACCACTGGACCCTTCTCCCTGACATCTCTAGTAGTTATCAATTGTCTAATGAAAAAAGCTGAAAATTTGAAGTGAAGCATCAACAGTCTTTTCTAAAGGAGCATCAATTACCTTTCTAACCCACCGTTTTTGCCCTTCACTATGAACCTTCATTCAGGTTCAATTTTGGCCCCAAGAAAAGTTCATGTGTTATTTGATTTTGTGTGTGTTGTGTGTGATTTCTGCCTTTGCAGAATCCAGGTGATCTTATCTTCTGACTCCATCTCTTTCCCCTCTAGGCTAAGTTTTCTCAAGACCCTAGCCAGCGGCAAGTCTCATTCCCCAAATTGCTTAACAGTGTTGTTAAGGTTTGCAGATTCAGGTAATACTCTGGCCACCTGATGCCAAGAACTGACTCATTTGAAAAGACCCTGATGCTGGGAAAGATTGAGGGCAGGAGAAGGGGACGACAGAGGATGAGATGGCTGGATGGCATCACTGACTCAATGGACATGGGTTTGGGTGGACTCCGGGAGTTGGTGATGGACAGGGAGCAGCCGAGACGGGACCGGCGTGCGGTTCATGGGGTCGCAAAGAGTCGGACACGACTGAGCGACTGAAATGAATCTCTATGCGCTTTTCTCATCTGGTCAAAGAGAGGACTGGAACCAGTGTCCGAAAAGGTATCCCAAAGCCAAATGCAATTGGTTCCCCATGACCTGAGTTATGTTCCGCGTTCTGCACGAAGGCTCTACCAAAGTAGGTGCTCAATAAATGTTTAACACTTTAACTGACAAATGACACCGAGTAAAAGACTGCAGCCTGTGGGATAACGGCGAGCTTGCCTCTCCGTGAAGGGTGCCTTTTGGCGCTCGTCCACCGGCCTAGGTTTCACTGGTGCAGGGTCAGCGCCCGCCGCCGCCAGGGCAGGGGCAGGCAGGGCAGTGCGCATGCCCGGTGTCCAGCGGCGCCTCCGGGCGCGCAGACAGCTCGGCCCCGCCCCCGGCGCTCGGGCGCGCGCACTCCTCGGCCCCGCCCCCCGAGCTCGGGCGCGCGCGCGGCCCCACGGAGCGTACCCTGCGTGCGGGTCCCCGCCGAGCCCGCTGGGCGCCGCATCCCCGAGAGCCCTGGTCGGGGCCTGAGCAGCTGCCCCCGGCCCGGGCGGAGTGCGGTACTCACGGCGGCGCCGCCTGCGGAGACGGGACCGGCGCGCGGTGAGTGAGGGCGCCGCTGGCGGGCGGGCGGGCGCCTCCGCGCGTGCGCAGCGCCGGGCCGCCGAGATGGGGCGCGCGCCCGACCGCGGGCCGCAGGGGCCGAGCGCGGCGGGCCGGGGCCGGGCTGCGGGCGGAGTGGGGGCCGCGGCTGGCGGTGTGGGGGGGCACCGGCTCTGGGGGCGCGGGCCGCGGAGGCGGTTTTCGGACGGGCTCCCCGGGACGGCGCCGGTCCCTTTCTGGTCCCGGCGTCCGGCTCGGGGCAGGGCCCGCTGCAGCCCAGGACCCCGGGGAGGGCCGAGGCGAGCCCCCAGGGCCCTGCCGGCCGCTCGGGCGCCCGCCGCGAGCGCGACCCCGGGAGGCGGCCGCGGTCCGGGAGGGGCGGTCGAGCAGGTGGCGGCCGCGCCCCCCGCCTGGGAGCCGAGGGCTGAGCGCGAGCAAACTTCCCCGGAGTGACTGTCCCGGGGCGCCGGAGGTCCCGGGGGCCGACCCCCGCCCTCGGCCGCCCCGGGGGCTGCGGGGCCCAGGCAGACGCTGCTGGGCTTCTGCGAGTTCGGTTTCCTTGTGGTCCTGCAGCTCGTCCTCCAAGTTCTGAGCGGTGTTCACGGCCCATTCGCTCTTGAGATAGATGTGCAGGTTTGGTGTTTTGGTAAGAAGGGTATTTGCTCTCTTGGGGAGAATAGACTTATATTGCCTGGTCTTGTTATCTCAAAGAAAGTATTGTTAGGGCATGCCGGGGACTCCTATTTATTAAGAAACCTATTGTCCTGTGTGCGCTTGGAGAAAGCCAGCTAATTTCTATTATTAGCCGTGAAAAGACAAAGAGCGATGATTGTGCTTTCTTTACCCCCTTTTCTCTCTCTCTTTCATCCTTTGATTTAAATACTCTCAGCCACATCTTGGAGTACTGTAGTTCCCAAAACTGGCTCCACGAAAGCGTCACCGGGGAGTTTTAAAACTCTAGGCTCAAAACTGCAGACCAAGTAAAACGCGGTATGTAAAGTTCCCTCAGTGATTCCAGCGGTGCAGTAGAGTTTGGGAAACACCGGTTTAATATAAGAAAGTCAAGTTTTGAGTTTTGCGAAGTAGCAGTTTGATACTGCTGAGATGAAACGCTAGCTTCGTTCTCCATAGGCAGGAACTCACAAAGAGTAGCTTGTTCCCCGCCAGGGGACGGAGGGAAGCGTCTCTAAAGGTTCAAACTTCGGCTAAACACGACTCCGGCGTCCAGGCATTGTTCTAACTACTGCGTTGAATATCTTAGTAGTAAGGCCACCCTCTCTGACCCCTGCCTTGGCTTCTTCTAACTCGCTCTCAGCCTCCCTCCCCACCCTTCCCCAGCTCCCCCTTTCTAGCCATCCATCCCACAACCTCTGGGAGGATCCCCTCCCCCAATAAGTTCTGACTCTCCGGTGGGGGGGAGGGGGGCGGCGGGGTTGTGTGTGTGTGTGATAGTTGCTGGTTACCATAGCAACGGGTCTTCCAGGGGAAGTGGGCGGGTCTACCTTTGGTTTGCTGCATAGGACGCTTCCTTTTCTAAAGAGTTTGAATCCCCCTTTTCTTGGCCTCGGCTCAGGTAAAGGTGTGTTCACACAGTCCCAGTTTTTCTTTAAGTGATTACAGAATTATTTATCAGTGCTGTTGTATGGAGTGACAATACGAACAGCTCTGCTGTTCTCCCCTGAAGAGATTCTCTTTTACCAATCTCTGCACTAAGAACTTGTGTAACAAAGTTCTAAAAGAGATGAAAAGCACCTTTAAAAAGAACCCTTGATTTTCCTTTGGGGCACACACATCTTCGAAGGGTAAGCGTCATTTTTCTAAAGTCTGAAGACATACTTAAGAAGTTTTAAAAGTGAAATATAACCCTACATCCTTGCCAAAAACTTTGCTAATTTGTGACTAGATAACATTGTCAGTTTGTAAATTGTTTCATTCCTAGAAAGTTCTTTGCCATGATTCTTTGCAAAAAGTTAGACCACTTGTAATGTTATACTTTAAAATAGGGAAGGAAAGGCACAGTTCTTCTACAGATTCACCCACTCCTTCCCTTCCCCAACACACACACATCTATACAAAGACAGGTTTTTTAAAAAATGTTCGTTCTTTTATGCACAAAACAGTTATTCCCATTCCCTCGCCAATTCATTCCAGTTTATTTTGCAAGGAACTCTTAAAACTGTTCATGTAAAATAGTTCAGACGTGTCTTCAGGCTTGTCCGTGTTTTGAAATCTTTCAAACTTTGCTATGTAGATGATCAGAATCTGATCAGTCAATCCAAAATGCTTATGGTAGTACAGAGATTTCCAGCATGTATTAGGGATTGAAGAAGTTTTCTCTACTCTGGTTTTATGTACTAGTTAACTTTTGGACTGTCAAGCTAATTCTGTAAGGCTGATTTTCCCCATTTTACTCTGAGCAAAGAAAAATAGTGGAAACCCCTTTGATTTGATGGACCTTGTAGTTCAGCAGTTATGCTGTGCAGCTAAGAAGGTAACTTCTTACCTGATCCTTAGTTCAGTTCAGTTCAGTCGCTCAGTCGCGTCCAACTCTTTGAGACCCCATGAATCACAGCACACCAGGCTTCCTTGTCCATCACCAACTCCTGGAGTTCACTCAAACTCATGTCCATCAAGTTGGTGATGCCATCCAGCCATCTCATCCTCTGTCGTCCCCTTCTTCTCCTGTCCCCAATCCCTCCCAGCATCAGGGTCTTTTCCAGTGAGTCAGCTCTTCACATGAGGTGGCCGAAGACTTGGAGTTTCAGCTTCAGCATCAGTCCTTCCAGTGAACACCCACGACTGATCTCCTTTAGGATGGACTTGTTGGATCTCCTTGTAGTCCAAGGGACTCTCAAGAGTCTTCTCCAGCGCCACAGTTCAAAAGCATCGATTCTTCGGCGCTCAGCTTTCTTCACCTAATCTTAAGGACATAAAAATCACAGCAGTGTCATCCAGAAATAAACAGCTCTACACGGCATGATGTGCTTCCGTTTGTCCCATTTTATTTGTCTGCATAGATACACTTTTAAACAAAATTGATATTTTAATTTCATTTGTAGTTTTAAATATTGCCCCTTTGCTAATATATCACAGACATTTCTTGTGCCCTTAAATCGTCCTCAAAAGTAAAATTTTAAACGATGGATATGTCAAAGTTTGTTTAACTAGTTTTCTCTTCTTTGACATATTCCATTTTTAGTGTTTGGGAATATGATATTAAACTCTAGTTGGAAATCTTGGCCTTTTCCGATTAAGTGACCTTAATTACCTAATTATTTGATTGTGCTTCCTTTATGCATAGAATAGGGGTAATAATTGTGCCTGCGACATAGAGTTTTGGAGCAGTGGAATGAACCAAATAGAAATAGAGCAAGGTCTTCAGCTGAGTCTGGCAGAGGAGGTAGGCTCACAAAGTAATAGACACACAGGTCGAGCTGGGGTAAAGGCGCTTGTCTGAAAGTCTCGCTGTCTCTGATGTCTCAGGCTAGATTTATAGCAGAATTCCTGGGGCAAAGGTGAACTCCTTTATAACTCTTGAGGCGTGCTGCCAAATTGCTTATATCAGGACACATCGATTCCCTTACGTGCTAGATGGTTTTCCTGTAGTGTCAGCACTCCAGTGTTTGATCTTTCCTGATTTGCAGGAAAAATGTGGCCTTACTTCAGTTCATATTTTTTGGGTAGCTAGTGAAATTAGTAATTTGCTTTTTATTCGTTCATTTGCCTTTTGAGAATTGTCTGTTCAGGTACTTTGCCCATTTTATTCTTAATTGATGATTTTTAAAAATGATTTTGAAATGTCTGTTTAACATATATTAGATTTGTACAAGGGCTTCCCTGGTGTCTCAGTTGGTAAAGAATCTGCCTGCAATGAGGGGGATCTTCCTGGGTTGGGAAGGTCCCTTTGAGGAGGGCATGGCAACCCACTCCAGTATTCTTAACTGGAGAATCCCCATGGACAGAGGA
The DNA here is from genome assembly GCF_001704415.2 of Capra hircus. NCBI lineage: Eukaryota > Metazoa > Chordata > Mammalia > Artiodactyla > Bovidae > Capra > Capra hircus. The sequence goes on from NC_030820.1 coordinate 5,191,086, forward strand.
ATCTGGCAGGCTACCGTCCATGGGGTCACAGAGTCGGACACGGCTAAGTGACTTAGCACAGTACAGGATTGTACATTTAATTTTCTGTTAGCACATGGGTGTGAACTGTCTTACAGCACCCTCTCCTCCTGAGTCAGCCCTGTCTACCAGCAGATCTGTTAGACAGTCCGTCCTTTCTTCACTGGGTTGTGGTCTTCCATTTTATTATATTTTAGGATCTTGACTAACTTTTGGGTCTGATTCTGTTTGAGGTCTTACTCATCAGTGATTGATCTCTAATCTTAATCAATGCTAAATCTTTTTAATTGTACCTTTAGGATATATGGAAATATCTGCTAGAGCAAGTCACACTGTTCTTTTAAAAATCCTACTTATAGCCATCTGTCCTTTCAGGTAAAGATGATCTTATTATCTTTATACTAATACATGCACGTAATTAAATCTAAGAGTACTAAAATACTTACTTAAAATAAGTGGCCATTTCTCCATCCCCTCAGGCTCCTCAGTGGCAGCCTTTAGGCTCTTGATGGGTTTTTTGAGTTTTTCCCTGGGACCGCAAGTACAATCTTTTCCTCTTGGGCTAGTCAGAGGCTGGTCCTCTGGTGGCACCCTGTGCTGGGAGAGGGTCCAGCTGCCAGTGATCCTGAGGCCTCTGGCTGGAGTCTTAGCATCCTCTTCACTTTCGGGAAGGTTCTGGTGCTCTCGCAGTCTGAAGACTTAATCAGGTCCAGTTTGTTAGGGCTCTGGGACTGTGGGGCAGAACTCCACAGTGAGAAGGTGGGAAGGGCATCCAGGAAGTAGGGCTTAGTTTACCTGCCTTGACCCTTTCTCCTCCAGTCTTGGAGCAGACTGGAGTGCATCTCAGCTCGCCTCACGGGTGGTGGGGCGTCTCCCTCTCAGGCCTGCCGAGTGTCTGTCTGTCTGTCTGCTTCCCACTGTCCTGGTTGTGCTGTCATCTTCACGACAGGTCTCATGCCTGATGCGTGTCTTCTGGAAAGCTCTCTTTACTGACATCTGGGGGGCATGCGGAAGGAGGATGTTTGAATGCTTGATGTTTTGTTAGACATGTCATCTTAACCTGGAGGGCTCTGCAGATGAATCCTTAGAACTGAGAAGTATCCAGTGATTTTGCTTCTTTGACAGGGACCGTCATGTATACATAGTCTGTTTTGCTGAAGGGATGTGTAAAGTTACACAGACCTGTCTGTTAGCAGAGGTGTTTTGTTTGCTTGCTAAATCTTTATTAAGTCCTAACATTTCTTGTTAGGGTTCTCTTAGGTATCTATGTTTTTGTTGCTGTTGTGAAGGGTTCATGAAGTTGGCTACTGCTGGTGTAAGATGATTGTTGACTTTTGTTCTTTGTATTATACCTGGCTCTTATTCTAAGAGCTTTCCAGTTTATTTTTTGGGGTTTCCTAGTTATATAATCAGTTGTATATAGTGACGCTTGAATCTACATCTTTCTAATAATTATACCTTTTATTTTGGTTGTATGGCAGACTGCTCTAGTGTTAGCCTTCTGGAATATTATAAAATACTTCTGGAACATTATCAAATAGTAATGGCAGTAATGTGCAAACTTTTATTCTTTAATAGGAAAAACAGTAGTACAGTATTGGCTTTTGTTTATCATAATTTCTCATCAGGACAGAGAAAATCTATCCTTTTATTTCCAATTTACCTAGAGGGTTTTTTTTTTTTTTTTAAGAGATAGGACTCATTTGAAAAGACTCTGATACTGGGAAAGATTGAGGGCAAGAGGAGAAGGGGATGAGGATGAAATGGTTGGATGGCATCACCGACTCAGTGGGCATGAGTTTGAGTAAACTCCGGGAGTTGGTGATGGACAGGGAGGCCTGGCGTGCTGTGGTCCATGGGGTCACGGATAGTCGGACACGACTGAGAGACTGAACTGAGGAATGGAATATTAGCAGGTTACTGTTAGCAGCTACAGTTTATCACTAGTATTTCTTTAACAAATCTACTGACTTGAGTCTCAAATATTAAACTGGAGTAAATCCTTCCCTTTTGAATAGTTCTTTAGAAAAATAAATTACGTTCGTGACAAAACTAAAAGGTAACGTCATATGCGGGGCTTCCCGGTGTCTCCGTGGTAAAGAATCCGCCTGCCAGCGCAGGAGAGGGGCGGGTTCGATCCCTGGTCCAGGAAGGTTTCCAAATGCTGCCGAGAAACTAAGCCGTTGTGCCACAACTACTGGAGCCCGCGCACCCTGAGCCCTGTGCTCCTCAGCCAGAGAAGCCCATGCGCGGCGGAGCGAGAGGATCCTTGGCTCGCTGCAGCTGGAGAAAGCCTGTGCAGCAGCAGAGACCAATGTAAAAAATAAATTACACATTTAATTACATGATAACAGTAATTATTATATAATTATAAATTATGTTAGTATAGTCTATGTCTGATGCAGGATACAGCATGCTTGGAGCTGGTGCATGGGGATGACCCAGAGAGATGTTATGGGGAGGGAGGTGGGAGGGGGGTTCATGTTTGGGAACGCATGTAAGAATTAAAGATTTTAAAATTAAAAAAAAAAATAAAAAATAAAAAAAATAAATTAAAAAAAAATCTTAAAAAAAGATAACGTATTTAATACAATATTCATGTCTTCTGGGATGGGGGCTGAGTGGGGTTTTTCCAGGGATTTTTCGAAAGAAAATATTGCAAATTGCAACAGTCATCTCTCGTTTTATCTCTTGGCAGCGCTTGATAGAATTGGTCATTCCCTTTTTAATTTGACGTTCTTCATTTGATTTTGAGGACACCACAGTCTCCTGCTTTTCCTTTTGTATCACTGACTTTTCAGTCATTTTAAAATTTTAATGTTGCTTCGCACCCCCACCCCCCACCAGCCTGTTAATTTGGAGTGCTTAGGGCTCAGTTTTTGTAGGACTTCTGTCACAAACAATTGTAAGATTTTAATAAAATACCATGCAGCTTCTTAAGACTCCCAGTGTATACTTCCAGCTGGGGTGGCACTCTTAAATTCCTGATGTGTGTTATCCATCTACTTTCTTGACTTGAATATGTAAAAGATACTTCACTTTTAAAGACTAAAGCAGAATTTCTGAGCTTCCTCTGTAAACCTGTCCTTCCTGTAGCCTGCCCCAGTTTCTGTGTTGGGGTAGTTCCATTTTTCAGGTTATTTAAGTCAGAAACCGTGGAATCATCCTGACTCTTCTCTTTCTCTCCCACTCCACATCCAGGCTGTTAGCAGATCCTGCTGCTTCGTCTTCTGGATGTTTCCGCAATCCTGTCCTCAGAATACACCCAGGAGCTCAGCCCATTTTCCCAGCTCTGCTGCAGGCGCCTTCCTGCAGGTCTCCAGCATCTCCTGCCTGGGTGGTTTCAGTGACCTCTCCTTTCACCGTCCTGACTTCCCTTTAGTACGTTATCAGCCTAACAGCCGGAGTCATCTTTTTCATACATAGGTCAGATATGCTTCAGATTCTTCACCTGCTTTCCATGTCCCTCAGAGTAAAAGTCAGAGTCTCATGATGGTTCGCAAAGCCCAGTGCATTCTGTTTCCCCCACTATGACCTCCCCTCCAGTCCTTTCCCTGGAATGGAATGCTCTCCATCCAGCCAGCCTTCCCTCCTGACTGACCCTGGAACCCTGCAGGCACATTCCCCCTTGAGATCTTTATCCAGGGTGTTCATTCGGCCTGTGTCCCTCTGCACCTTCAGGTCTTCACTAAACTGCAGTCTCAGCAGTGATGTCCCCGGTGTTTACAAAGGCAAACTGCCTTGTGTCCTTTGTGGAATGCATTATGTTTCCATTTTTTGTAGCATCTAAATTACTGTATGACTTATTTATTTCTTATTTTTGGTGACTCTCCCTGTCCCTGCTAGACAGTAAGTTCCATGTGGCCAAGTATTTTTATGTCTGTTCATTAATGTGTCTCAAGTGTCTGATACACAGAATGTGGTCAGTAAAATTTTTTTGAATAAATGAATATAGTCTACTCCATTTTTTTCCCATGACTTTCTCATAAAGCAGAGTAGTTGTATAGCATCTTTGGATCCAACATTGGTGATTTAGCGTCCCCCCAGCAAAACAGAAGTTGCAGAACATGTATAATTCATAATGGGTATAATAATACAGAGAGTGGTTATGAGGATTAAATAGGGTACTGTCTGTAAAGTGCTGAACCCTGCCAGAGTGTAGGAACAGGCCACTTAACTGTCAGAAAGTCTTAGCCAGCTGCATTAATTCACATCAGAATGATGTGAATTGAATTCTAGAATCTGCTCTCTTTGGCTTTCAGTTTTTAACCAATGGGGTGAGGAACATTTCAGAATAAAGGGGCCTGCTATCCCTGGTGAGTATCAGCGATCTACGGTTTGTTTACTCTCTAACCCATCTCAGAATGGGACGCAGCCACTTATTTTCTCTTTTCTGTGTATTCTTGCTGTTCAGATATCTCCCCATCTCTAAGCCCATCTCTCTCCCCATCTTTAAGTCCTTTTTCTTCCAATGTTCCAGCTATAAGTTCTTATATAAGATGGTTTTGAAGTCCTTCAGAGCCACAGAGAAGCACGTAGTTGAACATGGTATTAAGTCTGCAAAATCAAAGGCAGTTAGGCCTTTGCCCTGTTTCCCCGACACGTGTGCGCTGTGGCCATCCCTGCAGCGGAGCAGTCATCCACAGTTCCACGTACAGTCCCTTCGTCCCTAGTGTCTCCTTTGCTGCGCTTCATATCTCAGTACGTCTCAGAAACGTCAGGCTCCCTCTCTTTCTGTAGGGCACGAAATATTCATGTGTTTTGTACTGTTGGAATTGCTGGCACGATTGAGTGGTGTCGTGTGCCAGAAGAAGATGATTTTGGGGATCATGTCAGCAGCCAAAGAATAGACAATAAACCAAAACCGTGATGTGTGTTCTCTCTAGAAATGCATAAACCCAGTACCAGTGAGGTAGACAAAAAACATGTCCTTCAATTTCTAAACTGTTTCCTACAAAACATATCGAGTTCCCTATTTTAAGTCTTAATTTTTCAGTAATAGTGATGTGAACAGGGTAGGTCCCCATATTTAGAAGGTGTAAACATTTTAGCCATGATTACCATACATATTAGAAATAAAATGTCATAAGCACCACTATTCTGAATATGTCACTTGATGAATCTGTGTTGTCTTTAAAGCTCCGATCGTTGTATTTGTGTTTTGTTAGTACAGAGATTCATTCTTTAAGAGTTATCACTGTTACAGTTTATTTTGAACTCTTAAACATGGCCAAGGTTGAATGGAAAGCACTGCTTTTCTGCTGTTGAATTACAAAATAGCCCTTAGTTTAGGCTGTTAATGGATAGCCCACTTGGAAAGCACACCTTGCTTTTTATAGTTACACACCTGGGCTGGGGACCTGGGTAAGTACAATGTTTGTTTTCTTTGTGAAGATTTTCTTTTCAATTGCCACCTTTTCTTATATCCGCCAGTTTTTTAAAAGTGGTGATTTTGCCTGTCCAGCACCAGCAAACACACCTACTCTGTACCAAGGGGCTGGTTTTGGCCATCAGCCATTATACTGTGAGCCTCTGCAAAGACAAGGGCTTACATCTAGACCATTACTTATTTTCATACCTGTGTTCATGGGATGTGTAGTGGAAAGTCAAATGACCTATATTCCTAGAAAGTTGAGAAAATAATAAAATTCTTGACTGGGGTTACAGCAGGTCTCTCTTCTTAAAATAATGTTAACGTCCACATTAAAAGTGTGAGAAGCTGATCCCCTTGGCGGTTCAGACACCCAATAACTGTTCTGACTGTTGCTTCCTCTCTGGCACAGCCCTTGCCTGTCTCCAACCCATGTAACACACCCACTGTGTACACCCCAGGTTCCCCCCGACCCTTCCCATCTCTTCCCTCACCCCTCCTGCAGCCTCAGGAGATGAGCTGAGGAGCTAGAAGCTGGCCTGGCTGGGTCTCTGGCGGCCGACACCCCACCCCTCCACTGGAGGATTTCAACACATACTAGTAAACGCTGGAGAAAGCATTTATGGGAATGAGTAGATTTTCTAGTTAATGTAACACTATTGAACAAGTCTTCTTTGGGACTGTGGGATCAGCCCATGTGTACGTGAGACTCTGAGGTGTGTTGTTAGCTGCTTTCCCCTGTCCGTGCCAGGAAGGATGCCTCAAAATGCCAGAGTTGGGCCTGGACTCCGGGACAGCACACAGCTCCCATCACATTCTCAAAATCCTCACCAGATCGCGATGTCCTCGATCAGGAGGGTGTCAGTTAGAGATGTCTAAACTTAATGGTGTTTGGATTGGACTATAGGAAAATCATATTCTTGAGATCAGATCAATCTGTATTTTGATTTTATAGTCTTTCTTTAATAATAATTACTGAATGTAAGGTAGGTAGGAGAATCAAACCTACTGACACAACCTCTAAAATCTTTTCAGAAAGTGAACACCAGCCCTTTAAGAAAAGGCAGTTTTTAAATGAAAAGTCACAGCTGGTAGATGTATTCCCTTTGTTTGGACTTCTGCAGAGTCCTAAGCTAAACTTTATTTCCATCGCTCTGTTTTCAATTATTTAGAGGAATATTTTGATACTACATAAACCACAATTAAAATGATGTGTTGGAAGAGCAGGCAGTTTCTATCTAATGTATCTCTGCTGCTGCTGCCGCTGCTGCTGCTCAGTCACTTCAGTCCTGGCCGACTCTGTGCGACCCCGTAGACGGCAGCCCACCAGGCTCCCCTGTCCCTGGGAGTCTCCAGGCAAATGTATCTCTAAATGAAGGCAAATGTGAACAAATTCTAAATGTTGGCAACCATGCTTACCTTGCAGAAGTTACTACTACTCATTTTCCCGTAGCAGAGCGCAAGCTATCAGAGAGAAACTTGCTTCTTTCTTGCTGGTTTATGTGACGCTACTAGAGACAACAGTCTATTCAAAGCTCATTTAAATTTTTTTCTTAAGATCGTTGAATAATATGTCTATATCTTGCAGCTTGCATTTGAATTTTCTGAGGATGGGACAAAGTTAAGATGCCAAGCAATGTAATAAAACATGGAATATTACCTCCAAGACTGCTGTTAATTTTTTGTGACAGAGATGGTCATTTTCTCGTGTCTTCTGTTCTGTCTACCTAATAGTTGAGAATTATACTCTGGAAATTAATTATTATTTTCTGGAAGAGTAGAACCAAAAAAACAGCTATGTGTAAAACCCTGGCCCTGATCACTTAAAGTTGTTGTTGTTTTTTTTTTTTTTTTTTTTTTTTTACTTAGAGTAAAATCCAAACTCCTTATGTCAAGTGGGCATCAATGGTTCTTATACTTTTTGACTTCAGGATTCTTATACTTTTGAATATTTCAAGAAACCCAGCGAGCTTTTGTTTATGTAATATTTACTGAAATAGAAATGAAAACAAAGAAAAAATTTAAATATTTATTTGTTTAGAAATAAATGTTTTGATTGAAGCTTATGAAGAAAATACGGCCTCACACAGCAGCTGAGCATCTTAATAGTCTTTTGAGATAATTGTGGATATTCTCTGATACCTCACTGAAACTTGAATGATAATTTCTTAAAAGTTGATTGCTATGTAGAATCAACTGATGAAATCATCAGTGAACTTTCTGTATTCCTCTTATACTAAAATCCACTGGTCTGTTGTGTACTTTGAATGAACCTTTTACCAACATGCATGATTCTTTAATGTAATTGCAATACTATTAGAAAATATTGGTTCACTGAGTTATGCGGATCTTTAAAATGTTGACATGTTTCTTTATACAATGTTAAAGAACTAATGTCACCAACCGTTAATCAGAAACGGTCTTTAAGAAGTCTGTGACAGTCTTGGGAAGCTATCAAGCTCATAGTGGCATAATCAAGAATTCCAAAATCCCAACTTTTGCTTTAAGGTTTGAATTTTTTCATTTGCAGTAAATAGTCAGCTCATTGCATTCATTTTTAAGAAATGTCTTCTAAATACCTAAGTGTGAATAAGCATATTTTGCATATTTTCTCAAGTGCATTGGTGTTCCATGAAATAAGTGGCTGGTTCAGCTCTCACACAGTTTTTTTTTTCCCCATGCCAACCATTCTGTTTCAGTTTCAACAGAAATGCTTTAAGCATACTTTCCATTTCATGGAAATGTATACTCATATAAGAAAATGTATACTCAAGGGTTGAGATTTAATAAAATCAAAAGTATTTACTGCTGGATCTCCCAAAGATTCCCCGTGAGATGGTCCATTGATTATGGCAAAGGAACACACAGTAGCTAAGCTGCCTTCACACAAGCTGTTTCATCATGGTTCCTAAGTCCCCCAAGTCCCCCAAGTATGAGTTGGGGAGGCATGGGGAGGTCAAGACCCCTTGACGTGCCTTTCGGTGATGTTCACTCTGGCTGCTGAGGGTCCACTGGAGTGACTATCCAGGTTTAGGAACCAGCAACTTCAGCTGTGAAAAGGGAAAAGAGTCCCCGAGCCTGGTGGTAGACCAGTCCTTGTGCATTTGAAGCCCCCTTTTCCGTTTGGGGCAGCAGGCAGGGCTTTTGGTCACGCATCAGCACCACCAGTGTCACAAGGCGGTTTCAGAGGGCTTCAGTACCTGTGTCAGTTAGCTTCTGAGCCAGTGCAGTTCAGACCTGCTTAAAATACTTACTGTGTTAAAACACACACACTTTAACCAGCAGATGCAAAACAGTGTGTTCACCTCATCCCACCTTCGGAAAAAATGTGTTCTTCCAGCCAGTTGAACTTGTTATTTAGAAACTCAAGCTATATTTTTTGCCAGTGCACAATTCAAGCCATTACTTCTTAGCAGTTTAACCCTACTAAGGATTTTAAAAATCGCTGCTGGTGGTAAGACTGGAATAAACACACCAGCAAGAGCCTGCAGCCATGGCTAGGCTGTTCAGCTCCTCCTCTGTTGATGGGATCATTTCCGTTAATGCTTACTCCAGTAATGTCAGATAGTATGTAAACTGAAGTTGAGAATTCTTTATTTTGGGGGGGAAAAAAACAAACACGTGATTACTTAACACTCCAGTTCTTTACAGTAGAGTGTTTTTATGGAGACACACACATGTTAAGAAGTGAGTTTGTCTGCATGTGCCTATGCTGTGCAGTAATCTGAAATGTGACATTGCCCGTCCCTAGCTTGTTTGTAGGATGGGGGTGAGTTTCCAGACTATTCATATACTCAGCCCTAAACACACAAGCCTGTTTTATTACTTTGTTTGAAGATGGGGTGTGTCTAATGTAGTGGAAATTCGCCCATTCAGCGTTAAGTACAAATGAAACACATTTCAAAGCCACATATAAACGTCTTTTTAATTACCCATTTTTTAAGATTATTCATATGACTGCTTTCCTCCTTTCATGTGAGTCGCTGAGAATTTATTATCCTTCCTAGTTCATTAAATCACTAAAATTCTCTACTGGTGCTATGAATAAATATGCTAGACCATGAGCTGAGACCAGTTGATAAAGGCAGCTTTGTCCTGGTAACGGAGTCTTGCTCCTCATTAGCCCACACTTCTCTCTGAGTGTGTGAAGATCTGTCTTCCAGTAAGTTTTAGATGGTAATGAAGCGAAGTCTTGGTCTGAGCGCATGTGGGGACTTGCTTTCAGTTTAGCTGTAATATTTTCCGTTGGACTAGATGCTCGGTGGATGCAGGGTTATAAAGCTGTGTTTGTGCCCAGACATGTTCGGCAAGCCTCAGGACACTGTTGCCCAGATGTCTCGGTTCTTCACCGGTGTCTCTTCTGTGAAGCCGCGTCTCAGAAAGCTAGAGGCTTGGCCGCCCTCCGCTTCAGCCCAGGGCCAGTTGCACTCCCCGAGGCAGTCTAGGGTTCCAGGTGGATTGAGAAGTGTGCACTCGCTCTTTGCTGCTGTAGAGCAGCTGGAAGCCGGCTGTGGGAGTGGTGCCGTCGGGGCTTGCTGGGAGGCCCTCGGAGAACTCACCTTGTCCGACCTCCTGAGGCAGGTGAAACGTGAGGCAGTTCGTCTTGGGGAGGCCCGGAGACCCTCCCTGTCGAGGTGTCTCAGGACTGCAGTGTGAAGGACGGAAGGCTCCTAACAGTGAGGACGGCAGGAAGCAGCAGGCTCATTTCAGCTCGAGAACAGTCTTGTTCGTAAAGGGAGTCAGTGAAGAGGACAGGTCACAGGCCTTGGAGGCAGGTTGTGGAGATCCAGAATGCACTGCAAACTGTGGCTTCCCCTCACTGAGAAAGGTGAGGCAGGATTTCTTTTATTTATTTTTTTTCTGGATAAGTGCTTGGTGCGCACTTCTAGCATGCTGATATGGAGACAGGCCACCCTTCTTCCCGTGATGACCTCTTTAGGAAGAGCAGCACAGAGCAGTTAGTTAAGACCTGGCCATGTGCTACTTAGATATCACTTTTCATTTCCTTTTTGTGCCATATTTTAAATGCTTTGGAACAGTGTTGCATTACAGAAATACTGACCTTGGCCAGGTCTCCTATACTGAACGTCCAGTGGATCGCGGCGTCCCTACAGCTGGCTAGTGGAGTGCTTATGCGGAGGCCTGGCTCTTGTAAATTTGATCACCCTTTTCAGAGACTGTCAGCTCTGCCGTGGTTTGGCTCCAGTCATCATCGTAACAGTGGCTCTTGTATGAGTCCATGTAGTTCTTGACTGTGATGAAATGGTTGCCTCTCTGAGTGTTAACTTAAAAAAAAAAAAAAACCCCAAGCCAAAAATTTGAGGTACTAACAGTTAAGTTGCTACTTTTTGAAGATGTATTTTGACTTGAATGCTTTTAATTTGCTCATTGTAGTTAAGGTGCACGTGTAAATACTCTGCCTATTTTTATGGGTGCAGAGACTGGGGAGACCCAAATTTGAGTACACATTTTCATGAATAGTCTTGACTTTCTAAGTGAGGCTTACTTGAGTGTTGTTTTACAAGCAGTTATTTTATTCTGTATCTCTGGGCAGTTCAAGTATTGACCTACTTACAGAGTAGCTTCTAATTAAAGAAAAACTTGCTGAATATATCATTAGAATGGAATTTTTGTTGGAAACACCTGATTTTCTTAGTTCTGACACATGCAATGAAACTAAGTACAGAAACCCCTCAACTTTAATTCTGATTAGAACAGCGTGAGAGATGGAAGCAACAAGGGGCTCTTCAGTGGTGCCAAGAGATGATTCCTGCATCAGATGGTGGCTGTCTCTGAATGTCCCTTGGTGTGGACACAGTCAAGGCTATGCCCACGTTTACCGTCAGGGTGCCTTTGCATTGTGTCCTTCAGAACATCGTGGGGGCTGTAGACTTTAAACCTAATTAAAAGTAGCATAAAACATATCTTTGTTATTTGGATTCAAAGCAGAAACAGATTTTACTTTGAGTTTTTGCCAGAAGCTGGTTTCCATAATAACCCTCTGTCACAGGCTTCTAATCCTACTTGGATTTTTTGTTAGAAGATATTTTTGTGACTCAGTATAGAAATATATGTGCGTTTTTTCACTTTCATGTGGTGATCTCCACTCCAGATAAGATAGGTTAAAAGTTGGGCGTGAAGATGCCTGGTAATTTAAGATGTGTTTGTGTTTTCCTGTAGCATGGTTTCTCTCTGTGTAGCACATCTCTTATTTTTAGATCTTGTATTATTTGCCTAAAATAACTCAATTTCATTCTAGTCACGTACATTATAGAAATGAAGGAAGGCATTTCACTAAATAGTAATTAATTGAGGCCCTTGTGGACATGTGTGGTGATGGTCAAAACATAAAACTGGTAACTAGTCTTTTCTGTGTGGCTTTGCTACACAGGAAATGAAATTTTTTTTTTCTTTTAATCTGGCCTTGCCTTTACCAAGAGTATCCCCCTGCTTTTACAGTGGTAAAAACGTTTCAGGCAGTACATACCGTCCCTGCAGGTGCTGTGGGCAGTGTAGTACGCCGAGGGAGCAGAGCGGTGCTGTTGTTGCTGCTGGTGTTTAGTTGCTAAGTCGTGTCCAGCTCTTTTGCCACCCCGTGAACTGTAGCTCGGCAGGCTCCTCTGGCCACGGGATTCCCCAGGCAGGAATACCGGTCCGCTCTTTCCTTCTCCAGGGCATCTTCCTGACCCAAGGATTGAACCCACATCTCCTGCATTGGCAGGCGGATTCTTTACCGCTGAGTCACCAGGGAAACTCTGGCGGAGAGAAGTGAAGTGAAGCCGCTCTGTCGTGTCTCTTTGCGACCCCATGGACTGTAGCCCACCAGGCTCCTCTGTCCGTGGGATTCTCCAGGCAAGAATACTGGAGTGGGTTGCCACTTCCTTCTCCAGGAGATCTTCCCCACCCAGGGATTGAACCCGGGTCTCCCGCATTGTAGGCAGATGCTTTGCCTTGTGAGCCACGAGAGCAGTGCTTATTTCTAAGTGTCATTGAGTGACTTAGGGCAAACACACACGGTGATGTGACTAGTATTTGGGAATCTTATTTCATCTTGCAGAGCATTTTCACTACCTTGTGGAGGTTGGGGAAGTTGGTTTGCGACACCTACCCTGTTAAGAGGCCTTCCCAGGTGGCGCCAGTAATAACGAACCCACCTGCCAACGCAGGAGAAGTAAGAGATTCAGGGGTGATCCCTGGCTCGGGAAGACCCTCTGGAGAAGGAAATGTCAACTCACGCCAGTATTCTTGCCTGGCAGATCCCATGGCCAGAGGACCCTGGCGGGCTACAATCCGTTGGGTCACAAAGGGTCGGACACGACTCAGCATGCACGCACTCACCCTGTTAACCATCAGAACGGATACGGAACACCTGGTTTGAAGGCTGTTGGGATTTCTTCTTCCCGTTCCATGTGCCCTCCGGGGAAGGGTGACTTCATCTGATAAAGCCACACATTCTTTAGTTAAGTGCATAAGTGAAGAGGCCTTTGAATTTTAATGATCTAATTATGGAGATATTTTTGGTTATTATCTTCCAAATATCAGAATATATATACATATATATATACACTAGCTAAAGTAAAAGAAATACTTAGGAAAAACTTTTTTTCTTTTGACTAAAACATTATTTTCGTCCTCTGTCAACTAAAGCCAACAGCAAACCTGGAGAAAGCTGCAGCCGTGGTGGGCAGGGCCTTCCCTTTTGGTGTCTTCGATGGGATTAATGTCCCCTTTGGGGTCAGAGCAGCCCCCGCCTTGGGCCTTCTCAGAAGAGACCTCCTGAGGCCTGGCTTTATTTTATCCAAAATAAGCTTTACCGTGTCGTCGGTTGTCAACAGTAGTAGTGTCAGTTGAGAATTTCGATTATATATTAATACTTGATCAAGTAACTACTTGATGAAAGCTCGATTATTCTGATGTAGTTCAGCCAGAATTCTGAGCCGTCATGTTACCTGGTTAGCAGAATAATTAGCCAGCCTAAAGAAGAGAGTCCTTTTTTTTCTTTTTCCTTTTGAATTATGTATCTTTTACTTTATTTCACTGACTGTAAGGAGCCATCAGTTGTAAGGTATGCCTTTATGTACCAACAAGAACGTGGAGGAGCTTAAAGTTATAAAATGCCATCGATTATAAGATTCAACCCAATTTCAGAGATGTTAAAATGTTGGGGGGGCGGTGAGAGAAAAAGGAATCTTAAAATCAGTAAATTGTAATACATGTCTATATAATACATAAAGTTTTAGGTGGGTCTTGATCATAATCATAATATTAAAATATAAAGAAGACTATATTAAGTAAATCATTATTTCTGCCAAACATTATACAGATTCTTTAATTCTAGAAATCTAGGTAAGAGATTATGTAGTCAGCAATTTTACACATGAGGAAACTTAATATGCGATCACACAGAGTACATGTAAATTAGCAATTGATTACCTGGTGTACTAAAGGATCTTAAACTTGACAAAAGAGATCATAGCAGTAGTCTTTTAAATATCTATCATTAGAGTATCTTGTATGATATATTTTATACGGTCTTTTTCAGGATCACCTCATTTAACATATGATAGAGAATGATTTGGCATTTAGATGAGTTAATAGTCCAAACAAAGTACACCCAGACACAGCTATAATCATCAAATGTCGTGTTAACTGTTAAATGAAATTTTAAAAGAATCACTGTTCTTGCCTTCACGGAATTGTCACATTCTGCCTCTGGGCAGTTTACGCAAATGTAACGTACAGTTTAAGGTTGAGTGGGACTTGATGAGGAGCAAATGACACGAGGGAAACGCAGTGAAACACCCGTGAGCTTCCCCCTCCAGCCACGCGGAGGCATGCCTTGCCCAAGGGTTTGTCTTAGCTTCATCGTACTTGGTGCTAGAATTCACGTCGGGTCCTTGTTGAGAGGCCAAACTGAGTTGCTGCTGTGGACATTGCTGAGTGGCTCTGGACTGCCTGCTGCTTTGGGCTCTCTCAGGAGGAGGGCACAGCTGGGCATCTGACAGTAGGTAGTCTTGAAGTCCGGGGCACTCAGCCTGGAGCGTGTCTTCCAGGGGCACAGTCGAGCCTTGGGTGGGGCCTGATCACAGTGCACCACAGACATCCTGATTGAGCCTCACCTGCAGCTTCGGAAGGAGAGGCGCAGCAGCCCGGGGCCAGCTCAGTGGGGCCGAACGAGCCTGCTGATGGATGAATGTCCATGCTGTAAAGCACGGAGAGGAGGAGGGCAGGGAGCCAGGTGAATCTTTGGGTGTTTGTGTTTTGGAAGGTTGTATCACTGATGTTCCCTGCTTTGGGTACCATTGTTGCTAATAGTGGAAATTTACCTTTGCAGAGTGTCCTCAGCTTTTATCAAAATGCTTTCACAGACCTATAGTCTTGCCTTTCATCCTGAAAGGAGTGAGCTGAGTGGAATCACCCCATTTGAGAGACTAGGAGAATGAGGCTCACAGATTCTGAGTAACTAACCCTAAGGTCATGTATTATTGGTGCTTAACTATACCGTGTTGCCAGTGCTTGACTCAATATTTATTTCCAGATTTAGCATACATACAGTCTTGTTTCCCAGCAGCTGCTGCTATCTTTAGGAACTGTCAACATTTTGTCACTTATATATGTATTTTTTCCCCTCCAAAATCACAGGAGGGGAAAATCACAGGCATAACTTTTGCTCAGTGTTGAAGAGAAAAATAAGCAAAACCAAAACACTGTTCCATCGTAATGTATCAGATGACATTGCTCTCCTCTGTTAGGTCCTGGAAGTGTCCAGCCTGCCTTCTTCAGACTTCAGTCACCTTCCCTGCTGTAGCTGTTTAGGTCTTGCAGTGAACCAAATACAAGTCCAGGCAGGAGTGCAGGCTTAGAGCAAGTTAGACAAGAGTTGCCAGCGCTGTTAGTTGTTGACATAGGATTTGTTGGTGCTAACCGTGAATAGCTGGTTTTCTAATTTTCATTTTGTTGGAGAGCCTGTTCTGTTACTGCTTCCCCATGACTGCTGTGCTCCTGGGTTCCTTCCTGTTACAGGTCCTCTCCATTTCTTTCCAGAAAGGGGCGTCACATTTGTCTAGCAGTTTCTTCCTGCAGGGCAGAGAGTATGTGTATATTCATGGTTTTCAAAGCTGTAAATTTGGACTTGTAGTTTTCTTTTAAAGTAGATTGGAAATACAAAGATAAAGCATTACATAAGGATGTGGGGTGATTACTGTGGGCGAAAATTAGAGTGAGTAGAATAGACGCAGTTGCAAAAGCACTCAGGGAATCTGCACCCTAGTCCAGACGTTGCCCACAACCTAACTGCGGAGTTTTCTCAAATCCCTTAATCTTCTGGACCCCCTGGTTACCTTATCTTTGGGACAGAGTTGCATTAAATCATTGCTCTCATCTTTTTAGTTCCAAACCTTACTCCAGTCCCCAAACGGAATAAACTAGACTCTCCTATATAAAGGCAGTTCAGTGCAGTCGCTCGGCTGCGTCCGACTGTTTGAGCACCCCGTGGAAGCAGCATGCCAGGCCTCCCTGTCCATCCCCAGCTCCTGGAGCTCGCTCAGACTCAGGGCCATCGAGTCAGCGATGCCATCCAGCCATCTCATCCTCTGTTGTCCCCTTCTCCTCCTGCCTTCAGTCTTTGCCAGCATCAGGATCTTTTCCAGTGAGTCAGTTCTTTGCGTCAGGTGACCAAAGTTTTAAAGTTTCAGCTTCAGCATCAGTCCTCCCAGTGAATATTCAGAACTGATTTCCTTTAAGATTGACTGGTTTGAGCTCCTTGTTTTCCAAGGGACTCCTTGCAGTCCAAGGGATATGAAGGTAGGGTGTCTGGCAAACCTTCCAGTGGTAAGGAAGATGAACTAAGTGAGTTTAAATCCTGTTCATAGTTTTATTATTACTGAGAATTGGATGGAAAGAGATAAAAGTGATTGAACTTTCCAGCAGTTATAAAATTACCTGAAATCCACTGCTGTTAGCTGACCTTTTGAGCTTGGCTTCTAATCTTGGTCTCCCTTGCATGCCCAACACCTGCTACACTGGATGATCAGCATGTTGTATTTTGAGAATACTTTCATAAAAATTGATGGGCTTCTTGACTTGACCTATTTATTTACTTTATTAGGGCAAATTAACCATGTCTCATAACAGCTTTGAAAATTCAGGACATGTAGGAACAAGTGATATGCTAGACAGAAAGACATTTTAGAGGTGAAATTTGATGGTAGGTACCAGGCTGGTATTCTTTATTCTTCAACCCTGTGGGTGGTGTTTCTGGGTTACAGATTCAATAGAGGGGGTTTTAACTATTTGAAGTTAATTTCAAGGGAAGGAAAGAAGCCATTATTTGTGTTTAATAAATAAACTATAGAAATAAAAGCAGAAAATAAAAGTGATATGATGAATATTTTGACTATTCAAATTAATCTGAGATTTCCATAACATTTTATGGTATTCTGCATCATAAATTATTCTAAAAGACAGATATGGCTTCTCTTTTCAAAAAAAATAAATGCAAACTCCCAATTTTGTGTGCAGTTTGAGGGGCTTCATGGGCTCCATTAGGTTGATGCAGCCTTGTCTTTTCCTTATCTGGTGGTTCATAATCCAAATTCTTGGTAGGAAAAACCCTGGATGTTAAGTCTTAGAAGTCCTTAGAAATAACCTAGACCAGTGTTGCTTCAGCTGTGGTCGTTAAGTCAAGTGACTGTATCAAAACCAATATCTAAAAGAAAAGAATGAAACAGAAAATATCATAGTGTTTCACAACATGCCAAGCATACGTTTAGTTTTGTAACCTGCGTTTTCTTTGTGCAGAGATCTGTGTGTTTATGTGTGTCAGTACTAGTTCTGAAGACAAAAATAGATTTCTTACTGTGGATTGAGGATAAAGTTTGAGAAACACTCATCAATTCTGGATGAACCTCTTCACTGTGTAGGCGCTTTAAAGGCTAAATGATTTGTTCAGACACTCTCCCTGCCAGCACACATGCACACATAAACACACACAGAGCTCTAATTTGTAAAACCAGGACTGAACCAGACTATTGGATTGCTAATTGTGCTGCACCACAGTGCTAATTTTTTGAAATGTAGCTGTGAGGTGGATTATTTTTAAAATTTAAGTTATTCATCTGTTCCACACTTGGCATTTTTTTAATCCTTCATTTTTCCCAGTAATTGTCTCTTTCATCACCCTTTAAAATAATTTGGGCTTGAGCTTCTTTTCCTGAGTATTGAAAAGTATTTGGGGGCCTCCCCATTGGCCCTCTCAGTCTGCGCATCTGACTCATAGAATCTGACTCTTAGGGGCTAATCAGAATTTCAGAACAAGACATGAAGGTTCAAAATGAAGTTATTTTGAATTATCTGTCCATTCATTTGAAAACTGAATATGATATATGGCCCCAGATGTTGATACTGATCCTTGAGAAGACCTTACAACATTCCCTTAATCATCTGTGTGAGGTTTTCTCAGACTTGAATGTCATAGAAATGACTTGGAGGATTTTGTTGAAAACGCAGATTCTGATGCAGAAGCAGGCCAGGACCGTGGTTTCTAGCACACCCTCCCCCCGCCCCGTCCCCCCAGGAGATGCGGCTGCTGCGCCCTGGACCATGTGTGCAGGAGCAAGGCCGTGTATTGACTGCCTCATTGCCGTGGTGAGAGGGAACTCTCAGTAAGCTCTTGTCAGGGTTGTATTAGCGTTTTCATGGCTTTCCAAATTGGCTACAGAAATTAAAATGTCTTTCTTATTTTTTAAAAACTGGATTAGTTTTTGTAGTGAAAGACACGTCTTTAAAACAGCCATGCTCCTCAGTCCCCACATCCGAGAGGAAGGCAAGACTTCTCTTTGCAGCACTGTTCTAGGTGATTCCAATTTAACACACATTTCCAAGCTTCTCCGCAAAACTTAATTTTCTAAATAAAGAGCATTTTCTAAAATATTATATAATTTTCTTTCTTAAATTATCACGTGTGCTTTCTCTTTTATTCTAGCCACGTAAGAGCAGTGCTTTTTCTAGGCACAGGTGAAGGCTGTTGAACTATATGCAAAAATGAATAAAACCCACAAAACTACGTGCTTGTGTCTGCCTATTATACTTTTTCTATTTTGTCCTTCCAGCTGCTGGTAAGTCTGTCTCAAAAGCCTTCGTTTCCCTTCCATTCTAATTGATTACTTCTGACCTAAAAAGCCAGCTACTAGATTTGTTAGAAATACGCAGGGAATTATCCGCAGTCAAAAGGAGTGCCTGGCGTGGAGCCTTTCTGGGACGGTGGTGGTCAGGAAGCTCAGTGGTGCTGGAGCCTGCGGAGACCTCTGGTCTAGTTGTATTCTGAGAAGGCAGCTCTGGTGGAACGCGCTCGCTCCTCCTCCGTGCCCTTCTCCATGTGTTTCACTCCCTCTCCCCCTCTCTGTCGTTCTCGCTCACACACGCACTTTGTGGTGAAGTGTGTTTGCAGGCAGTTGGAAGTGTGTGTGTGTGCACGCGTGCGCACGCACATGTTCACGTGTCTGTTCACCCTGTGACTGAGAAGGCGGTACACGTAGCACAAAAGCAGCGCGTCAGGGTCTGTACGAACCAGGGATGAAGAACCTGTGCTGAAGACCGTGATTCTCTGCTCACAGTCTGTCCTGCAGAGGCTTTGTAAACAGGTCTGAGAATACAGTGATGACAGTGAACAGGGCCCTCCTCGATTGACTTCAGTGACCCAGAGTCCCAGGGATTTAAAGTCTGGTTTCCAGAGTGCTCTGTTCGTAGATGGTTGGTTGGAACAGTGACCGAAGGGCCCGTTCACGGACCCTCGCTGTCAGGCACTGGCTGTTCAGATGGCATTGGTGCAGCCCCGGGCTGTGGTTCTGAAGGGGCAGCAGATGGGGCTGCCCTTGGGAGCAGCGAGAGTGCAGAGCTTGTCTCATCAGGCCCCCTGGAGGTACCTGTGCGTGTGTGGGGCCTGTCCTTACTCAGCAAAGCGAGAAACTGTTGGAGGATTCACGTCTGTGAAAACTACACAGCTGCTGCCGCTGCTAAGTCACTTCAGTCGTGTCTGACTCTGTGTGACCCCATAGACGGCAGCCCACCAGGCTCCCCCGTCCCTGGGATTCTCCAGGCAAGAACACTGGAGTAGGTTGCCATTTCCTTCTCCAATGTATGAAAGTGAAAAGTGAAAGGGAAGTCGCTCAGTCGTGTCCGACTCTTCGCGACCCCATGGACTGCAGCCTACCAGGCTCCTCCGTCCATGGGATTTTCCAGGCAAGAGTACTGGAGTGGGGTGCCATCACCTTCTCCGGAAAACCACACAGGAGTTGGTGTTATTCTGATTCAAAGCAGAGGGAACCTGTTTGCATCTCAACTACACAGCATCAGAACATACATCATTTTGGATAGCCTTGTTAATGAATGTGTGTTAGAATTTGTGGATTATATTCTTTAAAATTGTGATGAAGCTAAATGTAACCATACCATTTAGTTTGGATTTTTCGAAGTTCTGAACAGGGCCCCATTTCACATATTTTTAGTGAGTTGTAACCTTTAAATGCTGATTACCAGATTGGTCTCATTTGAATCTTATTTTTACATCCAGAATGAGTTTTATTTTTCAGTGCAGCTAAACCTGCTGGTATCATTTCAGTCTAATTAACAGTATTTTGTGATCTGGGACTCCTATCAAAGTTCATTATAAGAGCTAGAAAACCCTGGGAGGTAAAATGAACACATGACCTCATCTCCTGTTTTGCACTAGACTCTAACTTGCATTAAAAGAGACTAAAAATGGAAAAAGAAAAATTTCATTCTTTTATTACGTTAAGCATTAACAAATGAGTTTAATATGACTTCTCTATGTGTAATCCCTTTTAGCTGGTAAAATGGAGGGCTTTGTTTGAAGTACTAGAAACTAAATGCTGCCAGGAGAAGGATTTTACTAGAAACAGAGAGTAGATATCAGTCCCTAAGCTTTGTTAATTGATCCTGCCTGTTTAACTGGGGAAATAAAAATGCACGTCTGCTGAAGAGAAATCTGTGGACATAAACTCTTCCTGTTTTCAAATATGTTTCATAGGTGTTTATCTTATTTAAATGTACACATAGTAGCCAAGAGAATGCAACTGCTGTTCCTTTAACGTCAGAACTATGCACGCTACAATAGGTGTCACTGTTTGGCTTGGTCCAATCATGGTTGGTGACTTCAGCTATTGGCTCTGAGCACTGGCTGTCTGACTCCATCTGCAGGGCTGTAATACCTACTCTCCTCCGGTCCATTCACCACACAACTTCAGCCGGCTGAACAGACTCACGCAGCTCCAGCACATCTTGATAACCTAATTCAGAAAACAAGCACCACGGCTCTCTCTGCCTGTCGTCTCCTCTCGGTGTAGCATTTTCAGGTGATCTAGGAAACTGGGTTATTTTTATGAGCAAATAAGAGAAACAGGAATCATGATGGGGATGTATCTAACAGACCCAGTACTGGATAAAACTTAAAACCAGTGTCTCATTCAACATAGTAAAAAGGTCACCTTGCCTGCCTGAGAAAAGAAGCAAAATATCAGCTTGTTGGTTTCTGTTTTCATCTCAGCTCGTGCTAGCCTCTTTTCCCTGATGCTCGCACCGACTTGGGATATCTGGCTATAAAGAGAGACCTACTGTACTCATGGTAGATGACAAGGAAAGGAACATGAAATGTCTCACCTTCTTCTTGATGCTTCCAGAGACGGTAAAGAACAGGTCCAAGAAAAGCTCGAAGAAAACAAATCCCAGCAGCAGCAGCAGTAGCAGCAGCAACAGCAGCAGCAAGTTGCCTCCAGTTTGTTATGAAATAATTACCTTGAAGACTAAGAAGAAGAAGAAGATGGCTGCTGATATATTCCCCCGCAAAAAACCAGCCAGCTCCAGCAGCACCACTGTCCAGCAGTACCACCAGCAGAATCTCAGTAACAACAACCTTATTCCCGCCCCGAACTGGCAGGGGCTCTATCCCACCATTAGGGAGAGGTAAGTGCCCGGCCAGCATATTTACTTGAAAAGTTTTCCTGGGTTGAAGTCTCTGCTTTTGCACAACCTGTAATGTATTTTAACATAAATCTGTGTTTCCTCTTTTCCCAGCAGTTTTATTGGTAATGGAAAACTGCCTTGTATCTTTTCCAGAGCAGTACAGCTGTTTTCCTCTTAGATAAAAATGTTTTTGTAAGCTGTAACATTTAAGTGACAGGGTTGTTTCTTTAGGTTATAGGAGACAGAAACCTCTTATTTGTCCTTAAGTCTAAAAAAAAGTTTGGATAACTTTAAAAAAAAAATAAACTTTAGTTACTTCCATGTGTTTGCAGTGATTACAAATGCAGTTGTATAGTTGGAACCTTTATTTGTAGTTTTACCCCGAAGTTACTCAACGGTTGTTTATCTTGTGACTCTTTCCTGGGTTTTTATGTTGGGGAGGGGGTGTTACAATGCTTTGAATTAATGAATTGCCTCTGTTTATAGAAATGCGGTGATGTTCAATAATGATCTGATGGCAGATGTACATTTTGTGGTTGGGCCACCAGGCGGGACTCAGCGGTTGCCAGGACACAAAGTAAGCAACAGCTGCATTACCGGTTTCGCCCTGAGCTCTCCACAGAGGGACCCTCTCCCTGAGCCCGGGACGGGGCTGGGCAGCTTGCAGGCAGTGCTTGGTTTCCCCCCATCACAGAGCAGACACAGCCTCTCCAGAGGGCCCTGGCCATGCTTAATTTTTTTTTCTTTGTTTCCTTGTACCCTGCTTTATATCCCCCACAAAAACATGCCCTCTTCACTCCCCAGTCATGGGAAGCTGTTGTGATAGGTTTGGAAAGTCATATGCTGACCCTTCTAGAAATCAGTTAGATGTGCTTTCATTTACTTCATAATGAGGGACCTTGTGTATTAACCTGTGAAAGCCTGGATAACTAGCAGCACAGAGACTGGTTTGCATGAACTTCTGTCTTTTGCTTTCACAGCCAGATCCTCTCTGGACCTTGGCTTTGTCAGTAGAGCAGGTGTTAGGTACTCTGTGTTCGCTAAAGCTGATCACTTTAGAGCTGTTTTTCTGGAATGATTTGCTGAGAATGTTTTCAATTTGGTGCATGAAATAAGATTTCCCCTTCTCCACAGTACGTTTTAGCTGTTGGGAGCTCTGTGTTCCATGCAATGTTTTACGGAGAACTTGCCGAGGACAAAGATGAGATCCGTATCCCAGATGTCGACCCTGCTGCTTTTCTCGCCATGCTGAAGTAAGCGCCACACGCATGTTTGGAAAGAGTTTGTTTGTGCTGTGTTTGTGCTCTGCTGGCTTCACAGTTAAGTGTAACTTCCAGGTAATACAAAAGAGAGGCCGATGAAGAAAGAGGGTGCTGCTTTACCTAATACATGTTTTCAAAGAAAACTTCTGTGCGTCGTTCCATGGAAAGCATGTGGAATGAAGCAGGCGTTTCTAATCACACCTTGGCATGGGATTTGGGGGCAAGAGGCACACAGTGATTTCATCTTTAATGGCTTATAATTAAAAATAACTTTCTGGTTAAGGATTATCTAATAGAGTATGTTCTCTCTGTGCGAAGTCTTTAAAAACACATAAATTGAATTTTGGTGTCACAATTCCAGAAATTGTATGCATTATTTAAACTCTACCAGTTAGGAGGCTTTAAAGTTTTCTAGGAGTTATTGTTTCCTATCAGCAAATATAAAGTTAATTATCTGATCTTGATGCACATGTACATACACATGCTCTCACATAAAGTCACAGACATTTCTCAAGGGTAAGAAGCATTTGCATTTTGTAGTAAAGGAGAAATTTTTGAAAGATCTGATCAATTTTCTATAGTTTTATATGGATTTCTTTGGAAAAACTTTAATTGGTCATTCAGAAATACAGTTATAAGATGTACATTTATTTAAAAAATAGTTTTCTATCTCATGAGTCTTTTTCAGAATCCAGTACATGTTAACCAGATAAATAGAATCTTCTTCTCTGACATGGGTTGATGCTGGAGAGTGTTATAGTCTACCGTGTGTGATTAGAGTCCAGTGATTATTCTAAGTGATATTTAGGTGATTTTTGTTGAGCCTTATTCTAGCAGACCAAAGTGTATCAGAGTTCAAGGTTATGTGCTGCTGTGGGGATGTTGAGTCATTGAAATGCATTACAGTGTTTGTTGAAAAAAAATTATTCATTGGATCAAGTTGGACAGTAATCCCACAAACAGTTAAAAGGTTAATATATATTGTTTTCTGCCTACTGAAAAATAAGTATTATAGTTAATTCCTGAACTTTAAAGTGTTGTAATTCTTTATTTAAATAGTCTAGTTTTGAAATCCATCTGCTACTGTTTAGAACTTTCACAGTGGGAGAGGTTGGGAAATTAGAGGCAAATGAGCATGTAAAGTACCACAACATAAACTAATCCACCACTTTCAACCAACAGAGACTTTATGACTTTTGTAATCTCTTAGAGATCTACTTGCAGAAACCTGTCTTACCTTCAGGAATTTTTGTGTGCTGTTTCCTGCCCCCCGCCACCCCCCCCCCCCCCCCCCCACTCCGTGAAGTTAGCTTTGTATATTTGACATTGTTTCTGTTGCAGAGGAGAATGCTGACACCAGTTTGGTGTTTTGGCATCACTGTAGTCAAGTGGAGTGTTCTGTTGCTGCAGAAATATGTACATAATTAGAAAGCCCGAGTACTAGTCACAAAGTTCCATTTCACCAAAGCCGTTTGATTCATCATTTGACAAGCATCTTTTCTTATAAATGTGTTGCCTAGAATATGTCTTGACACAGCTTTTAAAATTATACGTGCAGTCCATGTAAAGCGGCGAGAATCAGCAGCACAGCAGGTGCCATTTACTGCCGTGCCGTGCCGTGCCGGATCAGCACTGCATGATCACCTGGGGGAGCGGAGGCCAGGCTGGCTTCACCCCTGCCTTGTGGCATTGTCAGGAAGGAAGAGAAAGCTGCTCACTTGCCCGTTCCAGGGTGAGCGCTGCACAGTGCTGGCCGTGCTGCAGAGTCCTCCTGCGGTCCCCATGCTCCGGTCAGAGCATCACTGCTGTGGGCATTTTGTCCCGCAGTCTTGCCGTCTTGCCAGTTGCTGTCTTAGTCTCTCAGAGACAAGGAAGGGCTTCCTCGGAGCAAAAATGCAGCTTCCATTTGTGATTGCGGTCCTTTTTCTCATTGCCATCCTTATATTTTTTGTGTTTTCTTCCAGAAGCCTTTTAATTTCTTGTTTCACTAAGGAAAACTTAATAGCAAGTTGCTAAGCACCTTAGCTAGAAATTTTTTAAAAATTATGTTTATTGATGTGTATTTTTCACCTGTGCGCAGTTCTCACTGACCTCTCTTGGTCAACAATAGAATATGAAAGAAGCAGATGATTTCTGCCTTGACATACCATCCTGGGAGATTGCCACTGTCTCCCAAAACAGTAAGAAGTGTTTCCTGAAATACAGACACTTCAGAGAAGCACACAAATAGTGCATATTTAGGCTTTATTTGTCTTTTAATTAAATATATCTAGAAATAATGTATTCTTTAATTCTGAAGGTAGAAGGAATGTGTGGAGAAGAGAGAATTTAGAGTTAAAAAAAAAAAAAGCAGATACAAAGCCTGCATTGGATTCTACATAAAGTTAACTGTGAGATAGCATCAAGCATCGAAGCCCATACTTAAAAATCCATAGAACTTGGGACTACTTGAAAAATATCTTTTTAAGATCAGATTTTATTTTGTGCTTAAGGAAAATCCAAGTCATTCTTAATTAAAAGCATCAAGATGCAGTCATTGCTAACATTATAGTATTAAATGTATTTGTTTCCATCTGAATGCACAGAAACATTTTTAAGTAAAACTGTATACATATATTTTTCCTAAAACATGGGGATTATTTCTAATTATAATTCAGTGTATATATATATATATATATAAAATTTTGCTATTTTTTCCCTAATATTAACTGTCTTTGATCTCAGTCTTTCTCAAACAGTTCTCGAATCCTCAATTTTTTTTTTTCCCTCTTTGAGAGGACAGGGAACATAGCTTTAAAATAGAGGCTAGAGTGATTACATGAAGTTAATGTCTTTAATTATACACACTTTCTACTAAATTGAAGTGTTCATGATTTATGAATGTATTTCAGATGTTGTTATAATGTCTAATCATTTTTGTAAGAACTGTCACTTAAGATGATTTTCTTGGAACTAATTTGAAAGTAGCTGCATCTTTTCTTGCTGGACACGCTCATTTGGTGAAAATTCCATTTACACGCCGGACTCTTTCTTGCAGATACATCTATTGTGATGAAATTGACTTGGCTGCTGACACAGTCTTGGCCACTCTTTATGCTGCCAAAAAGTACATCGTCCCTCACCTCGCCAGGGCCTGCGTCAATTTCCTGGAGACCAGCCTGAGCGCCAAGAACGCCTGTGTGCTCCTGTCCCAGAGCTGCTTGTTCGAGGAGCCGGACCTCACCCAGCGCTGCTGGGAGGTGATCGATGCCCAGGCCGAGCTGGCGCTCAAGTCCGAGGGGTTCTGCGACATCGACTTCCAGACCCTGGAAAGCATCCTCCGCAGGGAAACTCTGAATGCCAAAGAAATTGTGGTCTTCGAGGCCGCTCTCAACTGGGCTGAGGTGGAATGCCAGCGACAGGATCTGGCTTTGAGCATCGAGAACAAGCGCAAGGTGCTGGGCAAGGCGCTCTACTTGATCCGCATCCCGACCATGGCCCTGGACGATTTCGCCAACGGTGCTGCGCAGTCCGGCGTCTTGACTCTGAACGAGACCAACGACATCTTCCTCTGGTACACGGCGGCCAAGAAGCCCGAGCTGCAGTTCGTGAGCAAGGCCCGCAAGGGGCTGGTGCCGCAGCGCTGCCACCGCTTCCAGTCCTGCGCCTACCGGAGCAACCAGTGGCGCTACCGGGGCCGCTGCGACAGCATCCAGTTCGCCGTGGACAAGAGGGTCTTCATCGCAGGCTTCGGGCTGTACGGCTCCAGCTGCGGCTCGGCCGAGTACAGCGCCAAGATCGAGCTCAAGCGGCAGGGCGTGGTCCTGGGGCAGAACCTCAGCAAGTACTTCTCGGACGGCTCAAGCAGCACGTTCCCCGTGTGGTTCGAGTACCCGGTGCAGATCGAGCCGGACACCTTCTACACGGCCAGCGTCATCCTGGACGGCAATGAGCTCAGCTACTTCGGGCAGGAGGGCATGACGGAGGTGCAGTGCGGCAAGGTCACCGTGCAGTTCCAGTGCTCGTCGGACAGCACCAACGGCACGGGCGTGCAGGGCGGCCAGATCCCCGAGCTCATCTTCTACGCCTGAGCGCGCCGGCTCTCCGCTTCACGCTCAGCTCGGCCACAGCCAGCCATCGGCGCGGGCTGTTCTTAAGGAACGGAGCTGTGCGCCGGTTCTGATTTCTTTCAACCTTTTTCGCTATGTACAGGCAAAAATGCAGCACTCAGCTTTTAACTGTATGCCGGAAAGCCAAATTCTTAGCAAGGCTTGTGGTTCTTAGAGTTGCTTATATCCACCCGGGGAGATTTTGCATTCTTTTCCAACTGCCCCACTGACCTCCCAGTTTAAGAAGATTTTTGGATCACCTCAGATTTCCTTTTGGGCTTTATTTTGACAAAGAGAAAGAAATACTCTAAAGTAACAGTAGCAATTATTTTTAAACGGAAACCCTCCCTCTCCCCAAACAGATAAACCTCAGTGTACAATTTTGAAAGACATTTTGCTTGATAATAAGTAATAATTTAGAAAGTAGACAGTAGTCATCTTTACCTTCTTATTTCCTTTTAAATATTTTGGGCATCTGCTTTTGGACATTGTGTTTTCTTAAATCCTAAATTCACAAGTTTGTTAAATTTTTAAACTGCAGCTGTCAAGGGAAGGTAAAGCAAGTAAGAAATTGGAAGTTTTAGATCACAACTTTTGCTACAAGCAGATTTGTGTTCCTTTAGTTTAGAAGACAGGCAATTCCAGTACAGAGGCTTCTTTTAGAAGTAACTAAATTGCAAAACTTTATTGTCAACTGGAGAAAAATTGCAAGTCTGTTAATTGAAACTAAAATAGTCTTAAAAGGAAGCCTGAAAAAGTCCCACATGACAAATAGTTTAATTGATGGCATATTATAATCCAGAGTTTGAAAAAGTCAAGCTCTTTTCTCCCTGCTTAGCTTTTGATCCCTGCCACTTGCTGGTTTTCAAAAGTTGTACTGTATAGAATTCCTATTCCCCCATTCCCATGAAGAGAGGACCAAATGATTTCTTCAGATGAGTAGAATAACAGTTAGTTTTGTAGTGCCACATGTTAATGTAATAAGATACTTTATGCATTTGTTTTTTTTTTTAATCTGAAGTATATTTTACTTAATCTACTTTGACCACACTCTCTCTTGTTCGTTAATTATGATTCTGTCCCATTCCTGGACTGCTAGAATCTGGCCTGTGACCATCTGAA
This sequence comes from Capra hircus, assembly GCF_001704415.2. Lineage (NCBI taxonomy): Eukaryota > Metazoa > Chordata > Mammalia > Artiodactyla > Bovidae > Capra > Capra hircus. Next base: position 5,218,925 of record NC_030820.1, read on the forward strand.
CGAGCCAATATATGCCTGCAGGGTTTTTAAAAAGTGGTCTGGAGTGATAAACTTGATGATACCTTAATGTTCACTGCCTCAGCATCACATCCAGTTTTCTCTTCCCCCCCCCCCCCCCCCCATGGATAGTGTAAATAAAGGAGGGAAAAGCTCATCAAAACATTCTCCTTCAGCAAAGGCTTGTGCTGGCTTAGTGCCCGTGACCCTAGTGGTGTACACTGTGGTCACTCCCAGTTGAAGTATCCACGTGTTTCTGGGCAACTTTTCTGCGCAGTGTGATCCTGAGATGGCTTCCCCGCCACCCAGAGTGTGGTCCCTGGCCACCTCCTTCTCCTGTTCTGTGAGCCCGAAGCTGGCTCTGGAGCGGGGGCTAGTCCCGGGGTGGGTATGTGCGTGGGTGCCCGTGCACACGCGTGTGCACCGGCTCAGGAACTGTCTCCTGCTGCCCGGCCAGCAGGGCTGGGACAGAAGGGTCCCCCTGCCGGGCCCACCCAGCCCGCAGAGGGGGACTGCCTGTGCTTCCGGGCCGCTTCTCCCCCGTAGACGTGGGCTGCTGCTTCGGCCGGCTTCCCCGATGGAGAAAAACACTGGATTACAGAAATGTTTTAATCGTCTTTGCCCTTACCTATGTCTATTAGCATGGAGGGTCAGAAGCTGTTACCAGTGATTAACAGATGAGTGCTCCCAGGACAAGCTTCCAAAATTATCTAACAGTTATTTCTTATTAGCAGGATGACAGATAGTAGTAGTGGCAAACTGTCTCTGAAACGGAGGTAGGTTTTCAATTTTAAAAAATATTTCTACAGAGGGTTTTGTTTATAAATTATGGTTAAACATTTCGGTAACTCATAGCTACCTCACATTTGGTAGACTATAGATTTACCTGATTGGAAGGCACTTATTTATAAGCCAGAGGAGAAGAAACTTTTTAGCACTAATTTCATTATACTAGATTGTTGTTCAGGGAGGAGTGTGATAACCTTGTTCATTCAGTAACACCCAAGACCAGTGCTCCTATTAGTAGCTGCCCTCCAGAGGCTGGGAAACTGCTGGGTGAGAGCCCCTTGAGATCCTTTGTACTGGATATGGAAGAACTTAATTTTATGATAATCGCTGTCACTAGAAGAAAAAGAAATCCGTCATCTGATTGGCTGGTGCCAAGAGCTGTTTTATAAATTTGAAGATTGTATTTAAAATTAAAAAATGTTATCTTTTAAATCCTATTCTCCCTTCTGCATTTTCAGTGACATGGAATTAAGGCTAATGTGCTTGCTTTATTTTCTTTGATAATATCAAATTTTGTAGCTTTCAAAACTAGAAATCATTGTTCTGACAAGGCAAGCAAGTGGAATGCATAAACACAATTTTATTAAACACTGCCCTGTAGATGCTTTTCCCCACGTATCTGGCAGTCTTTGTTGTCGTTTATGTCCTGGGGATAAGGGGAACTAGGCTAGCAGTTCTAATGTAACATTCTTTAAGCATATCTTAATATAGTATTTAAGTAAATGGTCTAATTTCTACATAATTATTGCACTGAACTGTCTTTTTTTTAAGGTGTCTAAATAAGCTTGCTAATTCAAGACACTAGCCAGTTGTGCATTAGAGTGCTTGAATTCAGGAGCTTACAGCATTATTTATGAAGGAAAAATATATAAATATGAAGTACCTCATGTTGAATGTTATTGTACTGTATTTTTAATGTAACAGTGCAGATCTTGTTAGACACATGAATGTGTATAATCATGTTAAATGCAAATAAAATAAAACCGGTTCATATATTTGTCTTCCTTAACATTTTTGAAGGTTCCTTAAAGTGGTAAAAAAAAAAAAAAACCCATTCTGGCATTTTGGTGCCACTTAACCTTTTACAGAGATGGTTTTTGCAGGAGCATTTGTTTGCTAAGTTACTCACATATCATTGATCCCTAAAGAACTAAAAATCCGGTAAAGAATAATAGAATAATGAATATGTTAACCAGTTGCATTGTTGAAAACCTGAGTGTTAAGTTGATGGGAGAGAGTGAGTGGATGTGTTTCTGTTCCAGTTGCGGAGTTTTGTAGTTGGCTGGCATTCTGATGGCTTCGTTCCTCACATGCCTGTAGAGCTCCCTGAGCTCACTGCTGTTGGTGGCAAATCACATCTAGCGTTAGTGTGGCCAGTGCTGCGTATCCCTGCTGTTAGAATACCTTACATCTAGGAAGAAAGATCAATGTGACATGATAGTGATGAATATAATTTTATGTCCTCAACTGGTTTTCCATTATATTTCCCTATATCAAGTACATTTATATACACACATAATTATATACATGCATTTTTTTCACTATAACTTTGTTTTTTCAGTATAACTTTGTTACTTTTGTACTAGAGTTTATTGTAAAGCCCTGTGTATTTGCTTGTACTTGGTTCAGTTTCTATAACATACCTGCTCAAAGGAATTTTGGAATTATTCCATAGAATGAGAGAACTGGAAATACCCATTCTTATCAGCTTAATTACAGTCTGAATTGCAAAGATCTTTAATCCAGCAAAATCTTAGCCGTTATCTCCTCTCTGGTGCTCTTTAAGCTTAACCCACATGTGTTTGTTTTCAATATCCCAAGGCAATTGGAAATGATCCTCCTTTACTGTTGGCATTCAGGATCAACACTTCACTGAAATTATACTTTCTTCCCAATGACTCTGACTTCCCTACAAAAGCCATGGACTTAACGTTGAGGAGAAAAAACAAAACAAAACAGGAAGGAGAAAAATTATTCCTGAGGAAGTAAGTAGCGTGAAACTCACTTTGAAAGAGGCCAAAACAAGCAAGTGGCGCCTGCAGTATCTTGTATTAGAGAGGACTGTGTGTGCCTTTGAGGTGCTGCACTAGAAGATGACTGTACTTTTAAATTTCTAATCAATACGTTTCAGCATATTTTCTGAGCCATTTACATTTATTGGCTAGCTACTTGCTTTGCTCAAAACTTCACGTTATCCTCCATTTTTTTAAGATCATCTAACAAAACTAAAACCAGGGGGAAATGTCAACAATAGAATCTCTTTGTTTATTTCTGTAACTACACGATGGGCTGGTGAGAAAAGTTGCTCAGCCAAGATACAGTTTGGTAAGTGTAAATATTTGTGAGGAAGACAGTGGTTGACTTGGTCACACACACACCACACGGTATATGACTCTAGCATCTGTAGATGAGTCACCGAGGAGTCTGGGTGAGTTTGCCTAACGTGGGCACCCCTCCTGTTGTTTCTTCTCAGCCTTTTTGAGTGGGGGCGGTGGGGAAGGTACCATTCCTATTTATGCAGATCTTAAAATGTCCTTATAATGGTAGTTTTCTATTTGCCTGTTTACTTAAAATACCCATTGGACAGCAGTTATAGCAGCAGATGCTACTGTTTTATACTTGGCCATCTGAAAAGCCAAACATCAAGAGAGATAGTTAAACAGAAAACCCATGATTAACTGTATCAAATCCATACTTTGTGTATAGGACATAGTTAACGTTTCCTGTTAAACTGCTACCCCTGAATCGTTGGTTTGTTCCCACTAACTCCAGTAGTAACCAAGCTGAGTGGTAAGAGGAGGGGCTGTGCTTTAGATGGCAGGGATGATTTTTTCACTTCATGCAGCAGCAGTACAGAAATTATTTCAAAATAGAAGTGTATTTTTTGTTTTTATGACTTTGATGAACAGTTTATGTTTAATAGACCATCTCTTTTACATCAGTTTATTTTAGAACAATTACACTATACCTGGAAAATTTTTAAAATAAATCATACTAGTGGGCTTATTAATTTAATTTTGTATTCTTTAACTTATTGAATTGTACTTGATCTACAGTGTTGTTAGTTTCTGCTGTACAGCTACAGTCACACACACATAGTGTGTATGTGTGTGTATAAATATACGAATGCCAAAGAATTCTCATACTACTGCATGATTGCACTCATCTCACGTGCTAGCAAAGTATTGCTCAAAATTCTCCAAGCCAGGCTTCAACAGTATGTGAACCATGAATTTGCAGCTGTTCAAGCTGGATTTAGCAAAGGCAGAGGAACCAGAGGTCAAATTGCCAACATCCATTGAATCATCAATAAAGTAAGAGAGTTCCAGAAAAACATCTACTTCTGCATTATTGACTATGCCAAAGCCTTTGACTGTGTGGTTCACAACAAAGTGGGAAGTTATTAAAGAAATGGGAATACCAAACCACCTGACCTGCCTCCTGAGAAATCTGTGTGCAGATCAGGAAGCAGCAGTTAGAACCGGACATGGAACAACAGACTGGTTCCAAATCGGGACAGGGGTACTTCAAGGCTATATATTGTCACCCTGCTTATTTAACTTATATGCAGAGTACATCATGAGAAATGCTGGACTGGATGAAGCACAAGCTGGAATCAAGATTGCCGGGAGAAATATCAATAACCTCAGATATGCAGACAACACCACACTTAATGGCAAAAAGTGAAGAAGAACTAAAAAGCCTCTTGATGAAAGTGAAAGAAGAGAGTGAAAAGTTGCCTTAAAGCTCAACATTCAGAAGACTAAGATCATGGCATCTGGTCCCATCACTTCATGGCAAATAAATGGGGAAACTATGGAAACAGTGTCAGACTTTATTTTTTTGGGCTCCAAAATCACTGCAGATGGTGACTGCAGCCATGAAATTAAAAGATGCTTACTCCTTGGAAGAAAAGTTACGACCAACCTAGACAGCATATTAAAAAGCAAAGACATCACTTTGCCAACAAAGGTCTGTCTAGTCAAAGCGATGGTTTTTCCAGTCGTCATGTATGGATGTGACAGTTGGACTATAAAGAAAGCTGAGCACTGAAGAATTGATGCTTTTGAGCTGTGGTGTTGGAGAAAACTCTTGAGAGTCCTTTGGACAGAAAGGAGATCCAACCAGTCCATCCTAAAGAAGATCAGTCCTGAATATTCATTGGAAGGACTGATGCTGAAGCTGAAACTCCCAATACTTTGGCCACCTGATGGAAAGAGCTGACTCATTTGAAAAGACCCTGATGTTGGGAAAGGTTGAGGGCAGGAGGAGAAGGGGATGACAGAGGATGAGATGGTTGGATGGCATTACCAACTCAATGGACATGAGTTTGATTAAACTCCTGGAGTTGGTGTTGGACAGGGAGGCCTGGCGTGCTGCAGTCCATGGGGTCGCAAAGAGTCAGACATCACTGAGCGACTCTGCTGAACACATACATATACATTCTTTTTTCATTATGGCTTATTATAGTGTTGGGGAATACAATTCCCTGTGATGTGCAGCAGGACCTTGTTATTCATTCTATATAGCAGTTTGCATCTGATAATCTCAAGCTCCCAATCCATCCTACCCCCCAGCCCCTTCCCCTTGGCAACCACAAGACTGTGCTCTATCTGTGAGTCTATTTTTTGTTTCAGAGATAAGTTCATTTATGTTGTATTTTAGATTCCACATGTAAGCTTTATCACATGGTGTTCTCTTTCAGACTTGACTTAGTATGATAATCTCCAGGTCCATCTGTGTTGCTTCAGGTGGCATTATGTCATTCTTTTTTATGGCTGAGTAGTAGTTCATTGTGTACGCACCTCATCTTTATCCACTCATCTGTTGGTGGACAGTTAGGTTGATTCCTTGTCTTTGCTATTGTAAATACTGCTGCTATGAATATAGTATATTTTTGAATTGTCTTTTTTTATCTTTTAGTATTGTAGTTTTGTCCAGATACTTGCTCAGGGGTGAGATTGTTAAATCATATGGCAACTCTATTTTTAGTCTTTTATGGAAAATTCCATACTGTTTTCCACAGTGGCTGTACCAGTTTATGTTCCGCCGACCCCCTCCCCCAGCAGTGTAGCAGGGTTCCCTTTTCTTCACACCCTCTCCAGCATGTTGGCCATTCTGACTGATTTGAGATGTTACCTCATTGAAGGCCTTGTTCATTTTATCAAAAAGTGCTGCTGTAAATCTTCATGACCAGCATAGAGCATAAAGACTCTTTTGCGAGAAACTAGAAAAGTACAAAAATAATATTTTGATACGTAGCAGTCTTCACTGTGGCTGTACAATTTGCATTTTCCTTCCTAAACTATTATGTTCAAAAAGTAGTCAAAAGGAAGATAATAACTGTTTAAGGAAGCTTCAAATAATCTTTCAAAGCTTGAAATGGAGAGTACCACCTTCTGCTATATAGTAGAATCCATAAAAATACTCTTCTTTACATCTTGAATTTTCACTTTTGTGCTTGCCTTAACCAGCTCCAAACTTAAATTTTTTTTCTGCATCTTGTCCAATAGTGCTGAAACAAACACTCAGAACACCTGAGCCTTATCCAGTTCAAAACTCAGGAAAATTTTCAGTTCTGAGAATATTTGGAGGCATTTGTGGACTAAGGAATTTTAGTATTGTAGCTTCCCAGGAAAGATAGGTTTAATGGATCATTCGGGGGATTAACTCAACGTTCATTCATTCATTGACTGTTTATGGATCCTTGGCTTCATCCCAGGCAGTAAGGTGCTAGGAGACAAGTGCTTTCAGCGGCTTCTTGTGCGATGCTGCCCTCCTGTTAGCGCCAAGCCTTGTGCATGGCTGGCCCCCACCCACAGAAGTGCTGATTTGGTGGCTCTTGGGTGGAGCCTCAGAAACGGCCTCTCCTGGGAGCATGCACACGATGCTGACTGACAGCCTTGTCTGCAGATCACACTTTGAGTAGCTCCCAAGAGAATGATGACCAGGGAGGAGTCTGCAGGAATACACCAGTAGTTCTAAGAGGCAGTAGAAAAATGCCTTGGTTACCAATGAGAAGGAGCATCTAGATCAGCCTCTGGTGGAAGAAAAAGCGATGCTGAGCTGGACTTTGAAGGATGTGTTAGAATCATCTAGCGTAGACTCATGACACAGAAGGGAAGAAATAAGGATTGGGGCTTTCCATGTAGCGCTGATGGTATAGAACCCACCTGATAAAGAACAGGTAAAGAACTCGCTTAATGCAAGAGACAGAAGAGATGTGGGTTTGATCCTGGGTTGGGAAGATCCCCTGGAGGAGGAAATGGCAACCCAATATTCTTGCCTGGAGAATTCCATGGACAGAAGAGTCTGGTGGGCTACCATCCATAGGGTCACTGAGTGGGACACAACTGAAGTGACTTAGCACACACTCACACACAGACTCACAGATAGGGATGAAAGGAATTCCAGAAGAGAGAGCAGAGGGATAGTATCGGAAACCGCTTAATACAGCTCACGTAAAGGGTACTTGTGGGAGAACAAGACTGCCTCCTGTGTGCCAGCTGTGGAACAGGATAATGAACGGGGCAGGCACGGGGAGCACTTACACGTTCGGCTGAATTATTGGCTTTTATCTGCAGAATAAAGCAATGACATTGAAGATATTTGAGATAGATAAGGCAGCAGTTTCATGTTTTAAAACCGTTTTTCTGACGCAAGGAAGGCCAGCCTGGATCAGACTAGAGGCAGGAGGAGAGGGTGGACCTATGAGTAACACACACAAAGCTCAGAGAGGGCTGGGAAATGGAGAGGAGGATGAGGATTCCAGAGGAACAGAGGAGAGACTCTGGCCAGGGTCCAGTGGCTGCAACATCCAGGCAGAAGCGGGGTTGTGAGACTGGAGTGAAGCCTCTTGTCATATATTTACATTTATGGAGAGGGAAAGAAAACAGCTTTTATTCTACCATCCTCTGTAGATGGTTTATAGGTACCCATCCTTGATTCTAAGATTCTTTTCAGTTCAGTTCAGTCGCTCAGTCATCTCTAACTCTTTGCAACCCCATGGACTGCAGCACGCCAGGCCTCTCTGTCCATCACCAACTCCTGGAATTTACTCACACTCGTTTCCATCGAGTCAGTGATGCCATCCAACCATCTCATCCTCTGTCATCCCCTTCTCCTCCTGTCTTCAATTTTTCCCAGTATCAGGGTCTTTTCCAATGAGTCAGCTCTTCACATCAGGTGGCCAAAGTATTGGAGTTTCAGCTTCAACATCAGTCCTTCCAGTGAACACTCAGGACTTCTTAGGAAGACGAAAAACAAGAGAGTCCACTTAGGGTGCTGGTTCATAACTTAGGCTGCAGGAAGACTACCTGGATTTGAAGCTCTAATTGCATGTGGCTTCAGGCAAGTTACTTAACTTCTCTGAGCCTCAGTTCTCTTAAGAGGGCAGTAATAAGTGCTTCCTCACAAAGTTGTTGATGATTAAATAAATTAATATTTCTAAAGAGCTTGTGACAGTACCTGGCAAACAGGAAGCATCATTACAGTGCTATGCGAAACAAAATATGAAAGGCCACAAATGAAACCCACGTATTTTCCTCTTCTGTGCGCTTGTACATAAACCAGTTTGCACACACTTTCAAGAAGTTGTCAACGCCGAAAATTAAAGTCATTTTGTTGCTGTCCTTTAAAATATCCAGTGAATAGGGAGTATATAAACTTACAAGGAGCTGTGTTGTTGTGAAATTCTCATATTTTAACTGAATTTTTAGTAATTATTTAAATTCTGTGATGGTGAAAGTGAAAGTGAAGTCGCTCAGTCCTGTCCGACTCTTAGCGACCCCATGGACTGCAGCCTACCAGGCTCCTCCGTCCATGGGATTTTCTAGGCAAGAGTACTGGAGTGGGGTGCCATATGAGAGGCAAATGAGATAGATGGATTCTAGTGTATCAAATGGCTTCTGTGCTAGGAAATTACCTAGGATTCTTCAGAAACGTACCCTGGAAAAGCTGGATGTGAGAGTACTTGGTGAGTTTTTGAAAGACCTTTTGAAGACATTTTCCAGGAGTCTGTTTTGCAGGTAAAAGAATAGCCCCTTTCCTAGTTCTGCTAGAGTCAAAATAAGCTCTTTTCATGGCTAAGAGTCTTAGACAATTTTGGATATAACCCCTTCTCCAAATATTTGGGAATTAAAATTGGTTTTAGCTTTGACATTATTTGCTGTGTGTTGAGAGCAGGTTTGACCTTTATTATGAGTGATGTGACTATTACAGGGACTGTTTCAACGGCTGATTGTTTTTACTCGGGTAAACACAGGTGTGTCAGGAGCCCTGGCAGCTGAGTCGTGTCCCCCCGAGGGTGGCACTCCACCGCCCCCCACCACGATGTACCCATCTGCAGGATCAGTGCTGGGCCCTGGTTTCCCGGAAGTTCGTTTCTGATCCCTTTATTCTGTATTCTCTGTTTTACAAAATATTACTTCAGGAGCCTCACCTCCAGAGATTCTCTTTTAGGGGCCAGTCACTTCTTTGCAAAGCTGACAACACGAATGAGTGATTCTGACGCCCATGAAAGGTTGAGAACCCCTGGTGTAGACAAGTTGTGCTAAAACTTTTACACACCTGCACATCTAGCTTCTGCACTCTGTTCCTTGCTGGGGACTCTGGCATCACACACGCCCTGAAATCAGTCTGATGCTTATGTTCTGAAACCATGGACGCTGCTGCTAAGTCGCTTCAGTCATGTCCGACTCATGCCTTTTCCTTCTCAATGCATGAAACTGAAAAGTGAAAGTGAAGTCGCTCAGTCTTGTCCGACTCTTAGCGACCCCATGGACTGCAGCCCACCAGGTTCCTCCGTCCATGGGATTTTCCACGCAAGAGTACTGGAGTGGGGTGCCATTCCAGTTCACCCCAAACAAAACCAAACCACTGTTGGCGGTGTTAATGGATGAAATAAATGCGGGGTTTCAGAAGGCCCAGTCTCTGATTCCCTGACCTCTTGACCCTGACCTCTGCCTGTTGGGCTCACTCATTTCAATCTCCCTATACCCCAGCCCTCTAACCTGCACCCCCAAACTTTAGAGACCCAGCCCTTTCATCAGTGTCTGGCCCACAGACCATGCCACTTGTTTACGTTCAGATCACCATTAACTGGTGTCAGTGCCTGCCCACGTTTGGGACTCCAGTTCTCAGCCCTGTCTCTGGAACATTCCACCTCCTTCAGGAGTGTGCTAGCCACTCAGGCTGACGTGTCCTCTCCCAGCCTCCAGGCCCAGGCTGATCTCCACTCCAGGCCCAGTGGGTCTCCCTGGTCCTAGTGGAAACTCCTGTCCAGGCTGTTCTGTAGCTGTCGGTACTTATAATACATTCGTTTGCATAACAAGCACACACACCCTCAGCGGCCAGAAGAAATCCCTCTGTGCTCCTAAGTTTTGGAGCTGCTGCGGGCAGTCTGGGCAGCTCTGCACACTGACAGCCTCACGTGTGAGGGCTGGCCACCTTTGGCTGGGCCACTTTGCTCTGTCTGTCCAGCAAGCTAGCCCAGGTGTGGTTCCATGGTGATGACCAAGGCCAGGAAAGTCACCTGCATCAGGAGGAAACGGGGGGGCCTGTCGAGGCTTGGGTTCAGAATTTGCGAGTCATCACTTGTGTCCTATCAGCCAGCATGGGTCAGAAGACCCCCGATACGGGGGGTGGGGGGATTTAGGCTCCATCTCTTTACTGAGAAGTTCAGCAAAGGCATGTGGCAGAGGCTGTGAGTAACTAGGAGTGGCTAATCAGACCATTTATTTATGTTCACATTTCCTTTTAAAAAAATTTTTAGTAAGTTTTTTAAATTAAGTTTTACTGGAGTGTAGTTGCTTTGCATTCCCAGGTGGTGTGGCGGTAAAGAATCCGCCTGCCAGTGCAGGAGATGAGAGTTTGATCCCTGAGTGGGGAGGATTCCCTGGAGGAGGAAATAACAACCCACTTCAGTATTCTCACCTGGGAAATCCCATGGAGTGGGGAGCCTGCCGGGCTACAGTCCATGGGGTCTCAAAGAGTCAGACACAGCTGGGCACGGCACGGCATAGCATCCACAGCGGATGTGTGCCAACTCCAGTTCCGCCCCCGCCTTTCCCCCTCGGTGTCCATGTGTTTATCATCTGTGTCTGTGTTTCTGCTTTGCCAATAAGGTCTTCTATACCATTTTGCTAGATCCCACATATATGCATTAGTGCGGGATGTTTGTTTTTCTAACTTCACTCTGTAGGACAGGACACTCTGTGTCCCTCCGTGTCTCTACAAATGACCCAATTTCATTTAATTGGACCATTTATGCCACCAGGCAGTGAGCACATTTCCCCGGAATGTGGGAGGGGCCCACACGTACACACGGTGCTCCTTCTAACTTGGCCCCTACGCTCAGTTCCTGCTGAAGTTGTCCACAGAGACTCCGCTTGAGCAAAAGGCACTAATGAACATGATTATTTTGTAGGGGAGAGGAGAAGGAATCCCTTTCGTGTCTTAAACTGCCGAAACATTCCCTTAGCAGGTCTCCTCCCCAGGTAACTAGTTGGTTGTTCTACCAAGAGGTGCCCAGTCCCCCAGGCACAACTGTGTCTTCTCCCCAGACCACTTCTTGCCCGCTAGCTCCAGCTCCTCACCCTGGAGTCTTCACCTGGAGCTAGTAGACACCTCAGTGTCACGTTTGTCTAGTCACTCACAGCATGCCTTCTGCTCTTGTATACCTGCCCTTGGCATTGCTGTGCAGTTGTACTCAAAAGCCAGGCCCTGGGAAACTAAGAAAGGGCTGTGGAGGTGGGTGGGAAGGAGCCTTTCCCTTCTGTGTGGTGGTGTTTTTTTTTTTTTAATATTGATGTGGACCATGTTTAAGGTTTATTGAATTTGTTACAATATTACTTCTGTTTTATGTTTTGGTTTTTTGGCCATGAGGAATGTGGGATCTTAGCATGATCTTGCACCCAGTGCAGTGGAAGGTGGGTTAACCATTGGACCACCGAGGAAGTCCCCTTTCGAATGTCTTCATCATTGTTAACAGCAAGACCCCAGGAAACCTGTGCTGGTCCAAGAGCTTCCTCCAGGAGCCAAGAGGGGCAGTGTTGGCCCTCAGAGGGTCAGGAAGGAAAGAGGGAGTTGGACTGGGGTATCACAGCTCAGCCAGTCCTGGGAGGATATAGATAGAGGGGGTAGCAGGAGCAGAGAGGAAGGATGGGGTCTCAGGTGAGCAGGAAACATCATGTAACTTCTCTCCTGGGAGCTGCTCACTTCCACATCTTCTAGAGAGTTCCTGACCTGGGACCACCCAGGAGAATCTCAGCAGGTGGAAAAGTTTAGGAAGAGCCCAACAGCTGATGGGCTGGCTGTATCGCCTGCTTTCCTAAGGTCTGCTTGGCGAGAACCTGCTTGACCTGCTCTGTCTTCTGTGACCTTGGTGAACAGTGTTCTGTGTGGCCTTTGTAACGCTGCTTTGTCGCCTCGCACGTGTATTTCTCAGTCTGCTCTTTCCTCTCCGGTCTTTTGGGAAATAAGGCAATGCCCTTGATGCTGCTTCCATTCCTCTCCTCTCTGAGGAACCCCTCCCTCACCCGCATCCCTGCTTTCTCTCTGTTCCTCTCCCGCAGTACAGAAAGTTTCCACTGGTGGAGTATCCTAGACCCTGTGTTCCCCACTGAGGAATTATGCTTGGTTACTGTAAGTTACCAGCCAGAGCCTCGGTTGCTAAAAGAGTTGCTATAAATCTGGGGGGGAAATTGCATGCCTTTCCCGAATGTCAGATTTATTTGCCACGTGGGTTTATCAAAAATCCAGAAAGAAGCAACTCATGCCCTAGAAAAACCAGTCTTCCCCGTAGGAAAAGCCCCATGACTATAGGTCCAGTTTGGTTTGGAGGGAGCATCCAATGTGAATGGGTGCCTCAGGCCCCGGGGGCTTCCCAGAGATTGGCTGCCATCCACCAATCAGAAGCCTGGGCTGAACATGAACATCTCCTGGGCTAATTTCTGCCCAGCAACGCAAGGTGGAAGGTTCCCATCCCCTTCTCCTCTGCTCTTCACACTCAGGAGGAATGTGCTTCCCTCTACAGACAGCTCCCGAGAAAGCAAAGAGTGGACTGCAGCCATTTCTGGTAAGATTCCCATGTCCAGACTGACCAAATGTGCAAAGAACTCTTAACTTGGGGTGGATTTCGGGTGTCTGTGGTGGGACTGAGTTCCAGAGTCAGGAAGGAAATGAACAGAACTCTTCCCTGTAATGGCAGAGAAACTCCCTTCTTTCCAGGCAAACAGTTATCAGATGGAGAAAACCAGATCTTCCATCTACAGGTCACCTTGGCCTCCAACTCCTGACGGCTTCAGAAATGAGCAAGAAAGTGACTAGAAACAGGAAGGTGCAGCAAGATTAGTCAGGAAAGGAATGGGAGGGAGGGAGAGACCGCTGTAGAGCTTCCTTTAGAGGCCAAGTCTTTGGAAGGAGGAGGAAGGGAAGCAGTGATGCTGAATCACAACCAGCCAAGAAGGGCTGGGACCCTCCCTGGCCCGCCTCCCATGCTCCCAAGGAGCCTTTGAGGCTTGCCAAGCCTTCCCTTAGAGTTCCGTGAATGGCCTCCCCAGGGCTTTTGCTCAGAGGCTCTTCAGCTTTGGGGCCTCCAAATAGAGCCCAGAGTGCAGGGCGGACCCAGCGGCCATTTGAGGATGAGCGGGGAGACAAGAAACCGGCCCCCCTTGACATCTTTGTCAAGCATCGCCCTCGGGCCCTGGAGGCGCTTAAAGGATGTGTCCTTCACCAGAAAGAACCAAGTCTGTACAAAGTATGCATAAAATAGATAGCTAATGAGAACCTATTGTAACGCACAGGGAACTCTGCTCTCTGCTCGGTGCTCTGTAGTGACCTAAATGGAAAGGAGATCCAGAAAAGAGGAGACATACGTAGACATAGAGTGGATTCACTCTGTTGTGCAGAGGACACGGGGACAACACTGTCAAGCTACACTGCAATAAGACTAAGAAGAAAGAAAGAACCCAGTCTGGCTCGGGGTAGCCTCAGAATACCTGGAGCCTCTGATGGTGTCGAGTTTCCTGAAGTCAGCCTCATCTGGGAAGTCTGAGACCCTCCTGGCTTGCGCGTGTCCCTCTCTTTTCTGTGTCTTTCCTCAATGGCAGCACCTCCTTGCTCCCCGCCTTCCAGCTCTCACCCTTGAGCTCAGGCAGTCCATCCCATTCCCACCCCACCCGATGCCCACATTCATCAGGAAAGGTGATGGGGTGAGAACCGCCCTAGCCTCTCACAACACATGAGTACTTCACAACAGTTTGGGGAGAGGGAGTGGCAGAGACCCCCCTGAAGAGGCCACAGGCCCCCTGTCCCATGATGAAGGCACGTGGGAACCTGGGCGACTGCAGCCAGACCCCTGATCTCGGACCAGCCAGTGGACAAGGAGAGGCAGCACACGTGGCTTCTTGCAGCCTAAAAAGATAAAAGGAGCTCGTTCTCAGGCTTTGCCATGTGCCTGCCATTTACAAGGAACTGTACCTTCTTCTAAACTCCTGCTAAGATGCTCTGGTTAGAGAAACAAATTACCAAGTGCAACCAGAAAGCGGTCTTTCACAGGTCATTATCAGGGCCTTGTCAATGCCACACCTGATTGGGAGCCAGTCTCAGAATCATTTAGCTTCTCTTGTCGGGGGAGCTCTTTCTACTGCTTCCTACTGTCCTGTCATTTTGCGCTAACCCCCAAAGGCAGTGTTAAATAGATGTCTTCTTTCCAGTTTCTTCCTGGAAGCATTTTTCCTCTCTGGTTAACAATGGGAACATTTGCACATAATCAGAAGAGAATAGTAGCCAAACAAGAATTCTGTGAAAACCCCTAACTGGATTGAAGGCATTTATTTCTGCCCTGGTCCCAGGCCCCATCATTCTGGGGCTACAAAGAAAGATGAATCGCACAGGTGATAAGATAAAGAAAAATAAAGAAGTAAAGTAAAAACATCTGCTTTATTGACTATGCCAAAGCCTTTGTGTGGATCACAATAAACTGTGGAAAATTCTGAAAGAGATGGGAATACCAGACCACCTGACTTGCCTCTTGAGAAACCTGTATGCAGATCAGGAAGCAACAGTTACAACTGCACATGGAACAACAGACTGGTTCCAAATAGGAAAAGGAGTGCGTCAAGGCTGTAGATTGTTACCTGCTTATTTAACTATATGCAGAGTACATCATAAGAAACGCTGGGCTGGAGGAAGCACAAGCTGGAATCAAGATTGCTGGGAGAAATATCAATAACCTCAGATACGCAGCAGAGAAGGCAATGGCAACCCACTCCAGTACTCTTGCCTGGAAAATCCCAGGGATTGCAGAGTCTGGTAGGCTGCAGTCCATGGGGTCACAAAGAGTTGGACATGACTAAATGACTTCACTTTCACTTTTCACTTTCAGGCATTGGAGAAGGAAATGGCAAACCACTCCAGTGTTCTTGCCTGGAGAATCCCAGGGACGGCGGAGCCTGGTGGGCTGCCAACTATGGGGTCTCACAGAGTCGGACACGGCTAAAGTGACTTAGCAGCAGCAGCAGATGTGCAGATGACACCACCCTTATGGCAGAAAGTGAAGAACTTAAGAGCCTCTTGGTGAAAGTGAAAGAGGAGAATGAAAATGTTGGCTTAAAGCTCAACATTCAGAAAATGAAGATCATGGCATCTGGCCCCATCACTTCATGGCAAATAAATGCAGAAACAGTGGAAACAGTGACAGACTTTATTTTGGGGGCTCCAAAATCACTGCAGATGGTGACCTCAGCCATGGAATTAAAAGATGCTTGCTCCTTGGAAGAAAAGTTAGGACCAACCTAGACAGCATATTAAAAAGCAGAGACATTATTTTGCCAACAAAGGTCCATCTAGTCAAAGGTGTGGTTTTTCCAGTAGTCATGTATGGATATGAAAGTTGGACTAAAAAGAAAGCTGAACACCAAAGAATTGATGCTTTTGAACTGTGGTGTTGGAGAAGAGTCTTGAGAATTCCTTGGGCAGCAAGGGGATCCAACCAGTCCATCCTAAAGGAAATCAGTTCTGAATATTCATTTGAAGGACTGATGCTGAAGCTGAAACTCCAATACTTTGGCCACCTGATGCTAAGAACTGACTCATTTGAAAAGACCCTGATGCTGGGAAAGATTGAAGGCAGGAGGAGAAGGGAACGACAGAGGTTGAGATGGTTAGATGGCATCACTGACTCAATGGACTTGCGTTTGAGTAAACTCCAGGAGTTGGTAATGGACAAGGAGGCTTGGTGTGCTGCAGTCCATGGGGTCGCAAAGAGTCAAGACACGACTGAGCGACTGAACTGAACTGAATGTAAAAACAATTCTAAAATGAGAAAAAACTTATTGCTTTCAATCAAGAAGAGGATTCAGTTTGAGAATTATGGAAGTGTAGAATGACAACCAAACTTAAAATTGAAAAGAAAGTTGATAATTGTTGAACTGGGTGAGAGATACATACATGAATTTTGCTGTACAATCTGTGTTTGTATATACTTGAAAATTTCCATAATAAAAAATTACTTTAAATTGTAGTCGGAATCAGATCAAAGAGGTCATGCATGGCACAGTAGTTCCTAGACAGAGACAATTTCCCCCCTAAATTTAATTAGCTAGGCTGACAGGCCCCATTCAGTCAGTTACAGCTGAAAGCATGTTTGAAAGTAAACCTGGCTTTTTCAGACACACGTGGGCAAAGGGGTCCCTGATCAGCCCACCTCTGGTATCATATAATGTAGCCTAAGGTTTTCATAAATGCTGGATTTTGGAATTTTAAAACAAAATGTACATCCACTTAAATGCAGGGATTGACATGTATGCTTAGTTGCTTAAATGAAGACTCCTACTTCATAAAATTCTTAATTAAATGGGAAAAGCATTCTACAGTCTTGATCTTTGTTAATCATATCTGGGAGAAGCCTGGACGTTTAGATCGTGATTTCATTAGGGCATTCTTATAGTTCCCTGGGTGGCAACCTAATCTAATTTTAGCAGATTTTAATTGCAAGTGCTGTGAGTGTTTGTCTGAACTGGAGTTGAGTCTGAGATATTCTGGCTTCTGAAAGTAGTACCACCAACATTTCTACCCCAGACCCTCCATTGAACCAAGCCCAACCTGAAGAATTATACAGCCCAGGACAGTTGTGCAAGTGGCTACCGGAATATTATATGTTTAAATATTAAAAGTTGTAACTCCAGCTAACAAACCACTAAGTAAAATATGTTCTAGTATTCTACCTTGACAAAAGTGTGACAAAAGTATGACTTTGTAGCAGCCTGTAAAGCCAGGCTCAAGTTTTGAACGCTTGGTCCCTGAGAGGCCTGCCCCAGGGAACGTGGTGGTTGAGGAGAGGTGGGTCCCTGGCTCCTGAGTTCCTGCCCATAGCCCACATCCTTTCTCCAGGAATCCTGTCTTTATCTCACAGCACAAAACAGGGGCCTCCTTGCTCATGCATGGTCTCCTCAGCCCATACATTCAACTCCATCCATCCCAGTCCAACCCCAGTTACCCCATGGCCAACCCTGGGGCCTATATGTGCACAAGTCCTCGCCTGTCCTGTCCTCATGAAGAAGTGAGCTGGAGGCCACAAGGACAGAGATTTACAGAAAACCAGATACTATGTGATCCAGAGACTGAAGCAAATGTTCTAGAAAGACATGTCCCCTTGACTGATTTTCAAGGGTTAAGGGGATCCATAGGAAAGAGCTCTGTCTCTTCCTCCTCTTCTGTCAGACCCCAGATGTTGGCATGTCCCCAGGGGCTCAGTGTTGAGCTCTGGAACTCTCTAGTACTTTCTTCCTAAGTGATCTCATCTGTTTCCATGGTTTTATATCCCTATTCATTCATTCAACAAATATTCCTATTTCTAGGTGCTGGGGATACAGTAGTTTAAAAAAAGAGACAAAAATCCCTGGATCACAGAGCTTTCTTTCCACCCAGGAGATAGATGATGAGTCAGATATGGCAGTTTTAAGCATGACCCTAAATTCTCTGTTACTCCATTCAGTGTGAGATAGGGTCAATGGCTACTTGCTTGAACTCCAGTGGTCCTTAGAGTCCAGTGGAAGTGATGCTGTGTGACTTCAAAGGCTATGTCAACAAAGGACATGACCTCGTTCCCTGGAAATGCTTACTCCTAGAGCCTTGCATAGTCACATTAGAAACATCCAGAGACCACCACGCTGGAGAGTCTGCATGTTGGCGTTCTGGTCAACATTCTCAGCTAAGTCTGCCCTTCCGCCGAAGCATGAGATGCGAGAGGGAAACCAGCTTGGAAGTGGGTCCTGCAGCCTTGCTGCTCTAGCCCCAGCCATTTCATCACTTCCAGCAAAGGCCCCAGACATCAGGGGCAGAGTGCTCACTGTGCTTCCTCCAGTACTGGCCCACAGAGCCTATGAACAGGATAAAATGTGCAAACGACAGGCCCACGGCAAAGCTCCTCTGTTTAGGGGCAGGATGTATATACTGAGTTCTAAATTCATATCTCCAGCCGAGACCTGAGTCCCAGGTCATGTGTATAGCTACCTCTCACAACTTCATTTGAATCTTTAAGCAGACATCTCAAAATTTCCTCTTCCACCTTCCTCTTCATCATAGTAAGGAGGGAAATGTAGGCTGATTAAAACAGGGAAATGCATTTCACGTGCCTCTTTTGTTAAATTGTTTATTTATTTGTGGCTGTGCTGGGTCTTCAGTGCTGCACCTGGGCTTTCTCTAGTTGTGCGAGTGAGGGTTACTTTGGAGTTGGAATATATGGGCTTCTCACGATGGTGGCTTTCATTGTTGCAGAGTGCAGGCTCAGAAGTCGTGGCATGTGGGCTTATTTGCTCCGCAGCATATGGGATCTTCCCAATGCAAGGATCGAACCTCCTGCATTGGCAGGAGGATTCTTTACCCTTAGACCGCCGGGGAAGCCCCCGTGCACATCTGCACACAAGCGCAACATGCACACATGACGGAAAAGAAGCTTCCTTCCATTCAGCCCGAGAGGGGAGCACCACAGCTCAGAGCGGGGCTGGTGGCTCTGAGAACATGACCTACTGGAGTCCTCGTCAACATCAGAGCATCTGGAGGCATCTGAGGATGGAAGTTCGGGTAGCAGCAGCAGCAACAGCAGTAGCAGCAGAGAGAACAGGCGCCGAGGACAGCTCCGTGCAGAAACGGCCACGTGGGCCAGTGGTGTAAGAGAAGCAGCTGCAGTTGACAGACGCAGGGGTTATAAAGAATTAAACGAGGCAAATACGACTATCGTCTGCCAGTGCTGCTGGCTGCCAGAGAGACACAAGGAAAGGGACAGGCTGAGATCTTGCCGTCTGGCAGCCAGTGAGTCTGCAGGTTTCAGGGTAAACCACTGAAGTAGCATTCCCTGGATCCTGCACGCTGGTAAGGTGAGAAAACATTGGGTAATACAAGAGACTCATCTGGAAGGACACGTGGTTCTTCGAGCACTGGCTTGTAGATCAAATCTATAAAATCATATGCAGAGGTCAGCCTCTGAGATGTCCTCATATTCACATCACTGTGAGGTTCCACACGCATGGAATGGAACTAATCTGTGAAACCAGTAGAATATCGCACAAACAATGGTATGGGATTCTGACAACCAGGCTATGGAAGACACCGTCGATTCTGAGCTGCCGTTTCCGGCCATTCACGCTGGGGAGGCCAGCAGCCATGTTGAGAGGACCCTCAAGCCATGCTGGGGAGAGATCCACGTGGTTCAGGACTGAGGTGTCCTGACAACAGTCTTGCAAGTTAGTCATCTCAGAAGCAGGTGCTCCAGGCCCAGTCAAGTCTTCAGCTGCCTACACCCATCTTAGCTTCAGCTCCATTAGAAACCCCAAGCCAGACCGGTCCCATTAACCTGGACCTAGATTTCTGACCCACAGCAACTCCATGAGATAATAAATGTTTAATGTTTTTTAATTACCTACATTTCAGAGCAATTTGTTATGTCTCAAGTGATAACTAATACAGGTTTTGGCAGCAGAGGCGAGGTCAGACAAAAGATTCTTTAAAGATTTTATGACTGTATCTTCTCCCAGATTTTCTGGATGCAGGGTTTTCATAGGTTCAAGCCCCATGAAACTGAGGTGACTTTGTGGGCTTCATGGACTGACTCCAGCAGGCAAGGCTGGGCTTGTAAACACAAGAATGAGAGGAATCGAAGAGAGAAAGAGAACATACATGAGCACTTCTGAAACATCTGTATGTGTCAGGTTTTCTGGTTTCGTTAGCCAAAGAGCATCACATGTCCAAGCGCAGGGTTTAGGGAGGCTGATACTGAAGGACATGGATACAGGCAAGTGTGATGAATCGAGGCGATCAGTATGCTTAATGCACCACAATAATCTACTGAGGTCGCTTTAAATATGTCAAGTTATAGGAACATTTTAAAGATGAAAGGCCTCTTATTCACATGTCCCTGTTCTCCACAGCTGTTTAATCTAATCCAATTTTCCATAAGTTTTAATGAGTGAGTCCTTAAATGTCCACAGGGTTTTTAACATTAAATCCACTCCAGTCCGTTTGGCCAGTTTTTACACCAAAATTCCTTCTTTCATCGGTTGCCAGAGGCTTCCCCTAAGCTTTGATACGCTGTCTAGTAATAAAAGCCTGACTGCTTACAAATACAATTTTTAAAGTGCCTTTAAATCATTTTCTTAGGACCGCAGCTCACTTCTCCCAGTACATGCATGCAATAGGTCTTTTTCTTCCAGAAGCAGAAGGGAGATTCAAGAGAAAAAATGCAGTGTATGGGATGTGGACTCACAGAAACCCCATGATTATCTATTCCCCCAACTGGAAAGAAATACCGTCTTCCTTCCTTAATGGTAGCTCTTGGCCCTTTTGAAGTTCAACTGCCATTGCTGATTTTGTCCTGGGTGATTTTTTTTTGCGACATTTGTACCTGTTGTGTTAGCATGCTTATATTGCATATGCTTTCTTTTCCTTTTAAAAAAATATTAAGCATAATTTTTATCTTTTTCCACTTGCATAAAGAAAAAACACCTAGAACAGAAAATTTGAAAGGCATATTTAAACAAAATCTGATGGTGTTTTAATTTAACTCTGAAAACAGCGTTACAAGGCAGTTTTGTGGCACTGATCTGTATTGCAGGAGGAAGCCTCAGCTGCACAA
The DNA here is from genome assembly GCF_001704415.2 of Capra hircus. Taxonomy (NCBI): domain Eukaryota; kingdom Metazoa; phylum Chordata; class Mammalia; order Artiodactyla; family Bovidae; genus Capra; species Capra hircus. Next base: position 5,239,842 of record NC_030820.1, read on the forward strand.
AGCTCCTGAAGAAAATGATGTGTGACTTATGGGCCTTGAAAGTCTGCATCAGATACTCATGGGGAAATGTGCCCTAGTTAGTGCAGTCAGCTTTCTCCTTTGAAGGCTTTCTGAACTTAAAAGACGTGGAATTTGGCCTCTATATATATATTTGTAATATGGAGTGTGAGAAACCATTTGCACTTAAAATGTTGACATTGTTGGATTTGGCATATTCATTTCAAGAGTTTTCAAGCAACTGGAAGTTTCAGGGCTGTTAGTAACTTGTAACTTTGTGGAGGCAGATGAAATATCTGAATGTACTGTGTGGCTGGCTTTTGGGTAAGAGCCACTCACCCCCCACCCCGAGGGGGAGGCGCACTCCTCATCCTCCCGTTCCATCCTCGCCCACCTGGGAGCTCTTTTAAAGGTATAGTGGTAGCCAGGGTGTTGCCACCGCCTAGCCACCCCCAGGCTTCCCTAGTGGCTCAGCTGGTAAAGAATCCACGTGCAATGTGGGGGGACCTGGGTTGGGAAGATCCTATGGAAGAGGGCATGGCAACTCACTCCAGTACTCTTGCCTAGAGAATCCCATGGACAGAGGAGCCTGATGGGCTGCAATCCATGGGGTCACAAAGAGTCGGACATGACTGATTCAGCACAGCACAGTGCAGCCATCCCCACTGTCCAGCTGCCTTCTATCTCCTTTCTAATAACCTGTGATGTTCTTTCTGGTTTCCACTTCTGTTGAGTTGGCCCAAAAGTTCGTTCAGGCTTTTGTATCATCTTATGGAAAAACCCAAATGAACTTTTTGGCATCACAGCTCAAGGTGGCCTTGATTGGATTAGAGTCAGTCATAGTGATTGGCTGTGGGTTGACCAAGTGATTTAAAAAGATCTGCATGTCATTTAGCTATTGCTATGTAACAAACCACCCCAAAACTTAAGTGATGAGCTTTTGTTATAATTCTGCAAATCAGCAGTGTGGTTCTTCTGCCCTCAGATGGGCTTACCTGCGTGTCTGTAGTCCGCTGCAGATCAGGGAGCAGGCCTGCTGCTCCTAGCCGGACTCTCACATGTATATGGATGGTTGGTTGTAGCTTGATTGAGGTTGGTCTCAATGAAGATGGCTTATCTCTACTCCATGTAGTCTTTCATTGCCCCTGATTTGTTCTTATGGTGGAGACAGAATTCCAAGTGAGAGTGAGAATGTTTCTCATGAGGCTCCTACTCAGAACTAACCCCTTGTCACGTATTCCATATTTTGTTGCCTAAAGCAAGTCAGGAAGCCAGCCCAAATTCAAAAAATAGAGATACAGACTCCACTTCACGATGGGAGGAACTATAAGCTCACATTGCAAAGGGCATGGTTTCAGGGAGAAGTGGAGAATTGGGATCCTTTTTCTAATAAGTCTACTGGAGCCAGAATGAAATGTCAAGATCAAGATTGGCTATCCCTCTGTCTGTCTCACTTCTCTTTATCAACAAGGAAGTAGATGGAAGAGCTGCTTGAAGCCAGCCTCAAAATAAGGACAGAACTACCAGAATTGCAGAAGCAAGGTGCCACAGCCCTCATGATGGTGTGGACATCTGAATCAAGCCAACTCTCCTCCTGGACTTTACAGATACTTAAGCCAGATTAAGTAAATTCTGATATTGTGCCAGCCTGTATGATTGGAGTTTTCTCTTTGGAGCAAAAAGATACCTAAATGATACTGCAATTCAGCTGAACAATAGCTTTTTTTTTTTTTTTTTTTTACTACCTTAAAACTGCCCTTACCCCCAAGAAATTCAGCTGCTAGTGCATCTGTGGAAATCAAAAGAATGCAGAGGTGCATGAGAGACTGTTCTTAGTTGTACAGTCAAAGTTTCCTATAAATTAAAGAGCAAAATATCTTACGCAACAGAAGCTCACATCTGTGATTTTAATCCTATATTTATGGAATATTCAAGAGTCTGAACGGGTCACTTAAAATTTTCAGTTATAATTTACTGTCTCTTATGGAAAAAAATTACATGTTTCAGTAGACAGTTACTCAAGCTGTTTTTTTTTTTTCTTTTAAATTATGTCTTTTGAAAGGCATTCAGCTTATTTTCTCTCTCTTCCCACCCATCGAGAGATTTTGTTGACCTTTGTGTTCTATGGCTTATATTAAAAATACAGTTGGTATGTTGAATATTCTTTTCTTAAACAATACACAATTTCTTTGTGATTCCAACAAAAATCTCTAGGGGCATTGACCTCAAACTCCCCCACCTAGTTGGAGAATTATAGCTTTAATAGTATTTTAACACTTCTAGATTCACAAAGGACCTTGGGACATATTTTTCCCAAGTCTCAAGTGTCTACTCTATTTATCATTCCTTTAAGCAACAAATGGATATTTGTAAGTCATCGTTGTCTAAATGATGTATAAATAGTTTCAAACTCCAAGAGCTCTGACAGGATTCCCAGACATGAAGCTTCTAAGGCCAGTCGTGCTGCTGAAGGACTGTGAAGCCTTAGGCAAGTCACATAAGGACTTCCTAGGACAGTTGTCCTGTTGATCAAATCCAAATCAGTCCTTTCCTTCACTCACTCGCAGACTTCAGCAGTTCAAGTGAAGACGAGGAAGCCATTCTTTTGACTGACTTGAACCCTAGCTGCAAGCAGCTTATAATACAGCATTCACATCAGCAGTACCGGTGATACAGCTGGGAAGACACAGGGCGTCGTTTTCACTCCACTGTGATGGGAAGGCAAGCATGGAATGGAAACACTCTAAAAAGAGCCTGGGAAATGATATACAATCTCAGACCTGCCCAAATTCTCAGGAAGAAAAGCCATTCCAAATGTTTGATCAAGTTTGGATTAAGGCCTCACCAATAGAAAGCTGTTAGTGTTTCAAAGGACTAATACCAAAGGAACTCACAGAATTTTCACATTAGCTTAATAATTTACAAAGGTCCACCTCAGCGGGACAGTCGCGTACAGCGGTGTGGTTTGTATACTGCACAACGTAGGAGAGCAATGTTTGCATAGTCTGTGATGTGAATGGCTCCCTCAGGTACACTATACACACCTATAAATGACATCCCTACACTCAAGGCCCTGTGCCGTTTGTTAATAGAGTTGGCACCGTCTTATCCAATGTCAGAAACTGTGTGTCTCCTTTCCCTGGCTGTTCGGTTTCCCAGCAAAAGCTTTTCCCTATTAAGGAAAAACATGGGTCTGAGACATCATGACCCCTTTGTTGTCCCAGAGAAGGACCCAAGCCCTGAAGCTTGGTGTCCTCAAGCCTCTCCCAGGAGACAGGAGCAGAGAGGCTGGAAGAGGGGAGGGGATGTGTCCATCCCAAATGCACCAATCAGCTCTTTCTTTCATGGACTGAAAGAAATCAGTTATCAGTCAGATACGTGTATTTCCTCTCCTTCCTGGGAGAGGCGTTTCTTCATCCCACTAAGCTGTTTGCTTAAATATTCATCAAGCCCTTTCCCACCGTCAATAAATAAGCTCCACGAACTCTTGCCACTGCTAATGGATCTCTCTGCCCGACTCTCTCCTCATCCCTTCCACTCTTCCGTTCACCTTGTCTTCCCAGAGAATAACTGTGATGGTAAAGGCTGTGAGTGGTTCAGTTTCCAGGGCATGCTTTCCGCCTCCCCTTTTGAAGATGAACTTGAAGACACTAAGTCAGGTAGGTAGAAACTGACCGGGCTCCAGGTCAGTGTGGAGAGCTGTGCTCTGAGTCATGGGATTTCACGATGGGCTGGGCCTGGGGCAGAGAGAACCAGCTCTGGAGCATGACACATGGGCGTGAGGGCCAGCTCGCCGTGTCTTTCCTTCGCTGTGCTATTCTTTGAATATAGGATCAATGCTTATGGAAAAGTGAGTCCGTTGGTGGGTGCAGTGGAGGCCATTAGTGTCTATTCTCCATCTCTCCTCCGTCGTCACTCCCTCTCCCACCTCCTAACACAACCAAGCCCTGCAGCTAACTGGTCCTGGTGCCATAGAGGGCGGGTCCCTGGTGACAGCTGGGTCACTCTGAGTGCCCACCCTCGCTGTGCACTCAGCCATGTGGTCTGCCTTCGCTGGGGGACACAGCAGGGACTTGCACAGCGCGGGGACATTTTCGCTCCTCTTTGAGGGAACGCGCCTGACTCCCCTGGAGAGGCGTCTAAGATACACGTGGAGTGGAGGCAAGTCATCCCAGCTGAGGCCACGCTGGAACCTCCAGCCCCCAGGTGACCAGTTAGCAGAGAGTAGACCTACCCCCGAGCCTTGCTAAGATAGGCTGAACCCAGCCCAAGTCAACAGAACCACCCAGAAACCCAGGAAAAAGCAAAGATACCTGTTTGAATCCGCAAGTTGGTTACAAAGCAGTAGAAAACTGGTACAGTGTCCATGGGTTGTTACTGGACTTTGGGCGTAAGTATCCTCCCCAAGTGTCCCTTGGATGTAGGGATGTTTTCTGTAGATTACTGGTGATTACAAGTGAAATGACACAGAACATACGAGACGCACAAGAGACAGACAGGAACCACTCTGGCCAGAGGAACAGAACCGGGCAAAAAACTAATTGTGTTTATTATAAAAGCCCCCTAGGCAGAGTTCCAGACTGCATGAATAAGCCTTTTCAGTACAGCGCAGGTGCATACATGTTATCGTATAGCAAAGGGGAGTGAAATCTCTGTCTACTGCAGAGTCTGCCCAAAGCCCCCATCTCCTTCTTATCTCAAGAAGGGAATGCTCCCTCGTTTGCAAGGGACCATTAAACTCAAGGCTGTGTCCAGACTCTTTGGCAGAACGCCTCGTATGCAAGGACACTCAGCCCGAGCAGAGAGACCCGTTTGCAGGCACATCTCTGCTACCCTATTAACCCTTCATTTACCAAGAACAAAGTGCATGTAATCTTTAGCATTCACCTGAGACCACCCCATGGAGATCTTGCCTTGAATAAGGCTGCTCCTTGCTGAGGCCATGGTAGTGTTTGCTTCTCAAGCCCTAATCCTTGGCTGACGCTTGCTGTCTGTGTGGCATAGAGTCAGGTTGTGCCCTGTGACCAAGGTTAGCACCTTCACTGAGGCCTTCACTTGTGCTCACTGTTTTGCCTCCACGAATAAGTCTACTCGGTTCAGTTCAGTTCAGTTCAGTCGCTCAGTCATGTCCCACTCTCTGTGACCCCATGAACCACAGCACGCCAGGCCTCCCTGTCCATCATCAACTCCCGGAGTTCACTCGGACTCACATCCATGGAGTCAGTGATGCCATCCAGCCATCTCATCCTCTGCCGTCCCCTTCTCCTCCTGCCCCCAATCCCTCCCAGCATCAGGGTCTTTTCCAATGAGTCAACTCTTCGCATGAGGTGGCCAAAGTACTGGAGTTTCAGCTTTAGCATCAGTCCTTCCAACGAACACCCAGGGCTGATATCCTTTAGAATGGACTGGTTGGATCTCCGTGCAGTCCAAGGGACTCTCAAGAGTCTTCTCCAACACCACAGTTCAAAAGCATCAATTCTTCAGCACTCAGCCTTCTTCACAGTCCAACTCTCACATCCATACATGACCACAGGAAAAACCATAACCTTGACTAGACGGACCTTTGTTGGCAAAGTAATGTCTCTGCTTTTGAATATGCTATCTAGGTTGGTCATAACTTTTCTTCCAAGGAGTAGGCGTCTTTTAATTTCATGGCTGCAGTCTCCATCTGCAGCTGATGGACGAAGCCTGTATCAGAGTGAAGCCTTGTGGGGCTGGCACCGGAGGCTTAGGGCCACCTGCCTGTGTCATGGCACTGGGGACCCATGCAGAGTGAGACAGTAAGACACACAAGCCCCAGGACCTGCACAGGCATCTGGAATTTCTGTGTCCACCCGCCTGCATCCTGAACTTCTCTGCCGCTTTGACCCACCAGTGACATCCCTTGATGTTCTTCCAGGTTCCTGGAGCACTCCTCCACTCACTACAAGTTTTCAGAAGGGCATCCATAAAGATTATCCCTCCTCCTCACCCAAGTTTTGAAGCAACTGAGAAGTGAGATTTTAGAAATGGCAGGTGGAGGGGACTTCCCTGGCAGTCCAGTGGTGAAGACTTTGCTTTCACCGCAAGGGGCTCAGGTTTGATCCCTGGTCAGGGAACTAAGATCCCACATGCCACATGGCACACACTCCCCTCCCTCCAAAATAAAAATGTCAGATGGAGGTGGATTTTTTTTAAATAAAGTTGATATTGGAGAATATGACTTACATTTTGGGGAAGGTGACTTTCTGTATACTAAGCCTCAAGCTTGGAAAGGCTTAATCACCCAGTTGTAGTCGGATTCACTGGGTAGGCTCTCTATTCAAAGGACTGGACACGATGCTTGCTTCCTGTAGGCAGTATGTTCTGTGTCTAGAAAGCACTTCCCCATATTGTTATATAGATGGCTTTCCAGTCACTTGCATCTGAGTGACTTTTGAGTGTGGCCTTTTCTGACTTCCTGGCCACCATCACATTCCCTGTGTGGCAGTTCTAAATCATGTCTATAAACTGCAACACTCTTCTTATCCTGAGATGGGCCCTAAGTTCTTCTTCCTTGAATCTGGGCCAACCTTGAAGATGTTGTTAAAACCTATAGGACGCAGCAGAAATGATGGCATAGCTCACATACTTTCTGAAGTCAAGTCATTAAATAAAGGCCATGGCGTTTCTGCCTTGCCTGCTGAGATGCTTGCTTTTGGAGCTGTGAGCCTGTGTAGGTGAAGGTCAGCTGCCTTGAGGCCACCATGCTGGAGGAAGCCCAAACCACAGAGCAGGTGCCCCAATCGGTGTCCACAGCCCAGGTCCCGGGTGACAGTCAGCATCAGCCACCAGAGACGTACGCTAGGTGCCTGCAGCCTGCAGAAGTCATGTGCCCCAGTCTCAGAATCTTCTCGGATGGAGCCCTAGGTGTCGTGACAGAAGCAATGTATGTCTACTGTGCCCTGCAAACTTCTAAATCACCCAGTCCCTGAACATAGTTAGATGGTCTGTTTGATGCCATTAGCTTCTGGAGCAGTTTGGTATGACATATTTGGAGGAGGAGATAGAATGGCATAGAAATGACTGGGACGCTCTGTTTTCTACTTTTCATAGCACTGTTTATCACTGTCAGAAATCACCTTGTTTATTTATTGGTGTATTTACTGGTCCCTGTCACTCCTCTTCACGTGTAGGTTAGCTCCGCTAGTGCAGGGCTGTGTGTGTCTTAGACCTGGGACAGCAATGGCCCAGTAATGGCCCTGGGAGGCGGTCAATAAATATTTGTTGAAAGGATGAACAAACGAACATCTTTCCCCTTGCAGAACAGAAAGAAGAGCTTCTGGGAGAGTATCTCAGTCATTTTATTCTTGATCTCTAGGCCCTGGGCAACAAAACTGAGGCCATTTGTGTGAAATAGAAAATAGACAGTTTTATAATATCTGAGCAAACTGTCCTGTAGAACATTCAGTTCTTCATTCAATGATATGGGCTCAGCAGCTGCCCTCACCCCAAAAGCAAGGCATTGTAATTCCCACTAGAGACACAGAGGTGGATAAGACACAGACTGCCCCTGTCCGGGACAGCCCTCAGGGAGGGGCATGGACGAACTGAAGGGTGGAGAGGCCTCTCGAGGAGAACACAGGCTCAAAGGCAAAGCCTTTCCAAGCTTGAAAGGCAGGGGCAGTGACTGCCACTCACACATCGCCTCCCCCCGAGACCCTGCTCAGAGCCCACCCATGCAGGTGCCGTAAGTATGTGTTGACTCTTGAGCGGAGGAAACAGAGGGTGTTCCAAGCTGGGCAAACGGCAAAGGTTCATATCAGCAGAGAAGCCTAAGTGCCTTTGCGAAAAGAAACTCTTGTTAAATGTGTAAGGAACATCTCGTGCTCCACTGGTCTTGCTCTGCCATCATAAAAAGTCATTACTGAAGCTGTGTCATACAGAGTGCAGTAAGTCAGAAAGAGAACTAATATCATATGTGCATGTATATATGTGGATTCTAGAAAATGGTACTGATGAACTGACTTGCAAAGCAGAAATAGAGACACAGACATAGAGCAAACATATGGGCGTGGAGGGAGGGAAGAGACTGAGGTGAACTGGAAGGTTGGGGTTGACATATACATGTACTGCGAAACTATGTGTGAAATAGATCACTAATGAGAGCCCACTGTGTGGTACAGAGAGTTTTATTCCATGCTCTGTGATGACCTAAATGGGAAGGAGATCCAAAAAAGAGTGGATATATGTATACGTGTTGCTGTACAGCAGAAAATAACACAGCCTTGTGAAGCAACTATACTCCAATAAAAATTTTAAAAAATAAATAAAATACCAAGGACCCCAGCACAAACACATTGCTATTTTTTCAAAGGAAGCTCATTTGAATGACATGAAAAAGTAATGGCATCTGTCTCAGGTTTCTACTTGGAGAGGATTCATGCAACCTCAGCATTTTATCTTGGGCAATTCCCCCGAGAAGAGGCACTGGGGAAGCAATTTGTATCTCTTTTAACTAAGACGGGAAGCCTTGATGTCTGTGGGTTGTCCATTTCCGTAAGACTCCAATCCAATCCCACGGAAAGGTGCCAGATCTGAAGCTTCTATATGCTGTTAACTGCATGTGGTTTTTTTCCCCCGCTGGTATTTACATCTAAGGCAATGCAAAGCCTCCAATTTTACAGCCAAGTTAGGATGCTGAGAATATTCCTGAGTAGAATGTGCCTGAAATTAATTAAGATAGGGAGAAAAATCGAGCACATCACCAGGAACAGAGGAGATATTAAGTTATTTGTTGAATGAATGAATGAGAATAATGTATAAGATCATTCTGTAGTTTCACATGTAGTCTCATCCAGCCAGGCTTTACCAAGACAATTCCATGGAGGGAAAAAGGTAGGTTAAGAAAGCAATGCCAAGAGCAGTCACTCAGTACAACAAGGACACTGCAGTTACCGTTTGATGGAGTCCTTAAATGGGATTTTTTGTTTGTTTGTCACTTTGGCACAATTTGGTGGCTACAGGACCTTTCTGGCCCCTGAAATATCACCATCAGAAAAGTCCAGGATTGGACTCAGCCAGCACAAAGACAGAAGCAGCTGAATCAGTGGGTGGTGGCGCCCAGGGAAAGTGTGAGTATTGAAAGAGTCGGTGATCTCTGAACATCCCCAGCAGTTCAACAGTGCTCTTTTGTGCCGTTTAACCCTCAATAACCCACCTGGCAGTTCTTTTTATCTCTTTGTTTTTGGCTGCACTGGATCTTCGTTGTGATGCGCAGGCTTCTCGGTGTAGCAGGTCCTCTTGTGGCAGAACACGGGCTCTGGAGCTGGCGAGCCTCAGGAGTCAAGGCGCATGGGTTTAGCTGCTCTGCAGCATGTGGGATCTTCCTGAAGCAGGGATTGAACCCATGTCCCCTGCATTGGCAGGCAAAGTCTTAACCAATGGGCCACCAGGGAAGTCCCTCGCCTGACAGTGTAAGCAGTATAATGTATTGAGGGAAACACAGATGTTAGTCAGAAGGTTCTGTTTCCTGGACTCCATCAAGCCTTGAGTTCCTCACTAATAAATGAGGGACTATGACACCTATCTTGTAGGATGAGTACGATGACCACATGTTCTAATTTCTGTAAAGTCACGTATCTGTGGACTGCCACACAGGAAGGCAAACAAACATTAGTAGCCTGTCCTTATATTTAAGCCAGCGTATAAGATCCTTGCAGGCAGAAAGCTGGCAGAGAACCTTGCATATGAGATTTTATGAATATTTATTGAATGAGTGAACGCATGAATAACCATGGGATGAAATAGCATATTGATCAGGGTAACTCCCGCAGCAGAAACAAATATAGTCCAGTGGCTTATCATAATGTGGTATTGCTTACTCACCTGAGAGCCCAGCTGGGGTGTTCCAATCAGCAGATGGTTTCCTTTCCCATGCTGATTCCTGGACCTGGGCTCTGTATGGCTGTTGTGTCTTGGGTCTTGATGTCTTTGAAAATCAGCTCCAACTGCTTCTTAACCTCAGAATTGGAAGGGAAAAGGATACTCACCACTCTCACTCACATTGTATGGCCATCCCTGGATGCAAGCAGGGCTGGAGGACACAATCTCTCCTTAGCCAGCTGCCTTCCAACCGCCCACGAGGGAAGAGGGATCCAACTGTTACTGCCAAAATCATTTAAACAAACAAGGAGAACCAGAGAGAGATGGACACATGGCAGTGTTTTGAATAGGAGTTAGTTCTGTAACATGCTTTTTTTTTTTTTGCCCATGCTTTTTTTTTTTTTTTGTCTTTGTTGTGGTATAGGGCTTTTCTCTAGCTGCAGATCATGGAGGCATGATGACCCAGAGAGATGTTATGGGGAGGGAGGTGGGAGGGGGGTTCATGTTTGGGAACGCATGTAACAATTAAAGATTTTAAAATTTAAAAAATAAAAAACTAAAAAAAAAAAAAAAAGAAACCACCCCAAAATGTAATGGATTGAATAACTGTGATTCCTCCTGAGTCTGGCTAGGCTCATGGAAGCATTTGTAGGCATCTGAAACGTTACCAGGGGGCTGATGGTCTGGGGTAAGCTCAGACATCTCACCTCCACTCCACACAGGGTCCAATCCTCCAGCAGCCCAGCCCAAGCTGGCTCACATGGTGGCAGGGAGGAAATGGCAGCCCAGGCCTAGAGGCAAGAGGGAGACAGGAGAGAGGCAGGAGGGCCAGAGGCGGAGAAAGAGGAGTGATCGTAGAGCAAAGGTCTGATGGGCGTGACCGGGAACCAAAGAGAGTGGGGCAGCCTCTAGAGTCTGGAAAAGACAAAGTAGATTCTCTCCTCGAGCCTCCACGAGACACGTTGCTTTTGACGTTAGCCCCGTCAGACCCATTTCAGTCTTGGGATCTCCAGCACTCTAATAAAAACTTGTGTGTTGCTTTGCAGCTAAGTTGGTGATAATGTGTGGCAGTAGCAACCAGCAACCAGTATCACGTGTTCTTGTCATGTGGCAGACTCTGCCTTTCCAAAGTCCTGGAGTGACTCTGGACTTCTTGCATGGCTGAGAACACACCACGCGAGAGCCAGCTAATCGGGCCCTGCTCCAGACCCTGCCACTCAGAGACAGCCCCTCTGTGGCCCTCCTCCTGTGGTGCCCCTCCCCATGGAGCCACAGGACTTTTAGGCCTACGCTCTTCTGGCTGGGTCTGTATAGCAGCGTTGTCTATGTGTTTGTTAGGTGCCAATTCCTGAGTCCACCCAGACCTACTGAATCAGGACCCTTCAGGAGTCTGTGTGTTTTGTTTTGTTTTTAATTTTTGGCGGTGTGGCCTGTCGGATCTTAGATCCCCAACTAGGGATCAAAACCCGGCCCTTTGCACTGGAAGTGCAGAGTCTTAACCACTGGACCACCAGGGAAGTCCCAGGACCCTGTGTTTTAACTGCCCTCCAAGAATTCTGAAGGAGACTTAAGATTCAGAAGCATTGCTACCTGGGGTCCGTGGGGGTCTTTTCCCAGGTTTTGTTCTTCTAAGGATGGACCATGCTCTAACAGATGCAGTCTGGGACCAAGGAGATGGCTGATTGGAGAATGGTAGGGAGAGGATCAAGCTTAGTCGTATCTACTAACGTGTCTGTATCATTGCCAGGGGGAGGAAGAGAAGAGGGAGTGGACGGGGTTTTCACTGAATCCTTGTTCCCAGAACATCTGATCTTAAGAATGGACTGACAGGAAAAGGAAAGTGCTTTGAAAAGTGCTGGAGAAATTATGATCATCACCTTACTTAGGAATTTAAATTACTTTATGGCATAACTGAAAAAATAAAGGGGCTTCCCTGGCAGCTCAGATGGTAAAGAATCTGCCTGCTAATGCAGATTCCTTCCTGACCTGAATCTCCCTGGGTCAGGAAGATCCCCTGGAGAAGAGAATGGCTACCCACTCCAGTATTCCTGCCTGGAGAATTCCATGACAGAGAAGCCTGGCAGGCTGCACATCCAGTGGGTTGCAAATAATAAAAGTAGTGATCATCATCATTATTATTCCTGTAGTTGCTACCATCCTAGGTCTGGTTCTTTGGAAGTGGAGCCTGAGCTAAGGATTCCTGTGCACGTGGGTTACTGGCAGTTGCTCTCGTGGGGGGGCTGGGGGGCAGAGGAAGCAGGACAGAAAAGGGGAAGGAGCAAGGCAGCAATTACAGGCAGAGCCCTAGCCTCAGCCCGATCCTGAGGGCAGCACTCACTGTCAAGGGAGCTGGGCTTTGTGACTGCTGCCCAGCAGTCACTGTCTGCTTGGGATGACACCTGGCACTAGGCTGCCTGCCTGAGTGGGTACTGTGGCTCTGGGAGCTTAGGGGCAGGCCTCTGAGAAAGGATTCGGGTGCCCGCCGTGAGCAACAGAGTGCAGAGAGCTAGGGCGTGGGCGCCCGGAACCAGGGCCTGGCTCTCAGAGGGCCTGGACGGCGCACTGATATGTTAAGCTGTTGCCCTGAACCAGGCGCTGTCCTCAGGGCCTCTCTTGTATTCATCCATCAAACCCTTATCATGTGAGAGCAGCTGCCACCCTCCCTTAATGAATGTGGTCCCTGGGCACAGGAGGACAAGTGATGAGACCAAGGATGCCGCAGAGGCAGGAGGTGGCTGCACCGTCCCCACCATCCTGCTGATGGCCCCCTCTTACCGCCACTGTCTCAGGGCCTCACCTGCCCCCCTTGCCTTGGGCTCCTTGTAGGGACAATGCTTCTTCAAGGAGCAGAAGGAAGGTGGTTCTCTGAGTCTCCTTTATCCAGGACATAGGAAAGAGGCTTGTAAAGAAAAGGGAATTTTTTATCAACCAAGAGAGAAAAATCTCAATCTATATACTTAATTAGGTCAGATACCCCTTTTCCTCTGAGTCTTTTCTGGTTCTTTGAAGTCAGAGGAAGCCCTGAGCATTAGAGAGGGGAAAAAAGTGGAAAGAGAATTGGGAGGAAACCTCCAATGTACACACTGACACCCACACACTAATCAACCATCAATCCTCTTTAAGGACTGAATGCAGATAAAGTCAGTTATCCACCTAATCAACATGGAAAAGAAAAAAACAAAACCGCTTAAAATAAAAACTAGGACAGTCCCCTGAAGGAGGGAAAGCTTGCAGTCTTGTCTGAAGACTTTCCTACATGGAGAGCCTCTCTCCTCCACGGTCTTACTGAAATTCTGAATTTGTTTGCAGTCAGTCCAAAGACTCCTTGATGTTTTAGAGACTCTAGGTGAAGCAGAAGACTCAAAATATGGATGTGAGCGTTTCAAGGGGATGTGCAACCGCTTGCCGTGGAACTGTGTGCTGGGAGTGCCTGTGTAGATGGTGGGGTCAGGATGTCCGGCCGGCCTTGTCGGGTCCACCATGAGCCTCACTCTCTTGGCTGTTCCTGCCAGCACCTCCAGGGCAGTGCCCTGGGATCACAGGCACGTTTTGTACCTGCTCTCCATTCAGTGACCACTGGCCACACGGTACTAGTAAACATTTGAGATGTGGCCAGCGTGACTAAAGCAGTCAGTTTTTCACTTTGATTTAATGTCAATTAATCAAGTTTAAATTTACATTATTGCATGTGTCTAGAGGCTACCGTTCTGTACAGCTCAGCTCTGGGTCTTAACTTTTTCTAGACTTGGTTTTTCAGAAAACAACTAATAAATGAGATATTTATGTCCTACCCCTTTTTGTGCAGATAAACCGAGGATGTCAGTTAAACCTTGCCACATAACAAACCACCCTAAGACAGTGACTTCGAATAACAGTCACGTATTTAGTGTATGATACTGTTGGCCACACATTTGGGATGGGTGTAACTGGGCAGTTTTCACTGTCTCTTTGGGCTAAACATGGGCATTTGTGGGCAGCGCCCACTCAGCTGAGAACTGGCTGGTCTAGGAAGGGCTGGGCTGGAATGGTGGATCTGGGCTCCACTTGGCCTCTCATCCCCTCAAAGTCTAGCCTGAGCTTTTGCACATGATGGTGGGCAAGGTTCTAAGAAAGGGAGCCACTGTGTTCCAGGGCCCTGAGACTTAGTCTCAGACCTGGCACTGCCATCCTGCTACATTCTATTAGCCAAAGCAAATCACAGGTTCCACCAGACTAAGGGGCAGGAAATAGACTCCTTTTTGTTTGTTTTTTTGTTGTTGTTGTTGCAGTGGGCCTTCGTTGCTGCATGTGGCCCTCCCTAGGTGCAGTTGAGGGGGCTGCTCTTCACTGTGGTGCGCAGGCTGCTCATTGTGGTGGAGTCTCATGTTGTGGGTCATGGGCTGCAGAGAGTGTGCATTCCAGGAACTGCTGCTCACGGGCAGTTAGTTGTGGCTCATTAGTTGTGGCAGATGGGCTTAGTTAGGCTTCCCTCATGAGTCAGACAGTGAAAATCTGCCTGCAGCACAGGAGACCAGGTTTGATCCCTGGGTCCGGAAGATCCCCCGGAGAAGGGAATGGCAGCCCACTCCAGGATTCTTGCCTGGAGCATCCCATGGACAGACCGTGTAGTTGCAAACTGTCAGACACAACTGAGCAACCAACAGTTTGGTTTTCTTTCATGGGGTTAGTGGCTCTGCTGCATGGGGGATCGTCCTGGACCAGGGATTGAACTGCTGTCCCCTGCACTGCAAGGTGGATTCTTCACCACTGGACCACCAGGGAAGCCCGACTCCTCTTCTTGATGGAAGATGCAGGAGAGACACATGCAAAGAGCATTGAGGGACTTTCCTGGTGGTCCAGAGGTTAAGGTTCTGGACTCAGCACTCCCAATGCGGGCTGTCTGGATTTGATCCCTAGTCAGGGAACTAGATCCCATATCCCATAACTAAGAGTTTGCATGCTGCAACTAAGACCCAGAACCACCAAATAAATTAATTAATTAAATATTCAAAACCAAACCAACAAAGAGCATAGATGGGGGAAACACATTCAATTGTGGCCATTTTTATAATCAACCACACTGAGGCCCTCAGGGTCCAATGCTGGGCCTGAGGTCACAAAAGAATAATAGATCTGGTCTGGGACATGGGACCCTTGACCCTCAGACCAGGACTGGGCCTTGGTTCATTTCTTGGATTTTCTGTATATGCTTTACTTTGTGTGCCTCATCTTTCTCAGAAAGGTGGAGAGACACAATGATTTCTCTGACTTCTCCAGCTCTCAGTGTAAAGCATGAGCTTGGTGGTTGCCCTTGCGTGGGGTGCAGGGGAAAGGGTAGAAACATACACGGCCATGGATGATCTGGGGCCCAGGCAGAATTCCTGAAAGATGCCCCTTTTGCAAAGTACTGCTGGAAAACCAGAAATTAAGGCACGCTCGACCAACGTATTTACCATAGAGCTCAACCTTTTAAAAAGAAGTTCATAAAAGACTGACTTTGGAAAGAATAGAATTTTTCCTTCCAAGTTTTTCAAATTTACAATCCACCCACTATCTTTTCCTTTCATAAATATGATGTACATGAGGGGAGTGATCTAAATATCTTCCTAGTTCCAGAAGCTTGACAGTATTTTCACATTGATCTCCTGCTAGATAAATCAAGCCTTCTGGATCTGCAAACTGCAACACCAATAAAAATCCTGGTGGAAAAGGGCTGCTGCTTCTGCGTTTTCAGTTTTGTGGCCGTGAATCTCTCAGATGACATTCCTGCTGATGGAAACGCCTCAGAGCAGCTACCCCGCCACTGTCAGGCCAAATTTGTGTGTTGAGCCAGATTGCTGGCTCACAAGCCCTTACTGATGACCATAACAGAAATTGATAAAGGAAAAGTCTTCCGGGGGAAAGCACCTTCTAGAAGATGACGATGATGAGGAAGATGACGATGATGATGAAGAGCTGAGCTGGGGAGTGGGGGAGGGGAGGAGGGAGTGGAGCGGGGTAAAAGGGAGAGGAGGGGAGGGAGAGGAGTGGGAGAGGAAGGGAGACGGGGAGGGTGGGAGGAGGAAGGAGGAGCAGGAAGCATGGGAGGCAACCCAAGGGACTGAGGGGGAGAAGGAGCGGCTGGTGCGGAGGAAAGGACAGAACAGAGCAGGGAAGGGGCGGAGCCGGCTCTGAGGAGGTGGGGGCGAGGAGGGAGGAGGGAGAGGCGGGGAGGGAGGAGGGAGGGGCGGGGAGGGAGGACCCGGGGGCGGAGCCGGCTCTGAGGAGGTGGGGGCGGGGAGGGAGGAGGGAGGGGGCGGGGAGGGAGGACCCGTGGGCGGAGCCGGCTCTGAGGAGGTGGGGGCGAGGAGGGAGGAGGGAGGGGCGGGGAGGGAGGAGGGAGGGGCGGGGAGGGAGGACCCGGGGGCGGAGCCGGCTCTGAGGAGGTGGGGGCGAGGAGGGAGGAGGGAGGGGCGGGGAGGGAGGAGGGAGGGGCGGGGAGGGAGGAGGGAGGGGCGGGGAGGGAGGACCCGGGGGCGGAGCCGGCTCTGAGGAGGGAGGGGGGGAGGGAGGAGGGAGGGGCGGGGAGGGAGGAGGGAGGGGCGGGGAGGGAGGACCCCGGGGCGGAGCCAGCTCTGAGGAGGGAGGGGGCGGGGAGGAAGGAGGGAGGGGGCGGGGAGGGAGGACCTTGGGGGCGGGGAGGGAGGACCCCGAGGGCGGAGCCCACTTGAGGAGGGAGCAGGCTCTGAGGAGGGAGGGGGCAGGGAGGGAGGACCCCGGGGGCGGAGCCGGCTCTGAGGAGGGAGGAGGCGGGGAGGGAGGAGCGAGGGGGCAGGGAGGGAGGAGCGAGGGGGCGGGGAGGGAGGAGCGAGGGGGCGGGGAGGGAGGACCCCGAGGGCGGAGCCCACTTGAGGAGGGAGCAGGCTCTGAGGAGGGAGGGGGCAGGGAGGGAGGACCCCGGGGGCGGAGCCGGCTCTGAGGAGGGAGGAGGTGGGGAGGGAGGACCGTGGGGGCAGGGAGGGAGGACCCGGGGGCGGAGCCGGCTCTGAGGAGGGAGGAGGCGGGGAGGGAGGAGCGAGGGGGCAGGGAGGGAGGAGCGAGGGGGCGGGGAGGGAGGAGCGAGGGGGCGGGGAGGGAGGATCCGGGGGCGGAGCCGGCTCTGAGGAGGGAGGAGGCGGGGAGGGAGGACCCCAGGGGGGACGCATGCTCTCTCCTGGGATTCAATGGGTGTCCCCAGGTTAGCATCAGAACGTGACTCAAGTCCTTAGTATGTTCTGTCCTCAGGGTCTGCGTCCCTTCCACGAATTTGCTTCACCTCAATGTGTTTGTCTTTTCAGTAACAGAAACAGGCTTTATGAGGTGGTTTTATTCTTATCCGCTAGGAAATGTCCCTTCGGGTGAACTTCTGTGAAGAAGCCATATATGCAGCCCACAGATGAGCAAGGCTGCTCTGTGCTCTGGGTAGGCAGTTGGGGTTAGACGGTCTCTCTGGAGCAGCCCCTGAGGTGAGGGTACGTGAGCCAAGGGTCTCTTGAGGGAGTGCTCCCAGGAGGGAGTCAGAGGAGCAGGAAGGGCCTGGGAAGAGGCCCAACAAAGGTTCAATTTCCGGCAAACTGCCAGCTTCAGCCTGACCCTGAGGGCTGTCCTGAAGCGTTAATGATGCTCCGGAGTTTATCTCCATTGAATAAGGCAGCTCAGTTTTCATGCTTTGGGTAGAAAAGGTCAGGAGGGTGTAACTCGGGAATTCCCTGTTACTTGGGGATTCCTTGTCCAGTCTGGTGAGGAGGACTCTGTGCTTTCCTTGCTGGCCCTGAGTTCTATCCCTGGTTGGGGAACTTAGATCATGCAAGCTGCACAGAGTAGTCAGGAAGAAAAGAAAAAAAAAGGAGGATGTAACTCTCGCAACTGCCAGCTCCAGGAGCCCAAGGGCACCCCTGAGAAGATTCCCTGGGGCCACTCCTCAGCAACAAAGCACAAAGCACAACTCACCCAAGGGGGTGGGCACAGGGAACCCACCAACTGAAGGGATCCTAGGGTATGAGGCAGGGTGCCAGCAGTTTCGGCCATACCATCTTTGTGAGTCTCCCCAGAAACAAGGCCGGCTCTGTAGGCAGCTGAGTGAACAGCAAGTGAGGCCAACCTAGACCAGTGAGTTCATAGGCAACCCACCAGGTGACCACACAGTGGTGACACGTGGTGGAGCCCAGCCTAGACCAGCAGAGCCATGGGGTAGGCCCCCAGATCTTTAATAAATGACTTGTTTTGAGGCACTAAGTGTTGGCATGCTTTGTCTGCATCATTAGCTCCCTGATACAGAGGAAAGGAAATGATCAGAACCCTGAGTCTCATTTTCATCCCAGCAAAGACCTATCTGTAGCTGGAATTTGAATATGGGGTCAGTACTGGAGTCAGAATTGGCCCCTATCCAAGATTTGCTTTCCTTTACCCTGCAGTGGAGTTGAGCTTCATCAGATCCCAGATAGTTCTGCCCAGAAGGACGCAATAAGAGTCACGTTTCTCCAGTTATTACTGAATTAATACTAGACAATTGACCCTTTCTTTCAAGTCATCCCTGACATTTCAAGCTGCTCCTGGGCTTTAATCTACTACCTTATCATCCTCGAGGTCACGGATACAGTGGAATTTGTTATTGGAAGATAACTTAGATTTTTAAAAAAGAAGGAAGCAAATAATATAAAGACAGAAAGAATAAAATTACATGGCTAAGCAAAAAATGAGGGTGAATCAAAGAAGAAGGAACAAGAAATTAATTGAACTGTGCTTTGAATGATTGGTTTTTTGGCCAGCTTCTTATACAGTTAAGATTATAGTGGGGAGGTTATGTCAATATCTCCGTTATATATATTATATATATATGTATCTCAGACATTTTCATGACTTTAATTAAAGTTATCTTTAAGCCTCAGGGGAGCCCAAATAAAAATGCTTAGTTTAACTTGACCTTTCTGGAGATTTTGCAGATTGCATGTATCTTGTTCTGGCTGCAGTGAGGTACCTACCATTCTGCTTGACATCATTCTTCCCCAGAATCATATTTGCATAAAAAATTAATATGAAAAGTGTGGTGAGCCGCGAGGCAGATGGAAACGTTTGACTAATTAGTTGAGCACGGTGACAACTTTGGAGACATGCTTCAGGACAGATTTCATCCTGACAGTGCTCTGCAAACAGGGGAACACAGTGTCACTTGCCTGGGAATTGGGAGGGGAGGGGTATCAGACTCAGAGAGTCAGTACCTCGGCTTTGGAGGAGCAGCCACTGAGAGGCCATGCAAGGCCCCGGGGGCCTCACAGATGACAGACCAGTTCACTGAGCTCCTGGGATGTCTGCTTGGCCTCCCTTTTCTGCTCCTTGACCTTGAGGACTGGAGTCCCTCCACTTGATTAGCCCTGGATCTTGCCCTTGACTCCTTGCCCACACCCTGCACATCTGGTACTTACTGCATCTGGGTCACTGGGATTTTGGTGTATAAAAGGATCACCTGAAGGACTTGTCAAACCCAGAAACCTGGCTCACCCTTCCAGAGACTGGGTCCAGGACCTCTGGAACAGGGCTTAAAATCTCACCATTCTAAGCAGCTCCCAGGTGATGTTGATGTCGCTGGTACAGACACCATACCTGGGATGGTTCACTTTAAGGAAATGGTACAGGGTTCAGTCTCAGCATAAGATGTCAAATCTTCCTCCTGTGGACTGATTCAAGCTTAATTTTCTTCCTTGCAGTATTTTAAGGAGAAATTACCCACAGGTATCTAGATGTTTCATCTTTTTTTGTAAAATAAAACATCTGCTATTGCAATGGTGGCAGTTGCTTCGATGTGAGTACCAGCATCTTCATTTAGAGTGGACATACATGCCTCAATTTGCCACAGTCCCCGCCACCCCCTCTTGTACTACACGGGGCCTACTTCCATCATGTCCTTTATGTTTCTGGTCTCTGTTGGTTCCTAAGTTTGTGTCTCTTGATTTAAGTTTGCATAATGCAAATGAATTAATGTTAACCTTCTCAGGTAACACATTTGCATTTTTAGAAAGGCTTTCTAGCGATAATGCCTTAGTTCAGAGATGCTATACTGATGGAGAATACTGATCTCAGGCTGTGGTGGTCAGCTTCCAAAGAGAACTCTGAGGCTGCTCCAAGGACCTTGCAGGACAGACATCTGTCATGTCTCCGTGAGGAGGTTAACCTGGTTTCCCCAAAATTGACGTGTAATATGGCACCCCACTCCAGTACTCCTGCCTGGGAAATCCCATGGATGGAGGAGC
The DNA here is from genome assembly GCF_001704415.2 of Capra hircus. Lineage (NCBI taxonomy): Eukaryota > Metazoa > Chordata > Mammalia > Artiodactyla > Bovidae > Capra > Capra hircus. Next base: position 5,259,926 of record NC_030820.1, read on the forward strand.
CTGGTAGGCTGCAGTCCATGGGGTCGCTAAGAGTCGGACACGACTGAGCGACTTCACTTTCACTTTTCATTTTCATGTATTGGAGAAGGAAATGGCAACCCACTCCAGTGTTCTTGCCTGGAGAATCTCAGGGACGGGTGAGCCTGATGGGCTGCCGTCTATGGGGTCGCAGAGAGTCAGACACGACTGAAGTGACTTAGCAGCAGCAGCAATGTGGAGATAGAAGGAAAAAGACTACATATGCCCTCTTGAGAATGAAGAGCCTTTTAAAACCAAAGTTTCTCACTACGATGAAGCTGGTATAATAGAGACAAGTTCAGAGATGCAAAATGTTTATAAGGACACTGCTTATGAAAAACTCAATTTTCTCCTTTCTCGATTCCCTGAAAGAAGCCGTGTATAGTCGACAACAGTTCCCAGAGCATTGCCTGGGTTCAGATTCTGGCCTGGTAGTTTTCTTTCTGCATCACCTTGTTTACATTACTGAGCATTGGAGTGCTTTGGCTTCCCTGTGCATAAATCACAGCAACCTCACAGGTTTATATGTGATGGTTAAACAAGATAAAGCATGTAAAGGTCTTAGAACAGCCTGACGCCAAGTGAAGTCTTGATAAATGTCATTACCATCTGCTTCCTGTTATAGAAAGCACATTAGAGAAAGCAAGCCAATCTAAGCTCAGATCTTCTTACAAGGAGATCAGACCAGTCAACTGCAAGGAGTTCAGACCAGTCCATCCTGAAGGAAATCAACCCAGAATATTCATTGGAAGGACTGTTGCTGAAGCTGAAGCTCCAATACTTTGGCCACTTGATGTAAAGAGTCAACTCGTTGGAAAAGACCCTGATGCTGGGAAAGATTGAAAGCAGGAGGAGAAGGGGATGACAGAGGATGAGATGGTTGGATGGAATCACCAACTCAATGGACATGAGTCTGAGCAAACTCCAGGAGATGGTGAAGGACAGGGAAGCCTGGCATGCTGCAGTCCACGGGGTCACAAAGAGTTGGACACGACTTAGCGACTGAACAACAGCAACATAGTTCAGATTCCTATCCCACTGAGCACTGGTCTTGTGACCTTGAGAAACGTTACACTTTCTCTTATTCACTCCATTAACTGGTATTTATTGAGCCTTTATTTCCTCATTTATAAAATGGAAATAGTAATACCTACCTCATAGAGTGTTCATAAAGATTAAATGGTACAATCCAGGTAAAAAGGTCTCTCTTAGTACCTGACACATGTGAAGATTTTAATAATATTACGCTGGTCCACATGAAGTTGTGATTTTTGCAAATCAAATATGGCAGAAAACTGACAGTTCAAATTGTGCTTTTAATATGGTTATCGTTGTTATTTTATCCCTACCAACACTGCAGGGGGTATATCAGCTATTGCTGTGAAAAAAAACAAAAAAAACCTAAGAACTTGAAGGGACAAAACAAGGAACCTATCATTTCTCATGAATCTCTGGAGCAGGTGGGTGGTTCTGCTGTTTTAGACCAGACCTGCCTGATCCTGACTGGATTTCTCAGGGGTCTATAATCGTCTGATAAGAGGGAGGAGGCTGGCTGGTCGTGGATGGCCTCACTCCCTCGTCTGGGGGAAAGGAGGCGTGTGTCTCGTCCTCCAGCAGGCCAGCCTGTGCTCCTTCATGAGGTGATGGCAAAGGCCCAACTAGAGAGCAAGGGCTTTTGGGCCCAGGCTTGGTGCTGGCATAGCACCAAGTCTGGTACCATGCATCATTTCTGCTGCATCCTTTTGGCCAAGCTCAGAGTTAGTGTTGAGGAAATAGACTCCACTGTTTAATGCGAGGGACCAAAAAGTATTCAGGCTTTTTATTTTTTTTTCCTGGTCAATCTTGATGAGGTAAAAAAAATACTAATTTTTTGCTTCATAATTTATGTTACATCTTTAACTTAACAAATGATTTTTGAAAAGTTCTCCAGCCTCTGATGATCAAGTATCTCTATCTTCCCCTCTGTTGACTCTCCTGGAGTTGTAGGAAGCTTAAGCTGGAACACACATGGGGGGTCTCCTTTAGCACCTTGAAGACTCCATCTTTCTACTTGAAAGTATTAATGCAAGAAGCAGATTCACGTCTTCAGGGAAACAAAGTAGCTACATAGCAAGTTGGTTGGTTGAACTCATACCTCTTGCTGATGAAATATGGTTGCTCCTGATATTCTTTTAATCTATCACCTCTAATCATAAGCAAGGACTTCAAAGAAGACACAGCTAAATACACTGTAGCCATATATAGGAGGGGGTAAAAATCTGACCTCTCCAATTTTTAAGACCTCAGCTACAAAGGGCTTCATGAAGACTTTGTAAAGACTTTATGGATTAAAATAATAAAAGCTAAAATTTCTGTGTTGTTATATATATGCATAAAGCTATTTTCTCCTCTCAACATTCTAATGAAGGTACTAGTACTATTCCCATGTTACAGGCTTAATAAAATGGAGGCACAGAGAAATTAGAAATTGCCTAAAGTTACACAGCTACAAAGTGGGAGAGTCAAGATTTAAACTAGAGGGTACTATTAAAAGGTTTGGAGCTATACATTTAACCATTATCAGATTTGCAACAATGTGAATGACTATTGTCTCTTTACCGAAATGATATTAAGATTTTTTAATTCTACTGAAGATCTAGTAGAATCAGGCCCTGTGAACTGACAGTGGAAGCTTACTGCTCCGTAGAAAAATGAAAACATATTCTAACTTTAAGGAATTGCCTGACAGGACAATCAGATATTATTCCCAGATACAAGTGAACATCACTGACAGAGGAATTCACGTCTCAGAGACTGAGTTCAAATCCTGGTTCTTCAGTTTCTTACTGTGTGAAAGTGTCTGAGGCAATCAAAGTTATCTTTAGCCTCAGTTTCATCTTGAAAAGACAAAATAACAAAACAGGAAACAACCGTAAATAGCTCCATAAATTATTGTGAGAATAAGGTAATACATGTAAAGGCCATGATTCATTATAGATCACCAACGAGGACTGATTTCCTTTCTCCACCATCAAAGGACTTGCAAAATAGAGTTTATAAGAGCTCTTACAGGAATAGGAGGGATGGGACTAGAGATTCTTATACCCGGTAAAGGGTTAGTTGAGGTACTTGGTACTGAAAGCGTCATCTGGGATCCTATTAGACATGCAAGTTCATGGACTAGAGGCTGAAGCTGAAGCTCCAATGCTTTGGCCACCTGATGTGAAGAGCTGTCTCTCTGGAAAAGACCCTGATGTTGGGAAACATTGAAAGCAGGAGGAGAAGGGGACGACAGAGGATCGGATGTTAGGATGGCATCACTGATTCAATGAACTAATTCTGGGAGATGGTGAGGGACAGGGAAGCCTGGCATGCTACAGTCCATGGGGTCCAAAGGGTTGGACATGACTTGGCGACCGAACAACAGCAACAATAACCCTTGGCTACTGAGTCCAGTCATCTTGAAGTGGAGCCCAACAGTCTGCTCTCCTGGTGATTTTCAGGCCCCATAAACTTTGGGATGTGCTGGGCTAGTTGACCTCCAGAGCCTTTTCCGGCTTTAATTCTGTGGTTCTGGTGTCTCTGGTGTATGCCTTCCTCACCACCACTCATGTAGTAACTGCTACCATTTGTTGACTACATCCTATGTGCAAACATGCAAGTAAACACTTTCCAAGCCTTCATTTTATCCTTGCACCAGTGGGGTTGGTGGGAGAAGGCAATGGCACCCCACTCCAGTACTCTTGCCTGGAAAATCCCATGGGCAGAGGAGCCTGGTAGGCTGCAGTCCATGGGGTCATGAGGAGTTGGACACAACTGAGTGACTTCACTTTCACTTTTCATTTTCATGCATTGGAGAAGGAAATGGCAACCCACGCCAGTGTTCTAGCCTGGAGAATTCCAGGGACAGCGGAGCCTGGCGGACTGCCGTCTATGAGGTTGCAGAGCGTCGGACACGACTGAAGCGACTTAGCGACTTAGCAGCAGCAGCAGCAGCAGCAGTGGGGTTGGTACTATATCATAGTCTGCACTATGCAAATGAGAAAATTGAGAATTAAAGGAACTGTGTGTGTGTGAAGTCGCTCAGTCGTGTCCGACTCTTTGCTGCCCCATGGACTGTAGCCTGCCAGGCTCCTCTGTCCATGGGATTCTCCAGGCAAGAATACTGGAGTGGGGTGCCATTGCCTTCTCCAGGGGATCTTCCCAACCCAGGGATCAAACCCGGGTCTCATGCACTGCAGGCAGACACTTTATCCTCTGAGCCACCAGGGAAGTGACAGACTAGAATTCCAATCTGAGTCTGTTTGGAGCTCTAGCTCCTAAGTCCTGCTAAACTAATCACCACACAGGGTCTCTCATAATTCCAAGAAGGACCCTGTGGGGAGCTATGTGTATATGTCTTCAAATCTATTCCTCTGATAATGCACTGGGCTAAAGGAATTAATCTAAGCATTACAGACAAGTCATAGAGAGGGCCCGTGTGGAAGATTCTTGGTTGATAATCTGAGTCCTCCTATGACTAAAAAAAGACTGTCAGGTCACAGGGTGGTGGCGAAGGCGGTCAGGCAGTTCCTCCCAGGAGAAGACTCTGGGAGGAACAACCTGGTGGGTGGAAAAGCTGCCTTAAGTGCCCTGCAATTGAGAAGCGCAGCTGTAGGTAATTATTTGTTCCCAGCTATAAATAAAATAATCCCAAGAAGAACAAGGGAGAAAGAGCAGTTGGGGAGCTTCATGCAGGTTTCCTCCATCAGCTGCTCTTGATGATAAAGCAATGAGTTGGATTTAACCACTTCCTGCCACCTACTGCCTTTTTGCTGGTGATGTCTCTTCAGGGAATAGGTTTTAAAGCAGAATTTATGGGCCAGCTGAGCCTGCAGAAGAGGTTTCCATGCCTGGCTTCCTGCCCCGTGGTCCTGATGCAGGAGAAAGCAGCAGCTCAGGTCCAGAGTTTACTGGGTGGAGGAGGAGAGAGCTTGTGTCCTGTCCCCCTGCGGCTCTTCCCTGCCCTTTGTGTTTGCTTCAGCCACCCCCCTGGAGCATCTGGCACCAGCACCATGCACAGGCGCCGCTCAGGGTGCAAGTGTGGCCTCGCGACATAGATCGTCAGGATTTCAGATGATTTGGTCTGCCCGCAACTCAGACCACCCCTAGACTAGAATTTCACAGGAACGTCATCCTTTCTTCGTCTTATAAATGGCAGATTCTCCTGAGGATGGAAAAGCACCAAGCCTCCCTTCTAATGTGAACCCTCATGGTCAAAGGTCACTTTCAATGATTAGACTTTGATGGCTTATGTACTTTCTGTTCACCTTGTGGTCCTTGGTCAGCAGCATCTCATCTCTGCCCCCACTTCCATGCCAGCAGTCTCTGGCATTGCCTCAGAACTTCAGAATTAGACTCTGCATTTTAAGACATCCCCCGTGATGTGTGTGTGGATTAAAGTTTGAGAAGCACTGATCTGAAAGCCCGAGACTGAGTGTGGCCAGGAGCAGCCAGGTGGGGGATGGAAGGAGGGCCAGATGAGATAGTTCAGCCTGGTGAGCAGAGCACACCCATTCTAGCACTGCATTTAACGTTCTTAAGATGTACACAGAGCAGAAAGCAGCTGGAAGAGCAAGGCCAAGTCCCTGACTGTGAGTCAACTTTTAGATCAGTAGTAACTTCTCCTGGTGGCCCCGTGGGAACAGAACCCTGGACCTCCGGAGCACACTAATGAAGATAAGGGCGAAACTGTCTGGCTGATATCTGCTAGGCAATCTCCCACTGCAAAATGCCACTTCACAGAAGTTTGGGCAGCACACGTGGAGGAGGTGGAAAAGGGCAGTGCTAGAAGGTTCTGCACTTGGGTCTGGAGCCACCTCTGTGAGGTTTCTTCTGATTCTTTCAGCCAAGCATGGTGCAAACCACTGAGAAAAGACTAGACTTGGGGCCATATGGCCTCTCATTGTGATGAATTGAGTTTAGAAGTTCAAATTTTACAAATCCATTCCCGAAACATCAGCATTTCAGTAATTTCAGTGAAATCTCATAGACTACACACTCAGGAAATCTTTGTCATGTCCATGGACTTTTGGCTGACTTAGGTTCTCAACTTCATAGTGGGCCACTTGGTGGCTCCAATCTGAAATGAGCTAAAATGGGAGCTCTCCTCTGCAGGAATTCACAGTTCATTTACATGTGTGCCCATAAAGGGAGGTGACGTTCTAATTCAAATCACCCTCAGATCCACTTGAGGTTCCTGGTTAGAATATATCATCTTCTATGAAATGGACGGATGTTAAAGCTAATGCTCCAGTACGTTGGCCACCTGATGTGAAGAGCCAACTCATTGGAAAAGACCCTGATGCTGGGAAAGGTTGAGGGCAAAAGGAGAAGGATGCGACAGAAGATGAGACGGTTAGATAGTGTCACCGACTCGATGAATATGAATTTGAGCAAACTCTGGGAGATACTAAAGGCTTCCCAGGTGGCACAGTGGTAAAGAACCTGCCTGCCAATGCAGGAGGTGCAAGAGACAGGATTTCAATCCCTGGGTCAGAAAGATCCCCTGAGAACCCACCCCAGTATTCTTGCCAGGAAAATTCCATGGACAGAGCAGCCTGGCAGTCTACAGTCCATGGGGTCACACAAAAGAGTCACACTTGACAGAGTGACTGAGCAAGAAGCAAGTCAGAAGATAGTACAGGAGAGAGGGGGCTGGCGTGCTGCAGTCCATGGGGTCACAGAGTTGGATACAACTGAGCAACTGAACAATAGAACAACATGAAATGGAGCATAGCCATAGCATGATTGACACAAATGGAAAGGTCGAATCCTTGTGAGGTTCTCAGAGACAGCTCTGGTACCAACAACTACACTATGCTATCCATCTAAGATCTGAATCTTCACTATCTTTGATATGGTCCACATGTATTTCATCCTCTTAAAACTCTTGATGATTATTTTCTCAGACCCACATAGTGAATGGGAGCTGGGGACCCTGATTTGGGTGGGGACAGCAATGTATAAAAATGAAAATAGAAAAGCTGTGAACTTAATAAAAGAGATGAAGTATTTGCTGAAATGAAATGAGAGAATTCATATGAGGGATTTATCTGGTGTAGCCTCCTCAGGTTTAGACTTTCAGGGAGAGGCCACTTCTCTTGTTTATGAACAAGTTTCCTCTTGCACAAGGTTTAATTGGAGATGCTAACATGTGTGAGTGATATCGCACCCACAATAAGCCCCAAGGTTATGTCTGAATCATGAACTATTGGTGGCCTGTGGAGGGGTGACTGTCCCAAAGCCTGGACCTCAGCACCTGCCCTTCCCCAGGGAATTAGGTTCACCCCAGTGTTCATGCTCCTTCAGCCTCTCATTCATGCAGGTGCTGTTCTAGAGAGAGGGCAGATCCTGCTCTTGCTAGGTTTACATTCCAGTGGAGGAGACAACTTAAACACGCGCGTGTGTGCTAAGCCGCTTCAGTCATGTCCCACTCTGTGGCTCCAGGGACTGTAGCCCACCAGGCTCCTCTGTCCATGGGATTCTGTAGGCACAAATACTCGAATGGGCTGCCATGACCTCCTCCAAGGGATCTTCCCGACCCAGGGATCAAACCCGCATCTCTTACGTCTCCTGCATTAGCAGACAGGTTCTTCCCCACTAGCACTACCTGGGAAGCCCAACTTAAACATATTCAATAAATGCACACCGAAAGCCACGAGAATAAAAAAGGGCACCAAGAGTGTAACTAGTGTAGGTGGGCTGCCTTTTGCCATGGCACTCAGGGAGGGTTTGGTTCAGCCAAAGCAAGAGCAAAGGCCCTGGGGCAGAAGTAAGCTTGCATGTGTTTTTCTTGTTAACAAACTTTCACAGCTCTTAGCAGGTACCAGGAGCTGAACTAAGCACTTTACAAATAACACACCATTTAATCCTCTTGGAAACACCTTGAGGTAAACACTGGCACTATTCTTAAAATACTACACCTTATAAATGAGAAAATGGAGGCACAGCAAGCTTCAGAAATTTGTCCGAGGGCACACAGCTGGTGTGGAGTGAGGAGTCAGACCCAGCCCTGTCGCTGCCATCTGTGCTCACAGCCACTTTGCTTGTGGTTCCCAAACTGGTGCATGTGGGAACACTCTGGGGATCTTTCAAAACTGCCGATGCCTGGCTCCCTCCCCCTGCCTTTGGATGTGACTGTAAAAGGCTCCCAGATGATAGGGATGTGCAACAGAACCTGGAGCCCAAGGGCACAGGGCCAGCCATTTAGTATTGGAGTGTTGGAGCATCTGAAAGAACACCCGCGGGTCAGGCCTGACGGACGGGGGCAGGAGTGGCTCTTTCTCCCCTTCCAGCTCCGTTGTCTGACTTCTGTCTGTTTGTGACTTGGCTAAAATCAGGATCACCCACATAAAGAAGAGGCGGTCACCTTGGAATCAGAAGGACGCTGGTTCTGTGGATGATAGCACCCACACCAGCAATGTGTGGGTGGCTCCTCCTCCAGGCTGGCCGCCCGGCCCCCTCACTACCTGACCCGGGGAGAGCACCTCCCAAAGTGTCAGAAGCTAGCTCCCCTGGGCAGGGGTGGCGGTGGGGCAGAGCTAGTCTCTGAACCCAGGAACATCAGCTCATCATCTTTGAATGAGCCAATTTTCCAGTTTTTGCAGAAGTTAGTAATACTCCAAGTGGACTCTCTAGTTTACCAAGAGGCCTTTTTGTGCTCCTGCTACAAATTGCTCTTCTGTTCCCCAGAAAGTTGGTTGATTTCAGGCAGGGGGGGAAAGTCTACACTGTGTCTGCATTGGGATCACAGTTCGTTTGAAAACTTAGGAAGCCAGCAGGGAATTTTTGTTGCCCATAGTCACTGCAGACTGGATAAGGACAAAAATTTTGTCACTGATTCCAGTATTTGGCCCAGACAATCCACACCGCTAATGCTTAAGGTGAGAACTTGGGGCTGTTTTTCTGGTGCCAAGGTTCTACTTGGTAGGACTCAGAGCAGCTTGAATGGTAGCTATGGATCAAGTTTTGAGAGGTGTGTGGCTAAGTTGGTTTAAGTATCTGTATCAGGGCTTCCTGAGTGTCTCATACCTGAGTGATAGAAATGATTGCTCTGGAGTCTGAGGAAATGCCAATTAAATAAGAGCACAGGACAGTCGAGAGAGCTTCCTGGCACCACCTTGCATGAGCTGTTGAACTGGAATTGGAAATGAGGCTGTCTGCAGGGCGTGACTGTTTCAACTCCACACCCCTGTTCATGCAGCAAGAAGCTTTCCAAGGACTCCTAAGTGGGCAGCAAAGCCATGAAAAGAGGTGATTAAGGTACAGATGCCAAGAGCAGCCTCCATATTCCTTACAATCCTACAGCATAACATTTTATGTGATTATAATATTTCATGAGGGTAGTGAAGGCTGTGCTGTAAAATGCTCCATCAATGTCCCAGCTGGTAAACAGCGATTATGACACAAAGTTGCATGTTAGGAAGCCAGTGCCATCCACATGCTCCTTTAGTGTTGTGTACAATTAGCATTCACAAGGGATGGCTCGGCGCTGACACCAGTGTGAGGATTTGTGGGGCTTTCTATGGAGCAAAATAGGTGGATACATGTCAAAGAAACTTGTTTAACTCTATCCCTCCAATAATCCTAAAATTATAACATGCTTAGGACCAAGATGAGTCTTAATCTGCTCACAACTTTGAACACTTTGGAGAGTTCATGAAAAGTAATGTGTTAAGGTGAAGTTTTAAAATGTTGGTAGTGTGTGATAAATATTCCCTAAGCTAATTAAGTGACAGGAATATCTGGCTTCCAGCCTGTGGGCCATGGACAAGGGACTGTGGGGAAGGGGTCATGGGGAGAGTTATCATCTTGGCAGGATTGGCATTTAATACAGGAAATCCAAATCAATACATGTGTGTGCGAGGGTGCACACACATAAAGATATTTGAATAGCCTATGTATATATGAGCAATATTGCATAGGAACCCGGAATGTCAGGTCCATGAATCAAGGCAAATTGGAAGCGGTCAAACAAGAGATGGCAAGGGGGAACATCGACATTCTAGGAATCAGCGAACTAAAATGGACTGGAATGGGTGAATTTAACTCAGATGACCATTATATCTACTACTGTGGGCAGGAATCCCTCAGAAGAAATGGAGTAGCCATCATGGTCAACAAAAGAGTCTGAAATGCAGTACTTGGATGCAGTCTCAAAAATGACAGAATGATCTCTGTTCATCTCCAAGGCAAACCATTCAATATCGCAGTTATCCAAGTCTACACCCCAACCAGTAACACTGAAGAAACTGAAGTTGAACGGTTTTATGAAGACCTACAAGACCTTTTAGAACTAACACCCAAAAAAGATGTCCTTTTCATGATAGGGGACTGGAATGTAAAAGTAGGAAGTCAAGAAACACCTGAAGTAACAGGCAAATTTGGCCTTGGAATGCGGAATGAAGCAGGGCAAAGACTAATAGAGTTTTGCCAAGAAAATGCACTGGTCATAGCAAACACCCTCTTCCAACAACGCAAGAGAAGACTCTACACATGGACATCACCAGATGGTCAACACCGAAATCAGATTGATTCTATTCTTTGCAGCCAAAGATGGAGAAGCTCTATACAGTCAACAAAAACAAGACCAAGAGCTGACTGTGGCTCAGATCATGAATTTCTTATTACCAAATTCAGACTCAAATTGAAGAAAGTAGGGAAAATGGCTAGACCATTCAGGTATGACCTCAATCAAATCCCTTATGATTATGCAGTGGAAGTGAGAAATAAATTTAAGGGCCTAGATCTGATAGATAGAGTGCCCGATGAACTATGGAATGAGGTTTGTGACATTGTACAGGAGACTGGGATCAAGACCATCCCCATGGAAAAGAAATGCAAAAAAGCAAAATGGCTGTCTGTGGAGGCCTTACAAATAGCTGTGAAAAGAAGAGAGGTGAAAAGCAAAGGAGAAAAGGAAAGATATACCCATGTGAATGCAGAATTCCAAAGAATAGCAAGAAGAGATAAGAAAGCCTTCTTCAATGATCAATGCAAAGAAATAGAGGAAAAGAACAGAATGGGAAAGATTAGAGATCTCTTCAAGAAAATTAGAGATACCAAGGGAACATTTCATGCAAAGATGGGCTCAATAAAGGACAGAAATGGTCTGGACCTAACAGAAGCAGAAGATATTAAGAAGAGATGGCAAGAATACACAGAAGAACTGTACAAAAAAGATCTTCACGACCAAGATAATCATGATGGTGTGATCTCTCACCTAGAGCCAAACATCCTGGAATGTGAAGTCAAGTGGGCCTTAGGAAGCATTACCAGGAACACAGCTAGTGGAGGTGATGGAATTCCAGTTCAGCTCTTTCAAATCCTGAAAGATGATGCTGTGAAAGTGCTGAACTCAAAATGCCAGCAAATTTGGAAAACTCAGCAGTGGCCACAGGATTGGAAAAGGTCAGTTTTCATGCCAATCCCAAAGAAAGGCAATGCCAAAGAATGCTCAAACTACCACACAATTGCACTCATCTCACATGCTAGTAAAGTAATGCTCAAAATTCTCCAAGCCAGGCTTCAGCAATACGTGAACCATTAACTGCCTGATGTTCAAGCTGGTTTTAGAAAAGGCAGAAGAACCAGAGATCAAATTGCCAGCATCCACGGGATCATGGAAAAAGCAAGAGAGTTCCAGAAAAACATCTATTTCTGCTTTTTGTTGTTGTTGTTATGTCAGTTTTATTGAATTTTTGAATGTTCATTAAAGGCCTTTTTATTTATTTATTTATTTTTAATTTTTATTTTTACTTCATTTTACTTTACAATACTGTATTGGTTTTGCCATACATTGACATGAATCTGCCACGGGTGTACATGAGTTCCCAATCCTGAACCCCCCCTCCCACCTCCCACCCCATATCATCTCTGGATCATCCCCGTGCAACAGCCCCAAGCATCCTGTATCCTGCATCAAACATAGACTGGCGATTCGTTTCTTACATGATAGTATACATGTTTCAGTGCCATTCTCCCAAATCATCCCACCCTCTCCCTCTCCCTCTCCCTCAGAGTCCAAAAATCCATTCTATACATCTGTGTCTCTTTTGCTGTCTCACATACAGGATCTGCTTTATTGACTATGCCAAAGCCTTTGACTGTGTGGATTACAATAAACTGTGGAAAATTCTGAAAGAGATGGGAATACCAGACCACCTAACCTGCCTCTTGAGAAATCTGTATGCAGGTCAGGAAGCAACAGTTAGAACTGGACATGGAACAACACACTGGTTCCAAATATGAAAAGGAGTACGTCAAGGCTGTATATTGTCACCCTGCTTATTTAACTTATATGCAGAGTACATCATGAGAAATGCTGGACTGGAAGAAATACAAGCTGGAATCAAGATTGCCGGGAGAAATCTCAATAACCTCAGATATGCAGATGACACCACCCTTATGGCAGAAAGTGAAGAGGAGCTAAAAAGCCTCTTGATGAAAGTGAAAGAGGAGAGCGAAAAAGTTGGCTTAAAGCTCAATGTTCAGAAAACGAAGATCATTGCATCCGGTCCCATCACTTCATGGCAGATAGATGGGGAAACAGTGGAAACAGTGTCAGACTTTATTTTTTGGGGCTCCAAAATCACTGCAGATGGTGACTGCAGCCATGAAATTAACTCCTTGGAAGAAAAGTTATGACCAACCTAGACAGTATATTCAAAAGCAGAGACATTACTTTGCCGACTAAGGTCCATCTAGTCAAGGCTATGGTTTTTCCTATGGTCATGAATGGATGTGAGAGTTGGACTGTGAAGAAGGCTGAGCGCCAAAGAATTGATGCTTTTGAACTGTGGTGTTGGAGAAGACTCTTGAGAGTCCCTTGGACTGTGAGGAGATCCAACAAGTCCATTCTAAAGGAGATCAACCCTGGGATTTCTTTGGAAGGAATGATGCTAAAGCTTAAACTCCAGTACTTTGGCCACCTCATGCGAAGAGTTGACTCATTGGAAAAGACTGTGATGCTGGGAGGGATTAGGGGCAGGAGGAGAAGGGGATGACCCAGGATGAGACGGCTGGATGGCATCACGGACTCAGTGGTCGTGAGTCTGAGTGAACTCCAGGAGATGGTGATGGACAGGGAGGCCTGGTGTGCTGCGATTCATGGGGTTGCAAAGAGTCGGAAATGACTGAGTGACTGAACTGAACTGAACTGAACGTATATATGCATTTAAGAAAATTTTAAAGAGTTTTTATTTTATTTATCTATTTGGCTGGATCAGGTCTTAATTGCAGCACATGGAATCCTCATTGCGTTGTACAGACTTTTTCATTAGATAGCACACAGACTCTCTGGTTGAGGCACGTGGGCTCTGTAAGTGTAGCATCCAGGCTTAGCTGCTATATTGCATGTGGGATCTGAGTTCCCTAGCCAGGGGTGGCCACCCAGCCCCTGCGTTGCACAGGGGATTCTTAACTACTGCACCCCCAGGGAAGTCCCTCATATGTGTTTTTAATTGAATGCAGGTTCTAGTAGCTGAATAAACAGCTAATGATTTCATATTAGCCCTTCTCCATTTTCTTAATCAGCAAACACTAGAATTTTGATAACTATCCTGCCATTTTTCCTTGAAATAAAAGGAATTAATTCCTGGGGTTAGTGATGTGGCAGTGAGGAGCAAAACCCAGCACAGACAAGGTGGGAGGGTCCACACCTGCCCACACTTCCTCCCAGGGGGTAGGATCCTCAGGGGAAGAGCTCTGGATATTCTTCCGGGTCCTGGATCTACTCAGGCCATGGGGCAGAGTGGTAGGCCTTGCTGAGATGAGCAGTGCTGGAGAGAGGGGAGGGCGATCGTCTTAAGACTTTGGCAGAAGAAATCCAGGGAGGGAAAAGGTTAGTGATGAAGGGCCTGGAAGTGCAATGGGTCTGTTCTGATGGAGAGATGGGGAGAGTTTTAAGAGAGGGAGTAGAAAGAAGACATTGGAGAAGCTACTATAAATGTGAATATATTTTAAAAAAGAGTACAGATATCAGGATCGAGACCTTAAATTGTCTTTAAAGTTAAAATGGACAAATCCTTTTTCAAGAGATTTCAGAAAAGATTCAACTTGTTCTGTAGATACCCTTTAGCTAATGGATTATTATTTCCTTGAATATGATACCATACAGAAATGAACTATAGGGAAAACATCTTCCATGATGACCTTATCCTACACCAGTTACAGTGGCTCTGTAATCTCCAAGCCTTTCCTTCTTCTGCCCAGCTGATCCTCTGTGAGACTGGAAAGGGCAACTACTGCAGTTGAAGCTTTCTGAGTCCAAGGAAGCCAGCATCTCTGCTATGACAGGTAGACCCGGAGCTTGACATTTCTGAGGAGAGACTATTAAAGACCGGGTGTTAATGAGCACAATTTGCTGGCAATAGCCAAGTCACAGGTCAGCAGAAGAGGTCATAAGAGGGAAGAAACGAGGACATTACATTTCCTGTCTTTTTGTGAGAAGGGGAAGGGCCGACTAGAATTTGGGAGTGAACAGCTTGCCTATGCAGATGGTCAGTGCCGTTAAGAAGCAGAGCCAAGGGGCAAGAATGGCATGAGGCAGCCCGAGATTAATCTGGAGCTATGGAAGCCTCGGACTCTCTTGCCAACCATAGCCTCCATGCCATGCGTGTCTTCCTGCCAAAGGTGAGGGTAGCCATGCAACACCAAATGCACGCCGGTGGCCATGCTCGAGGGGAAAGGTGAAAGGTCATGGAGGAACCTTTGGATGCTTTTCTTCAGTGTAGACAAGACTGTGTTTATATAAGACCAGAGGAGATTGTGCAAAGTGAAAACTCCAAGGACCGAGGAGCCTGGTTAGACTTTTCTGCATTATTTGCTCTCACATCATCCTACAATTTTCATTCCTGGTATTCTTACAATTGCAACTAATTATTGAATAATTATTTGTTAATGTCTTCTCTTTGGAGTGTTAAGTTCCACATGAGCAGGAGTAATGTTGTTTGCCCTCGTGCCCAGTGCGGTGTCTAACTTATGGCAGGTGTTCAGTGATTCTTGATTCACCGAATAAGTAAAGTAATTATGATCGGGGTGGAGGAAGAATGGACATGCATTATTAGGGTAAGGATGGAGAAGGAATGTGATCCAGAGGAGAGAGGTAAGAAGAAACTCTGCAGAAAGTTCTCAGGATGAGGGTGAGACTGGGTCTTCCAGAGCATAGCTAGATGGAGTGTGGTCTGTGGACCAGAGCATCTGCATCATTGCTGTCACTTTGATGGGAAAGGAGAGTCTTGGCCCTACTCTTTGAAACAGAATCTTCTTTAAACCAATCCAGGTGATTGGTTTGCACACTGAAGCCTCAGAAGCACTGCTCTAGGCCCAGGCAAATGCCCTGCTCTGTAACATGGCTAAAGAGAGGCGAGAATCTGCCCCACTGAAACTATTGCCCAAGAGGTGTGATGTTTAGTCTTGAGATAGGGAAGCCTCTTTAATGTAGACTTCTGGCCAGTCCCAAAGTCGGACTGTGAGTAGTGACTGAAATCAAGCCAAGTTGACTCACATGGAGAAGGACCACACCATCCAAACAGGAAAATGGCAAGCCTAAAGTGTAGGAACTGTTTGTCCACAGTTTATTTATACCGTTGGCTGAATTTCAGGGAAAGGAGAGAGAGAGATAAGATGAATGAGCGAGTCCTGGGAGGTAAAGAGTTGGTTGGGGATTTGGGAAATTACATGAGGGTGGGGAAAGGGAAGGGAGACGAGCGGGAGGCTATACTCAGCAGAAGAGCTGTTCTGTGTGTTCTGCCAAGTACTGGAGTGACATAAAGAGGGCATGCATTGGCCTGCGTGCCACCTCAGAAAGGTGACTAAAAGAGGGAACAGTTTTAATCTAAACAGTTATAAAAGGTCAAAGGGTGTTTCACCCCTCCTTATAGACATGGAGAAAAATTAGAGAGTCTGAGGACATTTATTTTTGCAGGTACCTAATATTTAACAGAAATACACAGCACGCAAGGCATCACCACAACTCAATCCCAGATCTCTTTTCACCTGATTCTGGGGTTCGTCTTAGCAACTCAATCAGGCACTACAAAATGATTAGAAATGGCTCTGGAGACAACATTCATTTGCCAGTTTGGGTTCCAGGAAACAGAAAGACCTGTGAGTAGTTTCTCTAGTTATCTATGTTTTAGTAATGTAATGGTGACTTTTTCTGGGGACGAAAAGTGAGAATTCACCAATTTGCCTACTCAGCGCCATTTCAACACCCTGCCTATTCCTGGGATATTTTCAATCTTTTGAACAACACCTTCCTAAGAAGGGAGCTCACAGTTCACATCCCCATCTTTCTTTGCAAATAAACTCCACCAACAATGTTTACCTGCACAAGACTTGTGACTGGAAGAGAGCAGCAAGATGAAGTGGGCACAGATTCCATTTCAGGTGAAGGGAGCTGTGAAGACATCCAGCTTTCTAGGACATTAATGGTAGAGATTCTGGCATCTGGCTACCAAGATGCTGTCTGCCAGGCTTAAAGTTCCAAAAATTCCCACTGAATAAAACATAACTCTCAGAAACAAACAAACACACCTCTGCCTCTCCTGTTTCTGTGTGTCAGGAATATTCCGTAGTAGCTTGGATATTAGGATCTCATTTGCACGTAAGATGTGAGCAGGGGCTAGAGGATTCACTTCCAACGTGGCGACAAGTTGGTACTAGTTGTTGGTATTTGGCTTCAGTTCCCCTCCATGTGGGCTTCCCAGGCGGTGCCAGTGGTGAAGAACCACCTGCCAGTGAAGGAGACGTAAGCGACACGGGTTCGATCCCTGGGTCAGAAAGATCCCCTGGAGGAGGACAAGGCAACCCACTCCAGTATTCTTGCCTGGAGAATCCCATGGACAGAGGAGCCTGGTGGGCTGCAGTCCATGGGGTTGCAAAGTGTTGAACACAACTGAAGTGACTTAGCACACGCCCATACCTCTCCATGCAGACTCCCTACAAGTCTGCTCCACTGTCCTTGTGACAAGTGGCTGGTTTGTCCAGAGCAAGAAACCTGTGAATGTGAAGGAGGGAAAGCCAGGCAGAAGCTACCCTTTTTATGACCTAGCTCACGTGCCATTCTTCTGTTTATTAGAAGTGAGACACTTGCAATTAACAGAGTTAGTAAGACCAACCTGCATTCAAGAGGAAGGAAAATAGTCCCTGCTTTTAAATGGGCAGTGCTGGAGCTTCCCTAGTGATCCTGTGGTTAAGGCTCTGCACTCCTGCTGCAGAGGGTGCTGATCTGATTTCTTTCCGGGGAACTAAGATCCTGCATACCATAACGTGCAGGAAAATAAATAAATAAATAAATAAGGTGGTGTCAAGGACTTTGTGAACACATTTCAAAACCACCAACCATGCTTTTTGCCGTGTAACTTTATAATGCCTTATTACAGTAGATGACCTGAGCCTTTTGAGTTAATTTGGCCAAAAGGATCTGTGGAGACAGCATTCAAGTAGAGACCTGGAAAGTGCTGGCAGGCCTTCCTCCACTGACTGTCCTGTATCTCTGCTCTCGTGAGGATGTACCCAGGGTAGTCTGTTGAATAATGAGGATTAAGTGTTGTAGGCTCAGTATGCTAGTGATCTATGACTGCATAGCAAATTATCCCAAAGATTAGCAGCATAAAATGATAAGCATTTATTATCTTTTGGTGTTTCTAGAAGATATTAGGAATTCAGGTGTGGTTTAGCTGATTGGTGCTGTCTTGGGGGTTATTGCCATCTGAAGTCTTGGCTGGGGCTAGTCAGCTCTTGAATGTGTCCAGCGAATTGGTGTTGAATGTTCAGGCCTTGGTTCCTTACCATCTGATTCTTTCCACTGGGCTCATTATCTATCTCCATGCCATGCTGTCTGGCTTTCACTTACTATGTGATGCAAATGAGCAAGGCAGATGTTACATTGCCTTATGTGACTAAGCCTTGAAATGCCCATGTTAGCTTTGGAACGCTCTATTCTATACAGGAAGCTCTTTGTTCTGTGGGAGGCAACTGCACACGGGCATGGACCTCAGGAGGTGAATATCCCCAGGACCACCTGGGAGGACCATTCCGTGTCACATTGCCCTGGTCATTGCAGTTGAGGCCACTTGTATCAGGAAGTGGCTAGCCTTAACCAGAGGAGCAAGCCCTGGACAATCAGCAGAGCTGAGCCACAAGGGTGAGCAATAAAGAAGGTTCTGTGCTTGGTTGTTTGGCAGCATCCTTGGGGCACAGTCACCACAGTGTGCTGGTATACAATCTCAAAAACGACCGAATGATCTCTGTTCATTTCCAAGGCAAACCATTCAATATCACAGTAGTCCAAGTCTATGCCCCGACCAGTAACTCTGAAGAAGCTGAAGCTGAACGGGTCTATGAAGACCTACAAGGCCTTCTAGAACTAACACCCCCCAAAAGATGTCCTTTTCATTATAGGGGACTGGAATGCAAAAGTAGAGTGTCAAGAAACACCTGGAGTAACAGGCAAATTTGGCCTTGGAGTGCAGAATGAAGCAGGGCAACGGCTAATAGAGGTTTGCCAAGAGAACCCACTGGTCATAGCAAACACTCTCTTCCAACAACACAAAAGAAGACTCTGCGCATGGACATCACTAGATGGTCAATGCCAAAAGCCAATTGATTTTAATCTTTGCAGCCAAAAATGGAGAAGCTCTATACAGTCAGCAAAAACAAGGCTGGGAGCAGACTGTGGTTCAGATCATGAACTCTTTATTGCTAAATTCAGACTTAGATTGAAGAAAGTAGGGGAAACCAATAGACCATTCAGGTATGACCTAAATCAAATCCCTTATGATTATACAGTGGAAGTGACAAATAGATTCAAGGGATTAGATCTGACAGACAGAGTGCCTGAAGAACTATGGATGGAGGTTCATGACATTGTACAGGAGACAGGGATCAAGATCATCCCCAAGAAACAGAAATGCAAAAAGGCAAAATGGTTGTCTAAGAAGGCCCTACAAATAGCTGAGAAAAGAAGTGAAGAGAAAAGGAGAAAAGGAAAGATATACCCATGTGAATGCAGAGTTCCAAAGAATAGCAAGGAGAGATAAGAAAGCCTTCTTCAGTGATCAGTGCAAAGAAATAGAGGAAAACAATAGAATGGGAAAGACTAGAGATTTCTTCAAGAAAATTAGAGATACCAAGGGAACATTTCATGCAAAGATGGGCTCGATAAAGGACAGAAATAGTGTGGACCTAACAGAAGCATAAGATATTAAGAAGATGTGGCAAGAATACACAGAAGAACTATACAAAAAAGATCTTCAGGACCCAGATAACCATGATGGTATGATCACTCACCTAGAGCCAGACATCCTGGAATGTGAAGTCAAGTGGGCCTCAAGGAGCATCACTGTGAACAAAGCTAGTGGAGGTGATAGAATTCCAGTTGAGCTATTTCACATCCTAAAAGATGATGCTGTCAAAGTGCTGTGTTCAATATGCTAGCAAATTTGAAAAACTCAGCAGTGGCCACAGGACTGGAAAAGGTCAGTTTTCAGTCCAATCCCAAAGAAAAGCAATGCCAGAGAATGCTCAAACTACCACACAATTGCACTCATCTCACATGCTAGTAAAGTAATGCTCAGAATTCTCTGGGCTAGGCTTCAGCAGCTTCAACTGGGAACTCCCAGATGTTCAAGCTGGATTTAGAAAAGGCAGAGGAACCAGAGATTAAATTGCCAACATCTGCTGGATCATTGCAAAAACAAGAGAGTGCCAGAAATACATCTACTTCTGCTTTATTGACTGTCAATGCCTTTGACTGTGTGGATCACAACAAATTTGAAAATTCTGAAAGAGATGGGAATACCAGACCACCTGATCTGCCTCTTGAGAAACCTGTATGCAGGTCAGAAAGCAACAGTTAGAACTGGACATGGGAAAACAGACTGGTTCCAAATAGGAAAAGGAGTACGTCAAAGTGTATATTGTCACCCTGCTTATTTAACTTGCTGGGCCGGATGAAGCATAAGCTGGAATCAAGATTTCCAGGTGAAATATGAATAACCTCAGACATGCCAATAACACCACTCTTATGGCATAAAGTGAAAAAGAACTAAAGAGTCTCTTGATGAAAGTGAAAGAGGAAAGTGAAAAAATTGGCTTAAAACTCAACATTCAGAAAACTAAGATCATGGATGGTCCCATCTCTTCATGGCAATAGATGAGGAAACAGTGAAAACAGTGTCAGACTTTATTTTGGGGGGCTCTAAAATCACTGCTGATGGAGACTGCAGCTATGAAATTAAAAGATGCTTACTCCTTGGAAGGAAAGTTATGACCAACCTAGACCGCATATTCAAAAGCAGAGACATTACTTTGCAAAACAAAGGTGCATCTAGTCAAGGCTATGGTTTTTCCTGTGGTCATGTATGGATGTGAAAGTTGGACTGTGAAGAAAGCTGAGCACTGAAGAACTGATGCTTTTGATCTGTGGTGTTGGAAGAGATTCTTGAGAGTCCCTTGGACTGCAAGGAGATCCAACCAGTCCATCCTGAAGGAAATCAGTCCTGAATATTCATTGGAAGGATTGATGCTAAAGCTGAAGCTCCAGTACTTTGGCCACCTGATGTGAAGAACTGACTCATTTGAAAAGACCCAGATGCTGGGAAAGATTGAAGGCAGGAGGAGAAGGGGACAACAGAGGATGAGATAGTTGGATGGTATCACTGACTCAATGGGCATGAGTTTGAGTAAACTCTGGGAGTTGGTGATGGACAGGGAGGCCTGGTGTGCTGTGTTCCATGGGGTCGCAAACAGTTGGACATGACTGAGGGACTGAACTGAACTGAACAGGCACATTGGTGACACTAGGAGAAATTTAGAGGATTATAAATTAGAATTGAAAGGAGAATCCCTAGCCTCAGTTTTCCAACTGGCTAATACGAAGTGTATAAACAGGATTCAAGTATAAACAGGATTCAAGTATAAACAGGATCTCTGCCTTTGAGGACTTCTAATAATTTATGGTTCCTTGGTGGCTCAATGATAAAGAATCCACCTGCCAATGCAGGAGATGCCAGTTTTATCTCTGGGTCAGGAAGATTCCCTGGAGAAGAATATGGCAACACACTCCAGTATTCTTGCCTTGAGAATTCCATGGACAAGGAACCTGGCGAGTGACAGTCCATGGGATCACGAAGAATCAGACATGACTGAGTGACTAAACAACAACAATTCTGTTAATTTATACACATTTAAGCATTTGAACCTTTGATTTGTTCCTCCTACAGAATAAAGCTCAGGAGTAAAAGCAAGTACTTGCTTTTGTTCTGAATTGTTCTCAAACTGCTTCGGTGTGTAGAGAGTAGAACTCTTCTTCATAAAATCTTTTTAAAAATAAGTTTTACTAACTATAGTTTACAGGTAATAAATTCAGCAATTTTAACTGTGTAGATTGGTTAGTATGATCTTGTAATCACCACCGAACTTGAAACAAAGCACATTTCCATCATCCCCGAAAATTTACTCATATCATACACAATTTTAAGGAAAGTATTTAGTGAAGTAAAATATACATGCAGAAAGAAGCACCAGCGATACTTGTGTAGCCTGATGAATTTTCACAAAGTGTATCTGTCATTCAAATCAAGAAATAGAACCTGACGAACATTCCAGGGGTGCCTGCATGTCTCCTTTCCCCAGTGGTAACCAGTGATCTGGCTTTCATCACCATAAACTGGTTGTCTGCTTTTGAACTGTAGTGTAATTGAAGTATTGTGATAAATATTCCACTCCATCTGGCTTCTTTTGTTAAACCTCCTCCTCGTGAGGTTGTCTCCTGTTGTTGCCTGTAGTTGTAGTTCGTTGATTCTCGTTGCTAGTATTGCGTTGTGCACACGTGTCACAATTTATTTATCCGTTCTATTCCTGATGAACATTTGGGTTGTTTCCAGTTTTTGGTTATTATGAGTAGACCTGCTGTGAACATTCTGATACATGTTGGCTTGCATTTTCCGTTATCTTTGCTTTTGTTTGTGGGTAGTAGGAATAGAAGAGAATCAAACACTGCCCGTTCATTTTGATCCAATTTACTAGCTGGGGCACTTGCCAAAAAACAACAGACTTTTCAGAGGAGAATTTACCTGATAGAAGATTAGGCCTCAAACTTACATTTGTTTTATTATATGAGAAAAAATAAAAGGGTGGATTTCAAGACTTGAGAGGCATGTTACCAAGATGATCAAATGTTGTTCACATTCTGGGCTCTGTACCAGTCTTTGATCCCTTTCTCCCTCCCTTTTTTTCTTTGCTTTTCCCCTCTTCCTTCCTTCCTTCCAATCATTTTTAGATGGATGTGAATTTCAAAGACTGAGTTGAATTGTTGGGGATTTTTTTTTTTTTTTTTCATAAAAGTGAAGATGAAGTCAAGTGCTTTCAATTTGCTCTAAATGACTTCTTTTCCTGGGAAATAGTTTGGGCTTTCATAAACACTGAGACATTTTTGTTGTCTCAAATTTTGTTCTGCTTATTATATCCTGCCAGATAGGTCTTTGTAAATAATGAAGGCCACAACAACCGTCATAACCCACGTCCTCTCCATCGCAGAGGCCCTGGTAGCCCTGCTATTAGAGGAACCTCACATTTCATCTGCCGTTGATGATGGGCAAGTTTCAATTTGGGCCGGCCAGGCCCTGAAATGATCTACAAATGGCAGGTTGCAGACTGTTATTTTATGGACTATAGGCTAGTTTGAAAGTCTTACTTTTTCCCTAAGGAAGGTCATCTGTTCAATATGGAAATTACTTTTGAGCAAGGACTACTGGAGGGCAATCTCATGTCCCACATGCTACATGTTTCTCTAAGGGAAAACACTGCAAATTCTAGTTGCTTCTAGTTCTTTTTGTGGACAAGCCACCAGTTAACCTATTTTTTAAAGGTCCTTCCTGGCCATATACACATGGAGTGAACAGGTGGGGTCAGATCCTCAGTCACCACTCCCCACCCATCCTTTCTCAAGAGACCTTAATGACCCAGTTCCGTCCATCTTCCCTCATGGCGTCACCGTGGGCCCTGACATGTTGAGTCAGCTGCTCTTCAGCCTCTGATCTGGTCATTGTCAGCTGCTCATTGTAAGTCAGGCCAATCATGCCAGCACAACTCATTTCTGGACCTTTGGTTTGAAATTTTGAGACAGTTTACTGTTTCCATTTTGTGGGATTTGAAACTGGGAGCTGGGAGCCATCGGCTTGCTGGCAACTCTCTTTGATGCAAGGCTACCTGCTGCTATGTAAGGAAGGAACATCAAAGAAGTGATGTTTATGTACTTATTGTTTATTTCATGTTTTATTATCATACAGAGCAATGTATTTACCTTCTGTCATTTCTCCACTCTCCTGAGTGAAGTTGGAAAAAAAGAATTTCTTCTTCCTTTCTCCCAGTTATGTCCATATCAGTAAGCAGACCCATTTCTGACAACTGTTCTAAGGACCCATGAGTGGCCATAGATGCTAAGTACGCCTTCATTTAGGATAATATCTATTTGCATTCACAGGAGCTTTCAGGTAGCATCCAGGGTTGGAATTTGTGTTTCTCCCCCTACATGCATGTGGGACTCTGAAGTACACAGGGTTTGGTGTTACAATCTTGTTCTCCTTGAGGCAGAAAACTTACTCAATAGAAGCCATTTGCATTTCTGTCTGAGTAGCCTGGAGACAAATATAGTGAAATGAATAGCCTTTTAATTTAATTGTCTTTCCGGTGTGAATCCAAAAATTGAAGACACAATCCATCTTGGAGTTACTGGAGAAATCACTAAGAATCAAGCCCCTGCACATCAGCACATAACTTGGCCCTTGCTCCCCCACCCCCGCCCCACAGAGTGTTAAGTACCTTTCTCATTGATGCCAGACCTTCCATAGAAACCAGGGTGAGTGGGAGTTTCCAGGGAGGTGGTGTGTCTGGTCCCAAGTGGCCGTACCTGTGTGTCTTTATCATTACTGTTTAGTTTTTCTTCTCTTATGCATGTTAGGAATAAGAAAAAGGTGCTGTTACATATTTGTGTACCTTTCAAAATCAAAATAGAGACAGTTCACTCCTCATACATTTTGACTTTAAAAATAAAAATAGAAGATGGTATCATAGCATGGCTAGAAGTGAAAGCCTGGTTGAAAGGCTGCCAGAAAGTGCTGACGCTCCAGTCTTCTGCCTCTTAGAGCTGAGGTCCTGTTGGAAAGTCCTGGAGTTAATTTTGCCTTTGGGAAAAGAAGAAAAAGGGGAGAGGTGTATCCAGTCTGGGTAGTCAACGTTCTGAATTCCTTATTCAATTGAAACATCTCTAAGCAGAATTCTAGCATCTCACGGCCATCCCTTAGTTGGGCTGCACCCTGCAAGCCTTGTAGTTGCCCAGGCTCAAGACCAGAGAAAGAGCCTGCAGACAGGGGCAGAGACATCCATAGTTTTGGACAATGGGATCTTACAGGAAGGGTCCTGCAGCAACACCTTACTATGTGCAGCGGACAGTGGGCGGGACACGGCAGAAGTCTTCACTACTCGGGGGAGGAGTAGTTTTTATAGGGGAATTGACATCATGAATTCTCAGTTATAGGGAAATTGACATCACTTCACTTCATCCTAAAGAATATATTCCCATAAGAGAATTCCAGGTGCTAGGAGGGATTAAGAATATTGATCTTCTTTAGGTAAATCACCGTTAGATTTGTTCTGCCCAGGCAGGCTGGTTCTTGCTCCCTGTCTCCAGGGGAGGAGAGAGTGGTTCTATTTGAATTGGAAAAGTGGCCATGAGTTTGAAACAGTGAAAGTGGGGACTGATTCTTAGGCTTTGCAGAAAATGAGTCCCTTTATTTTGGAAAACACTTATCCTCCCTTGATGTCAAGTGTGGCAATGAAAGAGACAGAACAGGACTGGCAGTTAAAGGAAACATGTCTCACTGCTAGCTCCATCCACGACTCTCTTGAGAAACAAGGGAGGCCTTGCTTTGGGCTTCAGGTTTTTCCCCTATGTGACATGAGAGCTTTTCATTAGGTGATTGCTAAGGCCCCGTGTTCACTAAACTTCTGCTTGCTCCTTGAGAAAAGGATTAAATCCCCAACTAATATGCATGGTCCAAAGGTTTGTACCCAAAGGTTTCCAATCAACTTTATTTTTTTTCCCAATCAATTTTTTTCCCACTTTTGCCTTTATCTCTCTCACCTTTGGGATCCATCCTGACTTTCTTCTTGGGCTGTTAATAATTAATAGCACAGGCATTTATAAGCCAGTAGTAATATGTTTTGATTTTATCGTTTCTTTTTATGAATTATGGATATCATTAAAAAGCACTTTTTTAAAAGACCAAGACAGGAACGGAAGTTGATGGGAGGTCAGAGGGGATGAGAGGGAGCAGGATCTTGCTCTGCCATCATCTGTCTAGTTTAATAAATAGCTTTCAGCTTGAAGGAACTTAAAATTGCTGGTAGCTCCTGCTCTTTCTCCATGTTTCCCTTCGTGGGTGGGAACACACAGCTGCAGCTGGAATACAGATTCACACGAGAGCCTTGAAATCCTCCATCTGCCAGGGACTAGGTCATCCCATAAAGTAGTTCTCTTTAGATGCAAACAAGAAGGTAGACCTTGAACTGCTCCTGAGTCAACACATCAAATTCTGTATAAACTTAGAATCTGAGAACTGAAGGTCTCATACTGGCATTGCTCTGAAAAGCTGTGTGACTTTGAACACAACAGTGAACCTATAAGATTCCCTATCTCTAAAATGTTAAAACAATACCAGACTCATCTAAGTAACTGTTTTGAGAGTAAAATGAGATTGTCAGCATTAAAAAAAAAAAAAAAAGCACAAGACGCTACTTCTTTGAAAGACACCATAAAGGAAACTAAAAGGCAAGCCACAAGCTGGAGAAAAATTTGCTGACTATAGGTAACAAAGGACTTGAATCTAAATTATATAAAGAACTCTTACAGCTCAATAATTTAAAAAATCTAACTTTTAAATGAGTAAAAGACTTGAATAGACACTTTACAAAAGAACATATATGGATGGCCTATAATCACATGAAAAGATGTTCAACAACATTAATCATAATAAAATACAAATTAAATCCATAATTAAATACTATTATAAATCAGTCAATCCTGAAAGAAATCACCCCTGAATATTCATTGGAAGGACTGATGCTAAAGCTGAATCTCTAATACATTGAGCACCTAATGCTAAGAGCTGACTCATTGGAAAAGACCTTAATGCTAGGAAAGACTGACGGCAAAAGGAGAAGGGCATTACAGAGGATGAGATGATTGGATGGCATCATGGGTCCAGTAGACATGAGTTTGAGCAAATTCCGGGAGACAGTGAAGGACAATGAAGTCTGGTGTGCTGCAGTCTATGGGGTTGCATAGAGTCAGATGTGACTTAGCGACCGAACAACAACAGCATACTAATTAGAATGTCTAAAATCAGAAAGAAAAAAAAAATAACTTGACAATGTTAAGTGTTGGCAATGATGTGGAGCAACAGGAACTCTCATGCCTGCTGGTGGGAAGGTAAAATGAAGCAACTACTTTACAAAACAGTTTGACAGTTTCTTATATTGTTAAATGAGCATTTATCATATGACCCAACCATTCCATTCATAAGTATTTACTCAAAAAAAGTGAAGCTCTTTAACAAAAAGCTGTATATGAATGTTCAGAATGGCTTTATTCGTATTTACTCAAAACTGGAAACAACCTGAATGTTCATCAGCTGTTGAATAGATAAACTAATAATGGCATCTTCATGCAATTGGATATCGCACAGTGATGAAAAGGGGAGCCTGAAAACTCTCTCTAGATGGTAAGCTGGGGCAGTCATAGGTTCACCTTGTTTGTTTTCCTTCTCTTTGGGACCACTGCCTTGCTCTGTTTGTTGTCAAATCTCTGAAAACTATAGTTTCATATATTTTGTCTAGATTTTTAGTTACTTAAAGTTGATGGCTGGGGGGGTGGGGTGGGGCGGGCATTCCAGTCCTTGTCACGCCATTGCAGCTACAAGCTGAAATTCCAAATGGGTGCATTTTACTTCATGTACATTGTACTTCAATAGAGGTCACCATGCATTCTCATTCATGAGGCTGCACCATAGGCTATACATTCAGGGTAGCTTTGTAAGACTTTGCCATTGCTATGAGGGGGCTGGAAGGTAACAGGGCTGACTGGCTACAAACTGCAGAGTAGTATATTATTTATCCATTTGCATGCTTGCATCTCCCATGCAGCCCTACAGCTCATATCATGGCAGAATTTGCTGGCTTTGTCTGGCTATGCTTCCAGTGGGCAGGAAGTGCTGGAGAATCAATGCCTCCCAGAGCAGCCTCAAGCAATGGCTGGTGGGAGCTGGTGCACAGATACTGTAGCTACTTCTCTCTTCAGGAAGATGACTCACTCTACATTCTTTTCCAACTTACCCAGCAAGATCAGTCTCAGCCGCTCAGAGTGGTCACTTGCTTGATGCTGTCCTGTGCTGTGTTTAGTCACTCAGTCGTATCAGACTTTTTGCAACCCCATGGACTCTAGCCCACCAGGCTCCTCTGTCCATGAGGATTTTCCAGGCAAGAATACTGGAGTGGGTTGCCATGCCCTCCTCCAGGGGATCTTTCCAACTCAGGGATCAAACCCAGGTCTCCTGCGTTGCAGGTGGATTCTTTACCCTCTGAGCCACCATGGACACCTAAGAATACTGGAGAGGGTATCCTACCCTATCTCCAGCAGATCTTCCCGACCCAGGAATTGAGCTGAGGTCTCCTGCATTGCAGGTGGATTCTTTACCAGCTGAGCTACCAGGGAAGCCCCAGTTGCTTGATACAATATCCTTTATTCACTGCCTTTCATATCTTGTCTTGCATTTTCCTTCCTCCCCTACAAATAGTATTTCCTGGGATCAATTCCCAAATAAGCACTTTTAATTGAATCCTTGTCTCAAGGTCTGCTTCTGGGGAATCCTTGACTATGAGAGCACCCAACTGTACCTAAAACAAAATCAGGCTTCCCAATGGTCAGCTATTCCCCATTAGAGAAGAATCAGGGCCCCACAATTCTCTGCTTATCCTTGCCAGTGATCTCACACATGAATGATGCACATGGCTTTGAGGGTGAAAGTCCCAAATGGTCATCCTTTTCTAGAGGGCAATATGGGCAGTAAATATAGTTTTGAGGATGCTTATCATTCTTGGTTTACTTACATTTTTAGAAATGCTTTTAAGAGAATAGATGAGCGACTGTGCAGTATTTGATGCTTTGCAATGAAGCTTTGTCTTTAATGTCAGAGAAATGGAAGCAACCTAGGTATCAACAACAGGGTAGGTGGAACTGATAGCACACTCCTATAATGGCATATATTGTCATCATTAAAAGCATGTTAAATATTAATATATTTTGATAAAAGAAGGTGTTATTGTGAGGTGCAAAGGCAAGTCATAAAGCAAGTCAGTTTTGTAGTAGATAAAGGAAATTTCTGGTTCGGCTTAACCCCTGCATAACTCAATGCCTGCTTGACTCTTCAACACATCTTACTGGACCCATTTGAGACCCACATTCCAAGAGTAAACTACAAATGCAGACGGCGTATTCCATACCATACTCTAGTGGTAATGACCCATCCCATAGTGATTTTTCAATCCCCTTCTGCCGCCAATCACAAGGAGCCTTTTGATTCCTCCCTTGTTTGGGGAAGACTTCCTCCTCATTGTGGTCTGTCTGGCTGTCAGACTCTTCATCAGTGGAGACCAGCTGAACTCTATCCTGATGCAGCTTTCTTTGCTCATTGGCCTAAACAGAGACCTTTCTGGGGTTTCAGTTATTCTGTGACATATTTGAATGTAATTTCTCATTAGTTATAGTCAAACATGTATTACCTATGAGTCTTCTCTGACTACCTTTTGCATGCCAGACACATGTAAATATGTACCATTGAGTTACTGACCCCAGGGGACAGAGGACCTTGAGGAATTGATTTGAATTAGAGTGAAAATTCTTCTACCTCCAACCTTGTCTCCCTCTCTTTGCTCTTTTACTTTTTTCCTTCCTGCATTAGGTCTCAGCTGAGCTATGAGAGTGGAAGAGATGATTCAGCCATCTTCAAGGAGAGTCTTTTGAAAGTGGCAGGTCTGTGGGTAAGACTTGGGATATAAATAAAAACAAATAGTCTAGAGTTTATTCCATGACTGGGTGTATGAGAGCGATATAGTCAGAAACATTTTGAGCACCTAAGCTGACCTTGCCAATTAACAGCTGAGGGAGAAAGCCCCAGAAAGTGCTACATGATTTTCTAAAGTCTAGCAGTTAACAACAATGAATAAGGACCATAATATTTGCATTAAGTGGAACCTCAAAGCTTTTCTATTTATTTACGCGGGGGGGAGAAGCTGCCTCCCACTGCAACCTCTTGTTTATTTTTAAGGAGGAAAGAGTAGGTGGGTTTTCATTAAAGTCATTTGTGAGCTGGAGGAACCATTTTGAGAAGACTGAATCTAAAACCAGGCTATGGCCTCCGATGACCTGCAAGACATTTGAAAAATACCAAGCCTTACAACTCACTCATTACAAGTTCTGATGACACAAGTTTGGGGCGGGGCCCAGGGAGATGCGTGCTTCCCTGGTGGCTCTGATAGTAAAGAGTCTGCCTACAATGCAGGAGACCCGGGTTCCATCCGTGGGTCAGGAAGATCCCATGGAGAAGGGAATGGCTACCCACTCCAGAGAATTCCTTGGACAAGGAATTCTGGTGGGATCCTGGTGGGCTATAGTACATGGGGTTGCAAAGAATTTGACACAACTGAGCAACTAACACTTTCACTTTCAGGGAGATGTATTTTAAAGTTTTTACCCAGGTAATCCTCAAGGCAGCGAAATGTTAGACTCTGGTTGACAAAGCTTTGGGCCATCTGGGGCCTAGAGGGCAAGAGAGGTGGGAAGTGAAAATAGGAGATTTACTCACAAAATATAGACCACTTCTCCCTTCCAGAACAAATTCGTTATCCACCCTGGTTGGGACATGCTCTTAAAGGAGGAAATAGAATCTACGCCCTTGTAGGAATTTTGCCATTTTGGGTGGAGATGAGTTTGGGACCTGGTACACAGTCTTACAGTTCTCTAATATGATAAACAGAAACAGACTCACACACACAGAAAGCAAACTTCTGGTTACCAAAGAGGAAGGAAGGGGAGGGATAAATTAGATGCTTGGGATTAACAGATATACACTACTATATATAATAAATAGTCAACAAGGACCTACTTACTATGTGGCACAGGAAACTGTAGTCAATATCTTGTAATAACTTAGAATGCAAAATAATCTGAAAAGAATATATATTTAGAAGACAAAATCAGTCAATTCTAAAGGAACTCAACCCTGAATATTCACTGGAAGGACTGATGCTGAAGCTCCAATACTTTGGCCACCTGATTCGAAGAGCCAAGTCATTGGAAAAGACCCTGATGCTAGGAAAGATTGAGGGCAGGAGGAGAAGGGGATGACAGAGGATGAGATGATTGGATGGTATCATTGACTCAATGGACATGAGTTTGAACAAACTCTAGAAGATAAGTGAAGGACAGGGAAGCCTGGCGTGCTGCAGTCCATGGATCGCAAAGAGTCAGACACAACTGAGTCACTGAACTTCAGCAGCATGTTTGTGGTTGATTCCCAAATAGATCAAACAGTAAAGAGTCTGCCTGCAGTCTGGGAGACATGGGTTCATTCTCTGGACCGGGAAGATCTCTGGAGAAGGGCATGGCAACCCACTTCAGTATTCTTGCCTGGAGAATCCCATGGTCAGAGGAGCTTGGTATGCTACAGTCCATGGGGTCAAAAAAAGCTGGACATGACTGAGCAACTTTCACTTTCATATATATATACATACATATATATATATATATTCTTCCATATATATATAACTGAATCACCTTGCTGTACACCTGAATCATGATAAATCAGCTATACTTCACTCTAAGAAATGAAAATAGAATTATCAGCTACAATCTGTTTCTGTCCAGAGTGAGTACCCAGTTGGACTTGGCTCTTCACCTTACACAGAATGGAGTGAAAACTCTTCACCATTTTATTTAAAAGTGAAAGCACTTGACCATTTTATTTAAAAGTCTCTCCCTCCCTTCTCTTCAATGTAGGCTCAAATCACAATTTTGTCTCCTTTTTTTAGTAAAAAAAAAAAATGGGGGCTCCTCATCATTTATTTGATTAAAGACACAGGAAACTTTGAGGAGTCCTGCTGATGGTTTCTTCCCATATTTGAATGAAACACAAAATAAAAAGCTTCAAGTGCCAAGGAGTAGGCAGGTATGTTTATGCTGATGCTACCTATAGCTGCTATTTATTTGGTTGTTAGGGAATGGGTTGCTTCCTGCTGTGAACTTTGAGATTATGGAACTTCAGGATGAATGTTAGGTTAAAATGCTCTTTCACTGTCTTCTCTCTCCAGCTTTGCCCACTTTGGTCCTTGAGCCAGTCATGTCCCTAGAATCATAGGGAGCCTGGATTATAGCTTCCATCAGTGGGCAAGCCAGAGACCCCAGCTATCCAGGAGACTTCAGCTATCCAGGAGACCCCAGCTATCTGGGAGACCTTGTGATTTTGAAGAGAGGATGTGAGGCCTTCAGGCCAGGGATTGACAGACTTCTCATGAAGGGCCAGAGAGGCAATGCTTTCAGCTTTGTTGGTCTCTGTCACAATGACCAACTCTGCATGGCAGTGGGAAAACATGGGTTTGTGCTCAGTTGCTCAGTCATGTCTGACTCTTTGTGACCCCATGAACTGTAGTCCACCAGGCTCTTCTGTCCATGGGATTTTCCAGGCAAGAATACTGGAGTGGGTTGCCATTTCCTCTTCCAGGGGATCTTTCTGACCCAGGGATTGAACTGGTGTCTTTTGTGTCTCCTGCATTGGCAGGTGGATTCTTGACCACTGAGCCACCTGGGAAGCCCAGTGGGAAAGCAGCCATAGGAAATAATCGGCTATATTCCAGTAAAACTTTATTTACAAAAACAGGTGGCTGGATTGGGCCATGGTTCACTGTCCTCTGGTATGGGACATTTGAAACATTCATGGTAAATGTACAGAGGGACAGAATAGTAAGTATGCTCACTAGACAGGTCTGGATTTGAATCCTAGATTGTCCACTAACCAGGAGTGTGATCTTGGACTAGTTACTGACTTTAGCAATAAAATGCTAATAAAATCAGCACCTTGTACGGTGGTGGAAAGAGGGCTGGTTCAAGTCCTGGACTGATCTTCGACCACTTGTAGTAATCTGCCCAAGGCATTTACATCCCTGTTTCTGAGAAGGAACATGCCTGTTTTCTAGAGCTTCTAGAAATTAGACTCAGCTGTGGGGGCCCATGGGCCATACTAAGCTAACTGATACATTTTTAATTGGCTTATATAGTTTTTTAAAGACATAAGCAGCACCGTGTATGAATGTTTTTTGATATATTGTATGTTTTCATTTATCTGAGATGACGACTGTGCTGTCTTTTGACTGAATAGTTTCACATTTTAAAATTTCCTACTTGTCATCTATAGGTGTTTAGATTTATGACCCCTTCATGGGAGGAGTCAAAAGTCTTGTCAGACTCAGAAAAGAATGTGACTCTCCCACTCTCAGAGGATTATGTCAAATGTGTTTTTAGTGTATGTTTCTGTGGAACTAGCCCCACAAGACACAGTGGTTTGAAAAAAGTCATGCGTTACTTCTGAGTCTAGGAGTCAGCCAAGCTGCTCTGCTGATGCAGGTTGGGTTCGGCTGACCTCCCTGGGCTCTCTCATGCTTAGGTGGGGGAGGGTTGGGGTAGGTCTGCCTTAGTATCACTCTACCCTCCTGTATGTGTCTCATAATGCTCCCACGGAACAGTGGAGGCGTGTACTGAGAGAAGAGGGAAGGCAGATACTGGGCTTTTACGAGTGTCTGCGTCTAGTTTGCAGCTCTCCCATTGGCCAAGACAAGTCAGATGGCCAAGCCTAGAATCAGTGTGTGAGGTCACTACCAAAGTCACAGGGAGGAGTGCAAAATTGGGGCTATTAATGCCATAAATCTTTCACAAACAGGAAGGCAATGGTTTGTATGAGGGGAAGGGAAGCACCATTATTCTGTCAGTTGCTGAAAAATGTGGTACCTTCCCCTAGTCAAAGACAACAGTGAGTGTGAGTGTTTGAGTACATGGTGTGTATGGAAGAGATGATGTTTGATTTTTTTCTCTCTCCCTCCCAAAACAAGAGGGAAGAGAGCTTTGGAGACCTTTGAGAAACTTTCCTGTTAGTTCTTTGGGGAACTGTAAGATGTTGATTTTTAAGGACACTGTCAACTGATATCTTTTGCCAGATAAACACAGCCTTCCTTTTTGACATCTTGATTTTGACATCAAGAGCTGCCTGAATTCTTAACTTGGAATTCATTTTTAAAAAGTTGGCCATTTCTTTCTTCCTGGCACAAACCAAAAGAATGCATTTATTTTAAAGGTGAGAGTGAATTTTAAGAAGAAACATAGATTGGTTATGCTTGCAAAGTAGAAATTGTGAGTTTTTCAGAGACCTGTGTTCAAGTGGTGATAGTATAGTAAAAGATGTGGATCAATACTGAGTTTGTAAATCTTTTCCTTTGCACACAAGTGATGCAAGATCATGTCCCATAGGAAGCATTGAGATAACATTCCGAAGGCTGAAATGTTGAGACTATGTATCACTTTATTTTTTAGAAGATAACTTAGGGTGCTGCTGCTGCTAAGTTGCTTTAGTCGTGTCCGACTCTATGCAACCCCATAGATGGCCTCCTACCAGGCTCCCCCATCCCTGGGATTCTCCAGGCAAGAACACTGGAGTGGGTTGCCATTTCCTTCTCCAATGCATGAAAGTGAAAAGTGAAAGGGAAGTCGCTCAGTCGTGTCCGACTCTTAGCGACCTCATGGACTACAGCCCACTGGTACGTTGAGGAAAAAACACATTTTTTCCAAAGCATTGTGTGTGACTTTTTAATGGAGATAAACAGTGCTAGAGAACAGAACTCTCAGTCCATCTTTCAGCCACTAGGTTGGCTAAATGCTTAATCTTACAGGAGAATAATGAGAAGAAGGCCACAGCTGAGAAAGCCGAGTCCACTCACTGTCAGAGCAGAGTCCACTGGCCTGACGATGAGTTCCTTGACATGCAAAGTGAGGTCCATGGACATCACATCACCTGAAAGCTGATCTCCACCCACCCTTGACTCCACCCGGACCTGCTAAATCAGTTTGCATTTTCTCAAGACTTCAAG
The DNA here is from genome assembly GCF_001704415.2 of Capra hircus. Lineage (NCBI taxonomy): Eukaryota > Metazoa > Chordata > Mammalia > Artiodactyla > Bovidae > Capra > Capra hircus. Next base: position 5,294,216 of record NC_030820.1, read on the forward strand.
GATTTGTGTGCACAGGAGTATTTGAGGAGCACTGATTCATCATCAATAATAATATAAATTAGAGGCTACATCTGGCTTTAATAGAAACATCTTTAATAATGATCCTGTATCTGTTATCATTGGGCCTCCTTTTTTACATCCATCTGAAATGGAGCAAGACCTTATGGTCCTTCCCCCAGTCCACCCCACCCCATGTCCTCTGCCTGCCTTTTGTCTGTGGAAAAACTTTAACCAAAGAATAAGTTTAATCAGAGAAGTGAGAAAATGCAGAAACAAAGGAAAGTACTCAAATAGGACAAAACAATAGTTTGGGCAGTAGGCAAAGTCAGGGATCATTAGTTCGTCCCCAAGGGCTAGAGATAATATATTGAGCCATGTCCTGTGAGCTGTCTTGTAGATACTGAAACCCCCACCCAGGTGGAGAGGTTACATGATGACCAGTCTGTAGCCGTAACATAAGCTGCCATAATTCTGAGAACTGGCCTCAAGGAAATGTGAGCAAAATGACTCTGGAACTGAAGAGTAACTGTACCTGAAACAATCAAGATGCCGCTGTTCAGACCACCAGTGGCCAGTTGCAAGCTGACTGTCAAGGCTGCCTGTACTGTGTCTACATGTAGCCCCTGCCCTCAGCCTAAAAACTTGCCCACTGATTGTCAGGGGAAAGGAGTCAGCCTTTGGACAGGAGTCCCCCCGCTCCCCCCACAGTTGCTAGTATGCAAAATAAAACAAACTTTCCTTTCCACCAACCTGACTCTTCTGGCTTTGGAGCGGCAAGCAGCCAGACCCGACCTTCAGTTACATGTCTTACGGGGACACGTAACTCTCTTGTATATTTTCCAAAGAGGGTGAGGCCACCAAGCTGTTGCTCTGGTAAGTACTTTGAAACAAGCAAAGAGACATAAATGTTGGGTCTAATTTTTTAAGGAAGTACTTGGATGTAAACATCTCAGTTCAAGTCTTAGACGCTGAGGAAGCTAATGGGACCAAGAAATGCTGTTCTACCTTCATGATGCCACATATATCCAACTGCCCACCCTGGGAGCTGGCATTCTAGCCACTGTGTCTAGAATCTGCTCCATCTGTCAGTGATGAACCCTCCCTTCAAAGGAGGATCTGAACACCTGTCACTTGATTCCCTCTGAGATTTTGTGACTGATAATGTCCTCTGACCGGCAGCTTCAGCATCACCCAGGCAGTTGTTAGAAATGCACCGTTTCTAGCTGGATGCCCATCTACTGAACTGGGACCTGCAATTTGGTGAGATCTTCCCTAATTCTAGGGTAAATTAATGTTAGAGAAACACTCACCTAGGTGAATATTTCTCAGCCTTGGCTGCACATTAGATTTCATTGTTGTTCAGTTGCTAAGTCGTGTCTGACTCTTTTGCAACTTAAGTCGTGTCTGACTCTTTTGCACCTTGGACTGTAGCCAGGATCTTCTGTCCATGGAATTTTCCAGGCAAGAATACTGGAGTGGGTTGGTATTTCCTTCTCCAGGGTATTTTCCCAACTCAGAGACTGAACCTGAGTCTCCTGCATTGGCAGGTGGACTTTTTACCACTGACCACCCGGGAAGCCCTAGGGCTCACTGCGTGTGTGTGTGCTCAGTCATGCCTGACTATTTGCGACCTCGTGGCTGCAACCCACCAGGCTCCTTTGTCCATGGAATTTTCCAGGCAAGAACACTGGAATGGGCTGCCATGTCCTCCTCCAGGGGATTGTCCCGATCCAGGGATCAAACCCAAGTCTCTTGTGTCTCCTGCATTGGCAGGTGGATTCTTTACTGCTGGCACCCCCTGGGAAGCCAGGAATTCATTGGGGTTTTAAATACCTAATATTCTAATATAATTGGCTTTAGAGTGGGATTGACCCCCATCATGTGTATGTTTTTAAAACTTCTAGATGACACTTTGAGATACTATTTGGGGGTGCAAAAGGAGACCCAGATGAAGGCTAGGAAGAATAAAACAATACAAGGTTTTGGAGAGGGTGGGATGATTTGGGAGAATGGGAATTCTAACATGTATACTGTCATGTAAGAATTGAATCGCCAGTCCATGTCTGACGTAGGGTGCAGCTTGCTTGGGGCAGGTGCATGGGGATGACCCAGAGAGATGTTGTGGGGAGGGAGGTGGGAGGGGGGTTCATGTTTGGGAACGCATGTAAGAATTAAAGCTTTTAAAATTTAAAAAAAAATAAAAAAATTAAAAAAAAAAAAAAGAAGTGAATTGGAGTTCAAATGTAAGAAGAGTAAGAAAAAGAAGTGATGGCAAACAAAGAAAGTGGAGGCAAGTGAAATCAAAATTGTGGTAATGGCAGAGGACCTTTGGGCAAATGCTAGACCCCACGTTCAGTGTTAAGTTATCCGTGCTGCGGTGATATTAACCCTTCTATCATCTGGGAAGTGTAGTAAAGGCTACAGGTGGTTGGCTTGGTTTTTGGCAAATAAGGAATAAGAGCAGTGCCCAATGCCTGAGTTGACAGAGAAACTGTGCATTAAGACTGGTTTGATGATGTAGATTACAGACTCAGGGTGCCTGATTAGATTTTTAATTTCAGATAAAGAATGAAAACCTTTTTAGTCTAAGTGTACACCATGGAATATTTGAAATATCTGAAATTTAAATTTATCTGCGTGCCCTGTATTTTTATTTGCTCAAGCCAGCAAGCTTATCATGAACTTGAAACTCATTCAAGAGAAGTAGGAGCTGAGGGCCAGAGGCCATCATGAGAATGTTAGTATTGAGTTGGGCAGAGACTTTGGCAAAAACAATGGACTTAAAATGATCTGAGACATCTTACCTACATTTGGTATGATTCAGAACCAGATGTGTTCAAATCGTTATTCCCCATTTTTCAGTTTTCTTGCGTCTCTCCACTTTCCCCTCTCCTGTTCGCCTTTGCCTTTCTTTTGTTTGTTTTTAAAGTGAACTTGTTCTTGACTTGGTGTATGTTGTTTTTCCCAGCTTCCTCCAGTTTTAGCTAAAGCACAGCCTCTGATTCTTCCAGTCAATTTTAATTCCTCGGTATTTTCGGACTGGCTCTTATTTATTTACTGTCTTCTATGGCGCTGCAACACTGGAGACTGGGCCATAATTTTACATTTCTAAAGTTCTCTTGTTCTTCGCTATTTGGTGATAGACCCCCATTTCCTGGCGGCAAGAAAAAGAGTCAGCTCAGGGTAGTGAGAAACATCTGAGGGTGGAGCAGAAAACAGCAAAATGAAAACAAGAATGGTGTCTGCAGCCAACTCCCACCAACAACCCTCTCTGCCTGTGCAGTCTACAAAGAGCTTTCTCAGATGGAGTGGTGAGCAGGCAGGGAGCTCTCTCAAAGCCACCAAGTCTGTTGATGTAGATTTTATTTTTTTCTAAAAACTACCTGAAAAATAGCCTTATGAAGCATCTTTCAAGAGTTACCCCAAACTATGGGCAAGCTCGGGTGGTAACGGAGGTGTGGAGAGAACAGAGGGCAGGCACCCTGGCATCTTCTTTCCTTGCTTGTCCCATAAAGAGGAAAGAGATAAAGAAAGGAGTGAGACAGCCAAGTGCTTCTGAAAATGTCGTGTTTAAACCACCACCAGCAGCAGCACCCTGAAACTTAAGAGAAATGCAGAATCTCTGGCCTGCTAACTCAGAAACTCCGAGTGGGTCCAGCAATATGTTTTTAACAAGTCCTCTAGGTGATTCCAACATACGCTAAAGATTGAGAGCCACTAAGTCAGACAGGTTTACCTCTTCACCCTCAATAAGAAAACCACATCTCTGTTGCCAAGTGCCACTGACTTCGTCTTGGAGATGAGGATTGCCCAGATGTGCAGGGCTGGGCTATGGAGATGAAGGCGGAGGCTTCCTTTTGCCTAGGGAAGCTGCTTCTTTAGTTGAGTAATAATAAGAAAGAGTAGGCAGGTAAGGACAGAAGAAAGAGTGCAGCCTCGTCTTCTGGGATCGGGATTTGATTGATCCAGGATGGGGCCCCACTGTTGCGTTGTTCTTGAGTGTAGCCAGGATGGGGGTCCCGGCTTGAGAGCAGAGGCAAGGAGGCAGCAGACAAACCAGCTAGCCTTGTAAATTGGCCCCAACACTGCTGAGAAAGTCCTCACCCAGAGTGAACCTGGCTTGTCTCCACACAGCAGGAATCAGGCAGTTGAGTTCAGGATCACTGATGATTCAAATAAGTGCTGTGTGTGAGTATGTGTGTCTGTGTGTGCACCATTAAGGACAAACACGAATTAAACCTATGAGGCCTAGTTCGCCCTGGTGAAGATAAGGCAGCCGGGGGGGACTTTTCTCCCCTTGTCAGAACATTTACCTTAGGAAATGACAGAACATTTACTTTAGAAATGAAGTTAAGTCTTTGCTAGCTTTAGGACCAGGAAAGGCTTCTTTGAGGGCCCAAGAGCAAAATCTTTGATGGTAAAACTCAAGGGAGACAGCACCCTACCTCCTGGTCTCTGGGGAAGGGCAGGAGCCTAAGTCCCTTCAAGGTGCAAAACAGAGTCCTGTTTTCTGGGCGATTAGCAACACACAGGTGCCTCCCTGGTGGCTCAGTGGTAGAGTCCACCTGCCAATGCAGGAGCTGCAAGAGACCCAGGTTCAATCCCTGGGTCGGGAAGGTCTCCTAGACAAGGAAATGGCACCCCACTCCAGTGTTCTTGCCTGGGAAATCCTATGGACAGAGGAGCCTGGCGGGCTACAGTCCAAGGGTGGCAAAGAATCGGACACGACTGAGCACACACATTCTCAGCAACAGACAGGCGGTCACCCCAATCCCCAGGTAAAGTTAGGGTGGACTATGTGTGAGCAGTAGTCCTGTCAAGTCCTCCACCCTGAGGGCTTGTTATTGTTTATCTTGAAAACGAGTTTCGCCGTTGTGTCACTAGGCTGAGTGAGCGGCCAGCACGACCGCCTCCTGCCTCCGCGGCTCTCACTCAGCAGGTGGCCTGTGATGTGCCTCACGCTCTGGTTTAATGCTCACCTGGTAATAACTGACTTTGTGGGGAGGATTTCTGGATTGGGAGAAGACTTAAAAAAAATTATTTCCCTAGCAGCGCTTGAGTCTGTGTGTGTGTGTGTGTGTGTGTGTAGTCAAGCACACATGTATGTGTGTTGAAGGTAAGGAGCTGAGCATATTAGGCATTGCCCCACCCTCACAAGGCCCCATTTCTGCTGCTTTGAACAGTTTTTCACTTTGGTTTTCCTTGCAAGGTTTACATGAAAAGAGGCTTTGCTCTACTTTAAAAACAGGCTGAACACCAGTGAGCGTAGTGTTTTCAGGGTCCCTGTGGCCCTGGCATTCTGGGCATCCAGGGCTCATGCTAGGACCACAGCTGTCATCCTGCTGGACTTCCCGATGCATCAGGGCACCGCTTCTATGCAAAGGGAGCTGGGAAGAGGCCCTGTACCACCCGCAGGGAGGGAGGGGTCCTCCTGGGATTGTGCTGTAACTATAGGGTGGGGAGAGACACAGGGGCAGGGGACGGAAGGGGGAAGGCTTGCAGAGAGGCAGTGATAAAAGGAGGGAATTGGGAAATGATCTTCCCTTTGGGAGCAGTCCTGTTTCTTCCGGAGCCCAAGACCCGTGGTTCCAGCCTTATTTATGATAGTGTTTCCAGTAGTCCAAGACCATGACCCCCGACCACAACAATATCCCAGCTGCTGAGAATGCGGACTGGAGTTTGCCCTCTACCAAAGACAGTTCAGTCAGGACAGTGGCCTGGAGCTCTTTCTGTTGTACCTCGTCGAGTTACAGGAAGATTACTGGACTTCGTGGGTGCTCTATTTTCGCTTTTCTTTTCTACTTTCACTATTGCTACCATAGTTTTAGTGACTCCTTGATCGGTGGACAGAGAGAACACCAGGCTCCAGAACTCCCAGACTCTCTCTCCACCCTTCCACCCACAACTCCACAAAAAGCCCCATTGTGTTTCCTGACCTCTGGGGCCGTGAATGGCGCCTTTATTCCAGCCCCGTTTCTGAGAGTGTGGCAAGTTTCCTTAAGCCCAATGTTTTTGACGTCATTTACACAATTAGAAAACAGAAGAGCTAGGAGGAATTTATGAAATGGTTTGATCCAACTTCATTCCTTTCCTCTCTTTTTTTTGTAACAGAAATGAGGAAAGGACCAGAAGAGTTAAGAGACTTGCCCAGTATAAAGTCGTTGGTTGGCCACAGAGCTGATCTGATACCCTGAGACACTTGGCCAAAACTCTGCAGATTCTTTTTTTCAATTTTGTCTTGTTAACATTGCCATGGGAAAGCTAATGGATATACAATCCCCTTACAAAATACATGGATTTTCTCACATTTATGTGTCCGGGAAAATTTCAGAGCTGGAACTCAGCTCTTCTCTGGTCCCCTGTCTTACTTCTTCAAACGCTCAATTCAGGGTGAGGTTTGCTGTAGAATTTGTTTGTTCAGCTGATGGATTTCCAGTTCAAAAAGTTTTTGCTGCTTTGTCCCTGTCCTAGCAAATGGAGGGGTGTTTGTTGGAACGAAATTGGAGTCCTGGCTGGTTAGAGGCATGCATCCTTTTCACTTGTGTCTTAGAATTGCAGACTTATGTTTTCCCTGGTCTCTAGACTGAAGTATGGGACCCTTTGCTGTTCAATAGCTTCCCTTTTTAGGGAGGAAGCTCTTTGTATTTTTGCTTGTCTTATCAAAGATTTTTTTTTTTTTTGGATGCGGATCATTTTAAAAGTCCTTATTGAATTTCTCACAATATTGCTTCTGTTTTATGTTTTTTGGTGTTTTGGCTACAAGGCACGTGGGATCTTAGCTTCCCGACCAGCGATCGAACCTGCACTCCCCGTACTGGAAAGCAAAGTCTTCACCTGGACCACCAGGGAAGTCTGGAAGCTCTTTGCTTTAATGCCTCCTCATGCTTGGGAATTGATTCCTTTGTCTGTATGTTCATTCTTTACCTTAGGAGGCTGTGTTTGACTTTGTTGACCTGAGTCGCAGTTTTCTTCCTCTGAGAAGACTTCTGTGACCTGTTGGCAATGTTTGTGCTTGTCTCCATTGTTTCCTGAACATACCTTAGAACAGCCTTGACACAGTGCCCTGGAATTGTTAGCTAGACTATGAAAAGGTGAAATGGAAAATTTCACTCTTATATGCATTATTCCAAGTGAAAGACATCAGATTAAGAAGGAGAGATACTATATGATTCCATTTATATGATATTCTGGAAAAGGCAGAACCATAGGGATAGAAACTAGATCGATAGTTTCTTGTGAGTAGTATAGGGCTGATTACAAAGAGGGGTGGGGACATGTTTGCTGTGATGAAGCTGCTCTATATCTTGATTGGGTGGTAGTTACAGGGTTGTATGTATTTGTTAATACTCATAGAACTGTATGCCAGAAAGGTAAATTTTATTGTATGTAATTTACACCTTAATAAATGTGACTGCAGAGAAATAAACAAAGACAAAAAGAGACCAGGTCTTCAAAAAAAAAAAAAAAAAAGTTCCAAACCAACCAAAATTGCCAACTCTCATAACTGAACTAAAATGAAGATGGCCTTCTTTGTTCCGGGAGTCCAGTTTTTATGCTTAGAAACAAACTTCACTTAGTCTCAGAAATTAAGTTTAACATGAGGTTCCCTCCAAGATAAACATGCAGATGATCCCTCTGGAGCCAGCTCTATCACCCTGGCTTGGAAGGGCCCTGCAAGGAGCTGCCTCTCTTCTTCCAGAAGGGTGACCCAAAGTCCAATTTTTCTTGTCCAAATGGGGATACCAAACACAGGTTGGGTGGCCTCGGAACCCAAGGGGTTTGCATCTGCTGAGCGGGCTGTGCTGCTGCAAATCTCCAGGTGTTATGTCTGTGCAGTTGGATGGAGGACCAGCTGGAAGCTGAGAATGATACATCATCAGGGCCACACATGGCAGGCCACTGCTCGATGCTCCAGACCCAACAGAGATGCAGAGACAGAGTGAAAACCAAGGGAATCAGGAGCACTTGATGTCAAGTCAGAGTAAACGTGGCAGGGATCAGGTGGAGATACAGCTGAGTAAGTCCCTGAGAGAGCTTATGATGTGACCAGTTGAAGGATGTGATTTTCTGCCTGTGTTGTCAAGATGGACTCACAGGTGAGACCAGATGCATCCAAGGGCGGAGGAACTCCTGACAGAAGCTAGGAGAGACGAGCCCTCTGAGTTGCCTCCCACCCCACCTTAGGAGGCCAGTTTCTCCAGATGCTGACTGCGGTGGTGAGGTTGTAAGGAGACTGGGTTTTTCAGAAATCTAACAGAAATTTAACGCTAGTTTATTCCCCTTATTGATGATCTGGACTTCTTTCTCTCCCAGTGGCCAGTGCTGAGGGGCTGCTGCAGGCTGTTCTGGGTTGCATGTCTTTGGGAGGCTGAGAAAGCTCTGAGGACTGAATCCCTTCCCTTCAGAGGCAGCAACCACAGGGCCCGCGGGCCGTTTGGCCAGCATGGTTGAGGAGTCTGCTCCGAGTGACGTCCAGCCCCGCTGGCCTTGTCGTCATCCTCAAGTTGTCTTGGCTGCATCTGTCTGCTCTGCAAGGTTTTTCCCAGCTGTGTCCAGGCCTGTGTTTGCTTTGGGCCTGTGGTTAAAATTACGCTGTTTGCAATTATCTGGGAGAAAAACTTTATCCCAGTGCTGTACTGGCCAGTGTTTAACAACTGGCTCTCTAGGGGGAAAGGCCTTGATTTGTAGCATTTGCTGAATATCCTGGTATAAATACTCCCACCATGACTGATTTTAAGCTGCCAGCCTGAGGTCAGGAGCCGAGAGCTAAAGTCCACCACACAGATCCCATTGCTGCTAATAACCTCAAGAAGGAAGAGATTGGAAAATGCCCTTAAAGAATCAGAGGGATGAGTTTTGAGTATTTATTACTTTTGTTTCTATCATTATGTATTATTTAGTTTCTAGAATTAGATTTTACATAATGGTTGAAATCTCAAAAGAAATGATACAAGTAAACTTACAAAACAGAAAGAGACTCACAGAGGAGTTCTGATCATGAACAAATGGGGCCACGTATCTGCCAAACGACCTCTGACCCTTGATCTCTTTTGGGAGTTCTTTACTGTCAAGATCAAATCCAGGTGTATCCCAAGGGATGTTGGCAGCTCTGTAGCTTTTCTCTGGGTCATTGAACATAAATGATGCAGCTGGCTTTTACAGAGCTTTGCATTTTAAGACTTGATATCTCTGCCTGCTAAAGGATCAAGCCAATGTTTGACTCCCTCTGGGTTGTTGTGATTTTGGTTATTTTTGTTACTCCCATGCCTCTCAATGATGCCAAGTATCTCAACTCTTTCAGTCCCTTCACTCTATAGGAGAAAAGAGATCTCCTGCTGAGGTTTTCACAGATGCTTCGTAGAGTCTGTTTGGATTTTTTTGTTGCATTTTGTGGGCAATGCATTGAGTGTTCTTTCTTATATTTGTACTTTCCTATTTTCCTTTCCAACCCTTACCCCCATCTCCACCCCAAAATAATTTCTTTTCTACTTTTATGAAACATGCATGATCAATTCTATAGCTGACAACACTTAAAAGGGTGGTTCCGAGAAGATCCAGCTTTAAGAAAAAAAAAATTATCCCCTTTCCATCTGCCTTTCTGGGCTTCCCAGGTGGCTCAGTGGTAAAGAATCCCCATGCCAATACAGGAGGCACAAGAGATGGATGCAATCCCTGGGTTGGGAAGATTCCCTGGAGAAGGAAATGGCAACCCACTCCAGTATTCTTGCCTGGACAATTCCATGGGCAGAGGAGTCAAGCAGGCCACTGTCCATGGGGTTGCAAAGAGTCAGACATGACTGACACACACACACACAGCACACACACAGACACACACACACACACACACACACACACACACACACCGCTTGCTGTCCCCAAGTATGCTGAGGCCTCCTGAAACAAATGGGACTCAGTTTGAGCTGTGTAGTTAACTTCACCAAGCAATTTGGGTCACCGTGAGCATGAGCAACCAACGTTTGCAGACAACCATGTATGCCAATGTTTCTCTAGAGTCTCTTGTGTTAGTTTATGAGGTTTTTGGTATTCCTATACCCTATTAAAAGAAATCGCTCTGAAAAAATGGAGTTACCTTTAGCAATTCTGACTTCAGCCAGGAATCGTTAAGAGCTTGAAAACACTAGAAATATTTCAGGGCTTGGAGATGGGACAGAACAGGGCTATGAAAGAACAAGGGCATTGGAAGATGAACTTCAGTCATTCATACTCCACTCCAGGCTGGCCAGTGGTCCTCACAGGTAGTCTAGTGGCAGCATCAACACCACTTGAGATTTTCACCCAAAGTGCAGACCCTCAAGCAGCTCCAGAGGTGTTTAATCTCTGGGAATGAGGTCCAGAAATCTGTGTGTCAGCAAGCCCCCCAGGGAATCCTGATACCCAGGCAAGTTTGAGAAGCTCTAAACCACTGATTGGAGATCTTCCCTGGTAGCTCAGTGGTAAGGAATCGCCTGCAGGGCAGGAACTGTAGGAGAGGCAGGTTCACTCCTTGAATGGGGAAGAGTCCTTGGAGAAGGGCGTGGCAACCCACTCCAGTATTCTTTCCTGGAGAATCCCATGAACAGTGGAAGGTGATGGGCTACAATCTATAGGGTCGCAAAGAGTTGGACACGACTCAAGCAACTTAGCACACTTGCACTGATTCAGACCCACTTTTCTTCAGCTTTTCTACATAAGTATCAGGAATTTGGATTTTATAAAATATTAGAAGTCCTCTGGCATAAGGATGATTTAATGAGTGTGTACCTATTTCTCAACATCCTTACATGTTTGTGCTGAAAGCTTAGACTGTGAAGCAAGGCCAGCTCTCTCTCACGATGCTGCCGTGTTCCCCTTCCTTGTGATTCTTAAAACAGTCAGTTTTGAGACAAATCTTGTGAATGATAACTGTGGCAAAAAAGGTGCCTGCTCAGTTGTGTCCAACTCTTTGCAACCCCATGGACTGTAGCCTGCCAGGTTCCTCTGTCCATGGGATTTTGCAGGCAAGAATACTGGAGTGGTAGCCATTCCTTGTCCAGAGGATCTTCCTGGCCCAGGGATAGAACCTGCATCTCTTGTGTCTCCTGCATTGATAGGCAGGTTCTTTACCACTGGCGCCAGGAGATAATTGTCCATAATCCTCTTTGATCCAGAAATCAGCCACGATTCTTAGAGAATCATGTGGACTCTCAAACCCGTCACTGGTTTGCACCCATAACTGAACACCTGTCTGAATAGGAACAAAGAATGTGAAGAAAAACATACAGTGGACTGAAAAGAGGAACAACTACTAAATACCTAAGAATTATTTTCGCTTTTTTGCTGCTAAGGTAACAGAAGAGCGATTTCCCCCACCCCCATGTCAGGTCGTATATCCTGTTTAATGTGTTTTGGAACCAAGTGAAAGCAAACTGCACTTCTGAAAAACTCTTAGAGTAAGAAAATTACTGGAGTAGATGTCAGAACACTTGAACCCTTGTTCTGTTTTGTCCTGGTAACTCACCAGCCGTGTGACCTTGGAGAAGCAGACCGCTTCCTGAGCCTCTGTGCTCTCCACTGTAAATCAGGGTCGCAGTCCACCCCCTCTCTATATTGCAGGTTGTTGGGAAGATAAAATAAGAAAATGTGTACAAGTCATAGAAATATGAAGTATTGGGTTGGACAAAAAGTTTGTTTGGGTTTTTCTGTAACATCATCTTATAGCAAAATCCAAACAAACTTTTTGGCCAACATAGGCAATATGGTATCCTGGGGCCATGTGCCAGAATGCCTCTCTGTACTTCCACCCCTTCTGCTTCCTTTTTGTAAAAATAAAATAGGCTGAGAGTCAGAGGAAAATCCCTGAGGGCACATTGTTTCTGAGCTTTACAGTGGAGCCAGTGGCAGCAGAAGCTAAGGAACCCACACAGACCTGGCTGGCTTCTTCCAGAGGCCTAGACTGAAGCCTATAGGTTTACTGCTACCCAGGGGGGCTCATCCATGAGGGCCTTGGAGAAGGATGCACCTACTTATCTGGGTCTTATGAGCCTTAGAGGGATTATCTGAACTTGTGACCCCTGTAAGCCTAGAAAAGAAGCACCAGTGGGCTGGGCTGCTACTGGACCTCATGTGTGAAAGGATTAGCAAGTCCACTTGGATAGGTCAGCACTGCACTTCTCGTTAACAAGCAATTTGGAGGCTTCTCTAACTCTACACGCAGCTGTAATATCATATGCCATGACTGGAAACAGCATCCATTTTCAGAGTTCCAAAGTCTCAGAGAGTATATCTAGAGAATAAAACTTTCTGAACCTTGAGGAAAGTATTCAAGGACACAGTTTAACAAATTAGAATTGATTCACAACATGGATCTCAAGATAGGAATGTGCAAAGTACAGAAAGACAAGACCAGTAATGGCTCTTGCTTTTCCATATTTATAATCACCAGGGAAAAGGAAAACAGCGTAACAGAGAGCAAATATAAAATAGTCTGGACACAAACCATACATTAGTTATTAAAATAAACAAAAATCAGCTGAATTCTTCTTTCAGAGTAGATGATCAGATTGAACTGATGATAAAATATGCATCATAAAGAGTTTATCAAATATATACCAGGGAATAAAATCAAAATGAAGCAAAGTTGAGACTATTAACACCAGATAAAATGACATACAAGAGCAAAACATCAAACAGGTAAAAGAAGAATAAATAACGGTGAAAGTTTTATTCAATAAAGAAGATATAATAGTTGCAAAATTGTCTGCATTAAATATCCGCCATATACAAATCAAGAAATGAAAACAAAAGCACATTATAAGTTTAAGGAAACTTTGGAAAGTACTAATACAGCTGTTGATAATTGATAAGTAGCTTTCTGAATTCCAAATAGCAAATAAATAGCAAATAAACAATTTACTGAAGAATAGAATCATTAAACTCAACTAACTAGAAACATGCTTCCAAATGGATAAGGCCTTTCTCTTTGTAAACTAGAAACAGAAAGTATACATTCTTCCCTGTTTTGATGGAGCAACTAATAGTATTGATCATGTACTTGAGTGAAGTCGCTCAGTCCTGTCCGACTCTTTGCGACCCCGTGGACTGTAGCCTACCAGACAGCTCTGTCCATGGGATTTTCCAGGCAAGAATACTGGAGTGGGTTACCATTTCCTTCTCCAGGGATCTTCCCGACCCAGGGATCGAACCTGGGTCTCCCGCACTGGAGGCAGACGCTTTAACCTCTGAGCCACCAGGGAATAGTATTGATCATGTACTTAGCCACATTGAAAATCTTATTAAAATAATCCAAGGAGAGATTTTTATAGACCACATTCTCTGATTAGACTCAGTTAAGCTACAAATCAGCAATAAAAAGGCCAGAAAGGACATTAACTACGAGAAAGCTCACAGTATTCTTCTAAATAATTATTAAATCCATGAGAAAATTCAGCTAAATTCACACAGTCTTTAAAATACTAGGGAGAGATTAAAATAAAAAGAACACTTTGTACAAAAAATTGTGGGATGTAGCTAAGAATATATTATGCAAAAATATGTCTTTATTGTTTTATTATTTATAAAAACTATAAAAAGTGAACTTCATTTTTCAGATGAAGATATTAGGACAAATATGATAAATCAAAAAAAAGAAAAGAGGAAAGATGCAATTGTAAACTCTCAAAAAAAAAGAATAGAATAGAAAAAGCACAATAGGAAGGAAACATCCAACAAAAGCAGTTTCACTGAAGAGATGAATGAGATTGAGTGACAAGCATGACTAGTGGAAAAAAGGCAGAAATGTTCAGCGTGTTACATGAAGAAGAAAAACTGCAGACCCATGAGAGACTTAAGTTTTTATTAGAAAATCATATATATAGATATAGTATAAAAATTTTATTACCTTGATAAGTATAATCAAGTAAAATGGGCTCAACAAGAATTAAAATATCTGGTTAGGCAATAACCAGTAAGTTGATATTAAAATAATCACATATCTACCATTTAAAAAAATCACTAAGCCCAGATAGTTTCATAGTCAAGTTTAATCTAACTTTTAAAAATATAGGAATTTCTTGGCAATTGAAATGATTGGAGACAGCATGTAAATGACAGAAAGATATACATTTATTTTATTAATATTATATAAACAATACAAAATCTGATAAGGCTTATATAAAAAATAAAACTCTGAGTCAATTTTCTAAAGTGTCAGCCAAAAATTTCAGTCAAATAGAATAACAATGCCACACTCAAATGTGGCAATCAAAGAAATCTTATTCAAAGAATTTAAGTAAATTTCAAATTTTGAAATATATCAACTGACTTCCTTACCTCAATAAATTAAAGAGAGGAAAAGCCATATGATTACACCAAAAGAAACTGAAATACTTTATAAATCCAGCATTCATTCTCCTTGAAAATTCTAGGTAAAATCTAAATAGAAGGAAGCAGGATAAAGATATACTTCATTAAAAAACATGAAAATGAATAGTTGAACATTTCCTGGCAGTCTGGTGGTTTGAACTCAGCACTTTCGCTGCAGGGGACCGAGGTTCAATTCCTGGTCCAGGAATTAATAACCCACAAGCTGTGCAGTCTAGCCAAAAAAAGTGAAAAAAAAAAAAAAAAGGTAAAACTCTGAAATGAATCCCATTAAAATATAGAAAAGTTATGGATAACTTCTATTACTGTTACAACTGAACACTGTTTGCAAGTGCTAATTGATATAATAAAACTGGTGAATAAAATAAGCAATTATTGTGTCCTTGCAAAATTCAAGAGACTCCACCAAAACAACTATTAAATTCATTAAGAGAACATGAAAGTTGGGTGGGAGAGGGATTGGATAAATGTACAAAATCAACAAATAGCCTTTCTCCATATTGAAATATCAACTTAGAAATTATTATTTGTAATAATGAAAAAATATATTCAGGAATAAATGAGAAAATACACATTAGAAATGAAGAAAACTATGAAATTTTTCAAAAATCAATGAGAAAACGGTCGTACTCCTGGGTAGGAGGATGCACTTCATAAAAATACATAAAAATTCATTCTCCTTTAATGTATAAATTTAATGAAATTTCAATCTGAATTGAATCTGGTCAGAATAATTAAAATTCCATTGGAAAACTAAATGATTTTTAAAAAGCCAAGAAATTTTTGGAAAAGAGTGATAATTAGGGAGCCAACTTACCATTTAAATATACAAAAAGTTACTCTGTTAGTGTCTTCCTGGTGCCATCACACATTGCTGCACACTTGGTAGCTTCAAACGGCAGACATGTCTCCTGTCTCAGCTCTGAGTCTGAAGTCCCGGGGTCCCAGGACCCTGCCCCGCGACAGCTCCAGGGGAAGCCGTCCCTGCTCTCTACGCGTCTGGTGGCGGCAGCACGCCCGCTCCTAACACGCCTCCCCTGTCGCTGTCTCCCCGGTCACGTGGCCTCCTCTTTGCCTTCTAAGGACATCAATGATGGCACGTAGGGTTCATTCTGACGATCCAAGGTGACTTCCTCCTCTTAGAATTCTTCGCAGAATCACACTGGTAAAGACCCCTTTCCCCAAAACAGGTAACATTTACAAGTTTCAGGGATTAAGTCATGGCTATCATTTTCCAAGCTACCACATCCATTCAAATCAAAACCTAGGGCTGTGAGAAGAAACAACCAGACCAGTGGACAGAATGGTCAAGAAGCAGAACCACATGCAAAGCGGAGTGATACATAGGGCAAAGGTGGGATATTTCAAGTCACTAGGAAAAGATGCTTTATTTGATGATTGGGTATCTACAGATGAAAATAAAACTAGATCCTTATTTCATTACCATATAAAAATAAGTCCCACATATATGAGAAATGTGAATGGAGTGGTGGTAAAGGCTTCGGTGTATTTTTATAGCTGACTTGAAAGTCAGTTTACTTACAATTAAAGAGATCTGAGAATGTGTGTGTCCATGTTAGAGAATGGGGGAGGGGAGTTGGTGGGGGGAGCAGAGAATAAGAATCTACCCGGAACAAAAATTATTAGTTACATCTATTCTCAACGGACATGATGAAGAGAAAACACTTTCTTTCAAAAGAAGTATTTCTAAATTTATCATTTAACCTCTAATCTTTTCTAAAGTCTTGAACTTTTTTGTTTTTTGCTTTACATTTATGTTCCTAGTTTCTGGATTTATCTTTCTGAAAGAGGTATTTTTTGAGTTACATCAGTAAGACTATTGTGGGAATTTCTAAAGTGTTTAGTTAGGTTAAGAGGCCTTTGACTTACAAAAATCACATTTTTGCAAACCAACATCCATCATCAGTTAGGACACATTCAAATCTAGGAGATTATCACTTCCCACTTCCCTGGTGGTTCAGTGGGCAAAGAATCTGCCTGTGATACAGGAGATCTTGGTTCGATCCCTGGGTCAGGAAGTTCCCCTGGAGAAGGAAATGACAATCCACTCCAGTAGGTTTGGCTGGGAAATCCCATGGCTAGAGTAGCCTGGCAGGCTATGGGCCACAGGATTGTAAGAGCTGGACACAACATAGTGACTAAACCACAACCTCCTGTGTTTTCATTTTTTTTTTTTTTAACAAGTGCCATCACTTTTGGCTCAGATGGTAAAGAATCCACTGGATTTGATCCCTGGGTCAGGAAGAGGCCCTGGAGAAGAGAATGGCTACCCACTCCTGTATTCTTGCCTTGAGAATCCCATGAACAGAGAAGCCTGGCACGCTACAGTCCATGGGGTTGCAAAGAGTTGGACATGACTGAGTGACTAATCTCACACACACTTGAATAATAAATTACCATCACTCTTAGAGAATAGGGGCTTCCCTGGTGGCTCAGATAGTAAAGAATCTGCCTGCAATGCAGGAGACCCCAGTTCGATCCCTGGGTGCGGGAAATCCTCTGGAGAAGGGAATGGCAACCCACCACAGTATTCTTGCCTGGAAAATTCCATAGACAGAGTAGCCTGGCAGGCTATAGTCATGGCGTTGCAAAGAGTTGGACACGACTGAAAATTAGAGAATGGAGTTAAAGAGTTGAGGAATTCTTTAGTCTGCTCACTCTCAACTCAGAGAAGAAGGAACCAACACCAAGGAATGATCCAGTTGACCTTTCAGTGTCACATAGATCAGGCAAGATAACACCAACGTCTCCAAACTCCCAGCCCAGTGTCCTCTGCCCACACCCAGCCCTGCCCAAAGGCTGTGAAGATGGGCTCCCCAAAATGGTCTATTGTCCCTACCTCCTGGGGCCTTGAATGGTTACTCTTTCCTCTCTGAAGAAGACTAGAACTGCATTATCCACCTCCAACACCCTACCGTGATTCTTTTCAGTCTGAATTCCATGGGCATCACAAAGAGTTCCAAATACTCCCAAATACTAATGAAAGGCCTTAGGTAGGAATCTACTGACTACACTGATGGATGATTAAATGGGCACAGAGACCTGATAAGCAGGCTAACAGGGACAGGAATGGGAGACTATATCCCAAGAGAGATGGGACAAATAACTGACCTCATACTGGCATGCCTTACACCTGTTCCTAAGTAGGGTTACCACTGTGGGGACATTTTTCTTTGTACACATAGTAAAGGGAAAATAGTCTCCGTGATCTTTCTGAACTTGTTATCAGACAACCCAGACCATCCCCCACTGTAACCAGATTGCCAGTGGAGACGTCTCCCTTTCTGTGGACACCCGAGGCTAGGGTTGGGGTGCAAGTCATGTGGGTTGTGCAGGAGGTACTCACAGGGGAGTGAAGCTGAGACAGGGAATGGAAAGAAACATGGTGTGTGTTAATGACATGTTAAAGAGATTACGTCCAGGGCAATAGTCGCTCAATACCACCGGGGGCCTCTAGGGGCAGTGTAGAACCCATTCCAAGAGTTGTCCTGACTACACCTCCAGAAGCAAGGGACCCACCAGTTCCCACCCCCTCATCTGCTCATTGGCTGAGGTCAGCCTCAGGGGAATTGACTCCCCAGCTCATGTGACCAGCCCTGTGAGGGGAGCAGAGAGTGAACCTTCAGACAAGGAGCTGGCAGCTGCATGCAGCCGGCCGCCTTTACTTGAGCACTAACCCATCTGCTACAATGACCTAGAAAGAGAGTTCACATCTTAATTTTCAACAACTTTATTTCATAAATAGGTTAGGGCTTCTAACTTGGCCTTATAAAGATAATTTAGTCTATATTCTTAGGAAAAGTGCAAACAGTAAATTCGTTCACTAATGGGCATTTGAGTTTTCTGCTCTAATATAAAGGAAAATTATATTTTTAAATTAAGATTCTAAATCCTTTTTTGCTATTACCTGTATTGAGAGTGGCTGGGTCCTGACCTAGAAGCTAAAGATCCATGCAGTTCACTCCAATTGTGACATTTAAGCCCCTACAATCTCATTAACAGGCAGTGAGGCTCCCACAAACATTCATTTTTTAAACTGATGAGCAATTAGAGCTGATAGAGACATATACATTAAAATGTTCAGGGCATTTGCATTGGGACTGAACACCACCATCATTATCCTGCTCACAAGATCTGGCCAGAGAGTCAGACAATCTCCCTTGGGTATGTGCTTCTCTGGATTTTTCTCTGTTCCTTTGTCTGTGCTTCTTACCTTTCTAGGGGCTAGACCCAAGAATGGAGGCATTAAAATCAATCTAGTTTTACGTTGTTTCAGAATATTCCCTTACAATGACATACTTTTCTCTCTTTTTAAAATTTGATGATTTTCTTCAAATCTAGACTTGCTCTTATATTATTAAGGCTAGCGCATGCTTGTCACAATGCCATCTGAGGCTTGTCTCATTGCCAGCAGGTCTTAAATCCTAGTTTTCTGTCTAAGATGTAAGGGCGGAAATGTTATTTATGGGTAATTACAAAATCACCTTGCTCCATTTGATTTATTGGAGAAATTTCAATCAAGGTTTCATGCTCATCTCAAGCAGAAAACTATGCTGATAGTATTTAATGATTTTTAAATGCTGCCAACTCCAGCTCTTTCTTGCTTTCAGATTTTAGATGGTGGATTTGGGGAATGTATCAAATGCACTCCATGCTATGGCGATATTTGGTAGGTCCAGAAACAAAGCCCCACCCTTCCTCTTCCCAGCAGTTGATTTGATTGGTTGTGTTTTCTGCCTGTTTGCTAGCTGGGAGGGGCCTGAGGTATCACCAAAGTTGGCCTGGCTCCTGATTATAGTATCTACTGCCAAGGTGTTGGGATGTGAGTTTAACTAGAGGTGACAGGGGCAATCAAGGTCACTGAGTTAGTGATGAATTTAGTGTTTAACAAGGTAGACATTTATATTGAGTATATATTCCATTTGTGTTATGTTTTCTAGATATGCCAATATAATATTTTTAATTAAATCTTTTTGATAATTGAGGCTTAATTTCCATAGAGTGAAATGCATGGCTATTAAGTACATGGATCAGTGAGTACATATACTCATGTAACATACACCCCAATCAAGATACTGAACATTTTCATCACCCCAGAAACTTCCTTGTAACTGTTTGTGGTCGGCTCCCCCACCTGCAATTACACTTGAAGCTTCCTATCAGTATAGGACAGTTTTGCTTGCTAGAATCATATAGGAGAAGGAAATGGCAACCCACTCCAGAGTTCTTGCCTGGAGAATCTTATGGACAGAGGAGCCTGGTGGGCTGCTGCCCATGGGGTCGCACAGAGTCGGACACGGCTGAAGTGACTTAGCAGCAGCAGCAGAATCATATAGGATGCACTTTTTTGTATCTAGTTTCTTTCATCTTATGTTTGGTTTTTGAAATTCATCTTCGTGGTTGTATAAATCAAGTTTGTTTCTTTTTATTGCTGAATAGAGTTCTATTGTATGAATATACAATAAGGTCTTTCTCAAATCTCTTGTTGATGGATATTTGGATTATTTCCAATTTTTGGCTAGTATGAGTAAGGCTGCTATAAATATTCCTATACAAGACTTTTGTGGGCATATGTTTTCATTCCTATTGAATAAAATCTCAGAGTGAAATTGCTGGATCATAGAAAAGGTCTATGTGTAAATTCACATCATTTTTATGATTTAGGACTTTTCCCTTAAGGTTCCATGATGAAATGTAATAATAAAAGCACTCCTAAAATTTAGAGTGAATTTTACCTATATATAGTATCCCAGCCATTTCTGTCTCTAACCAACATGTTGTTCAGTAACCTGAGTTATATTTTGCTTTTTTGGCATGTGAGGATGTCACCCAGAAGGCATTTTCAGGAGTATATTCAGCCTGTGACTTCACCCCAATAGGATTACACCCTTGGGCAAGACAGGAGCCCAGGACAGGAATGAATCCTTATTGTGATGTTTCAATTGCATATTCAGCCTTTTCTCTGGAAGAGGCACTCTTGGAACCAGGTCCTGCATGAGCCAGAAAAAGTGATGACTGCTATGGTGGCCCACAAAAGATGTGTGTGAATGGGTGCTGGTCAAAGACCTTGTAAATAGCAAAGGGGAATGTGAAGTCAAAGAATCTTTTGGAGGAGCAACTAAGGATGGAGTCAGGATTACTTTAGAGACAAGGGTGATAGGATTTTAAAACTAGACATTGTTCATTATTTAAACTGCTGGGGTGCCCCCCTGTTTTCTCTGCAGCAATCTTCTTGAGAGGGTGAGAGTAGGAGTCTTCTGGAGAAACCGTCTTTCATGCTGGGCCCTGGAAAGACATCCTATGGGGCAGAGTAGATTGTAACAGAAAGGGAACCAGCCTCTGTGACCTTAGAAATCTGTGGTCTGTAGGCTGATGGAGGGAGGTATCCTTCAGTGCCTGGAGGCTCCAATACTGTTAAATTTTCATCCATTACTGTAAATTGACCAACTTATAGCCTTGTGCTGGTCCAATTAGTCTGTGCAGCTGTATTCCAACTAAGTCATTGTGTGACCTTGACGAATCCATGTGACATTGCGTTTTGGCAGATTTCCTTGGGCAGTTGTGCTGGATGAGGGTAATACTGGAGTTTTCTGCTGCTATCCAGGCGAAAGTGATATAATTCCTTAATTAAATGGTTGAATTTCAATCTAGGCTCCCTTTTAGCCTGTGAATTTCCTGCATAAAGATCACCTAATTTGATGATGTGGGAATTTTGTTTCTTGGCCTGAGTCCTTGTTGGCAATTCAACATGATTAAAGTGTCTGGAGAGCATCTTCAAGTAGAGCACCTTTGGCGTCCCATTGTCATCTGGTCCTTGAATGGACGTGTTTCTCTTGGCCCTCTTACTCAAACTTTTGATCATTTATGAAACACTGCCAGTTGAGAAGGTAGCCTCTTGGCGGAGATTTTGAGAGATTTATCCATGTTTTAGTTACTTGGAGGCTCTAGGGCTATGACTTTCTGCTTTCAGGAGTGCTGGATCATGGCAGGCTACCCAAGAACAGATCTTCATGTTCTGAGAAAGTATTCGATGTCAAGACGCCCTGAGACTTACCTGGTGGTCCAGTGGTTAAGGCTCTGCTCTTTCCCTGCAGGGAGCATGGGTTCAAACCCTGGTCCAGGAACTAAGAGCCTGCATGCCACGTCGCAAGGCTAAAAAGAAAAAAAGAGAAAGACTCTCCCTCCTCTACTGATGGGAATTGCAGTTTAAACAATTTTGATATTGGATTCTAAGTTTAGTTAACTGTTTTTCGTTTGTTTGTTTGTTTTTAACCAGGAACTGGACTCAATCTATTTGCTCAGTCTTTTATCACCATATGTCCCCAGTCACCTGGTGAGAGTGGAAGCAGCAGGCAATTTAATTTGTTCACAGTATCATCGTGGGTCCCTTTGAATAAGAGCTTTCAGCAGCTCTGCTCCCTAATTGTGGAACTGACTACCAGTTTCTAGTCACAGTGCCCTGACTGTCTCTGCTTAAATAAGCTAAGGCTTTCTGCATTCCCAGAAGCATCTGAAACCCTCCAGTGGTGGGAGTGGGCATGGTGGTGAAAGGGCATCTGAAAGAGGTGGGGAGAAATGAACGTTTATTGTTCAGTGCTCAGGTTTTCCCCTGGAAAGAGGGATGCATAGATTCATACTTATTACTTATTACTCTTATTTCTGTTTCAGGAGACTGTGTAAGGAAAATAAGAGTAATGGCAATTAAATCAAGGAAAACAGTAGAGGGGAGGTGTGGAGAAGTGCAGGAAGCAAGAATGGAGAGGTGAGCAGAGCTTCTGGAAGAGCCAAGGAGGGAATGAATCAACCACTTCCCCTGTGTCCTTGCCTCCCACTTCTCTGTAACTGCAGTGAATTTAGTGGCTTTCTTAAATCAGTGACATTCACATATATCACAGGGCTGTTCTTTTTGCTGAAATATTTATTTGCCTTGAGTTGGACTGTATGAAACATTAACCACAGACTTAGTAACTGACACTTAATGTTCTCTTGTTTTGCTGGAAGCCATTGCCCAGGGATTAAAGACCTCTGGGGTGGGTAGAGCCCTTCTTATGCCTCGAACACTCCAGAGATGCTGCAGCCAGACCCCAGACTCCGGCAGTGGCTGACTCAAGTTCCCTTCTACAACTATTGCACCCATAAGCCTCTGAGATGTGCTCTGAGATCCAGCATTTTTCCTTTGTTTCTTCTTCATTTAATTTATTAACTGTAAGATGAAGAGAGCACACTTACAAAAATTCTGGTAAAAGCAAAGTGGTGGAAAGAGTGAACAGATTTATGAATATGATTTCATCATAAGCTTCCCAGGGGAGTTGGAAATCCTTTGCTATTGCTCTATAAGGCGTCTATAGAAGGGCTCATGGGAAAGATGTCACATCAGAGGGTGCAAGAAATGGTGTGAATCCCAAGGCTCCTAATGTCCTGTATTAGGGACGTAAAATGACATCGAACAAGTAAATATTTCAGTTTTCAAATGGTTAAACACACACAGGCACGCCATCTGGACCTCAATAAGATAAGTGCTGCCATGTTGGCAGAATGAGAAGAAATGTTACTCAGGAGGCCCAGCAGGGAGCTGGGACTCTGAGACTCTCACCTAGTTTTTCATGGAATCAGATTACTTATGAGACATTGGGGATTAAGGGCAGCATCTCTTTTTACTGCTGAGCTTGGAGCCCTTTTGTCCCTGTTATGACATGTGAATAAAATCTGCTACAGGGCTCTCCACTCTGTGCAGGGAGCCACGGTGCATCTATGGCGATGGAGTTTCCTCATTTATCAGATTCAGGAACCAAAATCATGTTTTCTAAGAGAAAGCAGTGCCCTTTATGCTGGGGAAATGTAACCATCCGCCTCTGTTATGAGTCAGTGTCCTTTCGAAGGAGAGCTGGTC
Organism: Capra hircus; assembly: GCF_001704415.2. Taxonomy (NCBI): domain Eukaryota; kingdom Metazoa; phylum Chordata; class Mammalia; order Artiodactyla; family Bovidae; genus Capra; species Capra hircus. The sequence goes on from NC_030820.1 coordinate 5,317,485, forward strand.
CAGGTGAGGCGGGCAAGGGTCTGAGAACTGGACAGACTTGGAGAATAGGCCGGTCACAGGGGTCATCAAGGTTCCTGTCAGAGGAAGCAGTGAACTGAGTCAAGGCCAGGTAGGGCTGGAGAGGCTGGGAGGAGGAGGCGGGGGCATCCCCAAGGACTGGCTGGAGGTAGAACTTGAGTTCCTGAGTTAGATGATAACTTCAGGGAGAATGGATGCCTTCGCTGTTTTACTCCCTGACACCACCTCCAAGCTTAGCTCACAGTCTAGCCCATAGTTGATGCTCAGTATATATTTACTGGGAGGGTGAGTGAGTAAATGGATGAGGTTCTGCAGGAACTGAACGGTAAACTAGGATGTGTGTGTGGGGGGGGGGGGGAGGGTCAGGGAATAAGACAGTGATACTACTAGTAGAGCAGGGACATTGTATCACTTCTGGTTCCAGGCATAAGCAAGGAGGTTTTTGGAAGCAGGCATGAGTTCTAATCTAATGGGTTGAGATTCTGCGTATTTATCCAGAAGAATTGAAATCAGGATCTCAAAGAGATATCTGCACCTCTGTGTTCACTGAAACTTAATTTCTAACAACCACGATGTGGAAACAGCCTAGATGTCCATCAGCAGATGAATGGGTCAAGAAAGTGTGGTGTATACCTACAGTGGAATATTATTCAGCCTGGAAAAGGGAAATCCTGCTATATGCCAAAACGTGGATGAACCTGGAGAACGTTATGCTAAATGAGAGAAGCCAAACACATAAAAACAAATACTGTATGATCTCACTTATAGAAGGAGTCTAAAATAGTCAAAGGCATAGAAGCAGAGAGTAACACAGAGCTTGCTAGGGACTGGCATGGGGAATGAGAAGCTGCTGTTCAAAGGATATAAAGTTTCAATGATAAAAGTTGAATACGTTCTATGTGTCCACAGTTCACAATACTCTATTGTGCACGTCAAATTTTGTTAAGAGGATAGATCTCTTGTTAAGTGTTCTTACAATAATAATAATAATAAAGAATTCATTGCAAGGATGGTTTGATATTGAATGGTCCATCTTCAGGCCCATGGGCTTTACTTTTCTGCTGGGCAGACAGAGGGCAGTGATCTGGGACTGGTTTGGAGGTAGTCATGAAAGGTCTTAGCTAAGTAGATCTGAAAGGTATAGAAGCCACTTTCCTTGATTCAACTGACTCTGGAAAACTCCCATTTCAGGGCCATGTTTAAGGGTACAGACAGAAAAGGAGCACTGGTGTGGAAGTGTGTGCCTCCATATCTTAGGTGGTATGTGTGTGTGTATGCCTTTAAAAGAGAATTTGAGGTTGCGTATGGCTTCCCTGGTGACGCAGAGTTTAAAGCATCTGCCCGCAATGCGGAAAACCTGGGTTTGATCCCTCGGTTGGGAAGATCCCCTGGAGGAGGAAATGGCAACCCACTCTAGTATTCTTGCCTGGAAAATCCCATGGACAGAGGAGCCTGGTGGGCTACAGTCCACAGGGTCACAAAGAGTCAGACATGACTGAGCGACTTCACTTTCACTTTCACATGAGTTTGAATGAACTCTGGGAGTTGGTGATGGACAGGGAGGCCTGGCGTGCTGCAATTCATGGGGTCGCAAAGAGTTGGATACGACTGAGCGACTGAACTGAACTGACACAAAAGGAGGCATCAAAGAAACACACCTGGAGTGTGATACTGAGAGATAGTGTGGCACAGAGATACCGAGATATATGGACACAGGAAGGGAGCAAGAGAAACAAAGGCAATAGAAAGAGTCACCAGTAGGCCTGCTGGAATTTCTTTTCCCCCATTATTTACAATAGTTGGCATAACTGAGGATGAGGTGGTTCTTATCAATAGTGAAAACTCTTTAGGTCTGTTTTCTGTTAGATCTTTTAGGTCTAACTGAAGGTTTAGAAAAGTTAAGATTAAAAAAGAAGACCATCATCTTCAACATAGAGAAGAGGTACTCTTTAAAAAAGAGAGTCCTGTCATTGTGAAATAATAAAATCATTTAAGTTCAAAAACACAGAAAATGCATCATGATGGAGCCCAGTTCCCCACCTGCCGGGTGCAGGTGACAGGACTTACCAAGACCCCATCGTGTGGGGCGTTTGGGTTGTGAGCTCTCCCCTGAGAGTCCCTCCTGTGTCTGTATCCACGTAGATGCCTGGCAGTGTGGTGACTGAAAAATATTTATGGATCAAAACATTAATGAGCAGTGCTCTTTTGTTTGCTCTCACTCACATTCAGGTGAGCTTCAGGCCAGTTTTCCTCTTGGCATCTCTGCCCCACCTCGTGTGTAAACAGAAATAATTATAAATTATACTGCAGGTGAGTCAATAGGAAGTCTTCCAAACCCGAGCTCTAATTCTTCGCGGGTGATAGTTCATCTCACACAGCCCCACCAGACAGGAGTAACTTATTTTAATTGGCCATCATTCGTGAACTGCAGCGTGGTCTACTTTCGAAATGACACAGCCACTTTATTGTGACTGTATTTCTCTGACTCATGGTGCTCTAACTAAAGGGAGTGGGTCAGTGTTTCATCAATCGTAAAAGTAGAAAAGTAAAGTGGATTTCTTTCCCTAGCCCTTTCTAGCCCTCTACACAATACCCCCAGAGCAAAGGTCATCACATTCAATGACTGTCCAGCTATTTTTGTAATCCCCTCAGTGGAGATAGCTTAGGAGGTAAAAGCCAGAGAGACAATGATTAGGAAAGGGAAGAAGGTGAGCTCTTTTCCAAATTTCTTTGGCCTTTTGTTAATTGCACTGGCTCAATCAAGATTCTAATAGAGTCTTGGTTCTTTATCAGAGACCATTTTGTTTTTGAGGGGCTGGGATGATCATTTACCTAATGGTATTCAGACTCCTAGACCCTTTAGATGCCAGGAAGGTAGCAAGGATATGCCCGAGAGCGTGGGCAGAGGGATCATGGGGGCTGGAAGTCCCCGTGCTCCCACTGGAAGCCTCTGGAACCACATCACCATGTGGACAGAAGACCTTGCCCTGAACCCCAGTGTCATTCTCTTTCTCTCCTTTAACCAAAGTCTTTTGGTTGGGAGGGGGTGGAAGGCACTCTGTTAAGAATTGCCACCTTAATAACGACAACCTGGATGGTCAGGTGAATCCAAGGAGAGGCAGTGGAATCATGTGAATTCCTCCCACGATCACTCTGGGTGCTCCCAAGGTGGGTGAGGCCTTCCCTCTGGGGTTCCTATGCTACCCGTTTCCCGGGTCTCTCTGCAAATAGCTCTGTGCAACACCTTCTCCCCATAGAAGCAGCCACATTCTCTTCTTGGACAATATGGTTTCCAAGAAGGAGTATAATTGTAAAGGAGATGTAGGTATGTTTGTGGGTATAGATGTGTGTGGTTCTATCCTATCCAGAATATAAGTTATGAATATTTCAAAGATAAAATTTTAAACAATGCCCAAGAACCATTAAGGATCTCACACATAATGTAGTTGAGAAAGTGTACCTGGAGGCCCTAAGTCGCTTCTCGGAGGCACCCAGTCTCCTCTTCCCTTTCCTGCAGCTTTTCTGAGCGATCGAAATCCCCACTCCCTCCCCACGGTTCTTGCTACCTTAGCTGATACATTAGGGAGTAAATGGAGGCTCTCATGTAAGTCTAAGATTGGTGCCAAAATTGGTTGTATTTTGAGGCGCCTTTTCATACGTTTGCATAAAACAGACTCCTGTATGTGTATGTACATCATTACACATGTATGCATTTTGTGGCTGTAGATAAACAGGATAGATGTCATTTATAAATGTCCATGAATAATCATTCTTATGTAAAACTGATATACTTTTATTTGACGTACTTTAGCAGGCAAAATTTTCTTACAGATTATCGTAAGACTTGGAAATATTGCCTGGTGTAGTTCAGTGATGTATTTCAAGTATGTTTGCTTCTCCCATATTCATCCTAATAAATGGTTCAGTTTGGTAATGAATAATTGATTCATTGAAGCATATGGGGTGGGGGCTTCTTCATTCTAGTTTCGTAAAAAGTTGTTTGGGCTATTTGCCTAAGTCTCACAGATCTAGAACTGCTGGTTTAGTATTTTGGAATCATTACTTTGGTGGCTTTCCCTGCTAATATACCTCTGGGTAATGTCTGTAAATAAAATAACTCTGAGTCACTTTTGTAACGTCTGTCTTCCAGGGTTTGAATTTAGCTTTTTTTAATTTTTATTTTTACTTTATTTTACTTTACAATACTGTATTGGTTTTGCCATACATTGACATGAATCCACCACGGGTGTACATGCGTTCCCAAACATGAACCCCCCTCCCACCTCCCTCCCCATAACATCTCTCTGGGTCATCCCTGTGCACCAGCCCCACGCATGCTGTATCCTGCATCGGACATAGACTGGCGATTCGATTCTTACATGATAGTATGCATGTTTCAATGCCATTCTCCCAGATCATCCCACCCTCTCCCTCTCCCTCTGAGTCCAAATGCTGCTCTGTGAGCATACCTTTAAAAAATGAGTTGCCCATAGACAGACATAATACAAAGACAGAATTACCCAGTAAGAAATGCCAGGAGACGCCTCTGAGCCGTTATGGAGATGAAGATGTCTGGAAAGTTTATTGCCCTTAATTTGATGGCATTTCCTCCCCTGCCCCTCCCCTCATCTGTAGGTGTTAGATCTTTAAGGGAGCTTGACATTTAGCTTGGAAATGAATACACTTTTTTTGGGTTCTTCTTAACGACCAGGGTAAGTTTTCATAGGTAATTTAGCAAATGTCAAACTTTTCTAATAATGTAGGTTTGATTTATACAGCCAAGCTTGTTAATCTCACTACCTAAAGGCCTCAGAACTTGGGCAGCTTTCAAACCAAGTTTCAGCACTGGCCTCAGATGCCCACAGCCTCCTAAAGAGACATGTGTCTTCCTCCCTTTTAGCAGTTCAGCTTCTGCCTCTTTCTTTTATTTATTTATTTATTTATTTATTTATTTATTTTAAATTTTAAAATCTTAAATTCTTACATGCGTTCCCAAACATGAACCCCCCTCCCACCTCCCTCCCCACAACATCTCTCTGGGTCATCCCCATGCACCTGCCCCAAGCAAGCTGCACCCTACGTCAGACATGGACTGGCGATTCAATTCTTACATGACAGTATACATGTTAGAATTCCCATTCTCCCAAATCGTCCCACCCTCTCCCTCTCCCTCTGAGTCCAAAAGTCCGTTATACACATCTGTGTCTTTTTTCCTGTCTTGCATACAGGGTCGTCATTGCCATCTTCCTAAATTCCATATATATGTGTTAGTATACTGTATTGGTGTTTTTCTTTCTGGCTTACTTCACTCTGTATAATTGGCTCCAGTTTCATCCATCTCATCAGAACTGATTCAAATGAATTCTTTTTAACGGCTGAGTAATACTCCATTGTGTATATGTACCACAGCTTTCTTATCCATTCATCTGCTGATGGACATCTAGGTTGTTTCCATGTCCTGGCTATTATAAACAGTGCTGCGATGAACATTGGGGTACATGTGTCTCTTTCAATTCTGGTTTCCTCCGTGTGTATGCCCAGAAGTGGGATTGCTGGGTCATAAGGTAGTTCTATTTGCAATTTTTTAAGGAATCTCCACACTGTTCTCCATAGTGGCTGTACTAGTTTGCATTCCCACCAACAGTGTAGGAGGGTTCCCTTTTCTCCACACCCTCTCCAGCATTTATTGCTTGCAGATTTTTGGATCGCAGCCATTCTGACTGGTGTGAAGTGGTACCTCATTGTGGTTTTGATTTGCATTTCTCTAATAATGAGTGATGTTGAGCATCAATATAGTGAAAATGAGTATACTACCCAAAGCAATTTACAAATTTAATGCAATCCCTGTCAAGCTACCAGCCACATTTTTCACAGAACTAGAACAAATAATTTCAAGATTTGTATGGAAACACAAAAAACCTCGAATAGCCAAAGCAATCTTGAGAAAGAAGAATGGAACTGGAGGAAACAACTTGCCTGACTTCAGGCTCTACTACAAAGCCACAGTCATCAAGACAGTATGGTACTGGCACAAAGACAGACATATAGATCAATGGAACAAAATAGAAAGCCCAGAGATAAATCCACACACATATGGACACCTTATCTTTGACAAAGGAGGCAAGAATATACAATGGAGTAAAGACAATCTCTTTAACAAGTGGTGCTGGGAAAACTGGTCAACACTTGTAAAAGAATGAAACTAGATCACTTTCTAACACCGTACACAAAAATAAACTCAAAATGGATTAAAGATCTAAATGTAAGATCAGAAACTATAAAACTCCTAGAGGAGAACATAGGCAAAACACTCTCAGACATAAATCACAGCAGGATCCTCTATGATCCACCTCCCAGAATTCTGGAAATAAAAGCAAAAATAAACAAATGGGATCTAATTAAAATTAAAAGCTTCTGTACAACAAAGGAAAATATAAACAAGGTGAAAAGACAGCCTTCTGAATGGGAGAAAATAATAGCAAATGAAACAACTGACAAACAACTAATCTCAAAAATATACAAGCAACTTCTGCAGCTCAATTCCAGAAAAATAAACGACCCAATCAAAAAATGGGCCAAAGAACTAAATAGACATTTCTCCAAAGAAGACATACGGATGGCTAACAAACACACGAAAAGATGCCTCTTTCTTGCCTACACTGATTTTTAACTCCATTGGTCAGGATGCCAGTACACCTGCTTCTTTTTCTTCCTGATTCCTCCTTAACACAAGAGAACACGTTAAAAAAAAAAAAAATCACTTCTCTTGATAACCACACAATTTTCTGTCTTTCAATAACGAGACCAGGTGGACAATTTTGGCTTGTGACCAATCAGTCAAGACTTTTGAATGGCATTGCATGCAGCATCCTCTGCTGCTGCTGCTGCTGCTACTGCTGCTGCTAAGCCGCTTCAGTTGTGTTCGACTCTGTGCGACCCCATAGACTGCAGCCCACCAGGCTCCGCCGTCCCTGGGATTCTCCAGGCAAGAACACTGGAGTGGGCTGCCATTTCCTTCTCCAATGCAGCATCCTCTATACACACAATTCTCATTTGCTTACCGAGCGTCCTTTTCCATTTTTTCCAGTAATCCTTCTTTGTTCGTGTTTCATGTAATTTGGTTCATGTCAGCGTCCTCCCCAGGTGAAAGTGATTCTGCTCTCCCTTCCTCATCAAGCGAGCCAGCCCTGCCTATTGGAACCTAACCTCCCTCTGCCCCTGTGATTGGCGAAAGATTGGCACATGGTCTGATGAAAACCAACAGGAGCTGAGAATGACCATGAATAAGAACCTCTTTTCCCACGGGAGCTGAAGAAAGAAATGGCAAGCCCGAGACTGCGCGGGTCCATCTATGGACTGAGAATGAAGCTCCCTCAGGGAAAATCGGAGTCAGGAGACGGAGAGAGAGGCACACTCTGAGCCCTTGGATTGCCACACGTCAAGGCAGCTCCACTCTGAGCCGATTCTTCACTTTCTTTAAACCGAGTTGGTTTATTTGTTGTTTGCTACTGAATGAGACATGAGACATGTCCCTCTCCTGCAAGAGCTGGTGTGGGAGACAACAGTGCCAGGCTAGGCTTGACACATGGAGAGGGAGACCTCCCTATGAGTGAGGAGGGTCGGTGAAGGCTTCACATTTAGGAGGACTCAGCCCTTCAGCCAGACCTTGAAGGGTGGGGAGGATTTGGAGTGCCAGAAAGGGCCCTGGTGTGAGTATATTTTCCTTCTTCAACTCCACATCCCTCGTCTCTGTTGAATGTCTTCTCTCTCCATAGATACTGTAAACAAATGTGTTTTATTTACTTATTCTTGGTTGTGCTGGTCTTTGTTGCCAGTTCCCCTCTTTGCATTTTGCCTGCTTCTCACTGCTGTGGCTTCTCTTGTCCTGGAGCGTGGGCTCCAGGGCACACGGGCTTCAGTGGCTGAGGTTGTGGCTTCCCTTGTCCTGGAGCGTGGACTCCAGGGCACACGGGCTTCAGCGGCTGAGGCACTCTGGCTTAGTTGCTCCGTGGTGTATAGGATCATCCTAGACCCAGGACCAAGCCCATGTCCCTGCATTGGCTGGACCACTGGACCGCAGGGAAGTCCCCACTGATCCGTTAATGCTCCTTTTCCTGAGGATTCTGTGCTTGGATGACTTATCATCATGCTCGGTAGCTCTCGGTTCAATCAACGCTCAGAGTTTTTGATTACCATCTTTGTACGCAGATGATTCCCGAATGCATTTCTCCTACCAAGATGTGAGTTTTGAATTCTAGCCCACATTTACAACTGGCAACAATTTTCACCTTTTAAGTCCTAGAGGATGCTCATATTTAACATATTGAACTTAAACTCATCACCTTCCTCATTCCCACCTTTTTCCCTTTTTTCAGGTTTTAATCCTAATTTTGGCTAATGTGATGCATCGTGACAGTAAACCCTGAGTTCAACCCAGACTCCCCCCTCTCTAAACTTAAAATAATCAAAAATTTCTTCTACTCACTCAGTATCTTAGAACGTTATTTAGTTAAGTGTCTTTAGTCAAGTATCTGTGCAGATTTTTGCAAGAGTTCTATATGGATTACCTTATAACATTTGCCTTTAATGTCAGAAAGATTTGTTTTTCCAAATCTCTTTTTATCATGTACTCAGTCATGTCCGACTCTTTGCGATCCCAGGTACTATAGCCTGCTAGGCTCCTCTGCCCGTGGGGATTTTTCAGGAAAGAATACTGAAGTGGGTTGCCATTGCCTCTCCAGGGGATCTTCCTGACCCGGGAATCAAATCTGTGTCTCCTGAAATGCTGGTGGTTCTTTACCGCTGAGCCATTGGGGAAATCCCCCACCCCCCCTCCCCCCACTTTTTAAAAAATCTTGTTAGACCTATATGTTGAATTCCCTTTTGCCTGACAAGATTATATTCAAATTCCTCAGCACCCTATATAACACTATGCATGGTCTGGCCACTGAATTCCTTTTCTTGCATTGTCTTTCACAAATACCAATGTACTCCCAGCTATATCAAATTAATTGTAGTTTTGAGAGAGTCAATTCCTAGGCAGATTGATAAGAAGTCAGGGTCCCTGAGGAGGAGAAAGAGGCCTGGGGCATTCGAAGCGGAGATAGGGGTCTAGAATTCTCAAGGAGGAGGAAAGGACAAACATCTTTTTTTCTCTACATTCCTTAGTCTTAGTCACATAAAATGTTTCTTTAAGCCCGGAATTGATGATCACACAGCAAACATTTTAAACATTTTAAACTCTGTACTAAGGATTAAATAACAACAATGTATCCAGCTTGAGGACAGTTTCTCCTTCCTGCAGACCTTCTGGCTAATCCTGTTATCTTAAAATGTAAATTATGACAGCGGGTCTAGTAAGATCTTTACAACCTTGAGATATTCTTTTGACTTATTGTGATAACTAATTTAAAAAGTATCTAACTCCCTTGCTAACACTAGCAAGGGAGGCACTCTCTGTCCCCCTTCTGACGTCTGTGTCAGAAGCTTTCTATGTCTGTTTTCACTTTAGTAAAACTGCTACACAAAAGCTCTTGAGTGATCAAGGTTGGTCCCTGGTCCTGAAGCTAAACTTTCTTCAGAGATCAAGAACCCAGCACCGTTCACCGTAAGCCAACAGTTCCCTAAACTCACTGTGTTCTCTGCTCAGTTGCTGACTTGGCAAATAATTTTGTTGGCTTAGGTGGGCAGAAAGATCATGCACCTGTGCTCTTTTTGGTAAATCGAGGCTATAAAGCAAAGTCGAGCACACTCAGCACTCAAGACGGAGAGGTTAGCCATCTTCTCCAAGATGGATGGAGACTCATCTTGTGGGCTACAGGGTCCTCACCAAGGGGCAGTTCAGGAGAAGACAGTCATGTATGGGTAAGGGGGATCTTAAGGTAGACCTTCAGGAGGATTCACGACTAGTTCTTCCTCTTAGTTGGAAATATGTCAGGAGTCATCTCACCTGGGCCAGGTGCCCCACATACATCTTAGGGTTACATTGTATCTTGTAAAACAATCAGGTATGAACACAAAATCAGTCTCATAAATAGGTTAATGCTGCCTGGCTCAAAATCATTCCTGAACTTGGGTTGGCTGTCTAGTCGCCTCTGGGGTGTTGCCAATCAGTCTTTAGACCAGCTATTGAGATCATGCTGCAAAGCACAGTGGTCCCCATCTTTGGGCCTTTGAATGTTCCCTGTGACTGATCTGCTCTTTTTCTCATTTCTTTACCTGTAAACTGCTACTCACCTGTTAAAACTCAGTAGGGATGTCACTGATAGGGCCCATATGGGGTCTCACTGATAAGATGTCCGCCTTGCAAATGAAGAATAAAATCACAGTGATCTGTGAGACTGAGCAAACTGCCCAAAGGGCACCCTGCTACCTCACTGGCACTTACCTTCTCAACTGCGAGACCACCAGATTCCACGTCTCCAGCGACGTGGCCATCCCTTCAGAGAGCTTTTCATTGATGGGGAATAAGAAGGACTCCATCAGAAAAGGAGGGCGCTGTTTCTCCTTAAGGGCCAGTCACCCTCTCTTTTCCCTCTAATAAACTTCCTTTTCTTGCCTGACTGCCCAGCTCACCCTCTTTTTCTCTACACTTGCCGTATAGTCACCACCTTTGTAAAGATGCCTCTGTCCTTTCACTGTAGAGAACCAGCTTTTATGTTCTTGATGAACGTTGTCCAGCCCCTCTTCTAGAGCTCACTGTGTCCCTGTGATTGTCTCCCCCACCACGTTCTGTTTATCTTGGCATGCTTGGGAGATACATAATGTCTGGCATGTAGCAGGTGCCTATAAAGAGTTTTAGAATAAATGATCACACGAGGTGAAGGATGGAATGAGCAAGAGTAACAAAGGCACAGAGTCAAATACACACAGCTTGCTTGTGAGATCTTGTTGGGGAGATGGTGGAGAGTACGTTGCATACATCGATTGAAGAAGTCAGCTTTATTTTTGTAGTAAAATTTCTCTAAAGGTACAACATTGTGAATTTGATAGGACAAAATGTCAACTATCTAAACAAGTGTGTGAACAGGTTCCCATTAAAAATGGTGTTGTAGAAATGTGTTTGTTGATAGAAATGTTCAACCTCAATGACAAGTATTGATGTAGGACAAAATCTCACAGGGTTGATTCTGGGAATGAACAAGATGTATTTGTCAGCATAGCTGTAACAAATACCTCTCAAATCCAATGTCTTGACCCAGTAAAAGTTTAAGTGTTGTTCATGCTTAATGACATAAGGATATTCTTGGTTGAGTGGCTTTGCTCTAGGCAGTGGATTAGGGACCAAATTGTTTCTATCTTGTCACTGTACCACCTCATAGCTTCAAGATTGCTAGCAGCAGGCAGAGGCCAGACGGCAGGATAGTCCCCATAGGAGCCTTTCCTTCTGTCTCCTTTTCTGGGGTGTGGCTGATTAGGATTACAAACCATAACTCAGTTTCATGGCCCTTCTGAAGTTCTAGGGGGCTAAGAAATGTGGCCTTCCTTTATGGCTAAGAGGGAAATGATGTGTTTTCATAACCACGGAACATTGTTCTTTCTGCCCTGGAAAACTGGAAAAAGAGAGAACATGCATTTAAAATAAGCTATAGCTTAATGAAAATAATATTCACAGTTCTACGTCTACCTTAAAAAGACCTGTAAAAAATTACAAAAGGCATGTGGCGTTACTTTTCAGCTGTGGAAATAGTTGCTTTGTACTTATTCCAGTGGACAGGATCATTTAGCAGCAGTGATTCTATCAGCGTCAGCACCACCACCATCATCATCATTATCACATCTTCACTGAAATCTAATATGATGGATAGGTCACTGCACCGGGTAATGGAGTTCTGAGGAGGTATAACGGCCTTGAGGATCTCATAATCAAGTTGAGAAGTCAGAGTAACTACATCTATAAGGTAAATCATACTGCAAGACTGCATGTGCTTAGCACTAAATGAATGGCAGTGATATTTTGGAGAAATGGGCCTCCTTGAGAAAGATGCAATGGAAGCTAAGAAATATGCGCATAGAGCATTGTGAGCTGTAAAAACCACAAAGATCTTTAGGGATGTGGGCCACCTCCTTCATTTAATAGGTGAGAGCGTCAAGTCTTCTTTAAAGATGCCCCGCTTTCAGATCTTATAGAATCCTAACTCTCCTTGAGTCTAGGCTGGCACATTGACCTGATTTTGGCCCAGAGAAAGTGGCAGATGTCACGCTGAGCCAGCGGCAGGGCTAAACCTGGCAGCTTCTGCTTTGATTTTCTTAGAACACACACTCTGGGGGAAGCCTCCGCTGTGTACATGGGCAAAGTCCCTGAGGTGCCCATGCTGTGAGGAAGCCCAGGCTAGCCAGGCGTGGAGGCAGTAAGGAGAGAGAGGTGCCCAGCCAGCCCTTAGCCAGCCTGGCTTACATGCCAGGCTCGTGAGCCAAGCAGTGCCAGCCACACAGATGACTTCCACCCACCCGCCACTGAACACCAACTGCACAAGAGACCCCAGGTGAAAATTTGGCAGTGAGTCCGGCCAACTCATGGGCTTCCCTGGTAGCTCCAATGGCAAGGAATCCACCTGCAATGCAGGAGATGTGGGTTTGATCCCTGGGTAGGGAAGATCCCCTGGAGAAGGGAAGGACTATCCGCTCCAGTATTCTTGCCTGGAGAATTTCATGGACAGAGGAGGCTGGCGGACTACCGTCGATGGGGTCACTAAGAGTCGGGCACGAATGAGCAACTGGCACTTTCACTTTCCAGCCAACTCACAGAATCATTGTTGCTTTGAGCCTCTAGGTTTTGGAGTGGTGAGTCACGCTGCCATTGACAATCGGAACAGCGAGGAAACTGGGATCACAGAGGCTGAGTGAGCTCCCCAAGGGTGAGCACAGCATGGGACAGAGGCCGGAGGATGACCGCACTCCTCAACTGACTCATAATCTAGTGGGTCTGGGAAAAGGGCTTCATGAATGGTAGTTTGGGGAACTTGCTAAGGCTTAGATTCTGGTGCTTCACCCTCGAGTGTTCTGATTCAGTAGGGCTGAGAGTTTGCCTTCTAACGAGCTCCCAGGTGACATTGATGCTACTGATCAGGACGCCGCTTTCAGTAGCCCTCCCGTTGACCCGGCCAGAGCTGATCCCAGCACACGGCTGGCAAACAGCATCTGCTCCTTTCTCACAGAGCTGCTTCACAATTGTCTGCTTGCTGCATTTCCAGGTAAATAATTGAAAAGTGCAAAGTGACAGGCCCTGTTCAGGAAGGGCCTGATCACAGCTGAGCTGGATTTTAGCCTTTCCAGCTGTAGGTTGAAGAAGCCCGTATGGTCCGTGAGAGGAGCCCCACGTCTCTGTGCTCTGCTTTCTCTCACTATGACACCCACATCTCATAACCTTGTTACCCGAAGCAATTAGGGGCATCATCCAGATTTTCAGATCCATTTCCCATGGAGACACATGTTAGGCATCTCCCACAGTGAATTTAATTAGCAGAAACTCAGTTCAGCCAGCGACCTGCAGTGCAGATAACAGTCGTGGCTGCCCAGCAATCGCAGCTCCTTTTTCTTGAAAAATGACAAGTTTCCTAAAAGGTGGTGATGAGTCCCAGCCAGACGTCAGGTGGGGCTCTGTGCAGTCTGATTTCCTGTAACCAAGCAACTCACACATCCTGCTTCTATTCAATTTAAAGGACTCACCTAGACAGAGACGCCAGTGAAAGGGAATAATATATTGCAAATGATGGTGTTTCCTTAGCAGACCTGGGCTGAGGTTGGTGGACCTCTGCAGGTGTTTTGGATGTGATACACTGATCATATTTACTTCTGGACTTGTTAGTGGGGATTATCTAATGAGTATTTATATCCTACCTTAGTGATGGGTACACTGTGAATTTGCTTTAGCTATCTGCACAGAAAGTCAGAGGATTCTAGTCTTCTTTCCTCATGTGTTGGAGATGAAAAGTGACCTTGTTAGGCATGAATGAAAGTCATGGGCAAACATTTATAAGGCATCAGTGGGGGAATAAACCCCTCCTATGCAGAATATTATGCTATCACAATACCTATTAAGTATGATGTGAGAAATTGATTGAATATGCTTCTTGTATGAGAATCCTATATGAGGATTAATGAATACATTAAGTACCAGATGGTGTAATTTGGCATTGACTAAAGTTACTGGTAAACTGAGAATTTTTAATGTCCCCAGTGTTTCTGGTTTGGACTAATTGATTAATGATCAAAATTTAGCCAGGTTTTTTGAACTAATGGGGCCCTGTGACGTAGGGTGGGTGTTCATGGCGGTGTGTAACTGCATCATGAGTTCGCTGTAGAGGATTAGTTGTGGAGGAGGAGCTCTTGGCTCAGCTGGTGAGTGCCTCATTTTCAATTGTGATACCAATTCACACTACCATAAGCAGCCATAGTTGAAGACATGCATTTCTCTTCATCATTTCCAAAGTGGAACAGTATTAAAACAAAAAAAAACAAAAACATAAAAACCTCAGTCCATCTCACATGTCTTAAAAATTACAACTATTTATTTTTATTTGCATTTATGTAATCACTGCTGAAATGTGTTTCTTTTTCCTTCTTATGTTTATGGGGTACCCACTTCTTTCTCTCTTTTTATGAACATTAAGTTTTTTTTTATCCATTGGTATTTTTGTCATTCTTTCTCATTGATCAAAAAGATTTTATACAAGCTTATTGAGCCTTGAACCATGTCAATGGACATGGGCATTGAGGGAACTCAGGATTGCACACAAACCGGGTGGCCAGACAAGTCAGTTCTGTGATAGGTGATGGGATGAAAAGGTGGGTTTCTGTGAACCCCAACTAGGGGTTCGCCCACAGAGCAAGGGAAGAATACTTGTAAAGGTGGGGCTAGCGGGCAGCTGTCTAAAGAAGCTGAAGTTTGGGGTAATGTATTACTTTAATTTACATGTACTTTACAGTCTGCACACATGAGAATTATTTGGAAGAGGTTTAATTTTACTAGCTGCTGAAAGCAGGAAGGTCACTAGCAACAGCAGAGAGAGCTAAGCATTTTGTTAATGCCCAGAGCTAAGCATTTTGTTAATGCCCAGAGGCCGGGGCTATTGTAACAATGCAAGGCTGGGGGAGACCATCCACACGCTGTTCTCTGCCTTTGAGGATTATTTGTTTTACTGCGCCAGTATGTTTTTCTAGTTAACATTTTCTGTAGAGTTCTGTTTTTGCCTTAGTTTGAATGGCTTGTAAATACAGCTTGAAGGTGCTATGCAAGGGCAAGGTATTGCCAAATTCATCCTGGTGGATTAAATGTGCTACAGTCACTTCTTTTCCCCTGAAACCCAAGCATGCTGACCTTGTACATCTTTTGAAATATGGCAGAACTGAACTTAAAACCTGGACTTTTTCAGGTGAGTGGATCCTCATTTTGAGTAGTCCCCAAAGAACTCTTAAAATAGCCAGAAAATCTAATTTTGCTGTATCACAACCTACCTAACTTTGCCATATTTATTATGTTTGGAGTGACTTGTATGTTTAACCATTTTAATCAGCGGAAAAACTATATTTGGTTGAAAATTTAGTTTGTGACTACTGGGAAATTTGATTTGTCTCTTTTAAACAACCATCTGGAGTAAGTTTATTTGTACTACGTGTCATGCATATATTTATGCTGCAAGATGAAAATCCTTAAATTGCATCCTTTTGAAATTATATATATTATATAATGACAGTTGCCAACACCACAATGAAGTGATTACATGGCTTTCAAAAATGGAAACCTCATGCAGCAAAAAGATTACAATGTATAATGAACAAGTTCATTTACCAGAATATAAGTGTGTGGTGAATAATGAGATGTATACACTAGGAGCTGAGATGAACCTTCTATCATTAGAAATACAATGACAGTGTATTGAAATTTCCAAAATCTAACAAAAGTAATTAGATATACTGTTATCCAGCTGAAAACAGATTCAATTCATTTGTGAAAATTTTCCTTAATTATGCCATAAATATATTAAATAATTTATATTTAATGAAGACAGCCTGCCACCTGGGAAGCCTCTGCAAAATACTGAAATGTGTATGTACATATGTGTATATATTTTTTTCAGCCAGAGAGCAGTGCTCTTCTGGGTCTGCTCTGTGTACAATTTGAAGTTGTCCCAGGTAGCTTTCTGTAGTCCACTCTCATCCCTTTTCTCCACACCCTCCATATCTTGCTGGCAGCAACATTGCCTAGCCTGATGCCTTACATTTTCCCTATCAAAATAATTTCACAGGGAAAGATCTGAGGAACACAGTTATACAAAAGGATGAGCTAATGGATACTAATTCTTCATGCATATGGCATGGCAGACCCTTCCTGTCACTGGAGTCCTGACAATTTGGGTTGAAATTCCAAAACTGTCACTTTCCGCTTGACCTTAAATTACTTAACCTCTTTTGAGTTTTCTTTTATGAAATAAGCTATCCATAATATTCTCGTAAGGTTTTGGTGAGGATTAAGTGATATATTTCATATAATGCTATTAATAGAGTGTGTTGCTCATGACAGGTTAATAAGTTACTTCCTTCTACTATAGGGGTTTCCCTGGTGCCTCAGAGGTTAAAGTGTCTGCCTCCAATGAGGGAGACCCGGGTTCGATCCCTGGATCGGGAAGATCCCCTGGAGAAGGAAATGGCAATCCACTCCAGTATTCTTGCCTGGAGAATCCCATGGACGGAGAAGCCTAGTAGGTTACAGTCCACGGGGTCGCAAAGAGTCAGACACGACTGAGCAACTTCACCTTTCCTTCTACTATTGGTTCCTTTCTTTTGCTAATTGCAATGTGATCTTTTTGGTAATTAGCTTCTCACATCTTATTTCCTGGTGTGTCAGATAGGACAGTTCAGCTACAAGTAACATAACAGCCACCTCCATAGCAACAAGCGTAACAAAAGGGGGTTCAAGGGTTGGAACAGTGGCTCAGTGGTTGCATCAAGGATCTCTCTTTCTGCTTCCCACTTTCACCATATTAGATTGGTTCATTAGCTCTCTCTCCTCATGGTTGCAAGACAGCTGCTACTGTTCCAGGTATCACATGTAGCCATGACCATATCCAACTGAAGAAAAATAGTGTCTCTTCCTTGCAGCTCTTTTTATTGAGGTGAAAAAGTCTTCACTTTTCTAATCCCTCTCTCAGATGTTCTTCCATTGCATTATGTGAGAATTACCTTGCTCAAGGTATTTGCAGGGGAGTTTGGGAGGTTATATTCTTTGTAGCTGAAGATGGAGAAGCTCAATACAGTCAGCAAAAACAAGACCAGGAGCTAACTGTGGCTCAGATCATGAACTCTTTATTGCCAAATTCAGACTTAAAGTGAAGAAAGTAGGGAAAAACCACTAAACCATTCAGGCATGACCTAAATCAAATCCCTTACGATTATACAGTGGAAGTAACAAATAGATTCAAGGGATTAGATCTGACAGATAGAGTGCCTAAGGAACTATGGATAGAGGTTCGTAACATCTTGCAGGAGGCTATGATCAAAACCATCCCCAAGAAAAAGAAATGCAAAAAGGCAAAATTGTTGTCTGAAGAGGCCTTACAAATAGCTGAGAAAAGAAGAGAAGTGAAAGGTAAAGGAGAAAATGAAGATAAATCCATCTGAATGCAGAGTTTCAAAGAAAAAGGAGAGATAAGAAAGCCTTCCTCATGATCAAGGCAAAGAAATTGAGGGAAACAGTAGAATGGGAAAGACTAGAAATCTCTTCAAGAAAATTGGAGATACCAAGGAAACATTTCATGCAAAGATGGGCACAATGAAGGACAGAAATGGTATGGACCTAAAAGAAGCAGAAGATATTAAGAAGAGGCGGCAAGAATGCACAGAACTATACAAAAAAGATCTGCATGACCCAGATAACCACGATGGTATGGTTACTCACCTAGAGTCAGACATCCTGGAATGCAAAGTCAAGTGGGCCTTAGGAAGCATCACTACAAACAAAGCTAGTGGAGGTGATGGAATTTCAACTGAACTATTTCAAATCCTAAAAGATGATGCTCTGAACGTGCTGCGTTCAATATGCCAGCAAATTTGGAAAACTCAGCAGTGGCCACAGGACTGGAAAAGGTCAGTTTTCATTCCAATCCCAAAGAAAAGTAATGCCAAAGAATGCTCAAACTACCGCACAATTGCACTCATCTCACACGCTAGCAAAATAATCCTCAAAATTCTCCAAGCCAGGCTTCAGCAAGACATGAACTGTGAACTTCCAGATGTTCAAGCTGGATTTAGAAAAGGCAGAGGAACCAGAAATCAAATTGCTAACATCTGTTGGATCATAGAAAAAGAAAGAGAATTCCAGAAAAAAAAGTCTAATGCTGCTTCATTGACTACACTAAAGCCTTCAACTATGTGGATCACAAGAAACTGAAAAATTCTTAAAAAGATAGTAATACCAGACCATGTTACCTGCCTCCTGAAAAATCTGTATGCAGGTCAAGAAGCAGCAGTTAGAACTGAACATGGAACAACAGACCAGTTCCAAATTGGGAAAGGAGTACATCAAGGTTGTATATTGTCACCCTGCTTATTTAACTTATATGCAGAGTACAACATGTGAAATGCCAGACTGTATGAAGCACAAGCTGGAATCAAGATTGCCAGGAGAAATATCAATAACCTCAGATACACAGATGACACCACACTTATGGCAGAAAGTGAGAAGGAACTAAAGAGCCTCTTCAAGAAAGTGAAAGAGGAAGGTGAAAGAGTTGGCTTAAAACTCAACATTCAAAAAACAAAGATCATGGCATCTAGTCCCATGACTTCATGGCAAATGATGGGGAAAAAATAGAAACAGTGAGATACTTTATTTTCTTGGGCTCCAAAATCACTGCAGATGGTGACTGCAGCCATGAAACTAAAAGACCCTTGTTCCTTGGAAGAAAATCTATGACAAACCTAGACAGCATATTGAAAAAACAGAGACATTAACTTTTGAACTGTGGTTTTGCAGAAGACTCTTGAGAGTCCCTTGGACTGCAAGGAGATCAAACCAGTCAGTCCTAAAGAAGATCAGTCCTGAATATTTATTGGAAGGACTGATATTGAAGTTGAAGCTCCAATACTCTGACCACCTGATGTGAAGACCTGACTCATTGGAAAAGACCCTGATGTTGGTAAAGATTTAAGGCAGGAGGAGAAGGGGACGGCAGAGGATGAGATGTTTGGATGTCATCACTGACTCAATGGCCCTGAGTTTGAGCAAGCTCTGGGAGTTGGTGATGGACAGGGAAGCCTGGCATGCTGCAGTCCATGGGGTGGCAAAGAGTCAGACATGACTGAGAGACTGAAGTGAACATGGTGGGTTACAGGAGCTGAGAGTTTGTCTTATCTTAGTTATGAGTAGGAAACATCCACACAGGGGTCCAAAGTGATGAGTCCAGGATGGATAAGGAGCTGCAGTGATACCTCTATTCCAGCCAGAGACCCAATAGTGACATTTTGCGGGTTTGAAGAAAACACCAACCATTCTAGATTGGCCATGCCTGAATATTTATGCTTTGTTCATTGATTGTACAAATATTCATTGAGGATTATTTTTGAGCAGACATTGGGCTAGACGCTGAGAATTTAATGGGTGCCAAGATAGTCCCTGTCCTCAAGGAGCTCGTATTCAAAGTGACTAAGGCAGCTCTGTGACAACTTTGCTCACTTCAGTTTATTGGGCTGTTTCAGTAACATGTTTCATGGTATACTAGTGGTGAGCATGGCTCCTGGAGCTTTGCAGGGAAGAGGGGTTATCAGGAAGTATCCATGCTGATGGATGTAGGTTTCAATGTTAGTAAAGGAGGAAGAGGGCAGAAGGCTGTTTTAAGTCATGAAACAATAATAAGTTAGACCATCAGCATTGCGTTCCATGCTTCGTGTACATCATTACAGTCTTGACAACAGCCAGGCAAGGAGGTGGCATCTCAAGGTGCTTTCCTCCATTTTACAGATAGGTTATCTGAGCCGTGGGGCTTCCCTGGTGGCTCAGATGGTAAAGAATCTGGCTGCAATGAAGGAGACCCAGATTCAATCCCTGAGTTGGGAAGACCCCAGGAGAAGGAAATGACCACTTTCCCCAGCATCCTTGCCTGGAGAATTCAATGGACAGAGGAACCTGGTGGACTACCGTCCATGGGGCCGCAAGGAGTCAGACACACCTGAACAACTAACACTTTCACTTTCACTTTATCGGAGGTATGGGAAGGTTAAGTGTCTGTCCAAAGTCCTATAATAAGTAGAGGAGTTGTGGGACACCAGGCAGGTTTGAGGGAGAGTGTATGTTCTTTTTGAGAACAATACTGCCTTCTCATTGTCCTAGGGAGACACCCAGGGTTGAAGAAGTTGACATGGGTGTCATGTCACCCCACTGCATAGAGAAATGCTCTACCCTACCACTCCATTTTTGTTTCACAACAAGATTGCTATACAGTGGTACTGCAAGCCTCCAAGTGGTACTGCAAGTCTACACACACATCACTGGTTAGGCACCCCCCAGAGCAACACCTGAGAAGACAGGTTGGAGAGAAAACGTACATCTTGCAAAGCTGGTAAGAAGAGCCCAAGGAATCCCCTTCAGTCTGGTATTTTGTGTGTTGATTATACTATGAACCAGTATGGAATCTGTGTACTGTGATGTCTCAAGCTAAACATCTTGGTTTAGCTCATGATATTCCAGTGTATATTTATATATATATTCATTTGTATCACTTAGTTTCTGCATTTAGCAAATAAGATATAGGTTTTCAACTAAGACCTTAAATCCTGGCTCCACACTTGCTTAGTTTCCATCACTGGTTAAGAGTCTACTGACAACACCTTCTCAGTGTTATTTGTAAAGTCCAGTGAGCTAATATTTGTAATGTGCCTGACACATCCATCAGCCTTTCCTTCTCCTTTATACCTTTAAACAATCCACAAAATTTCAACCAGGGAACTTGACATTTCTGGGTCTGTTGGTTTAGCCAAGACCCTAGGTGCAACTCAAGCTACATATTAGAATCACTGGGCAAATTTAGAAAAATACTGAGCCCAGGACTCACCCCAGATGAGTTAAATAAGAATCTTTTGGCATACTAGTTCTTTTGCAATAGATTCTCAGGTTATTCTAATATTTAGTCTGCACCACAGCTGGCCCAAGAAACAAGAGGAACTTCAAGATAAGATTACCTTGTGGACAGGAATATTTTTTGCAATAAAGCAGGGGCAGCTGGACAATGTTCCTGAGCCCTGGTAGGTTACCTCTTATCTGGATTAAACGTTTAGGCAGTGGGCTGCATTGAAATGGCTCACAAATTTTGCCCCCTCTATGTCTTCATTATAAAGCCATAGCAGTGAGATTTAGGGCCACACACAGAGATTTTAGAGTTACAAGCATGGTTCAGTTCAGTTCAGTCACTCAGTTGTGTCTGACTCTGTGACACCATGGACTGCAGTACTCCAGGCTTCCCTGTCTATCATCAATGCCTGGAGCTTACTCAAACTCATGTCCATTGAGTCAGTGATGCCATCCAACCATCTCATCCTCTGTCGTCCCTTTCTCCTCCCGCCTTCAATCTTTCCCAGCATCAGAGTCTTATCAAATGAGTCAATTTTTTCTATCAGGTGGCCAAAGTATTGGAGTTTCAGCTTCAGCATCAGTCCTTCCAATGAATATTCAGGACTGATTTCCTTTAGGATGGACTGGTTGGATCTCCTTGCTGTTCAAGGAGTCTTCTCCAACACCACAGTCCAAAAGCATCAATTCTTTGGCACTCAGCTTTCTTTCTAGTCCAACTCTTACATCCATACATGACTACTGGTAAAACCATCGCTTTGACTAGACAGACCTTTGTTGGCAAAATAATGTCTCTGCTTTTTAATATGCTGTCTAGGTTGGTCATAGCTTTTCTTCCAAGGCAAAAGCGTCTTTTAATTTCATGGCTGCAGTCACCATCTGCAGTGATTTTGGAGCCCCAAAATAAAGTCTGTCACTGTTTCCACTGTTTCCCCATCCATTTGTCATGAAGTGATGGGACCAGATGCCATGATCTTAGTTTCCTGAATGTTGAGTTTTAAGCCAACTTTTTCACTCTCCTCTTTCACTTTCAGAAGTTCAGTTTCTGTTAATGAACTGACATACCTGCTGGAGGACTGATGATGGCTTCCTGAGATACTGGTGCCCCAGAGGACCTTCAGGTTTGTATCAGGAAGTACCTTCACTCTTTAGTGTAGTTCAACACAGAGGGACCACTTAAGTCTCTGAAGACAGTGCATTTCAGAGTTAACTTGCATAGGCTAGGGGTGGGAGTGGGCAGTTGTTCAAACAGATTCCTACCCCAGAGTTTTCTCCTCTGTCAGTGGGGCCTCAAAAATTTGCATCCTAACCAGCTTCTATGTGATGCTGTTGGTCTTGGCTACGCTTTGGGAAGGACTCTTTGAAAAGCTAGCCAAAGAACACTTGACTGGGAGCTTCTCCACAGACTGTAGAGGTGGCTTCAGAGCAAAACTTCTACGTCATTTCCCTGGGCTCAAGCTTTGCTGAGAAAAGGTGCAAGGGTGGACCAACCAGGGGGAGGGAGACGTCATTTCTTTCCCATTCAGCCTCCAGAGGCGCAATGGAGAGTAGAATTCAGGGAGACACTACAGGATACTGGGGTGCAGGCGCGTCACCAGCGGGCCTTCCTGAGCATCTTCAGCTGGTAGCCCGAGGGGGTGGGTGACAGGCCTGCCTGTTTCCGGGCTGCAAGGATGCTCTCCTATGGATGTCGGGACTGCCGGCCCCCCTTGCTGAAGGGCGGATTAGCCTACCCACTGCTTAGTTACCAACATGGAACCTTCTTACCTCACAGGGGAGCCTATGCCAGGAAGGCAGAGATACGAAGAAGCAACAGTCTCCCCTGGAACGGAAGAGGCTCCTGAAGTCCCTGTGAGGTGGACACACTGGGGGCAGAAACACGGAAGCGCAACCTTTTACCTGCAATTGAAGTCAGCTCGCTCCCCAGCGCGCCCTCACCCGTGTCTAAGATGACTCTGGCCCTCAGGGTTCACATGTAACGTCGGTGAGGCAAATATGAAGGTGATTTCGACTCTCGAGGGCACTCCTTTCTCAGCAAGGCTGTTGTCTGCCTCCACAGGGCTCCTTCCTCGCTTCATTTCGAGGCGGCTGTGCATCCGGAATGAGAAGAACGGATGCCCTCCGTGCTTCTCCTCCAGTGCCCACCGTCTACCCCCACCTCTGCCCCACAGCCCCGGCTCCGGGGCCACTGCTCCTGTCCGTCCCGGGCACTTCTTCAGGGGAGCGTCTGCCTTGTGCGCTTGGTTGAGGGTTGGGGCCCTATTCCACCACTCTCAGAACTTTCTGGACCTCCTTGTGCCATGTATATGGGGAGTGGACATAGGTTGAGGTGGGAACTCTTGATCTCTCTGCCTGAACAGGGCTTGCCTGTCATCCCTAGGCTGCCCTACAAATTGTAGGAGCCCCTAGGAAAGCCTCATCCCAGACACATGGGAACCAGGCACCTCTCCTCTGCCGACAGGCTGCCTCTGGGTCTTCCACCCCCCCCCCCCCCCCAAGCCCAGGAAGGCTCCTTTCAGTCCAGGAAATGCCCCAAGTCACTCACACCCGATTCTGAATCCTCCCGATTCTCTAGCTTTTGCTTAGCAAAACAAACAAAAGTGAAAATATTCCTTTTTCTCCTTGAGCCTGCCAAGCTTTCATATATATATATATATATACATATACACACATATATAATTAACTTCTCTGGGTTTGCAAATGAAAGCTTTGGTTTTAATAACTAATCTTTTTTTCTCTCTGAAATGGGCTTTCTGAGCCAACTTTGGCACCTGAACCTGAGGACTGAGTTCTTTATTCTTCCCTGGACTCTGCTCCACCCCAAGCAAAGAAAGCCTCAGCATCAGTGGGAGGGAAGTTGGAGGGAGGGGGTGTGAGAGTCACTGGGAATGAAAATATATTGGATGATAATTCAAATGATGAATTATTTCATGGCCTCCCTGGGGCCACGAAGCCCTGCACTGGCCCCTGCAAACATCCCTATTTGAATTCTTCCTCCTGTCTCTCCTCTTTCTCCTCTTCCTTCCTCTCTTCCTCTGTTCTGAGTTCCCTGAGTTATTATAGCTCTGGCAGTGGCACCAATGTGATTGAGCACAATAAATAAAATCAAAAGTATTTCATCTTTTCTGTCCAAAATTCAAAGAAATGACAATTCTCAGAGAACCCACAATCTTTTTCAAATTGTCAATATCATCTAAAAGTTTCTCTCTCTTTAAAAAAAATTTTTTTAAGCTAAAGCAAAAGTAAAAAGCAAGGGAGTCTGCACTTCCTATAAAATAATTTCTCTTACACATGGCTTTAGATGTCAAGCTTGGGAGAATATTATTGTGACTTTAATGGAGCCTACTGATGTTTAAAGCTAGTATATGGTAGAAGGAAAAGTGTGCATGCATACAGAATTATTCTCTGGAACACAGCAGATAGGTATATTTAATGATGCGGCCAGAGGGAAGCTACATTTCAGCATGCTGACTTCCATTTCCAAATGTACACAGGTCTGCCTGTATTGAAACTCTCTCTACCAACAGCCAGAGAAAAGTGCTGCAAATCTGAGAAGCAAACTGTAAAAATTCAAGCAATTGGCTAGAGCCCCAGAAGGCTCAGGGGAGAGACCTCTGAAACCAGGGCTGGGAATGATCATCTAAAGAAATCTGGCTTCTTCTGAATAGTATATTACATTTGGATTTTTTCTACTGACCAAGTTCGTATGGACATAATTAAGATGTTAGTGTTAGATTTTAATGTTGAGATTACTTATCTTGATTCAGCTTTTAATTATTCTCATCCCAAATACCTTATATATCCACCTGGCTCTTTTTAAAACTTAATTTTGATGGTGGTTGGCATTGTTTTTGTTTTCATTAGCAGGGCTACATACTGTTCCTTGTATGTAGTTCATAGATATTCTTTCACAGAATATAGTGGTCTGAGGCTCTGGGGTGCAGGTTAAGTTCTAGTCCTTGATTTGGGTGGTAATAACACGGTTACATTTTGTGACATTTTTAATTTGTCATTTTTCTGTTTGGATGTATTATTTCACTCAAATAGCTTACTTTGGAAATTCAGAGAAATGGAGGCATGTCTATAAAATCTCTTTTATATGATTTGTACATTAGAGCCCATTTTATTATTAATTTTGAACGTAGGAATCTCAGGGCAATTGGTAAAGGTGCCTGAAAGTGAAAGTGTTAGTCGCTCAGTCATATCGGACTCTTTGAGACCCCATGGACTGTCACCAGCCAGGCTCCTCCATCCATGGGATTTTCTAAGCAAGAATACTGGAGTGGGCTGCCATTTTCTTCTCCAGGGGATCTTCCCGACCCAGGCGTTGAACCCTTGTCTCTTGCTTTGCAGGCAGATTCTTTACAATCTGAGCCACCAGGGCCTGGGTGTATGAAGTTTGTGAGATAAAAGGAATTTAAAAATATTACAACTCATCCCCTTCATTTTGCCAGTGAATAGAAGGGAAACCAGAGAGTCATGAAACTTAACCAAGAAATCCTAACCCATAAGTGGAAGAGACAGAATTTGGATCCAGAGCCATATTTCCAATTATGCCATTTTCACACTAACAAATGGACTCTGTACTAGATAATACGAGTCTATCCTTTATTGAATACTAAACATTATATATACAACATCTCGCTTAATCCATAAAACACTCTTGTTTGGAAATGGAATTTTTATTCCCATTTTTCAGATCAAGACACTGAGGCTTCTCTAGAAAAGTGACTCAGCCAAGGTCACACAGTGAGTGTTGAATTTGAATTTGTCTATCAGCATCTCTCTCTTTTTTTGTGTACATTATTAGCATCAGCATGCTATCTACTTAAATGAGGCTTTTACCAACCACAGTATGTCTGATTATGACGTGAAGCCAGTGAGCACAGGGGCTGCTAGAAAGGATTCGTTCAGTGAACAAAGACCTCTTCAGCCATTGAATGGAAATGAAAACTGTCTGTAGTGAAGTAAAAATAAACTTGGCTTGGCCGCCCACCCTACTGACATGTCCCCTAACCACATCAGTTTAGGGAAGCCAATTGTTGGCCTCAAGGATGCCAGCCACAGACTTGTACAAAAGCCAGGCACCTTCACTCCGGAATTAGGAGCTGAGTCTAGTCCAGAGCTCTGTGAAACAAGTACTTTCTGGACGGCTTTGTCATTGCTCGGATGATGGTGTGTCCGCTAAATGCTATCATTAAACTGAGCTATAATTGCTGGAAGTAATTTTCTTTCAGCATCAGGGACCACAGAGAACTTGTTCTGTGCCTGTTATGAGTCAACATTTGAGAGAAATTCATTTGCTCAAGGAAAGTTATTAAAATGCTCTAATTCAATATTTGTGTGAGAAATCATAAAATTGATAAATTACAGGTGAGCAAGATCAGTCAGCTCTTTTGTTTCTTCCTTCGGGGACCCACTGCAAATTTCCTGTGTTTACTGTGCTGCAGCTTCTTAGATGAATGATTTGTCTATTTGAGCGTGGGATTAAAGACACATGTTCTTGGCAGAAAAGCCAAATGCAGCTGAAAAATCTCCTACTCTGCTAGAATATCACCATTCTTAGTGCTATAAAAACCATCAGTGAGTGCATTTTATCCAAAAGTGACCACAGCCCTATTTAGTATAGGAAAGGCTTGATTTGTCAACAATAAATAGATTATTCTAGGAGCTATTGACTCTAAATATTACCATACCCCTAACTGGTCCCATCACTCAGAGTTTAACAGTATATCAGAGGGCCGAAAATAAGTGCACACATCATTTTATCTTTCCTTGATTTTTGTATTGAAATGCACCATAATTTTTCTCATGCTCCTTTGAAAGTCTTTCTATGGTGTTTTTATTGGGGGAGGCGTGGTCTTTTGTTTGTTTTTTTCCTGCTTTTCAGCTCCTTAAAGGAGTTGTCCAATGTGCAAACTTTCTTTCCTTTCAGATGTATACTTTCTCCTTCCATGATCTCATCCACTCTTCTCATCCAGTGCTTTTCAAACTTTAGTGCGTAAAAAATCATCTGCAGAGTTTGCTAAAATACATCTCAGAGATTCTGACTCAGTGGATCTGAGGTACAGCTTAAGAAAGTGCATTTCTGGGGAGGGGGGAGAGATGACTTATGAGTTTGGGGTTAACATATACACACTAGTACATGTAAGATAAAATAAGTAAGCAACAAGGACCTGTTGTAAAGCACAAGGAACTAAACTCAATATCTTGTTCCCTATAATGGAAAGTAATCTGAAAACGGAGACATGTATATGTGTGTATGTGTGTATATATATATACGCATATTTACACATGGATATATCACTGAATTACTTTGCTATATACCTAAAACTAACACAACACTGTAAGTCAACTATAGTTCAATAAAAAAGAGAAAAAGTACATTTTCTATCTTCTTGCAGATGCTGCCGCTGGTCTGTTGACCATTTTTGAAGTCACCTGCACTGGAACTCAGTTGATCACATCTAGGCAATGATACCCAGTTCAAGGCCTTTCCCAAGAGCTTGACACTGATTTTTCAAACTGCCTTCTGGAGGGCTCTCCTGAATACACCTCCCAGAGTCTCCTGTGTAGACTGCTCTCAGCACTGCCCCCTGATCTTCCCTTCCTGTGTCTACAAACAGTGCTTTGATCCCAGGCAGCCAAGCTGGAGGCTCAGTGGCCACTTGCTCTCATCTCTTACCCTTTGGCTTCTGTTCCGTCGGGTACCAAATCCAGCAAAACCTATCTGCTTAGTGACCCTCATAGCCACACCATGGCACACACACCTGTAACTATTACCTGCCCTGCTTGTACTCCCCCATTTAGCTACAGCCTTACCAAGCACTCCAATACCTTCATGTCTTTAAAAGTGCTTTTTGTTCAGGTTGTAGCCACTGTTTCCTTCTTTTCCACCTGTGGCATGGCTACAGTTGATGGGTCATGGATGGATGGAGAGCAGGGTTCCATTATTTTAGAGACTATGATCATTTAGATTAGGGAGACCTGAGACAAACTAATCCAATTTAGATAGATAGTTCTTGGGTTTAAGTTGGGGTGAGAATCTATTTCTTATTCTATTTTTCTCAGTTCAGCCCAACTGCTTCTCAGGTCCTCACGTCACCCACATTGACTGACCGAAGATGCAACCGTATCTTTCTTATGACCTTGAAAAAGTGAAAAGTTAAAGTGAAGTCGCTCAGTCGTGTCTGACTCTTTGTGACCCCGTGGACTGTAGCCTGCTAGGCTCCTCCATCCATGAAATTTTCCAGGCAGGAGTACTGGAGTAGGCTGCTATTTCCTTCGTCTGGTTAGTTTTCCTCATATTGCATCTTTTGCTGCCCCTTCCACCTTGAGTAATGTGTTATTCTTAATAATTTTAGTTATCCTATCTTCCAAGCAAAAAAAACTTTTTTAAACAAGATTTTCTGATGTGGACTATTTTTAGTCTCTACTGAATTTGTTACAATATTGCTTCTGTTTGATGGTGTTTTTTTTTTTGGCCCTGAGGCCTGGGGGATCCTGGCTCCCCCACCAGGGATGGCACCACTGCATTGGAAGGCAAAGTCTTCACCACTGGACTGCCACTGAAGTCTGCAAGTAAACTTCCCTAGTTCTAATAGGAAGTCTATTTGGGGGACATATTTTCAGTTTATGAGAAACCTAGGTTAGAGTACCTGAACTGGAAACTGACCCATAGATTCAAGGTAGCTCTAAACATTCATGAATGTTTCAGATTTTCACAGCTTTTCCTTATAGGGCATGACAGATTTTTGAAGCATTTGTTGAAAGTCTTGCAAAAACATATTACTCACTTCTGTGCCTTTCAACACAAAAAGCCAGAACTAAACTTGTCTTTTCTTGATGATTCACAACTGCCATAACAAACAACACTCTCTGCATCCTGCTGTGTTTTTCTCTTTTCTCTGGCTTCTGGTTATGACTTTATAGGTAGCTAGCCTCCTGCAGCTCTCTTCCCTTAACAAAGTGCTGATTTTAATCTGCAGAGGCTGGTAAATTAGAGAACCAAGGATGGAACAGCCCTATGCAATATATGTCAATAGGCTCAGGGTGAACTGAGGACCCAGCTGTTAAACCATGACTTTCAGCATTTGTACTTTATCACAGTTGTTTCAACAACCCAGAGTGACTCCATCTTTACTTATTTTTCCCTCTTTCCTGCCTCTCTCTCTTTACTTCATTTTATCTTTCCTCCCTCCCTTCTTCCTTTCCTCCATCCTTCCTTCCCCTGCTTTCCTCCTTTCCTCTCTCTCAATCTCTATCATTTTGTAAACTGACTTTGGGCTGCTCACTGTATCTTCTGGTTTCCAAATAGGTGAGATTTCAGGTGGAAGACTGACCTTCAGATGAGTACAACTCAGTTACCTTTTTACCCTTTCATTCATGTAACATGTTTTCATTTCTAATAAATGCACTTAAATTTAAGGTTAAAATACTCACTGAAATGTATTGCCATGATTTAAAATCTATAGCATGAAAATTGGAAGAATTTAAAGCTCCCTTTTGATATGTGGGCTCCATTTATATATTTTGTTACTTACAAAATTTAAATTGAAATTTTAAATCATTTTGCATAATGAAGGCTTAGAGTACATGGTCTAAAAATGGCCTTTATTCTAGTGGTATAAATCATCTTAATTAAAAAAAATTTGAATTGAATTGGGAAAGAGAAAGGAGAGTTATTATAATATTAGATTAAAATGATAGTGTTAACTACCAGTCTCTATTGCTGTTTACATTCTGTATTGACAAACTTAACTTGCTAAGGGCTAAAAATTGATTTGTCCAGCCTCATTTCCATTACAGTTAAAGTCATTATGTGAAACAGCAGCAACTTTTGCAAGGGAGAAAAAAATGTATCTATCCTCACAATTAACTGGGAAATTGGCATTTTGGCATTTCCCACTATTGGGCTCTTATTATACAGAATATAATTCTTAAAGATGTGATATTCTGAAATGGCAGCTCCCAACTATGTAGTTAACCTTTTCTATGCTCTTGTGGTAAGGTTAGATGCACACCTTGCACTATGGAACATAAGTGTAATTGTAGGCTTTTCATTTTTTAGCTAATCAGTTAATATATATCTGCAAAACAAGGTACTATGGCCTATGAAATTATAAGAAAGATACATTCCTTATAACTGAGGCCCTTCTGTTTTGCTGGAAAGACAAGACAAATGAATAAAACCAAAGAGGAAGGCACATTTTGTGCTTAAAGCCAGCACATAGAGAGTTCTTTCAGGAGCGAAATAGCCTGCACAGACTTTAAGTGAATAAAAAGATGAAAAAGAGATCCATGTGAGCTGGAATTGAGGAAATAGAGCTCCATTTAACCTTGAGTGTTTTCTAGAAAAATGTGGAACAATAAGGCAGAGATGTTTCACCAGAGTCCTGCCCAAGATGGAGGTTTCCTGGGATGCATGAGGTCAGAGAAGCATTAGTAGAAAAAGAGACCTTTTAAGGTACTGAAGAAAATGGCCGTGCAGCACCATCCCTGCGACTTGAGAAGCTAGTGTTCAGAGTGAGATACGTGACTTGAGAAGCTGATATTTAGAGTGTAGATACTCGGAACCAGTGGGAGGGAAGAGGGCTAGATGGATACTGATAGCCCTCCTGATGGGCAGCTAGAGACTTTTCAGGGAAGCAGATGTACTTTTGAACTGTGGCATTGGAGAAGACTCATGAGAGTCCCTTGGACTGCAGGGAGATCAAACCAGTCAACCCTAAAGGAAATCAAACTGAATATTCATTGGAAGGACTGATGCTGAAGCTGAAGCTCCAATATTTTGACCACCTGGTGCGAAGAGTTGACTCACTGGAAAAGCCCCTGATGCTGGGAAAGATTCAAGGCAGGAGGAGAAGGGGATGACAGGGGATGAGATGGTTGGATGACATCACCGACACAATGGACATGGGTTTGAGCAAACTCAGGGAGACAATGAAGGACCAGGAAGCCTGGCGTACTGCACTCTGTGGGGTCACAAAGAGTCTGACATGACTGAGCCACTCACAACAAAATGTTGTTCAGCTGGGATCCCTAGAAGCTGAGCTGAGAAAAGGATTATGGGACAGGTGACTTTTTGAGGGAGAAAGAACAACGGGAGAAAGGAAGGATAGGGCAAGAGAAGTCATCGATGCAGGCTTTCCATGAAGACCGAGCCTCAGCTGACCCCAGGGGAGTTCCAGAAAGCAAACGGCCTGCGAGGGCTGTTCTGCCTGAAGAAGCTTCTGGACCCTGTGTCTTAGCCAGCTGTGGGTTGCCCCAGGGTCAGCAGGGAGCGGTGGCAACCTCTCAGGTATTTCCGGGCAGGCAGCTTCTGGCTGGTGCAGGCCATTCTCTGCCGAAGTGGGCAGGTGTGAGTCACTGGCAGCCAACAGTGCCACAGCTGGGGTGGGGCACACCTGCCCGGGGAAGGGAGGCACCAAGGGATCTGCCACGTGGATCTTGTTGTTGTTCAGTCACTCAGTGTTGTCGGACTCTGCAACCCCATGGACTGCAGCACACCTGGGTCCCCTGTCCTTCACTATCTCCCAGAGTTTGTTCTGAGAAACTCATGTCCACTGAGTCGATGATGCCATCTTACTCAAATAAAATGCTCTCTATCAAGCTCCCTCCTCCCGGTTGGTCACATAAGGTCACAGAGCAACTCTCTGATGCATCCTTAATTAGAACATAAAAACTGTCTAACAGTCCCTCCCATACTCCCCAGTGACCTACAGCTGTTACCTTCCCTTTGTACCTCGTTTTGCCAGATTCGCAGCCTGATCTAAATATTAGGTACAATAGCAAAATTGTTTATATCTGTTTAAACCAGCTTCCAAAGGGAAGGTAGGGGCTGCCTCTGGGGGATGAATTCTCTCAACCATCCCATAAGTGATAGTCCTGGATACTGGACAAAAATCACTGTCTTCTTGCCTGTACAGACAGATGGACATGTAGAGGACCATTCTGCATGTAGGAAGACAGATTTGCCTTGTTCTCAGTGATATCATGTGCAAGAGCAAACATACTGTAGTATCATCCAGACCCAAGACAAGAAAGACCTACTCACCTGGATTTTTAATATTTGGAGAAGCTGGAGGAAGCAAATTTTGACTCTGGCTGCATGTTAGAAACCCGAGAAACTTAAATAGAACAAAATAAAAGAATATCTAGGTGGATTAAACAGAATTTCAGCATAAAGAGAAGTGATTGGTATATTTTTAAAACTCTTGGGATGCTCTTATGTACAGCCAGGAACTAGTCTTTATCAGAGAGTTATTACTACTCAACAGTCTACTTAAAGCTCAGTAGACTAAAACAAGACTTTTGTTACTAGACCTTCTGAGTCTGAGGATCAGCTGGATGGTATTTCTGATCTAGGCTGGGCTTACTCATGCATCTGGGGGCCAGCTGTATCTTGAGGTGGTTCTGATAATCTTGGCCAGGTTCTCACATGGCTGAGGGTCTGCTGGCTGCTGACTGATCTAAGGGAGCCAAGGCTGGACAATTGAGCTCTGCTCCATGGGGTCTCTCCTCCTCTGGTGTGTTCAGATCATGGCTTGCCAGAGATCCAAGAAACAGAGCAGAAATACACAAATCCCTCAAGTTCCAGGCTCAGAACTAATAGGGCTTCACGCTAACATGTTCTGTTGGCCAACACAAGTCACAGAGCTGGCCTGGAGTCAGAGCAGGAGGAGAAGAGAATGTTTGAGGGCCCTGTATGTTTCCTTGTAAGGAAGCCAATAATTGAGGCCAAGAGTGCATTGGATCTGTTAATTAGATAGAACCCATAACTTTATGGGAGGACAACTGATTTGTCAAAGTGGTTAATTTAAGAGTTTGATATTTCATCGCAGATCTGTCCATTGCCCCCCCCCCCCACCTCATTCTACACCTCTTCATTATAGTAGTTGAAGTTTGGCCTATAGCTATCGCATACGTATATTTACATAAAATATGTCCCTATCTCTACTTTTAAATGTCTAATTCACTTCTATTATATTTGTGCTCTGGACTCGAATTGCAGACAGCAGATCCACAAATAGATGGACAAGTGAAAGCACATACTTGAAATCTATTTTCTAAAGTATTAGCTGTGGAGTATTAATTATGAGGTATGAACATTGGGGGTATGTTCTAAGAAAGTGGACATTTGATCTCTTATGTTTCGACAATCCGTTCTAATTACTGTAGTTTTGCAGGTTTCCTTACCTGAAGAGGTGTTGCTCTGAAGAGGATGGAAAGATAATGGAAGAGTAATTTCCTGTATACCTTCAACCAGGATAGAAACACAGTAAAGTAGATTATATACCTGCAGAAGACCTGTCATTCACTCCCCAGCCAGTTTTCAAAGTGCATATTAAAGAAATTGTTTTTTCTTTGGGTTTTCCTCTCACTGGTGCCTTCACCGTCTGGCCCGACATTTCTCAGTTTCGCTTTCTCTGACCGAGAATCTGGCTGGACTAGAATCATCCTTGGCCCATTAATCACACTCGTTGTTCTTGTCTCTTCCTTAACCTCCCTGGCATGCCATCCGCTTTCTCTTCTCCCTATCTTTTGAATCCTGCCATATTCTCAAGAAACTACTCTAAACTGTCTTTGGGGGGTCTCCTAAAACTGTTTTGGCTACACCAATCCTTCCATCCTTTGAACAGCCATAAAACTTATTATCTGAACCCAATGACTCCATTCTGTCTTGAACAGCTGTCTAGCTTTTTAAAGTATCTAAGCTGGCCCATCTGATTGACTGTGAATCTAGTGTATCAAGGCAAGTTGACCATTTGGCTGCTCAGCTATCGCTGGACACAGTGATAGGCGTGTCAGCTCCACAAGACCAGGGGTTCCATCTGCTTTGCTCACTGTATCCACCTCACTGAGCACATAGAAGATGCTCAGCCACATCTACTGAATGAATGAGAAAGAATGGGCAATGAATACTTAATAAATTGGTATTCCAACAATAAGAAACAACAAAAAATTAACATTTTGAGTGTGTCAGGAATCCAATTTCTGTCCACTTATCTATTACAAAGGATCCCCTATTGTGGGAAGGCACTGGGGAGTTGAGCATAAATAACACCTAACCCTGCCATCAAAGATCTCACAGCCTTATGTGGGGAGGGCACCATTATGTGTTGCCTTTTGTATACCAGGTGCTGATGCTGCATGATGTTGGAGTAACTGGCTTCTGCTATCAGCAACTGCAGTAACATTAAAAGGCCCAAATCCTAGGACTTAAACTGTACGACTATTGACCTCCAAAGAGCTAAGGCCCTTAACTAAGGCATTTATCTGTTCTGGGACTCAGGATTCTCACCTGTGAAATGAGGAGGACATCTGGAAGGGACCCTCTAATTCTCGCTTTCTTTGACTGGTTGTCTTAAGAAAGGCTTAACATCCCTCTGATGAAATGATATGACCTCAAATTTATGGGAGCAAATCCCAAGCTGAAATGTGTGTCATCATTCTTCTAATGGTCTGGCATGTCTCTCAGTGGCAGTACAACCTTCCTTCATGCCAGTGTGGTTGAGAATATTAAGGTTCTCAAGGCAACTCTCTAAGACATTAATCCAAAATACTACTCAGCATCTCACAAACTACCATTGGATGAACTGGTTAACACAAAATAAAATGACAAGAACAGAAGTTATTTCTTCCTGACTAGCCTAATCTTAAGGGTGTTTTTGTTGAATCTTGTTGCTCATCCACCTACCCAAATGTTCCCTTTGAATCTGCCCAGGAACAGAACGTAATGTGTGGAAACTGATCACTCTTAGCAGTTGCCTCATACTCAACAACTCAGTAGAAGAGAGTTTATTTTGGCTCATTCTGGAGCTCAGTAAAGAATTCTCAGCATTGTCCCAGGCTGGGCCAGCCAGGATCCTAGCCCCTGTGTGACTCAGGAGTGGTAGGCACTCTGCCTTCAGACTCATCATAGCTGCCATCATCCCGGGGTTTCACCTGCCCCATTTTGGGGAGGCTGGTCAATTTTACAAACTTACCAAACTGAGAAAGCTTGTAAAATCAGCCCCAAAGATAGCACATACTGCACCTCACATGGGTGCATTAACCTGTCGAAGATGTCAGCAAGGATGAATTCTTTTATGAAACTAACACAATATTGTAAATCAATTGTACTTCAGTTTTTTAAAAGAAGGATGGTTTCTTTCAGTGCTCATCTTTCTGAGCCTTTCAGCATTGAAAAATACTCTGTTGCTGGGACTGCGCTTACCTGCCCTCCCACATGATGAAGCAAATGTCTCCATGCCAGGTGGGCCACCCTGCAGTCCTCCAAAGTCTGCTGATGGAGAGGCTTATTGAGCCAGAGAGAGAACAACCTCCAGAAGCCGCAGTGGGAAGCACTCTTTGTCTCAGCCCATTTGGGCATCTATGGGTCTAAGTTGGCTAAAACCTAAATGGGTTTTGAGGTTGAAGTCTCCCAGTGACACAGAGGGTTGGTGCTTAGCATAGAGGCAACTATTGCAATTTTGTGACAGGAAATGGGAAGGTCAGATCCGTCTCTGAGTGAGTTTGTCACTGTGAGTGCAAAATATCGCCTGCAAAAGGAAGGCTCCTTCTCTTGGAAGGACTCTCTGTCTGAAGGAAGGAGCCGTGTACCCACTGGACATTGTCTTCTTGATGTCATCGAGGACAGAGACAGTGACCAGCATCTGTGTGTCAGCCTGGTGGCTTTCCCGTTAGAGTGAAAGGCAGAGCATCTGCCATGGTGTGTATAAAGCCCCCAAAGACGGGCTTTATACATTCCGTCCCTTAACTGTATCCTAATCCACTGCCTACTTCACTCTGGCCACCCAGCCCCTGACTACCCCAAAACAGAATGGTTGAAAATGACAACAATCATTCATTTTGCTCACAGCCCTGCAGTTTGCTCTGGGGTCCTTGGAGAAGGTTCAGCGCCGCTGTTCACAAGGTGAGGTGAGGGGCTCGGCTCTGGGTCTGGAGCAGCTGCTTCCACTCCTCACCCGGGCTGTGCTGTCCACTGGATGCTCAGCTTCCAGTGGCCGGGCCTCCTGCGGCCAGGCTTCCTCACATCATGGTGGCTGGAACTGTTTCCAACATCCAGGAAAGAGAGCTCAGCAGAAGCTGTTCTGCCTTTTATGCCCAAGCCTGGAAGTCACCTAGCATCACTTCTGTCAGACAAGCCATAAGCTATAAGTCAGGGCAATCACAAAAGCTAATTTGGGTTCAAGGGGAGGAGACAAAGACTCTTAATGGACAGAAATGTCAAGGCTCTGGAAGGTCCTGCGGGAGGGGACTGTCACGGTGGCCATCTTTGCAATATCAAACCTGGGCTGTGGGGACGCTGTTTGCAATGGCTGCAAACAGCAGCCTCCTTGGTGGTATATTTTGCCTGTGCAGGTTGTGCTAAGGAACCCTGGAGACGGTTCTTTCCAGTGGACATTCATGACTGGCCTGTGACTGGCATGCTCTCTCCATTCTAGACTGGAGACAGGTTTGTGCAGTGCCTTTGTAAAGCCCCCAGGGGCCACAGTGGTTTGTTAGTAACATCTGTCCGCACCAGGCTGCAGAACAAGGGGCACATGATTGAGTCCCTTTGCAGGGTCAAGTTCAAGTTACCTGGCCACCAGAAGATCCACATCTCAAAGAAGCAGGGGATTACTGAGTTTAACGTGAAAGAATGTGGAAATATGGTGGTAGAGTGGCTCATCCCGGGTGACCGTGGGGTCAGACACATCCCTAATCATGGCCCCTCTGGACAAATGGCCAGCTCTGCACTTGTGAGAGCCTTGGTGTTGGCCCCTCCCTACTGAGGCCCACCAAACCTGGGCTGTTCCTGCACCATGCCAGATGTGTTCCGTCTCAGTGCTCGGCGTTTGCTTTCTGTTTATTAATATACTGCTCTTCCCCCGGATAAGCACATGCCTCACTTCATCAACTACTTGGGTGCTTGACCCAAATATTTTCTCCACTGCATGGTCTTCCCTGAGTGTCCGGTGCCAATGAAAACCCATGTCCTAATCCATCCCCTGCTTTCTTTTCCTCAATAGAACACAACACCATTTACGCACTGTGTGTTTTACTTATTTATTCAATTTTTGTACTGTTCCTCTCCTTACATTTTAAACTTCCATTAAGGGAGGGGTTTCTGTCTGTTTTGTTCCTTGCTCTTTTTCCCCAAACTGGAAGAGTGCCTGGCACATAGTATGGACTCAGTAAATGTCTGAGTAAATTAGTGAACAACTACCCTCATAAAACATAAGACAAGGCAGGAGTGATTATTTCTTCTCATTTTCTTTGGTCTCAAGTACAGTGCCAGGAATCTCTCCTCATCTACAATAGAACAGTGCCAGGCAGTATTGATATTAAATTCTGTACTAACAGTGCTGCTCCTGCCTCCAATTAGAGCCAGGGAGTTATCAGAAGAGAAAGAGGAGACATGGTGGGGGATGCCCAGGAGAATCGACAGAGCTCTGACAGTGAACCTCTGAGCGCCGGCCTGATCTTCCCTCTGTCGTTTGTCATCTGAAGGGATTGACCTATAGGTCGGGTGGAAGGTGGCTTTCCCCCAGCGTGGTTCAGTGTTCACAATTCAGGTAATAGATGTCTTAAGAAATGGGAAGAAAGCAGGAAGACACTTCATGTATTATCAGGCAGTCAATTGGGCGCTTTTGCTGTCTTTGAGGAATGACCTCTCTTGTTTCACTGCCTTGTTCTTGTTAGTGCATTCTCTGGAGGTACCTAGAGTAGTAACATTTCAAAATGAATTAGTAAAGGATGCCGGGAGAAATATCAATAACCTCAAATATGCAGATGATACCACCCTATGGCAGAAAGTGAAGAAGAACTAAAGAGCCTCTTGATGAAAGTGGAAGAGGAGAGTGAAAATGTTGGCTTAAAGCTCAGCTGAGATCATGGCATCCAGTCCCATCACTTCATGACAAATAGATGGGGAAACAGTGGGAAAAGTGGCTAACTTTATTTTTCTGGGCTCCAAAATCACTGCAAATGGTGATTGCAGCCATGAAATTAAAAGATGCTTACTTCTTGGAGGAAAGTTATAACCAACCTAGACAGCAGAAACATTAAAAAGCAGACACATTACTTTGCCAACAAAGGTCCGTCTAGTCAAGGCTATGGTTTTTCCAGTGGTCATGTATGGATGTGAGAGCTGGACTATAAAGAAAGCTGAGCGCAAAATAATTGATGCTTTTGAACTGTGGTGTTGGAGAAGACTCTTGAGAGTCCCTTGGACTGCAAGGAGATCCAACCAGTCCATCCTAAAGGAGATCAGTCCTGGGTGTTCATTGGAAGGACTGATGTTGAAGCTGAAACTCCAATACTTTGGCCACCTGATGTGAAGAGCTGACTCATTGGAAAAGACCCTGATGCTGGGAAAGATTGAGGGCAGGAGGAGAAGGGACGACAGAGGATGAGATGTTTGGATGGCATCACTGACTCAATGGACATGGGTTTGGGTGTACTCCGGGAGTTGGTGATGGACAGGGAGGTCTGGCGTGCTGCAGTTCATGGGGTCACAAAGAGTCAGACACGACAGAGCAACTGAACTGAACTGAACTGAAAAGATGCTCTAAGCTTAATATATTCTTGAATTTTGCTCAAATAGCGTTCAGTAAAGAATACAAGTTGGTATTAGGCTGGAGTACCCTGGACTCCATCATCTATTATATTATTCCAGGAGTTCGAAAGGAGTCCACTCTGAGATGGGTTGATGATATTTCAATAGATGTTGTGTTTATCAATTTTTCTTCTCTGCCAAAGAAAAGGGAAGCAATAAATATGGCCCCAAACAGCTCTGACTTGGTGGAGAGGATTGTGGTGGTGACCTAGATGTATCCCCTGCGTCACACATTGCTCCCTCTTGAATCAGGATCTTGAATCTGAGAATGTACAGGAAAGAGGTAGAGAGGGCCCTGTTTTCCTTGTTGGGTGTGTGTGAGGCAAAGGGGAGCCCAGGGCCTGCCAGGGTGGCTTTCTCCCCAAGCAAAGGTTATAAGAATGAAAGGGTCAAACATGCCTTGAGCTCCTTCTGAGACAAGGTAAGGAGAATACAAACTATTAATGTAATTTATGGTCAGAGGCACTTTGAATATAAATGAAGCAACCAATGGCCTCTTTGATTGTCATTTATATCTCATTTTATAGAGATCACATAGAGTAGTGTTATAATTCTCGACAGTTTTGATTGTAAAATACATGGGACTTTAAGCTCCCTGTAAGAAAGCAAAGATGATTAATGTTAATAATGGATGACTAGATACACAACAGACATGAATAATATGTTTTGTATTTATATAGCTATTGTTTTAACTCATTGGCAAACACTGTATACTTTATTGTCAGGAATGCAGTCGTAATAAGGCACTATATTATCTAGGTCACATAAAAGAAGACATTCAAGCTAATCCCTAAATCCTATTAATTTTTTTTTACTCACATTACAGAAAAAAAAAAAAAAACAACACGACAATAGCCGTTTGACTCCACTACTCAAATGAATGTATTCAAAGCAATGTGCCTGATTAAAGATACAGATCAAAATTCAAATAACTTCATGCAAGTGCGGTCAGTCCCAGAATCATTTGGAAATGTTGATAGCCACAAGGAAGGCTATGGATCTCGGAAAAATAAATAAATAAGAGACTGGGCAAATCAAAGCATAGTGATGAATGTGGTGTGTGTGTGTGTGTGTGTGTGTGTGTGTGTGTGTGTGTGTGTGTAGTCTTCTACGTGCAGAATGCTGAGTGAAGCAACTCTGGGCTCTGTCAGCAAAAATACGGTTCTAATAAGAGTGTGCACTGTTATGGAGAAAACTATTTCAATGGAAAATGCACATCTCTTAGATTACATCTAGCACTTGGAAAATTGCAAAATGTTTTACCACCTCTATTTCCCACTTCCTCCTCCCTTCCCATGACTCGTTCCATCACCACGTGGGAAAAAGTCGAAAGAGAAAACAAAGACTGGATGTTGTGGTCACCTCAATTTAAGGTGTGCCTCTGATTCAAAATAGAAATATTTCAATAAGTAAATGTTACATATGTCAAGTCTTCATTCAAAAGGCATTTGGAATGTTTTAAAGGCAAATATATTCTGGAAAAAGGTGAAAATTAGGTGGAATAGAAGTAAAAGTTTGTAAAATATGTGGAAAATAAGCTCCACACCCGAATAAGTAAATGACCAGTACATTGAATTCTGGAAAGTCCCAATCATTTCTTAGAAGTAGGACTTAAACTTGATTCTGAATTTTTTTTTTTTTAACCAAAGAAGAGGGAAAAAAAACCCAAAAAAACATGGCCATCCACATCGTTTACATACGCAGAACTACTCTGCAGAAAAATACATCTGTTTCATTTCTAAGATTTGAGAGGAGCTATTATTTTCATTTCACTTTGTATTTTTTTGTTGTTGTTTGTTTTATCTTCCTTTCCCCGTGGGCTTTTAAAATAAGATTCTGATGACAGAGACAGAAATAAATCCTCCCATCCTATCCCCGTTAGGATTTGCTGTGGTTAAGGAATGATGCTAAAGCTGAAACTCCAGTACTTTGGCCACCTCATGCGAAGAGTTGACTCATTGGAAAAGACTCTGATGCTGGGAGGGATTGGGGGCAGGAGGAGAAGGGGACGACCAAGGATGAAATGGCTGGATGGCATCACGGACTCAATGGATGTGAGTCTGAGTGAACTCCAAGACATGGTGATGCACAGGGAGGCCTGGCATGCTGCGATTCATGGGGTCACAAAGAGTCGGATACAACTGAGCGACTGAACTGAACTGAACTGAACTGTGGTTTGGGAAGCTCATCTTATACGAGGAGATGTAATGGCTCCCCACTGCACCATTCACCTCTGACATCCGATACCTTAAGGTTTTTAGTGATGTGTCCATTAGCATTTGCTGCATAAATAAGTTTTTCCAAAACTTAGTGGCTTATGCCAACAGTTATTTATTTGTTCACAATTTTGTGGGTTGGCAATTTGAACTGGGCTAGACTGGGCCGTCCTTCAGCCTCTCTTGCTTAAGCTTCACTCATGTAGGAAGTGACCCTGACAACTGGGTGGGTAAGGATGCCTTTGCTCATGTGTGTGGAGGGTAGTGGACTGAAGGTCGGGTTCTTTGGTTTTCCCCAACATGGCTTCTCTGACAGGCTGGCTTGGGCTCCTTCAACCTGCTATTTCTTTCTTTATTATTATTATTATTATTTTTACTTTACAATATTGTATTGGTTTTGCTATACATCAATGTGAGTCCGCCACAGGTGTACATAAGTTCCCACTCCTAAACCCCCCTCCCACCTCCCTCCCTATCCTGTTGGCCAAAGCAAGTCACATGACCAAGCCCAGCTTCAAGGAGGGGAGAAATAGACTTCTCTCTTAATGGTAGGATCTGCAATGAATTTGTGTGTGTAAGTGTGTGTGTGTGTGTGTGTGCACGCTAAGTCACTTCAGTCATCTCTGGCTCTTTGTGACCTTATGAACTACTGACTTCCAGGCTCCTCTGTCCATGGGATTCTCCAGGCAAAAATAGTGAAGTGGGTTGCCATGCCCTCTTCCAGGGGAGCTTCCTGACCCAAGGATCGAGCCTCAGTCTCTTATGTCTCCTGCACTAGCAGGTGGGTTCTTTACCACTAGCACCACCTGAGAAGTCCAATGAATTTATGGCCATTTTTTCTTTTTGCAACAACAAGTTTAATTTTGCTGCTGCTAAAGGGAAGGGAGCACCACACCCCTGCTTATACTGTAGCTTGAAGCAAAGAGCTTTAGTTCATACTCTTTGCATGAACTCCTGTGTCCCAGAGTGAGGGGAACTATGAGGCTTATGAGATGATCTTTCAGGAAGGAATTCACTTCTCCAGTTGCCATGGCAGGGAATGAAAAACCACGTAATGTAAGAGGTGTGGGAGAGTAAGGGGAGGCAGAGAGGATGCAGGTGGACAGTTTGTGTGTGAGTGCATTGTCTTGTATCCATATGAGGCAAGAGATGAATGAACTTGCCCTTCAGTGTTAACCAGCTGTTTTTTGTTTTTGTTTTGTTTTGTTTTGAGAAAGAGCAAAGGAGAATTATTGAACAATTTCAGACTTTTATAAATCATTATTTTCAAGTCCACACCAGGTGGTGGAGTAAGATAGAGTCAAAAACATCATCTCAAGGCATTCTTTCTTTGGCAGGACCTTTCAAGGTGCCTGCTTTCATCACTGACAGTCTCCCAGCCTCGTCTGCAATGTTCTCACAGTCACAGTCCTCTGAGCTACCACGGGGTGTCTGCAGTTCACCTGCTTCAGTTCCCTGCAGGGATGTCAGCTGCCAAGGCCTCTGACGCTGCCGCATGGCCTTTGAAGATTCTGAGGACGCTGAGGTGCTGATGCAGGCTTTGTCTCCAACTCGTGATGCACGCGCTAGCACCAGCATCATTGGCTTAGCAGGTGCCCCCCTTTGTTCTTGTAGACTTGTTAATAAAGCTTTTCCTTCAATACCCACCAACAGGTTTGCTGGCTATTATATGTGATTCCTTGATGAAGTTGGATGAGTTCTCTTACTGTAATTTTTTATTTTTATGAAAATAGGGCTGTGATAGACTTGCTTCACAGGTCCTTCATATAAATCTTGAATCAATGACCTATGGCCATGAGATGCTGTATAAGAACCATCCACAAAACCTCACCAGTCTTTGGGTCACATGAGTGGCTATGGCTTGTTCTATAACAGGGGTCCCCAACCTCCTGGATTCAATGGCTGGTGAT
Source organism: Capra hircus (assembly GCF_001704415.2). NCBI lineage: Eukaryota > Metazoa > Chordata > Mammalia > Artiodactyla > Bovidae > Capra > Capra hircus. Next base: position 5,360,295 of record NC_030820.1, read on the forward strand.
CTAAGGTAAAGCTGATGTAATAAATAGAAATAAAGTGCACAATAAATATAATGTGTTTGAATCATCCTAAAACCATCCCCCTACCCCTGGTCCGTGGAAAACTTTTCTTCCATTAAACCTGGTCCCGGGTCCCAAAATGACGGGACTACTGCTATAATGATCTACTTCTGCTCAGCTGTGAGTTGTCAGGTGGCTTAGCTGACTTGGCTGTGCTCTTTGATGTGTCTGGGGTTGCTTAGCTGGAGGATGTGGCTCCATTCCATGTTATTTCCTCCACAGCAGGCTAGCCCAGGTTCACTCCCAGGCCAGTGGCAGAGTTCCCAGGGAGGGCACGTGCACAAAACCTCATAAGGTCAAGGTTGAGAATCTCTACCATATCACCTCTCCTGTTCTAGGAAGTCAACCAGGACCCTAAGATTCACAGACGGAGAAACAGACTTTATTTCTTGATGGGAGGAGGTGAAACATCACATCACAAGGGACATGGATTTGGAAAGTGCAGAGAACTGGAGCCATCTTTGTAAACAATCTAACACACCTGAAAACCTGGGAGCCCTGGGTGAACACGGTTGGCAACCCAGACAACTTCAAATGCATGTTAGGAAGATGAATTTGGTAATCTTTCTAAAAGGAAGAAGATAAATTGATTTGGGTAGTGGGAGGAGAAGTTAATGTAACCTGCAAAATGGCTTTTGCTTTAATACAGGTGATAAATCAGGAGGGTCTAGAACAGGGATAGCAAACAAGCTACACACCATGTGACCGATTTACATGTCTGCAGTGGAATGTGGAGGAGAATTATGTGGCCATTTTCCTGGGTGAGCTGAACACCGAGGCATGATGGATTTGTCCTTGAATGGAGCAGAGACAGCATAGTCCCATGTGTGTGCCGCTTTTTTGCCACCAAGGTGATGACGTTAGAGGGCCTAATGAAATTGATAAGGAGGTAGAAGGATCACATATTGATAATCAAGTGTAAATGAAGGAAAATATTATTCTAAAATAAGCCTAGCTTTTGGATTCATTCCTTTAATGGTAATGTCATTTCTTAAAGTGGGTCATACTGTATAAGGAGTAGATTTGAGTCTATATTATATAGATCAGTCCTGTATCATATCATGGAAGGAGTACCAGCTTTTCTATCATCTATTGAGGCCCAACAAATCACTCAAAGATTAGAATCTGTGATAGTTAATTTTATGTACCAACTTGAGGGAGTCTATTCATTTCCAAGGCAAACCATTCAATATTACAGTAATCCAAGTCTATGCCCTGACCAGTAATGCTGAAGAAGCTGAAGTTTAATGGTTCTATGAAGATCTACAAGACCTTCTAGAACTAATACCCCCAAAAGATGTCCTTTTGATTATAGGGGACTGGAATGAAAAAGTAGGGAGCCAAGAAATATCTGGAGTAACAGGCAAATTTGGCCTTGGAGTGCGGAATGAAGCAGGGCAGAGGCTAATCGAGGTTTGCCAAGAGAACACACTGCTCATAGCACAGACCCTCTTCCAACAACACAAGAGAAGACTGTACACATGGACATCACCAGACGGTCAACACCGAAATCAGACTGATTATATTCTCAGCAGCCAACGATGGAGAAGCTCTATGCAGTCAGCAAAAACAAGACCGGGAGCTGACTGTGGCACAGACCATGAACTCCTTATTGCCAAATTCAGACTTAAATTGAAGAAAGTGGGGAAAACCACTAGATCATTCAGGTATGACCTAAATCAAATCCCTTACAATTATACACTGGAAGTGACAAATAGATTCAAGGGATTAGATCTGACAGATAGGGTGCCTGAAGAACTATGAATGGAGGTTTGTGACATTGTACAGAGGCAGGGATCAAGACGATCCCCAAGGAAAAGAAATGCAAAAAGGCAAAATGGTTGTCTGACTAGGCCTTACAAATAGCTGTGAATAGAAGAGAAATAAAAGGCAAAGGAGAAAAGGAAAGATATACCCATGTGAATGCAGAGTTCCAAAGAATAGCAAGGAGAGATAAGAAAGCCTTCCTCAGTGATCCATGCAAAGAAAGAGGAAGACAATAGAATGGGAAAGTCTAGAGATCTCTTCAAGAAAATTAGAGAAACCAAAGGAACATTTCATGCGAAGATGGGTACAATAAAGAAGAGACATTGTATGGACCTAACAGAAGCTGAAGGTATTAAGAAGAGGTGGCAAGAATGCACAGAAGGAATATACAAAAAGATCTTCACGACACAGATAATCATGATGATGTGATCACTTATCTAGAGACAGACACTCTGGAATGCTAAGTCAAGGGGGCCTTAGGAAACATCACTACTAACAAAGCTAGTGGAGGTGATGGAATTCCAGTTGAGCTATTTCAAATCCTAAAAGATGATGCTGTGAAAGTGCAGCACTCAATATGCCAGCAAATTTGGAAAACAACAGTGGCCACAGGACTGGAAAAGGTCAATTTTCATTCCAATCCCAAAGAAAGGCAATGCAAAAGAATGCTCAAACTACTGCACAATTGCATGCATCTCACAAGCTAGTAATGTAATGTTCAAAATTCTCCAAGCCAGGCTTCAGCAGTACATGAACCATGAGCTTCCAGATGTTCAAGCTGGATTTAGAAAAGGCAGAGGAACCAGAGATCAAATTGTCAACATCTGTTGGATCATTGAAAAATCAAGACACATCCAGATAAATGTCTATTTCTGCTCTACTGACTATGCTAAAGACTTTGAGTATGTGGACCACAACAAACTGTGAAAAGTTCTTAAAGAGATGGGAATATCAGACCACCTGACTTGCCTCTTGAGAAATACGTAGGTAAGTCAGGAAGCAACAGTTAGAACTGGACATGGAACAACAGACTAGTTCCAAATTGGGAAATGAGTACATCAAGTCCGTATATGTCACCCTCCTTATTTAACTTATATTCAAAGTACATCATGAGAAACACTGGGCTGGATGAAACGCAAGCTGGTATCAAGATTTCTGGGAGAAACATCAATAACCTCAGATATGCAGATGACAGCACTCTTATGGCAGAAAGTGAAGAGGAACTAAAAAACCTCTCGATGAAACTAAAAGAGGAGAATGAAAAATTTGGCTTAAAATTCAACATTCCGAAAACTGAGACCATGGCATCTGGTCATATCACTTCTGGACAAATAGATGGGGAAACAGTGGAAACAGTGACAGACTTTATTTTTGGGGGCTCCAAAATCACTGCAGCCATGAAATTAAAAGACTCTTGCTTCTTGGAAGAAAAGTTATGACTAACCTAGACAGCATATTAAAAAGCAGAGACATTACTTTGCCAACAAGGCTGCGTCTAGTCAAAACTATTGTTTTTCCAGCAGTCATATATGGATGTGAGAGTTGGACTATAAGGAAAGCTGAGTGCCGAAGAACTGATGGTTTTGAACTGTGGTGCTGGAGAAGACTCTTGACAGTCCCTTGGACTGCAAGGAGATCCAACCAGTCCATTCTAAAGGAAATCAGTCCTGAATATTTATTAGAATGACCGATGTTTAAGCTGAAACTCCAATCCTTTGGCCACCCGATATGTAGAGCTGACTCACTGGAAAAGACCCAGATGCTGGGAAAGATTGAGGGCAGGAGAAGGGGACAACAGAGGATGAGATGGTTGGATGGCATCACCGACTCAATAGACATGAGTTTGAGTAAACTCTGAGAGTGGCGATGGACAGGGAGGCCTGGTGTGCTGCAGTTCATGGGTTTGCAATGAGCTGAACATGACTCAGTAACTGAACTGAACTGAACTGAACTGAGTCAGGGGGTGTCTAGATATTCAGTCAAATGCTTTTCTGAGTGTTCCTCTGAGGGTGTTTTTGGATAAACTAACATTTTATTGGTAGCCTGAGTAAAGTAAACTGCCTCCCTCATGTGTGTGGGCTTCATCCAATCAGTTGAAAGCCTGGGTAGAACAAAAAGTCTGCCTTTCCCTGAGTTAGAGGGAATTTCTAGTGTCTAACCACCTTGAAACTGAGACTTGGGCATCTTCTTACCTTCAGACTGACATGGAAACATTGATCTTTCTGAGTCTTGAGTCCTGTCCTTTGGATTAGAACTACACTGTCAGAACTCCTGGTTTTCTGGCCAATGGACTCAGACCGGAACTACCCATCACCTTTCCTGGGTCTGCAGCTGGCTGACTCACCTTGTAAATCTTGGGACTTTTCAGTTTCTATAATTGCATGAGTTAACTTTTTACAGTAAACTAATAGATAAGTAAGGAAAAAAATTACTTTATACATACACATACATCCTGTTGTTGGTTCTGTTTTTCTGGAGAACCTTGTCTAAGAATGCAGAAGCTTAAAACAGCAGCCATCTTACATCTCAGGATTCTGTAGGTGACACATTTGGACAGGATGCAGTGGGAATTCTCAGTAACACCAGGGCCTCAGTGTCCCCATGGCCTCTCCTGCTACCTGCCTTCATTGCACAGAAGTCTAGCCTGAGCTTCTTTAGAGCTTGGCAGGTGCCCCCTGCAGTGTTCCAAGAGGACAAGCATGTCTTAAGCCTCTGCTTCTGCCATGTTTGATAGCATCCCACTGACCAAGGCAGGTCCACGGCCAAACCCAGCGTCAGTGTGAGAGGGGTCTACACTAGGGCATGGGTGCCTGGAGATTTAATTTATTAGGGTCACCGAAGTTAGTCTGTCTCGAAGGGGAGGTTTGATATTCCATTGTGAATGTGTTGGCTCTGATGTCTCCATTTGATGTTACAGTTGGGAGAGTCTGGTGGCAATATGGGTCCAAGGCTAAGATCAGATAATTTTTTATCAATGGATGGATGCATTCGGAAATCATGAATACACAGGGGTGCATGAAAATATTCCACAATCATTATAACATGGATGCCATCCTATCAGGACAGATTGTTGCCATAGCCTTGAAGCAGAATCTCAGGGTCCCCTGATAGGTCAAGCATTTTCCTTTTAGTTATTGGATCATTGGGAGGTATCAGGAGTCCCAGGAAAGGAGGCAGGGTAGTCAGGGTAGTGGGGGGGCACTTGTGGGGGGAGGGCAGTGGGCAATGAACCAATTGGCAGGAAATATTGCAATATTTTGGCAACTGGTCTGAGAAGCAACCATATACACAGGAAAGAGCTAAAGCCAGGGGTGGTATGGTTAACATGCCAATGGCATAGGGCATTAGCTTAAACTGTATGATTGACCTATATTTATCCACTTGTGGTTGCGAAGAGCATCATTTTGTATACTTCAGCCTAACCCAAAGTGAGATAAAACTAGGTCTAAAATGGACACAAAATTTTAATTAACTGGCAGGTGAACAGGAGAAGCCCTCATAGGAAATTGGAAAGCATGACTCCATGGAAGGCAAAGGAGGATCACAGGAGAGGGAGGGAAGGGGTCAAGATCTCGAAGATTATATAGTAAAGTTCAGGTGAGATGAGTGTGCAAGACTTTAGCTGAGATGTATATCAAAGGAATGATTTCCATGAGCCCAGACTCTTGCATCTTCCCATATATAGAAAAGCGCTAAATACCTCAATTTGACATGTCTGATTTTCCTTTAATCTTTCGAGGTTTGGACTACCTGCCATTTGCTGTAAACTTCTGTATAATCTGTCCATGCCCCCCTGTCTCCTTGGAGCAGTTTTCTCAGGATTTTGTGAGATGCTACCTCCCAGGCTTGAAGTTCTAAAAATTCCCGCCAAGTAAAGCATAACTCTCAAATTTCAGGTTGTGAATATTTTTGAAGTCGACAGTGAGAAAGACTTGCTTGCATTTATATGAGGAATGGAAAGATCCCTCAGCTTGATGTTGCAAAATAATCTGTTTTAAAAGGTAAGAAGTTTCAGTTGAACAGTGAAGGGACTCACAACATTGTTAATTGGCTATACCTCAATACAAAATGTTTTGTGTTAAAAGAAATAAAATTTAAAAAATATAAATAAAATTACCTCTATTCTCAAAATAAGTAAATAAAAGATAAGAAGGTGAGAGGACATAGCAAAGTGTGTGATCAGGAGCCTGGGGTCCTTGTCCCAGTACTTCCAGCCTTGAGGACCAGCTTGGCCACTTCATAACAGATCTTTCTTTATCTTGATTGCACAGTAAAATCCTCTATGCCCAGGTCTCATTCAGAGAGTTTACATCAGAAACTGAAACTCCTGAAAGTATCCAGGAGTCAGTGTTTTTAAAGCTCCTAGGTTATATCATGAATGTTCAAGATTGAGAGCCACCACGGCTTTATCTCGTATCCCTTCAGCTTTGGTGCTTTAGGCAACAAACAAAGTCTCCCTGAATATTCATCACCATCAGTATTAGCAGGTCCCATGACAGTGGAGACCCTTGCAAACCTTCCCTTAAGAGCAGTCATTCCCAATCCCAGCTGTAGACTCACCTGGGAGCACTTACAACACACTGGTGCTGAGCCTCACTCCAGAGACTTTGATGTAATTGGCCTGGGATGGCTCAGGGCTTCAGCTGTGTCTCCCCAAAAAGGTATGTTGAAGCGCTAATCCTCAGTACCTCTTAATGTGACCTAATTTGGAAATGGCATCCTTAAAGAGGTTATCAAAGATCTTCAGGGTGGACCCTAATCTAAAATGACTGCTGCCGCTGCTGCTGCTAAGTCACTTCAGTCGCTAGTGTCTTTATAAAAAGGGGAAATTTGAATACAAGGAAGACATGCAGGAGGGATTATGTGAAGAGATGTAAAGAGATCACTAGGTAAGATTTGTTGTTGTTGAGTTGCTAAATCGTATCTGACTCGATTAGATTGGAGTTATGTGGCCACAGGGAACATCTGGGACTGCCAGAAGCAGCAAGAGGCAGGAAGGGATCCTTCTCCTACAGGTTTCAAAAGGAGCACCTAACTTTCAGACTTCTAGTCTTTGGGGCCATAAGACAATAAGTTTCTGTTATTCTCAGCCAACCAGTTTCTGGTGCTTTGAAACAGCAGCCTGAGCAAATTAATACAAATCATCTTTGATATCAATAGTTTTTAATATGACCCTGGTTCTAATGTGCCAGGACTGATTTATTGATTTTCATAACTATTGAAGGAATTAAGTATACAGTAGGTATAACCAGGATAGAAAACAATGTCAAAATCAGTTTAGGAGCCATGCCAACATAATTATTACAAGTCTAATATTGAAAACTTAGTCACATGCTGAGTAATTTTAATGCCTAGTAATATACGTCTTCTTCACTCAGGGCTCTGTATTTTAAGAGAGGTATTTGCAGTCTTGCTCCTCTGCAGTTCCTTGCCTGGATGCTTATTTTTAGTGTAATTTTTCACTTTGAATGATGAGATTCTGGATTTTCACTTCACATGTACTTTACAGATCTCCTCATGGTGTATCCTTTATTTTTCATGCCTAAGGGCACTGTCTAACACCTCTCCCTGTTGGACTTTATCCTGTTCATTTATAATGTAACATTTCTCCAATTTGTCAAACTTACTTAGAATTCTTATCCTGCAACCCAACATTCTAATTCCTATTACTCGAGGAGAGTCCTCAGGACAATTGAATTAAGAATCATATGAACTCCAGGAGGAATCAATTTGGAGAAGATCAGACAATGGAAGGTTTATTGTATTATGTGCCGCATTAAGGTGCGAAGATGTATGAAAGACAAATGGTCAGTGCCTGAATTATACAGAGTTCCTTCAGAGAGACAGGGGGACCAGTCCTTGGCCCAAACACCATGTGAGACGAGGGACCTTGTCACTGTCACTCAAAGTGTGCTTCACAGACTAGCAGCATTGGCATTACCTGGGAGCTGGTCAGAAACACAGCACCTCTGAGTCCATCCAAGACCTACAGAACCTAAATTCACTTTTTTGTAGGTTCTCTAGGTGAAGCACACGCATATTAAATTTTGAGACATGATGTAGACACAGCCCCTAGCTTGAAGAACTCACCAAGTAAGCTGGTTGAATTTGGCAGATAAGTTCAGTTCGCTCACTCAGTCATGTCCGACTCTTTGTGACCCCACGGACTGCAGCATGCTAGGCCTCCCTGTCCATCACCAACTCCCGGAGTGTACTCAAACTCATGTCCATTGAGTCGGTGATGCCATCCAACCATCTCATCCTCTGTCATCCCCTTCTCCTCCCACCTTCAATCTTTCCCAGCATCAGGGTCTTTTCCAATGAGTCAGCTCTTCACATAAGGACGCCAAATTATTGGAGTTTAGGCTTCAACATCAGTCATTCCAATGAATATTCAGGACAGAGTTCCTTTAGGATGCACTGGTTGAATCTCCTTGCAGTCCAAGGGACTCTTCAAGAGTTTTCTCCAACACCACAGTTCAAAAGCATCAATTCTTTGGCACTCAACTTTCCTTATAGTCCAACTCTCACATCCATGCATGACTACTGGAAAAATCATAGACTTAACTAAATGGACATTCGTTGGTAAACTAATGTCTCTGCTTTTTAATAGGCTTTCTAGGTTGGTCATAACTTTTCTTCCAAGGAGCAAGCATCTTTTAATTTCATGGCTATAGTCGTCACTTTGAACAAAGCTAGTGGTGGTGTTGGAATTCCAGTCGAGCTATTTCAAATCCTAAAAGATGATGCTGTGAAAGTGCTGCACTCAATAAGCCAGCAAACTTGAAAAACTCAACAGTGGCCACAGGACTGGAAAAGGTCAGTTTTCATTCCAATCCCAAAGAAAGGCAATGCCAAAGAATGCTCAAACTATTGCATAACTGAAGTCATCTCACACACTACTAAAGTAATGCTCAAAATTCTCCAAGCCAGGCTTCAGCAATACGTGAACTTCCAGATGATCAAGCTGGTTTTAGAAAAGGCAGAGGAACCAGAGATCAAATTGCCAACATCCACTGGATCATGGAAAAAGGAAGAGAGTTCCAGAAAAACATCTATTTGTGCTTTATTGACTATGCCAAAGCCTTTGACTGTGTGGATCACAATAAACTCTGGAAAATTCTGAAGGAGATGGGAATACCAGACCACCTGACCTGCCTCTTGAGAAACCTGTTTGCAGGTCAGGAAGCAACAGTTAGAATTGGACATGGAACAACAGACTGGTTCCAAATAGGAAAAGGAGTACGTCAAGGCTGTATATTGTCACCCTGCTTATTTAACTTTTATGCAGAGTACATCATGAGAAACGCTGGGCTGGAGGAAAAACAAGCTGGAATCAAGATTGCCAGGAGAAATATCAATAACCTCAGATATGCAGATGACACCACGCTTATGGCAGAAAGTGAAGAGGAACTAAAAAGCCTCTTGATGAAAGTGAAAGAGGAAAGTGAGAAAGTTGGCTTAAAGCTCAACATTCAGAAAACTAAGATCAAGGCATCCAGTCCCATCACTTCATGGGAAATAGGTGGGGAAACAGTGGAAACAGTGTCAGACTTTATTTTGGGAGGCTCCAAAATCACTGCAGATGGTGATTGCAGCCATGAAATTTAAACATGCTTACTCCTTGGAAGGAAGTTATGGCCAACCTAGACAGCATATTAAAAAGCAGAGACATTTCTTTATCCACAAAGGTCTGTCTAGTCAAGACTATGTTTTTTCCAGTGGTCATGTATGGATGTGAGAGTTGGACTATAAAGAAAGCTAAGCACTCAGAACTGATACTTTTGAACTGTGGTGTTGGAGAAGACTCTTGAGAGTCCCTTGGACTGCAAGGAGATCCAACCAGTCCATCCTAAAGGAGATCAGTCCTGGGTGTTCATTGGAAGGACTGATGTTGAAGCTGAAACTCCAATACTTTGGCCACCTGATGTGAAGAGCTGACTCATTGGAAAAGACCCTGATGCTGGGAAAGATTGAGGGCAGGAGGAGAAGGGAATGACCGAGGATGAGATGGTTGGATGGCATCACTGACTCAATGGACATTGGTTTGGGTATATTCCAGCAGTTGGTGATGGACAGGGAGGCCTGGCATGCTGCGATTCATGGGATCGCAGAGGTTCCGACACGACTGAGCGACTGAACTGGACAGAACAGTCACCATCTGCAGTGATTTTGGAGCCTGCAAAAATAAAGTCTGCCACTATTTCCACTGTTTCTCCATCTATATGCCATGAAGTTGATGGGACCAGATGCCATGACCTTTGTTTTCTGAATGCTGAGATTTAAGCCAACTTTTTCACTCTCCTCTTTGAATTTCATTAAGAGACTCTTTAGTTCTTTATTTTCTGCCATGAGGGTGGTGTCATCTGCATATCTGAGGTTATTGATATTTCTCTGGGAAATCTTGATTCTAGCTTGTGCTTCATCCAGCCCAGTTTTTCTCATGATGTACTCTGCATATAAGTTAAAGAAGCAGGGTGACAATATACAGCCTTGATGTACTCCTTTTTCCTTTTTGGAACCAGTCTGTTGTTCTATGTCCAGTTCTAACTGTTGCCTCCTGACCTGCATACTGATTTCTCAAGAGGCAAGTCAGGTGGTCTGGTATTCCCAGCTCTTTCAGAATTTTCCAGAGTTTATTGTGATCCACACAGTCAAAGGCTTTGGCATAGTCAATAAAGCAGATATAGATGTTTTCCTGAAACTCTCTTGCTTTTTCAATCATCCAACGGATATTGGCTATTTGATTTCTTGTTCCTCTGCCTTTTCTAAAATGAGCTTGAACATCTGGAAGTTCAAGGCTCACGTGTTATTGAAGCCTCCCTTGGAGAATTTTGACCATTCCTTTACTAGCGTGTGAGATGAGAGCAATTGTGCACTAGTTTGAACATTCTTTGACATTGCCTTTTTTAGGGATTGGAATGAAAACTGACCTTTTCCAATCTTGTCGCCACTGCTGAGTTTTCCAAATTTGCGGGCATATTGAGTGCAGCACTTTCACAGCATCATCTTTCAGGATTCGAAATAGCTCAACTGGAATTTTGTCAACTCCACTAGCTTTGTTTGAAGTGATGCTTCCTATGGTCCCCTTGACTTCACATTCCAGGCTGTCTGGCTCTAGGTGAGTGATCACACCATTGTGATTATTTGGGTCATGAAGATCTTTTTGGTACAGTTCTTCTATGTATTCTTGCCACCTCTTCTTTGTACCTTCTGCTTCTGTTAGGTCCATACCATTTCTGTCCTTTATTGAGCCCATCTTTCCATGAAATGTTCCCATAGATTCTAATTTTCTTGAAGAGGTCTCTAGTCTTTCCCATTCTGTTGTTTTCCTCTATTTCTTTGCACTGATCATTGAGGAATGCTTTCTTGTCTCTCCTTGCTATTCTTTGGACTCTGCATTCAAATGGGTATGTCTTTCCTTTTCTCCTTGGCTTTTTGCTTCTCTTCTTTTCACAGCTATTTTTAAGGCCTCCTCAGACAGCCATTTTGCTCTTTTGCATTTCTTTTTCTTGGGGTTGGTCTTGATCCCTGTCTCCTGATGAATGTCATGAACCTCCGTCCGTAGTTCATCAGGCGCTCTGTCTATCAGATCTAGTCCCTTAAATCTATTTCTTCCATTGTATAATCATTAGGGATTTGATTTAGGTCATACCTGAATGGTCTAGTGGTTTTCCCTACTTTCTTCAATTTAAGATTTAAGTCTGAATTTGGCAATAAAGAGTTCATGATCTGAGCCACAGTCAGATCCTCATCTTGTTTTTGCTGATTGTATCTCCATCTTTGGCTGCAGAGAATATAATCAATCTGCTTTCAGTGTTGACCATCTGGTGATGTCCATGTGTAGAGTCTTCTCTTGTGTTGTTGGAAGAGGGTGTTTGCTAAGACCAGTGTGTCTCTTGGCAAACCTCTATTAGCCTTTGCCCTGATTCATTCTGTACTCCAAGGCCAAATTTGCCTGTTACTCCAGGTTTTTCCTGACTTCCTACTTTTGCATTTCAGTACCCTATAATGGAAAGGACTCTTTTTGGGGTGTTAATTCTAGAAGGTCTTGTAGGTCTTCACAGAACCGTTTAACTTCAGCTCCTTCAGCATTACCTGTTGGGGCATAGACTTGGATTACCATGATATCAAATGATTTGCCTTGGTAATGAACAGAGTTCATTCTGCTGTTTTTGAGGTTGCATCAAAGTACTGCACTTGGGACTGTTTTGTTGACTATAATGGCTACTCCATTTCTTCTAAGGGATTCTTGCCCACAGTAGTAGAGTATCTGAGTTAAATTCACCCATTCCAGTCCATTTTAGTTTGCTGATTCCTAAAATGTTGATGTTCCAATGCTTTTCAAAGTGTGGTCTGGAGGACAATATGTATTTGAATGACCTTCAACACTTGATAAAATACAGACTTACTTTTAAAACATGAATTAGTTAATTTTTTTGCCTGTGCTGGGTCTTTGTTGCTTTGCTCGAGCTTTCTCTGGTTCCAGAGAGAAGTGTCTTCTCTTGTTGAGGAACACAGGCTCTAGGCTCATGGGCTTCAGTATTGCAGCGTGCAGGCTCGGTAGTTGTGGCTCATCGGCTATAAAGCATGCTTTCAGTAGCTGTGGCACATGGGCTTAGTTGCTTCACAGTATGTGAAATCTTCATGGCCCAGAGATTGAACCTGTGTCCCCTGTATTGGCAGGCAGATTCTTATCCCCTGCACCTCCAGGAAAGCCCAAGACAGACTTACTTAATTGGAATCTTTGGTGGTGGGATTAGAAACATAAATTTTGATAAACAGCCCAGGTGACTCTGATGCACTTAAAGTTGGAGAATATCTTCTCTAGAACAGTAGAAATGTATTCTGCTTCAACACACCTGAGGAATAAACCCTCTTCCCTTAGTTACAACGATTTGGAAAAGCAGTTACAGGGGTGGCAGCTGCAGTCTCCTAGACCAGGATCATCCGGAGGATGGCCTGTGGATCAATAGTGCGGCCATCCCTGGGAGCTTGTTAGAAATGCAGAACTCCAAACTTGACCCCATATCTATGTTATGGGATAAATTGACTTTGATAATTCATATGCTGAAGTTCTAATCTCAGAACCTCAACATATAATTATGTTTGAAAATAAGCAACTTAAAGAAGTAATTAAGTCTAGTTCTCTGGGTCTGCAGACATCTTTGGACCAACATTTAGCAGCTGTTAGTAGAGACTTGACAGGAAACTATCCCCTTCATAAGTTATAGATCAAGGAAAAAAGATATTTACTGAATAGTCTCTGTTTGGCTTATATCAGTAATCATTAATAAGTGAAGGTCATTTAGTACTTCATAAGTGTGTTTGAACTTGACTCGATTTTTCTGGCTCACAGCAGTCCTCCAAGTTTAGTTAACACTTTGCTGTACACATTCCTTTGAACAGTCCATAAGCTGCTCCTGCCTGCTGGGTTGGCATACATTTCCCTAGAAGCACACTTATGAACATGTAACCATCAGTGGGGAAAAAATTAAATCAGAGTAATGGAAAGACTGCCAGATTGGCATGTGTATCTTAAAATACCTTTACAAATGTGTTCATTGCTGAAAAACAGCTTTGTTCAAACCTAAATCCAGCCTGATTTTTTTTTTTTTTTTTTGGTTACTATACAGTTAGGCTCTAAGTCAGCTTTGAATCTTATGATAATGAGACCCCCTACAGTCTTGGCTCATACCTTCAAATTAGAGATTGATCTATAATTAATAAGGCTTATAATGCCAGTACCTGAGACAAAAGAGATGGTCAGGCAGCTGGGAAAGGAGAGAAGAGAGGTGTACTAAATATCAAGCTGGCTTCTGGTGGCAGAAGCAGGTGTCTGTCGGTAGTCCATCTACTGGTTTGAGCTCTTCTGATGGGGAGAGCAGCTCACTGTCCTCCAAGGTCTTAGGAGAGGACATGGGTGCTGCAGCTAGCTTCCATCCATAGCAAAACATTCCTGCTCAAAGAAACCCTGGCTGGCCCTCGCATGAGTTTTCCAATGTTACATTAAACTGCCTTTGAATTCTGGGGGAAAAAAAAAACAAACCTCACCAGGCCAAGGAGTTATATGTTTTTTTTCCAGCTATTTTTGGAGCCTTGGAACCTCCCTATGCTGTAGTTTCTACTGCCTCAAAATTCCCAGTGATTGGAAGAGAGGAGTGCTTGCTGATTAATTAAAATCCAATTTTCTTTTCTCTCCTAATTGCAGCAGTAGAGGGGGAAAAAAGGAAGACTTATTATTCCAAAAATGAAAATGATCCCTCAACTGTTTGGGCTTATTATGAGCTCCATGTTGCAGTTTGTTTTAAATTGAATCAATAGAGTAAACATGGAAATGAGCTCTTTGAAATCACATCTTTTGAAACTATTTAAATGAGAGCCTGCATCATTTTGTTTAAAATGCTTTAGACTCTGCCTGGATAGACTTCTTGATAAAGATAAAGGGTAAGGGAGGGCTTAGGTTTTGCAGGTAGTCTGACCGTCCTGTGAGTCTGCCCATATGTGGCTTTATGACATGATTTGGGGCACTGTTTAGGACTCTGCAGTGGATCAACCCTCATTAGCACAAAGATGATCTGAACTCCCACCTGCTAACACACAGAACTCAAAACATAATTTCCATTCACTTTGAATTTGTAGACTCTCTGTGGTCCTGCAGAGTTGGGGTGGCTGAACTTACAGGGGAGCATCTGCAGGTCTGGGACGGTTGTGTCCCCTGATTCGGTGCTCAGTGTGTGTGGGGGGTAGGGCGGGCATCCACATGGAGGGTGTTGGCCCAGCACCTTGAGAAGGGGGCTGGTTCCCCCAGTAATTGCCTGATTCACTGGTTCCCATGGGAAGGGAGAGGTGATGTTAACCTCCTCACTTGCCACATAGTCTTCATGTAATCTGCACAGTTTTAGAGCCTCTAGTTGGATGGTGGCTACTGGCAGGTGGGGGAAAAGGGAGGCAAAGTCAGTGAGGGACACCTGGGGAGTTTAAAATTTGCACTGTGTAACTGTCCTATATAAATGAGCAAAATGCAGTACAACGCTAAGTATAAAAATGTAGGGTACAAAATTGTGTGTGTATATTTTTATTTAGAAAAACTTTATAGTATCTATTTATATTATATACTTATGAAGAAGGCGATGGCAGCCCACTCCAGTACTCTTGGTCTCAAGGAGTTGGATACAACTCAGCAACTTCCCTTTCAGTTTTCACTTTCATGCATTGGAGAAGGAAATGGCAACCCACTCCAGTGTTCTTGCCTGGAGAATCCCAGGGACAGGGGGGCCTGATGGGCTGCCGTCTATGGGGTCACACAGAGTCGGACACAACTGAAGTGACTTAGCAGTAGCAGAATTATATTATATATTTATATATGTATTTATACACACGCCAATTACATATATAAATATGTACATAATTATATATTCCTATTTTAAAAGTTTTTAAATATTTTTGCTATTGTTCAGTCACTAAGTCATGTTCAACTCTTTGCAACCCCATGGACTACAGCATGTCAGGCTTCTCTATCCTTCTCTATCTCGTGGAGTTTGCACAAATTCATGTTCTTTGAGTTGGTGATGCCATCCAACCATCTCATTCTCTGGCATCCTCTTCTCCTTTTGCCTTCAATCTTTCCCATCATCAGGGTCTTTTCCAATGAGCTGACTTTTGTATCACATGGCCAAAGTATTGGAGCTTCAGCTTCAGCATCAGTCTTTGCAATGAATATTCAAGGTTGAGTTCCTTTAGGATTGACTGTTTTGATCTCCTTGCAGAGTGTTCTGTAGCACCACAATTCAAAAGTGTCAGTTCTTCAGCGCTCAGCTTTCTTTATAGTCCAACTCTCACATCCATACATGACTAGTGGAAAAACCATAGCTTTGAAAATAAAAACCTTTGTTGGCAAAGTGATATCTCTGCTTTTTAATATGCTATCTAGGTTTGACATAGCTTTTCTTCCACAGAGCAAGTGTCTTTTATTTTGGCTGTAGTCACCGTCTGCAGTGATTTTGGAGTCCAAGAAAAGAAAATTTGTCGCTGCTTCCACTTTTTCCTCTTTGATTTGCAGTAGAGTGATGGGACCAGACCATGATCTTAGTTTTCTGAATGTTGAGTTTTAAGCTTTTTCACTCTCCTCTTTCATCCCCATCAAAAGGCTCCTTAGTTCCTCTTTACTTTTGACCATTAGAGTAGTATTATCTGCATATCTGAGGTTATTGATATTTCTCCTGGCAATCTTGATTTCAGCTTGGGATTCACCCAGCCTGGCATTTTGCACGATGTACTCTGCATGTAAGTTAAATATGCAAGGTGACAATATACAGCCTTGATGTACTCCTTTCCCAATTTGGAACCAGTCCATTGTTCTTTGTCTGGTTCTAACTGTTGCTTCTTGACTCATATACAAGCTTCTTATGAAACAGGTAAGGTGGTCTGGTATTCCCATCTCTTTAAGAATTTTCCACAGTTTGTTGTGATCTGCACAGTCAAAGCATAGTCAATGAAGCAGAAGTAGATGTTTTTCTGGAATTCACTTGCTTTCTCTATGATGCAATGAATGTTGGTAATTTCATCTCTGGTTCCTCTGCCTCTTTGAAACACAGCTTGTACAACTAAAAAGTTCTTGATTCATGTAATGCTGACTCCTAGCTTGAAGGATTTTGAACATAACTTTACCAGCATGCAGAATGAGCGCAATCATACGGTAGTTTGAACATACTTTGGCAATGCACTTCTTTGTGATTGGAATGAAAACTGACCTTTTCCAGTCCTGTGGCCACTGCTGAGTTTTTTAACTTTGCTAGCATAATTTACAGCATCATCTTTAGGCCTTGAAATAGCCCAGCTAGAATTTCATCACCTCTACTAGCTTTGTTCACAGTGATGCTTCCTAAGGCCCATCCTTGACTTCACACTCCAGGATGTCTGGCTCTAGGTGAGTGACCACACCATCGTGGTTATCTGGGTCATTAAGACCTTTTTTGTATAGTTCTTCTGTGTATTCTTGCCACCTCTTCTTAATCTCTTCTGCTTCTGTTAGGTCCTTACCGTTTCTGTCCTTTATTGTGCCCATTCTTGCATGAAATGTTTCCTTGATATCTCCAATTTTCTTGAAGAGATCTCTAGTCTTTCCACTCTGTTGGTTTCCTCTATCTTTTTGCATTGTTCATTGAAGAATGCCTTCTTATCTCTCCTTGCTATTCTCTGAAACTCTACATTCAGATGGGTATATCTTTCCCTTTCTCTTCACCTTTCCCTTCTCTTCTTTTCTCATCTGTTTGTAAGGCCCCTTAGACAACCACTTTGACTTCTTGCATTTGTTTTTCTTGGAGGTAATGTTGGTCATTGCCTCCTGAACAATGTCACGAACCTTCATCCAAAATCCAGGCACTCTATCTACCAGATCTAATCCCTTTAATTGATTCATCATCTCCACTGTATAATTATAAGGGATTTGATTTTTAATATATGTATTTATTATATGTATGAGTATCACATATAGTATCTGTATATGTTCATATATAATATATGCCATAAATGCATAGGCATATTTACATTTTTATATATAACCTGTATGAATATGTATATGAATGTATATTTACATTTTTAAAATGTTTCTCACATATATAGTAGTGAGCATGTGTATATAGATAGATAGGGTATAGAAGATACACCAAAATATCAAGTGGATAAAGTGACTTGATCTGGAGAATGGGAATTTTGATTATTTTTTTCATGTCTTTCTGTATTTCCTAAATATTCTACAATAAAGTATTGCTTTTACAGTCATAGAAAATTCACTAAAAAAGAAAACAGAGGATCCTTCCTACATGTCCTGTGTATCCCCAGGACAATTCTTTTCCTGCTGTGCTAAGTTAGGGCTCTTAGTTCCCAGGTCACTAGTCCCTTTCTTCATCTCATTTTGTGGGACCAAGGAGCACAGTTTCTAGGCTACTATTGTAGCCATGTGTTCCCAGAAACAAACTCACTCAGAAGGACAATGCAGATAGTGGAGTTCAGTTTATTACACTAGCAGGCCCAAGGCAGAGTCTCCTCTTAGCCAAGGACTCTATCCAGTTTTTGTGAAAACCTTATATATCCTAAGTGTATGTGCCCAAACCCACCTCCCAAATTCCCTGAAACTAGTCTGAACAAAGGAAAAGAAAGATACAATCAAAGTTAACCCGTGATTCATATGCCTTAAGCCTAGATAGTTAACAGTGGACAATTATCAATAGGTCTGTGGTCACACCCCAATAACCATAATAGAATGCATGATTCTATTCAGTTACATAGATAATTAGGGTATTCTTTTAGGCGACAGAGAGTCTAGGTATGAGCCCTGGGGCTCTTCCTTCCAGGAGTCTGGTTTTCCAGTTGGTATGTCGTTTCCATAGATACTGGGCATATAGCTCAAAGTCCACAGTCCGGTCCAAGATGGAGTCCTGCTTTCAAGATGGAGCCTGTTCTGTCTGTTTCCTCCTTCACTATGAGGGGTTGGAAGACCCTGTCCTCCTACCCCCTACCCCATTGCATGCATAAGCTCACTCATCTGATATGAATGCAGAGAATCCCCAGGGTCCCTGAAATGTTCCTGGCCTTTGTACTCAGTGATGCTGATCTGATTGATCAAAAAATGTTTTCCCTTCCCTCAGTCTTACCTGGCAGACAAGGGGGAAATGAAGCTTTTTCTAATATACACATGCGAAGCTCAAGTTCTAGACTGATATTTTCGTGTGCTTGGGGACTGGGAGGGCTGTTCAAACCCAGAGGGCAGGCTTCAATCCCGCAGAGATTCTGAATCTGTGAGTCTGACTGGGGCCTGGGCTTCTACGCTGCTCACAAGCCCCCAGGTGATGCCCCCCCTGCTGGACTACCCTTCTGCAAACATGTACCATGGCAGCACCTACAACTAAAAGGCTGAGGTCCAGGGACTCCTGCCATCTCAGGCCTTGAGACTTGAGCTGAATTGTACCAGCAGCTTGCAGTCGGCAGACTGTAGGACTTGGCCTTCAGAGCGGTGTGAGCCAATTCCTATAATAAATCTCCTCTTATATATCTCTCTATATCTGTTCTGTTTCTCTGGAGAACTCTGACTAATACACTATCTATTTCCAGAACTTTTTCATCACCTCAAGTAGAAGGTCTATAACCATTAAGCTGTAATTGCTCAGCCTCCCTTCCCCAGCCCTTGGCCACCTTTAGTCTACTTTCTATCTCTGAATTGGCTTATCTTAGGTAACTTGTATGAGTACAGTCATGTAATATTTTCCCTTTTCTGTCTGTATTGCTTGACTTAGCATAATGTTTTCAAAGACTCTGATGCTGGGAGGGATTGGGGGCAGGAGGAGAAGGGAACAACAGAGGATAAGATGGCTGGATGGCATCACCAACTCGATGGACATGAGTTTGAGTGAACTCTGGGAGTTGGTGATGGACAGAGAGGCCTGGTGTGCTGCGATTCATGGGGTCACAAAGAGTTGGACACGACTGAGTGACTGAACTGAACTGAACTGAATGTTTTCAAGGTTCATCCATGTGGAAGCTTGTATCTGAATGTCATTCATTATAAAGGCTGGATACCCTTCCATTGTATATATAGACCTCATTTTGTTTATCTGTCCATTTATTGATGGACACTTGGGTTGTTTCTACCTTTTGACTATTATGGATAGCCTGCTATGAACACTGGTATATAAGTATCTGTTAGAGTCCCAGTTTTCCATTCTCTTGGAAATTACTGCATTACATGGTAATTCTGTTTAACTTAAGGAAGTGCTAAAATGTTTTCTGCAATGGCTATACTTTTAGTTTCTGTGGGCCCTTTTAAAGTCAAAAATTTTTATAATATCTTACCTCTACACATATTACAAAAAAATAATTTATTCTGTTAGCTTCAGTATGCAGTGATGTCTGCCCTCTTACTCATGAGATGGAGCATTGTCATGTTGTGAATGTACTGCCAAAGCTTCTTTCTCCAGACCTGTGCAAGTGAGGGGCTTGGAGCTTCAGTTCCACTGGCTTCACGATAAATCCATCTCTGTGTATTTCCATCCAAGAGCAACTACTTTTCATTTGCTAAAAATCACTGAAGTTCTGATCTTACAAATAAAATAAAGGGAAAAATGAAAGAATTATTTTTGGTGCTTGGGGACTAGCATCTTGATTGGGCCTTAGGATTTCAGACCATCTCCCTGTCATATTTGGGTTAACATCATCCCTTAACCGGCTGCTCCTAAGTACCACCTCAGATCCAACCAGGAGGGGCTCCCGCTCCAAGCCATGAGCTTAGGAGGGCCTCACTCCTTCAGTGTTCTTGAGACAAAGGCTTTTTTCTAGATTATTCTTCAAGAACCCAGGGCCCTAAAATCTCTTTCCAAACAGCCATTATTTGCTTTCAGGCAGTTTGTTTCGCAGTGGGCTGGTATAGAGGCATCCCAAGCAGTGAGAGTGTGCTTAGTCACTCAGTCATGTCTGACTCTTTGTGACCCTATGGGCTCTGTCTATGGGGATTCTCCAGGCAAGAATACTGGAATGGGTTGCTATGTCTTCTTCCAGGGGATCTTCCCAACCCAGGGATCTAACCCTGGTCTCTGGCATTTCAGGCAGATTCTTTAACATCTGAGCCACCAGGTAAACCCATGAATACTGGAGTGGGTAGCCTGTCCCTTCTCAAACAGAATTCCCAACCTAGGAATTGAACCAGGGTCTCTTGCACTGAAGGCAGATTCTTTACCAGAAAGGCACCACCAAGCTCCTTCCCCAGGAACTATACTCAGCATCTCAGCATCAAGCTGCCATAGCTTTGAACTGAGTCTGTGAGCACCTGTGCTTTATCTCAATTTATTTTTTGCATACACCAGCAAGATATGTTCTAAGGTAATTGCTTCTTCACTTCATACTATTTTGACTTGTGAAAGGTTTCACTGGAAACTCTACTTTCAGATAATGGGACAACTTATCCAGTCATCCCTCAGTATATGCAGGATATTGTTTCCAGGACCTCCCTCAGATACCAAAGTCTCCAGATGCTCAAGTCCCTTATGTAAAAAATGGGGTAGTATTTGCATATTGTGTAGGCTTATCCTCCCATGTACTTTCAATCATCTCTAGATCACTTATAATACCTAATAACACATAAATACTATTTAAATAGTTCCTGGCAGGCGGCACATTCAAGGTTTGCTTTTGGGAACTTTCTGGAATATTCTTTTTCCTGGTAATTTTCATTTGAGGTTGCTTGAATCCATGGATGTGGAACCAATGGATATTGAGGGCCAACTATACCTATTTCTAGACAAATGGCAGGCAAAACAGAATGGTTTCTTTGATTGGCTTAAGCCAATTATGATTTGTCCTCTGGCAGCTGGGCACTTTGCTGCCTGAAAAAAAAAAAAAATCAGGTTACTCTCACCAAAAAAGAAGAGAGAATTTGCTTTAGGCTGGGAAGCCATAGCAACCGTTAGAGAGAAGAGTTACTTTCCTTAGAATTGTAAAGGAGGATTAGCAATTAGGAAGGAGAGAAGGAAAGAGGATTTGTCACAGGATTGAAAAGGCAGCCACAGCTGAACTTGTAATAAGCAGATTGTTAGAAGAGATTGTTCAGATGAAGTTCTGTGGGCCCCCATTGTAAATAGTGAGTGATTAATGACAGTGCCTTCCCTTAAATTTATGACTTGTATTTGTTACATAGCTCATCACTAATACATAATGTCTGATGAATTAATATTGCTATTCTCCATCTATATTTTCATGATGTCATTTCACCAAAATTAGCTGTAGCCAAGAGAAAAATCAACCCTAAGCCCTTCATTGCTCATGAAGTAATATGACTTTATCAGCTCATCTTAGAATAGCTGAAAAGGAATCTGGAGTCACCAATTTAAAATCCTGATGGAGCACTGAACTTTTGACATTCCAAGAAGGAGAGGCAGCTGGGTTTGACTTCTTCTTGCCTTATCCCAGTGAGGAGCATGGATGAATTGTAGGAAAAGGCACAGATGCCATCAAGGTGCCATCTGAAGGCTGCTCACATGCTGTCTGACCCCAAGGTATTTCTTATGCTGACCTCACTTGCCTGCCACTCAATGTTTACATCCGATTGGTGGCAGGTTTATGGTGTCCTTTTCTATGCAAAGAATAATGCATCTATATGGACCATAAATATTTTGACCTATAGATACTACATATATAACAACTGGCCTGGAGGTCAGAATGATATCTCAGTAACTACATTTCTACAGTGTCCTGCTAAGTGGGATTTTGAGTTAGGAAGGGGTTTAGATCAATGACAGATGTGCTCTCTACTTTTGGAAGTGACCTGTGGGAGGAGATCGCAATATAGATCTGCTTCTCTAAGGCAGAAGGCTCACATTTGCAGCATGGCCTTGTTCCGAGAGCAAGCATCCCCCATTGAGACAGGAAGGAGCAGCTGGCAGTTTCCTTAAGACCTCAGCCCTGAAAGTGGCATGGGGTCACTTTTGCTTTGTGCTGTTTGTCAGCAGAGAGCCTGGATTCAAGGGACAATGGGCAGGGACATAGACTCCCCCTCTTGATGGGAAGAATATGCAAGAATTTGGAGGCTGCATTTCAAGACTACCACATTAGCTTGAATGTCATTTCCTCAGAGAAGTCTTGCAGGCCGTCTCCTCTTAAGTAGACTTGTCTACTCCTCAAATCACTGTCTATCATGATACCATTTTGATCTTCATCATAGCACCATTACCTGGGCTTTCTCTGTGAATGCATTTGCTAAATTGCATAATTTTAATCTCACTTCCTGCCTAGTATAGGATTTCCAGGAAAGCAGTAACATTAGGGATCATGTTCACAGCTCTATCCCTGTGTAGCATAGCAGGGGCTCCATACAAAGTTGGTGAACCATAAACACTGGGTGAACGGATGAAATTTTTATCACCTAACTCTTCCAACAGCACAAAACAGAGATATGCCTAACACTCCCCATTCAATATTTGGTCCCTCAGCCTTCTTTTATAATCTAGAGCTCTATTAATATGACCACTTTGGGACCTAAGAATCCTTCTAATTATCACAGATGTATCCTAAGAAACAATTAGTCAAAGCTGCCTAGAATCTTTGTAGATACGGCTGATCCTGGCCGTGTGGAAATGTACCAAATTCCCTGTCACAGAAATTCTTAGCTCTGATGGAAAAATTTGGATTAGAAAATGGCTGAGGAAGAGATATTCATGAGAAGGCCGCTTTCAGAAGCACAGAGAAGAAAATTCTCTGTGTATTTTGTTACCATCCATGGTTATAGAGTTATTGGGTAGTGAACAGTAACGTTGCAGTGTAATCCTAAGAAAATGGGCTGAGTGACTTACTGCCTGTTGGTTCAGAGACTGCAAATCTGTTTTCCAAAGTGCAGCTGGGAAAAAAGTACAGAAATAATGTGCAGCTTTTTACCTGCTCCCAAGTCCTTTATTGGGTCCCAGGAGGGGAAAGCTGAGAGGGAGGAGGAATAGAGAGGCTTACACGCTAGTTTCTGTGTATGCTGCAGGCTGGTGAGCTGCAAGATGGGTATTTACCAGCATTCAATTTGCATCTTAAGTTAGTGATGTGTCTCCATTAAAGGGGCTTCCCAGGTGGCACTAGCAGTTAAAAACCTGCCTGCCAATGCAGGAGATATAAGAGACATGGGTTTGATCCCTGGGTTGGGAAGATCCCCTAGAGGAAGGTGTGGCAACCGAGTATTCTTGCCTAGAGAATCCTATGGACAGAGGAGCATGGTGGGCTACAGTCTATAGGGTTGCACAGAGTTGGACACGGCTGAAGAGACTTAGCGCACTTTCCATTAATGAGAGCAGATCTCACCATGATGGTGTATCTCTCTTTCCTCTTGGAAGAAAGATAAAGTCAATTAAAATCATTGCATGTTGGAGGGGAAGCAGTTCACACAGGGTTGTTTTTTTTTTTTTAGTAGCACAGTGGTGTTGTTTCCCTTTGTTACCAAGAAAGCAATTAGCAGGTTTCTAACAGCGCAAAGGTGGGTGACAAGTATAACAGGCTTTTAGGAAGGTGGCTGCTGTCAGGCCTTAAAGCAGAGTAAGAGGTTGAAGGATTTAAATATAAAATAAAATCCACCAAATTCTATGCCACTGGTGTCTTCTATGAATTTTCACACCTCCTCCAGTCTCAGGACTTACATTGTCTGGTTGAAAGCTTTAAAGAATGATACTTTCCAGTGTATCTCAAGGAATAAAAATTTTCAAGTCATTTTCGAAAAGTGAGGAGTGCATTTGTCCACTTTGATTGCCTTAAGATTCCAGATGGGAGTTTGAGTGGTTATTTCTACATGTTATATATGTATTTATTATTGTTATTTTTTATTCCATTTACACATTATAATAAATACATATATTTTCCCCATTTTTGTTCATAAAAGGAACAAGTTTGGCTTCAACAGAGAATGAAAAGAAATACTTTGTTGGAAGTTGTTGACATTTTCCTCAAGAAGTCCCATAAGACTGAAGAAAGTCCTGATCAAAGGCCACTAATCTTGTGGCCAAGATTAGTGAGAAAAATAGGAAAGGACCCTAGGTCTGTGGATACATTTAAAACTGAGAAGAAAAAGTACTCAGCATAGAAAACTAATATGATCCAAACAGAATTCTTCATTTTTCCTTTAATCCTAAAACTAATTATTTTTTTTCTCAGCTTCCATACTGCTGCTACTGCTAAGTCACTTTAGTCGTGTCTGACTCTGTGTGACCCCATAGACAGCAGCCCACCAGGCTCCCCCATCCCTGGGATTCTCCAAGCAAGAACACTGGAGTGGGTTGCCATTTCCTTCTCCAATGCATGAAAGGGAAAAGTGAAAGTGAAGTCACTCAGTTGTGTCCAACTCTTAGCGACCCCATGGACTGCAGCCTACCAGGCTCCTCCGCCCAAGGGATTTTCCAGGCAAGAGAACTGGAGTGGGGTGCCATCACCTTCTCCTAACCTTCTCCAAAAATGTCACCATTCTCTGGTGTACCAGGCTGGAATATTCTGCTTATGATTCTTTCTATCTCCTTGTCTTTTATGTTGTATTTCCTTAAGATTAAACTTTTGGATGTGTCATTTCTCTTTTTTTCCTCATATCCATCGTCTTCTGTTGTTATTTATCATTGTATTTCCAGTTTGGAATGAATTTTTGGTCTAATTACAGATATACTGACCTTATATATCACATTCAGGGTGCAATTTTCATCAGATGGGTATGAACACGGGGTTGGAATTCAGAGCAAATCTCAGGGTTCTCAGAGAGATTCAAATCTGAAAACCACTCAGAAAGACTCAGTGGTGGGTTTCAAGACACTTAAGTGAATGGAGATGGTCCACGAAATGTTAGGTTCAAGAATATTCTTGAGGCTAACGGGAGTAAGAAACGAGTCAGAGGAGGCAGTTTCAGAAAGGCAGGAAAGAACATGGTATACTCAGCCCCTCAAAAGCCAAGGAGACCCACGCTTCAAGGAGTGAACAAGCCATCATTTCCAGTATTGTAAAGCACTTGAAAAAGCTAAATGAGAGGAGGCAGTTGAGTTCAACATTCCAGAGGGGACTTTCCAGATTGAACAGAGTCTCCGGACACTTAACTGGAGCAGAAGCAGAGGATGACTTGGGGTGAAGGAGTCTAAATGGTAGTAAAAGTCTTCAAAATGGGCCTGAGGCTTCTCAAGTTCTGCCCACATGTGCCGTTGTCCTGGTCAGGGTCCACCCACTCCCCTCGCTAAACAGAGCTCAAGGAAAGAGTGTGAGTGGAGGTGGGTCACCGTGCAATGTGACACCCCAACAGAAGGGGGCGCTGGGGCGCAGGGAAGGGAGAAGATGAGAAAGCTCTGCAAGGATGTGCGCCCACCGAGCTGAGGCCGTCTGCCCCTCAGGGCCAGAACGTGGACTCAATTTTAGGCTAGTTCCCCAATTCTTCTGCCAGTTTCTTCCAAAACCCAACTTTTCTGAAGCTCTTGCTTTGATGCTGCTGGAGAAGCATCTGGCTAGAATATCCTCTACTTCCCTGAGGGTCTCATAGACCCTTCCCCAAATCTTTGACGGTTTCAGCTCCCCAAGCCCCTGGTACAGGCTCACCTCTCTCTGCACCTCTTTTTTTTGATCCCATTCCTGTCATTGAATATAGGTCTGTGGGGACAAAAGCCAGGATGTCATTCAGACATGTGTGGATTTCTCATGTAAGACAGCCCCCCATCAACACACACACACACACACACACACACACACACACACACACACACACACACAGAACCAATAAAGCTTGTAGGTGAATGCTCCTCTCATGCCCCTCCACCAGGAAAATGTCCCTGGCAGGATGGAGCCCATGCACTTGGTAACATGCCCTTGGAACTGGCCTTCTCTCCTCCATCTTACTCTGGAAGAATCTGAATGAGAGAAGGGAATGGGGAAATCTAAAGTGGAGAGAACTATAAATGAATATCTCCAGGTGTTATAGTCAACCCAGTATCTTTGGATGAATACTTGAATGGGAGAAAGGAAGGGCGATAAAGTGAGAGACAGCTGTATGTTGATAGTTTCAACCATTACCTAGCCACAGAAGTCTTCTTTTTTTCTCCTTAGCTTGACTATGATAGGCCATAAATTCCCTGGGATTAGGCATATACTGCCTATATTTTATCCCCTTCTATTGCCTCCTAGGATGCTTCACATATGGCCAGCACTGCAGTATTTATACTTTGGGTAAATCTGTGACTCTGAAAGGTTTTTAAATTTGACTTCTCAGAAATATAGGACTTCTCAGTTTCAAATAGCTACTAGAGCAATGAATAGTGAGTACCCCTCTCCTAGTTGGAAAGCTGTGATGCATAGGGCAGGGTTCATTAGGTAATCAACAGCCTCAAGAACAGCAAGGAACAGCCAATGGCCTGTGTGAGGGAAATCGTCTGCCTGCCTCTGGGCTTAAACGTTGCTCTCTTCAGCACCTTGCACGGGGAGGTCAGTGTCACACATCAGGGTCTGTGCTGTGGGCTTGCTTTTCATTTTCCAGCTCCTTCAGGAGGTCTACTGATTTTAGTAGCCCTGGATTCTCATCTCAGCCTAACCTTCCTACTTCACTGGAGTAAAACCCTTGACTTTACCTTCCTTCACATCCTTTCATTGGTAAATATGCCTAGTATGATCAATTCTTGTTGTTTATGCTGTAAATCAATTCTTTCCTCCTGTCCTCATCAGAAAACTCCTGGTTCATTTAGTATGTAAGACATGCCGAGACACACAAGTGTGCACACACACACACACACGCACACACACACACATGCAATTCTCAATACCCTCTATTTGTGTGTGTGTGTTCATCAGTCATGTCCGACTCTCTGCAACTCTATGAACTGTAGCCTGCCAGGCTCTCCTGTCCATGGGATTTTCCCAGGCAAGAAGACTGGAATGGGTTGCTACTTCCTTTTGCAGGGGACCTTTCCAACCCAGGGATCAAACCCATGTCTCCTATGTCTCCTGCATTAGCCAGTAAATTCTTTACTGCTGAGCCGCCTGGGAAGCCACTCAACCAAGTTTGTCTTGCCCGGCACACAGCAAGCCAAGTGCTCAGATGCTGAGGTTGGCAGCAGAGAAAAGGTTTATTCAGTGCAGTCAAGTGAAGAGATGGGAGGACGGGTCTCAAATCCCCCTCCCCGAAGGGTTGGGATGACGGGTTGGGATGCTTATGGGCGAAGAGTGGAAAGGATGGTCAGAGATGCAGGGAAGGTGTTTGGAGGCACAGAAAGGCGAGGTGATGGGTGCTCTGCATGGGGGCAACTGAGCTTCCTGCTTCTTTGTAGGATGTCTGTTCAAAACAAGGCTGTATTAGCACGATCCAAGGGTGGAGTTTTGAGCCCACTGATGTCAGAAGGTCACCCATCAGACAGTCAGACATGCTCAGCTGAAGGGTCAGTGACCAATTTGAACTAGATGACTAGCTGACTCCAAGTTCCTTAAAAACAAATTGGGCAAACATCTTAATGTTCATATATCAGAGGTGCTATTTATAGGGGCAATGAAGGGGTCTTGTGATTTATTGTCTAGGCTACATGACCTGGGAATAGCAGTTTTGCAAGAACAAAGGCAGGTTACAATTTTCTACTTATTAGACAAGCAGGTTATAGTTGAATGGATCTGACTAATGGCAGTCCTGGATTTTACCTATCTAATTTAAACTGTGTTATTGTCCACCATTGCATAGATTGGGTAAAGTGAACAGTTTTCTACTATATTATTACTAGGTCAGACTGAACACCTTCAGTTATTTTCATTTTGTTTTTATTTTCAGGGATTAACGTCATTGGGGTGGACATTGAGCGATGATTTATTCCAACATGTTTCCATTCAGATGGCAAGTAAAGGGCTCATACTTACTTAGACAATATTCATTTTTAATAGCAAGGAAATATTTCATAATTTTGTTACTATGAAGCACATTTTTCAAAGATGTTTCCAACGAACTTAAACTCTGAATAGACTTGAAAGGAAGTTCTATAGAAAGGGGTTCTTTCATACTGTATTTTTGATAGAACAGAAAAAATAGCCCCAGATAAAGACTCTACAGGCTGCTCTTGGAAACAGGATGGGAGGAAGGAAAGGGAGCCCTTTTCCTTGAGTCTGCTAAAATGAAGGGGCGGATTAGGACCAAATGGACATTTTAATTCCTAAGAGAGGGTGCTGGCACTTCCCAGTGCACTATCT
The DNA here is from genome assembly GCF_001704415.2 of Capra hircus. Classification (NCBI taxonomy): domain Eukaryota; kingdom Metazoa; phylum Chordata; class Mammalia; order Artiodactyla; family Bovidae; genus Capra; species Capra hircus. Next base: position 5,388,819 of record NC_030820.1, read on the forward strand.
GGGAGCTTGCATCAAATTCTGATGTTAAGGAAAAGTTGTTTTGACTCTTGTTCTCTTGGTTCTGTTACCAACAAATTCCCTGGTGCAAAGTAATAAACCCCTTTTCTACCTCTTGCCCAAATTTTCCCATTAGGAAGGGGATCTTGTTTCCAGCAGGACTTTTGGTATCTTATTGGGAAACCGTTTCTAGTAAGATGATACTCAACCTCACTAATAGGAATTATTTTTGCAAAATATCTTTCCCTTGAAAATCCCTTGTGTTCCCAAAGAATGTTCTCAGGTAATATATATAACCCTGGCAATGATCTCTCCATCATCATAAACAAACATTGATAATCCATCTTTGGGGCATGCATATGTAATTCTTTGTCAGGCTCCTCGGAGTAGGCTATATCAGGCGTCAGGCTGTCAAGTCAGGTGAAGGGAGGGATAAGCAAGTGCTGGGATTGTCCATCATGGCCACTGAGAGAGACTTTCTCCTGGATGATATTATCAACAGGTGCTGGAATTGGAGAAAAATTAAAAACCTTTAAAAATTGTGTTCTTTTATGGTTCTGGGAATGGTATCTTCCATACAGACACCCAACAATATCCCAGGGAATGACAGAGTGAGAGCAGAGAATGAATAAATTGCATAGGGGATGCTATTGTTAGGAACTTCTTAGTGTCAAGGCTGTATATTGTCACCCTGCTTATTTAACATCTAAGCATAGTACATCATGAGAAACGCTAGGCTGGATGAACCACAGCTGGAATCAAGGTTGCTGAGAGAAATATCAATAACCTCAGATACGCTGATGACATCACCCTTATGGTAGAAAGCGAAGAAGAACTAAAGAGCCTCTTGATAAAAGTGAAGGAGGAGAGTGAAAAAGTTGGCTTAAAACTCGACATTCAGAAAACTAAGATCATGGCATCTGGTCCCATCACGTCATGGCAAATATATGGGGAAACAAAGGAAACAGTGATAGACTTTATTTTCTTGGGCTCCAAAATCACTGTAGATGGTGACTACAGCCATGAAATTCAAAGATGCTTGCTTCTTGGAAGAAAAGCTATGACCAACCTAGATGGCATATTAAAAAGCAGAGACATTACTTTGCCAACAAAGGTCTGTCTAGTCAAAGCTGTGGTTTTTCCAGTAGTCATGAATGGATGTGAGAGTTGGACTATAAACAAAGCTGAGCCCTGAAGAATTGATGTTTTTGAAGTGTGGTGTTGGAGAAGACTCTTGAGTCCCTTGGACTGCAAGGAGATCCAACCAGTTCCTCCTAAAGGAAATCAGTCCTGAATAGTCATTGGAAGGACTGATGCTGAAGCTGAAACTCCAATACTTTGACTACGTGATGTGAAGAACTGACTCATTGGAAAACACCCTGATGCTGAGAAAGACTGAAGGCAGGAGGAGAAGGGGATGGCAGAGGATGAGATAGTTGGATGGCATCACCAACTCAATGGACATGAGTTTGAGTAAATTCCGGGAGTTGGTGATGGACAGGGAGGCCTGGTGTGCTACAGTCCGTGGGGTCACAAAGAGTCGAACATGAATGAGTGACTGAACTGAACTCAGTGTAAAACAATTAACAGAGACCTCAATTAAATAGAATCAGGAGACCAGAAGGGGGAACTTTGACGTCCTGTGACAATAGCAGAGCCCAACCAGAAGAAAGACTCCTTCTCTCCTGGCAAGAACTCAGCCAGTGAGAAGCCATGGACCTTGTGTTCTGTATCCTCACCTTCCTTTTTCTCTCTATGAAAGAGTGCTCCTTCTCTTGCCATGGAGGGACTTGTACTGTGACTGGCTGTCATTTCAGACCCTAATTTGCAATTCTCTGCTGAACCCGTCTCCACCAGGGAAATATCTGGCTGTCTATTTGTTTCAGGTCAACATCAATCAAGACTTTCTTGGCTCGAAGTGATAGAAACCGAACTGATTTTAGTGTTAAATAATCAGAAGACAGAATTCCAGGCTGTGTCTGGAGTTTACACATCTGCATCTTAGGTTTTTTAAGAATGTGATGCCTTTCTTATTCTGAAAATTAAAGGTTTGTTTGTTTGGTATTCTCCTTTTAATCCTTGAAATGATGCTGCTGTGCCCCTTGTAACTACAAGGCTGACTGAGGCACGGTAGCTAAGCTCAAAGACTCTTCTTCTTCAGCTTTCACTTGACTTTATTAGTCTTCCTCTTCTTTACTCTTTGTGATCCCAGATGGCACAGTGGTAAAGAACCCTCCTGACAATGCAGGAGATGTATGAAACACAGGTTCGATCCCTGGGTAGGGAAGATTCCCTGGAGTAGGAAATGGCAACTCACTCCAGTGTTCTTCCCTGGAAAATTCCATGAACAAAGGAGCTTGGCATGGTGCAGTCCATTGTGTTGCAGAGTTGGATACAGCTGAGGAACTGAGCACACGCTAAACAGGTACCAGAGTGAGCTCTTAGCCTTTTGGACACGTAAGCCCAATTTCTGCACCACTGAGAAAGTGCTTGTTCCTGGTACATTGCACTTTTATGGAGTGGGGGACCCTTTAAACATGACCAGAAGCCACCTTTGTGGAAGAAATGGAGCCTTAGTCTCAGAGCATTTTCCTGGGGTTGGATTTGAGGTGCGTGTCCTGCAACACGTGCTAGACTAGGCTAGTAGTTGCTTGATTCACTGAAAACAAAATCACAAAAAGCAAGAGGTCATAACAGATGATTCATACGTGCCTTAAACATTTTTATTTTAACGTAAAACATATAAATTGACATTCATTTGCCAATCTTTGATGTAAAGCTGTTTTCTCTTAATTGGCACTATATGTGGTCTCTCTTAATAAATTACACCCTTAATGCATCCCCTAAGGTTTGCAACTCCAGTTTCTTTACATTGGAGCAAGAAATAAAGTGACTTGCAAAGAAATCTGATTGAAAAATCTTTCTCAATTGCTATAATTTCCCCTCAAGTCCTTCACAGTTCTCTCAGCCACAGTAATCCGATGGTTTGCATGAACTTTTACAGGTTCGTGTTCATCAAGCAATTCTGAAGAATTTGATTTTTTTTTTCACTGACTCATCTCTCTCCTTGTACACTCATATTTCATAGGTTGTATATATTTAATTTACAGAAGCTTCATTTGCTTACATAATAATGATAACAATGATAACTCCAACATGTTTGGGAATAAATCCAAGTGATTCTTGGTAAGCAGTGCCAAGTTATCAAGTTGGAATTCACTAGAGAGAAGCCTTTGAGTGAGGGCTCACAGATGCTCAGGGCTGTGTGGTGGGTCCTGGGCTCTGCCCTGCCCTGGACTCTTCAGTCTACTTGGACGTCACCTACAGCTTTGGCATCTTCTCTGTCTCGTGTGGTGTCTTTAGCTAAGGAGAGTCTGGAAGTGGAAGTGCCAGGGTGCTGCACATCATGAAAGAAATTCATGAGGATGGAAGTTGACGGAGAAGCATGCCACGTTTTCATGCTTCGGTGAGATTTTCCTCAGTCACTAGGGGCCCACGGAGCTCACCTGCTCACTAATAGCCTCTTAATTAACTCCTTCCCCTTCCGGCTTCCCTTACTCATCCCTCATGGGTCTCCTTCGCTTCACCTCCCAAATAAACAACTGGGACCCACATTCTTGACTCTACGTCCTCTTTGGAGAGAATCAAACCTACAACAAGCAGGGCTCAGGATGCTGCATGGGGAGGACACAGAGGCACTGTCAGGTGAGTGCATTCAACGGAAGCCATGCAAAAAGCAGCCACGCAGCTGGGAAATCTGACTTGGTCTCTCCCTCCTCAGACTGTGAAGTAATGTCTGCCCTTGTTTTCTGCACATGATGCTTCTTCCAATCAGCTTTGACTTCCCTGTTAGCCTGATGAGGACTTGTCTTGGGGGATCTGTTACAAGTTTCTGGCTGGAACAACAGTGGGATGGGATTTATCTCAGTCCCCTGACCCCTGGTCTTGTCTCTTTACTTCTTCATTTGCCTTGAACTTTACAAACTGGCCATCCTGGGCTTTTAGCATCATGTGTGTCCTGGTTTCAGTTTTCCATCCTGATTCTTCGGTGTGCCTCCCATAGACCTCAGTTTACCTGTGGTTCTTCTGGACTCCTGACTACAGGAATTCACCACTTAGCCGAGACCTAGTCTTGGACTTCTGTCCTGAAACTCCCCGGCCCGCCTCCAGCTCTGTTCTCCTCATTTTCCCTCTTACCTCTACTCCGGTCCTGGCCTCATGCCCCTCTCTCACCTGTGGACTCTGGCCGGTCTTTCTAATGCATGTACTGGTAAGTATTTTCCTGTAAAACTTACCTTCCCACCACTTAATGCCATCTAAATGTTTTTCGTCAAAGATACACAATATTGAGTTAATGCTCTTTCAGCAACAGAACAAAACTATTTTACTCTGTCTCTCCCATTCTTAAGAACAAGTGTTTGGATTGTAAAGTGATTGAACCACACTCTATTCTCTCTTATTAATGGAAAATTGGTCATAAATTGCCGAGGCGTGACTAGCTCATTTTCCCAACACAGCTGCAAATGCTTTATACAGGGCTCACTTTCGATTTCTCAGAATGAAAGGAGAAAACTGTAGAATTGACACTTCTTTGAATGGTTCCCAGTGTTGATCCCTACAGAGACAAGGGATTAAAGGTAGCGCCATCTTTAGTCAAGGCTGTTTCCTAGGAGTGTCTGACTTTATGTTCCCATGGAGTGTTGGAATCAGCTGCAAACTTTGAGATGACAGGGATTAAACATTTTCTTTAAAAAAAAATTATTCTAAAAACTGATCTAAAAAAGCATACATGCACGTGTGCCTTGGAAGTGCTCTGTATTTAATGCACAATAGTTCATAATAATACTTTACTATAATTTTTGAAGGCACATTAGATCTTACAAAGCATCTTTACTCATAAATTGTCTATTTTAATCCTCGACCATCCTGGTGAAATATATCAGTGTTGCCTTTTTGTCCTTGAAGAAGATGTTCTGATAGATTTATCTATATGCCCAAGGACACAATCCATTAAAAAAGACACTTGAGCGCCTATGTTCTGACACCACACCTGGCATCTCAGTGGATATTCCTCTTTGGTCTCCCTGAAGTTTTGCTTTCTTTTGGGACCAGCCCACCCTTCGGGAAACTATTTCTTTTTCAATTTCAAGTGCACATCGTAGAATGGCTGCCAAACACTGGCCCCCGCTGCTGTCTCTTGCACAGGGTTTAGAGTATGTGCAATCGAAACAGTCCTAGGAAGCAAGAACCAAGGAACAGCATCTTAAAAAGCAGAGACATCACTTTTCTGACAAAGGTCCATATAGTCAAAGCTATGGTTTGTCCAGTAGTCATGTATGGATGTGAGAGTTGGACCATAAAGGAGGCTGAGCACCAAAGAATTGATGCCTTTGAATTGTGGTGTTGGAGAAGACTCTTGAGAGTCCCTTGGACTGCAAGGAGATCAAAGAGTCAATCCTAAAGGAAATCAACTCTGAATATTTATTGGAAGGACTGATGCTGAAGCTGAAGCTCCAATACTTTGGCCGCCTGATGTGAAGAGCCAACTCATTGGAAAAGACCCTGATGCTGGGAACGATTGAAGGTAGGAGGAGAAGAGGGTGTCAGAGGATGAGATGGTTGGATGGCATTACTGACTCAATGGACATGAGTTGAGCAAACTCTGGGAGAGAGTGAAGGACAGGGAAGCCTGGCATGCTGCAGTTCATGGGGTCGCAAAGAGTCACAGGCAACTGAGCAACAAAAACGAAGAACCAAGGGAGGGAGATTCCTCTCTCCCCGGTGGTAAACGTCAAGGCTGTTTGCTGTCATTGGGAAAGACAGTCCAGTTCATGAGGACAGAGCTGACATCAGGAGGGGAAGGGAGATGAGAGGAGAGATGGGGAGTCCCGTGGTCTGAAGCGAGAGGTGTGAGCCGGTGTGGCCAGACCACCCCGGTCCGTCATAGCTTTCTGATAGGGTCAGCACACGGTCGACTCCTTCCCCCAGGCCCGTGCACTTGGGGTTTGTCCGTTGCATTCAAAAGACACAGCTTTGTTTTCTGGGGCATTATTACTCATTTGAACCTCACAAGGACACCAGGGGTTAGACATCAGTTAATACAATTTCTGTTTTGGAAATTTACTGAGATTCTGTTCATCTGAGACTCATCTACAAGACACACAAATCAGTAGGTGACCAAGTTGAAATTAGAAATCCCCTGTTTTCAATACCAACTGCAATAATTTTCTTCCTTTCCACACAATTTATCTACTGCCAGAGATCAGAAAAAAGTAAGATAAAACAGAATCCTCATATTTGATTAAGTGTAATTTTTTCATTTTTCCTGAAATAAAAAGCTCTATGTCCATGGGATCACAAAGAGTCAGACATGACTGATTGAACAACACCAAATGTCCTATTAACTGTGATGTCCCCACTCTGAGATTAAGAAATAGGTCTTCTTCCAGTTCACTCCATCCCCAATACATTGCTATTTAGTTTAATCACTGAGTATCTGTCTCACATAAGGACCCATATTGGTGATGGAGATTTTAATACATGTAGAAGATTGCACCCTTGAACTTAAACATTCTTTGGCTTTTTAAAAACTGCACTGATGTTTTTGTTACTTTTGGCGTCCGTGACCTGTATGAGGCCGATTCTCCTGGCTGCAGGGGGTGTTGGCTATAATTGGCTCCCAGACACCTCCTTCTTCTGAGAGAATTGCTTTCCGATTCCAGGAGCTGCACCACTTAGAAATGTCTGAAGGTTATGCTCTTCTCTTTTTTAATTTTCAATTTTAATATTTTTATCGCAGTATAGTTGATTTACAATGTGTTAATTTCTGCATTTTTGTACAGCAAAATGATTCAGTTATTTATTTCTTCTTTTCCATTATGGTTTACATTTATGTTATTTATATTCTGTTTTGTATTTTTTCCATATGGCTTATCATAGGATATTAAATCTAGTTCTTTGGGCTATGCAGTGGAGCCTTGCTGTCTGTCCATCCTGTATAGAAAAGCTTACATCTGCTAACCTCCTTCCCACTACATCTCTCACTTAAGCCGCTTTCTGTTGGCAAGCACCAGTCTGTTCTCCATGTTTGTGACTCTGTTTCATGGATAGATTTGTCTCTTGAGGCAGCTTTCAGCCAGTGACAGACTGATCTGGGTGCCACATACGTGTCAGAACTCCCCCTGGGGTCAAGCTGAGAGCAGGCTTCACAGAAAACCCTTCTATCCTTGCCTTCTTCCCCTGGCCTCGCCTGCATCTCTTCCTTCTTGACCAGGTCCCCCTGAGCACTCTCTCTCTTACCAAGAATCCCCATCTCACTCTCCGCTTCTGGGGACTCTGGCCTCAGGCATCATCTTCTCTCTCTTAGTCACAGCTTCATTTCCTTAGCTCATGAGTCCTTTCTACTCACCTCTGCACCCAATAATCACATACTTGCTAACTATGTGGGTAAATGGAGGAGAATGAGCAGCCTGGCAGCTTTAGGTTTTGGCTAAACCTCATTGGAAAAGACCCTGATGCTGGGGAAGACTGAAGGCAAAAAGAGAAGGGGATGGCAGAGGATGAGATGGTTAGAAAACATCACCGGTTTGATGGACATGAATTTGAGCAAACTCCAGGAGACAGTGAGGACAGAGGAGCCTGGCGTGCAGCAGTCCATGGGGTTGCAAAGAGCTGGACGTGACTCAGGGACCAAACACACACGCACACACACTCCACCGTGCCTGTTGCATAAGGCTGGTTAAGCTAATAGGTCTGAAGAGTGATGGTTGTCCTGCATTTCCTAAAATAACAGAGCAGAAACTGTGCTAATTTTAGATAAGGACACAAAATGCCTGGGGATGTAAAGATGTGATTTTCTTTTTTTTTTTTTCCTTACAAGATCAAATTATATGAAAAAGCATGCGGGAAGCACAGGAGAGTTAAGTATGTCATGATTTTTGCTTTAACTGAAGTCAGGGCAAGGCTGGGGACCTGCTGTCCCCTCTTCAGAGTGGTGTGCCTGGCTCTGGGGTCCTAAGGCTGCAGCCCAGCACAGTGTGTGTGGTGGGGGGTCTCGCATCCACAGCCGCTGTGTGTTGAACAGGGAGTAAGTGCTGGAGTCTGTGCTCCAAGGAACAAGGCAAAAAATAAACCGGAAAACCAAGACCATAGTTGGTAGTTTAACACAGAGGCAACAGTCACCATGTTCGTAGTGAGGACAGAGGCAGTCATGAGATGGTAAGGGAGAAGCCATTGCCATGGGAAGGAGCTGTCTGTGCCAGAAGAGATGCTTGCTGACATCTTTTATGTATTCCAGGAAAAGATTGGTTGTCAGACTTGGCCAGAGGGAATGGTCTGTACTGAGCACATACATTACGAGTTGGGGAGAAATGCCTCACATGTAATCATCTTGTGCCGCTGCTGCTGCTAAGTCGCTTCAGTCGTGTGACCCCATAGATGGCAGCCCACCAGGCTCCCCTGTCCCTGGGATTCTCCAGGCAAGAACACTGGAGTGGGTTGCCATTTCCTTCTTCAATGCACGAAAGTGAAAAGTGAAAGTGAAGTTGTTCAGTTGCGTCTGACTCTTAGTGACCCCATGGACTGCAGCCTACCAGGTTTCTCCGTCCATGGGATTTTTCAGGCAAGAGTACTGGAGTGGGGTGCCATTGCCTTTTCTGATCATTTTGTGAAGTACGCACAATTGTTGTCTCATATTCAAGTAGAGGAAATTAGACTCAAGGTTGGGTGACTAGCCTGAGGTCACATAGCTAGCAAAGAATAGGGAGCTAGGGCTTAAATAGGGCTAACTCTGAGCCATTCATTGCATGCTTTGCTTCCCCTTTCCTCACACCCTTCCCAACCCCTGCCAACTATTCAGCTCTGTAATCTGACTCTGTCCCTTTGAAACGCAAATAGTTTCCCCATTTTACAGAGCTGGAAAGCTAAGACTCAGTAATGTCACTGATACCACACAGCTAATTTTAGACCTATTTTTTTCTAACTGTAATAGTCATTACCCACTCAAGGATCACTGTCTTATCGTGGAGAAGGGGCTTGCATAACTCAATGAAGCTATGAGCCATGCCATACATGAGTTCCAAAGAATAGTTAGAAGAGACAAGAAGGCCTTCTTCAGTGAACAATGCTTTATAATAGAAGAAAACAACAAAAGGGGAAAGACTAGAAATCTCGTCAGCAAAGTTGGAAACATCAAGGGAGCATTCTGCCCAAAGATGGGCACAATAAAGGATAAAAATTATAGAGACAGAGCAGATGCTGAAGAGATCAAGAAGAGATGGAAAGAATACGCAGAACTGTATAAGATCTTAATGAACCAGATTACTGTGATGGTGTGGTTAGTCACCCAGAGCCAGACATTCTGGAGTGCAAAGTCAAGTGGGCCTCAAGAAGCACTGCTGTTAATAAAGCTTGTGGATATGATGAAATTCCAGCAGAACTATTCAAATCCCTAAAGGATGATGCCATCAAGGATTTGCATTCATTCTTTCAGAAAATCTGGACGCCCAGCAGTGGCCACAAGACTGGAAAATGTCAATCTTCATCCCAGTTCCCAAGAAGGGGTGTACCAAAGAATGTGCTAACCATTGGACAGTTGCACTCATCTCCCATGCTAATTAAGGTCATGCTTAAAATCTTGCATGCTAGGCTTCAGCATTATGTGAAACAAATGCTTCCAGATGTCCAAGCTGAGTTTAGAAAAGAAAAAGGAACTAGAGATCAAATTGCCAACATTCATTGGATTGTTGAGAAGACAAGGGAATTTCAGTAAAACGTCTATCTCTGTTTCATTGATTATGCTAAAGCTTTTGACTGTGTGGATTATGACCAACTGTGGAAAGCTCTTAGAGAGATGGGAATACCAGATCATTTTACCTGTCTCCTAAGAAATCTGTATGTGGGTCAAGAAGCAACCGTTAGAAGTCTGTATGAAACAACCGATGGGTTCAAAATCAAGAAAGGAGTATGACAGGCCTGTCTGGTGTCACCCCGTTTGTTTAGTCTATACACTGAGCACATCAGGAAAATACTGGGCTGGGTGAGTTATAAACTGGAATCAAGATGGGCAGGAAAACATCAACAACCTCAGACATGCAGCTAATACCACTCTAATGGCAGAAAGCGAAGAGGAACTAAAGAGCCTCTTGATGAGGATGAAGGAGGAGAGTGAAAGAGCCAGCCTAAGACTAAATATTAAAAAAGACTAAGATCATGGCATCTGGCCCCATCACTTCATGGCAAATAGAAGGGGAAAAGGTGAAAGCACTGACAGATTTCCTCTTCTTGGGCTCCAAAATCACTACGGACTGTGACTGCAGCCATGAAATCGGAAGATGATTGCTTCTTGGCAGGAAAGTGATGACAAACCTAGACGGTGTGCTGAAAAGCAGACGACAAAGGTCTGTATAGTCAAGGGTATGGTCTTCCCAGTGGTCGCATGTGGTCCCATGAGAGCTGGACCGTAAGGGAGACAGAATGCCAACGAGTTTATGCCTTCGAACTGTGGTGCTGGAGAAGACTCCTGAAAGTCCTTTTGATCGCAAGAAGACCAAACCAGTCAATCTTAAGAGAAATCAACCCTGAATAGTCACTGGAAGGACTGATGCTGAAGCTCCAGTATTTTGGTCATCTGATGTGAACAGATGACTGATTGGGAAAGTCCCTGATGCTGGGAAAGATTGAGGCAGAAGGAGAAGAGGACATCAGTGGATGAGATGGCTGGACAGCTTCACCAATGCAATGGAAGTGAACTTGGCAAACTCCTGGGAGATGGTGAGGGACAGGGAGGCCTGGCATGCTGCAGTCCATGAGGTCTCAAAGAGTCGGACACAACTGGATGACTGAACAACAATAACAAAATGGTTGTTATGGTAATGATCAACAAGAAGCTCTGAATAACTTGTTATAAAGAGTTATTTCCTTTGCATAGTGTCAGGTTGAGATGTTTTCTGCTTGTTCTCAGTCTTTCCCTTTTTGTTAGCTTTGAAGGATACTTTCTAGCCAGGTGTAGCAGGAATTATGCAGCATGTCCCCGTCCAGTGACTCAGTAGAGATTATCATTTGGCTGTTTTATTTATGGTTCCTCTCACCTCTGCTTCTCCCATCCAGAGGACATTTAAGTGTGTTCTCCTTTGGATCCTTCATCTTCCCCTTCCTTGATTGGGTTGCCTGTCTTCCAGTATTACTCAAGTCCAATGTAGAGCTACCATGATTACACAAAAACTCTCCTGACTCCCAACAAACCTGCCTTGATCACCACCTTGGGCTTAACCAGCTGTTCTTCGTCACTGCTCACAGGAGTGAGCAGACACTGCTTCCTGGCCCAGTCACTCACTAATCCCTCCATGTCCCATTTGGTGTAATGCCATTATCTCTCCAGGTGTGTGCAATGTATGCGATTATATATCAGTACGTCATTCCTACCAACACATGTATGTAACATATTATTTTCTACTAGGAAAAGTTCCCCAGATGGCACCATGCATTCAGTCTCTCCATTTTATACATAAGGAACTGAAGCCCAGGGTTGTGACTTTGCTTAGGATCACACAATTACATGGTGGGAAAGCTGGGACCAGAAGTCCTCCTCCTCTTCTTCCTCCTCATCATTATTACCATCATCATCATCCTCAGAGTTTTTTTCCCACAACTAGCACTCAGAAACACATGTGCCATGGCATATGATGTAGGTTCAGGAGCTCCTGATAATGTGGAGGATGACTTAGGGCTGCTTCCCCAGAAACAGACCAGACAGTAAGGTTTTAAATGAAGGTGAGTCATTGAACACATGCTCCCAGGCAGAACCAGGGAGTGTAGAGAAGAAGCAAGTCCAGGGAAGAGGAAAGAGCCAAGCAAGGTGTGACTCCAGGCAAAGTGTTGCCTCCTCTGGTCCTGCAGGAATCTCAGAAGTGCAGAAATTTCATTGCAGAGACCTCCAGGCTCAGGATCACAGAGCTGGGCTTTCACACTTCTTAATCAGTCACTGTCTTCACTTTGTCTCAGGAGACATGGAATTCTGAGCCTAACGTGGCTCCAGGAGCCCAAGAGAAGACCTCTGAGAGAAGCTGCCGGTCCAGGGTGTTAGAAGGGAAGCGTGCCAGAGGCTGGTGTGTGCTACAGATAAAAATAAAAGGCATGGAAGCAGGGCATGTTCTCTCATGACTTTCCAAAATAAAGGCATGGGAGTGGGACAGGGTCTCAGACTTTCCTAGCAACTGGGCTTCCATGTCTTCCATCAGACACTGCTTCTCCATGTCTCCACTGGGCTGCCTCCTGCATCCTCTGTGTCTCAGCTCCCTGTCCAAGAGGCCTTCCATGACCATCATGTCTAATGTAGATCCTATCTCCAGCCATCACTCCCCATCCCTCGCTCCTGCTGTATTTTCTTTGGTGTACTTCTTGCTCCATAAATTTATTTGTTTCCAAGTTTTCTCTCTCTGCCCAGTAGAAGCTCCATAAAGCCTGAGATTTCATCCTTCTTGCTATCATTTTCTCTTCAATCCTAGAAGAGGGCTTGGCACAGAGTAGGTGTTTCATATATACTTGCTGAATAGAAATGGATGGATGAAAAGAGTCACCAGTTGGGAAGTGTCTGTAGAGAAATGTGGAGCTATTATGAGGTTCTGGCAGTGGGTGTTCTGGCTTGCAGAATTCGTCGTTGTTCTCTGATCAGTATGCAAGGGACTGGATATGAAGGATTGTATTAGAGTTCAATCTATAGTCTTCCAAATTATTATAGATAATATTAGTCTTAATGGGGATATGTTACAGTGGTGAAATGCTTCCAGAAAGTTTTTGAAGAAAATTATGGTGTTGAAGGGAGCCTTTTAGTTCTTTGATACATTATGCCACTCAAAGGAATATAATAGCTTCTCTTTTTCTCCCCAAAGATATGTGCATTTCATTATATGTCATTATCTGATATATGTTTGGCATAAAAGGCACTTTTCCCTTTTCCTCTGCATGGCATGCATATAATAGAAAATGGCCATGAGTGGGCACCATATTCTGCTCTACAGTATATCTCATTTGGGAATAGCCCACCCACCCATTTCTCCTGCTGTGGTGTGGGAGATATATTGATTCATTACATAATTTGTATTCTTTTCTTCAGATCAGAAATTGGCCTAGGCATCCAGACAGCACAAATCTCTCCCCCTGCACCAATATTTTTCCCTTTAGCCAAATACCATTTCCCGGAGCAGCAATTTAGTCATTACCCTGTGATATAAAAGAAATGTGAAATCTGTCACAAGGAAGATGATGTTGTGACACAGACAGGGATCCTTTGGGAGGTTTAACCAGCTTTTCCATAAGATTGAAATGAATGTGACACTATGTTCAGATTCATAATTAAATTTACTCTTCTTTTTTTTTTAACGTACATGGGTTCTTTACTATGGAGAGAATGAGAATGAGGAAATGTGGCTCTTGGTACAGAATAAGGACAGGAATCAATCTAAATCTTGAAATTAGCAGTGTAAACATATGGGTTATACTTTCACTTAAGTTTCAAGGCACTTCATGGAAAGCGTCAAACTAGAGCTATGACTTCTGGTAGGGGCTAATAATAGAGGGCTAATGTAATCCCAGGGAGAATTGTAGTTACCTTTTGAATATCTTTCTTCTGTGGTAGGCAGGAGTTGCAGCTGTGGCTGGTCTCATCACTGCAGTGTTGGCACATGTAGGCACCTAATAAATATTTATTGAAATTAGAAATAGATATGAGAGGAAAGTCAGGGGTAGGGGAGAAGGGGAGGAAAGTGAAGGGAGGGGGAGGACTTCTGAAAAAAGTACCCCAGAAGTTTGGTACTGTGAGATCAACCCTACACCCACCACACAGTGAGGAAGTACAAAAAGACAAGGGAAGCAACTTGGAGAAGTAAAAGTCTGAAGATGCTGGGTAATCAGGAAGAAAGCAAATAGACTGGGGATGTATAAGATGTACGAGACTGCAGTAGTATCCCTGTTCTTCATCCCTGCATGTGTCCATTCCTTCTGCCTCTGACTGCAGGGCTCTCTCCATTGTGGGCTTCCCATGGCTAAACTGTGTGCTTTTGTTTGGCCACTAAAATAATGGTTAAGAGATGTGTTGGGGGTATGTGGGACTGCTGATATTTTTTACAGGATCCCTATCTATATAGACAGTTTAATTTTAAAAGATTTTAGAAAATGAATAGGCCCATCTGACATGCATAGTGATATATTGATGATGATTTAGAGTACTAGGTGGAGAAGAGGTGCCTATGTGTTTGGTTGTTGTCCAATCAATGCTTTGGAAGACTGCATAGTTCAGGTATCATCTCCTTCTGTTCAGGTCCAGGAACTCTCTCTTCATGTTATTATTGCTAGATGCACTATTCTGGGCTAATTTTGTATTTGTCACTACAAAAGAAAAAAAAAGTGAAAACTCTATTACTCAGAGCACCATGAAGAACCAGATTTTTCATAATCTGTTTGGATAATAGCATTTGGAAACAGTATAGACACTTTTTAACTCTGCAGATCCCTAACACCATGTATTCTATTCCCTGAAGGTGATTTATCATCTGTCCCTCATCATGGTCCATCATCCATCATGCCACCATAAGTACTGGAGTCTTTCAAAGGTCATTGCCATGCTTTATCAAGGACCACCTCAACTGTAAGTCCTGCTTAGAACTTGCAGGGACATATGCATGATAATTGTTTTCTGATATTGTTGAATTTATGATTGGGCATATTATAGATTAAAAATAGAACATCATATCTTCCTACCATTTCTTCTCTTAAACTCTTGAGGCTATAGTCACTGTATTTCTAGAATGTGATCTCCTACTCTCCATTCAACAATACCAGCAGGAAGGCCGGGTGAGGGGCCCAGAGGTGGAGAATATAGTATGGTCCATCCCTCATGAGGCATGACTTAAGGCTTATTCTGAAAGCATCACTCCACCACATGGAGTGAAGGTCCATTACAGTGGAGACCCAATGGTCAGCAAACCCTATGGAGTAGATAGATGTAGCCAACCTTTTACTCAACAGAGCATGAGTCTGAGGGAGGAGCAAGTGTCCATCCTGGGGAGTCCAGCTGCAGAGTGCTCACTGGGTAGAGGATGGCTTTGCCACCCCCATTACCTCAGGTGCTTCAGCCCCCAGAGGCCCCCTGCAAAGAGATGAGCACTGACCAAGCTGAAGGGTAGCCATTGATCGCTGGCACCCAGGAGCCCTGATCTTGCATGACGTCTGATGTGAATGACATTCACCCAGATTTAGCAATTCATCATTGTTTTAGTGGCCTGAATTCATGCAGTCCCACAAAAGAAATTCTGCTGTTCTTACTGCCAGCGAAATGATTTATTCATCACACCACCCTCCTGGAATCCCCAGGACAACCCCATGGGCAAGAGTCCTTGAAGTCTTAGGGACATCTTGTCAACTCCGTGGACTAAAGGATTAGAAAGTGCTATGAAGGGAGAAACTGTGACTAGGTCCACATGGGTCCTGCCCTTTGTGAACCTGGCCAGTTTCTTAATACTGTTTTCATTTCCCTGTCTGTAAAATGGAGATAATAGTGGTTCTTATTTTTCTTATCTATTTTGGTGAAGATTAAATGAGCTATTTCATGTACAGCTCTTAGAAAACTGCCTACCACAAATTGAAGAGGTTGCTATTTATCTTGAACTGTTTGCCATGATCTGTGTCATGCTCTTCCTCCTGGCATTCCCGTGTTATTTTTGGCTCCCACTGAACAATGTTTGTCTCATTGAAATGCACAACCTCTCCATTTCACGGCAAAACAAACTTCCTGAGTTCTTAGCCAGCAGTAGGGTAGGAAATGTGAAGCTTTCAGAACAAAGGGATATCCTAAAATACATGAGTGTTGTTCTAACAGAAAAATGAAGACACACCAAGGCCTTTCCTTAGAAGGTATAGGTGACAGAAAATAGAAATGACAGCTACTGTTCTAGGAGAAAGAAGGTTGCAAAATGAAATTACAAGTGATATTATGTTTTCCTTCATCCACCTTCTGGTACTATTACTTCTAATGCTATTAGGACTTTTATTGCCTTTTTTTTTTTTTTTTTTTTACCATCCAATAAATGTCAGGCACTGTACAAGATATGTGTCATAGAAAGGAAATGAAGGGACAATGCTTTATGGTTCCAGTGAGGGAACAATATGTCTAAATGCTTTCAGAGGCTCTGAAGAAGTTTCAGGGTAATGTTCATGAAGAAAAGGGTCCCTGGATATCTGGAAAATACAATTAAAAATATTTATACCCCCAAAGCAATGATGTACAGATAATTTCCTTTGATACAGCAACTGCAAAACAGAAAATGATGATGTTTAACTAAGTGATCAGTATGTATCTGGATGATTCTTTATACAGCCTTATTATGATTAGGCAATTAAAGAGCAGATGAAGGTGTCTCTTCACAGTGAAAAGGTCTCTTGTCCTTGAGGAAGATTTGACTCTTTTGTACACTAGCTGGGCATATTACTTTAATTCTTGCAATTACAAATAAGAATGTTGGAATAAACAGAATCAGCCTGCAATTGTCTGCCTTCAAAAAAAAAAAAAAACTGGGAATATTATTGCTGGCATGTTTACGGCACATCTAGCAATGTTACTCAGTTCTTAGATATCATATTGGCATCTGTCTGATACATACACACACACATACAATACACACACACAATTCCTGTTACTACTAGTCAGAGCAATTAATGTGCTCCATCAGATCCTTGGGAGAGTGATTCCCATTGATCATAGTCCCATTCTTTTATCAGGAAATTTAATTTTTAAAGATCTTAGAGCAATTTTAACTTGTCAATTTATGCTTAGATAAAGAAAAGTACAAAATATAAGGGGAATACATGGAAGAACTGTACAAAAAAGATCTTCACGACTCAGATAATCATGATGGTGTGATCACTAATCTAGAGCCAGACATCTTGGAATGTAAAGTAAAGTGGGCCTTAGAAAGCATCTCTATGAACAAAGCTAGTGGAGGTGATGGAATTCCAGTTGAGCTGTTTTAAATCCTGAAAGATGATGCTATGAAAGTGATGCCTTCAATATGCCAGCAAATTTGGCCAGCAGTGGCCATAGGACTGGAAAAGTCAGTTTTCCATGCCAATCCCAAAGAAAGGCAATGCAAAAGAATGCTCAAACTACTGCACAATTGCACTCATCTCACATGCTAGTAAAGTAATGCTCAAAATTCTCCAAGCCAGGCTTCAGCAATACGTGAACCGTGAACTTCCAGATGTTCAAGCTGGTTTTAGAAAAGGCAGAGGAACCAGAGATCAAATTGCCAACCTCTGCTGAATCATGGAAAAAGCAAGAGAGTTCCAGAAAAACATCTATTTCTGCTTTATTGACTATGCCAAAGCCTTTGACTGTGTGAATCACAATCAACTGTGGAAAATTCTGAAAGAGATGGGAATACCAGACCACCTAACTTGCCTCTTGAGAAATCTGTATGCAGGTCAGGAAGCAACAGTTAGAACTGGACATGGAACAACAGACTGGTTCCAAATAGGAAAAGGAGTATGTCAAGGCTGTATATTGTCGCCCTGCTTATTTAACATCTGTGCAGAGTACATCATGAGAAAGGCTGGACTGGAAGAAATACAAACTGGAATCAAGATTGCCGGGAGAAATATCAATAACCTCAGATATGCAGATGACACCACCCTTATGGCAGAAAGTGAAGAGGAACTAAAAAGCCTCTTGATGAAAGGTGAAAAAGTTGGCTTAAAGCTCAATATTCAGAAAATGAAGATCATGGCATCTGGTCCCATCACTTCATGGGAAATAGATGGGTAGAAACATGGGGAAATAGTAGAAACAATGTCAGACTTTATTTTTGGGGGCTCCAAAATCACTGCAGATGGTGACTGCAGCCATGAGATTAAAAGACGCTTACTCTTTGAAAGAACAGTTATGACCAACCAAGATAGTATATTCAAAAGCAGAGACATTACTTTGCCAACTAAGGTCTGTCTAGTCAAGGCTATGGTTTTTCCTGTGGTCACGTATGGATGTGAGAGTTGGACTGTGAAGAAGGCTGAGTGCCGAAGAATTGATGCTTTTGAACTGTGGTGTTGGAGAAGACTCTTGAGAGTCCCTTGGACTGCAAGGAGATCCAACCAGTCCATTCTGAAGGAGATCAGCCCTGGGATTTCTTTGGAAGGAATGATGCTAAAGCTGAAGTTCCAGTACTTTGGCCACCTCATGTGAAGAGTTGACTCATCGGAAAAGACTCTGATGCTGGGAGGGATTGTGGGCAGGAGAAGAAGGGGACGACCAAGGATGAGATGTCTGAATGGCATCACTGACTCGATGGACGTGAGTCTGAGTGAACTCCGGGAGATGGTGATGGACAGGGAGGCCTGGCGTGCTGCGATTCATGGGGTCACAAAGAGTTGGACACGACTGAGCGACTGAACTGAACTGAACTGAACTGATGACCAAAAAGGATGTGAAGACATGCTGATGTTCACTAGTAATTATGGGCAGAAAATTAAAACTATGGTTTATTCTATAGTATGACAGAGGAGCCAGGAGGGCTGCAATCCATAGGGTTGCAAAAAGTCAGACAAGACTGAGTGACTAACACACATACATGGTATTATATAGTAAGGTATAGTTTCAAAACCATCTTATTGGTGAAGATGGTAAGTCTGATAATATCAAGTGTTTGGGGGGATTTGGGAAACGTTTTCTGGTGTGAGTATAAATTGGTTCAATTACTTTGAAGGAATATTTAGTGATATCAAGGGGAACTATTTAGCAATATCAAGTGTATCAGTTATCTCTCACTAGAATAAAACAAATGACTGTGTGTAACAAATACTAATGTGCAACAAATACCCCAAGACTTGAGTGTTTTGAAACAAGAACCATTTATTGTTTTGATGGGCTTTCACAGACATCTGTGGTCAGTAGTAGGTCAGCTAGAAAAGTCTAATAAGTCTCATCAAGTCACATGATGGGTTTTGGGCTGGCTGGAGCCTGGTCTAGGATGGCTGTTGATATGCCTGGGCTCTCTCCTCCACATGTCTCACATATGTCTGTTCTAACTATCAGGCTAGGCACATTCTCCTAGATTTCTCAGAGAAGACAGAATGAGCAAGTTTAATCATGCAAGTATATAAGTAGAAATGCACAATCACTTTTCAAGCCTATGTTTGCATTGCATTCACTATTATCCAATTGGCCAACGCAAATTGCATGGCCAAGCTCAGGGTTACACTATTCTAGGAAAAAGTGTGTGGATGGGGGATGCCATTAAATAGGATCATTTTTCCTGTCTGTCTGACTCATTATGTTTCATGGGAGACTCACATATCCTAAGACCCAACAATTCCATCCATTAAATCTCTGATCTATGTATTCAAGGTGACATATACAGATGTACTGATTGTAATATCACTTGTAATTATAAAAAGAAATTAGAAAGGACCTACATATTCACCAAGAGTTAAAAATTGATAATCATACACCAGATACCACGATGAAGTGAATATGAGTACATGAGATCTATAGCTTTCACAAGACATGAATCTTCAAAACCAAATATTAAGTAAAAGAAGGCAAATCAAGGAAGGCTATGGGGAGAAAAATATTATTTAGGAAAATTAAAATAACAGAAATACAGCATGAAAGTGATTCTTTGTTTATGTAAACACATGCAGTAAAATACCAACTTATGTGGTTCTCTCTGGGAAGGCGGGTGGATGAGAGGAAGAGAAGCAGAAAGGGAGGGAGGAAAGGGCTGGATTCCTTTGTTCCTGTACTATGTCTTTAAGAAATTGGTAGTAGAACTATAGGTCTGGTTTACTTTTCTTAATTTTGAAATAATTTGTAATATTAAAAAATTCTAAGGGAAATATTCTGTACATATGAAACATCCAGAGAGTTTTATCTAGGACAACATAAAACCTCTTATTACCCATCTAAAAAAAAAAAAAGCCTATTTATTAGTTCCTAAATGGACCAATGCAAATAAACTGATGTTTTCTTGGGATGACATGAGAGCAGGGTTGGTGATGCAAACAAGGATCACAACTGAACGGGATCAAGGAGGCTTCTGTTCAGTATTCAAGCAAATCGTCAAAGCAGACCAGCCTCTGTTAGTCAACACCAAGAGAGGGTCCACTTACAGATAAACTGAGTGTAAGAAAATATCTGTAGAGGCATTGTCACCCACACAGTGGTGGCAATAAAAACTTTTCATGTGCAACTGTGTGCATATCCATAGCTAAGTCATGTCATGGAATGGTCCTGAAACAGGCCAGGGATGGGAAGGGAAAACCAAACCCTCAGAACCAACTTGTCCAGGTGTACTCCAAGAATGGTCCATGAGCCAGGGACACAGGCATCATTTGGAGCTTGAGAGAGATGAAAATTCTCAGGCCCTGCCCCAGACCTTCTGAATCAAGACACCTGGAAAGCGTGGTATCTCTTTTAACCAGCCTTCCAGTTGATTCTAGTGCACAGCCAAGTTTGAAAAACATGGCCACAACTTCTTTTTAAATACTTAATTAATTGCATCTAAGCAAGGGCATATAATTACTCTAATCTCACTGAAAAACGTTTACATGAGTTTCCCATGAAATTGTAATGGGAAATGGGAAAGATAAAGCAGGAATTTCAACTCTTATTTCCCTGAAATATATTTATTTTACACTAATCATATTTATTTTACACTAATCATCTTAGTACAATACCACCCAAAGTTGAGAACTGGAAAATATATTTATTCACACTTTTTATTTTCCACATTTTGAGCATCTTTCTACCTAGTCTATAGCTTTTTGATTTAAAAAACTATAGAACTCTCTTTTGACATATAACAAACACATTACTGTCTATTCCACAGAGATTTCTAACAGAAGGATGAACTGGTCAGCTTCAAGTCATATTTTTATTTACCTTTATGAAACAAAATGCTGTGGAATATAATGGAATGCCATAGAGAAGTAATTTAAGTTTTATTCTAGCGCTCACATTTATTGAAGAGCAATTTTCAATGACCTTTGAAATTCTGTAAAATTTAATCATCAAGTCAAGAAAATAGCTATGAAATATGTTGTAGTTTTCATTTTTGGGTCCATTTGTATTTTGCAGTCTCAGTGTCTTCAGAAGAGGGTGCATTTTGTTAAAACACTTTCTTTGTTCTCTTATGTTACTCTTGATATTCCTATATTAGTATGTCCCAGCCACCATTCTAAGTCTTAAGGATAAATTAGTAACAAACCAATAAAGCTACTAATCTCCTACAAGATGGGTTGGAGTTGGGGGGAGAAACACAAAAAATAAAAAATGGTATAATATTGATTATACAGAGGGAATGAAAGTGCAAAGGCCCTGAGGCAGGAAAATGCTGGGTTTAAGAGAAATACCAGTCAGGGTAACTTAGCCAAAGCTGAGCAAGAGAGATTAGCAGAGGTAAATTATGTAAACCTATTTGATTTGGCAATTTGAGAGCAATCAGCTCTTTTGATGCCAAAAGAGATTTTGGAGCATTATCCCAAATCAATCAACTTCATTTCCTATGCTCTATGCAAATTATGCAGCTGAAACCAACATGCCAGTCAGGGGACAGCTTGCTCTCCTGTCAGTAATGATGAACTCTTCATATGCTGTCTGGGATATAAAGTTGCCTGCACAGTTGGGCAAGCCAGGAAGCAAATGCCAGTGCTGTTAGATGTTGCCTTCCTCCTCTCTATTAGGAAAGTGCTCTTGCTCCTCTGCCATCATTTTGTTGGAATTTAGAAACATAATTCCACCTGGGCCATGGCTCAGGGCTCAGTGGGGGTAGGGGGGTGTAAAAATGAGTCACAAGCTCCTTTATTTTAACCTGGGAAGATCCTTTGAATTTTGGTGAATTCTCTCTTCCTTCATCTATTGAGTCCCTTGAGTGCTTTGCAGCACAAGGTAAAATGTTTGGAAGTACTTTGGGTGGTAGTAACTGGGAGAGGGCAAATTTGCATCATGAAGTGTCTCCAGTTGTTGGGAGTCTCTGGGGGGCTGTGACTTCCTTCAACTGAGCCTTCTTTCAGCTTCTGGAATCTGTAATGGCACCTGTTACCACAGGGTCTTTGCACATGCTGTGTTTGTCTGCTTGGATGTACATTGGGATGACCTGGAGGTGCCCAGAACACATCTCAGGCCCATTAAACCAGGATCTCAGGGTGGGATCCAGGCATCAGTGACTTTTGATGTTCCCCAGGGGATTCCAAAGAGCACCCCAGCCTGAGAACCCCTTTCCCAGCATTCTGTTTCTCAGCCTGCCTCCCAGCCTATGTAACACCTGCTCCTCTTTGCCTTCCTTGCTTAATGATCCTTCTTCAGAGACACACTTCCTGGCATTTCCCTGCCCCAGCCCTAAGTCATATCCCTCTTGGTGCCTCCACCTCCCCCCTGAAAACTGTTATCATGGTAGTTAGGTTATTGGGTTGGCCAAAAATTTCCTTCAACGTTTTCCGTACCAGCTTACTGAAAAACCCTAACAAACTTTTTGGCCAACTGCATACATTACTTTGTAATATTTTTTTGTTTAATGTATTTCTTCTCCATCTTTTTACTTATTTATTATTTTTTTGGCTGTGCCACACGGCTTGCAGGATCTTAGATCCCCAACCAGGGATTGAATCCATACCCTCAGCAACAGAAACTCTT
Organism: Capra hircus; assembly: GCF_001704415.2. Taxonomy (NCBI): domain Eukaryota; kingdom Metazoa; phylum Chordata; class Mammalia; order Artiodactyla; family Bovidae; genus Capra; species Capra hircus. Next base: position 5,411,488 of record NC_030820.1, read on the forward strand.
GAGTCTTAACCATTAGACCACCAGGGAATTCCTTCTTCCTCTTTTTAAAATACTCCCGGTGTCTTCATGGTGAACAAGATTGATGACTGGGTCTGAGTTAAGTTCTTCTGCTTTATTTTTCTGAATTAATCAAATGACCTCTGTAAGCATATCAACCTAGTGCTGGTCCAGGTCATTTCTGGCAAATTTATCTTTCCCAAACAGGACTTTGTGGTTGAAACTAAAACCATTGAGAAGGCACGTTAACATATGAGAGGCAGCCCAAGGATCCAAGACTTAAACAAGTGCTTATTTCCTGCCAGATAATTTTTGTGAAAATGAACCTTGCCTTATGAGCAGGAAAACATATGGTGTTTAAAAGATGTGTTATCTCCCGCTTTTGACTGTGAGCTCCATAAGGGAAGTGACTATATCGGATTTTGTTTACATTAAATAAATCTTCAAGGCCAAGCACCTGGTTCCCGGTAAACATTCAATAACTATGTGTTAAATGGATAAACAGAAAGAAGAAAATTATTCCAGGTCTGGTTTTCAGCTGGTCTCAATTCAATTAAGGGAGAAAAGTCAGTAATTTTTATTCCTGAGTGAATATTAGCATCACCTAAGATGGGAGGTTGCTAGATCCTAACCCAGAATCCAGACTCTAACCAAAAAACCCAGATTCTTGGAGGTTGGGGCACTGGTATATTAGTTTTCTATTACAATTAACATATTACATGCTTAATTACCAGATTAATTGAGCAGCTTAAAATAGCCAATTCATTATATCACAGTTTCTGCAGGTTAGAAGTTTGGGTGTATGATCGCTGGATTCTCAGCTCAGAATCTCATCAAGCTGAAGTCAATTTGTTGGCCGGGGCTGGACTTTGTTCTGCAGATCTTGATTCTTTCCTTTTAAAGGGCTTGAGTGATTAGCAGAGGTCTATCTGGATAATCTTGCTTTCTTCCTTTTTCTGTGTGTGTGTGTGTGTGTGTGTGTGTGTGTGTGTGTGTGTGTTTTCTTTTCAATTTTTAAATTGGAATATGGTACATATAACATTGTGGAAGTTCAAGGTGTATAGCATACTAATTTAATACCTTTATGTTGCCACATGCCTGGCACTGTAGCATAACTAATAGATTATCTCCCTTCCTTAAAGTCAACTGTGGTTATAAAAAGTAATCATAAAAATGAAAGCCATCAAACTCACAGTCCTAGAGATTATGCAGAGTATGTAAACTAGGATTGAGGGTCCAGAAAATCGTAGTTCCGTCTTAGAATTTTGCTTACTATCATTGGTAGTAAACAACTACCCAGCTGAAAGTGAGAACTGCTGGACTAAATCTTTCATATTTTAAGGGCAGTGTAAAAGTGACCTTTAGCCACAGTAATTTTAAAATAAATATATCTTCTAGTCATCAGAAAGACTTGGCATCACTGACTCAATGTACATGAATTTTAGCAAGGTCTGAAGTTGGCGATGGACAGGGAAGCCTGGAGTGCTGCAGTCTACAGGGTTACACAGAGTCAGACACAACTGAGCAACTGAACTGAACAGAGTCATCAGAAAATCTCACCAATCAAGCGACATCAATAGACTATCTAACTGTGGGGTAGAAGGACTCACTGCAGAAATACCATCTGATAAAAGCACTGCCTATAGGATTTAAGCTACACCCTTTCTGAAATCTAGTATATCTGTCAAGGTCCCACCCAGTAACAACTCACCCAAATAGTTTAACCAAAGAGCCATTGGTGGGAAGATTAATTGCTGAGATGTAAGTGGGACTCAGGGAACAATGGAGGAATAGAGATGCAAATGAGAGCACCAGCAGTGGGAGGTCATTACCACAGGTGGGGGACTAGGTGTCCTGGAGTCCATGGAGAGCTGGAGAGGAGCTGTAGATGGAGGAGACCAGGAATAAAAGCAGGAAAGGGGGAGGGAGAAGTCCTCTGACCTTTATCATCTGCAGTCCTCTCATCTCCTGCCAGTACTTCCTAGTGGCCCAGCTCAAGGGAAAGCCAGCTGCCAAGTGGGTGGGAGCAGTTGTCCAGAGGCAAAGACCTCCTAGGGGCACCAAACAGGGCAGAGAATGGGAGATGGAACTGCATAGGCAAAATGGACAATAAGCATCACACCTTGGAATTGATGCTTTTTTTTTTAGGTTGAGGAAATAAATTTTGAAAATTATAAAGAGGTATAACATGGGAATACTTTATGTCTTATAATTTACCAGAGTGGTTTCCGATACAGGTGGAGACTGACAATTGAATCACTGACTCATCAACACTGGGCCAGTGTTGCCTCCTTATTTTGTTTTTAACTTTTCCAGTTCCCTGTAGGTTATCTAGCTGTAGGGAAATGCGGTTTGTATGGGGGGAGGAGGCTGAGAAAGGGAAGTTGAAGATGTATATTTTTATTTTCAAGACCAATAACATTCATGCCTTAAAAGTAGTATGAGCACAAAGTTATCATGTTAATAGAATGAGTAGTTCTATTGATAAATTAGGACATTCTTAGGTCATATATCTCCCACAAAGTATGCATAATCTATTTGATATATATGAGTAAAATGGAGATAAAATAGTATTTTAAGCATACAAGGAATTTGAGTGTTTGCTAATTTCTAATTTATTCAGAGATTTATAACATATGCAAATTTGAAAGCTTCTTCCTGCGCTTTTGTAATTCTTTTCCATTAAAAAACAAAACAAAACAAAACAAAAAAAACACCTAAGCAGCTGCCTGGATATTGGTCTAAATTTTATACAATTTCTCTCTTGTTTTCACTTCCTTTCTCCATACTACATGTATGTTTGTATCTCTCAAGTGTTATAAGAGTAATCTTGAAAATATTCTACTAGCATCTTAAAATTCCCTAGTTACATGAAACCTGATATAATATTAATAAGAAATAATTGATATTTAAAATTTAAAATTATTAATAATATTTAAATTCAAGAATCCTGCCTCACTAAACCTTTTAATCTTATCTCTTCCTAAAAATAAGCATAAAATAAATTTCAAAAACAAAGCAAAACAAAAAGTAAGACATTGAAATGATAGGGAAAGGAGCATCAGCAGAATGAAGGTGCTGTCAAATTTCTGAAGGCAGAAGGTAGTTGTAATCGTGCCAACAGGTCATTTGAATGAGCTCGGAAGTTATTAGTGGAGTATGGGTTTTTCATTCAGTGACTGGTGAAATCGGATGATATGGAGATAAGAGCTGAGAGCAGAGACACAATAGTGGGAGCTGACTTCTTCATTAAAGGCCTGTAAACTCCTTCATTATCCCTGGAGGACAGTTGCAGAACTCTTTCCCAGGTTAATCCAGAGAAATACTCTCTAAAGAGAGAGAAATACTCTCTAAAGAGACAGAAACTTAAGCATCTGTGGAGCAGAGCTTCCGCATCCAGAACAGGGGTTAGCTCTCAAATCAGGGCCTGTTTTACTATGCCATTTGGAAGACAGGCATGGCCTCTTGAGTGTTCCCTCACCAGGGAGTGAAGGAGAAGCTGCCAGATGACATCCTCTCATCACACACACAGATTTACAGTGAATCTTCTCCTGTGATGTAGGTGAGAGCTGAGCACAGCTGTTATGCTATTAACCTAGTCTGTGAACAGTATGTCACTGGATAGGACTTCCCTCGTGGTTCAGGCAGTTAAGACTCTGCCTGCCAATGCCTGGGACAGGTTCCACCCCTGGTCCGGGAAGAACTAGGACAATTGGTTCTTCTGTTGCTGTGGAACAACTAAACTGGTGAGCTGCATCTGCTGGGCCTGCCCTCTCTGGAGCCTGTCACTGCAAGAGGAGAAGCCACCCTCACGCCCCTCAGCAAAGAGGAGCTGGAGGGCTGCTCCAGCTCTCCACAACTGGAGAAAGCCCATTCACCATGACAAAGACCCAGCACAAATAATTTTTAAAAATAATGATTAAAAATAAATAAATAAATAATGAAACTTAAAAGATAAACAAGAAATCCCTCGATAACCAAATATTTCTAAGTATTTGAAGAAAACTGACAATACAAAAGAGAAAGAACAAGATAAGCAAAAATAGACTCAAAGGAATACATTAAAAAATGCAGGGAAAGAGATGCAAACTCTTAAGATCCTCAGAGGTAATTGAGGTGCTATTGCAACCATATAAGAGAGAAACAGCATAAATTGAATTCAGAATTGAATAAATCAAATCTGTTAGTAAATTAGTTAAAGAAAAAGGGGAAAAAACCATCAGGAAAATATATCTTCTTCAGAATATGTCTCCCAATATATCAGAAAGAAATAATACTTATTTTATAGACTTCCAAAAGTAATAAAAGAAAAATTTTGCAACTCATTTATTAAGTCAGTGTAACTTTGAGAACAAAACCTGGCAATTATATTCTAAGAAAATAAAAATAACAAGTCAATGTCTTATGTGAAAATAGGTAAAGAGTCCTTTAAAACTCAGCAAACAAGATATACCAATACATAAAATGAATGATGATTAAGTTAAGTTTATTTGGGGAATGCAAAGCTGGTTAAATATTAAAAAATCAACGTATTTTATCTCATTAACAGGGTCTAAGAGAAAAATTAATCATTTCAATAGAAGCAGAAAAAGCAGTTTATGAACTTCATTCATTTTATTATTTATGATTTTAAAAAATCCTTAGTAAACTAGGAATGAGAAGAAGATCTCTTAATCTGAGTGTCCAGGAGAAAAATAGAAGGTCAGAATTGAGACAAGAATGTTTGATATCACCATATATTTTTCTCATTTTTTTCAGATATAAATCATTATATTTCTTTCATTTTTTTTCTGTAAGCACACAATTTGTTGCTACTTTTATCCTTTTCTTCTCTTCTTTTAAAATTTAAATTTATTTATTTTAATTGGAGGATAATTACTTTACAATATTGTATTGGTTTTGCCATACATCAACATGAATCCTCCACAGATGTACACGTGTTCCCCATCCTGAACTCTCTTCCCACATCCCTCCCCATACCATCCCTCTGGGTCACCCCAGTGCACCAGCCCTAGGCATCCTGTATCATGCATCAAAGCTGGACTGGTGATTCATTTCTTATATGATATTATACATGTTTCAATGCCATTCTCCCAAATCATCCCACCCTCTCCCTCTCCCACAGAGTCCAAAAGACTGTTCTATACATCTGTGTCTCTTTTGCTGTCTCACATACAGGGTTATCGTTACCATCTTTCTAAATTCCATATATATGCATTAGTATACAGTATTAGTGTTTTTCTTTCTGACTTACTTCACTCTGTATAATAGTCTCCAGTTTCATCCACCTCATTAGAACTGATTCAAATGTATTCTTTTTAATGGCTGAGTAATACTCCATTCGGAGAAGGCAATGGCAACCCACTCCAGTACTCTTGCCTGGAAAATGCTGTGGAAAGAGGAGCTTGGTAGGCTGGAGTCCATGGGGTCACTAGGAGTCGGACACGACTGAGGGACTTCACTTTCACTTTTCACTTTCATGTGTTGAAGAAGGAAATGGCAACCCACTCCAGTGTTCATGCCTGGAGAATCCCAGGGATGGGGGAGCCTGGTGGGCTGCCATCTCTGGGGTCGCATAGAGTCAGACACGACTGAAGCAACTTAGCAGCAGCAATACTCCATTGTGTATATTTACCACAGCTTTCTTATCCACTCATCTACTGATGGACATCTAGGTTGCTTCCATGTCCTGGCTATTATAAACAGTGCTGCGATGAACATTGGGGTACAGGTGTCTCTTTCAATTCTGGTTTCCTCAGTGTGTATGCCCATCAGCGGGATTGCTGAGTCATAAGTCAGATCTATTTCCAATTTTTTAAGGAATCTCCACACTGTTCTCCATAGTGGCTGTACTAGTTTGCATTCTCACCAACAGTGTAAGAGAGTCCCCTTTTCTCCACACCCTTTCCAGCATTTATTGCTTGTAAACTTTCAGATCACAGCCATTCTGACTAGCGTGAAATGGTACCTCATTGTGGTTTTGATTTGCATTTCTCTGATAATGAGTGATATTGAACATCTTTTCATGTGTTTGTTAGCCATCTTTATATCTTCTTTGGACAAATGTCTAGTTCTTTGGCCCATTTTTTGATTGGGTCATTTATTTTTCTAGAATTGAGCTGCAGGAGTTGCTTGTATATTTTTGAGATTAGTTGTTTGTCAGTTGCTTTATTTGCTATTATTGTCTCCCATTCTGAAGGCTGTCTTTTCACCTTGCTTATAGTTTCCTTTGTTGTGCAGAAGCTTTTAATTTTAATTAGGTCCCATTTGTTTATTTTTTATTTTATTTCCAATATTCTGGGAGGTGGGTCATAGAGGATCCTGCTGTGATTTATGTCAGAGAGTGTTTTGCCTATATTCTCCTCTAGGAGTTTTATAGTTTCTGGTCTTACATTTAGATCTTTAATCCATTTTGAGTTTATTTTTGTGTATGGTGTTAGAAAGTGTTCTAGTTTCATCCTTTTACAAGTGGTTGACCAGTTTTCCCAGCACCACTTGTTAAAGAGATTGTCTTTACTCCATTGTATATTCTTGTCTCCTTTGTCAAAGATAAGGTGTCCATATGTGTGTGGATTTATCTCTGGGCTTTCTATTTTGTTCCATTGATCTATATGTCTGTCTTTGTGCCAGTACCATACTGTCTTGATGACTGTGGCTTTGTAGTAGAGCCTGAAGTCAGGCAGGTTGATTCCTCCAGTTCCATTCTTCTTTCTCAAGATTGCTTTGGCTATTCGAGGTTTTTTGTATTTCCATACAAATTTTGAAATTATTTGTTCTAACTCTGTGAAAAATACCGCTGGTAGCTTGATAGGGATTGCATTGAATTCATAGATTGCTTTGGGTAGTATACTCATTTTCACTATATTGATTCTTCCGATCCATGAATATGGTATATTTCTCCATCTATTAGTGTCCTCTTTGATTTCTTTCACCAGTGTTTTATAGTTTTCTAATTTCTAATTTTTTAACAAGAGGTTCTGTCTCCTGCAATAAGGCAAAAACATAAAACTATTATTAAAATTGAGAACGTAAGAAATAAAATTGTCATTATTTGGAGACAACATGACTTGATTATTTTGTTTACATAGAAACTGTGAAAGAATCTTTAGCAATAGCATTTAATTTGATTAGTGGATTTAGGGTGACCATTAAAATCATTGTGTCATGTAAAGCAGTAGCAAATATTCAGAACATAAAACTAAAATGCATAATACTATTTACTGTAGCATCAAAAATATCAAATGCATAGATTAAGTCTAATTAAAAATGTATAGGACCTCTGAATAGAAAATTATGACATTATTGCTAGAAGACCCTTGCTCCTTGGAAAGAAAGCTTTGGCAAACCTAGACTGCATATTAAAAAGCAGAGACATTACTTTTCCAACAAAGGTCCATATAGTAAAAGCTATCATTTTTCCAATAGTCATGTATGGATGTAAGAGTTGGGCCATAAAGAAGGCTGAGTGCCAAAGAATTAATGCTTTTGAATTGTGATGGAGAAGACTCTTGAGAGTCCCTTGGACTGCAAGGAGATCAAACCAGTCAATCCTAAAGGAAATCAACCCTGAATACTCATTGGAAGGACTGATGCTGAAGCTGAGGTTCCAATACTTTGTCTACCTGATGTAAAGAGCCAACTCATTGGAGAAGACCCTGATGCTGGGAAAGATTGAGAGAAGGAGGAGAAGGGGATGACAGAGGATGAGATGATTAGATAATATCACCCATTCCATGGACACAAATTTGAACAAACTATAGGAGAAAGTGAAGGACAGCGGAGCCTGGTGTGTTATAGTCCATGGGATCACAAAGAGTCAGACAAGACTTAGTGATTGAACAACCACAAAGAATGTATAGTGATACTATTTTCATGAACAGGAAGAATAAATATTGGTAAAGGATCAATTCTTCTCAAATACATATATTCAGTAAAATTTCAATCAAAACCATAGAAGGTTATTTTGTAGAAATTGGCATACTGATTCTAAAATATATATGGAAATTTGAAGGGTCAAGAATAACAGAAACAATGCGTAAAAATATTGGGTTCGAAGACCTACACTACTAAATATCCCTGCCATATCAGTTTAAATCTACCATAAATTATGAATGGGTAGCATGGTGCCAGGGCTCATTGATATGGAAGAAAACAGAGTCCAGAAACAGACTAATGGTTTCTTGATTATGACAAAGGAAGCTTTTAACCCAGAAGCAAAGGCCATCTTTCCTTTGAATAAATAGTACAGGGTTAATTGGATATCAGTATAGAAAAATTGAATCTTGACTCCTGCTTTCATAAAAATCAATTCCAGGTGACTATAGATCAGAATGTTAATGGTTAAAGAGCAAAACTTCAAGACCACAAACAAAATATCTTCTTGACCTAAGTGAAAGGAACTTAAAGAGCATACAAAAAGCACTAGCAATGAATTGATGAAATCAATTATTTCTATTCATTAAAATGTATCATTTTGCTGTTCAAGTGCTAAATTGTGTCTGACTTTTTGTGATCCCATGGACTGCAGCACACTAGGTTTCCCTGTCCTTCACCATCTCCTAGAGTTTCCTCAAGCTCATGTCCATTGTATCGGTGATGCCATCCAACCATCTCATCCTCTGCCATCCCCTTCTCCTCTTGCCCTCAATCTTTCCAAGCATCTTTAAAAGAATATAAAAGGCAAGCCAAATAATGGAAGAAGATAATTGCTACACATTTGACCAAGTGGGGTGTTCTATTCAGATATGTCAAGAGCTCCTACAAAATAAAAGTGTATCAACCCAACAGGGAAAATGACCAAAAGACTTGATCAGCCATATAATGAGCAGCCAATCCAGGTATTAAAAAGATACTCAATTAAAATTTGAAAAACAAAATACCATTACACAATAGTCAGAATAACCACAATTGAATAGACTGCAATAGAAAGAGTTGAAGGTTGAGAGGAACTAGAATTTTCCTATGTTGCTGGTAGGAGCGATATTGGTGCAACCACTTTGAAAATGGTTGATAATATCTTCTAAAACAATGTGATCACATTCTATGTTCTAGATGCAATAAAATAAAAACACTAGAGATGTGAATATATGTGTACCAAAAAAAGTTGTTAATAACTTTATTTTTGATTGATAGCCAGACTGGGAAAAAGCCCAAATGTGTTTAAATATTAGTAAGGATAATTTTTGAATATTCATAAAATTAAATTAAGAAGAGGTGGCAAAAATACACAGAACTACACAAAAGAGATCTTAATGACCTGGATAGCCATGATGGTGTGATCACTCACCAGATACCCTGGAATGTGAAGTTAAGTGGGCCTTAGGAAACATCATTACAAAAAAGCTAGTGGAGGTGATGGCATTCCAGCTGAACTATTTCAAATCCTAAAAGATGATGCTGTGAAAGTGCTGCACTCAATATACTAGCAAATTTGGAAAACTCAACAGTAGTCATGGAACTGGAAATAGTCAGTTTTCATTCCAATCCCCAAAAAAGGCAATGCCAGAGAATGTTTAAACTACCACACAATTGCACTCATTTTACATGCTAGCAAGGTAATATTCAAAATCCTTCAAGCTAAGCTTCAGCAGTATATGAACTGAGAAATTCCAGATGTATAAGCTGGATTTAGAAAGGGCAGAGGAACCGGAGATCAAATTGCCAACATCCACTGGATCATCAAAAAAGGAAGAGAGTTCCAGAAAAACAACTATTTCTGCTTTATTGATTGTGCCAAAGCCTTTGACTATGTGGATCACGACAAACTGTGGAAAATTCTTCAAAAGATGGGATTATCAGACCACCTTACCTGCCTCCTAAGAAACCTGTATGCAGGCAAGAAGCAATAGTTAGAACTGGACATGGAAAAATGGACTGGTTCAAAACTGGGAAAGGAGTACATCAAGGCTGTATATTGTCACCCTGCTTATTTAACTTACATGCAGAGTACATCGTGAGAAACACCAGGCTGGATGAAGCACAAGCTGGGATCAAGATTGCCAGGAGAAATATCAATAACCTCAGATATGCCGATGACACCACGCTTATGGCAGAAAGTGAGGAAGAACTAAAGAGCCTCCTGATGAAAGTGAAAGAGGAGAGTGAAAAAGCTGGCTTAAAACTCAACATTTAAAAAACCAAAGAGGAAAGTTCAGGAGGGAGGGGACATATGTACACATATGGCTGATAGATGCTTTTGAACTGTGGTGTTGGAGAAGATGCTTGAGAATCCCTTGGACAACAAGGAAATCCAACCAGTCCATCCTAAAGGAGATCAACCCTGAATATTCATTGGAAAGACTGATGCTGAAGCTGAAGCTCCAATACTTTGGCCACCTGATGCAAAAAGGCAAGTCATTGGAAAAAGCCCTGATGCTAGGAAAGACTGAAGGCAGGAGAAAGGGCAACAGAGGATGAGGTGGTTGGATGGCATCACTGACTCAAAGAACGTGAGTTTGAGCACATTCTGGGAGATGGTGAAGGATAGGGACACTTGGCGTGCTATAGTCCATGAGATCACAAAGTGTCAGACATGACTGAGTGACTGAACAACAACAAGAATAAAATTAAATACTCTTCAGAAACAGAAATAAATAAGCCACTTTAACAAGCAACAACATGGATAAATCTCACAAACCTAATTTTGAGGGATGGGAGTCAGCCATGACAGAATATGTAGTATTTTGTTTCTATGAATGTAAGTTCCTAAAACAGCAAGACTATAGAAATCAGGATGATGATGCCTTATGAGAAGGAGAGGGTGGTAATTGAGAAAGGAGCATGAAAGGGCTTCTGAGGCAGAGTTAGTGTTTTATTTTTTGCCTAGTGTTGTGATTTTACTTATGGGATCATTTTTGAGATAATTCATCAAGCTGTAATTTGTCTTCTTTTCTATATGCATATTATACCTAATTAAAATTTTTTAAATAAACAGGAACTGAATTACATACTAAAGAATTGGATTGGCATTAAAACTCTCACAGCAGCAGCCTTGTATCTTAAAAGATGGTGTAATTATGTCTTTAAAATTTTGAGGGAAAAAAACAGAAGACCAGAATTCTAGGAAATAAAAGATTTATTCATTCATGTAAGGATGCATTAAATTCACCTCTTATACACCACTTCTAAAAGAATCCAGGAGAAATTCAAAGGCCTTAGGAAACAATAGAGCTAACTCAGGAGAACAATAAAAAGAAATAATAAGACAGCTGTGCTTTTGACCTAGAAGCATTTTATATCATCCTATAAGTAGCACAATAAGGCAAGTGGATGTTTTAAGTAATGTGATAAAATATAAATTCTTTCTGACAAGAAAAAGGAAATGCAACAAAATTCCAAGAGACTTATAAAGTTGTAGAGGAAAATTATGCTACAAATTCAAAGCAAAATGATGTGTCTTTATATTGAACAGATGATGGAGTGTAATAGAATACTTCAGACTTTGATTGAAACATTTCCCTTCAAGTGATTCAGGTTAAGGGGCATAGGATTACTTCTTTGTGAATTCAATCACATCACTGATTTGTGCATAATCATCATATTTTTTAACACTGGGTTATGATTTTCAGAACCAAACTATGGATGCAAAACCTTATTATGAATAGAGATCAGAGTATAATTACTTCATAGTATTGTCAGTGTGAGATAATGCTTGGCGGATTCTGCCAAGTGGTAGCAATTGTGGGAGCTGTGAGAACCAAGTGCAAAGAACATTAATGCCTCATCTTCTATGGTGAGAAATTGAGAGGTACAGCTTAAAGCCGATGTGTCTAAAATAGAGAGCTTAGCATGTAATTTAAAAATTTTAAAAATGTAATTAGCAAGCATAGAAGGAGAAAGAGAGTGTAGATGGAGGAGATATAGAGAAAATAAATATTTCTTGTGTCACTATAAAAACAGAACAGACACTGTTTAGTGTTGATAAATCCAGACACCAAGGCACAATCATTTTACTTAGTATTACATGCAAAGGCCTAAGGGTAGAATAAACAAAAATTGTTGCTTCTGAAGAGTGAGGAATGAGAAGGATGTTAGGGAGTATCTTCCTTTTCATTTCGTGCCTCTTTTATTCCTTGTGCTTTCTTTCTTTCTTTGCGTTACATCCATAAAGATAATAACTAAAACATAAATTCTTGATTAAGAAAAAAATCATTGGTAAGTTACCAAGTAGCAGAAAAGTTTAAGTAGTAGCCCATAGACAAAACTCACCATTAGAGGTCCCATGTTAAAGACCTTATTTTGGTGCCCCTTTGAAATAACCTTGTTTTTCTTCCTGTTTAGATTGCCAAGTTAGCCTCATGCTTTGCAGCTCTTTTCTCTTAGAGGTTGATTTTTCTCATCCCCTGGAATTTAGCAGGCCCTGTGACTTGCTGGGGCTAGTGGAATAGTAGCAAATATGATTCAAGAGGCTTGAAAAATACTTGTAAATTGGGGGTTACCTCTGCTACTCGTGGAACCTGAGGTTTTTTTTATATATACATATATATATATATTTAATTTTCTTTATTTTGGGCTGTGCTGGGTCTTTGCTGTTGCATGGACTTTTCTCTAGTTGCGGCAGCTGGCAGCCACTTTCTCGCTGTAGTGCATGGGCTTCTCATTGGGGTGACTCCTCTTGCTGGGCACGGGCTCTCGGCCACGCAGGCTCAGTAGTCATGGTTCCCTGGCTCCAGAGCACTGGCTCAGGAGTGGCGATGCAGGGTCTTAGTTACTCTAGACATGTGGAGTCTTCCTGGATCAGGAACTGAACCTGCGCTGCCTGTACTGGCAGGTGGGTTCTTTACCACTGAGCCACCAGGCAAGCCCAGAATCTGAGACTTCTATATGAGGAAATCTCAGCAGATTGCTGAGTGATGAGAAGCATGTGGTCCCCAAGAGATGCTCAACATCCAGGATACAAGTAAGGCTTTGCAGAAAGATCTAGCCACCAGCTGACCTGCTTACTGGCCATAGATTCCTGAGTGAGCCTGACCAAGACCAGTTAAACAATCCAAGGTCAGATGCACTATCCAGCCAAATCATAGAACTGTGAGCTAAACAAGTGGTCATTGTTTTATGTTTTGGACATTAGTTACATAATAAAGGCCAAAGAATAACACATTCTACAAATAGGAGCATTTTGCCTAACATCTCATAGGAAGCTTGTGAATACTAACAAGATCAAAGTGGATAAAATCATTGAGATATGAACAGAAAATATTTAATTAATAGCATATGTTTAATAAATATGTCTTTCAATACATGATGAGTTTTTCAGTTCACAGAATTTCTCGTGACTCTCTTCGTTGTTCCATGTCTTGTACTAAAAACATTCTTGCTAAAATACTTGCATCAGTTTATATTCACATATATTTACCCAGGTAATGCTTTGCAATGCTCTGTACATCAAACCTGCCTTGAGATAACACCAGAACAAAAAGAACTGGATTATTAAACTGAGATTAAAGACTGAACTGGGAAGGTTTTGTCAGATTTTGTCAACTATAAAATTCATGAGGGAACATTAGTTAGGATTTTCAGCTCTCCAACTAATAGAGACAAAGATTTGCTCAGCACTATTTAAGAAACTCAATGGACATTTCCAAAAACTTTCAAAGATAGTGAAAATTAGCTTTCTTTAGGAGATAATTCAGAAGTCCAGTTGAAGTTCAGGATTGAGGAATTATCTTTGCTTTTTAAAAGTCTATCAAATTAGAAAAAAAAACAAAACTCATAAGGAACAGTTTAACAATCAAGATTTACCACAGTTCCAAACAGCTTGATTAGGTTATTTAGATTTGACACAACTACTTCAAGGAATAAACTTTGCATGATGGTGCCAAGACCATTCATTGGGAAAATAATAGTCTGTTCATGTAAATGGAGCCTAGACAACTGGATATCACATACAATAGAATGAGCTTGGACCTGCTTTTTACACCATACACAAAAATTTAATTAAAAATGGATTACAGACCTAAATGTAAGAGCTAAAACTATTCAACTCTTGGAAGAAAATATAGTAGTAAAATCTTGAGACTTTGATTAGGCAAAGTCTTCTCAGATATGATACCTAAAGTACAAGTGTCAAAAGAAAAAAAGATGAATGAGACTTCATTAAAATTTAAAACTTCTTTGTTTTCATTTCTTTTGAAGTATAGTTGATTTACAGTATTACATTAGTTTCAGGTGTACAATATAATGATTCAATATTTGTATAGATTACATTCCATTTAAAGTTATTAGAAAATATTTGCCACATTCCCTGTGCTCTATGATATGTCCTAGTAGCTTATTTATTTTACCCTTAATACTTTGTAGCTCATAATCCCCTGTTCTTATCTTGCTCTGCCCCCTTCACTCTCCTCTCTGGGAATGGCTACTTTGTTCTCTATACCTGTGAGTCTGTTTCTGTTTTGTTATATTCATTTATTTGTTTCATTTTTAAAATTCTACATGTAATTGATTCTATCCAGTATTTATCTTTCTCTGTCTGACAATTCACTGAGCAAAATACCCTCCAAGTCCATACACATTGTTGCAAATGGCAGAAATTCATTCTTTTTTATGGTTGAAAAATATTCCATTATGTGTGTGTGTGTGTGTGTGTGTGTGTATAGGTGGCAATAGTGTTAAAGAAAGAACCTGCTTGCCAACACAGGAGATGTAAGAAATGCAGGGGTTTGATCCCTGGATGGGGAAGATCCCCTAGAGGAGGGCGTGGCAACCCACTCCAGTATTCTTGCCTGGAGAATCCCAAGGACAGAGGAGTCTGGGGGGAGGGTTATAGTCTGTAGGGTCACAAAGAATTGGACATGACTGAAGTGACTTAGAACATGCTCATGAACATTGGAGCATGTGTGTTTTTTTGAATTAGTGCTTTTGTTTTCTTTGGATATATACCCAGCAGTAGAATTGTTGGATCATGTGGTAGTTTGGTTTTAATTTTTTGAGAAACCTCTGTACTATTTTTCACAGTGGCTGAACCAATTTATAATCTAACAGTGAAATAGGATTCCCTTTCCTGCACATCCTTGTCAACATTTATTATATATAGACTTTTTGACAGTAGCCATTTTGACAGGTGTGAGGTGAAATCTCATTGTGGTTTTGATTAGCATTTCTCTGATGATTAGTGAAGTTAAGCGTTTTTTTCATTTGCCTCTTGGCCATCTGTGTGTCTTCACGTAATATAAATGAACCTTGAAGACATATTAAGTGAAAGAAGCCAGTCACAGAAGACCATGTTTTATATAATTTCATTTATATGCGATGTCCAGAAGAGGCAAATCCGCAGAGGCAGAAAATAGATTAGTGGATTTCCAGGGGCTGGTGGGAGGAGGGAATGAGGTTTCTTTGGGGGATGATGAAGATATTCCAACAGCAGATTGTGGTGATGGTTGTACAACTCTGTGAATATATTTAAATCCACTGAATTGTTTAATTTTGTGAATTGTATGGTATATGAATGATATTTCAATGAAATTGTAATGTTTAAAAAAAATATATGACTTGATCTCATGTGGATAAACTACCTAAACCATAAAGTTCGCCAGCAAATAAAAATGAATTTGAGAGGTTTTAATATTTAAGAGACATTGGAGGAGTGTCTAATTTTGAGTCCATATTTCTTCAAAAGCTAGATATGTAAAACCCAAATCTTTCAACTCAGGACAGACTTCCTGAACACTAGGAGAAGTATTTGGTTTTCCTTCCTTTGTCAAGATAATGTTATACTTTTCAGAACCCTATTTATGAAGTAGTCTATACTGGGTTGTTCAAGCTATTATTTAGGAGAAACATCAAGATACATTTTGAAGATTTAAAAAGTATCAGATGTAAGTGAAAAAAAGTTATTTTTTCCCCAGCATATTCATGTGAAAAACACATGCTAATATTTCATCTTTGCTTCTTCATTGAGCTTGCCAAAGAAACAGGCAAGGTGTGATATTTTAATCAACTGTGTTGCTTTAATATTCTAGTAACTTTTTTTTCCCTCTAAACTCTGCACAGAGTCATTTCTTAAGCAGACACTATGACAAGAAATGAGAGAAACTTTTGTTTTGCATGAGCAACTCATCAGACAAATTGATAATACTTAATAAAAATAGTTTATGGGGAGGGGGTAAGGAGTGGGTGGTGAGAGAAAGAATTGAAATCAAATTACTATTTCTAGAGTAAAATAAGATTGATTTTAAATTATAATAAGTTACCAGATTGAGTTCAAATTGATATTATTATGTATTTAGGTTAACACCTAATTTGTTTGCTGATTTTTTTCCCTTCCTACATTGTAAAGTTTTCAAAGCCAAGTAAGAAAAAGCCAGTTTCTTATCCAAATTATCAGAAAAACTCAGAATGCCTAATAATAATACTAATGGCCACTTTAATCCTGCTTTAGATTAAGCATCCTTGCTTGGTCTTTAAGCATTGTCAAGGGTATGGATATATTATTATTTCTCATACAGGTGAAGAAAAGCAGTGTCAGAATTATTCAGTAGATTATTTGTGCAAAGTTAAATGTATAGTGAGGACTGAAGTCTAAGTCATGTGCTGAATCCCGTATTTAACAATTGCACTGTAGGCCTATGCTATAGATTGGTCTATACTAGTGACTGTCCTAGACAAGGATTGACATGGATGTGCTTTCTGATTAACTCAAAACCGTGGAAATTGACATGTGAATAGATAAAGGTAAATTCCCTGGGACAACTGTATGTGTCCACTGCATTCAAGATATATCCAGCCAGCTATGCAAGTGCCTGCTGAAACCCTACTCAAGACCCTACAGCCTTTGATAAAGTTAAATGTTTCTGCTAACTCTGCTAATTCTCCTGGATTCTGCTCCATTCACACACTCTACTGATGGTAAACTTGTCCTATTTTTTGGAAAAACAAAAACAAAGTTCTATCTCATCACTGCCACTCATGAGCCCTGAGCCCATTAACGCTCCACAGCTCCAAAGACCAAGTAATTCCCTCTTATGTTTCATTAGCAAGTGTTCAAAGATAGCTCCTGAGGATGCTTCTTAAAATAGTTTCTTTTCTACGCTCAAAATATGCTATTTCAACAAGTTTTGATAAGTTGTACAATAGTTGATGTTGTCCACATGGGTCTTGCATTCCTCTCTCTCCCTGATGTGACACCGTACTGGGGAAACTATCCTTGTCCCCATCTATTCTGCATGTTCCCGTTGCATTGACTCTACTGCTAGAGCCATTTTTCTGTTTGATGAAGCAGTGAATTCCTCCTGCCTAGTTGTAGGGATGGAATTGCAACTCAACCTAGGCCAATACAAACCAACTCCAGGCCTTCTGTTGCAACTACTAGAGAAAAAAGAGGCTTACTACTGGTGTTGCCAAGTGAAGATGTTGAGATGTATTCCCAGAACTTTTAGGAATCAGTACTTGCAGAGAGATTACCTGGGTATGAAGCCCACACAGAGGAAGGCTGTACCAAGAGCTGGAAAGGTGGAGAGAGACTGGGGACATTGCATGAATCCCTAGACAACACCCTACCTAAAGCCAGATATTCCTCAGCTTTTCATACACATGTCCAATCAAGTCCTTTTTAAAAAAAATATGATCATTTGATTTGCTTTCTGTGAACTACCTCCAATATAATCCTTTCTAGAATTATAAATTTCCAGATTCTTCACTCTTTTCCTCTCTATTATGAACATCTTTGGCTAAGGTAATGTGAGCGAATGATGTACTCAACTAACACCCACATTATCAACATAAAATATACTATGTGAATAGAAGGTGGGTGTCTTAACAGGGAATGAGACTGGATAAGTGTTTTGAGGGTAGCCTTTGAAGACCTTGATTGCCGTGTTAAAGGTTTTAGACTTATTTATACACAAGGGATCTAGTTAAAGTTTTTGGAATAGGGAACTGATATGATGCAGCCTATGCACTTGTGCTTAAAATAAAAGAGTCTGGAAGCAGAGGGAGAGCTGTTTTGAAGACTAAAAGGCTTGAAATCATAGAGAAGTTATTCAATTAATGAAGCCGAGAAGGTGAGAAAAGATGAATTCAGTCTGTCTATGGTACTTTAAAGGAAGAAATAATGGAAATTCTGGTAAAAGTTGAAGAATTTCACAATGGTTGGTCATGGAAATAATCAAACAAAATGTGTGGTTCTGAGCCAGAGGCTTTTCAGAATTTCCTTTTCTTCTCTGTATTCCATTATTGTGCTCATTGGTACTCTCTAAAACTTCAGTTTATTTATATTTAAGGAAACTATCGTACCTAGTCTCATGTTCTTCACTGAATTACTTTTCAAGGCGCTATTGCTAAAGTAAATTTAGATTTTGTATTTTATTTGTGCTCTGATTTCTAGTCATTTTCATGAGCTATCTAAATTTTTTTCTTTGATTTTATTGAATTATATTTTAATTTTCTTTTTGATCTCATATCAAGATTATTTTTTTCTAGGAACTATACTAAATAAAAAAACACCCACTCTAAGGAGTCAGTCAACAGCTACCATTTTATTCTGTGTGTGGATTTCTGTGGCCAGGTATTCAGTCAGAGCACAGTGAGAATGGCTTGTCTATACTTCCTGATGTCTGGGGCCTTAGCCAGGGAAACTGTGTCTGGGACAGTGTGAAGGGTTGTCATCCCCCGGGGGCTGCTGGAACTCAGGTTTGGATAAACTGAAGACTCAGCTCCGGTGGGACCGTCAACTTGAGCACTTATACATCACTTCTCCAAATGGCTTGTGCTTCTTCGCAACATGGTGACTGGATTCTGAGATGTGGTTTCCAAATGGAAGCATTTAAAGAGTGAGCACCTAGGTGATGGGGGAAACTGCATGGCCTTAATGGGCTAGTCTCAGAACTCACAAGCATCACTTCTATTTAGTAGTTAGAGCAGTCACAAGGCCACCAAAATTCAAACTGAGTGGACCTAGACCCTAATTCAATGTGAAGAATGACAACAAACGTGCACCTGTTTGAAAAAAAAAATGACAAAACTTCATAGACATTTTTGAATACTTGAAAACTTTTGCTTTCCAGGTGTAGCATGTAAAATCAGCAAATGTCTGTAATCTCTATTCAATTTCTTAAATCGATAGACTCACTGATATATTTTCATCAAACATTGATATAGTTTCATCTGTCAGATTAATAATGATAGTCAGTCAGTGAGTTCAGTCACACAGTTGTGTCTGACTTTGTGACTCCATGGACTGTAGCATGCCAGGTTTCCCTGTCCATCACCAACTCCCGGAGCCTACAGATTCATGTCTATCAAGTCGGTGATGTCATCCAACAATCTCATCCTCTGTCATCCCCTTCTCCTCCTGCCTTCAAACTTTCCCAGCATTGGGGTCTTTTCAAATGAGTCAGTTCTTTGCATCAGCTGGCCAAAGTATTGGAGTTTCAGCTTCAACATCAGTCCTTCCAAGGAATATTCAGGACTGATCTCCTTCAGGATGGACTGGTTGGATCTCCTTGCTGCCCAAAGAATTCTCAAGAGTCTTCTCCAACACCAGAGTTCAAAAGCATCGATTCTTTGGTGCTCAGCTTTCTTTATAGTCCAACTCTCAAATCCATACATGGCTATTGGAAAAACCACAGTTTTGACTAGACAGACCGTTTTTTTGTAACACAATGTCTCTGCTTTTTAATATGCTCTCTAGTTTGGTCATAACTTGTCTTCCAAGGAGCAGGGGTCCTTTTAATTTCATGGCTGCAGTCACTATCTGCAGTGATTTTAGAGACCAAAAATGTAAAGTTTGTCATTGTTTCCCCATCTATTTGCCATGAAGTGATGGGACCAGATTCCATGATCTCAGTTTTCTGAATGTTGAGATTTAAGCTAATATTTTCACTCTCTTCTTTTACTTTCTTCAAGAGGCTATTTTGTTCTTCACTTTTTGCCATAAGGGTGGTTTCATCTGTGTATCTTCAGTTCAGTTCAGTCACTCAGTCATATCCGACTCTTTGCAACCCCAAGAACTGCAGCATGCCTGGCCTCCCTGTCCATTACCAACTCCTGGAGTTTACCCAAACCCATGCCCATTGAGTCAGTGATGCCATCCAGCCATCTCATCCTTTGTCATCCCCTTCTCCTCCTGCCCTCAATCTTTCCCAGCATCAGGTCTTTTCCAATGAGTCAGTCATTTCTTCACATTAAGTGGCCAAAGTATTGGAGTTTCAGCTTCAGCATCAGTCCTTCCAATGGATCTTCAGGACTGATCTCCTTTAGGATGGACTGGTTGGATCTCCTTGCAGTCCAAGGGACTCTCAAGAGTCTTCTCCAACACCACAGTGCAAAAGCATCAATTCTTCAGCACTCAGCTTTCTTTATAGTCCAACTCTCACATCCATACATGACTACTGGAAAAATCATAGCCTTGACTAGATGGACCTTTGTTGACAAAGTAATATCTCTGCTTTTTAATATGCTGTTTAAGTTGGTTATAATTTTCATTCCAAGGAGTAACAGTCTTCTAATTTTGTGGCTGCAATCACCATCTGCAGTGATTTTGGAGCCCCCCTAAATAAAGTCTGACACTGTTTCCACTGTTCCCCCATCTACATGCCATGAAGTGATGGGATCAGATGCTATGATCTTAGTTTTCTGAATGTTGAGATATAAGCCAACTTTTTCACTCTCCACTTTCACTTTCATCAAGAGGCTCTTTAGTTCTTCTTGACTTTCTGGCATAAGGGTGGTGTCATCTGCATATCTGAGGTTATTGATATATCTCCCGGCAATCTTGATTTCAGCTTGAGCTTCATCCAGCCCAGCATTTCTCATGATGTACTCTGCACATAAGTTAAATAAGCAGGGTGAATTGTCACATCCTTGATGAACTTCTTTCCCAATTTGGAACTAGTCTGTTCTTCCTTGTCCAGTTCCAACTGTTGATTTTTGACCTGCATATGGATTTCTCAGGAGGCAGATCAGGTGGTCTGGTATTCTGATCTATTTAAGAATTTTCCACAGTTTGTTGTGATCCACACAGTCAAAGGTTCTGGCATAGTCAATAAAACAAATGTAGATTTTTTTCTGGAACTCTCTTGCTTTTTCAATGATCCAGCAGATGTTGGCTGTTTGATCTCTGGTTCCTCTGTCCTTTCTAAATCCAACTTGAACATCTGGATGTTCATGGTTGATGTACTATTGAAGCCTGGCTGGAGAATTTTGAGCATTACTTTGGCAGTGTGTGAGATGAGTACAATAGTGCACATGATAAAGTAAAGAAATATATTATTTTAAGTATTTCTTAGATTATTTAATTTCAGTTCTCATCTAATATAGTTCATTATTTGTTTTTGTTATTAAATATTCATTTGTTAACATTGCTTCTATCTTTATATTCACTGGGGCTTCCCCAGGGCCTCAGCTGGTAAGAACCTGCCTACCAGTGCAGGAGACACAAGAGATGAGGTTCAATCCCTGGGTCAGAAAGATCCCCTAGAGTAGGTAATGGCAACTCACTCCAGTGTTCTTCCCTGGAGAATCCCATTGACAGAGGCACTTAATGGGTTACAACCATGGGGTCGCTAAGTTGTCTCCAACATGACATGCTGATCCTTCTGAACTGTGGTGTTGGAAAG
Organism: Capra hircus; assembly: GCF_001704415.2. Classification (NCBI taxonomy): domain Eukaryota; kingdom Metazoa; phylum Chordata; class Mammalia; order Artiodactyla; family Bovidae; genus Capra; species Capra hircus. The sequence goes on from NC_030820.1 coordinate 5,433,039, forward strand.
ACTTTTGAGAGTCCCTTGGACTGCAAGGAGATCCAACCAGTCCATCCTAAATGAAGTCAGTCTTGACTATTCATTGGAAGGACTGATGCTGCAGCTGAATCTCCAATACAATGGCCTCCTGAAGCGAAGTATTGACTCATTTGAAAAGATCCTGATGCTGGGAAAGATTGAAGGCAGGAGAAGAAGGGGACAACAGAGGATGAGATGGTTAGATGGCATCATCAACTCAATAAACATGAGTTTGAGTAAGCTCCAGGAGTTGGTGATGGATAGGGAAGCCTGGCATGCTGCAATCCATGTAGTCTCAAAGAGCTGGACACAACAGAGTGGCTGAACTGATCTGAACAACATTGAGAATTCTTTGAAAGCAGTGGTGTGCATACTCTGAACCATGGGCCAAATCTGGCTTGCTGTCAGCTTCTGGATGGCTTACTAGCTAAGAATGGTTTTAATACTTTTAAGTAGTAGAAAAAGAAATCAAAAGAAGAATAATATATATGACACTTGAAAGTTGTATAAAATTTAAATTTTGGTGTTCATAATACTTGTTGGAATCCAGCCATATCATTAATTCATTTACATATTGTATGACTATTTTTATACCACAAGGGCAGAATTGATTAGTTGTAACAGATCATATGGCCCACCAAGTCTAAAATATTTACTATTTGGACCATTACAGAAAACATTCCCCAGAATCCCTAGAATATATAGTGTTAATAAAACATATAGAAACCCTCACTTTCTGGAGCTTTTGGTGAGAATAATATACACACCATATAAGATAAAACATGTAGTATGCTGCTGCTGCTGCTGCTGCTGCTGCTAAGTTGCTGCAGTCGTGTCCAACTCTGTGCAACCCCATAGACGGCAGCCCAGTGCTAGAGAAGGAAAAGAATGCAGGAGGGGGCATGTCCAGACTCAAGGCAGAGGATTAAAGCCTTGCATGGCATGGCCAGGGCAGTCCCATGGTGATGGTGAGTTTTCCCTGAAGACCTGAAGGAGGTACCTTGGGAAAGCACCTTCCAGGAAGATGGAACAGCCAGTGCAAAGGATTCTGATGTGGCTGGGAATGAAAGGGAGAGTAAGTCATAGGAGATAAAGGCCGACAGATGAAGATAGTTAAAGATGAGCCAGGGTAGGCCCCTATCGGTCTCTGAAAACAACCATGCTTTTGTCTGGGAGGTTCGGGGCTTGAGGTACAGGCCGGTGGGGAGTCAGTGAGAGAAATGCAGTGTGTGTGGCAGAGGAAGGAGAGATAGTGGGGCAGGACCAACATTCTGGTTCCTGCAGGGACTTGGTGTTGGGGCCACCAACGTAACTTGGGCTGTTCTGAATTCTTCTCTTACAGAGTGTAGAACAGAAATAGCTAATAGCAGTGATGACTGACTTACTTAGCTATTTACACTGACATGATAGCTTATATTTTTTGCTTTATTTCCATGGTAACTCATGTTTCACACCACAGTGGCAAGTAATACTGCCCTTAATATATAAGGAAGGAAGCTAAAATGTCTCATAAATGAGGAAAATAAGTGATTTACATGGAGCATGTGAATTATGAGCCTCAAGGGTAGCAGGGTATACTAGAAAACCTGAGTTCTCATCCCCAATATTTTCTGAATAATGATGACCTCTAAGATCAGAGAAGGGAAAATTAGGACTTAAAGTAAAGTCTACCATTCCCATTTGGACATTAGACTTGAGAAGTCCCTCATTTTCCAGATCATCTATGAAACATGTCATTGTTGGCATAAGGACACTGAGGTGCACAAAGTTGGGTTGGCTTGTTTTAAGTTACATGAGTCTGGAACTGAGTTCCATCTTCCCCAGCAAAAAACTTCCAGGTCAGACATCTTGAGCAGGTATAAAGATAGTCATAAAATTGCTAAACCATTAGTTTTCACTTGTAAATCAGGCTTGATGAAATAGCATCAACTGAAGATTAGTAATGAGTTCACATTTTAATGGAGACTGGCAGGTGAATGAATACTAAAATAAATAGATAAAGAAGTATTGTGGGCATTTTAGAAGTGAGAACAGAAGTTTTAAAACTGAAATAGGCTCACATCCACATTGCTTCTGAAATTAAAATCTTTTTACAATACATTAAATGTATATTGTCTGTTCACATCTTTGTATATTGGATATGATTTCTGACTGAGGAAAACTAAACTGTAAAAAAATAAGAGAAATCTAGAAGAAACAAATTTTAATAATTAAAAGAAATGTTCACTTTGAATGTCTTCTCCTAATTAATCAATTCAGTTCAGTTCAGTTGCTCAGTCATGTCCGATTCTTTATGACCCCTTGGATTGCAGCACAGCAGGCCTCCCAGTCCATCACCAAATCCTGGAGTTTGCTCAAACTCATGTCCATTGAGTTGGTGATGCCATCCAACCATCTCATCCTCTGTCATCCCCTTCTCCTCCTGCCCTCAATCTTTCCCAGCATCAGAGTCTTTTCCAATGAGTCATTTCTTCACATCAGGTGGCCAAAGTATTGGAATTTCAGCTTCAACATCAGTCCTTCCAATGAATCTTCAGGACTGATTTCCTTTAGGATGGACTGGTTGGATCTCCTTTCAGTCCAAGGGACTCTAATTTAGAATCTTAGATAAATTCAATATTTTTATACATCTAAATCCACATAATTTTCACCCATGCAACCATACTTTAGAGGTTATTACATAATGTTCTCTTGTAAAAGAAGTAATGGCACCCAGACAAGGGTGATAAGATCCAAGAAGAAGGCACTGTGACACACAAAAGCAGTGAATAAAAGCCTGGAATGAAGGAAAAACATGACCCAGGATGACAGGCCTAGAGAAAGGATATCTGTCTTGGAGCAAGAAGACAATAACCCTGGGAGAAAAGACTCTGCGGAGGCAAAAATAAGTGATTGTTAGATGATCTATTGTGATATGCTACTTGGAACAAAGGAAACTTCTGGAAGGTATATGGTAGACCTGATGAAGTATTTGGAAAAGTAATGAGGATGAATACCTAGGTAACTATGTCTGGTAGAATAATGGCAATTATTAACTCCAGGAAAAACAAAAGTTATAAAAGGAAAGATAATACAATAATTGGCTTAGTGAATTATATCTAATTAGGAATAATGAAATAAGGAGATGTCATTGATTAACTGTAAATGTCAGGTAACTGTATTAGGAGTATGGGAAAAATGGTTTTAAAGTACTTTGTTATCTATTATTGCAATAACAAATTACCCTCAAATTTTGCATCTTAAAACAATACATATTGGGTTGGCCAAAAAGTTTATTTGGGTTTTTCCATAACATCTTATGGAAAATCTTGAATAAACTTTCTGGCCAACCCAATATTTAATCTCCTCACACATCCCATGGATCAAGAATTTGTGAGCAGCTTAGCTAGATGGCTCTGGCTCCCGGTCTCTCATGAGGTTATAGTCCAGATGCTGGCTGGGTTTACAGTCATCTGCAGATCTGGCTGGGTTGAAAGAGCCACTTCAAGCTCAGTCACATGGCGGCTGTCAAGAAGCCTTGGTTTCTCACCATGTAGGACACCATGGTGGCCATCTTCCCTTAGTGCCAGTGATCTGAGAGACAGACAGAGCCAGACAAGAGAGAGAAAGGTCACAATGGAGGCCACAGGACTTTTCTATGGCCTGATCTCCAAAGCTGAGCACTGTCACTTCCAGTTTATTCCATTTGTCAGAAGTGAGTTACAAATTCTAGCCCATATTCAAGAGGAGGAAGATTAAGCCAAGCAAAGAGTGTTAGAGAATCTGTACACATAGCTTTTTAAAAATTCATGTAACAATTTTATCAAGTATAAAGTGTCCAAAGATAAACTATAAATTGAACCAAAAGAGTATATTGTATGAAACCTTTTTATTATAACATGAAATTCCATACTATTAAAAATAGTTAAAAGAAAGGAGGACTTCCCTGGTGGCTTAGTGGTAAAGAATCTGCCTGCCAGTCAGGAGACATGCGTTCGATCCCTGAGTTGAGAAGATCCCCTGGAGGAGGAAATGGCAACCCATTCCAGTAGCCTTGCCTGGGAATTCCCATGGATAGAGGAGTTTGGTGGGCTACAGCTCATGGGATTGCAAGAATTAAACAAGCCTTGCAACTAAACGAAAAACAACAACAACAAAATGAAGAGATAGTGTTTGTCTCTGAGGAGACTTGTGAAGGTAGGGGGCTATTTTTGCATTATTATTTTTACAGCCCTTTCATTACTATTTATTAAAACTTTTAAAAGTTGAAGGCAAAGAGATAAAGAAAGAAAATGGGAAATAAAAACCTTCTTGCCATGTATCTCGACACTATTAATAATGCCTTGTCTGTTTACCATCTAAAGCTTCTTTGTATAACATTTATATCACTTGCTCCATTGTTTGAGAACCACAGACCTAAAGAAGGAAAGGGAATTTTAATGAAAGTCTTCTCCCTAACTTATTTTCCTGAAAGAGAGGGAAAGGAATGGAAGGAAAGGGAAAGTAAGAGAAGAGAAAGGGTGGATACAAGAGGGAAGGAGAGCAGGGGAGGGAAAAGGAAAGATGATACTTCCTTCTCCTTCGAAGTTTCTGTATCTGACAGCCCTTCAGTATCCTATGAAGTAAGGGAGCACTCCTTAAATTTAGAAAAGAATCATTATGAGCCAGTTATCAAGGAATTTGATTAACATTTATTGAATCAATTAATGAATTTCTAAAGACCCCAACACATAAATGCTGCCAGTTCCCCAATATTATGGATTTTCTCTATATTCCTAGGGAAAATCTATCTGCAGGATTTCTCATTTTAAATCTTTGTCTCCATGGAACCAAATATTGCTGTAGGTATACAGCTTTTGAAATGGTGTCTGTCCCATGCTGGGCTGTGCTCTAGAGTAGGCTTGTTTCTTAGTCACTTAGTCACGTTGGACTTTTTGCAATCCTGTGGATGGTAGCATGTCAGGCTCCTCTGTCCTCCACTGTCTTCTGGGGTTTGCTCAAATTCATGTCTGTTGAGTTGCTAATACTACCTAACCATCTCTTATTGTTAGAAGTGTGTCACCTCCTTCTCATACTGACTTAGTCAATAGTTCCCCTGCATCAGAGTCTTTTCCAGTGAGTTGGCTCTTCAAATCAGGTGGCCAAAGTACTGGAGCTTCAGCTTCAGCATCAGTCCTTCTAATGAATACTCAGGACTGATTTCCTTTAGAATTGGCTGGCTTGATCTCCTTGCAGTTTATGGGACTCTCAAGAGTCTTCTCCAGAACCACAATTTGAAAGCATCAGTTCTTCGGTACTCAGCCTTCTGTATGGTCCAACTCTCACATCCGTATATGACTACTGCAAAAATCAGAGCTTTGACTTGTTGGCCCTTTGTTGACAAAGCGATGTCTCTGCTTCTTAATATACTTTCTAGTTTTGTCATAGCTTTCTTTTTCAAGGAGCAAGTGTCTTTTAATTTCATGACTGCAATCACTGCCTGCAGTGATTTTGAAGCCCAAGAAAATAAAATCTATCACTGCTTCAAATTTTTCCCCTTCTATTTGCCATCAAGAAATGGGACCAGATGCCATGATCTTAATTTTTCTGATATTGAGATTCAGACAACTTTTCACTCTCTTTCACCCTCATCAAGTGGCTCTTTAGATCCTCTTCACATTCTACCATTAACATAATATCATTTACACATTTAAGGTTGCTGATATTTCTCCTCGCAATCTTGATTCCAGCTTGTGATTCATTCAGTTCAGCATTTTGCATGATGTACTCTATATGTAAGCTAAATAATCATGGTAACAATACACAGGCTTGAGGTACTCATTCGCCAGTTTGAAGCCAGTCAGTTGTTTCATTCTAACTCTTCATTCTTGACATGCATATAAGTTTCTCAGAGACAGGTAAGGTGGTCTGGCATTCCCAAACCTAAGAATTTTCCACAGTTTATAGTGATCCACAAAATCAAAGGCTTTAGTAGAGTCAATGAAACAGGAGTAGATATTTTTCTGAAACTCCTTGCCTTCTTCATGATGCAGTGAATGCTAGCAATTTGATCTCTGATTCTTCTGCCTCATCAAAACCCAATTTCCGAGAATCTGGAAATTCTCGGTTCATGTTGAAGCCTAGCTTGAAGGATTTTGAGCATAACCTTGCTAGCATGCAAAATGAGCATGATTGTATGGCAGTTTGACCATTCTTTGGCATTGCCCCTCTTTGGGATTTTAATGAAAACTGTCCTTTTCCAGTCCTGGGTTTTCCAAATTTGCTGAGATATTTAAAGTAGCACTTTAACAGTATCTTTCTTTGGGATTTGAAATAACTCAGCTGGAATTGTATCATGTCCACCAGCTTTGTTCATAGTGATGCTTCCTAAGGCCCATTTTACTTCAACTCCAGGATGTCTGGCTCTATGGGAGTGAGCACATCATTGTGATTATCCTGGTCATTAAGACCTTTCTTATATTTTTCTTCTAGATATCCTTGACACTGCTTCTTAATCTCTTCAGCTTCTGTTAGGTCCTTATCATTTCTGTCCTTTATCATGTCCCTCTTTGCATGAAATATTCCCTTGATATCTCCAAATTATTGAAGAGATCTCTAGCCTTTCCCATTCTCTTGCTTTCCTCTGTTTCTTTACATTGTTTGTTTAAGAAGGCCTTCTCGTCTCTCCTTGCTATTCTCAGAAACTCTGCATTTAGTTGGGTATATCTTTCCCTTTGTCCTTTGCCTTTCGCTTCTCTTCTTTCCTCAGCTATTTGTAAAGCCTCTGCAGACTAGGACTTTGTTTTCCTGCATTTCTTTTTCCTTTAAATGGCTTTGGTCACTGCCTCCTGTATAGGGTCATGAGCCTCTTTCCACAGTTGTTCATGCACTCTGTAAATGAGATCTAATCCCTTCAATTTAGTTGTCACCTCTATTGTATAACCATAAGGGTGTGATTTGGGTCATACCTGAATAGCCTAGTGGTTTTTCCTACTTTCTTCAATTTAACCCTAAATTTTGCAATAAGGAGCTCATGATCTGAGCAACAGTCGGCTCCAAGTCTTAATTTTACTGATTATATAGAGCCTCTCCTTTGGCTGCAAAAGAACATAACCAATCTGATTTTGATACTGACCATCTGGTGGTGTCTATGTGTAGAATTGTCTCTTGCACTGTTATGAAATGGTGTTTGTTATAACCAGCAGGTTGTCTTGACAAAACTGTTAGCCCTTGCCCTGCTTTGTTTTTTAACTCCAAGGCCAAAAATGCCTGTTACTCTGGGTATATCTTGACTTTCTACTTTTGTGTTCCAATCACTTATGATGAAAATAACATGTTTTTTGATGTTAGTTCTAGAAGGTCTTATAGGTCTTCATAGAACCACTCAACTTCGGCATCAGTGGTGGGGCGTATACTTGCATTATAATGATATTGAATGGTTTGCCTTGGAAATGAGCAGAGATCATTCTGTCGTTTTTGAGATTGCAACAAAGTACTGTATTTTGGATTCTTTTGTTTACGAGAGCTACTCTATTTCTTCTAAGGGATTCTCACCCAGAGTAGTAGATGTAATGGTCATCTGAATTAAATTTTCATGTTCTTGTCCATTTTAATTCAGTGATTCCTAGCATGTCGATGCTCAGTCTTGTCATCTCCTGCTTGACCATGTCCAAGGTACCTTGATTCACTCACCTAACAATTATGTGATATTGTTCTTTATAGCATCGTACTAGCCTTGGTAGGTACAGAATGAAGCAGGGCAAAGGCTAATGAGTTTTGCCAAGAGAACACACTGGTCATAGCAAACACCCTCTTCCAACAACACAAGAGAAGACTCTACACATGGACATCACCAGATGGCCAACACCGAAATCAGATTGATTATATTCTTTGCAGCCAAAGATGGAGAAGCTCTATATATGAAGCAAAAACAAGACCAGGAGTTGACTGTGGCTCAGATCATGAACTCCTTATTGCCAAATTTAGACATAAATTGAAAAAAGTAGGGGAAACCTCTAGGCCATTCAGGTATGACCTAAATCAAATGCCCTTTGATTATACAGTGGAAGTGAGAAATAGATTTAAGGGACTAGATCAGATAGACAGAGTGCCTGATGAACTATGGATAGAGATTCATGACATTGTACAGGAGGCAGGGATCAAGACCATCCCCAGAAAAAGAAATTCAAAAGGGCAAAATGATTGTGTGAAGAGGCCTTACAAATAGCTGTGAAAAGAAGAGAAGTGAAAGGCAAAGGAGAAAAGGAAACATATATCCATCTGAATGCAGAGTTCCAAAGAACAGCAAGGAGAGATAAGAAAGCCTTCCTCAGTGATCAATGCAAAGAAATAGAGGAAAACAACAGAATGGGAAAGACTAGAGATCTCTTCAAGAAAACTAAAGACACCAAGGAAACATTTCATGCAAAGATGGGTATAATAAAGACAGAAACAGTATGGACCAAGCAGAAGTAGAAGATATTAAGAGGTGGCAAGAATACACAGAAGAACTGTCCAAAAAAGATCTTCACGACCCAGATAACAATGATGGTGTGATCACGCACCTAGAGCCAAACATCCTGGAATGTGAAGCCAAGTGGGCCTTAGGAAGCATCACTATGAACAAAGGTAGTGGAGGTGATGGAATTCCAGGTGAACTATTTCAAATCCTGAAAGATGATGCTGTGGAAGTGTTGCATTCAATATGCCAGCAAATTTGGAAAACTCAGCAGTGGCCACAGCACTGGAAAAATTCAGTTTTCATTGCAATCCCAAAGAAAAGCAATGCCAAAGAATGTTCAATCAGAGATCAAATTGTCAATATCTATTGGATCATAGAGAAAGCAAGATAATTCCAGAAAAACAAATCTCCTACTTCTGCTTTATTGACTATGCCAAAACCTTTGACTGTGTGGATCCCAACAAAGTATAGAACATTCTTAAAGCAATGGGAATACCAGACCACCTTACCTACCTCCTGAGAAATCTGTATGCAGGTCAAGAAGCAACAGTTAGAACCAGACATGGAGCAATAGACTGGTTCCAAATTGGGAAAGGAGAACATCAAGGCTGTATATTGTCACCCGCTTATTTAACTTATATGCAGAGTACATCATGAGAAATGTTGGGCTGGATGAAGCACAGGCTGGAATCAAGATTGCCGGGAGAAATATCAATAATCTCAGATACACAGATGACACCACTCTTATGACAGAAAGTGAAGAAGATCTAAGAGCCTCTTGATGAAAGTGAAAGAAGAGAGTAAAAAAAACTGGCTTAACCTCAACATTCAAAAAATGAAGATCATGACATCCAGTCTCATCACGTCATGACAAATAAATGGGGAAACAATAGTAACAGTGAGAGACTTTATTTTCTTAGGCTCCAAAATCACTGCAAATGGTGAATGCAGCCATGAAATGAAAAGATGTTTGCTCCTTGGAAGAACATTTTTGCCCAACCTAGAGAGCATATTAAAAAGTATAGACATTCCTTTGCTGGCAAAAGTCCATCTAGTCAAAGCTTTGGTTTTTCCAGTAGTCATGTAACGGATATGATAGTTGGACCAGAAAGAAAGCTGAGTACTGAAAAATTGATGCCTTTGAACTGTGGTATTGGAGAAGACTCTTGAGAGTCCATTGGACTACAAGGAAATCAAACCAGTCAATTCTAAAGGAAATCAGCCCTGAATATTTATTGGAAGGACTGATATTGAAGCTGAAACTCCAATACTTGGCCAGCTGATGCAAAGTTCTGACTCACTTGAAAAGACCCTGATGCTGGGAAAGATTGAGGGCAGGAGGAGAAGGGGACAACAGAGGATAAGATGGTTGGATGGCATCACTGACTTCATGGACATGAGTTGGAGCAAGCTCCATTTGTTGCTGAGTCAGACACAACTGAATGACTAAACTGAATTGAAGTTTGTCATAGCTTTTCTTTCAAGGAGCAAGTGGCTTTTCATTCCATGGCTGCAGTCACCATCTGCAGCTATTTTGGAGCCCAAGAATATAAAGTTGTCACTGTTTCCACTGTTTCCTCATCTATTTGCCATGAAGTGATGGGACCAGATGCTATGATCTTTGTTTTTTGAATGTTGAGTTTTAGGCCAACTTTTTGATTCTCCTGTTTCACTTTCATCAAGAGGCTCTTGGTTCCTCTTTGCATTCTGCCATGAGGGTGGTATCACCTGCATATCTGAGGTTATTTATATTTCTCCCAACAATCTTGATTCTAGCTTGTGCTTCCTCCAGCCCAATGTTTCTCATGATGTACTCTGCATAGAAGTTAAATAAGCAGGGTGACAATATACAGCCTTGACGTACATGTTTCCCAATTTGAAACCAGTCTGTGGCTCCATGTCTGGTTCTAACTTTGCTTCTTGATCTGTATATATTAGTAAGAGAGAGATAAGAAAACACAGTAGTTAGGCCTCTAGGCTGATTCTGCCCTAGGGCTGATAAATATTGCCCAACTCTATGGTATTCTGGGGGCTCAACAGAGCTGACGACCTTCTTAATCAATTTCCCCCCCAAACTATTGATACAGTGATAATCATTTAATTGTTATTTTAAATTTAGCTGAGAGATTCAGAATGCATATCAAGGGAGCATGTACTACTATTAGTAAGGAGCAGAGGAATTTGCAGGGTCCTGAGCCCCCTGTTTCTTATTTAGAGGAACCCTCCAATCATCATAGTGGTTTGGGCCATTATCAGGTTTATGTGTTTTCACTTTTAATCATACATGGTTTAATTCTTGTCCAGGTGAGAATGATATTTAGAGGGAAGGAGGCAGAAATACTGATTAGGAAAAGGTTGAGAGACACCTAAAATCCTATTGAGATTGTCTTTGCCAGATCTGTGGCAAAAGCTCATATTAACTCTTTCTAACACAGCAGGGGAACTTTCCATGGACCTTCAGGAACAAATGCAAAAAAGGAAAAATATAGCAATGATTATTATATTCAAGATGATATATGACATATTATTTATAGAAATAAAGACTGACTGTACTTCCATAGTATGTTTTAGAAAGAAATTTGCCTAAATATGTCAGAAACCTCCTCTCATAATTACTGATTTTGAGGCATAACACAAAAATTGTCAGCATAAACCATTAAACTTGTTACCCAAAATGCAAGAAACCCAATACGGATCACACAGATTCATATTTGGTGGTGTCTATATTGAATTGTTTGATATGAATTACACTTCAAAGTACAGTTTTAGATACAGTCATTACCAAAACTAATCATGATATATCTTGATATTAACCTAACAGATGTCAGTTAGTAAATGATGATATTTTAAAATGATACTTTATAATCTAATACTTCAAATGCAATATATATGCATATATGTGTATCTGTATGATGAATCTACATCTCATAGCTAATTTGTGTTTTGCTTAATATTGCTTCTTTAACACAAATGCATGAGGGTAAATGGTGATTCCATGGGTGATGGTATGACCAGCAGGACAGTAAAGAAGTAACCAACCAAAGAATTCTCCATGGAGGCCTGTGGTGCTGGTGTCTTCTCAGACTCTGCACTTTTTATGTCATTCATAACCTTGATTCTGCGTCAGTTTCTTGCCATTGACCCGGGATGAGGTATTTGCTGAGCTAGCCACTGATGCGGCGGGATCCGAGCTGGTCTCCCTCTCCGCAGGTCCCTGTATTCACCAAGTTTCTCAGCAAGTTGTCTCTTCCTTGTTTCCAAAATGACCTTTCCTTAGCAAATCCTTTTTGTATTGTTGACTCTTTGGGAGTTGAGGGTAAAATTAATTTGGCAGGCTTGATTCTTATGATTCGCATTAAAATTTATTTCCAATAAGCCAGCGTATGATAAAGAGGGATTAATCCAATGCAGAAGCGCTGACATTTTCAGAGATTAAACAGGACACAAGTATTGAAAGCTGTCTTCTGAGTCTTGACCAGAAGGATGATGGAAGTCTGGAGTTGCCGACTTTGATGTTCTCAGCCAACAGCCCATTTAAAGTTAATTAATATGAGGCGACAATGCTCTGTAAAGATGCAGAAGAGCCTTCAAATAAGGAGGTCCACATGCTCCATAGCTAAGGGCTGACCTGACTCATGATAGTTCTCCTCTGTGGACATCTCCGTCCGTGGGCCTCATTTCCTTGATTAGTGCCAGGCACGAGGGCAGAGGGGAGTCATGTGGCTTCCTCAGCTTACCACCACATTGTAAGGAATAATTAATAAAGCGCCTACACTGGAACCTGTTTTCAACTCAGTTGATGTAATTTCATTTTCTAGATGCACAACTGAGAGTTTCCAAATAACAATTAATGTACATTCTTCAGCTAATTGGCTGCTGTTTTAATTACTATTGCTATTGGTTAACAATAATACTCCCCGCTACCAATACTCTGCAACACTATTCTGTCTCCCTCCAAATGTATACTAGTATTATTACTAGCAGAGTATTACTGTGATTTTATAGCTTTTAAGGGTCTGGGACCTGGAATTCAGGCTGCTAGTGTTCAGACATCTTTTTCTCTTTCATTTCCTAACTCTGAGTTTAAGCCAGTTACTAAGCCTGTCTCAACTGGCCATCTCACCTGGAAAATGGGCATCATATTTGCTCTGTGATCTTTAAGGAATGTTACAATTAAAAAAAATTCCTTTGGGACATATTAAAAGGATTGAATTTCCCCATGTATCTGAAGGTGAGAGTGGTCAGGTGACTTGCACTTGTGAGTAAGGGTGATTGCACATCTTCCAGGCAGATGTTTTAAGAGGCAGTGGACAACTTGCCATGTCCCACATCCCTTCTGCATCATAGCATAGGGTTATCATCTGAATCCCTAACTGACTATGTGGAGCAGATTCCTCAGACAATCCATGAGGGGCATGGAGCATGAGTGGCAAGTAAATCCTACTTGATTTAAGCACTTGAGATGTTGAATTACTTATTTTTGTTACATAAACAAATATCCTATCTTAATCTAGCTGCTAGAATAACCCAGTTAGACAGGGTTGGTTAAGTTTGCTGCTGTAACACACAGCCCCATAATGACACTATGTAGCCCCAAACTGTACACTATATGTACATCGTGGGTTGACTGGAGACTCTTCTCCATGTCATTCTCACCTAGGGACTCAGGTTGACAGAATAGCTGGTAAATTCCTGGTTGTCATGGCAGAACAGAAGGAGCATGGAAAACCATGCATGGACTCAAAGCTTCTTGAAACACTGAATAGCATTTTTGCTCATGCCTGGAGGACTCCAACTAACTGAAAGCGTGCAGGGGACAGTATTCCTACCCTTGCTTTAGAGAACTATAGGTACTACAAGTAATATATATTAATGAACAGCACTAACATAATAACTGGTTCCAAATCGGGAAAGGACTATGTCAGCGCTGTATATTGTCACCCTGCTTATTTAACTTACATGCAGAGTACATCGTGAGAAACACTGGGCTGGAGGAAACACAAGCTGGAATCAAGATTGCCAGGAGAAATATCAATAACCTTGGATATGCAGATGACACTACCCTTATGGAAGAAAGTGAAGAACTAAAGAGCCTCTTGATGACAGTGAAAGAGGAGAGTGAAAAAGTTGGCTTAAAGATCAGCATTCAGAAAACGAAGATCATGGCATCTGGTCCCATCACTTCATGGCAAATAAACAGGGATACAGTGGAAACAGTGACAGATTTTATTTTGGGGGGCTCCAAAATCACTGCAGATAGTAACTACAGCCATGAAATTAAAAGATGCTTACTCCTTGTTAGAAAGTTATGACCAACCTAGACAGCACATTAAAAAGCAGAGAGAGAGACACTACTTTTCCAACAAAAGTCCATCTAGCCAAAGGTTTGATTTTTCCAGTAGTTATGTATGAATGTGAGAGTTGGACTGTAAAGAAAGCTGGGCACCGAAAAATTGATGCTTTTGAGCTGTGGTGTTGAAGAAGACTCTTGAGAGTCCCTTGGACAGCAACAAGATCCAACCAGTCCATCCTAAAGGAAATCAGTCCTGAATATTCACTGAAAGGACTGATGTTGAAGCTGAAACTTCAATACTTTGGCCACCTGATGTGAAGAACTGACTCATTGGAAAAGACCCTGATGCTGGGAAAGATTGAGGGCAGGAGAAGGGGACGAAAGAGGATGAGATAGTTAGGTGGCATCACCGACTCAATGAACGTGAGTTTGAGCATGCTCCGGAAGTTGGTGATGGACAGGGAGGCCTGGCGTGCTACAGTCCATGGGGTCGCAAAGAGTCACACATGACTGAGCAACTGAACTGACTGACTGACTGACAAATTTTATATCTGTTCTCCATTATCTAGTATATCATCTAACACGCATATTATCTGTAATGTTACCAGCTTAAAATTTTATATGTTTATGTGTAAGTAGCCTGGACACAGAACAGGATTTGTAAGCAATTTACATCTTAGTTCCAGGGTTAAAAAATATTTGATTATATCTTTCCAGGTGGAAATTTTATAATTTGGACAATTTTTATTAACTTGCATAGAAAATATTCCTTAAGAAAGAAGAAAAAATGTGAGCTTTATCTTTTCTAATACTTACTTATCAAGGCCCTTTATGAGAATATTAAGCTTGGGACTCCTTTACTTTAGGCTCAAGGACATTTAAAGGAACAGCTACATAACTTCTCCAGTTTCATTTTGTTTCATTTTAGTTTATAAAAAAAAATGCTTCTTGTGATTATGTTATAATGCAAGTTATAATCATTTGTGTACTGCCTGCCATGTATACCTCATTACCACTCTGCAAAGAAATAACTGTATAAATTATTACATTCGCAAGATTGACTTAATTGGTTTAGTTTGATTTCAAACCTAAACTTTATTAATATATGCTCAAACTTACAAGTTGGTTATACATGTCATATTGACTACTAATTTGATTTTAATGAAACAGAAGAAAATAAAAGGAATAATGTCTCTGACACCATTGCAAAAATTTTTCTCACTTTAATGAGGAATCTATCCAGTGTTTTAATGCATTCCTACATGCAACCATTCATCTGGAACTTTCAATAATGTGATCGTGATGCCCACACAGAACTCCTAAACCACCTGAAGGCTGAGCAGTTTGCCTGCATAGAAAAATGGATTCTGCTTCCTAGAAAACAGAAGGGACAAGCAGAATGTGAGGATCAATGAAGATTAATGGCATATCGTGTGTTATAAATTAAAATAGACAGAAAAAATGTAGTCTCTTGAGGTTCATCAGGGACTGATCAGGGTCCAGACTGTTGTTCTAAAACCCAGCAGCAGAACTTTTGGCCTGAAATGCAGATGTTGACACAGCCCTGCTGGTTGGCAGTGAGAGAGGTATGTGTATGATGGAATTTGTGGATTTAGTAAAATGGAACAGAGCTGCCATACCAGTATTTGTCAAGGTCTCATGATGGGTATGACACATTTAGTTCAGTTCAGTTCAGTCGCTCAACGTGTTCGACTCTTTGCGACCCCATGAATCGCAGCACGCCAGGCCTCCCTGTCCATCACCAACTCCCGGAGTTCATTCAGACTCACATCCATCGAGTCAGTAATGCCATTCAGACATCTCATCCTCGGTCGTCCCCTTCTCCTCCTGACCCCAATCCATCCGAGCATCAGAGTCTTTTCCAATGAGGCAACACTTCGCATGAGGTGGCCAAAGTACTGGAGCTTCAGCTTTAGCATCATTCCTTCCAAAGAAATCCCAGGGCTGATCTCCTTCAGAATGCATTGGTTGGATCTCCTTGCAGTCCAAGGGACTCTCAAGAGTCTTCTCCAACACCACAGTTCAAAAGCATCAATTCTTCAGCACTCAGCCTTCTTCAAAGTCCAACTCTCACATTCATACATGACCAGTGGAAAAACCATAGCCTTGATTAGATGGACCTTAGCTGGGAAAGTAATGTCTCTGCTTTTGAATATGCTATCTAGGTTGGTCATAACTTTTCTTCCAAGGAGTAAGCATCTTTTAATTTCATGGCTGCAGTCACCATCTGCAGTGATTTTGGAGCCCCCCAAAATAAATTCTGACACTGTTTCCACTGTTTGTCCATCTATTTCCCATGAAGTGATGGGACCAGATGCCATGATCTTCGTTTTCTGAATGTTGAACTTTAAGCCAACTTTTTCACTCTCCTCTTTCACTGTCATCAAGAGGCTTTTTAGTTCCTCTCCACTTTCTGCCATAAGGGTGGTGTCATCTGCATATCTGTGGTTATTGATATTTCTCCCAGCAATCTTGATTCCAGCTTGTGTTTCTTCCAGTTCAGCATTTCTCATGATGTACTCTGCATAGAAGTTAAATAAGCAGGATGACAATATACAGCCTTGATGTACTCCTTTTCCTATTTGGAACCAGTCTGTTGTTCCATGTCCTGTTCTGACTGTTGCTTCCCAACCTGCATACAGGTTTCTCAAGAGGCAGGTCAGGTGGTCTGGTATTCCCATCTCTTTCATAATTTTCCACAGTTG
Source organism: Capra hircus (assembly GCF_001704415.2). Classification (NCBI taxonomy): domain Eukaryota; kingdom Metazoa; phylum Chordata; class Mammalia; order Artiodactyla; family Bovidae; genus Capra; species Capra hircus. The sequence continues at coordinate 5,449,486 of NC_030820.1, forward strand.
ATTGTGATCCACACAGTCAAAGGATTTGGCATAGTCAATAAAGCAGAAATAGATGTTTTTCTGGAACTCTCTTGCTTTTTCCGTGATCCATTGGATGTTGGCAATTTGATCTCTGGTTCCTCTGCCTTTTCTAAAACCAGCTTGAACATCAGGAAGTTCACGGTTCACATATTGCTGGAGCTTGGCTTGGAGAATTTTGAGCATTACTTTACTAGCATGTGAGATGAGTGCAATTGTGCGGTAGTTTGAGCATTCTTTGGCATTGCCTTTCTTTGGGACTGGAGTGAAAACTGACCTTTTCCAGTCCTGTGGCCACTGCTGAGTTTTCCAAATTTGCTGGCATATTGAGTGCAGCACTTTCACAGCATCATCTTTCAGGATTTGAAACAGCTCAACAAGAATTCCATCACCTCCACTAGCTTTGTTCGTAGTGATGCTTCCTAAGGCCCACTTGACTTCACATTCCAGGATGTCTGGCTCTAGGTGATTGATCACACCATCATGATTATCTGGGTCATGAAATCTTTTTTGTACAGTTCTTCTGTGTATTCTTGCCACCTCTTCTTAATATCTTCTGCTTCTGTGACGCATTAGTGACAGTAAACCTGTGCATGTCTTTGAAAAATCTGGGGCCAGAGTTCACAGATGGTCTCATGATACTTATCAGTGAGTGTGTTTCCTTCTTGACTTTGTTGCTGGGAAACTGGTGATTGATTCTGTAATACAGTTTAAGTATTTTTGCAGAACCAGAGACATTTGGGGGTACTGTTTAGTATTTTATCGAATCTCATATACTCTTTTCTTTCTTTCATTACTTCAAGTTGTTTTTATGAAACCACACAAGGTTTGCATAAATTAATTCATTGACATTCATATGATGAAATATCAATCTTTAAAGTCACAGTGATACGATAAAGACTCACCAGAGGCCAAAATATTTCATAAGCTGCATGATATGTAAACCTATAGCTATTGAGGAAGTTATTGAAATGGAATCTAGTTGGAAACTTGTGGAAAATCTCAGAGATATTGTGAGCCAGAAATGTATTAGATTTTCAAGGAAATAGTGGGAAGTGTGGTCTAGAAAATTTTTCTTTTCTTGAGAGATAGAGAGCCAACTGATTTAGGGAAAAAACATGTTGGCATCTAAATAAGAAAACTTCTTGAATGTCAGCTTTGATGGTAGAGCCAATACTCATTGTGAGTAAAAATGGGGAAATGTTATCAGTATTAACAAGCTCCCTGCATATCTTGGGTAGCCCAAAATTGCTCCAGTCTCGATGCAGCATAACTAGCTGGCTTAGTGAATATGTTGAGGTGGAAGAGAGAGGTGTGATTCGGGCAGTGGGTCCCTGATTCATCCAGAATTAATCACATGGTGGTGAGGTGGGAAGAACAGGTTGTTACCTGCAACCACTACGACAGTGTAATTAAGTTCCTGAGGCTGGTGTTCCTATCAGTCTACTGGTAGAGGAGAATCCAGAGGGATCCCAAACCACTGTGAAGTATGTACCTTAGAGACAGGAAGTAGGCCAGAGGCTCCCATTAGGTGGCTTGTTGACAAGGAACATGTCTTTAATAGACTAAGTGGCTGTGACGGCAACAAAGTGTGTGTGTGTGTGTGTGTGTGTGTGTGTGTGTGTGTGTGTGTGTACCTGTACCTGTGTGTTGGTAGAGCTCCAAACCAAGGTGGAATTGTGATTATGGAAGGTGGGCAGGGCCGGAACAGAGTCTCTGTAATGACATCCTCACATGCAGGTTTTGTGAGGAAATGGCATAGCAACTCTTGGTCCAACCACTTATTAAAGTACTTTACATACAATAGCTCACTTAATGTTTTGAACTCTGTGATGTAGATGCTGTTATAACCACTTTACAGAAGAGGAAATGGAGACATGAAGCACTTATTTCGCTTTCCCACAATCACTGAACTTCTAAGCCTGGGAACTCAGGCAATGGGACTTCCTACTTAGCCACTTGGCCTCATCAGAGTTGCTGTTCTGAGTCCTTGCTCAGAATGGCATTGGCATCTGTGAGCTGCTATCAAGATATATTTTAGAAGGGCAGACACAGGGTGTGTTCAACCCCTCTTCCCCTCTCCACAATCACCTAACACCTGCACCCTGTTTTTGAGCTTGGCTCTCCAATAGAGAATGAATCCCTTTTTCTGAAAAACAGATTCATTGGTGGAGATTTGCTGCCATCACCTTCCACCTAACTGGTCTGTGAGGAATGGATTTCTTCACATGTGCATCTCAAGGACCTCAGGTTGGGTCTTAGTCTTTTCTTTTACTTAAGTTAACCCATTTCCTCTGCTGTGACCATCTTGGCTGAGTATGGCATCTTTGACAAAGCTTCTGGGAGCAGGGTTCATGTTTGGGAATGCATGTACACCCGTGGTGGATTCATGTCAATGTATGGCAAAACCAATACAGTATTGTAAAATAAAATTAAGTAAAAATAAAAATAAAATTAAAAAAATAAATAAAAAATAAAAAGCAGTAGATTCCCCTTCATCCTCTTTCCAGGAAAACAGGTCCCATACTGACCCTGGAAAGGTATAATGCAAGAAAGAGCCCAAGGGAGCCTCTGCAGGTGGAAGAAAGTCTGTCCCTCTCAGTTAAAACAAAACTCAACAAAAAGCTGCATTCAATTCATAGTTAAGCTCTCAGAAATTGGACTCATTAGCACTCCTAAGTAGGGACAGCATCATCAATTATCTCACGACTCCTAGAGTCTTGCTTTTGTCACAGATCATGGCCAGACAAGTGCCTCCTTTGCAGGGGAACGTCCCTCTGTAATAACTGGCCATAAAGACCATTAGTGGTGACGTCTCTTCTGCCTCTGATCTGCAATACCTTCCAATTACCATTGACAAGATATCAGAAGATAATCCACTGCCAGGCAGGAGTATTGAAAGCCATAGCTCTGCTCCTTGAAAAGGGTAAAGGATAGAAAATGTTAATTGTATCCAGTAAGGTAATTTTTCTTCAAAGTAAACAATTGAGGTGCAACAATAGAAAGAAGGCAAAAAAGAAGAAAATAAGATGGCATTGCCCCTAACTGCTTCCTAGATTTCTCATTGTCTCTCAATTTACTCTAGATCTGTCTCTTCCCCTCTGTTTACTTTTAAATTCTCTTTATCTTCCCCAAGATTCATGATAGCAATTAACACCTATAACAGAAATTTAAGGGATGTCAGTTACCTGGGAGTTCTATCAGCAATTAGAATGTTATCAGGATAAATTTAAATTCCAACCAAAGAAAAAATCACTTAAAAATCTTCAGTGACATTTTAATGCTGGAAACAAAACTCTTCCCAGATCTCATGGGTAATGCTTTGTGCATAGAGAGACCTTTTTAAATAAATGTCACATAGGACAGGGAGGGCTTTCCTGCTTAGAGCAGACCAGGCAGCTTTTCAGAGGCTCCAGGCACACTACTGGGTTCTCTGAAGAATGAAGGCTTATATATGGCCCATGCTTGGAGGACCCTAGCAGGCAGGGTTTCACCAGGAAAACAGAGCTACCATGAGTAGCATGAAATGAGGGCTTTATTATGGGAAATAGACCTGGTGCCAAAAAATGCAGTAAGGCTGGGTCAGTGCAATCCAGAGGAGGAACCAGAGAATCTGAGCATCAGCTGCTAGCACGTCTGACCGCAGCTCTGGTGTGGACGCCACTAGAACCAGAAGGGACATTCTGTAGCCAACACTCAGGGCATAGACCCTGAAAGAAGGGGCCTGTAGAAGGCTATGGCAGCGGTCGCTCCTGTGTAGGCCTCCCCTCTGCAGCCAAGCACCTGGCGGGGGGCCTGGGCTGCAGTGAGGAGGAGACTTTGACCAGGGTCTGAAGCGACGGGCCAGAGCCCCCAGACCGTCTGCCTCTGCCACGGCTGCACCGCGCCATCCTGGCATTTGGCAGGTACGGACTTCTGCTTCGTTTCCTCCTTCCAAGTCTCAAGCAAGTTCTTGTTTGGCTAGCCCTAACTGGGGGCAAGCAGAGACAGAATTCTTGGAATTCTTGGAAACATGGCTGCCAGCAGTAGCCAACTTGACATCACATAATCCAGCCCCTCTGACCCTACAGTAACTCATTCACCCCAAGCTCTCTGGCTACTTAGTATTTCAATAAACATGTCCTGGGTACTCTTCCCTATTCTAGGCATTAGCATATCATAAAAAAACATGGTTTTGACCTCTAAGTAGCTCATAGTCTACTTAGCAGAGAGAGGTGTGAATAAAAGCAAAAATTCAATGAATCCAATGTGATAAATATAGCATTTCAGTTACGAACAAAGTTAGGAATGCCAAGGAACAGACTCAAAGGGAGTCAGAGAGGGCTTTCATCAAGTACAAAATGGTAATTAATACAGCCCAGCAATTCAGCTCCTAGCATCTACCTAAGAGAAAGGAAAACACGTACAAGCAAAGACTTCTATATAGCAGCATCAGAAATAATGATACCAACTGAAAACAATTCAGATGTGCATAAAGTGGTGAACAGAAAGACACCACCTAGTATGTGCACACGACTGAGTGCTGTGCGGCTGTCAGAAAGGAACCCAGGAATGGCACAGGCAGCGGCACAGGTGAGCTGCAACATCACTACGCCAGACGGTAGATGCCAGGGACACCACATGAAACGCGTGTTTGCCCAGGGCTCAGAGCATGGATTGATTGCACATAAAAATGGGGGAATTTGGGGGTTGAGAGAAGTGTTCTTACATAATTGCATAAATGTACTAAAACCCATCAAACTATGTACTTACAATGAATAGGATATGTAAGTTAAACCTCAATAAAGCTGTTAAAAATGTTACTTTTTTCTCACTTGGTAGGTCATGGTAGAAACCCTAAGGTGATGAATATATCACAAGCACACTTTGAGGTGAATTCTCTGAGAATCTGGTTCTCGTATTCAGAGATCCACTCTGTTAGGTTGGCTAATGCTAGCAGCTGAAACAGAGAAATTCCGATATCTTAGCAATTTAAAGGAATACAGGTGTACTTCCTATTGTTCTAAGTCTACGGCTGATGCTCCTCATCGGTAGGCAGGTCTCCTTCAAATGCTCTTCAGGGACTTAGACCCTTCCCACCTTGAGGTTCTTCTACTTCCAGTGTCGATTCTAAGAATGTGTTTTCATTGGCATCAAGTCAAGGGAAGATAAAGAGAGGATGGAGGTGGGGTTGGTGGGGCTGGAAGTGATAAGCATCACGTCCCCTCTTTCAGTTGGCTGAGACTCCAGCATGTGGCTGTGTCTCTGGGCCAGGAGGCCTGGGGAAGTAGTCTAGCTTTGTGCCTGGGACAAACAGCAAGTGTTTGATGAAATGCTAGCTGCGTTCCAGCCCACCAGCTAGCCGCATTTCCCTTCTTATCTCTTTTTACTTGCTTGTTGGAGGTTTACACAGAGACACACTAGGCAGTCTCTCAGAGGTCTTCTCCACTGATGACTGATGCTAATGGGGTCGTCCTTGCTGACAGTATGGTCACCAGCATGGCGAGGCTGATCAGATGACCCATTTTTTGCTGCATTGATACACACAGCTCTTTGTCTGGAGTAAGCTGTAGAAAACAAGGAGCAAGATTGCACCAGTACCTGAACTGCTCTGTATTATAAATTAAATGGAGGCAGAAATTACAAGCATCATCCCTCTATGACACTTCTATTTTTCTTTGGAGACTTGGGAATTAGTGTGAGGCCTGTGACTCTAGCAATTGGGAGAAATGAGTGAGCTTAGCCTTCCAAGGGTCCCGTTTGCTATAATGGAGCAGGCGTGATGACAGCAGGTCTGAGCAAAGAGACAGCTGCTATTTACAGAGCAGATCAATGCAGCCACCTATGTTATCAATATTCCAGCTAATGAGAGTTTTCCACCCAGGGACCATGGGAGAAGTCATAAAAACAATGATGCCCTTTTGTTGACAGACCCTAAACTATTTCATGCTCAGCTCTACTAATTCCCTGTCTCATAAAGAATTTATCTAAGAAGGTTATTAAAGCTCTCAGCATCCTCATCAAACAGTCCTAGTGTGGCAGGAAGAAGATATTGATGTATTGTCCATTGTCAGCTGTGCATGGGATCGCAGAGAAGAGCTGGATGCTTGTTGAATCTTCATGATGGAAGGGCAGAGGTGCTTAATTACACTGAAGCACTATTATCCCAGCAGCACTTCAGTTATCACTGTAAACACTTGAAATCTTTAGGATGAACTGCCCTGATTTGATAGTGGTAATTGACTGGAAAGGAACATTGAAAACTGTCTCTGCTTGTACATTTACACTTGTCTTAGGATATTATGTGTTCCTGCCTGAAACCTCCCGAGGCTGTCCCTCCAGCCTCAACCCTGTGTGTTCAGACCCCACCTCCCTCTCACTCATCACAGCTCTGCTACTCCATGTCTTCCAAATAAAACCAAGGGTGGTCTGCCCCAATGCAGTCTGTGTTTGCTGTTCTCACTGTCTGGAGTCTCTTTCCCCAGAAATTCACAAGACTGGATCTTCTTCACCCCTTAGTTTTCAGTTGAAACGTCACCTCCTCAAGGAGGGCTTTCTTCACTCTTCTCCACCCACATCACATCATCCTGTCTTGTTTCCTTTGAAATGATTTATCACCACAATGCTAACTTAATTTTTCTCTTTGCTTCCTGTCTGTCTGTCCCGAAAGAATGTGAATCTCGTAGTCTCATAAAGGCAGAGATCTCTTCTTGCTTTGTTCACCATGATTCCTAGAACCCAGAACAGTGCTGGGTACATAGAAGTATGGAAACAGACAAAGAGCATCCCAATGAGAATAAGCAAAGGCTGTTAATCCAGACAGAGCTTGTTAGAGGGATGGAGTCAGGCTCTGCCAAATGCGAGTGACTCAAAGGCCAGCAGAAAAGTGGGAAGCTTGATAATGGGAAAAGGAAAACCAGGAAAGTATCAGTTGACCCTGATGGAGGCTGTCGGCGTGGGGAAGCCAGAGCTGACCTGCTGAGCATCGTCCCACGGGATAGGATTTGGGGACATGCTTGGCTCTCTCCACTTGCTCCCACTTTGGAAGTGGGAAAGATTAGGGGCAAAAATCAGGAAAGGTGTTAGTTATTGATGAGATCCTGGATGTGTGAGGCTGACAGCTGTAGGGGTTGTGGTTTGGCTTTCTGGGCTGGGTGCTGAGGCTTGTGGGTCAGAGTTCTATTTTTCGCTGTGGTCTGATCATTGTCCCTTCATATTTCCAGTCTATCAAAAGCAAGTCAATGCAAATTTGTTGCCTTGGGCTCTTCCCTGCATCTTCAGAGCCTTTGATTTTGCATCTGGCATTCATTTTTGTGCCCATCCTCACACCTTCCTTTCTCTTACCCAGTAATGTTTATACTTCCACTGTGGCCTCATTTTGGCTGTTTATCTCAAATGGCTATTTATTTCAGGGGCTCCCGCAACCTCACAGTCATCTCTCCTGCCAGCATCATTCTCTGAATGAGGAGGATTCTCAGGCACTAGTTCATCTCCAAACTCTATCCTTGGTCCTTCCTCCTCATTTAATACAGATTTTCTTTTCAACTTGTGTCCTCTTTTATTCCTTCTCCATTGGCACCGTCTCTGCCAAATTCTTACATTCCTGCCAAGCATGGAATCCCTTTCCTTACTTTCTTTGTTGGAACTACACCTGATCCTGGGCTTTTCTGTGATGTTCAGGCTGTACCACTGCACTTGGCCACTTAATGTAATGCAATCCCTTTACTCCATCTCTTGCTTCCATCGCAACAAATATTACTGAGAATCTCCAGATGACGAGTAGGTCCAAGGGCCAATGTGTCTTCTTTCCTGGTTCTCTCTTACCGCTAAAAATAAACCTGTTTTGTAAGGGACATAAATGGAGACCAGCAGCACCACTGAGCTCCTTTTAATTCTTGAGATTCAGTGATTCTCCATCAGATGTTAGCACAGCAAGACGTCTTCTGCTCAATCATCAAAGACTTCCTTACTCAGAGACCTGCCTTTTCTCAGCTGGGTGGAAGCAGAACAGGTCGAAGCAAAAGCTTTAAAAAAGAAAAGAAAAAAAGAAAAGCATGCAAAAAGGGCTTAAGTTTCCCACAGCACTTCTTACCCTACAGGTTTAAATGGCTTATTGTCACAGTTGGCTGATTAGCTAAGCATCACTTAGTCATAATTATCCTGATGTAAACTGTATACATGCTCCCCATTTTCCTCTTAAGGGTATGAGGACTCAGAGGACAGGAGTAAAGTGTGACATAGTTTATTTATAGAGTCAAATCAGGGCTGGCTCACCGCAAGCACTTAAATGCTGTTGATAAATAATGCACACACTGGAGCCTTGGTTTGGAACTGAATTGAACCTGGAGTTCAAACACATTCTCCCTCTGGTTATATCTGATTCATATCCTAGCAAAACACATCCATGAAGTTATATGTAAGTGACTAGAGGAGTGAGAAAGAGCCCCAGAGAAATGACGTTTGTGCATTCTGAGCTATTGAGAAGTGTTGTCCTAGAAACATAAATTTGCAGCTTAAGACAAGGGTTCTGTGACAGGCTTGGCAATTTACCTTCTTCTGGCTGATTTGGAAATGCAAGGACATAGAAGAGGCTGATCACTGGATTCTAAGCGATGAGTATGCAATTTTCCAGCTGGCAATTCAGAGAGGGTGATGTGTTAAGACTATAAGGAAGATGCAGTACTTCCTACTCTCAATGAGCTTATAGTTTATTACATGTCAAATTCCAGGAAACTTACCAAAGGACTTCCATGGCCTGTCTTACATATCGTTTACTGTCTCATCTTTTGCCACTCCTGATCTAGAAATATGCATCACATATAAAACCCTACTTCTTGTCTTCCCCCCTTTATTTATATCATCAGTTCTACCTGGCATGCTCTGTCCCTTTTCCCTCTTTCTGAGGGACCCTTACTCAGCCTGTAAGTTGTAGCTTACAGGCTACAGGTGTACTGTCCTCCAGGAAGACTTAGACTGAATCAAATACATCCCTTTTTGTTTCTTGAGCATTCTGTGAATGGGGCCAAGTAATTCTGAGCAACCCTTATCTCAGTGGACATTGACCCTGTTTTCTTGCTTGTTTTCTCTGGCCTGTGAGACCTTTAGGGGTGAGAACTTGGTCTTATTCATCTTTGGGCACCTGTGACCTGCGGCGATACTGTATCACTGGAGGCTTAACACAAATGGGATGAGGGAATGAATTGTTGGCTCAGGTGGGCTGGTTCCACTGTTGCTGTCGTTCAGTTGCTGATTTATGTCTGACTCTTCGCCTCTCCACGGACTATAGCACACTGTCTCCCCTGTCCTCCACTGTCTCCTGGAGTTCCCTCAACTTCATGCTGTTGAGTTGGTGACACTATCTAACCATTTCATCCTCTACCACTCCCTTCTCCTTTTGTCCTCAATCTTTCCCAGTATCAGGGTCTTTCCCAATATGTTGGCTCTTCACATCAGGTGGCCAAAGTACTGGAGCTTCAGCTTCAGCATCAGTCCTTCCAGTGAATATTCAGGATTGATTTCCTTTAGGGCTAATAGGCTTGATCTCTTTGCTGTCCAAGGGACTCTCAAGAGTCTTCTCCAACACCACAACTCGAAAACATCAGTTCTTCAGTGCTCAGCCTTCTTTACAGTCCAACTCTCACATCCATACATGATTATTGGAAAAACCATAGCGTTGACTATATGGACCTTTGTCAGCAAAGTGATGTCTCTGCTTTTTAATACACTGTCTAGTTTTGTCACAACTTTCCTTCCAAGGTGCAATTGTCTTTAAATTTCATGACAGTAGTCAACAGTCACAGTGATTTTAAAGCCCAAGAAAATAAAATCTGTCACTGTTTCCACCTTTTGCCCTTCTATTTGCTATGAAGTGATGAGACCAGTTGCCAGGATCTTAGTTTTTTGAATATTAAGTTTTAAGCCAGCTTTTTCACTGTCCTCTTTCACCCTCATCAAAAGGCTCTTGAATTCCTGTTCACTTTCTGCCATTAGAGTGGTATCATCTGTATATTTAAGGTTGTTCATATTTCTCCAGGCAATCTTGATTCCAGCTTGTGGTTCATCCAGCCTGGCATTTCAAATGAAATACTTGGTTGATTCCATACGGGTTCAGATACTCTTGTGAGTCCACATGCTTACAAGATGTTTTCCTTCAAAGTCAAACTGCCTTGGATAAAATTATATTTCTTGTCAATTTGGATAATATATTTGAGAGTCCTTAGTCACTGATATTTAAGGAAATAATCAGAATTTTACTTTTAGGGAATTTTCTGGAGGTCCTGTGATTTAAAAAAAGTGTGCTTTCACTGCCAAGAGCACAGGTTTGATCACTGCTGGGAAAACTAGGATCCCACAAGCCATGTAGCATGGGCAAAAAAATAAAAATAAAAAAGAACTTTGTGTTTTGCATTTTGACAGTTAATTTCATGGAACATATAACATTTATTTAGGTGAGGAAAGACTAGGACTGGAATGATAAATAAGAGTAGATAGGGTTCTTAAGTATCATTGTGACTATAGATTAAAAATATAAGCCAGAGTAGAATAAAAAGTAAGCAGATACATAAAATATATATTATAAATGTAATAAATAAATATACAAAATATAAAGAGATAAATTATTTTCTCTTTATATTTTTGTTCATATCTTTTTTTTCACTTTCCTATAGTTTATTTTTCTTGTTGATGTATAAGTACTTTTAGTATATTAAGGATACTCTCTCTTTTTTATATGTTTGTAAATATTTCCTAGATTATTTGGTTTTTAATTTTGTTTATGACTTTTAAACATAATTTAGACATATAAAATAAAGCCCTTCATGTTTACTACCCACCCTGCATGAAACTTCAGGATGAACTCCTGCTTGTCACATGGTCTGAGTTAATGAATTTGCTTTAATTTGAGAAAGTGGAAATTTAGGAGACCAGGATGGGCAAGAGAGGGGAAGGCTTGAGTGGTCTATGATTGTTGGTTAGAAGATATTTTCCTATATCAAGAATTTTTTTTTTTTTAACCAATAATTCATAAAAGTTTCCAGCCTGAAGGAGGATTAATACGTTCAGTTCAGTTCAGTCACTCAGTCATGTTTGACTCTTTGTGATCCCATGGACTGCAGCACACCAGGCCTTCCTGTCCATCACCAACTCCCGGAGCTTACTCAAATTCATGTCCATCAAGTCAGCAATGCCATCCAACCATCTCATCCTCTGTCATCCCTTTTTCCTCCTGCCTTCAATCTTTCCCAGCATCAGGGTCTTTTCCAATGAGTCAGTTCTTCACATCAGGTGGCCAAAGTGTTGGAGTTTCAGCTTCAGCATCAGTACTTCCCATGAATATTCAGGACTGATTTGCTTTAGGATTGACTGGTTTGATCTCCTTCCAGTCCAGGGACTCTCAAGAGTCTTTTCTGACACCACAGTTCAAAAGCATCGATTCTTCAGCACTCAGCTTTCTTTATGGTCCACCTCTCATATCCATAGATGACTAGTGAGTGGAATTATCATAGCTGTGACTAGATGGACCTTTGTTGGCAAAGTAATGTCTCTGCTTTTCAATATGCTGTCTAGGTTGTCATAGCCTTTCTTCCAAGGAGCAAGCATCATTTAATATCATGGCTGAGGTCACCATCTGCAGTGATTTTGGAGCCCCCCAAAATAAAGTCTCTCACTGTTTCCATTGTATCTCCACTTATTTGCCATGAAGTGATGGGACCTGATGCCATGATCTTAGCTTTGTGAATGTTGAATTTTAAGCCAACTTTTCAGCTCATATGTTAAGCTGATCGTATACATTTTTGCACTTCTCTGACCTATTGCTATATTTCATAAATAAATTTCTTATTAACTAGTCATCCTCATATTTTGGGGGCCTCCCAGGTGGCACAGTGATGAAGAATCTGCTTGCCAATGTAGTAAACACAAGAGACATGAGGTTGATCCCTGGGTGGGGAAGATCCCACCCTGGAGGAGGAAATGGCTACCCACTCCTGTATTCTTGTCTGGAAAATTCCATGGATGGAGGAGTCTAGTGGGCTACAGTCCATGTGGTTGTAAAGACTCAGATGTGATTGAGCACAACAACAACAGTCCTCATATTCTTGGAATAAACTCTAGTTTATTAAGGAGAGAGATTTTTAAAATATAATATTAAACTTAGCTAATATTCTATTCAGAATTTTTGCAATATTCATGAATGAAATTCATTAATGAGTATTTCCTCATTTTGTGTCATGTGGCAACAAGTACTGAGTGGATCTTTTTTGAATAGAATATTTCTGTGATCGGGTAACTATATATATATAGTTGCCGCAGGACTGGAAAAGGTCAGTTTTCATTCGAATCTCTAAGCAAGGCAATGCCAAAGAATGCTCAAACTACCGCACAATTGCACTCATCTCACACGCTAGTAAAGTAATGTTCAAAATTCTCCAAGCCAGGCTTCAGCAATATGTGAACCGTGAACTTCCAGATGTTCAACCTGGTTTTAGAAAAGGCAGAGGAACCAGAGATCAAATTGCCAACATCTGCTGGATCATCGAAAGAGCAAGAGAGTTCCAGAAAAACATCTAGTTCTGCTTTATTGGCTATGTATGCCAAAGCCTTTGACTGTGTGGATCACAATAAACTCTGGAAAATTCTGAAGGAGATGGGAATACCAGACCACCTGACCTGCCTCTTGAGAAATCTGTATGCAGGTCAGGAAGCAACAATTAGAACTGGGCATGGAACAACAGACTGGTTCCAAATAGGAAAAGGAGTACGTCAAGGCTGTATATTGTCATCCTGCTTATTTAACTTATATGCAGAGTACATCATGAGAAACGCTGGGCTGGAAGAAACACAAGCTGGAACCAAGATTGCCGGGAGAAATATCAATAACCTCAGATATCCAGATGACACCACCCTTATGGCAGAAAGTGAAGAGGAACTAAAAAGCCTCTTGATGAAAGTGAAAGAGGAGAGTGAAAACGTTAGCTTAAAGCTCAACATTCAGAAAACAAAAATCATGGCATCTGGTCCCATTACTTCACAGGAAATAGATGGGGAACAGTGGAAATAGTGTCAGAATTTATTTTTGGGAGCTCCAAAATCACTGCAGATAGTGATTGCAGCCATGAAATTAAAAGTCGCTTACTCCTTGGAAGGAAAGTTATGACCAACCTACACAGCATATTAAAAAGCAGAGACATTACTTTGCCAACAAAGATCTGTCTAGTCAAGGCTATGGTTTTTCCAGTAGTCGTATATGGATGTGAGAATCGGACTGTGAAGAAAGCTGAACACAGAAGAATTGATGCTTTTGAACTGTCGTGTTGGAGAAGACTCTTGAGAGTCCCATTGACTGCAAGGAGATCCAACCAGTCCATTCTGGAGGAGATCAACCCTGGGATTTCTTTGGAAGGAATGATGCTAAAGCTGAAACTCTAGTACTTTGGCCACCTCATGCAAAGAGTTGACTCATTGGAAAAGACTCTGATGCTGGGAGGGATCGGGGGCAGGAGGAGAAGGGGACGACAGAGGATGAGATGGTTGGATGGCATCACCGACTCGATGCATGTGACTTTGAGTGAACTCCAGGAGTTGGTGATGGACAGGGAGGCCTGGCGTGCTACGATTCATGGGGTTGCAAAGAGTCGGACACAACTGAGTGACTGAACTGAACTGAGACATCCAAAATGAACAATTTTGTAGACAAGAATTCTGTCTGTTTTTTGTAGCTTGGTGTTTTCCAAAAGTGTTGGGAGATATTTTTTATCTGTGACAGTTTTGTTCAAACAAGTATTAACAGAGTTGGAACTATAATGACAGAAAAGACAGGCATGATCCTTGCACTAAGTAATATGGAAACAATATGGTAGAGGATACAGACAAGTGTGTAGGCAATATGATACATTTTGATAAATGTTACAACAAGGGATGTTGGGGTGCTGTGGGAGGACAGACTTTCCTACCCATGTTTGGAATGTGTGTGTGTATAGGGGTGGGGATGCTTAAGGTAGGATTCTCAAAAGCTCTTGAAGCTTAAACTTATTAGTATTCCAAAGCTCTAAGGCAAACAGGACACATCCTTTTGAAATATGTTGGCTCAAAGTGTTGTCTGTGTAAGGTTTTGATGCAAAGGTTATTTATGCTTGTTCATTAAAAAGGGAAGATATGTATGGCCTTTTTCCAATACAGATTACATGAAAATTTATGTTTCCTTAATTTATAAATATATGACCAAGTTTCTAGTCAATCATGGAAATTTATATTTCCAGAAAATTTTAACATATTTGAAGAAGTTTCTTTTTATTATCATACTCATTATACAACATTATCTCATAGGTTTTGCTATCATGCTATTGTAAAATGATCTTTTTATGTCAGATTGTATTTATTGGTATATTTCTCATATTTTAAAAGTATTAGAATAACTACTGTATATTGAGTACTTACAATCCACCAGGCACAAAAATGCTAATTGAATGTCACATAATTTATCTTCCTGTGAAAGAGATACTATCATTATTGCCATTTTTGAGATGAAGAATCTGAGGATCAGGGAAGTTAAGCAACTTGTCTGTCACACAGCTATGTGATAGACCCAAGATTCATAACTAGAAATGTAAATTTAGGGACCATGTTGTATCTCAAATTTATAAGCCTTATATTTTCCACTCCTGGAAGAGTTCATTGAGGAGTCATCACCTTCTCCTGCCTGGGACCATTAATCAGAGGCGCCTGGCCCCTTGCCTGTCCTTGGAATGTACATCCTGCCCACTAGTCCCACCCTGGGAGCCATGTTTGAGGATCCATCCTTGACAGAGCATGTGTTTTGGGGACCATCTGCACAGAATAGATGACTTAACCCCATTAAGGCCTCTGTATGAACTTCTAAGATTCTGGAATCAGGTGCCAAGAGTCACCCATCTTGCGATGGATGCCCAAGACAAACCTCGCCGGGCGTGTGAGTTCTGCTGCATATTAACCCTGCCCTCTGTGCGTCTGTGGCCCTCTGCCTCTTCCTTGAGTCTCTCCTTGCCCTCCATGTTCCATGGCCAGTTTTGAACCAACATTCACACACACACACACACACACACAATCTAGCTCTCACATGTATCTGTTAATTCTCCTTTTTATTTTCAAATCTGTTAACTGCTCTTTTTTGTTCTGCTCTTTCCTTCTACTTTTCATCATACCTTCATTTTTATTAAGTATTTCCCTTATTTTACTTTCTTCTTTAACATCAAAACCAGTAAAGGGTTGATGGTACAACTGAGGGCAAGTTGCAGTATTCCATATATTTGCACCTGAAATACCCTCATGTTTTCTATAATCCAAATGGCATCTCCTTGAACCAATCATCATTTAGAAGTATATAGAGGATTATTAAATGTCTAAGAATTGAGCTTTTCTTCTTACTTTCTTTAACAATTTCTAGTTTTACTGAATAATGGTAAAGCAATGTAATTTACACTTTTCTTTTTGAATCTGATTTCAATTTTCTATTGTGTTTTGTTTATTTAAATAGTTTTTTTGGTCTTGAGTATGACATTGGGTATGGTCAAATTTTTCACTAACTCTAAAAATGGTCCCTTTTCAGAAGGGAAAATTAACCTCTTTATATTGCTAAGGAAAACTAACACTTAGCTCAAATTTTGTAGCTATTGTTGAACTTGTCTTTTTTCTTGTGATTGTCTTTTGGCTATATTTTATTTATACTTTGTTGCTTATTTTAAAAATAGACATTTGTTTTAAATTACACTTGTGGATAACTTTAACCTTATAAAATCTCTTCTGAAGGCTGGCTCTTTTATCTATATGTGGGAAAAAGGAGAATAAGACACATCTTTTAATGTTCTCTCCTCCACCTATCTTTTTAAAAAATGTTGGAGACTATTACTAAATAATTACCAATTTCAGGTGGTAAAGAATCTGAATCCAGGAGACCCTGGTTCAATTCCTGGGTCAGAAAAATCTGCTGGAGAAGGGGTAGGCTACCCACTCCAGTATTCTTGGGTTTCCATTGTGGATCAGCTGGTAAAGAATCCACCTGCAATGTGGGAGACCTGGGTTCAATCCCTGGTTGGGAAGATCCCCTGGAGAAAGGAAAGGCTACCCACTCCAATATTCTGGCCTGGAGAATTCCATGGACTATACAGAGAGTCCAACATGATTGAGAGACTTTCACTTCACTTCACTTTTGACCAAAAAATCCTTCACCTTCAGAAATTGTTTAGCTTCTGTATTCAATTTTGAAACTTTATTTACAATTTCATTTAAGTAATATATTTAAACTATTTCAACATTTATTACAACTTGTATCCTGGAGTTTGATTCATGAGTTTTTTTAGTAATATTTTTGAGGAAGGATTCATAGCTGTTATATTTTCTGTGTTATAATGAACTGAGAATGTCTCCCTGAAAATATCCTGCTTTAGTGATACAATTTTGTGGAGTATGGAATACAAAACCTACAAGCTTTGCCCTTGCAAACATATAGATGCTGTTTTACTAATCTGATACAGGCAACATTGTCGAGATGAGTAACACCAACCTGCTTGATTTTATTTGTTGATTTTGCCCTGCCTGAGTGTTCCAGGTTTTCCCCACCTTTTTATTCTAGAAAATAAGCCTCTGGGGTTGGTCTAGATGTAGTTTCTTTTGAATTTCCCTAGAATTCAAAGAGATCTTTCTGCATGTTTGAAGTTTTCAAGCTTACTTTATGTCAGAAAAAAAGAAAAAAATCTTCGTTTTTAGCTGAGATTATTTCATTTGGTCTGATGCTGTTTTCTGTCAAGGAAGATCTATATAATTATTTACTTGAATTTGTTTCCTCTCCATGTATTCATTTTTTCTTTCTTATTTCTATTTTTATTTGCTTTTCCTCTTCATTTTGAGACAGGCCTTTAAACTTGCTCCTTTGACTTTTCATAGTGACCATAATGTTCTTTATTGCTTTCCATTTTAATTGCGTGAATTGAATTTTCCATTTACATTTACTTTTTTTTAATTTTTATTTTTACTTTATTTTACTTTACAATACTGTACTGGTTTTGCCATACATTGACATGACTGCCTTATGACCCAGTAATCCCACTGCTGGGCATACACACTGAGGAAACCAGAATTGAAAGAGACACATGTACCCCAATGTTCATCGCAGCACTGTTTATAATAGCCAGGACATTTTCATTTACTTTTACATTTTATTTCAGTCAGTCTTTCTGAGATCTCTTTTGAGCTCCTTTTGTACTTATTTTCTTAGTTCTTATTTATTGATACTAACTTTCTTCTTGAAAAGAAATGAATATATATATATATATATATATATATATATATATATATATATATATATATATATATATATAGTGATATATGGCTTCCTAGTGATTCCCTAGTGGCTTCCCTAGTGATTCAGCAGTAAAGAATCCATCTGCTGGTACAGGAGACATAGGTTTGACACCTGGGTAGAGAATATCCCTTGGAGAAGGAAATGGCAACCTTCTCCAGTTTTCTTGCCTAGAAAATCCCAGGTACAGAGGAGCCTGGTGGGCTGCAGTCCATGGGGCTGCAAAGAGTCAGACACGACTGAGCAACTAAACAACAACAGCAATGTATACACACACATATATATTCTAAATTATTATGGATTGTAGATTTTATTTAGATATATACCTTTCTGAAACATTTAATCTTTTACGTTAAAGTTA
The DNA here is from genome assembly GCF_001704415.2 of Capra hircus. Lineage (NCBI taxonomy): Eukaryota > Metazoa > Chordata > Mammalia > Artiodactyla > Bovidae > Capra > Capra hircus. The sequence goes on from NC_030820.1 coordinate 5,467,173, forward strand.
AAAAATTAGTTCCAGATTAATTATCCTTAAATGAAGAGTTCAAGTGTTTACTAATTAGAAGAGTGATTACCTTCTTCATGGCCTACCCTCCCCTTCTGTAAAATACAGTCAGAGATTGACTCAGACACTTCTCCATCTCCTAACTTACTTTCTCCTACCCCCATGCCCAGCCTGGCTTATCCTGAAGGGCCTCACCTTGCCATCCTGTCTTCCAAAGCTTATCCTTCTGTAAACAAACAGTTCAGGACACACTCATCTCTGAATCTTCTGCTCAGCCTCCTGTTCAGTGCATGCTGGGAACTGTAGTCTCAGAAGCATGCAAAGAAAAAAAAAAAAAAAGAGAGAGAGAGAGAGAGAGAGAAACTCTTGGGGCAGAGGTGGAAGGAAGACCCCAGGATGGCTCAGGAAATGATTTCTTAGCTTCTGGGACTTGGCTGCCCGTCCTTCTGAGGGGTTCAGCTCCTTCATCTAGGATGTCGTGCTGGAAGGAGGAAGAATCTGTCTTTCTGTGCTTTCTCAGGGCCTGTTTTGAATTTGATCTGAGGGTAGAGGAAGAATGCTACAGTCTAAGAATAAAGCCCCTCATCCAATCCCCTGTCACTGCAGTCAAGAGAAGCTCCTCTTCCACTTGGTGTCATCTGCTTATAACTTGTGTTTGTGTCATTATTGTCGTTTTCCGTCTTTTCCTTTAACTGGTTTATACATTTAGATGTGCTTATAAAGGTAGAGAGAATGTGTGGCTGACTCCATTTATCCTGGAATCATGTATATATATTCTAAGGACTAAGCAAAACTATTCTAAACTCCTCAGGCAGAAAATGTCAATTCCATACAAGCAGTAGCATTTAGAAGGGCCCCTTTCACTACCACTAAACTTCAAGGAAGCTAAACCACCCTTTACTCTCCTGTCAAAGAGCTGTTCTTTACATCTTCTCTTAGCAACAGGGCATCATTCTGCTCAGAGTTTATTTATACTTCTGAACATCTGGAGACTCTGGCACCAGTCTTGGTGGGCAGAAATTCTTTCCTTGGCATCAAGGAAAAGCAGTGTCGTGTGATGCTGTGGATTCAAATCCCGATAGCTCTGGTTTTCTGATAATTCTATGTAGGGTTTCCTCAGCTGTCTGGGGAATAAAGTACCTTCAACATATGGGTATTGTGATGATTTAATAAAGTTATTGTAAGTAATTCAACAGAATAAAATGCTGAGAGAAGTATCTGACAAGTTGTAAGCATTCAATACATATTCCTCTTATTAAAATAACCAGACTTTTTTTTGAATATTTTAAAAGTTATTCTCAACTTAAAACTTGCATGATTTTTTTTGTCTGGAATACCTTTTCTGGTTGTTTTCCTAAATTCTTTGCAAACTTCTTTGCCTACTTCCAGTAAGTTGTTGCAAAAGGAAATTTCTTTCTTTCTTTTGGTTTGATATTTGTCATTTCCTTCAAGCTCAAGTGACAGTGAGGACTGCTTTGACTTTCTCTTCCTCCCCTTCCTGCCATGCCATGGGAGTGATGTTACTGACTATAAAGTTTTCATAAAATTGCTCACTGTCATTCTCAAGACACCCACAGCAGTGATTAACCCAGCATGAGAGTGGCATTGCCAAACACCCTGATGAGTTGTATGCAAAACTTCTAAAATAACCCCCTTCCTCTTCTCCAACTAATGCTCCCATTAGATGAGAAGAGGCTAGACGTTGCTGTGGAGTGTGGTACAGGAGTGCTTGGAAATGCTCTGATATTCTAAGGGGTGTATTGTCCTCTCTTAGGTTTGTGTTTCAAAGCCTGGCCCCCAGCTGTGAGTTACTATAATATAATATCCACACTTCCTGGAGGCTGGTGGGGGTGACAAGAGTGATTCATTACATCTTCGAGGCACAGGTTAACGAGGATGACTTGCCTTAGGGCCCCGAGAAAGAACAAATCCTCGAAGTCCTGCTCTGGCTTTCATCTGATGCTGAGCGTGCTGGTCATTACACACATGTGGGCCTGGCATTGTTGTTTACTTGCTCAGTCATGTCCGACTCTTTTGGGACCTGGTGGACTGCAGCCCGCCAGGCTCCTCTGTCCATGAGATTTCCCAGGCTGCTGGAGTGGGCTGCATTTCCTTCTCCAAGGATCTCCCCAACCCAGGGATTAAACCTGCATCTGCTGCATTGGCAGGTGGAGGATTCTTTACCTCTGAGCCACCTGGGAAGCCAGGAGCTGGTATTAAGTTTAACCAAGTGGTTTGGTGGATGTGTCCTGGTTTTACCTTTGAAAGTCCCATTACCTGGGAACCACCTCAATCCTGAGCAAACCCATGCAATCAGTCATTCTGTGTGGACCTAAGCCAAAGGTCTGTCATTTATTAACAGAACAAGCGACATGAACTTGGACAGGTCCCATAGTCTCCTAAGGCCTGACCTCTCTTTACTAAGGTGGAAAGAACAATACCTACATAGCACTATTTCAGGAACTAAGTGTGGGATCGTCCACTCACAGGCTTTGCAACTCGAGTGGTACTACGCCGATGTCAGCAAGCGCAGTCACGCAAGAGGTTGTTTCTTTGGGCCTCCAGGGACTACCTGGAGAATTCCAGAATGGAGGTGGTTATACAAGGCATACAGCCTGTGTCCCGAAGACTCCTCCAGATCCATAGTGAGCTCAGCTCTAATACCAGTTATCTCAGAGCTGGCAGAGAAAATTGAAAGAAGTTGGGGGGTGTGGGGGTGGAGAGTGAGTGAGGTATCTCAAAGATCCACAGCTAGGATCCTAATGACCCCTAATTCTACTCAATATATGCAGTGGGCTCTAGGCATCAGTGTTCATCCAAACCAATTTTCTGTGGTCTAGTTTGGCTTTTCTATTAGAATCTCCTTTTTTTTTTTGTATTTAAAAGTGTCATTTTATAGAGAATCACTAGTCTACAAAAAACTTCCTTTCAGCTATAAAATCACATCCTGCCAGAGCATTAGACATCAATCACTGAGAGGTGGAGAGGCTGCCCTGCCCCAATTCTTCTTAGCTCTTGTGCAATGATATTTTCTATCTCATTACTTTTGTTTTTGTTTTTTTTTTTCCAAGTCTTTATTGAATCTGTTACACTGTTGCTTCTCTTTTATGTTTTGCTTTGTTTTTACCATGCCCTGCAGTGTGGGATCTTAGCTCCCCGACCAAGGATGGAATTGGAACCCCTGTACTGGAAGGCCACGTCTTAACCACTGGACTGCCAGGGAAGTCCTTCAGTCACCTATTTCTTTCATTTAGTCATCACCCTCTGTAATTATCTCCTCTATTTACTCTCATTTTCCTATTTGCCCATAGAATATTAAATTCCATGAGGGCCCTAGAATTTTCCTGTCTTTTGACTGTCATCTCTCCCATCAGCATGGGAGGTGCCAGCCAATATGAGTTAAATGGATGAATGGACTAGACATTCATCCGATCACAAGTCACACTAACTTTGTATTTTGGGTATGAATGAATATATCATGAAAACAATTAAATGACGCAAGTACGAAAAGAAATAACACAAATCTTATGTCAACAATAGATTTTTTTTCAAAACCAACCTTTATTTGGTTTTGATCTCCTCCTTAATCTCTTCCTTAATAATGAGGAGAACAAAAAGATCTGTATTGTAGAGTTCTCAGATCTTTCGGATGGAAAGATGTTAGATATGAGGCCAGCAGATTGCAAGAGATTGCTTGTTAGAGGTTTGAGGTGATCTGACATGCTTATTGAACACTTAGCTTACAGTTAAATAGCTCTTACTCCCAACTTGCTTTTCTCGTCTTATCACAAGTTGTTATTATATTCTAAAGTGAAAGATGGTAACTGATTCAAGAGTACGAATGTGGTGGATTCTTACCTTCAACTGCCTGCTAAGACCTTCTTCCCCCACTACCTCCCAATTCAGCCACAGGGTATTGATTGGCATCCAAACTGCAGGAGCAACCTGGCAGCCCCCAGTAGTGTCAGGAAGAGCAGGGAGTGTGTGTCCAACTCTCCATCAGGGCTGCTTCCTCTAAAGTTCACAGCAGATGTTCTCTGTTAAACATGAACGGCTGATCCTTGATTTAAAGATAATTTGTTTACTATTATACTAAACAGAGTCCATAAATCTCTATTATAGGCTGATGAGATCGGAAGAAAATAGTGTATGCTGGAAAACACCAATGGTCTTCCTAGCTTTATCTGCCCCTCTACCCAGTAATTGGAAACACTAAGAAATATTGACAATTTCTGAGAGGCATATAAGCTGTAAACAATCCAAGTTTTGTTATATATTAACTGCATCGAGAGTTATAGTTCCAAGTGGAAATCAGGCTCGATTTTGATAATCTACCAAGCAATGTGTTTGGGGGCAGGCTGAGTCTGTCCTGAAGGCCTGTGTTCCTTCAAGCTTTTTGTGTGCCTCCAAGCCCACCAGGTCCGCATTCTCAGACAGGGAACTGGGGGCACCCAGCAGAGGGTGTATCTGTACACCCTGGCATGGCTGTTTGCGCAGCTGTAATCATTATAAATAAATGACCTCATACATCTCAACAAATGAAATCATGTTATTTTATTTTGTCTGCCTTGTTTCTTTTTTGTGCCGCCAGATCGCCAGCGTGTCATTTATTTTGGCTTATTTTTGTTGAGATGAGATTTAAAGAAGAGCCCATCAGAGAGCACTCCTCTCCCCCACCCCCATTTTTTCCCCTGTGTTCCAGAAGAAAAAAAAAAGCTGAAAATATGAATAGTTAATGAACTGATATAAGAACAATTGATATTGAGTTCCTGAGGCACATTTCTTTTTTTAGGAATATTGAGGCGTAATTTACATGTAGTAAAATTCACATTATATAGGAATATAGTTATTAGAATTTTGACATGCAAGTAGTGATATGACCACCATAATCACATAAAGAATATTTCCTACACCATCACCCTAAAAATCTTATACTTCTTTACAATCAACACCACTCCCTATCATTGCTATAGTTTCTGTCCTTATAATTTTGCCTTTTCCAGAATATCATATAAGTAGAATCATACAGTGTGGTATAGTCTTTTATACTGAAGTATAATTCATGTTTAAAATACAGGTGTACAATATATTGATTTACAATTTTAAAGGTTATACACTGATTATAATTATGTTAAAATATTGGCTATATTGGGAGAAGGAAATGGCAACCCACTCCAGTATTCTTGCCTAGAGAATCCCATGGACAGAAGAGCCTGGTGAGCTCTGTTCATAGGATCCCACAGGATTGGACACGACTGAAGCGACTTAGCATGCATGCCTACGTTGGAGGAGGAAATGGCAACCCACTCCAGTATTCTCGCCTGGAGAATCCCAGGGTCAGAGGAGCCTGGTGGACTGCCATCTGTGGAGTCGCACAGAGTCGGACACGACTGAAATGACTTAGGAGCAGCAGCAGCAGCATTGGCTATATTCCCTGCATTCTATAATATATCCTTGTAGCCTATTTTGTACCTAACAGTTTGAATCTCTTAGTGCCCTACCCGCATGTCACCCCCCGTTAACGCTCCTCACTGGTAACCACCAGCTTATTCTCCCTGTCTCTGAGTCTGCTGCTGCCTTTTTTTTTTCTTTTATTAAATTATAACTGCTTCATGATGTTGTGTTAGTTTCTCCTGTACAGCAAAGTGAATCAGCTATATGTATACATATACCCCCTCACCCCTGGACCTCCCCCTGGCCCTTCCACCCCACCCTGATCGGTGATCACAGAGCCCTGAGCTGAGCTCCCTGAGTTACACTGCAGCTTCCCACTCGCTGTCTATGGTACACATGGTTGTGTACGTATCAGTCCTGATCTCCCCATTCATCCGCCCCTGCCCTTCCCACCCTGGGTCCTCACATGTGTTCTCTACATGTGTCTCTATTCCTGCCCCACAAATATGGGTTCATCCGTGCTATTTTTTTAGATTCCATATGTATATATTAATATACAATATTTGTTTTCTGACTTACTTCACTCTGTATGACAGACTCTAGGTCCATCCCAGTCAGTTCAGTTCAGTTGCAGTCAGGTCAGTTTAGTTCAGTTGCTTAGTCATGTCTGACTCTTTGCGACCCCATGAATCTCAGCCTCCCTGTCCATCACCAACTCCCAGATTTCACCCAAACTCACGTCCATCGAGTCGGTGATGCCATCCAGCCATCTCATCCTTGGTCATCCCCTTATCCTCTTGCCCCCAATCCCTCCTAGCATCAGAGTCTTTTCCAATGAGGCAACTCTTCACATGAGGTGGCCAAAGTATTGGAGTTTCAGCTTTAGCATCATTCCTTCCAAAGATCACTCTGGACTAATCTCCTCCAGAATGGACTGGTTGGATCTCCTTGCAGTCCAAGGGACTCTCAAGAGTCTTCTCCAACACCATAGTTCAAAAGCATCAATTCTTCGACACTCAGCTTTCTTCACAGTCCGACTCTCACATCCATACATGACCACTGGAACAACCATAGCCTTGACTAGACAGATCTTTGTTGGCAAAGTAATGTCTCTGCTTTTTAATATGCTGTGTAGGTTGGTCATAACTTTCCTTCCAAGGAGCAAGCTTTATTTAATTTCATGGCTGAAGTCACCATCTGCAGTGATTTTGGAGCCCCCCAAAATGAAGTCTGTCACTGTTTCCATTTTTTCTCCATTTATTTGCCATGAAGTGATGAGACCAGATGCCATGATTTTAGTTTTCTGAATGTTGAGTTTTACGTTAATATTTTCCCTTTCCTCTTTCACTTTTTTCAAGAGGCTCTTTAGTTCTTCTTCACTTTCAGCCAGAAGGATGGTGTATCTGAGGTTATTGCATATATGAGGTTATTGATATGTCTGCATATTGAGGTTATTGATCTTGCTCTGCATATCTGAATTTATTGATATTTCTCCTGGAAATCTTGATTCCAGCTTGTGCTTCTTCCAGCCCAGTTTTTCTCATGATATACTCTGCATATAAGTTAAATAAGCAGGATGACAATATACAGCCTTGACATACTCCTTTTCCTAATTGTAACCAGTCTGTTCCATGTCCAGTTCTAACGGTTGCTTCTTGACCAGCTTACAGATTTCTCAGGAGGCAGGTCAAGTGGTCTGGTATTCCGATCTCTTGAAGAATTTTCCACAGTTTGTTGTGATCCACACAGTCAAAGCATTTGGTGTAGTCAAAAAAGCTGAAATAGATGTTTTTTTGGAACTCTCTTGCTTTTATGATTATCCAGTATATGCTTCAATTTGATCTCCTGTTCCTCTGCCTTTTCTAAGGCCAACTTGAATATCTGAATGTTCACAGTTTACATACTGTTGAAGCCTGGCTTGGAGAATTTTGAGCATTACTTTGCAGCATGTGAGATGAGTACAATATGTAGTAGTCTGAACATTCTTTGCCATTGCCTTTCTTTGGGATTGGAATAAAAACTGACCTTTTCCCAGTCCTGTCGCCAATGCTGAGTTTTCCGAATTTGCTGACATATTTAGTGCAGCACTTTAGTAGCATTATCTTTTAGGATTTGAAATAGCTCAACTGCAATTCCATCATCTCTACTAGCCTTGTTTGTAGTAATGCTTCCTGAGGCCCATTTGACTTCACACTCCAGGATGTCTGGCTCTAGGTGAGTGATCACACCATCATGGTTATCTGGGTCATGACGGTATTTTTTGTATAAATTTTTGCATAGGTCCATCTACATCTCTACAAATGACCCAGTTTTGTTTCATCTTATGGCCAATATCCCATTATATATATGGCCACATCTTCTCTATCCATTCATCTGTCGATGGACATTTAAGTTGCTTCCTTGATGGAAGTAGGTTATGACTGGCTATCATAAATAGTGAGGCAATGAACACTGGAATACACATGTTGTTTTGAACTGTGATTTTCTTGGAATATATATCCAGTAGTGGGATTGCTGGATCATACGCATCTTTTTTGTTATTAGTGTGTAGCCTTTGTTGTTGCTGTTTAGTCACTAAATCATGTCTGACTCTTTTGCAACCCCATGGACTGTGGCCCACCAGACTTTCCATGGGATTTCCCAGGTAAGAATACTGAATGGGTTGTCATTTCCTTTTTCAGGGGACTTCCCAAGCTAGGAATCGAACCTGCATCTACTGCATTGCAGGCAGATTCTTTACCACTGAGCCACCTGGAAAGCCTTTAGAGTCTGGATTTCTTTGCTGAGCTTGGTGTTTTTGAAATTCATCTATGTTAATACACGTATCAGCATTTCATTTTTTTCTGACTGATATTATCACAGTTTTGCGTCTGTTCCCAAAGGGATTGGGTTAATTTCAGGTTTGTATCATGAATAAAACTCTTAAATATCCTTGAACAGATTTTTTTTGTGGACTTGTTTCCATTACTCTTGGATGCATAACTAGGAGTGGGATTTCTGGTTCATCTAGCAAGTATATGTTTGACCAAATCCTTTCCAGTGTCTGGTCCACTTCAAGCTCCCACTAGCAAGTGGATAAGAGATTTAGTTGCCTCTGCCTTCCTCCCAGAACTTGGTATTGTCAGGTTTCTTTTCTTTAAGTCATTCCAACTGATACAAAGTGGAATCTCACTGGGGTTTTAATTTGCAGTTTCTTAAAGGCTAATGATGCTGAACATTTTTATTGACTATTTGTATCTTCTTTGGAGAAATGTCAATTCAAATCCTTCTCACCTCTTTCCTTGATCCTTCTCATCTTTTTCTCCATTTTATACTTTGTCCATTGTGATGAAAATCTATATCCTTTTATTTCATGCTTTGGTTAAGGGCTCTCCCTTTCTTCAATGCTGGATATAGGGGAAATGGGATGTGAGTAGGAAGCTTGTTTTTAATCATGTCTGTGAGTGTGTTCTTTTGTGTAAAGCCCTATCAGTTTGGGGAAGGCAAAAACCTGCCTCTAGCTCCGTTTCCATAACTAGGAATTTCTTTCTAAATCAGACCATCTTTGCAAAGATGATTTATTTCATGATATTCAGCAAGCATGTAAAAATCATGCAGAGCTCAGGAGGCTCTACTCTAGGGAGAAGTGAGCCAAATGGAAAATATACATGTGCTAATAGCTCTGCAACTGACTTGGCCCACGTTTATGAAATGATGGCTCTTCATGTCTGGTCCATCAATTGACTGAGTTTAAATTCTGATTAACCCGGACATGGAGAAATTATGTTCATCTTGAATCCAGATGGCAAATGCACTTATGACTTGAGGTACTTGATTGCATTGCCATTCTAGTAAAGTTGTTTACAGCTGTCAACTGAATAATGTTATGTTTGATGTATGGGAGAGATGAAAAATATCTGGGACGTGAAGAATTTATTTAGAGTATAAGTTCTTTGTGCCATAGCTAATGTCTAGCCAGAGGACTCTATAGCCATGATATAGTTGGTCCAATAATTGTGCCCACCTAAGAAACTAAAGCACACTGATGCACAATTTGTATGAATTATTGTTTCACTCTTGGTTACTTGCATTGCAAAACGCTCTGAATTAGGGCCTAGGTCAAAGCACAGTATATATGGCAGGCCTAGCCCAGCTGGGAAGAGCCCATACCTTTAATTCATTTATTTACTCAGTGAATATTTATTAAAAGCCTGCATTGTGCCAGAAGCCCTGCCTGGTGCTGGAAAGATAGTGCCGAGGGTAATGGACTTTACAGAAACAAAGCTTTGCCTTCTGTTTGGATCAGAAGGTGTTAGAGGAACCATCAATACAAATTTGGTAAAAGCAGGGGCTTCAAGATGAGCAAACTGAACTGCTTTCTCTCTCCTCAGAATTTTGAGGTATTGTATAGAGCTGCTTTGTCCAATATGGTAACGATTTGCCATGTGTAGTTCTTCAAATTTAAATGAATTAAAATTAAATAATATTTAAAGCTCACTTTGTCAGTCATCTTAGCTTTATTATAAATATTCAGTAAGTCACATATGTCTAGTGACTACTGTATTGGCTAGCACAAATAGAGGACATTTCTCTCATCACAGAAAATTCTATCGATCAGCTCTGATATAGAAGATGCAATGAAACAAACTAGTGACTTCATTTACAGTTTGGTTAACATCAGGCACAATTTATGAGTTAACACTATTTCCTATAATGGGCCCATTTATGAGGACCAGAAATGTTCTAAAACAGTCTTTACAAACTTCAAAGTTACAAAAAGATAGACTTTGCAGTTAACTAAAGAAGTTGTCACATTCTATGTCCTCATTTTCTTTATACTGAATGTTGGAAAAGATAGTGAGCCAATGCAAAACTATTAGTATGGACTGTGGTGGGTATCTGGAGAAGGAAATGGCAACCCACTCAAGTGTTCTTGCCTGGAGAATCCCAGGGACAGTGGAGCCTGGTGGGCTGCCGTCTGTGGGGTCGCACAGAGTCAGACATGACTGAAGTGACTTAGCAGCTTAGCAGCATGGTGGGTATTACTGACTCTTCACCAAAATCTATTGTCATCTTTTTTTTTTTTTAAATGTGAGACTATAATGGTACCTGGCTGACCATCTATACTGTGTGCCTACCCTCCTATAGAGCTGGGTGTGGTGATTTGCTTCTCAACAATGGAGTGTAGGCAGAAGTGACATCACTTCTGAACAGAGCCTTTCAATGGGCTTATATGCTTCCTTCATACTCCTTGTTCTTTGCTGCAAGTTGCCTTCTGTACCATGGCCTTCAGGGTGCAGAAAAGAATGCCACCTTAAGTAGGGCATGGCGGGAAAGTGTGAGAAGTAGCCCAAGTCTTTAAGACTGTATATAGTCAAGTGGTCTGATAACCTGGAAGTACAACTGAAAGATTCCATTTCATTTGACTCAATGCCTTTTGAGATATGTTTGTTACAGCAGCTGTTATTACCTTAACTTACCTTAAAGCAGATACAGACTTAATTTTTCTTGGAAATATCTTTTCAGCCTTAAGTGTCAGTAACAACCACATTGCCATGAAAAAATAAAAAATAAATACATACCACTTTCCCTGAATAAACATAACTTTTATCCACAGTGAAATTGCTTCTTACATTATAAGGCTCTGGTCTTAGGTTGCATTTCCTAGAAGCAAAGCCAAGGTTGGGGATTCTCTTGCATTTCACTGAACGAGGACTCTCAAGAGAAATGTATAAAGCACTGAGGGAAGCAAAATAGGGAAGAGGAAAGAGCCAAAAAGATGCAGACTCAACCAGATGCTAACTTAAGCTTGATTCCACAGAGACCTCTACAGTGTAAATCTCGTCAGTTTCTGGAGCCTCTGTATCAGTCAGTCACTGGCTGGTGGACCCTCCCAGGCAGGTCTAGGGTAGCAGGCTCTTACTGAATGAGGGAAAACCTGAAGAGAGAAGGACAGCTGTGAACTGAGTCAGGCCAACACTCCCGAAGCTGGGGCATGGTGCACCAACCCAGGAAGGGCCCCTGAGCAACTGCCCAGTGTCCACTACAGCTCTTTATCTTTAAATATGTTAATATGTGATCAATGGCTCCCCATCAGACAAGACTGATGGGAGGATTCTCTTCCCAAAGGGAAACTTGTAATTTTTATGACTCCTAATTTGGCCCCTAATTTTGTAGAGCAAATTCTTTCACAGGAAAATGGACAGTCAGAAAGTTTTGTTTTGGCATAAATACAAGTTTGAACAGTGGCCTGCATAAGAAGGCATGGGATAATGATGGAAGGAAGGACTAGCTCTCTCTGGGAATACCAGAAAGCTGTTGCTGACGTGAGCAGGAGATGTGAGAGCAATATTATGTAATGTTACAGAATTTTAATTCTGGGGTCAGATGACCTCTGCTTGAATCACGGTTCTGTCCCTAACGTGCTATGTGTCACTGAGTGAGTAACCTGGCCTGTGTGTGACTTAGTTTCTTCTGTAAAATAGAGATAATGATGGACAATAAAATAGATAGGAGCTGTTGAGAGGATTATAGTCCAGCGTGTAAAGGTCTTTGAATGCTGCCTAGAACACAGTCAGTTCCATGTAAGGGAGACTCTGTTATGAGAGCTAGAGAGGCTAGGTGTCCCAGGCACAGAGTCAGGGAGGGTAAGACTTAAGCAAGCCCTGGGCCTCTGGAGGCAGGCCTTCTAGGACTGAATCCCTGCTCCACTGCCGCATGACCATGGGCAAACTAACAGAACTTATTCTTTCTGCCTCAGTTTCCTTATTCTTAAATTTGGAATAATGTAGGATTTTCTCTTAAAAGTATGGTGAAAATTAAATAAAACAATAATTGTAGAATTCTTAAAAAAATTGTTAGTTTATAACATACTTTAAATAAATGTTGCTATGATATTGTTATTATTATCCCATGGGAAAATGTAGGGGAACTTTATCAGAGAACAGAGGAAAGTTCACAGGGACAGGCTTATCGCTTATGTACAGAGGTGAGTGTGAGACTCTGAAAGATAATCAGAAGATGAGATGGAAATTCCTCCTGTGTAAAGCTAAGGTGCTATGGCTTGGTCCCATAGACATCATAAACTCTTTGGACATTAAATATGTTTTCCCAAGTTTCTTTCAGAATAAGAAAGCAGTACTGGCTAGCTATTGCTGCATAACAAATGATCCCATAACTTAGTGCATTAAGACAAGTATTCATTTAGTTCTTGATTGTGTAGAATGGAAGTTTGGACTGGGATTGGCTGAGAGACTCTTTGGGTCTCACCAGGCTCCTTTATGATTCTGTGTTTGTTTTCTGCTCAGCTAGTCAGCTCTGGCTCCAGAGGTGGATGGGTGTTGGTTTGGGCACCCTGGCTCTCTTCCATGTGGTCTCTCATGGAAAGAGCATGTTCTCATGCCAGAGGCAGGGTTCCAGTAGCAAGTATACACCAGCTGCCATGGCCTGTGCTTGGAACTGCACAGGATCACTTCTGATGAATTTTACTGGCCAGTGTGAATTCATGGTAGAGTGAGTCACCATGGGTGGGCATAGTTACAGAGGAATGAGGATGGATACAGGAAAGCCATTAATTGGGACTATCAATGAAAACAGTCTTGCAAATTCCCTAGGATCACTTCTTTATGAAAATGTGCAAAGGCAGTAACTGGAACATTGCTATTCTCTTTCAAGTGGTCAGCATTTGTAGGGTCCTGGATTGGCCTTGCTGTTTCTCCTCATATGCCCCCAGCCTCTCTTCCATACATTTCAAAGATTGGCAGTTGGTGCCAGGAAGAGATCCTGCTGGGGAGAAACCTGTATCACAGAGGGTAGTAGTGAAAGTCACTCAGTCGTGTCCGACTCTTGTGACCCCATTGACTGTAGCCCCCAAGGTTCCTCTGTCCATGGGATTATCCAGGCAAGAATACTGGAGTGGGTTGCCATTTCCTTCTCCAGGGGATCTTCCCGATCCAGGAATCGAACCCATGTCTTCTGCATTGCAGGCAGATTCTTAACCGACTGAGCTAGGATGGAAACCCTATCTCTCTATCAAAGAAGGTAGAGAGACCTTTTCATTCCACACATGATTTAAGCAGAGGAATATGATACTGAGACAAGGAAGATCCATTGTTAAAAAGAAAGGGAAATTTTTTATGAGAACAAAAAGGAAATTTTGAGAACAAAAGGAAATTTAATATAAGGACAAAACTTTTTGAAAAAAAATTTAACCCTTTCTAGTCCACCTTTATCTCTTTATTCAGAAAGTTAGAGAATTAGTATGAGGTGGCTCAGAAGTTAAAGCGTCTGCCTGCAATGCAGGAGACTTGGGTTCGATCCCTGGGTCAGGAAGATCCTCTGGAGAAGAAAATGGCAAACCACTCCAGTATTCTTGCCTGGAGAATCCCATGGACAGAGGAGCCTGGTGGGCTATAGTCCACAGTGTCACAAAGAGTCCGACACGACTGAGTGACTTCACTTTCACTTTCAGTTTATATAACTAAAGAGCTAAACTAGATACTACTGACAAAATGTCATATTAATATATTTGGTAAGAAAATACAAAGTCACAATATGTAAACTGTACATTAAGCCATACGTGTTTGATGTAATTTAAAACAGGGTTAATTTTCTTGTAACTAACTTGAATATATATAGAGACTGTATATTTTATTGAGGACCCTACTCTGTAAGAGGGGCTTCCCTGGTAGCTTAGCTGGTAAAGAATCTGCCTACAATGCAGGAGACCTGGGTTCCATCCCTGGGTTGGGAAGATCTCCTGCAGAAGGGGAAGGCTACCCTCTCCAGTATGCTTGCCTGGAGAATTCCATGGACGGAGGAGCCTGGCAGGCTACAGTCCACAGGGTCTCAGAGTCGGACACGACTGAGCAACTTTCACTTTCACTTTTTCTTCTCTATAAGAAGAGAATCAACTGAAGATCACAGATTAATGATAATAAAAAAGAATTAATGGCTATGTTGTACTGATACTGAATTGGGGGAACAAAATAGGCTTTGAATCCAAGCTTTTCTGACATCCCTTGAGTTCCTTGCCTAAATTCTTTGAACAACAATTTACTTGCTTGTTACCTGGAGGAGTTTCTAGCACAGGATTGTTGCTTTTAATACATTGCCTACAGTTGCCTATGCCCTTAGCAGGAAGTCATCCCTTTATTATTCAATCATGAAAAGGAATTCAGTTTAATTTTATCTTTAAAGAGATGAAAAGAATGTAAAATATAGAACAAAACTGTAACATTTTTTCCTTTGAATATTCAATTCTGACCAGTGCATTCAATGTTATTAGGCAATGTCTTGGTTTGGGTTGGCCCAGGAGCTGATCCAGAGATAAGAATTGGAGTGCAGGTGGTTAACCTAGGAAGGGAGCCCGGAAAACATTGGAAGGATGTGAAGTAGGGGAGAGAAAGTAGCTAATAGGAGGTGCAGTACCAAGCTGTATCAGCTGTAGGCACATGGGGCTTAATCCTGCCTGGGGAGCCCGAGAGGCAGGAGGACCATATATTATGCCCACCTGTGAGGTGAGGGAGCTGGGGCATTTATACCTCCACTGCCATGAGCCTGCATAGCAGAGGGGGACTCCTGCAACCAGAGGAAAACCTCAGTGATACGTGTGGAAATGGTAACTCAGCGAATGTCGATTGTGCCTTGCCATGTGTGTTCCAGGCTCAATCCTGATTTTTGAGATTATGTGTTTTTTTGTCTAGCTGCTCAAATCCCTTTATGGAATACGAAACAGCATATAAAACCAGAAAAATTGGAGCAACTGTGACTTCTGTGATAGTGAGTGTGTGCTTGAGCTCTGCATTCTCTCAGTTTTGGTGGTCTGAAAAACCAGCCCAAAGCTGAGGAATGCAGGGCCTCCCCAGACTATAGTCTGAAAATGTACCATTTAGGTCTTTAAGGATGTCACCAGCTCTGGTCTCTGATTGACATCTTTCTATTAAACTGCTTTCTGCAAATGTCTTCTCTGCTTCCTCTCCTCTTAAAAACAAAACCAAAACAAGATCCTTCAAAACCTCATGGGAAAAAAAAAATCTGGCAATTAGATTTCATAGTAATAAGAGCCAAAAAAAAAGACTGGTGTGGGCTGAAAAACACAACAAAATGCAAAAAACCTAGAACTGATTGGAAAGCTATTTAAAACCCACATGGACTATTCAGAAGAGGGTAGCCATAGTAACCCACCCAGGGAATGATACTCCAAGTAACACACCCAGGGAATGATGACTCCAAGCTGGAGGAGGAAGGATTGGGCTGTTGAGGGCAGGGCTTTGCCAGATGGGGGGCTTTCCCAGTGCAGATTTACCACCGAGCCTGCAAAGGAGCAGCCGATCAGAAGCCTCCAATCTCCTCCATGAACATAGAGGTTTATCTATATTTTTGGCAACTTCCTTTTGGATTCCGAAGTTGGCTCCTTTAGGAATGACTTAAGTAGAAGCATATTTAAAAAACAAAATGTTTGATAAAACGTAACACTCTGGGGGATAAAAACAAACAAAAAAAACGAAACCATAAGCCCAGAAGACCACATGGAAACTGTGGGTGGGAGCTGTGTTTGTGCCTTTCCAGCGGCTACCCGGGGTTTAGGCTCCCAGCACGTCGATGGTCGCGTTCAGTCACTGAGACGAGGCCGCCCGGGAGGATTTGTGGTAGAAGTTACCGGTGCCCGCCCGGTGCCCCACTGTTCAGCCCCTGCTCCAGCTGCTGCGAACGTGGAAAGCCAGTGACACACAGCTGCTTCTTATTCAGAGCTCTGCCCTCGGTCTGCAGGCCCTGCTCTCAGCAAATGCCAGGCAAGCTGTGCCAACCTTACAGCCCCAAGCCCACGATGGACTGATACTGCGGGACAAAATCCTAGCCCCTAGACTCAATTTACGACATAACTCTGGTTCCCTTCAAGCTTCCCCAAGGACTCAACCTTAAGCCAGACACCAGAGGAAACCATGTCCTTGCTGGCTTCTCCCTTTGCTCCATTTCCCTCACTTTCTAACAACTTTTTTCCCCAAGATCATCCTCTCAATAATACACTTACAAAATACTCTTCTTTTCAGGATCAGCTTCTAGGGGGCCTATTCCAAAACAGACACCAGGAGAATAGCTCTGGAATAGGTAGACCTTGCCCACCTTCAAGGTGGTGACAGTGGTAAAGAACCCGCCTGCCAAAGCAGGAGACCTAAGGCACCTGGCTTCGATCCCTGGGTCAGAAAGACCCCCTGGAGGAGCGCATGACAACCCACTCCAATATTCTTGCCTGGAGAATCCTGTGAAGTAAGGAGCAGGGCAGGCTACAGGCCATAGGCTGCAAAGAGTCAGACACGGCTGAAACGTCTTAGCACGCACGCAACCATGCACCTACCTTCAAGACCTGGCCCATGACGGGGGAGCTGTGGGGCTCTGGGCAAGTGTCTGGACCTCTCTGGAATGCTGCTGCACAGTAGCAGTTATTCCTAGGTAGGGTCTTCCTTGGTGGCTCAGCTGGTAAAGAATCTGCCTACAATGCAAGAGACCCAGGTTCAATTCCTGGGTCAGAAAGATCCCCTGGAAAAGGGAATGCCAACCCACTCCAATATTTTTGCCTGGACAATCCCATGAACAGAGAAGCCTGGCAGGCTACAGGCCATGGGGTTGCAAAGAGTCAGACACGGCTGAAACGTCTTAGCATGCACGCAACCATGCACCTACCTTCAAGACCTGGCCCATGACGGGGGAGCTGTGGGGCTCTGGGCAAGTGTCTGGACCTCTCTGGAATGCTGCTGCACAGTAGCAAAGTTGGGCTAGATCACTCATTGTTCTTGTTTTCTCAGAACCCATATGGCTCTAGTTCCTCCCTCACCTTATTCTTCTCCCTCTCTCCTTACAGTTTTCTCCTGAGACCACTCCATCAATACATCACTTGCAAGAACCCCAACATGAGACTTTGCTTCTAGGGAATCTGACGCAGAAACTAATAGTTGGAGAGAAAATGCATTCCTTGTAGCCCAGTGATGTTACTGTTTAATTGCTCAATTGTGTCTAACTCTTTGCAGCCCCATGGACTGTAGCTTGCCAGGTTCCTCTGTCCATGAGATTTCCCAAGCAAGAACACTGGAGGGGGGTGCCATTTCCTTCTCCAGGGGATCTTCCTGACCCAGGGTTCAAACCTGCAACTCCTGCACTGGCAGGGGAATTCTTTACCATTGAGCCACCAGGGAAAAATGGGAGCTACCAAAATCTGTGAAGGGTTGATTTCCATCCTCCCTCCTCCAACCAAGGAAAGTCCTCTTTCATGGGATCTTTACATTGAACTTCCACAGGATTTCTGGTGAGACTTCTTGGATGCTAATGTCTGAAATCTGTTGGATCAGATCTCTAAAAGTTGGGTCTAACACAATTCCTGGAGAGCTTTCTCTTCTACCCACTGAATAACTGTGCTCAAGATTTCCTGGGATATGAGAATGGATGGGGACAGGCCACATATCAAAGAAAACATGGCTGGCTGGAGAAGGCATTGGACATCACTAAGAAACACTTCAGAACATTCCTCTAGGTGAAGGAATATTTTCATCCTTTAGCTTTCCAAACTCTGTCACTTTGTGGCTGTTTCCCTGAAAAACTCGAATTTTTTTATGCCAGAGTAGTTGCTGTTATTGTCATGCCTATATTTCCTTTCCTGGACTTGGACATCCATCCTCCAGTGGTCCTTAGCTGACAAGAGCCTCAGCTGGGAAGATACCTAGTGCTTCTCCCCTAGTCTCCAGAACCCACCCACCATAAGTCAGTGGGAACCATGGCTGATGGCTGAATGATGTTGGAATTTTCAAGCCTACCCCCTTGCTTTGAGTCAGACCACACTGCGGTGAGAGGCAAAATTCACACTCCAGAGCTCCCCATAGGCTCATGCTGTGTCTAGACTTTAGCTGAGACCACATTCTTATCAGCTTCTTTTCCCTCTTCCATCCCACTTCCTGCTCTTTCTGGTTCCTCCTGGTTTCTCTTGGCAGCACTATGTCAACAAATCATTTGCACAGTTACTCCTAGGTAGGGTCTTCCTTGGTGGCTCAGCTGATAAAGAATCTGCCTACAATGCAAGAGACCCAGGTTCAATTCCTGGGTCAGAAAGATCCCCTGGAGAAGGGAATGCCAACCCACTCCAATGTTTTTGCCTGGACAATCCCATGAACAGAGGAGCCTGGCAGGCTACAGGCCATGGGGTTGCAAAGAGTCAGACATGACTGAGCAACTAAACACTAGCACTCCTAGGTGAATACAGATCAAAACTAGAATGAGATATCACCTCACACCAGTCAGAATGACTATCATCAAAATGTCTACAAACAGTAAATACTGGAGAGGATATGGAGAAAAGAGAATCCTCCTGCACTTTTAGTGGGAATGCAAATTGGTATAGCCACTATGAACAGTACTATGAAGCTTCCATAAGAAAATACAAATAGAGCTAACATATGATCCAGCCATCTCACTACTGGGCATATATCCAGAGAAAAACATTTTTCAAAAGGATGCATGCACCCCAGTGTTCACTGCAATAGCCAAGACATATAAGCAACCTATATGTCTATAAGTGAATGAATGGATAAAGAAGATATAGTACACATATACAATGGAATATTACTCAGCCATTAAAAAGACTAAAATAATGTTATTTATAGCAACATGGGTGTGCCTGGAGATTATCATACTAAATGAATTAAATCAGACAGAAAATGACAAATATATCACTTATGAAAAAAATTTAAAAAGTGATACAAATGAACTTATGTACAAAACAGAAACAGACTCACAGACTTAGAGAACAAACTTTAGTTACTGGGGGAAAGAGAGGGGAGGGATAATTAGGGAGTTTGGGATTGACATGCGCACACTGGTATATTTAAAATAGATATCCAACAAGGACCTACTGTATAACACAGGGAACCCTGCTCAATACTGTAATAACCTAAATGGGAAAGAATTTGAAAAAGAATATATACATGTATATGTGTACCTGAATCACTAATTCTAATTGCACTTGGAACTAATACAACATTGTTAATCAACTATCAGTTCCATTCAGTCACTCAGTCATGTCCAACTTTTTGCAACCCCATGAATTGCAGCATGCCAGGCCTCCCTGTCCATCACCCTGTCCAACTCCTCCTGGAGTTCACTCAGACTCACCTCCATCGAGTCGGTGATGCCATCCAGGCATCTCATCCTCTGTCATCCCCTTCTCCTCCTGACCCCAATCTCTCCCAGCATCAGAGTCTTTTCCAATGAGTCAACTCTTTGCATGAGGTGGCCAAAGTACTGGAGTTTCAGCTTTAGCATCAGTCCTTCCAAAGTGCACCCAGGACTGATCTCCTCCCAGAATGGACTGGTTGGATCACCTGGCAGTCCAAGGGACTTTCAAGAGTCTTCTCCAACACCCAGTTTAAAAGCATCAATTCTTCATCACTCAGCTTTCTTCACAGTCCAACTCTCACATCCATACATGACTACTGGGAAAACCATAGCCTTGACTAGATGGACCTTTGTTGGAAAAGTAATGTCTCTTCTTTTGAATATGCTATCTAGCTTGGTCATAACTTTTCTTCCAAGGAGTAAGCATCTTTTAATTTCATGGCTGCAGTCACCATCTGCAGTGATTTTGGAGCCCCCCAAAAATAAAGTCTGACACTGTTTCCACTGTTTCCCCATATATTTCCCATAAACTGATGAGACCAGATGCCATGATCTTCGTTTTCTGAATGTTGAGCTTTAAGCCAACTTTTTCACTCTCCTCTTTCACTTCCAGCAAGAGGCTTTTTAGTTCCTCTTCACTTTCTGCCATAAGGATGGTGTCATCTGCATTTCTGAGGTTATTGATATTTCTTCTGGCAATCTTGATTCCAGCTTTGCTTCTTCCAGCCCGGCGTTTCTCATGATGTACTCTGCATATAAGTTAAATAAGCAGGGTGACAATATACAGCCTTGATGTACTGCTTTCCCAATTTGGAACCAGTCTGTTGTTCCATGTCCAGTTCTAACTCTTGCTTCCTTATCTGCATACAAGTTTCTTAAGAGGCTGGTCAGGTGGTCTGGTATTCACATCTCTTTCAGAATTTTCCACAGTTTATTATGATCCACACAGTCAAAGGCTTTGGCATAGTCTATAAAGCAGAAATAGATGTTTTTCTGGAACTCTCTTGCTTTTTCAATGATCCAGTGGATGTTGGCAATTTGATCTCTGCTTCCTCTGCCTTTTCTAAAACCAGCTTGAACCAATATAAGATAAAAATTTTAAGAGCCTTATAACCCTCCAAAAACAAACAACAGCAACAAAAAACCCAAACAAACAAACAAAAAAAAACTACTTCTAGGTCAATGTTTGGTGCTAGAGAGCTTGACATAGTAAAGGTGGCTGAAGGCCACAAAGAATGAAGTTTGGTGGGGGCTGACCACAGTAAAGTTGAGGTCTGCAGTAAACAATTTGGGGACATTTGATTTAGAAATGTGAGATTTCATTCCTTTTTCAAGTTTCCCAAATCTCTCTTCAATGTGTGAAAATTAGGAGAGAGTAAGATTTCTAGTGTGTTTTCTTATTCAAGAAATTGGAGATTTTTTGTTGCTTTTTGCGCCACAGCTATATCCTCGGTGTTCATAAGAAACAGTGTTCAAATACCTACTCAATATGTTTGAACAAATATTCCAAAATATCTTGCTGATGGACTTTTCTGAGTGCATTTTGGAATACAATAAAGACTTTAAAAATGGCAGGCTTATGGGATAAAATAGAAGATTAACCTACTTTTAGGTTTATTAACTTTGCTTCTTTTCACTGAGTGGAACAGATCTTATTAAATACTAATTATCTTCCCCATTCTTTTGCATTCTGATTGTTTTGTTTTGTTTTTTGTTTTTTTTAGAGAGTATGCTTCTTATAGAGAAATTAGCTGTTTCAGAATTGTGTGTTCGAATATCTATCCTATCTGGTCTTTAAGCTACCATTTCTATGAATTGCATTACTAGTCATTTCACAAGCCCGTTTGGATGTTTATTCAGAACATCTGAGGTCTCTGGTCATTTGGGGGAGACTGTGTGTGGTGCTGAGTGAGGAATAGGATTCCACTACTGTTTAAATGGTTTTGGGAGCAGGAGGTGATATCAGGATCTTTGAAGTATTTGATGGAGTTTGTATCTTTCCTGGTATCTTTCTTGTCAAGGACTAGGTATACATATTTCTTGATATATAGAGAAATGAAAGGAATTTGGAGAAATTTGGCCTCCTTTTACCCCCAGAACATGAGCTATCCAGGTGGTTCAGTGGTAAAAGAATTTGCCGCCTAAGGCAGGAGTTACAGGAGACACCAGTTGGATCCTGGGTTGGGAAGATTCCCCTGGAGAAGGAAATGGCAACCCATTCCAGTATTCTTGCCTGGAGAATCCCATGGACAGAGGAGCCTGGCAGGCTACAGCCCATGGGGGTGCAAAGAGTCACACATGACTAGGCATGCACACATGCCCCACCACAATATTTTTGTTTCAATTTCCTTCCCACTACTTCTGTTATAGCCTTTGGTTAGTAGGGGAGTAAAGAGCTGAGACTAGGATAAGGCCCTCATATAAAGTGCAAAATTTAAGTGAATGCCAGTAAAACTCAGTAATAAAGACAAATAATATTTAATGCAATATTTTTATTGTGGTAAAAAAATACAATGTAAAATTTATCATCTTAGTCATTTTTAAATCGAGAGTTCAGGTCAGTTCAGTTTAGTCACTCAGTCATGTCCGTAGCAACCCCATGGACTGCAGCACACCAGGCTTTCCTGTCCATCACCAACTCCTGGGTCTTGCTCTAACTCATGTCTATTGAGTCAGTAATGCCATCCAACTATTTCATCCTCTGTTGTCCTCTTCTCCTTCTGTCTTCAATCTTTTCCAGCATCAGAGTCTTTTCCAGTGAGTTAGTTATTCGCGTCAGGTGGCCAGAGTATTGGAGTTTCAGCTTTGTCATCAGTCCTTCCGATAAATATTCAGGACTGGTTTCCTTTGGATTGACTGGTTTGATCTCCTTGCAGTCCAAGGGACTCTCAAGAGTCTTCTCCAACAACACAGTTCAAAAACATCAATTCTTCAGTGCTCAGCTTTCTTTATGGTGCAGCTCTCACACCCATCCATGACTACTGGAAAAAACATAGCTTTGACTAGACAAAGTAACAGACTTCTGTCAACAAACTATTGTCTCTGCATTTTAATATGCTGTCTAGGTTGGTCATAGATTTTCTTCCAAGGAGCAAGCATCTAACTTTCACAGCTGCAGTCACCACTGGCAGTGGTTTTGGAACCCAAGAAAATAAAGTTTCTCACTATTTCCCTTGTTTCCCCATCTATTTGCCATGAAGTGATGAAACTGGATGCCATGATCTTAGTTTTCTGAATGTTGAGCTTTAAGCCAACTTTTTCACTCTCTTCCTTCACATTCATCAAGAGGCTCTTTAGTTCCTCTTCACTTTCTGCCGTAAGGGTGGTGTCATCTACATGTTTGAGGTTACTGATATTTCCCCCAGCAATCTTGATTCTAGCTCGTGCTCCATTCAGCCAGGCATTTTCCGTGATGTATTCTGCATATAAATTGAATAAGCAGGGTGACAATATACAGCCCTGACAATACTCCTTTTCTAATTTGGAACCAGTCTGTTGTTCCTTGTCCAGTTCTAACTGTTGTTTCTTGACCTGCATACAGATATCTCAGGTGGCAGGTAAGATGGTCTAACATCCCATCTCTTGAAGAATTTTTCAGTTTGTTGTGATCCACACAGTCAAAGGCTTTGGCGTAATCAATAAAGCAGAAGTAGATGTTTTTCTGCAGTTCTCTTGCTTTCTCAATGATCCAACAGATGTTGACAACTTGATTTCTGGTTCCTTTGCCTGTTCTAAATCCAGCTTGAACATCTGTATATTCACAGTTCATGTATTGTGGAAGCCTGTCTTGGAGAATTTCCAGCACTACTTTGCTAGCGTGTGAGATGAGTGTAATTGTACAGTAGTTTGACCATTCTTTGGCATTGTCTTTCTTAGGGATTGGAATGAAAACTGTCCTATGGCCACTGCGGAGTTTTCCCAGTTTGCTGGCATATTGAGTGCAGCACTTTCACAGCATCGCCTTTTAGGATTTGAAATAGGTCAACTGGCATTCCATCACCTCCACTAGCTTTGTTCATAGTGATGCTTCCTAAGGCCCACTAAACTTATTCTAGGATGTCTGGCTCTAGGTGAGTGATCACACAATCGTGATTATCTTGCTCATGAAGATCTTTTTTGTATAGTTCTTCTGTGTATTCTTGCCACCTCGTCTTAATCTCTTCTGCTTCTCTTAGGTCCATACTGTTTCTATCCTTTATTGTGCCCATCTTTGCATGAAATGTTCTCTTGGTATCTATAATTTTCTTGAAGAGATCTCTAGTCTTTCCCATTCTGTTCTTTTCCTCTGTTTCTTTGCACTGATCACTGAGGAAGGCTTTCTTATCTCTCCATGCTATTCTTTGGAACTCTGCATTCAAATGAGTATGTTTCCTTTTCTACTTTGCCTTTAGCTTCTCTTCTTTTCACAGCTATTTGTAAGGCCTTCTCAGACAGCCATTTTGCCTTTTTTGCATTTCTTTTTCTTGGGAATGGTCTTGATCACTGCCTCCTGTACAATGTCATGAACCTCCATTCATAGTTCTTCAGGCACTCTATCAGATCTAATCCCTTGAATCAATTTGTCACTTCTGCTGTATAATTGTAAGGGATTTGATTTAGGTCATACCTGAATGATCTAGTGGTTTTCCCTACTTTCTTCAATTTAAATCTGAATTTGGCAATAAGGAGTTTATGATCTGAGCCACCGTCAGCTTCTGGTCTTGTTTTTGCTGACTGTATAGAGGTTTTCCATCTTTGGCCACAAAGAATATAATCAATCTGATTTCGGTATTGACCATCTGGTGATGTCCATGTGTAGAGTCTTCTCTTGTGTTGTTGGAAGAGGGTGTTTGCTATGACCAGTGTGTTCTCCTGGCTAAACTCTATTAGCCTTTGCCCTGCCTCATTTTGTATGGGACTCCAAGCCCAAATTTGCCTGCTATTCCAGGTATCTCTTGATTTCCTTCTTTCCATCCCAGTCCCCTATGATGAAAAGGACAACTTTTTTGGGTTTTGTTCTAGAAGCCCTTGTAGGTCTTCATAGAACCATTCAACTTCAGCTTCTCTAGCATTACTGGTTGCAGCTTAGATTTGTGTTACTGTGATACTGAATGGCTTGCCAGTGAGTTCTTTGGCACTAATTTTATTAACAGTGCTATGAAACAGCTCTCCATAAGTTTTTTATCTTGCAAATGTGGAACTCATGAGCAATTCTACTTTTATCATTTTTGGTTAAAAAAAAATTCTGCTTCCTTGTTTCTATGCATTTGATTACTTTAGATATCTCATATGAGTGGAATCATGTAGTATTTGTACTTTTGTGGCTAACTTATTTCACTTAGTAAAATGTTCTCAGTTCATTCATATAGAGTATGTAACAGGGTTTCCTTCTTTTCATAAGACTGAATAAAAATCCATTGTATACAAAATGTACTTTTTCATTCATCGCATGCCAAATATACTGTTTCTATTCATCTATTGGCGGACATTTGTGTTGCTTTTTCTCCTTGGCTATTGTAAATCATGCTGATGGGGTCAGGAGTGTTCAAATATCTCTTTGAGACCTTATTTTCAAATCTTTTGGATATGTAGCCTAAAGTAAGATTGCTAGATTACACGGTATTTCTATTTTTAATTTTTGAGGAGTATTTACTGTTTTCTATAGAGATTGCACCATTTTACAGTTCTACAAACAGTGCACAAGGATTCTGATTTCTCATATTCTTGTCAACAATTGTTATTATCTGCTTTTGTTTTCAATAATAGTAATCCAATGGTTATGAGGTGGTGTCACATTATAGTTTGATTTACATTTCCTAGGTTCTTAATGATGTTGAGCATCTTTTCATATGCTTGTTGACTATGATCACTTACATATCGTATTTGGAGAAATGTCTATTTAAGTTATTTGCCCATTTTGTAATCAGGTTATTTAATTTTTTCCTTGTCGAATTGTAAGAGTTCTTTATATACTCTATATGTTAACCCCTTATCAGACACGTAATTTGGAAATATTTTCTCCCGTGCTGTAGGTTTACTTTTTACTCTATTTATACACAGTTTTGATGCATAAAAGTTTTTAAGTTTAATATAATCCCATCTTTCTGCTTTTGCTTTTGTAAGCCTGTTATTTTGGTGGTGTCATATGCAAGAAGTCCTAACTTGAGTGTCAAGAAGCTCTTCCATGCTTTCCCCACCCCCCCCAGAAGTTTAATAGCCTTGTGTCATATATTTAGGCTTTTAATTCACTTTGAAGTAATTTCTGTACACATTGAAAGATAAAGTTTCAATTTATTTTTGCATGTGGACATTCTGTTTTCCCAACACAATTTGAGAGACTATTCTTTCTCCATATGACTATATACATGAGGGTGTTTTCTTCATGTTCTCATTGGTCAATTTTTCTATATTTATGCTAATACCACTTATAAATAGCTGAGAAAAGAAGACAAGCAAAAGCCAAAGGAGAAAAGGAAAGATATATCCATCTGAATGCAGAATTCCAAAGAATAGCAAGGAGAGATGAGACAGCCTTCCTAAGTGATCAATGCAAAGAAATGGAGGAAAACAATAGAATGGGAAAGACTAGAGATCTCTTCAAGAAAATTATAGATACCAAGAGAACATTTCATGCAAAGATGGGCACAATAAAGGACAGAAACAGTATGGACCTAAGAGAAGCAGAAGAGATTAAGACGAGGTGGCAAGAATACACAGAAGAACTATACAAAAAAGATCTTCATGAGCAAGGTAATCACAATTGTATGATCATTCACCTAGAGCCAGACATCCTGGAATGTGAAGTTAAGTGGGCCTTACGAAGCATCACTGGAGAAGGCAATGGCACCCCACTCCAGTACTGTTGCCTAGAAAATCCCATGGACGGAGAAGTCTGGTGAGCTGCAGTCCATGGGGTTGCTAAGAGTCGGACACGAATGAGCAACTTAATTTTCGCTTTTCACTTTCATTCATTGGAGAAAGAAATGGCAACCCACTCCAGTGTTCTTGCCTTGTGAATCCCAGGGACGGGGGAGCCTGGTGGGCTGCCATCTATGGGGTCACCCAGAGTCAGACACAATACATGAACTGTGAATATACAGATGTTCAAGCTGGATTTAGAACAGGCAAAGGAACCAGAAATCAAGTTGTCAACATCTGTTGGATCATTGAGAAAGCAAGAGAACTGCAGAAAAACATCTACTTCTGCTTCATTGATTATGCCAAAGCCTTTGACTGTGTGGATCACAACAAACTGAAAAATTCTTCAAGAGATGGGATACCAGACCACCTTACCTGCCACCTGAGATATCTGTATGCAGGTCAAGAAACAACAGTTAGAAGCATGAAACAACAGACTGGTTCCAAATTAGAAAAGGAGTATGTCAAGGCTGTACATTGTCACCCGGCTTATTCAACTTATATGCAGAATACATCACGGAAAATGCCTGGCTGAATGGAGCACAAGCTAGAATCAAGATTGCTGGGGGAAATATCAATAACCTCAGATATGCAGATGACACCACCCTTATGGCAGAAAGCAAAGAGGAACTAAAGAGCCTCTTGATGAAAGTGAGAGAGGAGAGTGAGAAAGCTGGCTTAAAAACATTCAAAAGACTAAGATCATGGCATCCAGTCCCATGACTTCATGGCAAATAGCTGGGGAAGCATTGAAAATAGTGACAAACTTTATTTTCTTGGGCTCCAAAATCACTACTGATGGTGCCTGCAGCCACGAAATTAAAAGACACTTGCCATTTGGGAGAAAAACTGTGAAAATCCTCAGTTCAGTTTCAGTTCAGTTTCAGTTCATTTCAGTCGCTCAGTCGTGTCTGACTCTTTGCGACCCCATCAATTGCAGCACGCCAGGCCTCCCTGTCCATTACCAACTCCCGGAGTTCACCCAAATTCATGTCCATCAAGTCAGTGATGCCATCCAGCCATCTCATCCTCTGTCGTCCCCTTCTCCTCCTGCCCCCAATCCCTTCCAGCATCAGAGTCTTTTCCAATGAGTCAACTTTTCACATGAGGTGGCCATAGTACTGGAGTTTCAGCTTTAGCATCATCCCTTCCAAAAAACACCTAGAAC
The DNA here is from genome assembly GCF_001704415.2 of Capra hircus. Lineage (NCBI taxonomy): Eukaryota > Metazoa > Chordata > Mammalia > Artiodactyla > Bovidae > Capra > Capra hircus. Next base: position 5,494,771 of record NC_030820.1, read on the forward strand.
TGATCTCCTTTATTATTTATTTATTTTTATTTTACTTTACAATACTGTATTGGTTTTGCCATACATTGGATCTCCTTGCAGTCCATGGGACTCTCAAGGGTCTTCTCCAACACAACAATTCAAAAGCATCAATTCTTTGGATATTAGACAGTGCATTAAAAGCAGAGGCATTACTTTTCCAACAATGGTCCAGATAGTCAAATAATGGTTTTTCCTGTAGTCATGTATGGATTTGAGGGTTGTACCATAAAGAAGTCTGAGTATCGAAAAATTGATGCTTTTGAATTGTGTTGGAGAAGACCTTTGAGAGTCCCTTGGACTTCAGGGAGATCAAACCAGTCCATCCTAATGGTAATCAATCCTGAATATTCATTGGAAGTACTGATGTTGAAGCTGAAACTCCAGTACTTTGACCACCTGATGCAAAGAACTGACTCATTGGAAAAGACTCTTATGCTGGGAAAGATTGAAGGCAGGAGGAGAAGGGATGACAGAGGATGAGATGATTGGATGGCATCATCGACTCGATGGACATGAGTTTGAGCAAGCTCCAGGAGATGTTGAAGGACAGAGAAGCCTGGTGTGCTGTAGTTCATGTGGTCACAAAGAGTCAGACTTGACTGAGAAACTAACAGCACAATTTAGATTAATGAAACTTCAATGTTTTCACATCAGGAAGAGATCCTCAACTGTATTTTCCTTTCAAAATTGTTTTGACTATTTGGTGTCTCCTGAGTTTTAAGATAAAGTTTTAAGATATACGTTACCATATTTGATTACTTTTGTTAATAAAAAGAATAAAGGTGAAAAAAAAAAAGATTAAGTTCAGTTTGTGCAAAATTCGCTATTGGGCTTTTAACAGGGATTTCTCTGAGTCTGTAGGTCCCATTGGTAGCACAGACGTGTTAACAACATGAAATCTTTTAATCCATGAAAGTATTTCCATATCTGTGCCTTCTGGAATTTCTTTAAGCCATGTTTTGTTGTTTTGAGTATAGTTTTCCTTGGTCAGTTTTATTCCTATGTCTTTTATAAAAGCATCTGAATCTATTGTAAATGGAGTTGTTGACAATTTCCTTTTCAGATTGTTTATGTGTAGGACACACTGATTTTTTGGCAATGATTTTTCATCCTGGTTTCCTGCATCTTTGCTGAATTTGATGATTAGTTCTAAAAATTCTCTCTCTCTCTTTTTTCTTTATATTGAATACTGAGAATTTTCTTCTTATCATGTTGTCTATGAACAGAGTAATTTTAATTCTTTCTTTTTGATTGGTTAACTTTTATTTCTTTTTCTTGTGTAATTTCTCTGGCTCAGTTCAGTTCAATCGCTCAGTCGTGTCTGACTCTTTGCAACCCCATGAATGGCAGTACGCCAGGCCTCCCTGTCCATCAACAACTTCCAGAGTTCACTTCAACTCACATCCATCGAGTTGGTGATGCCATCCAGGCATCTCATCCTCTGTCATCCCCTTCTCCTCCTGCCCCCAAATCCCTCCCAGCATCAGAGTCTTTTCCAATGAGTCAACTCTTCGCATGAGATGGCCAAAGTACTGGAGTTTCAGCTTCAGCATCATTCCTTCCAAAGAAATCCCAGGGCTGATCTCCTTCAGAATGGACTGGTTGGATCTCCTTGCAGTCCAAAGGACTCTCAAGAATCTTTCCAACACCACAGTTCAAAAGCATCAATTCTTTGGCACTCAGCTTTCTTCACAGTCCAACTTTCACATCCATCCAAGGCTATGGGAAAACCATAGCCTTGACTAGACAGACTTTTGTTGGCAAAATAATGTCTCTGCTTTTGAATATGCTATCTAGGTTGGTCATAACTTTCCTTCCAAGGAGTAAGTGTCTTTTAATTTCATGACTACAATCACCTCCTGCAGTGATTTTGAAGCCCCCCAAAATAAAGTCTGACACTGTTTCCACTGTTTCCCCATCTATTTCCCATGAAATGATGAGACCAGATTCCATGAACAGTATGAAAATGCAAAATGATAGGATACTGAAAGGAGAACTCCCCAGGTCGGTAGGTGCCCAATATGCTACTGGAGATCAGTGGAGAAATAACTCCAGAAAGAATGAAGGGATGGAGCCAAAGCAAAACAATACCCAACTGTGGGTGTGACTGGTGATAGAAGCTAGATCTGATGCTGTAAAGAGCAATGTTGCATAGGAACCTGGAATGGTAAGTCCATGAATCAAGGCAAATTGGAATTGGTCAAACAGGAGATGGCAAGAGTGAACATCAACATTCTAGGAATCAGTGAACTAAAATGGACTGGAATGGGTGAATTTAACTCAGATGACCATTATATCTACTACTGTGGGCAGCAAACCCTTAGAAGAAATGGAGTAGCCATCATGGTCAACAAAAGAGTCCGAAATGCAGTACTTGGATGCAATCTCAAAAACGACAGAATGATCTCCGTTCGTTTCCAAGGTAAACCATTCAATATCACAGTAATCCAAGTCTATGCCCCAACCAGTAATGCTGAAGAAGCTGAAGTTGAACGGTTCTATGAAGACTTACAAGACCTTTCAGAACTAACACCCCAAAAATATGTCCCTTTCATTATAGGGGACTGGAATGCAAAAGGAGGAAGTCAAGAAACACCTGGAGTAACAGGTAAATTTGTCCTTGGAATACGGAATGAAGCAGGGCAAAGGCTAATAGAGTTTTGCTGAGAAAACACACTGGCCATAGCAAACACCCTCTTCCAACAGCACAAGAGAAGACTCTACACACGAACATCACCAGATGGTCAACACCACAATCAGATTGGTTATATTCTTTGCAGCCAATGATGGAGAAGCTCTATACAATCAGCAAAAACAATACCGGGAACTGACTGTGGCTCAGCTCATGAACTCCTTATTGCCAAATTCAGACTTAAACTGAAGAAAGTAGGGGAAACAACTAGGCTATTCAGGTATGACCTTAGTCAAATTTCTCTGGCTAGAACTTCTAGTAACATGTTGAAAAGAAGTGACAGAGGCAGCTTTCCTTGCCTTGTTCCTGATCTTAGGGGAAAGGCTTTCAGTCTTTCATGTTAAGTGTGGTGTTATCTGTGGACTTTTCCTAAATGTCCCTTTATTATGTTGAGGTTGTTTTTGTTCAGTCTCCCAGTCATGTCCAACTCTTTGCAACCCCATGGACTGCAGCACACCAGGCCTACCTGTCCCTCACCATCTCCTGAAGTTTGCCCAAATTCATGTCCATCTCATCGATGATGCCATCCAGAGACCTCATCCCTGGTGCCCTCTTGTCCTTCTGCCCTCAATCTTTCCCAGCATCAGGGTCTTTTCTAATGAATTGACTGTTCACCTCAAGTGACCAAAATACTGGAGCTTCAGCTTCAGCATCAGTCCTTCCAAGGAGTATTCAGGGTTAATTTCCTTTAGGATTGACTAGTTTGATCTCCTTGCCATCCAAGGGACCCTCAGGAGTCTTCTCCAACACCACAGTTAGAAGCTATCAGTTCTTCTTCACTCCGTCTTCTTTATAGTCCAAGTCTCACAACTGTACCTGACCACTAGCAAGACCATAGCCTGGACTATAAGAATCTTTGTTGTCTGAGTAATGTCTCTGCTTTTCAGCATACTGTCTAGGTTTGTCATAGCCTTCCTGCCAAGAAGAGATTGTCTTCTTATTTCATGGCTTCAGTCATCATCTGCAGTGATTTTAAAGCCCAAGAAAGGAAATCTGTCACTATTTCCACTTTTTCTCCTTCCGTTTACTATGAAGTAATGGGGCCAGATGCCATGATCTTAGTTTTTATAAGATTTAGTTTTAAGCCAAATTTTTCACTCTCCTCTTTCAACCTCACCAAGTGGTTCTCTAGTTCCTCTTTGCTTTCTGCCATAGAGTGGTATCATCCACATATCTGAGGTTGTTAATATTTCTCCCGCCTATCTTGATTCCAGCTTGTAGCTCATCCAGCCTGGCATTTATCATGATATGCTCAGCATATAGGTTAAATAAACAGGTTAACAACAGACAGCCCTGTTGTACTCCTTTCTCAATCCCTAACCAATCGTCTGTTCCATACAGGATTCTAGCTGTTGCTTCTTGATCCACATAGATGTTTCTCAAGAGACAGGTAAGATAGTTTCCTTCTATTCCTAGTTTCTTGTTTGTTTGTTTGTTTGTTTCATCATGAAAGAGCATTGAATCTTGTCAAATGTTTTTTCCACATCACATAAGATGATCATGTGGTTTTTGTCTTTCATTCTGTAAATGTGTATTGTGTTGATTTTTTTTTTTTAATGTTGAACCATCTTTGCATTCTATGAATAGATCACACTGGGTCATGGTGTATAATTATTTTCATGCTGTTGAATTTGACTTGAGAGTAATCTTTAAGGAATCTGCACAAATATTAATCAAGAATATTGGTCTGTAGTCTCCTTTTTCATAGTATCCTTGTCTGGCTTTGATATCAGGGTAATAGTGCCCTCATGCAATTAGCTGGAAGTGTTCCATCCTCTTCATTTTCGTTTTTTGAAGAGTTTTGGAGACTTGGCTGAATTCTTTATTTTATTTAGAGAAATTTAAAGTTCTCAGCAAAACTGAGAAGAAATAGAGATTTCCCCAATACCTCCAGCCCCTGCATGTGCATACTGCGCTTCATTATCAATATCTCCCTCCAGAGTGGTACATTTGTTACCAAGAATGAACCTGCATGACACATCATAATCACCCAAAGTCTGTAGTCTGTATTACAGCTTACTCATGAGTTTAGGAGGATGGAGGAGCCTGGTAGGCTGCAGTCCATGAGGTCGCTATGAATCGGACATGACTGAGTGACCTCACGTTCTCTTTCCACTTTCAGGCATTGGAGAGGGAAATGGCAACCCATTCCAGTATTCTTACCTGAAGAATCCCAGGGATAGGGGAGCCTGGTGGGCTGCCATCAACGGGGTCGCACAGAGTCAGACATGACTGAAGCAACTTAGCAGCAGTAGCAGCATGAGTTTAGACAACTGTGTAATGACATGTATCCATCATTATGATATCATTCTAAATAACTTGACTCTTCTAAAAATCCTATGTGTTTCATTTATTTGTGAAACCTCTTGTGTGTTGAGTTTTAAGAGTTCAGAATATTTTCTTATAGTTCTTTTTATTTCTATACTGTAGGTTGTAATGTTCTCTCTTTCACTTCTGGTTTCACTTATTTGAAACTTCAGACATTGCTCTCCCCTACCTGGGCCCTGCATTTAAACTTTATTTTGCTGCAAGTGTGAAGCAATGGACATTACTTTAACAAAATTCAAAATTAATGCATAAAATCGACTATTTGTTATATTTTTAAGGTAAAATTCTAAGAAACCATGGACATAGGGAATGAATATTCAGTGCAAGAGGAAAAAGGTATGTGTGACTTAGTGAGTTGTTACTACTGGAGACTCACAGGCTGAAATGGTTACAACTATTTGAAACTAGATTGGATGTAATCATCGTGTTTAAAACAAATGTGATGAAAGGGTGCAAAGTTTGAGAGAGAAGAGAAAATAGAGGCATTTTATGGAAATACCAGAGGTACACTTTGTCTTGCTTAATATGTGCAGACTGTGGTCAATAGATAAGAATGAAGAGGAATCTCAGACAAAAAAGTTAAGAGATGCAAAGTATGAGTTATGTAGTACATTCATAAATTTAATAGAAATTTTTCTTAGTCTTTCTACTTTTTCCAAATGAGAATGTAAATTTTGAAAAACAAAAGCATCTTTTCCTTTGGGAAAAGCATCTTCCATTTTGTAAGACAGTTTGGAAGCAGGTGGTAATCAAAGGTTTAAAGAACAAACTTTCAACTCTGTGTAAAAGCTATTGTATATTCAAATTATCCCCAGATGGGTGGATAAGGCTGCCCATTTGTTTTGTTTTCTCTCATCCGCTCCTGACTAGTAGGCCCCCAGGCCTCAGATCTAAGATTTCTGGTTTCAGATCTCTTTGTGAATCTGCTTACCTTCATTTGTCTCAAATCTATTCTCAGAAATCCACCTTAGGAAGAATATAAGCCATTGTTCTTACCTACTTGGGGCTTGGAATCCAAACCCTCTTCTACCGGAAGAGTGAAAGAACAAATAGCCTTTCCCCTGTTAAATGGATTTCAGGGACTTTCCTGGTGGTCCAGTGGATAAGACTTTGGTGCCATCAGTACAGGGAGCCAGAGTTTGATCCCACATGCTGCAACTAAAGACACCACATGCCGCAACTAAGACCCAGTACAGCTGGGTAAACAAATATTTAAGAAATGGAATTCAGGCTTCTCTGAGGTGGCTCTGACTATTGAGTGGAAGGGCCTACAAAGGGCAGGTGGGAGATATCACGTGATCAACATTGCTTCTACAAGGGCTACGTTAGTGGCATTGGTCAGCAGAAAGGACTACTTATATGAGATAATATTTGATATTGAGATGGTATTCATAGATTGACATGAGAAGCCTTTATAGAGAGGCAATGTAGTAATTCTATACCATGTCTGAGGTTTGTTCCCTAAACAGTCTGAAGAAATTGAGCAATGGGTATTTTCTAAGAATCCTCTGGATAGTTCAGTAGGAATGGCAGCATGCAAAACTGAAAGCCTCAGGTAGAGTTAATGGCTCTCCCTTGAGTAAGGAGGATGCCTTAAAACACATTTTATGAACATAATCATTCATTCCTCCATTCAACACATACTTATTGAGCTTTTAATATGTGTTAGACATCATTCCTGGCCCTTGGTTTACAGAAGAAAACACAACTTTGAAGAAATCTGTGTCATCTGGGGAGATCATGGGAGGAGAACATATAACTTTAGAAATGTGATCTTTGATTTAAATAGTAGAGAATATGAAAAACTTCTGAAAGAATGGAGCTTGGTGTATTAGGTTCTAAAAACTGTTTAATCTGCATATTATTGACTGGAAATCCTGCTTAACTGGCAAATGATTTTCCTAATAATGATGATTAAGTGACATAAGGGTAAACATGCCCTCTGAATCATCAAAGAAAATTAGATTGCATTTAACACAGAACCTGTGTGAGATATATTTCTTAATTATTTGAAAATCTGTGTGTCTCAATTAATAAAGTAACATGATTAACTAGGCAAGATTATTCCCTGGCCTAGTGGGATAACCCTGAATTTACTGTAATTTGATTGCTCAAAGGTGACAGATCTGTAAAAATGTCTAGGCTGGGGCAAGATGAAAATATATTTTATCTATTTATATATTGGTATGAAAGCCAAAGTAAGGGAAATTGAGATACCCAATCAGTCAGACTGTTTCTTAGGAATTCAAAGTACTAATGGTATCCAGTGTGTATGTGAGTTCAGTTGCTCAGTCATGTCCAGCTCTGTGCAACCCCATGAACTGTTGCCCATCAGGCTCCTCTGTCCATGGAATTTTCCAGGCAAGAGTACTAGAACGGGTTGCATTTCCTATGTGGGATTTTCCCGACCCAGGGATTGAACCTGCGTCTCTTTTGTCTCCTGCATTTTCAGGCAGATTCTTTACCACTAGTGCCACCTGGGAAGTCCCTTGTGCATACTATCCAGTACAAGGCTACAAATTGCAGATAACATGGCACCTCTGCTTGGGTTTTATTTCTTCTTCTGATGAACAGAGAAAAGTCTTCAAAAAAGCCTTAAATGGCCATCACAATTCACTCATTGCTTTTTGCATCCTGTAATTGCCACATATGCCCTATCAGTGTTTGAAATGATTGTGTGGTGAGTCACTGTACAAGGAAAGAATTCCTAATGACTGAGTCACTGTGACAGCTTTCTTTATAAGCAGGGTAAAAAGAACATTTAAGATGCAATAATGAGTTTTAGGCCCAATGGACTTGGGGTAGAGAAGGTTAATAACCATAATCACAGGGAAGAAAACATTATTGAAATAAACCACTTTTAATCAGAACAGTAAAGACAGCTTTGGCTGAGAAAATTTAGAGTGGAAAAAGAGAAATAAAGAGGCAGGGGAGAGAAAGGAGCAGCTCATCAAACTCATAAAAGAAACACAACTCATTAAGGAAAAAAAATTAAGTGCACTTTTGTTTTCTGGCCCAGGATGCATGGAGCTTGGAAGTGATCACTCCACTATAACAATAAATAAGAAGCTGAACAAACTGAAAATCAACAATTCTTCTTAGCTCTGTCAGAAAATTAAGGTCACGAGGATAAACCACTGCCCCCCCAAATTGGAGATGGCCAGGCAGATCCAGTGGATCACAACTTACCAGATAATTAAGTTATAAGCAAAAGTCGTTGTAAGAATCACAACTGGGACAGAAAACCCACAACTATAGTTGATGAATTGGTTTAGTGGGGACAGGCCTAAGAGTTAAAAACTCCAGGGGAACTCAGTCATGGTGAGTGGGAAAGATGGGTGCAGAACACTTATGAGTTTTATCTCCAGGAGCCTTACCAGATTCCCATAATCTCAGATTCTCAGAAGCATGAGAAAAATCCCCTCATGCTTCTAGTAGGGTGATGGATCTATGTTTAACCAGTGCTTCCATCTTTAAAAAATTATCATTTAAAAGTATTTATAAAATGGTTCTTTGAGGGGCATGGTCTATTGCATTTTTTGAGATTGTACAGTGAGGAAAGTTTGATTGGTAGTTTTATGCTTCAAAATATAATTTAGTAAAAACTAGTTAAAAATGATCATTAAATATATATTCTATTATATTAAGACAGTATCCCCTTAAAAAGTGTCTTGATTTGAAGAGTGACCTAAAACAAACACTAAAACAAACATTTTCAGTGGAGGCACTTTATTTTGTGTGTGATCTCAGATTCTCAGTGAAGCAGAGAAGTGAGACGGGGAAAGAAGTAAGTCAGTAATGGGAACATTGATTGCTGAGCTGCTTTCTTGTGCAACTGGGATTTAACCCTGTTGAGATGCTCTGGAAGACTTTATAAAATATGGTTTATAATTGTTCTCCCAAGAGGGGAAGAAAAAGGAAAGTTTGTCTGGCTCTTCCTATTCTTCTTCCTATTCACTGAAGTTTGATCCATTAGCTGACATGGCTTCTACATTATAAAAAACAAAAACAAACAAACAAACAAAAAAAAAAAACAAAGACAAACAAAGAAAAACACCATACAGAGATGTAGATGTCGAGTCTTGAGTGGGAACCTGCCTCCAGTCAGGACCTTCCCTCCAGAGCTGCGTGACCTCCAAGGAGGGCTACATGAATGTCAGCAGGTGGTTCTTACCAGGCTCCTTTCAAATGACTGCTTCTGCCCTAGGTCCAGGGGGAGGTGAGACTTTGTGTACACTCTTTAAGAATGGAGTCTATTTCCTCTGGCCCTCTGGCTCTCCCAAAAGGAAACCTCACTGACCTTCAGAGCCAAACATTCTGGGGGCTCATCTTCCCAGTGCAGAAAATCCAGGTTGGGGAGTCTAATGTGCAGCTCAAACCCATTCCAAGTCAGAACCTCTGACTTGTAATTATCCTTTTGTTTGTGGTCACTCTTTGGGGGGTGTGGATCTTGATTATATCCCATCTCTGTACCTCCTACTTGTCTTATTGTGTTTCTTCATGTCTTCAGACGTGGACATTTTCTGCTAGTTTTCTCATCAACTGTTGCCCTGTAGTTTTTCTTTTAATATGCCCACTTGAGAAAGTGAGCCCAGGGTCTTCCTACTGCACCATCTTGGCCTTTCTAGTTCCCAATTTTTAGAATGAATTGGTAAAACTTAGATATCTTCTACTGAAAAATTTATAAAACTAATCTTTATACAGGGAGGAAACTATTCACTGGGTGAAAGTAAAATGTTTACCGAATCCTACAGAATCTGAAATTACTCTAAGTTTCATTCACTGACATATTCAAACCACTGAAAAGAAGACTCTTCAATCTAGTAAAGTATCTCTACCTTAAGATTAATTTTACTGCTACCCCGGTGAATAGACTCGAGGAACCATAGATGGAAGAGCGGTTTGGGATTGTCATAAAATTGATTTCAGGCTCAACAGGGGAATGGACTAGCAGGGAATATTCTCTGTAATATCAGCCAGATGCCCAGAGGAAATTAATATGTAGATGCAAAAAGCGTAACTAGACACCTCATACTGAGTCAGACATGGAATTCTGGTGGCAGAGTGACTGGACAAGAGATTCTAATTAAGAAATGAGAAGAAAGGAAATGAGTATATTCCCCTAAGGACCTGACTGAAGGGTGAAGTTTCATTCACATGTGTAGAGTATTACAGTCAAAGCTGGTTTTGTTCCATCAACCAGGAGAGAGCTGTAGATAGTAGTTGGGTTTAGATGTGTCTTGTGTGGCGTGCCCTGTGCTCTCTCTTCTTTCCATTGTCTGATTTCATGGGGATGTGAATATGTGAAGAAAATTGGTTACAGGTTTAAAAATTTTAAATTCTTTGGAAGAAAAAATTGCATATATTTAGAGAAGGGAAGCTCAATGCTCTTGGTCATTAATATGATCAATATGCTTGTGTGAGCCAAATGAATCTATGTTATCTTGTAATGATGAAAGATGTGCTGTCTAGAGCATTTCACTGATTTATCAATAAGTTTACAAGGCACCTCCAGGTCATTTTCATTCAGCCAGCCAATATTTTAAAACTCCTACTGTACCCATGATTCAGTGTTAGACTTTGGTGAAACCTTACGATCTTATACAGGAACAAAGATACAAATGAACTCTACATCAGGGTGCAAACGGATGTGTGGCTAATGACAAACATAACTACAGGGATTAGGAAGAGAAAAATCATCTTCAGCTACAGTGACTGCTACAGGAAAATGTAGCCTATATCTGCCATCATCATCTACATCATTACAGATATTACTTTCCCCAAACTCTTTGAAAATCTAAAAACTTTTTAAAGAAAGCTTCCAAGCTTGTCTGATAGCTCAGTTGGTAAAGAATCAGCCTGCAATGCAGGATACCCTGGTTCGATTCCTGGGTTGGGAAGATCCCCTAGGGAAGGGATGGGCTACTCACTCCAGTGTTCTTGGGGTTCCCTTGAGGCTCAGCTGGTAAAGAATCAACCTACAATACAGGAGACCTGGATGTGATCCCTGGGTTGGGAAGATCTCCTATAGAAGGGAAAGGCTACCCACTCCAGTATTCTGGCCTGGAGAATTCCATGGACTGTATAGTTCATGGGGTTGTAGAGTCAGACACGACTGGGCAACTTTCACTTCACTTCCAAGAACTTTAGAATAACTCACTAAATGGAACACTCTCTTCTGAAATCTCTACCAAGTCCCAGGGAAGAGTCATTTTTATGAGGTCTATGTATTAAAATAATGCTTTTTCTAGCATCTTTTGAAAATGAAGAATATCATTTTGAGCAGTTAAAGTTTTCAGGGTCACAGGTTTTCAAAAGTCATCAAAAATTAAAAGGGAGAAAGTAGAATATTAAGTCACATCTCATCTCTAGATTTCTGAAATGCAGAGGGAGGAATGGGAAGAGGGAGGGAAGGAGGAAGAGAGAGAGGGAGGAAGAGAGAGAAGAAGAGAGAGAATGAAAGAGAGAGAACACACACGTACTAATAAATATTAGCTTGAAAAAGACCTTGTATTCATATATTTTGGGCCTTTTTTTTTTTTTCAAATAAAAAAGGGAAAACTTTTACTGTTTGAGAGTGAAAGTAAGATAGAGAGAATATAAAAGATAAAGAGAGAATGAAAATATCACAAGTACCAGAATGTTTACTTTTACATTCTCCGTTTGAATTTTGAAGCAGATTTCCAGAGTTTGTTTTTTGGTTGCATGTGTGTAGAAGAGCTATATTCTAAGACAGAAAAAAAAGAGGAACTGGCCGCAGTACTCAATGCCTGCATATCATTTATTTATTCATCAACTATTTATTGGGTATTTACCATGCCAGACACTGTCCATCAGTTATACAGAGATAAACAAGATTTAGTATTTACAACTTTGAAATCCAATTAGGTTTCAGAGAAACAAATATAATTCTCTCATAGATGATAAATTTAGCACATACTATGTCTCACATACTCTGCCAAGCACCTTATATTCATTTGTAAAGAAAATAGGATCGTAGTTCCCTCATCGGTAAATAAGCTGGAGTCTTGGGAAGTTATTTAAACTTCCGCAGCATTTCCTCTGCTGAGGTCAGGCTTCTAATCACTTTATTGTATATTTTTAAAGAACTATGTTTGAGCTGTTTTTATTTTTACAAAGGAAGCGAGAAACTCTTCCTGGAGTTGGAAGGAAGGAAGAAAACTTGGGGATGTTCTCCAGCACTGGTCGTATTTTAGATGAGTTGTAAAGATGGGTGGAGGGGGCAATGAGAAGAACATATTAATAGATGAAAGAACAGGAACATGAACAAATAACAGTTAGCTCAGGATGAAACACTGGGGAAGCTGGGAAGAGAGGTGAGAAATAAGGATGGGAAAGTCAGCATGATGCTAGTGAGCCTAACATGTTGAGAAGCTTGATAAGACATCAAAATTATTACAGAAGATGGCATCTTAGAACAAATTCCACAAAAGCAGATCCTGAGACAGGGATCCAGATGCAAGTGATTTATTAAGGAAACACCCTTAGGAAAAGTTAGGTGGATGAAGGAAGACAGAGAAGGGAAAGGGGTCAATCAATAGCTCATTTTAGTCTTTCAGCCATCTTGGACCCTGTGGAGGCCTGCTGGGAACAGGGTTTCTAAAAGGACACTTAGAAGGCTGTGGTCCAAGGTGACTTTTGCTACTTATGAGCAGGGTCTATGGAACCAGAGGGAGTACTCAGCTCTTCTGAAAACTGAAGGTGTGTGTGCTAGAGATGAAACTGAACTCTATCTAAGCAAAAGATGTGCTTGTGTGCACAAAGCAAAGAAGAGCACAGCAACTACTGGTGGAAAATCTTACAAAACCAGAGTAATCTGGGGAAAGATAACTCAGGCTCATGGAAACAGTGGCCTGCTGCTGCTGCTGCTAAGCCGCTTCAGTCATGTCCGACTCTGTGCGGACCCCATAGATGGCAGCCCACCAGGCTCCCCTGTCCCTGGGATTCTCCAGGCAAGAACACTGGAGTGGGTTGCCATTTCCTTCTCCAATGCATGAAAGGGAAAAGTAAAAGTGAAGTCGCTCAGTCGTGTCCAACCCTCAGCGACCCCATGGACTGCAGCCTTCCAGGCTCCTCCATCCATGGGATTTTCCAGGCAAGAGTATTGGAGTGGGGTGCCATTTGGTTTGGGCCAAATTCCAAAGCAACTGTCCTGTTAGGGCCACTGGGCACAGAATATGTGTGATGCAGTATCGTTCAAGGATTTAAACTAACTGAAAAGTAAATAAATGAAAGTGTGGATTTTTTCCTCTTGGTTAAACAAACAAACTAAGTGCAGGCGGCGGCAGCGGCGGCAGCCAGCACACTAAGCGTGGCCAAGAGCTACCCCACCTCCGAGGTCAGCGACAGCGGCCTAGAGTGCCAGGCTGCGACGGCCCAGGAACGGCCGAGAGGAGCTACCCCGCATCCGAGGCCAGGGACGGCGGCTGAGAGGAGCCACCTCACGTCCAAGGAGTGGTGACTGCCTGGTGCAGGAGGGCCTAGAGGAGTCATCCCATGCTGAAGGTCAGGAAGGATGGCGGGAGGAGATTACCCTCATCCAAGGTAAGGAGCAGCGGCTGCGCTTTGCTGGAGCAGCCGTGAAGACATACCCCACATCCAAGGTAAGAGAAACCCAAGTAAAATGGTAGGTGTTGCAAGAGCACATCAGAGGGCAGACACACTGAAACCATACTCACAGAAAACTAGTCAATCTTATCACACTAGGACCACAGCCTTGTCTAACTCAGTGAAACTAAGCCATGCCCGTGGGGCAACCCAAGACAGGTGGGTCATGGTGGAAAGGTCTGACAGATTGTGGTCCACTGGAGAAGGGAATGGCAAACCACTTCAGTATTCTTGCCTTGAGAGAACCCCATGAACAGTATGAAAAGGCAAAATGATAGGATACTGAAAGAGGTACTCCCCAGGTCAGTAGATGCCCAATATGCTACTGGAGGTCAGTGGAGAAATAAATCCAGAAAGAATGAAGGGTTGGAGCCAAAGCAAAAACAATACCCAGCTGTGGATGTGACGTGATAGAAACAAGGTCCGATGCTGTAAAGAGCAATATTGCATAGGAGTCTGGAATGTCAGGTCTATGAATCAAGGCAAATTGAAAGTGGTCAAACAGGAGATGGCAAGGGTGAATGTCGACATTCTAGGAATCAATGAACTCAAATGGACTGGAATGGGTGAATTTCACTCCGATGACCATTATATCTACTACTGTGGGCAGGAATCCCTCAGAAGAAATGGAGTAGGCATCATGGTCAACAAAAGAGCCCAAAATGCAGTACTTGGATGCAATCTCAAAAACAACAGAATGATCTCCATTCATTTCCAAGGAAAACCATTCAGTATCACAGTAATCCAAGTCTATGCGCCGACCAGTAACGCTCAAGAAGCTGAAGTTGAACGGTTGGTTCTATGAAGACCTACAAGACCTTTATTTTATTTTTTATTTTTTTTTTAATTTTAAAATCTTTAATTCTTACATGCGTTCCCAAACATGAACCCCCCTCCCACCTCCCTCCCCACAACATCTCTCTGTGTCGTCCCCATGCACCAGCCCCAAGCAAGCTGCACCCTACGTCAGACATGGACTGGCGATTCAATTCTTACATGACAGTATACATGTTAGAATTCCCATTCTCCCAAATCATCCCACCCTCTCCCTCTCCCTCTGAGTCCAAAAGTCCATTATACACATCTGTGTCTTTTTTCCTGTCTTGCATACAGGGTCGTCATTGCCATCTTCCTAAATTCCATATATATGTGTTAGTATACTGTATTGGTGTTTTTCTTTCTGGCTTACTTCACTCTGTATAATTGGCTCCAGTTTCATCCATCTCATCAGAACTGATTCAAATGAATTCTTTTTAACGGCTGAGTAATACTCCATTGTGTATATGTACCACAGCTTTCTTATCCATTCATCTGCTGATGGACATCTAGGTTGTTTCCATGTCCTGGCTATTATAAACAGTGCTGCGATGAACATTGGGGTACATGTGTCTCTTTCAATTCTGGTTTCCTCCGTGTGTATGCCCAGAAGTGGGATTGCTGGGTCATAAGGTAGTTCTATTTGCAATTTTTTAAGGAATCTCCACACTGTTCTCCATAGTGGCTGTACTAGTTTGCATTCCCACCAACAGTGTAGGAGGGTTCCCTTTTCTCCACACCCTCTCCAGCATTTATTGCTTGCAGATTTTTGGATCGCAGCCATTCTGACTGGTGTGAAGTGGTACCTCATTGTGGTTTTGATTTGCATTTCTCTAATAATGAGTGATGTTGAGCATCTTTTCATGTGTTTGTTAGCCATCCGTATGTCTTCTTTGGAGAAATGTCTATTTAGTTCTTTGGCCCATTTTTTGATTGGGTCGTTTATTTTTCTGGAATTGAGCTGCAGAAGTTGCTTGTATATTTTTGAGATTAGTTGTTTGTCAGTTGTTTCATTTGCTATTATTTTCTCCCATTCAGAAGGCTGTCTTTTCACCTTGCTTATATTTTCCTTTGTTGTACAGAATCTTTCCTAATAGATGGAGAAATGTACCATGTTCATGGATCGGAAGAATCAATATAGTGAAAATGAGTATACTACCCAAAGCAATTTACAAATTTAATGCAATCCCTGTCAAGCTACCAGCCACATTTTTCACAGAACTAGAACAAATAATTTCAAGATTTGTATGGAAACACAAAAAACCTCGAATAGCCAAAGCAATCTTGAGAAAGAAGAATGGAACTGGAGGAATCAACTTGCCTGACTTCAGGCTCTACTACAAAGCCACAGTCATCAAGACAGTATGGTACTGGCACAAAGACAGACATATAGATCAATGGAACAAAATAGAAAGCCCAGAGATAAATCCACACACATATGGACACCTTATCTTTGACAAAGGAGGCAAGAATATACAATGGAGTAAAGACAATCTCTTTAACAAGTGGTGCTGGGAAAACTGGTCAACCACTTGTAAAAGAATGAAACTAGATCACTTTCTAACACCGCACACAAAAATAAACTCAAAATGGATTAAAGATCTAAATGTAAGATCAGAAACTATAAAACTCCTAGAGGAGAACATAGGCAAAAAACTCTCGGACATAAATCACAGCAGGATCCTCTATGATCCACCTCCCAGAATTCTGGAAATAAAAGCAAAAATAAACAAATGGGATCTAATTAAAATTAAAAGCTTCCCTACAAGACCTTTAAAACTAACATCCCCAAAAGATGTCCTTTTCATTTCTAGGGGACTGGAATGCAAAAGTAGGAAGTCAAGAAACATCTAGAGTAACAGGCAAATTTGGCCTTGGAATGCAGAATGAAGCAGGGCAAAGACTAATAGAGTTTTGCCAAGATAATTCACTGGTCAAAGAAAACACCCTCTTCCAACAACACAAGAGAAGACTCTACACATGGACATCACCAGATGGTCAACACCAAAATCAGATTGATTATATTCTTTGCAACCAAAGATGGAGAAGCTCTATACAGTCAACAAAAACAAGACCAGGAGCTAACTGTGGCTCAGATCATGAACTCCTTATTACCAAATTCAGACTTAAATTGAAGAAAGCAGGGAAAACCACTAGACCATTCAGGTATGACCTCAATCAAATCACTTATGATTATACAGTGGAAGTGAGAAATAGATTTAAGGACCTAGATCTGATAGATAGAGTGCCTAATGAACTATGGAATGAGGTTCATGACATTGTGCAGGACACAGGGATCAAGACCATCCCCATGGAAAAGAAATGCAAAGAAGCAAAATGGCTGTCTGGAGAGGCCTTACAAATAGCTGTGAAAAGAAGAGAAGCAAAAAGCCAAGGAGAAAAGGAAAGAAATAAGCATCTGAATGCAGAGTTCCAAAGAATAGCAAGAAGAGATAAGAAAGCCTTCTTCAGCAATCAATGCAGAGAAATAGAGGAAAACAACAGAATGGGAAAGACTAGAGATCCCTTCAAGAAAATTAGAGATACCAAGGGAACATTTCATGCAAAGAAGGGTGCAATGAAGGACAGAAATGGTACGGACCTAACAGAAGAAGAAGATATTAAGAAGAGTTTGTGAGAATACACAGGAAAACTATACCAAAACAGATCTTCCTGACCCAGATAATCACGATGGTGTGATCACTCACCTAGAGCCAAACATCCTAGACTGTGAAGTCAAGTGGGCCTTAGAAAGCATCACTAAGAAAAGAGCTAGAGGAGGTGATGGAATTCCAGTTGAGATATTTCAAATCCTGAAAGATGATACTATGAAAGCGCTGCACTCAATATGCCAGCAAATTTAGAGAACTCAGCAGTGGCCACAGGACTGGAAAAGGTCAGTTTTCATTCCAATTCCAAAAGAAAGGCAAAGCCAAAGAATGCTTAAACTACCACACAATTGCACTCATCTCATATGCTAGTAAAGTAATGCTCAAAATTCTCCAAGCTAGGCTTCAGCAATACGTGAACCATGAACTCCCTGATGTTCAAACTGGTGTTAGAAAAGGCAGAGGAACCAGAGATCAAATTGCCAACATCTGCTGGATCATGGAAAAAGCAAGAGAGTTCCAGAAAAACATCTATTTCTGCTTTATTGACTATGCCAAAGCCTTTGACTGTGTGGATCACAATAAACTCTGGAAAATTCTTAAAGAGATGAGAATATCAGACCACCTGACCTGCCTCTTGAGAAATCTGTATGCAGGTCAGGAAGAACAGTTAGAACTGGACATGGAACAATAGACTGGCTCCAAATTGGGGAAGGAGTACGTTAAGGCTATATATTGTTACCTTGCTTATTTAACTTATATGCAGAATACATCATGATAAACGCTGGACTGGAAGAAACACAAGCTGGAATCAAGATTGCCGGGAGAAATATCAATAACCTCAGATATGCAGATGAGACCACCCTTATGGCAGAAAGTGAAGAGGAACTAAAAAGCCTCTTGATGAAAGTGAAAGAGGAGAGTGAAAAAGTTGGCTTAAAGCTCAACATTTAGAAAACGAAGATCATGGCATCTGGTCCCATCACTTCATGGGAAATAGATGGAGAAACAGAGAAACAGTGTTAGACTTTATTTTTTGGGGCTCCCAAATCACTGCAGATGGTGACTGCAGCCATGAAATTAAAAGACGCTTACTCCTTGGAAGAAAAGTTATGACCAACCTAGATAGCATATTCAAAAGCAGAGACATTACTTTGCCAACTAATGTCCGTCTAGTCAAGGCTATGGTTTTTCCAGTAGTCATGTATGGATGTGAGAGTTGGACTGTGAAGAAGGCTGAGCACCAAAGAATTGATGCTTTTGAACTGTGGTATTGGAGAAGACTCCTTAGAGTCCCTTGGACTGCAAGGAGATCCAACCAGTCCATTCTGAAGGAGATCAGCCCTGGGATTTCTTTGGAAGGAATGATGTTAAAGCTGAAACTCGAGTACTTTGGCCACCTCATGCGAAGAGTTGACTCATTGGAAAAGACTTTGATGCTGGGAGGGATTGGGGGCAGGAGGAGAATGGGATGACCGAGGATGAGATGGCTGGATGGGATCACTGACTCGATGAATGCAAGTCTGAGTGAACTCTGGGAGTTGGTGATGGACAGGGAGGCCTGGCGTGCTGTGATTCATGGGGTCGCAAAGAGTCGGACACGATTGAGCGACTGAACTGAACAAACTCACTTTCAGGTAAAATCCCAGTCTCAGCCTAATCCCATTGGAGAGCTCTGGAGCCAAAATTACATCGCAAAAGAAGTTATGTGCACAGGCACACAATCTAAGAATCCTACTCCCCCAGTAGGTCATAGGCTATGCCAAGTATATGATCTAACAGAGACTTCTAGTTCTGTGTGAAGATTGGTGAAGCACATGCAATAGCCCAATTGTTGACCTCTGAAGCCCAGTTTGCAAGGCCAGCAGAAGCTGTAGGATGGGGGTAGAGAACATGACCAGAGCAAAACAGTGTTTGTTATAGGTGGTAATGCCCTAATTGTCATCAGAATGACATTATTTAGAATTAAAACTCTCACTCAAATGACTTTAGGGTGACACTGACTCAGAGACCCTAAAATTCTTGAATTGAAAATCAGTAAAATCTCCAGACCAAAAATAGTCTATGAAGTTGTGATAGCAACCAAGGCGGAGATGAGAGGCCCATAGAATTATAGATCAGAACAGAAATTCATAAGATGCTTAAACACAATCCAACCCAATGATGATTTGAAGATGAAAAAATCATAACCAAGGAAATCACCATGCCCACAAAATTTGGGGCAGAGCCCAAACAGCGTATTTTTCCCTTGACTCAAACTTGAGCCCACTTGCTAGTCCACATCTGCAGTTTTGGAGAAGCATGATATTCAAACACTAATTTGGACCAGTGAGACAAAGGATTCTTGATTGCTGAGATTTTAGATTTTCTAACCTGCCTTGTGGTTGGATGTAGCATGTGACTCAGTCCTGGGTTGTGATGTGATGTGCCTGGAAGCATCACTTCCAGGCTGCCTCATAGACAAACACTCAGGTGGCCATCTGTGTTGTCTTTTTGTATCAGCTGGTCAAGTAATGAGGACTCAAAGGAAATGGACAAAATGGAAGGATCCTGGATCACTGGGTGACTGTATGGAACAATTCTTCCTTCCCAACTCAACCACCAATCACCCCCCATTGGACAGTAATATGAGCAAGGAATAAACATTTTAGTCCCTGGGTGAAATTTGGGGATTATTTGCTTTAGCAGTGGGTTTGTCCCAACCAATACCTAAAAGCATTGACCAAACTTTATCAAGAAGTATTTTTATACTATTAAAATTCATTAAAGGTCCACATTTATTTAAAATACTCTGCAATGTTCTTTTCTTTAAAATTAATTTTTATTGGATTATAGTTGCTTTGGAAAAGACTGTGATGGTGGGAAAGATCAAAGGCAAAAGGAGAAGAGGGAAGCAGAGGATGAGATGATTAGATAACATCACCAAGTCAATGGCCGTGAATTTGAGCAAACTCTTGGAGACAGTGAAAGACAAAGAAGCCTGGCATGCTGCAGTCCACTGGGTTGCGAAGAGTTGGTTAAGACTGAGGGACTGGACAACAACAACAACATAGTTTTTTTACAATGCTGCATTAGTTTCTGCTACATCAAGCAGTTTTGAGCCAATGCAAGGCACCAGGTTGATAGTAGGTAATCCAAAGAGAGATGAAATATGGCCCTGCTCTAAAGTACTTTTTGCATCACAGCAGGAGGGGGAAAACTTGAATAAATGAGGACAGATCAACAACATAGATGCCATAGGAGTTAGGACAGTAATACAACTCTTCGGGTGATATTGATCTTGAGAATCTTCATAGAAGAGATGGAAGGGCTCCAAAACCTTGAAGGGTTTATCAAGATTTTGGTAAGATAGAGTGCTGGTGCTCCATAAAACTCATTCCTTAGAGTGACCCAACATGATATGGAATAGTCTTGAGATAAAAGTTCGGACTGTGGCAAGACGTTGACACCAAAGTTTTGAAGACTTGGAATTTTAAGCAAACAGTTAAATTAATTAGCTGTTGTTGTGTAGCAAACAAACCTGAAGTATAACAACTGATTATTATTTTTTACAGGAGAGTTTTGCTGCTATGGTTCAGGCTTAGCTGATCTTGGTTAGATTCTCTCATGCATCTGCATTCAGCTGATAGGTTTGTTGGATGACCTCAGCTAGGGCAAATTGTGTCTGATCTTTGTTTCTAAAATTTTCCCTGATGGTAGCCTGGGATTATTCACATATTGGTAGCAAGAGAAAGAAATGTTTGTGTGTATGTGTGTGTGTGAGTGCTCAGTCATGTCCAACTCTTTGTGGCCTATGGACTATAGACCACCAGGCTCCTCTGTTCATGGAGTTTTCAAAGCAAGAATAGTGGAGCAGATTTCCATTTCCTCCTCCAGGTGATCTTTCCATCACAGGGATTGAACCCATGTCTCCTGCTTCTCCTGCATTGGCAGGTGGATTCTTTACCACTGAGCCACCTGGGAAGCCCTAAGGGACATAGGAGAGAACACCAAAATGCACAGGTTACTTCATAAAGATGCTGGTTGTAATCACGAAACAGTGCAAGTCACATGGTCAAGCACAAAGTCAGCATGGAAGGGCATCACCAAAGGCTATGGCTAGGAGGACTTGTGAGGACTTGGGTCTCTTCAGGCCAGCAATATCTGTAATTGGTGTATTCACTCAAAGGTGTGAACACAGGATTTCGCATCTACCACTGCCTAGATTCCATTCCCATCTCTGAAATTTCCTGACTGCATGATTTTGGTTAAATGACATTTAACCTTTCAGAATCTCAGCTTTCTCAAGTAAAAAACTGAGATAAAAATTTTGCTTACATCACAGGGTTGTTTGAGGATTCAGTAAGTTAATTTATGGAAGATGTTTAGAGCAGGGCTTGGTATATGTTAAGCTTCCTCCCTATAAATGTTAGTCTCAGTTTTCAGGTCAATTTTAGAAATGTGGTGCAGTGAGTATGTTTCTATATGTTAACCTGAGCAGACAGGAGTGGGAGGATGAGGTGTCCTGGAAAAAGACTCTTTAATACACCATTTTGCCTCATATTGTTCTTGATAGCAATGACAGTTTATTTATTAATTGATGACATCTCTGTAGACTGTCAGAGCAAAGAGGTCCCTGGAGAAATTTAAATAGGTAAGAAAGACTTTATTCAAGGCAATTGCAATAGGAGAAAAGCCAGAGCTGACTCTGAATTCAGCTCTGATGATGCAAAAGAGAGTAAAGTTTTTAAGAGCTGAGATGAGGAGAGGATCATAGCTCACTGTGGTTACTAATTGGGCTTTATCTGAAATAAAAGTAATCTTTGTTATGTCTTCACAATAAAGGCCATTTTACAACTTGAAAGTCAGGGATCTACTCTTCCCACAGAGACTGGGAGACAAGGGTGCTCTCTTCTTGGTGATTAAAGATGTCCCCCTCCTCCTACTCCACTGCTAGGAATGTAAACTGATGCAGCCATTATGTAGGTTCCTTAAAAAAACTAAAAATAGAGTTATCATAAGATCTACCAATCCCACTCTTGGTCATCTATCTGGAGAACGTTAGAATTTGAAAAGACACAGACACCCCAGTGTTGTAGCAGCACTGTTTATAATAGCTAAGACATGGAAGCAACCTAAATGTACATCGACAGGTGAATGAATA
Source organism: Capra hircus (assembly GCF_001704415.2). Lineage (NCBI taxonomy): Eukaryota > Metazoa > Chordata > Mammalia > Artiodactyla > Bovidae > Capra > Capra hircus. Next base: position 5,517,008 of record NC_030820.1, read on the forward strand.
AAGATGCGATGTATATACAATCAATGTATGCCCCTCGGCCATAAAAAAGAATGAAATAATGCTATTTGTAGCAACATGGATGGACCTAAAGATTATCGTATTAAGTGAAGTAAGTAAAAAAGAAAAAGACAAATACCATATGATATTTCTTGCTTGTGGAACCTAACAAAACATGGTACAAGTGAACTTATCTACAAAACAGAAACAGACTCATAGAGACAGAAAATGAATTTATAGTTACCAAAGGGGAAATGGGAGAGGGATAAATTGGAGTTTGGAATTAACATACATAAACTTCTGTATCTAAAGTAGATAAACAATAAGATTCTATTGTGCAAGACAGGAAACCATATTTCCTTGCAATAAATATCTTGCAATAAACTATAATGGTAAAGAATATCTATATATCTGTATCTATTTATATAACTGATTCACTTTGCTGTACAACTAACATTGTAAATTATGCTTCAATGCAAAAAAAAAAAAAAAAAAAGAAGAAGAAGAAGAAGTGGTTCCCAGATCCTTGAGAAAGACATTTCTGGGTTGGAAAACTGGTAGGGGGCTATTTAAGAAAAGATTTACATATCAAAAAGCAGAGAAAGCAATTACAAGTTCCTAAAGTTGGTGCTCCACAAAAGGAAAGACTTCTGAATTAGAGTCTGGAAGAAGCCCTTGTAGGGTTTGGTCAAGATGAGAAGAGTGTTTTTAGTCAAGATGGTCCTTCAGAGTTTCTGTGCTTTGCCACTTCCACCTTAAACATGGAAATTAAATCTCAAGTTCAATAGTTGGCTACTCAGCACCTTTAACAATATATCTGGTGGGATTTTAAGCCTGTCGTGAGTTACTACTTTAGACACTAAACAGGCCCCTAGTGACTATTCAAAATGGCTCTTTCTGGCCACAAATTTTGTAAGCGAAAAGCTTTCTATGCATTAAGAGAAGGGCATTTAAAATTTCTATAGAAAATAGCTTTAACCAAAACAATGAGCCCAAAGGAAGAAAGTATACATTTAAAATTTCTATTACATATTTTTATGTTTAGTTTGTAATGCATCTATACATTTCTTTCGCAGAGTAATATATTTTTTGCAGCATATTTTTACTTGGACCTGGTGGTGCAGATGGTGGAGAGAAGTGTGAAGATGGAGGGAAGTGTGAATCCCTAGGGGTGCTAAGAAAATGAGAGGGTTGGGACCAGAATATAAAATAAGGAAGAAAGACTCATGTAGGAGATAGAGGAAAAAAAAAAAAAAAAAGGAACAAAAGTAATATAAATAACTATAGGCTTACCCTGCTTTATTGCACTTTATTATGTTTCACAGATACTGTAGTTTTTACAAATTGGTTTCATGGCAACAAGTCAAGCAACTTTACTAGTGCCATTTTTCCCAACAGAGTTTGCTCATTTTATGTCATGTTTTGGTAATTCTTGCAATATTTCAAACTTTCTCATTATTATATCTGCTGCAATAATCCATGATCAGTGAACTTTGGTATACTACAGTGACTCACTGAAAGGTGAGATGATAAATAGCATTTTTAAACAATATATATATTTTTAATTAAGGCATGTACATAGCTTCCTTAGATATCATGCTATTGTACACTTAGTAGACTACAGTAGAGTGTAGACATAACTGTTACATGCACTGAGAAACTGAAAAATGTGTGTGACTTGTTTTATTGTGAGATTCACTTTATTGCAATGGTCTGGAACTGAACCCACAGTACCTCTGAGGTCTGCCTGTATTTATGATGAGGTCTCTGAAGTGAAAGAGAAATATTGCTTAAAGAGTAGAGGATTCAGCATATTTTACATATATTTGTCTCCATTCAAGTCTCCTCCCTCTCCCCCCACCCTGATCTATACCAGTTCCTTTGGAAAGCTCAGTATCATCCCCCTCATCTGGATAATTCTTCTTCCCCTGGAATCCAATCAAGTGGTTCCTGTAAATATTGGCAACACTGAATCCCCTGAGAGGATGGAGTGTACTATCAAGAAAGGCATTGCTGAGTCAATGGATGCAAATTTGAGCAAACTCTGGTAGATGGTGAAGGACAGGGAAGCCTGGCATGCTGCAGTTCACAGGATCACAAAAAGTTGACTGAACAATGAAAGCAATCAAGAAGGGCTAAACAGAGTGGAGGTTATATGGTAAGGAGAAAGATGGGGGGAACTTGGTTCTGTAACCAACAGTTCTATGACTTCAGTTCAGTTCAGTTCAGTCAATCAGTCATGACCGACTCTTTGTGACCCCATGAATTGCAGCATGCCAGGCCTCCCTGTCCAACACGAACCCCCAGAGTTCACTCAAACTCATGTCCATCGAGTCAGTGATGCCATCCAGCCATCTCATCCTCTGTCGTCCCCTTTTCCTCCTGCCCCCAATCCCTCCCAGCATCAGAGTCTTCCAATGAGTCAACTCTTTGCATGAGGTGGCCAAAGTATTGGAATTTCAGCTTTAGCATCATTCCTTCCAAAGAACACCCAGGGCTGATCTCCTTCAGAATGGACTGGTTAGATCTCCTTGCAGTCCAAGGGACTCTCAAGAGTCTTCTCCAACACCACAGTTCAAAAGCATCAATTCTTCAGTGCTCAGCTTTCCTCACAGTCCAACTCTTACATCCATACATGACTACTGGAAAAGCCATAGCCTTGACTAGACGGGCTTTGTTGACAAAATACTGTCTCTACTTTTCAATATGCTATCTAGGTTGGTCATAACTTTCCTTCCAAGGCATAAGTGTCTTAATTTCATGGCTGCAATCACCATCTGCAGTGATTTTGGAGCCAAAAAAGATAAAGTCTTACACTGTTTCTACTGTTTCTCCTTCGATTTCCCATGAAGTGATGGGACTGGATGCCATGATCTTCGTTTTCTGAATGTTGAGCTTTAAGCCAACTTTTTCACTCTCCTCTTTCACTTTCATCAAGAGGCTTTTTAGTTCCTTTTTCTTTCTTCCATAAGAGTGGTGTCATCTGCCAATCTGAGGTTATTGATATTTCTCCTGGCAATCTTGATTCCAGCTTGTGCTTCTTCCGGCCCAGCATTTCTCATGATGTACTCTGCATGTAAGTTAAATAAGCAGGGTGACAATATACAGCCTTGATGTACTCCTTTTCCTATTTAGAACCAGTCTATTGTTCCATGTCCAGTTGTAACTGTTGCTTCCTAAACTGCATACAGGTTTCTCAAGAGGCAGGTCAGGTGGTCTGCTATTCTCATCTCTTTCAGAATTTTCCACAGTTTATTGTGATCCACGCAGTCACTTAGGTGTTTCCAAAGAAGTAAGATTTTCAGGGCTAAAATCAGGATAATCCTCTCAAAAGCAGGACTTCAAACTTCCAAGAGGGCTTCTAAAATTGACAATCAAAGTTGTCCTGATTAATAAGGTAGATAACTATTGTGGTCAAATCACCTAATAAGAAATTTGGTGGAGATTTTAACCTTAACACCTCACTCTCAAATCAATTAGTTAAGCAAGGATATGATTTGGGATGTTAATCAATGAATTATAATTATAGCAAATGCAAAGGGGATGTATCCAATAGTCTCTATTAAAAAAAATGGCTTTATGCGGATTCCGCTATATAGAAATGGCCATATCACACAATAATTATATCAGAGCCTCATCTCTCTATCTAAACTTTGAAAGTACACATAAAGAACTACTTAGAAGATATCACAGTAAATTGTAAGGAAACACCCGAAAGAGTTTAACTGCATATACATTAATTGCTAATCTGTTGTGTATCATCCAATTCTGTATTCAGACAGTGACACCTCTCTAAAGCCTAAACCTTGCTTTGGGCTCTTTAAAAGCAGAGTCTGAGACAAGGACATCAGTGCAAGTGGTTTATTTGGAAGTGAGCATGGTAGGAAGTGCAAGCAGGGTAGCTGGGAAATTGAGATGGGGGAGGGAGAAAGCCAACCAAGGTCTGCTAATGAACCATACTATGCTGGGAGATTGGGCTAGTCCTGTTGAGATTCTGGTGAACTGTGTGGAGAATGCCCCTGACTGGTTCCACAGGAGGATGGAGACTTGGGAAAAATTAACCAATGGCTCCTTCCAACCTATGGTTGAAAGCTGCCCCCAGGAATACTAACACCCTGGGATTGGGTGTCCTGTGGTCTGCCCACCTTTCATCTCTGAGATGCTGTTGTACATTGCCTGTATCTTACCCCTAGTTGTAGGGATCAGGTAGGTAGGGTAAAATCAGGTAAAATCAGGGTAAAACCAGGTAGGCTGAAATGATAGGTACAAGGCACTGGAAGTATTGTCTACAGCACACTCATATTTCTGCTTGTAATTGTTCTTTCCACCCTAAAGAAAGCCAACTGTCAACTAAAAAATTATTCAGAACCTAATAATTGAGAGTTATGTTTTTTTCTTCAGGAATTTTAAGGACTTCAAGCCTAGGAGGCAGCATCTCAAGTAACCCCGAGAGAACTGCTCTGCAGAGGTGAGGGGGAAGCCAGGTGTTTGCAACAAATGGCAGATAGTCTGAATGTCAAAAGATTTTTATTAACTAAAGGAAAGCCAGATATGTCATATTAAGAAATTCAGCACTTTTCTATGGATGGGAAGATGGAAGAGTCTGAGCTCACTGAAAACATTTCTCTGATAATGCATCTCAGCCACTTGGGACCAGTATCTTGTATTTTCACATCCTGAGTGTCCTCAGGGCTCACCAGTTCACCATCAGTGGTTGCTGCAACTGCTGATGACTGTGACATCCTTTGTTTATTGCTATCGCAACAATGTGAGAGTTGGACTGTGAATAAAGATGAGGGCCAAAGAATTGATGCTTTTGAACTGTGGTGTTGGAGAAGACTCTTGAGAGTCCCTTGGACTGCAAGGAGATCCAACCAGGCCATTCTGAAGGAGATCAGCCCTGGGTGTTCTTTGCAAGGAATGATGCTAAAGCTGAAACTGCAGTACTTTGGCCACCTCATGTGAAGAGTTGACTCATTGGAAAAGACTCTGATGCTTGGAGTCTTTGGGGGCAGGAGGAAAACGGGACAATAGAGGATGAGATGGCTGGATGGCATCACTGACTCGATGGACACGAGTCTGAGTGAACTCCGGGAGTTGGTGATGGACAGGGAGGCCTCATGTGCTGCGATTCATGGGGTTGCAAAGAGTCGGACGCGACTGAGCGACTGAACTGAACTGAACTGATGGCAAACAATATTTCATTTATCACAACTGAAGCTGAAGGAGATCCTTAAAGATGGTATAGGGACAAGAGGCTTATTTAATGATGTCTACTAGTGGCTGGGAGAGGTAAGAGTGATTTAAAACCACACACAGATTTTTGGTAGAGCACGATTAGATACCTAGATTCCTAATGTTCATTCCAGGGCACACATGTTGGCACTGACTGTGTCTAAGGACTGTGGACACTGCAAATACAATTTTGATATTAACATGAGAACGAAGCAAAATGTCCTCTGATGATTTGAAATGTATTCTTTTAAGAAATTGATATTTCCCTTTCTGCCTTTACCTTAATGTTTTCTCAGCTTTATTGAGGTAAATTTACATAAAAAATTTTAAGATATATAAAGTATACATTGTGGAGCTTTTGTATATGTACACATTGTGAAAGAATCCCCCCTATCTGGTTAATCAACACATCCATCTCCTTATTTACTTCCTTATTTATTTATTTATTCATTCATTCATTTATTTTTGGTGAGAACATTTAAGTTCTACTCTTAGAAAATTTCAATTTTGCTTTTCAGTGTTATCAACTATAGTCACTATGTTTTACATTAAGTCCTTGAACCTTTATTTGTATCTTATAGCTAAAAGTTTGTACTGTTTCATCAACCTCTTCCAAATCTTCCAACCCTCTTACCTTGGGAACCACTTCTGCATTCTCTGCTTCTAGGAATTTGACTTTTTCCTGATTTATTCTTATCAGAAGCATTTTATCAGAGAAAAATAAAGAATAAAGCTACATGTAATTTGATGCCAGAAATCATTAATTTGCATAATGAACCCTGTGCCTACTTACTGAAAAGCTTCAGGAGAGTGAGTGCTTAAACTTGGTTTCTTCATCAGTGAAATTGATCTTGGTGAGGTAGCAGTGAGCCATGAAACAAGATCTTAATTTCCTGCCCAGAAATTGAACCGGGGTAGCCTGGGTGAAAACTAGGAATCCTAGCCACCACATCAGGCAAGATTAGAGGCTAGAAACTATTTTTTTCTCTGGACCTTTGCCCCTAGTGAAAAACATGCTTATCAAGGAGGCAGAAACTGCAAATGCAGGACAAATTTTATTATTAGAGACATAGCATGACAGCAAGTGGGAGAAAACACAGAGAAATGGTTTGTTTAGTTAAGATAGAAGCAACGAAGAGATGCACACCCAGAGAGAAAGGGTGTGAGCATCCTCCTAGTGAGGAGGAGTGCAGTAAAGAAGCAGTTCAGTCATTTATGCAGGTCAGTTTTCCCGGATCTTTGTTTCCCAGTAGCCAATTATCCCCAATTTCTTTTTCCACATTTAACCTACCCTGGGACCCTCCCCCAAGTGCACATGCCTCCTCAGTAAAGATGGATCTTGAAGTGAAGACTTCTGTGAGGAACAAGACTCATTATGGTCTGGTGTTATCCCCTGACTTTTGACCTCCAAAGAGCCTTTCTGTACATGTGTAGCATTTTCTTTGTCCCCAAAACATGGGGAGTGCAGATCCCTTAATCCTTTTCTTAAACAGGATTTTGCCTCTCTTTGTCCTTGCTTTTGCTATTACCTTGACTATTGCCTTGAGTATCACCTTAAGGTGCTTACAAGAGACAAAGACTGGCTATTTACCCTGTTTCTGTTGTTACTTCCATTTCAGAAGCCAAGCAGAAGGCTGATTGTAAATGCTTCAACTAGAGCCCATCTATCTCTTGTCTTGAGCAATGCTAACAGTCATAAGTGTCCAGCTTGAAGCCTGCTTCTTTGTGCCCCATAAAATGCAAACAGGAGGCCAGTTGTAAATGTCTAACTTGGAGCCCATCTATCTCCTGCCTCAAGATGAGCAGAGCATTTTCTATCTCACAGGATTCTTCTGGGAAATAAAATAAAATCCATTATATCAAGAGGTTTGTGAGCCATAATTACCAGTGCTAGTTGTCAGTGTCATTGAAAGTTCTAATAAAATATTTGCCCAGTGGGACATTTGTGGAGGGTCTATGATGCTGAGTTCTGTAATATATTCTTGTTTTCCTGTGTTCAACCCTACCTCAGAAGACCATAATACAACAAAGTTAAGGGGCAGTAACCAGAAACCCACACAATACCGTGATTAGTATAACACATAGATTGACTGTTTTATTTGCTTGGAACTTAGCACATGAAAACTGTGTTAGCTAATAAGTACAGTCAAGCTGGCTTTAGGAAAGGCAGAGGAACCAGAAATCAAATTGCCAACATCTGCTGGATCATTGAAAGAGCAAGAGAGTTCCAGAAAAACATCTATTTCTGCTTCTTGACTAGGCCAAAGCCTTTGACTATGTGGATCACAATAAACTCTGGAAAATTCTGAAGGAGATGGGAATACCAGACCATCTAACCTGCCTCTTGAAAAACCTACATGCAGGTCAAGAAGCAACAGTTTGAACTGGACATGGAACAAAAGACTGGTTCCAAATAGGAAAAGGAGTACATCAAGGCTGTATATTGTCACCGTGCTTATTTAACCTACATGCAGAGTACATCATGAGAAACGTTGGGCTGGAAGAAGTACAAGCTGGAATCAAGATTGCCAGGAGAAATATCAATTACCTCAGATATGCAGATGACACCACCTTTATGGCAGAAAGTGAAGAGGAACTAAAAAGCCTCTTGATGAAAGGGAAAGAGGAGAGTGAAAAAGTTGGCTTAAAGCTCAACATTCAGAAAACGAAGATCATGGCATCTGGTCCCATCACTTCATGGGAAATAAATGGGAAAACAGTGGCAACAGTGTCAGACTGTATTTTTCGGGGCTCCAAAATCACTGCAAATGGTGATTGCAGCCATGAAATTAAAAGACGTTTACTCCTTGGAAGGAAATTTATGACCGACCTAGATAGCATAGTGAAAAGCAGAGACATTACTTTGTCAACAAAGGTCCGTCTAGTCAAGGCTATGGTTTTTCCAGTGGTCATGTATGGATGTGAGAGTTGGACTGTGGAGAAAGCTAAGTGCTGAAGAATTGATGCTTTTGAACTGTGATGTTGAAGAAGACTCTTGAGAGTCCTTTGGACTGCAAGAAGATCCAATCAGTCCATTCTAAAGGAGATCACTCCTGGCTGTTCATTGGAAGGAATGATGCTAACGCTGAAACTCCAGTACTTTGGCCACCTCATGTGAAGAGCTGACTCACTGGAAAAGACCCTGATGCTGGGAGGGATTGGGGGCAGGAGGAGAAGGGGATGGCAGAGGATGAGATGGCATGATGGCATCACCGACTCAATGGACGTGAGTTTGAGTGAACTCTGGGGGTTGATGATGAAAGGGAGGCCTTGTGTGCTGCAATTCATGGGGTCACAAAGAGTCAGACGTGATTGAGTGGCTGAACTGAACTGAACCCAGGGAAGGGCAGCCACGGTGTTTCACAAAGAATTTTGACAGTATTTGAGACTCCTGTTCTTTTGTTGACATAGGCCTCAGGAGAGCCTAGTGGTTCTGCTGTGGGTGTATTTGTTGGCCTTTTTTTTTGCTGAAGTGCAGCAGACCACAGAGGCTAACAGAGGGCTCCTGTGGCTTTGTTGAAGGCTGTTCTCCCTGGAACCCCTGAGAATGGCTTTGATAATCAGCTTTGACCTTATGCTTGAAAAGAAATCAGTACTGTTCTTGTTTGGCTCATCTTTTTCTTTATTCCTTCGGGTTAAAAAATGCTCTCTTAAGTCATATGCAAAAACGTTTTTACTCTAGGGCAGACAGCTTTCAATGAAGAGGTGGAAAAAGCGCTGACTTAAACTCATTGTTACACCAAACCCAGACCTTCCAGGTGATAATCCCTGTAGCCAAATTTCAAAACCTGAGCTTTTGTTAAGCAGCCTGTGGGCAACTCCATTAATGAAAGCCTCTTGTCTACAGTCTCTTTAGAGTTCACAGCAATGGTTCTCAAATATTAGCATATGCACAATTCATGAAGGTTGCTTTGAAAAAATTTAGATCTCTTGGTGTGGGTGGTGGTATTGGTGTGAAGCATGTGTTCTGATTTACCCCTGGAGATTCTGCTGGATGACCTTGAAGGATTCCTTCTTTTCTCATGGCAAGGTTTGCCCTAGTTGAGTTTCAACCTCTTTGGAATTTCTCACCTTTAACAAGTCCTTCTGTCCTTGTATCTGTATAATTGTTTAATTTACACATTGACAATGAACTTGACCTCTAGAGCTCTTGCTGAAAACTGAAAGACCAGAATTAAAGAAAGGCCACAAAAGTGATACATGCACCAACATAGATGAATCTCATAGATATTTTGTGGAAAGAAGCCAGACAAAAAAAGAGTTCATGCTACATGAACTATATGACATTCTAGAGCACCCTCCCCTGTACCTTCTCACCTATAGCTCAATGTGGCTGGAGAAAAATATACAGCTATACAGATGGGTCTCATTCATTCATGGTCATTAGAGTCAAGTGCATCTTTCCATGATGTGGTGCTGATATTTATTCCGTTCATTTATGCTCCCAACTTTCTAGAAAACCAGTCTGTACCCTCTCATCTCTAAGCTTGTACACCACTCTCCTCATCATTACTCTCAGATGATGGCCATACTTTCCATGTCATAAGGAAAATGGAAACATTCAGAAAAGTATTCCTGTGCCCTCCCATTAACACTAATATGCACCTATCTGCGTTCCTGCCTTTTGTGGAAAGAAGCCAGACCAAAAAAGAGTTCATGCTACATGATTCCATTTATATGACATTCTAGACCAAAAAGTTATTTAACTTTTCTCCTATTTGGATGTCTGAAGCCCTATGCTCTGAGCTAAAAGAATATCTACATTTGCCCACTAGCTCCCATCCGTTCCTCAAGTTGTCATGGTCATCAATCCAAAAATTCTTTTCCTTTCCCTTTCATAATATTTTTCCTTTACTGAAATTTTCACAGTTTCAAGCACATGGTTGCTTTATTCATTCCTAACAATAGTTCTGTCTATCCAGCCATTACTCACTTCTATCCTATTTACAGTAAATCCTCAAAGGGTGTTAGTTGTTCGGTCTTCCATTCTCTCTTGAACTCACTCCATCAAGTTCTGCCCTCATTATACCATTAAACCTGTTTCCATCAAGGTCTCAAATGATTTCTACATTTACAAATAGCATATGTTCAGTCTAACTCCTTTTATTGTTTTATCTGAGCAGATGATAAACGCCTCTCTTAGTTAAAATGCTTTTTCCATTTGGCTTTCTAAGGATCATAAAATGTTGGGGGATATAGGAACTTAGTCCTTGGAACTCTTTCTAGTCTCTCCATTGGTTGTTTCAACTAGAGATATGGATTTAAATATCTTAAAAATAAGTAAATAAATAAATAATAAATATTTATTGATACCTACCAAATTTATTTTATCAGTCTGGACCTGTCTCCTCAACTACAGACTCCTTTAAACAACCTCTCTCGCCCGCTACTATATCCAATGTTTTGTCTCACAGATATTTAAAATAAATACATCCAAAGCTGGCTTCCCACTAATTGACTCCAAACTTGCTTATTTGCAATCTTCTTCACCTCAACAAATACTCAAGCCCATACTTTTAGTAGTATTATTGAATCCTCTGTTTCATAAACCATATGTGATTTAAAACAACAACAACAACAAAATATTATTACGCTTCCTTCAAAATATGTCCTCAGTTTGACTACCTCTCAGATCCTTCACTGTTGCCATAGTTTAAGCCACCAGACCCATGAGGGCCTGGAAGAAGCTCTTTATCACGTCTCTGATTGCACCTCTTTTCTCTTCAATGTGGGCTTCCCTTGAGGCTCAGCTGGTGAAGAATCCACCTGCAATGCAGGAGACCTGGGTTCAATCCCTAGATTGGGGAGATCCTCTGGAGAAGGGAAAGGCTACCTACTGCAGTATTCTGGCCTGGAGAATTCCATGGGCTGTATAGTCCATGGGGTCGGAAAGACTGAGTGACTTTCGCTTTCACTCTCCCATGTTCTCACTTAATTCCAGCTACGCAAGGGTTCTCACTGCCAGACATCACTGACTCAGGGCCTCTACCCCAGATATTTCTTCTTTCTGGAATTTTCTTTCCTGAGATGTGCATGGCTTACTCACTTTTGCCCTTCATATGTTTTCTTGAATAGCCCTCCTCAATGAAGACGTCCCTGCCTGATTTATCTTCACTACTGTAACCCTCTCACTCCCACTTATTCCCCTTCTTTCTTTACCTCTTCCCTCCTTCCTTTTTTCCCTGCCTCCTTTCTTCCCTTGATTCCTCCCTTCCTTCCTTTCCCCATTCCTTCCTTCTTTCCATCCTCTTAATTTTTTCTCTAGCATTTTCACTGGCTCATTATATGCCCTTTCCATTTGAATTCAGGTTTTAAGAGGGGAGGTTTTTGTGATTGTTTGTTCATTGCTGTATTGCCAGCACCTAGGACAGTGCCTTGCACACAATAGGCATTCAATATACACTGATAGAATTAATGAATGATAAAATGAATCCAGGGGATGTTGGGCTTTTATTTTTCATAATATGAACACTGTATATCATAAATACAACTCAAGTGTAGCTCAGTTTCTCATTTATTTAAGCAATCACATCCAATTCTTATACATATCATGCTTACGATCCACTAAAATTTCTGGCTCTTTTTCTTCAGAACTCTTGCCAACCCAGGAGGTCCCTATTGTGTATTCATGAAATTATTTTTAAACTTCACACATGGCCCTTTATAAGCTTCATCTTGTTATTTTCAATGCAGCAGTCCAAGTCTGTCAAGAGATAATTTTGAATATTGATTTTGATGCATCTTGCATTAACATTCTCTACTCACTTTGATAAAATCTTTCATTTGACTTCATTTATGTTCATTATAATGTTTAATCAGACAGGACAAATTGAAGAGCTCTGTGGGTTACCAAGAGAGGTTGCATATTCCAGAAACAGCTACATCAACACATGTACAAGCTCTTCTTATACAGTGATGCTGCCATGCCTCCCTGAACCTAGACAAGTCTTCAACTGCCTCAATCAATACAGTAGGATGGAAATAACTCTACATGACTTCTAAAGCTAAATTAGAAATGATTACGCAGCTACTGCCTGGTTCTTTCTTGAGACATGCACCTTGGGACTATAAGCTGATGTGTAAAAATGCAGCTACATCAAGGCCATCATTCTGAAGAAATCACATGGAAAGGCCACATGGAGGTAGGGACTGTAGCCTGAGGAACCCCAGATACTCAGCTCACCAATTATTTAAGTCTCTGAAGCCCTGTCACCAGACAAGTGCATGAAGAAGGCTTAAAGGTGATTCTAGTCTCCACCACCGTCTGACTGCAGCTTTATGACAGACCCGAGGCCAGAACCATCTGACCGAGTCAATCCCAAACTCCTCACCCACAGGAATATAATAGATAATAGAAGATGACCATGGTTTTAAGCCACTAACTTAATGAGTGATCTGTAACATAGAAGTAAGTGACTAACACCTACTGTGCTGTGGAGGGTACCTGGTTGAGTCCAGTTGTGGGGGCATCTGTTTATTTGATGGAGGTCATGGGTGTTACACATGAGGAGCACTCAAGGTGCTAGGGGGAGATGCTAGCATCCTCCAGAGGAAGACTTAGTAACTTTACTTTAAGATTATGCTGAGTATTAAGCATCAAAACCCAGAGTAGTCCAAAATTGACTAGAATGGTGATATAAGTGGATTGAGACAGAATGATGATTGGAAAGCAAGCTTTGAGATTTGGGGGCAAGTGTAGAGATGAACTCTGGATCACAATTTTGCTTAGACTGGCCCTCATTTATTTGAGGGAAATTTGAAGAAGCAATTGCTCTGAAACTGAGTTGAAGTCTGCTGACAGGCACTCTTTTTCTGCATTCGTACAATCTCTCCATGCCCCTCCTACCCCAGGTCCGATTGGCCAATAGGAGGGTCATTTTCTGATAACTTTTGAGCTGTAAAGCAGAACGTTTTCTCTTAAAATCTTTGCTCCAAATTTACATTCTCACATTTGAATGAGGAACAAAACCCCAACTCTTTGATTTCCTCCATGAAGGCTCTGATATATTGCACCCTTTGGATCACCAACATTTCATGTAGGATTCAATTGATTTCCTCTTGCCTTTTCTTTTGAATGTAGGCAGCCTGAGTTTATTTAAAGGTACAAACTCTATATCAAGTTTTTCATTTAAGGTGATATTTTTCTCTACCTCTGTGCCTTTGTTCATCTTGCTGTCATGATACCAATACGCATGTAAGAATTAAAGATTTTAAAATTAAAAAAATAAAAAAAAAAACATTTTAAATCTTAAAAAAAAAAAAAAACCTAAAAAAAAAAATGATTTTTTTTTCATATTAATCACTTTCTCAACCGGAACTACCAATTTTCTAAGTGTGTACCCTCCAAGAATAGACAATTTATTCTCACCTTCTTTTCCCAACATGTCTCTGTTTGACAATTCTCTAAGCCAATTTAATCAAAATGTATGAAATTTTTCCTGTTGGATTTATTTAAGGAGTGGGGCAGACTGAATAAGGGAAGGCAGCCATGATTGAGTTAAGTCAATTTAGACTGTTCTTAAACAAGCCGTAAGGGGTTGGCCTTGTCTTATTCTTCTTTTCCTGGTAGGACTTGACCATGCGAAAAATGTACACAAGGCTCAGTAGCCAAAACAGAAGCAAAGAACAATGTTGTTAATTTATGGCACTCGAGTGTCAGACAGCTTAAATCCAATATTCAAATTACAGCTGAGCTGGTCTTAGTTCTGGAGCCAAAGTGTTTTGTCACCCATGTCCTATTCAGAATCTAAATCATGTTGCTACAATGAGGTGACTCTGACAACTCTTTTCCAGTTGGTCACATGGGAGCCTGAAAGCAGGTCTATAATCTTCCCTTGTGTGCTTAGACCATGGTGACAGTAAGCATAAACTTCCTCATGTGGAACAGTAAGTGAAAGAGGAGGGGCCTCAAACACTGCCTTTTGTAGACAGAATCCCCTTGCCTACAGCACCCAATCTAATAAGAGTTTCATACTTTGGTCCATCTGATTATTAACTCCTGTTTCTGTGGAAGGATAAAATAATTGAGGAAAGAAGAACAAGAAACCTTTTTTCCGGTGTTCTCCTGCATGAGGAGGAGGGAGAGGGCCAAAATAACAACCTGAGGAATAGAGTCACACATCAGTCCTGGTCAGTTCTGGTTGCCATAACAGAGTACCAGAGATTGAGTGGCTTGAACAACATTCAGTTCTCCTATTTCCAGAGGCAAAAAGTCTGAAGTTAAGGTGCCAGCATGGTTGGACTCTTGGAGAAGGGCCTCTTCCTGGTTTCTTCACATGGTAGGAGGTGGAGGGACACTGATGGAGAAGGAGTGGGGGGAGACAAAAGCAGACTGATTGACTGACTATCTCAGGTCTCTTAAGGTATTAATATAAGGGCACTAGTGTGATCTTTTCACACATCTGGCAGGATGGCAGAGAAGAAGGACGTGTGCTCATCTTCTCCTGCAAGAACTTCAAAATTACAACTTGCTGCTGAACAACCATTGACAGGAGAATGTTGGATCCCACAAAAAAGATACCGCATGTCCAAGAGCAAAGGAGAAGCCCCAGCAAGACAGTAGGAGGGAAAATACTGCATTTAGAATCAAACCCCATACCTGCCAGAGATGCTCAGAGGGATTAAACAAAACCTTGTGTGTACCAGGATCCAGAGACTCCACAGAGACTGAGTCCGACCTGTCTTTGAGTGTTTGAGTGTCTCCTGTGGAGGTGAAGGTCAGCAGTGGCCTGCCTCAGGGGCAGGGACTCTGGGTGCAGGAGACCTGTGTCACACAGCCTGCAGCATAAGTCCTCTCGAAAGAGGTCACCATCAACTACACCACAGAGCAGATGACTCACAAACTGCAGAATAATTATGCCAAATAAATTCTTATACTTTGAAGTAAGTTCTAGGACCCGCCACAGATTTCCCAACCTAGGGATCTTCCAATGAACTGAGAACTCCCAGGGAATTTGACTTTGGAGACCAGTGGGTTTTGATCACAGAACTAACACAGGACTGGGAAACACTCTTGGAGGGCACAAACAAAACCTTCTATGCATCAGGACTTAGGAGAAAGGAGCAGTGACCCCGCAAGAAACTGACCCAAACTGGTGTCCAAGAGTCTCTGGCAGAGGTGTGGATCAGCAGTGGTCAGCTGCAGGGTCAGGAGCACTGAGTGTGGTAATGCATAGGAGCTTTTGAAGGAGGTCGCTAGTATCTTCATTACCTCCGCTAGTTTGGTCTCAGGTCAAACAAGAGGGAGGGAACACAGCCCCACTCATCAACAGAAAATTGGACTAAAGATTTACTGAGCATGGCCTGCCCACCAGAACAAGACCCAGTTTCTCCCACAGTCAATCTCTCCCATCAGGAAGCTTCCATAAGCCTCTTCTCCATCAGAGGCCAGAAAAAATGAAAACCACAATCACAGAAAACTAATCAACTGATCACATGGACCACAACCTTGTCTAACTCAATGAAACTATGAGCCATGTCATGTAGAGCCATTCTTCTGACAAAATGTGGTCCACTGAAGAAGGGAATGACAAACTACTTCAGTATTCTTGCCTTGAGAACCCCATGAACACTACGAAAATGAAAAAAAAAAAAAAATGACACTGAAAGATGAACTCTCCAGGTTGGTAGGTGCCCAATATGCTCCTGGAGAAGAGTGCAGAAATAGCTCCAGAAGAATGAAGAGACTGAGCCAAAGTGAAAGCAATGCTCCATTGTGGATATAACTGGCAATGGAAGTAAAGTCCGATGCTGTAAAGAACAATATTGCATATGAACCTGGAATGTTAGGTCCATGAATCAAGGTAAATCGGAAGTGGTCAAACAGGAGATGACAAGAATGAGCATCAACATTTTAGGAATTGGTGAACTAAAATGGACTGGAATGGGCAAATTTAATTCATATGACCATTATATCTACTACTATGGGCAAGAATCCCTTAGAAGAAATGGAGTAGCCATTGCAGTCACCAAAAGAGCCTGAAATGTGGATTTGGAGGCAATCTCAAAATGACAGAATGATCTCGGTTCATCTCCAAGGCAAACCATTCAATATCACAGTACCCCAAGTCAAGTCCCAACCAGTAATACTAAGGAAGCTGAAGACTTACAAGACCTTCTAGAATGAACACCCAAAAAAGATGTCCTTTTCATCACAAGATTAGAATGAAAAAGTAGGAAACACTCTTGGAGGGCACAAACAAAACCTTCTATGCATCAGGACTTAGGAGAAAGGAGATACCAGCAGAAACAGGCAAGTTTGGCCTTGGAGAACAAAATGAAGTAGGGCAAAGGTTAACCAAGTTTTGTCAAGAGAACACACTGGTCATTGCAAACACTGTCTTCCAGCAAGACAAGAAACAACTCTAAATGTGGACATCACCAGATGGTCAATACCAAAATCAGATTGATTATATTCTTTGCAGCCAAAGATGGAGAGGCTCTATACAGCCAGCAGAAACAAGACTTGGAGCTGACTGTGGCTCAGATCATGAACTCTTTACTGCAAAATTCAGGCTTAAATTGAAGAAAGTAGGTAAAACCACTAGACCATTCAGGTATGACATAAATCAAATATCTCACAATTATATAGTGAAAGTGACAAATCGATTCACAGGATTCTATCACTCTGTGATAGACAGAGTGTCTGAAGAACTATGGACAGATTCATGATATTGTACAGGAGACAGTGATCAAGACCATCCCCAAGAAAAAGAACTGTAAAAACACAAAATGGTTGTCTGAGGAGCCCTTGCAAACAGCTGAGAAAAGAAGAGAAGCTAAAGGCAAAGGAGAAAAGGAAACATATACCTCTGTGAATTCAGAGTGCAAAGAGTAGCAAGGAGAGATAAGAAAGCCTTCCTCAGTGATCAATGCAAATAAATAGAGGAAAACAATAGAATGGGAAAGACTAGAGAGCTCCTCAAGAAAATTAGAGATACTAAGGGCACATTTCATGCAAAGATGGGCACAATAAAGGACAGAAATGGTATGAACCTAAAAGAAGCAGAAGATATTAAGAAGAGGTAGCAAGTGTACACAGAAGAGCTATACAAAAAAGATCTTCATAACCCAGATAATCATGATAGTGTGATCACTCACCTAAAGCTAGACATCCTGGAATGCGAATCCAAGTGGGTCTTAGGAAGCATGACTATGAACAAAGCTAGTGGAGGTGATGGAATTCCATTCGACCTGTTTCAAATCCTAAAAGATGATGCTCTGAAAGTGCTGCACTCAATATGCCAGTAAATTTGAAAAACTCAGCAGTGGTTTCATGACTGGAAAAGGGCAGTTTTCATTCCAATCCTAAAGAAAGGCAATGCTGAAAAATGTTCAGACTACAACACAATTGCACTCATTTCACACACTAGCAAGGTAATGCTCAAAATTTTCCAAACCAGGCTTCAATAGTACATGAACTGTGAACTTCCAGATGTTCAAGCTGGATTTAGAACAGGCAGAGGAACCAGAGATCAAATTGCCGACATCCATTGGATCATAGAAAAAACAAGAGAGGTCCAGAAAAACATCTACTTTTGTTTTATTGATTATGCCAAAGCCTTTGACTGTGTGGACCACAACAAACTGTGGAAAACTCTTAAAGAGAAGGGCATAAAAAGACCACTTTACCTGCCTCCTGTATTCAGGTCAAGAAGCAACAGTTAGAACTGGACATGGAACAATAGACTAGCTCCAAATAGGGAAAAGTGTATGTCAAGGCTGTATATTGTCACCTTGTTTATTTAATTTATATGCAGATTACATCATGCAAAGTGCCTGACTGGGTGAAGCACAAGCTAGAATCAAGGTCACCTGGAGAAATATCAATAACTTCAGATATGCAGATGATACCACATTTATGGCAGAAAGTGAAAAGAACTAAAGAGACTCTTGATGAAAGTGAAAGAGGAGAGTGAAAAGATTGGCTTAAATCTCATCATTCAAAAAACTAATATCATGGAATCCAGTCCCATCAGTTCATGGCAAATAGATCAGGAAACAATGGAAACAGTGACAGACTTTATTTTGGGCGGCTCCAAAATCATGGCAGATGGTGACTGCAGTCATGAAATGAAGAGACATTTGCTTCTTGAAAGAAAAGTTATGACCAACCTAGACAGCATATTAAAAAGCAGAGACATTACTTTGCCAACAAAATTTCATCTAGTCAAAGCTATGGTTTTCCAATTATCATGTATGGATGTGAGAGTTGGAATATAAAGTTGAGTGCCAAAGAATTGATGATTTTGAACTGTGGTGTTGGAGATGTCTCTTGAGAGTCCCTTGGACTGCAAGGAGGTCAAACCAGTCAATCCTAAAGGAAATCAATATTGAATATTCATTGGAAGGACTGATGTGGAAGCTCCAATACTTTGGCCACCTGATGCAAAGAACTGACTCATTGGAAAAGATCCTGATGCTGGAAAAGATTGAAGGCAGGAGGGGAAGGGGACAACAGAGGATGAGATGGTTGGATGACATCTCTGACTTATTGGATATAAGTTTGAGCAAACTCTCAGGAGTTGGTGACGGACAGGGAAGCCTGGTGTGCTGCAGCTCATGGGATCTTAAAGAGTCAGACATGACTGAGTGACTGAACTGAATTTAACTGAACTGTGACATTCTTAGGGCTCTAGCCTCAGAACCTAATTATCTGCTAAATACCCCAATTCCAAATAATTTCAAACTGAATATTTGGACTTCAGCAGGTGAAATAGGGGGGGTAAATAAACTTGCAATCCACAACACCATCCTTCATATGTCCAGACTTCCCCAGACTTTTATTTCCTCTTATCTAACTGAATTTAATAGCTAGGTCAATAGTTGAGATTGATTGTAACTGATACTTCAGGACAGTTATAACGAGCCACTCCAAGACTTAGTGGTTTAAAACCATAACCTTTCATTGTCTCTTGTGAGTCTGTAAATCAACTGTGTGGTTCTGCTGATCTTGACTGGGCTCACTTACTCATCTGCCTGTGGTCAGCTGGAGGGTTAGCTAGAGACTCACTGGTCTAGATTGATTTCACTTGGGACAACATAGGTCTTCCATGTCTCTCAAATCTTTTCAACAGGCCAGCGTGGACATGTCTCGTGATGCTTGCAGAAAACCAAGAGTAGGAAGCTGCTACTTGTGTCGCATATCCTTCCATGCTCAACTGAACCAGTCCCTCCTAAAGGAAATCAAACCTGAATATTCATTGGAAGGATTGATGTTGAAGCTGAAGTTCCAATACTTTGGCCACCTGATGCAAAGAGCTGACTTGTTAGAAAAGACTCTGATGCTGGGAAAGACTGAAGGCAGGAGAAGGGGACGACATTGGATGAGGTGGTTGGATGGTATCACCAACTCGATGGACATGAGTTGGAGTAAACTCCGGGAATTGGTGATGGACAGGGAAGCCTGGCAAAGAGTTGGACACAACTGAGTGACTAAACGAGATGATGGGAATTAAGAGAATCAATATGTCAGGAGAGTCATGCTCTCACCTTCTTGACTCTGGTGTCATCCCCATAGAATTTTCAGTGTTAATATAAATGCCCTATATCTACGATGTCCAATATGGTGGCCTCAAGCCATATGTGGCTATTTAGTTTATATTTAACTTATGAGACGAAATTGGAAAATGAGTTTCTTAACTCTAATAGCCACATTTTATATATGAATAGCTAGCAGTATATTGATTACTGTTGTTAATATTTTACTCTAAATCAGTGAGGTGAAAAATTGGGCTACTATACTTAGAAGTTCCTATATTATATCAACATATACCATTAATTTGGCATATTTGAAATAAGGCTGTGCCCTATTAGAGACTGGCGTCAACTGATGAAGTCAAACTCAGCCAGTTTATTCATTAGGGGAACTTTCAGAAGCCACCATAATGGAGAACCTGCTAAAAGTTTACAATGAAGCCAAGTTTCAGAGCTAGTTAGCTCTACTTCACCTATAGACATTGATTACCAAGCAGACTTAAGACTCCGCACAACTCTGCTCTGGGCTCAATAAAAGCTATGTGTCTACTTTCTGGTGATTTAATAGTAATTTCCATAAAATATCCAACTAACACAAAGGCAGCAAGTTGTCAGTTCAGTTCATTCGCTCAGTCGTGTTCAATTCCTTTTGACCCCATGGACTGCAACACGCCAGGCCTCCTGTCCATCAACAACTCCCAGAGCTTGCTCAAACTGATGTCCATCGACTAGGTGAGGGCATCCAGCCATCTCATCCTCAAGTGTCCCCTTCTCCTCCTGCCTTCAATATTTCCCAGCATCAGGGTCTTTTCCAATGAGCCAATTCTTCACATCAGGTGGCCAAGGTATTGGAGTTTCAGCTTCAGCATAAGTCCTTCCAGTGAATATTCAGGACTGATTTCCTTTAGCATTGACTGGTTTGACCTCCTTGCAGTCCAAGGGACTCTCAAAAGTCTTCTCCAACACCACAGTTCTAAAGCATCAATTCTTTGGCACTCGGCTTTCTTTATGGTTCAACTCTCACATCCATACCTGATTACTGGAAAAAACGTAGACTTGACTAGATAGAATTTTGTTGGCAAAGTAATGTCCCTGCTTTTTAATATGCTGTCTAGGTTGGTCATAGCTTTTCTTCAAAGGAGCAAGCATCTTTTAATGTCATACATGCAGTCACCATTTACAGTGATTTTGGAGCCCAAGAAAATAAAATCTGTCAATGTTTCCACTGTTTCCCCATCCATTTGCCATGAAGTGATGGGACTGGATGCCATGATCTTAGTTTTTTGAATGCTGAGTTTTAAGCCAACTTTTTCACTCTCCTCTTTTACTTTCATCAAGAGGCTTTTTAGTTGTTTGCTTTCTGCCATAACGGTGATGTCATTTGCATATCTGAGGTTATTGATATTGCTCCCAGCAATCTTGATTTCAACTTGTGCTTCATCCAGCCCAGCATTTCTCATGATGTACTCTGCATAGAAGTTAAACAAGCAGGGTGAAAATATACATCCTTGGGGTGCTCCTTTCCCAATTTGGAACCAGTTTGTTGTTCCATGTGCGGTTCTAACTGTTGCTTCTTGACCTCCATACAGATTTTTCCGGAAGCAGGTAAGGTGGTCTGGTATTCCCATCTCTTTAAGAGTTTTCCACAGTTTGTTGTGATCCATACAGTCAAAGGATTTGGCATAGTCAATAGAGCAGAAGTAGAATTTTTTTTTTTTTAATGAAATTCTCTTGCTTTTTTGATGATTTAGCAGATGTTTGCAATTTGATCTCTGGTTCCTCTGCCTTTTCTAAAAGCAGCTTGAACATCTGGAAGTTCACGGTTCATGTACTGCTGAAGCCTGGCTTGGAAAATTTTCAGCATTACTTTGCTAGCATGTGATATGAGTGCATTGTGCAGTAATCTGAACATTTTTCAGTATTATCTTTCTTTGGGATTGGAATACAATCAGACCTTTGCTAGTCCTGTGGGCATTGCTGAGTTTTCCAAATTTACTGGAGTATTGAGTACAGCCCTTTCACAGTATCATCATTTTGGATTTGAAACAGGTCGAATGGAATTCCATCACATCCACTAGCTTTGTTCATAGTGATGCTTCCTAAGACCCACTTGGATTCGCATTCCAGGATGTCTGGCTTTAGCTGAGTGCTCACATCGTCGTGGTTATATGGATCATGAAGATCTTTTTTGTAGTCTACTGTGTATTCTTGCTGCCTCTACTTAATATCTTCTGCGTCTGTTAGTTCCATACAATTTCTGTCCTTAATTGTGCCCGTCTTTGCATGAAATATTCCCTTGATATCTCTAATTTTCTTGAGGAGCGCTCTAGTCTTTCCCATTCTATTGTTTTCCTCTAATTCTATTTCTATTCACTGAGGAAGGCTTTCTTACTTCTCCTTGCTATTCTTTGGAACTCTGCATTCAAATGCGTATATGTTTCCTTTTCTCCTTTGCCTTTAGCTGCTCTTCTTTTCTCAGCTATTTGTAAGGCCTCCTCAAACAACCATTTTGCCTTTTTGCATTTCTTTTTCCTGGGGATGACCTTGATCACTTCCTCTTGTACAGTGTCAGGAACCTCTGTCCATAGGTCAGGTGCTCTGTAACATCTAATCTCCTAAAATATTTCTCACTTCCACTGTATAATCATAAGGAATTTGATTTAGGTCATACCTGAATGGTCTAGTGGTTTTCCCTACTTTCTTCAATTTAAGCCTGAATTTTGCAATAAGGAGTTCATCATCTGAGCCACAGTCAGCTCCCAGTCTTGATTTTGCTGATGGTATAGAGCTTCTCCATCTTTGGCTGCAAAGAATATAATCAGTCTGATTTTGGTATTGACCATCTGGTGATGTTCACATGTAGAGTCTTTTCCTGTGTTTTTGGAAGAGAATGTTTGCTATGACCAGTTTGTTTTCTTGGCAAAATCTCCGTTAGCCTTTGACCTGCTTTGTTTTGTACTCCAAGGCCAAATTTGCCTGTTATTCCAGGTATCTCTTGATTTCCTACTTTTGTGTTCCATTCCCCTATAATGAAAATGACATCTATTTTGGGTGTTAGTTCTAGAAGTTCTTCTACGCCTTCATCTTGCAGAACTGTTCAACTGCAGCTTCATCAGTGTTATTGGTCGGGGCATAGACATGGATTACTGTGGATTTCTTGGATTATTGAATGGTTTGCCTTGGAAATGAACAGAGATCATTCTGTTGTTTTTGAGACTGCATCCAAGTACTGCATTTCAGACTCTTTTGTTGACTGCAATGGCTACTCCATTTCTTCTAATGATTCTTGCCCACAGTAGCAGATATAATGGTCATCTGAGTTAAATTCACCCATAGTAGTCCATTTTAGTTCACTGATTCCTAAAATGTCAGTGTTCACTTTTGCCATCTCCTGTTTGACCACTTCCAATTTGCCTTGATTCAGCAAGTTGTTGCTAAGCCTACAATGGACTTGGACAACTAAGAATTCTCCTTGTTATCTACTGAAGATGAATCTTACAAACCAAGCCTAGGGTACAATTCGTGAATGAAAGAATCTAGGAGACCCTGGATTCTATGTTTTCTGCTTGTATTTGGGCTTGCCTGATGGCCCAGATGGTAACCTGCCTGCTATGTGTAAGACCTGGGTTCTTTACCTGGGTCAAGGAGATCCCCAGGAGAAGGAATGGCAATCCACTCCAGAATTCTTGCCTAGAAAATCCCATAGACAGAGAAGATGGGCGGGCTATGGCCCATGGTGTCACAAAGAGTCAGACACAACTGAGTGACTAACACTTTCATTTTCTGTGTATATGAGTCTGAATTTCTCTCAGTTATTTCTAAGCAAGCCTGAGCAACCAATTTCCCCACGATGCATTCATTTCTAAAATCCATTGTGATCATTAAGCAAACAATTGATGCTAGACTTACTAAAGAAAATTCATTTTTGATATCAATTATGCTAACTAAGAAAGCCATAGGTGTTGTTCAGAAGTGAATGTCACTGTAGCACTTGTAGTAATCATCCTTAGACTGTGGTCTTTGATGGAGGGCAAACAAACTCCCCTAAGGAGTGGATCACTTTTTAAGGCAATGGAATGTCCAAGTGGTCTAGATCAAATTATGCATACATGTATCTATTCTCTGGCTCAGCGGGTAAAGAATCTACCTGCAATGCAGAAAATCCTGGGTTCGATCCCTGGGTTGGGAAGATCCCCTGGAGAAGGGAAAGGCTACCCATTCCAGTATTCTTTCCTGGAGAATACCATGGACTGTACAGTCCATGGGATCACAAAGAGTCAGACACAACTGAGCAACTTTCACTTCACTATCTATTCTCTATTTGTACTCAAGTATCTTAAACTTCAGCAGCTGAGATGGCGCACAAAAGCAGCTGAGAGGAGATACCCCCAGCCGGAGGTCAGGGGCGGCAGCGGAGAGGAGCTAATCTGTGTTTGAGGTAAGGAGCAGCGGCTGTGCTTTGCTGGAGCAGCCTGGAAGAGAGACCCCACGTCCAAGGTAAGTGAAACCCAAGTAAGATGGTAGGCACTGAGAGAGAGGATCAGAGGGCAGACAGACTGAGACTACAATCACAGACAACTAGCCAATCTGATCATATGGACCACAGCCTTGTCTAACTCAATAAAACTAAGCCATGCCGTGTGGGGCCACACAAGATGGACAGGTCATGGTGGAAAGGTCTGACAGAATGTGGTCCACTGGAGGAGGGAATGGCAAGCCACTTCAGTATTCATGCCTTGAGAACCCTATGAACAGTATGAAAAGGCAAAAAGATAGGGCACTGAAAGAGGAACTCCCTAGGTCGGTAGGTGCCCAACATGCTACTTGAGATCAGTGAAGAAATAACTCCAGAAACTCCAATACTTTGGCCACCTGATGCGAAGAGCTGACTCATTTGAAAAGACCCTGATGCTGGGAAAGATCGAAAGCAGGAGGAGAAGGGGACGACAGAGGATGAGATGGTTGGATGGCATTATCGACTCGATGGACATGGATTTGGGTGGACTCCGGGAATTGGTGATGGACAGGGAGGCCTGGCGTGCTGCGGATTATGGGGTTGCAAAGAATCGGACATGACTGAGCGACTGAACTGAATCTTAAGCTTCAGGTAGCATAATTTAAGGTGAAAACTCATACTCATATATAAGGCTCAACTAAAGTTATGACAAAATCCCTACTTTTCCAAAGTCTGATTTATTTTTATCCTGTTTAAAATTTTACTGGCAATTTCTAGTTGTAAAACATCTGTGCTAGAAAATGTGACAAACATAATTTTTGTTAATTACAAGTTGCAAAGTGTTGTTGATGTTGTTTAATACATGATCAATTTTTGTAACTGTTTCAAAGCAAGTTGGAAAAGAGGTGCATTTTTTTTGTTTGTTTACAGATTATATCTTTCAGCCCTTCCTTGCACATTTTATTTTTATATCATTTAAATTCTTCATGCAGTTATTTACCTCTTCATCTGCTTCTGTGTTCTTCATTTAACAAAATCTAAAGCACCTTGTTTAAAGTCTTCTCCATTAGTTGTAATTCTGCCCATTTCATCTTAGAGTTTTTAATTTATACATTGAGTGAACTGTTACTTTATGCATACCA
This sequence comes from Capra hircus, assembly GCF_001704415.2. Taxonomy (NCBI): domain Eukaryota; kingdom Metazoa; phylum Chordata; class Mammalia; order Artiodactyla; family Bovidae; genus Capra; species Capra hircus. The sequence continues at coordinate 5,542,313 of NC_030820.1, forward strand.
TTTTATGACTGCTAAATTTACATAGCAAGTGTATATTTGAACAGTAAAACATGACACTTTAATTTGAATCATCTTTCATTCAGCGGTATTGTAAGCTTTTGGTAGTTTATTATTAATGTTATTCAGAAAGGATATAGGATTGATATAATTTCTGAAGTCTTGCATGCTTACTATCTTATTTTTGTTCCTTCCTACAAATAGTGGCTTAACCTGTGCATGAAATTGCTAGTTTACCAACCTTGTCTTTCTAGACTTTCTATTGTTATTCACCAGCACTCATTTCCTTTCTTTTGAGGTAATTTCTGTGTCTCACCTTGTTTTGTTGGATTTTTTGTTTTTAATTTTTATGTTCTACTCATTCAAAAATGCAACTAGCAGGCTATTTGTGGGTTTTCTTTTGTTTGTTTGTTTGTTTTCCTAAACTGTTTTTCTTGGAATGTGAAGTTTTAAACCATCATCCTTGGGTAATTTATTGACCTCTTCTCATTTTAACTTAGTCTTTACTGTATTTATTTCTGATTTTCTTTTGTTTCATCCACCAGATATGTTTATAACTCTGAAGCTAAATTTTTATTTTTTAACTCCTTACATAAGATTTTCTACTACATTGATTTCATCTACCTTTTTTCTTTAAATTCTGAGGAAACAAAATCTCAGTTCTATCCTTTGAAGTGTCTACTTCATCATGGATTAAATTCTCAAGGATGTTGTATCTGCTCTCTTCCCTTGAGTAAGGATATTAATTAGATTTTCTAAAACCAGTGTCCTTAAAAGCCTTTTCTATCTCCTCACTTACTTTTGGTACCCTACTCTGAGGTTCTATATTTCATCTTGTTTGTTGCTGTCGTTTTGATTTTCTCTTTCTATTTTATACTGATTGAGACATGACTTTTGGGAATTACCTGGTGGTCAGTGGTTAGGACTTGGCACTTTTAGTGCCAGGGCCCAGGTTCTATCCTTGGTTAAGGAACTAAGATCTTGAAAGCTGCGTGGTACAGCCAAAAATAAATAAATAAACAGAAAAAATATAACTTGTTTCAATATGTATTCAGTCATTCATTCAACAATTATTTCCCAAATAACTATCATACTCAGTAGCATCTTCATCAGACATTAAAGAAAATAATCACACAAATAATTATATCCTGACAAAATCACAGGGTACCTTGAGAATATGCAATTTAGAATAAGAAACAGACTCCTTGGAACAGTAATGTTGAAACTAAAACTTGAATGAAGAACAGGAATAAACTAGTGATGGAAAAGTGAGCTAAGAGTCTGGTAGGCAAAGTGGATACAGGAGGTAAAAGATTCTGCTCCTTCCATTTATTCTAGGATAAAATCCTCTTTCTCTATTTTAAAAATAATTTCATTTATTTATGCATTTTTGGCTGTGCTGGGTCTTCGTTTGTTGCTGTGTGAGCTTTCCTCTAGTTGCAGTGAGTGGGGGCTTCTCATTTTGGTGGCTTGGCTTGTTGCTGAGTATGGGCTCTAGGGTGCACTGGCTGTAGCAGTTGGGGCTCTGGGGCTCCCAAGCACAGGCTCAATATTTGTGAGGCACAGGCTTAGTTGCTCCATGGCATGTCAGATCTTCCTGGACAAGGGATTGGACCAGTGTCTCCTGCATTGGCAGGCAGACTCTTTGGTGCTGAGCTGACAGAGAAGCCCCAAATCCTCTTTCTTTCAGCCTGCAGAATTTTTAAGGAGATTACGTGAAGGAATTTTGTGTTTTTCTTTGAGGGGTGTTTTTCTCTGGAACTGGGGTAGAGCACAGAGCCTGCAGATTGGCCTAAGCTCAGCATCCTGTTGAGTGGGTGATGGGGAAGGTCTTTCTCAGGTCCAGGCTGAAACTTAATGCTGTCTGTGCAGTTACCACCCTAGATCTGTGGATTTCATCCAACATGATGTTGCTGAACTGGATATGTCTCCCCCGCCACATGGTCTGTCACTTAAATGTGGCTTTGCTGGGGGGTTAGATGCCAAGATTCTAGTAATCAGGATCAGAACTGGTGAGAAACATTTCTCTCTCTCTCTCTCTTTTTTTTTTTTCCCTAGCAAGTAAAACTACTCTGTATCAGGAAGCAAAACACATACAACTCCCTCTCAATGACATTACAGAGAGAGGACATTCCTTTTGAATTCTGTAGTTATGTTACTTGGCACCCTTCATTTTGGGGTCATGTGATCATTTTGTTTGTTTTGCCTTCTGTGTATTTATATGTATTTTAGTGGCATATAGGGTATTTTAAGAGATGCTATTTTAAACTCTTGATGTCTTTGCATGTATTTTTATTCTGCAAAACTTCTTGGAACTAGATGATTTTAAAACCATAGATTCTTTTTTTATTTTATTTTATTTATTTATTTTTTTATTTTTTTTATTATTATTTTTTTAAAAACCATAGATTCTTTTGGTGAGTGAAAATACCTTAGCAGAAAGAAAAATTATGTATGAGACCTAGGTCAGCATTTTTATCAAGTAGTATTTTTATTATTGGATATGAATCCCCAAGGATTTGGGTCAGAGAAAGTGATGAGAAGAGAGGGCACTGATGTGTGTGGGGAGTCCCAGCCTGAACTTGAATGTCACCTTCCAGGAATTAGATCCCTTGTTTATAAAAAGGAGAGACTGGGAAAATCAGTGTTGTTTGGGTTGTTCTGAAATGTTCTGGGGCCTTCCCACTCAAAGTATGCTCCTGCACCAGTTGTGTTATATCACCCTAGAGCTTGTGAGAAATGCAGAATCTCGGGTCCCCATCCAAGGATACTGAGTCTGTAGTTTAACAAGATTTTCTGTGATTTCTATGCTTGGTAAAGTTTGAGAAGCACTGACCCAGGGGTTCTGTGGGCTCTGTGGGAGAGGGAAAGAGAAGGTCCAGAGAACAGGGGTTGTCTTCACTGTCTTCCCTTTGACCTGTGTCCAGTAGGAAATCCTGGTTTTTAACTTAAAAAAATTAATTAGCAGTGTCCAGATATTTCCTCTTGAGAAAGGTCCGTATGCAAATAAAATTGTTTGACTAGATGATTCTCAGCATTTATTCAGCTTAAAAGTTTCACAAATACACTTTCTCTCCAAGAAAGAGAAAGGCAAATTTATTGTAGCTAAAAGGAAAACAATTACTATCATATCAAGCATACAAACTTGATTTCTTGGAACCCATGTGGAATGAGCTTGAGGCAGGACTGCCAGAAATCCAGGAGAGAGCACACTGCTTTCTTCAGGTGAGAAATTATGCTGTCTCACCCCCAGCAGACAGGGTCACTGTTGGACAACCCCCGAGCTCAGGGGAGGAGCAGGGCAGCTTCTCCGATATCCCTGGCCCCCAAGTCAATTTTTAGGGCCAGTCAGATTTTGGCATAAGACATAAGATGGCCAAATAGCAAATTATTTAATCAATGATAAGATGTAGTCTCACTCATTTGGCAAGACTTATTATTAGTTCTTATTCAACAACCACAAATTAAATTATTCACATCACCTTTCCTTTTTCTTAGCTATTGTCAAAATAATGTTACATAGCAATCATTCTAAAATCAGTGTCTTAAAGCATTATTGTTATTTTAAATAATTCCTCACAGAACTGTGGGTTGACTGGGAGATTTTCTGGTCTGGGCTGGGCCAACTCATTTTCTGAGATGTGCTGGCAGGTTGACTGGAACTAACCAGTTTGAACTGGCCTCCACTGAGGCATCTCTCCTATTGCTCCACTAAGCTAGCTCGTGTGTGACTCTGATCCCAGTGAATTCGAGACAAGCAACAGAGGAAGCAGAAATATGCAAGCGTTTTCCCTGCCTTTGCTTTTCCCCTTTGCTAATTTCATATTGGCCTAAACAAGTCACATGACTGAGCTCAGAATGTGAGGGGCTCAAAAGTTCCAGAATAGACTATGGATGCAAAGACAGCATTTATCAGTTAAATTGCACTTCAGTTAATTAAATTAAATATCAAGCGACCACACTGATTTTAAACAGAAATTGACAGGAAATTAAGCTGAAGAAATACAATCCTCATTGAAAATTGGAATTTTGAAACAGGGATAGCTCAGAGAGATGGATCTCAGTGAACTGCAATAGCAAATGATAAGCATTAGTATAAAGTGGATAAGCTCATGGCTTTCTAATATGCTGGTTAGATTATGATAATGTGAGGAAAACATAGGGCACACATTGTATTTTCTCATTTCTGGTTTGGAAAACAAACCATAATATGTCCTTCCTCTCCTACTGCTACCAAGTCCAAGCTATGTCTGCTTGCCACATGACAGGCCAATTAACTGAGAGAGGGAGTGTTGAGGCAGGGAATGAGATTTTATTTGGAAAGCTGGCTGAGTGAAAAGATGGCAGAATAATGTTTCAAAATAATCATCTTGTCAGGGTCTGGATGCCAGATTCTTTTCTAGGACAGAGAAGGGGAGGAGTTGAGGAAGTAAAGATCATTATCTTGCAGATATCTCCTAGAACAGCCAGTCTCAAGTAGGGGATGTGCTAATCTCTTCAGGCAGAGGGGCAGGGTTCCCTGAGGCAGATTATTTCATATGATTATAATAACAAAAGAATGAAAAACAAAGGTTAAATTCAAAAAAATAGATCCATCACGGAGTCAGAACTGACCCTTCCCTGCAGCATTGTTAGAGTGAAGTCGCTCAGTGGTGTCTGACTCTTTGCGACCCCATGGGCTGTAGCCATAGTCCATAGAATTTTCCAGGCAAGAGTTGGTTGCCATTTCCTTCTCCAGGGGGTCTTCCTGACCCAGGGATCAAACCCCAGCCTCCCACATTGTGGGCTCACTTTACTATCTGAGCCACCTGGGAAGCAACATTGTTAACACACTTAACAAAACCTAAATTTATGATTGTCCAGCTGATCTATGGCCGGTTCAACTTTACTGGGTACCAGTGTGGCATATTGACCAATTATCTCTGCCAAGTCCTTTGTCCATGGTGTACTTCAGACCTCCCATTCTAGTTGCCTTTTAAGTGCTTTTGAGACAGCATTCGAGAAAGCTGTGTAGCTGGCAGATACTGCAAGATGCATTTGTCCCTTAAATCTTGAAGTGAAGTCACTCAGTCGTGTCTGACTCTTTGCGACCCCATGGACAGTAGCCTACCAGGCTCCGAGATCCATGGGATTTTTCCAGGCAAGTATACTGGAGTGGGCTGCCATTTCCTTCTCCAGGGGATCTTCCCAACCCAGGGATCGAACCTGGGTCTTCTGCATTACAATAGGCTACATCACTTACCTGCTCCTGTAACCCAGAGAAAGCTTTTCTGGGGATGTCCAGGCCTGGGAGAGAGAGTCAGACTAAAATCTGTCACCTGCCTGAAGTATGTCAGTAATAACCCCAATTAATTTCAGTCTGTTTTTTTTTTGTCCTCTTGAAACTAGGGGCATATTGGGTGAGAAGGTTAATGTAGTGCCCTGTAATCTCCTCTGGATAATTCTGCCCACTTGGAAGGGTTTTAAATCTCCTCCCTGGGAAGGAAGTGTTCCTTGCTGTAGTGATAAGGAGATGGTAAAGAGGTCAATCGAGGGAGATTAGGATGCCTACTGACATCTCCCTGTGCTGCTCTGGGTTATGATGAATCTGGGAAGTGAGAGGCTGCAGTTAATTTTAGTTCTGAGCAATTCAGTCTCTAAGGGGTTCTTTTGATAGATGCAAGCAAATCTAAAGAACCTTGTTAAAAAGACTTCATCACGCATCTCAAGGGACAGGACATGCACATGATTTTTACACAGGAGGCAACTTAGTCCCAGTTGGGCCCCAAAGAAAATCAGATTTCTCTACTTTTTGAAAAACTATTGTAGGAAAGAAAGTGTTTTCTTTGACTCTTTTAGGGTCTCTGTCTGGGTCTGTAAATTTAACTGATAAGAACAGATTAGCAGGAGAAAGCATATGAGTTCATGTAATATATGTTTTCTGTGACCTGAGAGGCTTTATAAGGAAATGAAGACCAAAGGAAACAGTAGAACCTGTATATTTTAATGCTAAGTCTGATGTAGTGTGGACAGTCAGGAGAAATATGGTGGGTCAAAGAGTGTGAGGTAAGAAAAGTAAACTAGGGGGACTTGGCAAGACCTGTGTATTCAGTCATCACAGTGTCCCTTTGTCGTCAGAGACAAAGATGCTTCTTGCCTCCAGGTATAGCAAGGGAACCTTTATAGGAAGGTTTTATGACCTATTTCAGAAGTGAAGGGGAAACGGAAGGTCAGAACTTCCTGCTTCTGTTGTTTTCTTAAAAACACCTTCAGCTACAAATATGCCATGTGCTAAGGTGCCATAGTTTGGGGTAATGCAACCTGGGACCCATCACTAGATCATCTTCCATGCCAAAGAATAATTTTGCTCCATAAGTTAGTGAAAAAGGAGCAGAAAAATGGTAACAATTCCTTCCTAACATTTAATTATTTTTATTATTATTATTATTTTTCAGTGCTGAAACCAAGCAGGCCCCTAAGACATTCTAGGCAGGGAAGACTTTCTGTCTCTTGTTTCCTGACACCAGCTTCCATGACCTTTCCTGAGTTCCAAATGGCAGATTCAACAGTTGTTAGAAGGGATGTTTCACAACAAACTGGAAAATTCTTATAGAGATGGGAATACCAGACCACCTAATGTGCCTCCAGAAAGATCTGTATGTAGGTCAAGAAACAACAATTAGAACCAGATATGGAACAATAGACTGGTTCCAAATTGGGAAATGAGCATGTCAAGGCTGTATATTGTCACCTTGTTTATTTAACTTATATGCAGAGCGCATCGTGCAAAATGCTAAGCTGGATGAAGTACAAGCTGGAATTAAGATGGTCTGGAGAAAAATCAATACCATCAGATATGCAGATGACAAGATCCTTATGGCAGAAAGCTAAGAACTAAAAAGCCTCTTGATGAAAGTGAAAGAGGAAAGTGAAAAAGCTGGCTTAAAACTCAACATTCAAAAAAAATTATGATCATGGCATCTGGTCCCATTAGTCAAGTTCAGGTCACTCACTCAGTCATGTCCTACTCTTTGTGACTCCATTAACTACAGCACACCAAGCCTCCCTGTCCATCATCAACTCCTGGAGCTTACTCAAATTCATGTCCATCGAGTCGGAGATGATATCCAACCATCTCATACTCTGCCGTCCCCTTCTCCCGCCTTCAATCTTTCCCAGCATCAGGGTCTTTTCCAATGAGTCAGTTCTTCACAGCAGGTGGCCAAAGGACTGGAGTTTCAGCTTCAGCATCATTCCTTCCAATGAATAATCATGACTTATTTTCCTTTAGGATGGACTGGTTGGACCTCCTTGCAGTCCAAGGGAATCTCAAGAGTCTTCTCCAACACCACAGTTCAAAAGCAGCAATTCTTCGGCACTCAGCTGTCTTTATAGTCCAACTCTCACATCCATACATGACTACTGGAAAAATACAAAGCGTTGGTTAGACGGACCTTTGTCAGCAAAGCGATATCTCTGCTTTTTTAATATGCTGTCTAGGTTGGTCATTGGAGAAGGATATGGCAACGCACTCCAGTAATCTTGCCTGGAAAATCCCAATAATGGAGGAGACTGGTAGGCCACTGTCCATGGGATCGTTAAGAGTCAGACATGACTGAGTGACTTCACTTTCACTTTTCATTTTCATGCATTGGAGAAGGAAATGGCAACCCACTCCAGTATTCTTGCCTGGAGAGTCCCAGGGATGGAGGAGCCTGGTGGGCTGCCATCTATGGGGTCACACAGAGTCGGACATGGCTGAAGTGACTTAGCAGCAGCAGCAGCAGGTTGGTCATAGCTTTTCCTCCAAGGAGCAAGCATCTTTTAATTTCATGGATGCAGTCACCATCTGCAGTGATTTTGGAGCCCTCCAAAATAAAGTCTATCACTGTTTTCACTGTTTCCCCATCTATTTGCTGTGAAGTGATGGGAGCAGATGCCATAATCTTAATGATCTGAATGTTGAGTTTTAAGCCAACTTTTTCACTCTCCTCTTTTACTTTCATCAAGAAGCTCTTTAGTTCTTCTTCACTTTCTGCCATAAGGGTGGTGTCATCTGCGTATCTGAGGTTATTGATTTTTCTCCTGGCAATCTCGATTCCAGCTTGTGCTTCATCAAGTCCAGCATTTCTCAGGATGCACTCTGCATATAAATTAAATAAGTAGGGTGACAATAGACAGCCTTGAAGTACTCCTTTTCCTATTTGGAACCAGTCTGTTGTTCCATGTCCAGTTCTAACTGTTGCTTCCTGATCTGCATACAGGTTTCTCAAGAGGCAGGTCAGGTGGTCTGGTATTCCCATCTCTTTCAGAATTTTCCACAGTTTATTGTGATTCACACAGTCAAAAGCTTTGCCATAGTTAATAAAGCAGAAGTAGATGCTATTCTGAAATTCTCTCACTTTTTTGATGATCCAGCAGATGTTGGCAATTTGATCCCTGGTTCTTCTGCCTTTTCAAAATCCAGCTAACACATGAAAGTTCACAGATCATGTACTGTTGAAGCCTCACTTGGAGAATTTTGAGCACTACTTTCCTAGTGTGTGAGAAGAGTACAATTGTGTGGTACTTTGAGCATTCTTTGCCATTGCCTTTCTTTGAGATTGGAATGAAAACTGACCTTTTCCAGTCTTATGGCCACTACTGAGTTTTTTAAATTTGCTGGCATATTGAGTGCAGCTCTTTAACAACATCATCTTTTAGGATTTGAAACAGCTCAACTGGAATTCCATCACCTTCACTAGTTTTGTTCATAATGATCCTTCCTAATGCCCACCTGACTTTGCATTCCAGGATATCTAGCTCTAGGTGAGTGATCACACCATTGTGATTAACTGGGTCATGAAGATCTTTTTTGTATCATTCTTCTGTGTATTCTTGCCACCTCTTCTTAATATCTTCTGCTTCTGTTAGGTCCATACCATTTCTGTCCTTTATTGTGCCCATCTTTGCAGGAAATGAAGAGATCTCTAGTCTTTCCCATTCTATTGCTTTCTTCTATTTGTTTGCACTGATCACTGAGGAAGGCTTTCTTATCTCTTCTTGCTATTCTTTGGAACTCTACATTCAAACGTGTATATCTTTCCTTTTCTCCTTTGCATTTTGCTCTTCTTCTTTTCATAGCTGTTTATAAGGCCTCCTCAGACAACCCATCATTTGTCCCATCACTTCATGGCAAATAGATTGGAAAACAATGGAAACAGTGACAGACTTTATTGTTTTGGGTTCCAAAATCACTGCAGATGGTGACTGCAGACATGAAACTAAAAGATACTTGCTCCTTGGAAGAAAAGGTATGACTAACCTAGACAGCATACTAAAAAGCAGAGACATTACTTTACCAACAAAGTCTGTCTAGTCAAAGCTATGGTTTTTCTAGTACTTGTGTATGGATGTGAGAGTTGGACCATAAAGAAAGCTAACTGCTGAAGATGTGATGCTTTTGAACTGTGGTGTTGGAGAAGACTTTGAGAGTCTCTTGGACAGCAAGGAGATCAAACCAGTCAATGTTAAAGTAAATTAGAACTGAATATTCACTGGAAGAACTGGTGCTGAAGCTGCAACTCCAATCCTTTGGCCATGTGATGGAAAGAACTGACTCACTGGAGAAGACCCTGATACTGGGAAGATTGAAAGCAGGAGGAGAAGGGAATGACAGAGGATGAGATGGTTGGATGGCATCACCGACTCGATGGACATAAATTTGAGTAGGCTCTGAGAGTTAGTGTTGGACAGGGAATCCTGGGGTGCTTCAGTCCATGGGGTCACAAGGAGTTGGACGCAACTGAGAGACTGAACTGAAAAGGGATGCACAGACAATAGAGGGGCAATCAGGAAACAATAGTGCAGCCTTAAGGCAGTGTCCTGGTCCCTGTTCAAGGGATACATATTGCAGTGACTTCAAGATCTTTAAGACGTCAGCATTCTTCATACCAGTGAAAGACCACATGAAGCTACATGAAAGAAACCAAGAAGCTCATCAAGAAGAATATCTGAGACCAGGTTAGAGGTGCGGAGGCCCTGTACCCACCCTGATCTTATCACCAACCCCGATCTTATCACCAACCCCACCCTTGAACCATTGCTATAAAATTCCTAATCAAATCCTCCTGAATTGGGACCCATAACAGTTTTGGGGAGCAAGAGCCCACTGTATTTCCATTTGCCAAGCAAGACAATAAAGCTGTTCTTTCCCATTTCACCCAAAGCTCTGTCTCTAATTGGTGTGATTTGGCATATTTGCTCAGAGGCTGAGCTTTTGCAATCAGTAGCAAAGCAATAATTGCCACAGGCCATGAATGCTCATGAGGTGCCAAGAAGTGTGGCAGGAACAGTGTGCAGTGAGAAGAGTTCAATTCTAACTTCTGGGAAAACTTTCCTTAAAAAACAAACACAAAAACCAAAATACCTTCCTATGCTACATGCATGAGAAGGAGGAGGGGGCTCTTGGTTAGAACCTGAATGCTGGCCATGGGTCGGTGGTGGCTTACTGCAGGATCAGCGGCACCAAGTATGGCAGTGCATGGGACATTTTGAAGGAGGTCACTATTATCTTCTTTACCTCCACCATAGTTTGGTCTCAGCTCTAGCAAGAGGGAGGGAACCCGGCCCCAGCCATCAACAGAAAATTGGATTAAAGATTTACTGAGCATGGCCCTGCCCATCAGAACAAGACCCAGTTTCCCCTAGTCAGTTTCTCCCATCAGGAACCTTCCATAAGCCTCTTATCCTTCTCCATCAGAGGCCAGAAAGAATGAAAACCACAATCACAGAAAATTAATCAAACTGATCACATGGACCACACCCTTGTCTAACTCAATGAAACCAGTAGGGCCACCCAACACAGATAGGTCATGGTGGATAGTTCTGACAAACATGGTCCACGGGAGAAGGCAATGGCAAACCACTTCAGTATTCTTGCCTTGAAACCCCATGAACACTATGAAAAGGAAAAAGATATGAAACTAGGTCGGAAGGTGCCCAATATGCTACTGGAGACGAGTGGAGAAATAACACCAGAAAGAATGCAGAAATGGAGCCAAAGCGAAAACAACACCCAGTTGTGGATGTGACTGTTGATAGAAGTAAAGCCCTATGGTGTAAAGAACAATATTGCATATGAACCTGGAAAGTTAGGTCCATGAATCAAGGTAAATTGGAAGTGGTCAAACAGGAGAGGGCAATACTGAGCATTGACATTTTAGGAATCAATTAGCTAAAGTGAATTGGAATGGGAAAATTTAATTCAGATGACCATTATAGCTACTACTGTGGGCAAGACTCACTTAGAAGAAACGGAGTAGGCCTCATAGTCAACAAAAGAGTTCAAACTGCAGTACCTGGCTGCAATCTCAAAATTGACAGAATGATCTCTGTTAGTTTCCAAGGCAAACCATTCAATATCACAATAATCCAAGCATATGCCCCAGCCAGTAATGCTGAAGAAGCTGAGGTTGAACGGTTCTATGAAGACCTACAAGACCTTTTAGAACTAGTACTGAAAAAGATGTGCTTTTCAAGCACACACGCCATGCACAGGGGCAAACCCAATGTGGCTGAATCACTGTGAGCACACGCCAGTGATATTTGTTTGCAGTGTTCCTCCCTCCCCAAAGCACGACTGAACAAGCAAGCCTGAAAAAATTTCGCACCCCTCATGTTAGGGTGGAAATTAGACACTGAAGAGACCAGCAAACAGAAGAAGCTAAAATAAACAGAGGGAACCGCTCTGGAAGTGACAGGTGCAATAGATTAAAACCCTGTAGTTATCACCAATTACGTAGCAAAGGGCATATAGACCTTGAGAAGTACAAACCGGACCAAGGAACTATCTGAAAATGAACTGACCCCACACTGTTTGCAACAGCTCCAGAGAAAGTCTTAGATATGTTTTTATTATTATCATTTTTTAAATTAAAAAATTATTTTATTTTATTATTTTTTTCTTTTTTAGTCCCCATTACTCCCTTAATTTTCATTTTTATAACCTACTGCTGCTGCTGCTAAGTTGCTTCAGTCATGTCTGACTCTGTGTGACCCCATAGACAGCAGCCTACCAGGCTCCCCCATCCCTGGGATTCTCCAGGCAAGAACACTGGAGTGGGTTGCCATTTCCTTCTCCAATGCATGAAAGTGAAAAGTGAAAGTGAAGTTGCTCAGTCATGTCCAACTCTTCGCGACCCCATGGACTGCAGCCTACCAAGCTCCTTCACCCATGGGATTTTCTAGGCAAGAGTACTGGAGTGGGGTGCCATCGCCTTCTCTGTTATAACCTACTATTACCTTGCAAAAAAGAAAAAAAGACCCTATTTTTAAAGCAAACTTCATATATATATATATATGTTTCATAATTTTTGTGACTTTTTTTTAATATTGTAATTTTGAGAATCTAACATCTACTCTAGATTTTCAGTCTTTGCTTTTTGGTATTTGTTATCAACTTTGTACCTTTAAGAACCCAATCTTCAGCACCCATTTTTACTTGGGAGCGAGATCACTGGCTTGATTGCTCTCTTCCCCTTTTGACTCTCCTTTTTCTCCAACAGGTGCCTCTACCTCCCCACTCCCCCTTTTCTTCTCTACCCAACTTGGTGAATCTCTTTATGTGTTCTGGGCTGTGAAGAACACTTAGGGAACTGATTAGTGGCTGGAACTCTCTCTCTCCTTTTGAATCCCCCACTTCTCCTCCTGGTCACGTCTATCACCCTCCTCCCTCTTGTCTTCTCCATGTAACTCTGCATATCTCTCTGGGTGTCCCTCATGGTGGAGAAACCTTTCATCATTAACCTAGATGTTTTATCATTGGTGCTATATAGATGGAGAAGTCTTGAGGGTACTGTAAGAATAAGACTGAAACCAGAGGCAGGAGGCTTAAGTCCAAATCCTGAGAACACCAGAGAACTTCTGAATCCAGGGAACATTAATCAATAGGAGCTCACCAAACGCCTCCATATCTACACTGAAACCAAGCACCATCCAAGGGCCAACGGGCTCCAGAGCAAGACATACCAAGCAAATTCTCCAGCAAAACAGGAACATAACCCTGAGCCTCAATATACAGGCTGCCCAAAGTCACACCAAACACATAGACATCTCAAAACTCATTACTGGACACTTCATTGCACTCCAGAGAGAAGAAATCCAGCTCCACCCACCAGGACACTGACACAAGCTTCCCTAACCAGGAAACCTTGACAAGCCACCCATTCAACCCCACTCACAGTGAGGAACATCCACAATAAAGAGGAACTATCAACTGCCAGAGTACAGAAAGGCCACCTCAAACACAGCAATATAAACAAGATGAAAAGACAGAGAAATATCTAGCAGGTAAAGGAACAGGATAAATGCCCACCAAACCAAACAAAAGAGGAAGAGATAGGGAATCTACCTGAGAAAAAATTCCAACTATTGATGTTGAAAATGATCCAAAAATCTTGAAAACAAATTGAAGTTACAGATAAAGAGCCTGGAGACAAGGATTGAGAAGATGCAAGAAAGGTTTAACAAGGACCTAGAAGAAATAAAAAAGAGTCAATATATAATGAATAATGCAATAAATGAGATACAAAATACTCTGGAGGGAACCAACAGTAGAATAACGGAGGCAGAAGACAGGATAAGTGAGGTAGAAGATAGAATGGTAGAAATAAATGAAGCAGAGAGGAAAAATGAAAAAAAGAATTAAAAGAAATGAGGACAATCTCAGAGACCTTTGGGACAATGTTAAATGCCCCAACATTCGAATCATAGGAGTCTCAGAAGAAGGAGACAAAAAGAAAGACTATGAGAAAATACTTGAGGAGATAATAGTTGAAAACTTCCCTAAAATGAGGAAGGAAATAATCACCCAAGTCCAAGAAACCCAGAGAGTCCCAAACAGGAAAAACCCAAGTTGAAACATCCAAGACACATATTAATCAAATTAACAAAGACCAAACACAAAGAACAAATATTAAAAGCAGCAAGGGAAAAACAACAAATAACACACAAGGGGATTCCCATAAGGATAACAGCTGATCTTTCAATAGAAACTCTTCAGGCCAGAAGGGAATGCCAGGACATATTTAAAGTGATGAAAGAAAGTAACCTACAGCCCAGATTACTGTACCCAGCAAGGATCTCAGTCAAATATGAAGGAGAAATCAAAAGCTTTACAGATAAGCAAAAGTTGAGAGAATTCAGCACCACCAAACCAGCTCTCCAACAAATGCTAAAGGATCTTCTCTAGACAGGAAACACAGAAAGGTGTATAAACTGGACCCAAAACAATAAATGGCAATGGGATCATACTTACTAATAATTACCTTAAATGTAAATGGGTTGAATGCCTCAACCAAAAGAAAAAGACTGGCTGAACGTATACAAAAGCAAGACTTTGAAACAAGGGACACATATAGACTGAAAGTGAAGGGCTGTAAAAAGATATTCCATGCAAATGGAGACCAAAAAAAATTGCAGGAGTAGCAATACTTATATCAGATAATATAGACTTTAAAACAAAGGCTGTGAAAAGAGACAAAGATGGACACTACATAATGATCAAAGGATCAATCCAAGAAGAAAATACAACAATCATAAATATACATGCACCCAACATAGGAGCACCACAATATGTAAGACAAATGCTAACAAGTATGAAAGAGGAAATTAACAATAACACAATAATACTGGGAGACTTTAATTCCCCACTCACACCTATGGATAGATCAACTAAACAGAAAATTAACAAAGGAACACAAACTTTAAATGATACGATAGACCAGTTAGACCTAATTGATATCTATAGGACATTTCACCCCAAAACAATGAATTTCACCTTTTTCTCAAATGCACACGGAATCTTCTCCAGGATAGATCACATCCTGGGCCATAAATCTAGCCTTGGTAAATTCAAAAAAATTGAAATTATTCCAAGCATTTTTTTCTAACCACAATGCAGTAAGATTAGATGTCAATTACTGGAGAAAAAAATATTAAAAATTCCAACATATGGAAGCTGAGCAATAGGCTGCTGAATAACCAATAAATCACAGAAGAAATAAGAAAAGAAATAAAAATATGCATAGAAATGAATGAAAATAAAAACACAACAACCCAAAACCTATGGGACACTTTAAAAGCAGTGCTAAGGAGAAGGTTCATAGCAATACAGGCTTACCTCAAGAAACAAGAAAAATGTCAAATAAATAACCTAACTCTATACCTAAAGCAACTTGGAAGAAATGAAGAACCCCAGGGTTAGTAGAAGGAAATAAATCTTTAAAAGTAGGGCAGAAATAAATGAGAAAGAAACAAAAGAGACCATGACAAAAATTAAGAAAACTGAAAGCTGGTTCTTTGAGAAGATAAATAAAATTGACAAACCATTAGCCAGACTCATCAAGAAACAAAGGGAGAAAAATCAAATCAACAAAATTAGAACTGAAAATTGAGAGATCACAACAGATAACACAGAAATACAAAGGATCATAAGGGACTACTATCAGCAACTATATGCAAATAAAATGGACAACTTGGAAGAAATGGACAAATTCTTAGAAAAGTACAACTTTCTGAAACTGAACCAGGAAGAAATAGGAAATCTTAACAGACCCATTATAAGCACAGTAATTAAAACTGTAATCAGAAATCTTCCAACAGACAAAAGCCCAGGACCAGACAGCTTCACAGCTGAATTCTACCAAAAATTTAGAGAAGAACTAACACCATTCCTACTCAAACTCTTCCAGAAAATTGCAGAGGAAGGTAAACTTCCAAACTCATTCTATGAGGCCACCATCACCCTAATACAAAACCTGACAAAGATGCCACAAAAGAAGAAAACTACAGGCCAATATCACCGATGAACATAGATGCAAAAATCCTCAACAAAATTCTAGCAATCAGAATCCAACAACACATTAAAAAGATCATACACCATGACCAAGTGGGCTTTATCCCAGGGATACAAGGATTCTTCAATATCCACAAATCAATCAATGTAATATACCACATTAAAAACTGAAAAATAGAAACCATATGATTATCTCAATAGATGCAGAGAAAGCCTTTGACAAGATTCAACATCCATTTATGATAAAAAAAAAACCATCAAAAAGCAGAAATAGAAGGAACATACTTTAACATAATAAAAGGTATATATGACAAACCCTCAGCAAACATTATCCTCAATGGTGAAAAATTGAAAGCGTTTCCCCTAAAGTCAGGAACAAGACAAGGGTGCCTACTCTCACCACGGCTATTCAACATAGTTTTGGAAGTTTTGGCCACAGCAATCAGAGCAGAAAAAGAAATAAAAGGAATTCACATTGGAAAAGAAGAAGTAAAACACTCACTGTTTGCAGATGACATGATCCTCTACATAGAAAACCCTAAAGACTCCACCGGAAACTTACTAGAACTAATCAATGAATATAGTAAAGTTGCAGGATATAAAATCAACACACAGAAATCCCTTGCATTCCTATACACTAACAATGAAAAAACAGAAAGAGAAATTAAGGAAACAATTCCATTCACCATTGCAAGAAAAAGAGTAAAATACTTAGAAATATATCTACCTAAAGAAACAAAAGAGCTATATATAGAAAACTGTAAAACATTGGTGAAAGAAATCAAAGAGGGCATAAATAGATGGAGAAATATACCATGTTCATGTAACAGAAGAATCAATATAGTGAAAATGAGTATACTACCCAAAGCAATCTATAGATTCAATGCAATCGCTATCAAGCTACCAATGGTATTTTTCACAGAGCTAGAACAAATAATTTCACAATTTGTATGGAAATACAAAAAACCTTGAATAGCCAAAGCGATCTTGAGAAAGAAGAATGGAACTGGAGGAATCAACCTGCCTGACTTCAGTCTCTAATACAAAGCCACAGTCATCAAGACAGTATGGTACTGGCACAAAGACAGAAATATAGATCAATGGAACAAAATAGAAAGCCCAGAGATAAATCCATGCACCTACGGACACCTTATCTTTGACAAAGGAAGCAATAATATACAATGGGGAAATGACAATCTCTTTAACAAGTGGTGCTGGGAAAACTGATCAACCACTTGTAAAAGAATGAAACTAGAACACTTTCTAACACCATACACAAAAATAAACTCAAAATGGATTAAA
This sequence comes from Capra hircus, assembly GCF_001704415.2. NCBI lineage: Eukaryota > Metazoa > Chordata > Mammalia > Artiodactyla > Bovidae > Capra > Capra hircus. Next base: position 5,559,426 of record NC_030820.1, read on the forward strand.
GATCTAAATGTAAGACCAGAAACTATAAAACTCCTAGAGGAGAACATAGGCAAAACACTCTCCGACATAAACCCCAGCAGGATCCTCTATGACCTGTCTCCCAGAATACTGAAAATAAAAGTAAAAAACAAATGGGATCTAATTAAAATTGAAAGCTTTTGCACAACAAAGGAAACTATAAGCAAGGTGAAAAGACAGCCTTCAGAATGGTAGAAAATAATAGCCAATGAAGCAGCGGACAAAGAATTAATCTCAAAAATATACAAGCAACCCCTGCAGCTCAATTCCAGAAAAATAAATGACCCAATCAAAAAATGGGCCAAAGAACTAAACAGATATTTCTCCAAAGAAGACATACAGATGGCCAACAAACACATGAAAAGATGCTCAACATCACTCATTATCAGAGAAATGCAAATCAAAACCACAATGAGGTACCATTTCATGCCAGTCAGGATGGCTGAGATCCAAAATTCTCCAATAAATGCTGGAGAGGGTGTGGAGAAAAGGGAACCATCTTATACTGTTGGTGGGAATGCAAACTAGTACAGCCACTATTGAGAACGGTGTGGAGATTCCTTAAAAAACTGGAAATAGAACTGCCATATGACCCAGCAATCCCACTGCTGGGCATACACACCAAGGAAACCAGAGTTGAAAGAGACACATGTACTCCAATGTTCATCGCAGCACTGTTTATAATAGCCAGGAAGTGGAAGCAATCTAATGTCCATCAGCAGATGAATGGATAAGAAAGCAGTGGTACATATATACAATGGAATATTACTCAGCCATTAAAAAGAATACATTTGAATCAGTTCTAAATGAAGTCGATGAAACTGGAGCTATTATACAGAGTGAAGTAAGCCAGAAAGAAAAATACCAATACAGTATACAAATGCATATATATGGAATTTAGAAAGCTGGTAATGATAACCCTCTATCCAAGACAGCAAAAGAGACACAGATATATAGAACAGTCTTTTGGACTCTGTGGGAGAGGGTGAGGGCAGTATGCTCTGGGAGAATGGCATTAAACACGTAAATTATTATATGTGAAACAAATCACCAGTCCAGGCTCGATGCATAATACAGGATGCTCGGTGCTGGTGCACTGGGATGACCTAGCAGGATGGGATGGTGAGGAAAGTGGGAGAGGGGTTCAGGATGGGGAGCACATGTACACCCATGGCAGATTCAAGTCAATGTGTGGCAAAACCAATACAATATTGTAAAGTAAAATAAATAAATAAATAAATATTTTTTTAATGTGCTTTTCATTTTAGGGGACTGGAATGAAAAGTAGAAAATCAAGAGATACCTCGAGTAACAGGCGAATTTGGCCTTGGAGTACAGCATTAAAGAAGACAAAAGCTAACAGAGTTTTACCAAGAGAAGGCATTCATCTTAGCAAGCACCCTCTTCCAACAACACAAGACTCTACACATGGACATAACCAGATAGTCAATACCAAAAGCAGGTTGCAGCCAAAGATGGAGACACTCTATACAGTCAGCAGAAACAAGACTGTTAGCTGACTGTGTGGGCTCAGATTATGAACTCTTTATTGCAAATTTCAGACTTAAGTTGAAAAAAGTATTGAAAACCCCTAGACCATTCAGGTATGACCTAAATCAAATCTCTTAGGTACACTGGAAGTGACAAATCCATTCAAGGGATTATATCTGATAGACAGAGTGCCTGAAGAACTATGGACAGAGGTTCATGACATTGTGCAGGAGGCAGTGATCAAGACCATCCCCAAGAAAAAGAAATGTAAAAAGTCAAAACAGCTGCCTGAGGAGGCCTCACAAATAACTGAGAATAGAAGAGAAGTCAAAGGCAAAGGAGAAAAGGAAAGATATACCTATTTGAATTCAGAGTTCCAAAGAATAGCAAGGAGGGATAAGAAAGTGTTCTTCAGAGATGCATGCAAAGAAATAGAATAAAACAATAGAATGGGAAAGACAGAGATCCCTTCAAGAAAATTAGCAATACCAAGGAAATATTTCATGCAAAGATGGCACAATAAACGACAGAAATTGTATGAACCTTACAGAAGCAGAAGATATGCAGAATAGGCGGCAAGAATACACAGAAAACTATACAAAAAGATTTTCATGACCCAGATAACCACGATGGTGTGATCACTCACCTAGACCCAAACATCCCGGAATGCAAAGTCAAATAGGCTTTAGGAAGCATCACTATGAACAAAGCTAGTGAAGGTGATGGAATTCCAGGGGAGCTATGTCAAATCCTAAATGATGATGCTGTGAACATGCTGCTCTCAATATGCCAGCAAATTTGGAAAACTCAGTAGTGGTCACATGACTAGAAAAGGTCTTTTTTTATTCCAATCCCAAAGACAATGCCAAAGATTGTTCAGACTACTGCACAATTGCACTCATCTCACAGGCTAGCAAAAGTAATGCTCAAAATTCTCCAAGCGAGGCTTCAACAGTGAATTTCTGTTCAAAGTTCAAAGTTCTGTGAACTTCCATGTGTTCAAGCTGGGTTTTAAAAAGTCAGAGGAACTGGAGATCAAATTAGCAAAATCTATTGGATTATCAAAAAAGAAAGAGTTCCAGAATAACACGTACGTCTGCTTTATTGACTACACCAAAACCTTTGACTGTGTGGATCACAATAAACTGTGAAAAATTCTTAAAAAAAAAAGGGGGGGGTGGGGAATACCAGACCACCTGACCTTCCTCCTGAGAAATCTGTATGCGGGTCAGGAAGCAACAGTTAGAACTGGACATGGAACTGAAAGTTTGTTGTTGAATCACGCAAAGATGCCGGGATTTTTGGCCCCCGGAGGAAAAGAATTCAATCTGGGGCCAGAGATGAGGCTTGATCACTCAGAGCTTTTGTGTAATAAAGTTTTATTAAAGTATAAAGGAGATAGAGAAAGCTTCTGACATAGGCATCAGAAGGGGGCAGAAAGAGTGCCCCGCTGCTAGTCTCCAGCTGGATGTTACATAGTCACTAGCAGTCTGTTAATGAAAGAAAGGAATGTCTTAAAACTCAGAATGGCACCAGGCCCCTCACCCGTTAGATGCATTTTGGGATAATCCTGGCACCAAATGGTTCATCCTGGGCCATAAAGTGATTAACTTGAATCTTGAAGAAGGGCAGATCACCATACAAATAGTTTCATTTGCATAGATTAGAGGAACAATATCTGAGTATAACATACTGGTTTGTCAAGTAGGTGCTGAACCAAGAGGTGAACTGACTTGAAGACAGAGTTTGTGGTAAATGCATAGTACGTTAGCCTAGCTTAAGTCAAACATTTCCATAAGAAAAAGGCATTGGTTATTTCTAGCTTTAAGAATAGTTAACTTCAGGTGAAACCAGATGTCAATATGGCAACACAGTATTTTAAGAGAAACCTCCTTTTAAATTTGCATAGAGAAGGAAAAAATATCGCTAGTTTGTTTCCTCCTGACGCTTAAGAGAGATAAAATGTCTGACACTTGCAGGCTATTTCCTCCGTTTGGAGACCCCTGGCCTTCCTGCCTGTTACCCTCTCAGAACAACCGACTGGTTCCAAATAGGGAAGGGGGTACATCAAGTTTGTATATTGTCACCCTGCTTATTTAACTTATATGGGGGGTACATCATGAGAAATGCTGGGCTGGAAGAAACACTAGCTGGAATCAAGATTGCCTAGAGAAATATCAATAACCTCAGCTATGCAGATGACACCACCCTTAAGGTAGAAAGTGAAGAGGAACTAAAAAGCCTCCTGATGAAAGTGAAAGAGGAGCATGGAAAATTTGGCTTAAAGCTCAACTTTAAAAAAACTAAGATCATGGCTTCTAGTCCCATCACTTCATGGCAAATAGATTGGGAAACAGTGACAGACTTAATTTTTTTAAGCTCCAAAATCACCGCAGATGGTGACTGCATCCATGAAATTAAAAGATGTTTGCTCCTTGGAGGAAATCTGTGACCAACCTAGACAGCATTTTAAAAAAACAGAGATATTACTTTGCCAACGAAGGTCCGTCTAGTCAAGGCTATGGTTTTTCCAGTGGTCATGTATGGATGTGAGAGTTAGACTATAAAGAAAGCTGAGCACCCAAGAATTGGAGCTTTTGAACTGTGGTGTTGAAGAAGACTCTTTAGAGTCCCTTGGACTGCAAGGATATCCAACCACTCAATCCTAAAGGAAATCAGTCCTGAATATTCATTGGAAGGACTGAGGCTGAAGCTGAAGCTCCAATACTTTGGCCACCTGATGCAAAGAGCTGACTCTCATTAGAAAAGACTCTGATGCTGGGAAAGATTGAGGAGAGGAGGAGAAGGGGATGAGAGTATGAGATGATTGGATGGCATCACCAATTTAATGAACATGAATTTGAGTAAGCTCTGAGAGTTGGTGATGGACAGGGAAGCCTGGTGTGCTGCAGTCCACGGAGTTGGAAAGAGTTGGACACAACTGAGTGACTCAGCTGACAGTCTGATCTCTTGGCTCTTCTACATGTCCCCTCTACCTTCTCCGATTTCTTTTCTATATTTATCTGCATTGTTTAGAAAATTGTCTGACCTATTAAAACCTATTTTCCTCAGCTCCCACTGTAAGCTGATAATTTAGTGTTACCCCACAAAAGAGAGGTGTTCCCTTGTAGCTCATTTGGTAATAAGTCTGCCTGCAATGCAGGAGACCTGGGTTCTATCCCTGGGTTAAGAAGATCCCCTGGAGAAGGAAATGGCAATGCACTCTAACATTGTTGCTTGGAGAATCCCATGTTCAGAGGATCCTGGCAGTTTACAGTCCATGGGGTTGCAAGAGTTGGAGACTACTTATCGAGTAAATCACCACCACAAAAGAGAACTAGGCATGGCTTTCTTGACATAAGAGAAGCCATTTTTGGCCTTAACCATTTTGTGATCTAAGGCTGGGCACATGTTTGCCTTTGAACATATTTCAGTAGTTAATAGTTTTAAAGGGACAGTGTTATCAGGCAAGTGAAGTAACAATAGCAAACGTAATTACCAGTTGTAAAGACTCCTAGTTCCCTTTCAGTGGTAAAGATTAGCATGAAGCACTCAACCACCAGATCAGCTGGAACCTCAGGGATGCTGATGTTGGCCTTTCCTGACTCCCCTGACTTCAATCAATTAAAGCTTAGACCACCCACACTTCTTTATGTGTATGCATGTACCCTTGGCTTAAAATGTACCCCATGTACCCCAATTTTGCTATTCAGGGAGACACTGCTTTGTGAAACTTCCCCAGTGTTCTCCTTACTTGCTGCAAGAAATAAATCCTTCCTTCTCCTGATATTTGACTTGGTGGTGTCTTTTATCTTGACACTCACAAGGAGGTGAGCCCAGTTTTTTGGTTTACAGCATCACCGTGCTCTCTGCTTCAGTTGGTTTCCAAAACCATGAGGTAGAATATAAAGAGTGAATGACTAACTGAATGAGTGAATGAATGACATGGGCTTGTGAAACGGTGTAGCTCCTTCCATATCAATAAACAATGATGTCACAGCCATCAGGGATACCAGCCCTCCAGGTGTGAATCTCTGAGCCTAGGAAGAACAGTGCTTGCTCTCTGGCATCCATTGATCTGCTGCCCCTCCCCATGGTGGACAAGGAACTGAGAACTGTATCAAATCTCAGATACACATAAAAGAAATGATTTCAGTGAGCCCAGTCTCTTGCATCTTCCCATACACAGAAAAACCACTGAATTCCTAAACTTGAGATATCTTGTTTTCCTTAATTAACAACAATCTTTTGATGTTCAGACTACTTGCCCCTTTTTGCAAGCTTCTATATAACTTGACTCTTCCCCCACTTCCTCAGAACAGTTCTCTCAGGGTCATTTGAGATGCTGTCACTTGGACCTGAAGTCCTAAAAATTCTCCAAATGAAATATAACTCTCAACTTCTAGGTTATGACTACATTTTAAGTTGACAGGCTTGACTCTCTCTGCAGCCAACTCCCACCAAATAAAAATAATTAAGGAAATTCCATTTACCCTCAGTGTGGTGGTCTTCTCAGCTTAATTTATTTCCAGGCTTCTCAAAGAATGATGGGAACCGGGACTATGCCATTCATTAGGCTGGCAAATTTTCAGATTATTGGAATCCTGGGAAAAACATAATTCTCCTCCCTCCAGAGTCTCCCTGGAAACCCCTCCCCACCCCCAAACCCACCTGACTATGGGATAGAAGTTAATTCTAGACCAGTGTGACTCAATAGAAGACTAATGTGAGAAATATATATGATTTTACATTTCTAGTGGCCACTTTAAAACCAAGAAACAATTAACAGTGTATTAAAGTTTGAATAGTGTCCAGTCTGAAAAAAGTATGTTGGAGTCTTAACATCTAGTGCCTTGGAATGTGACAGTATTTGGAGATGGGACCTTTACAGAGGTGATCAAGTTAAAATGAGGTCATTGAGGTGGGCCACAGACACAACTGAGGGACTGAGCACAGTATGGCATTACTACCAGCCTTATCATGAAAAAGGCCATGTTGCCAACAGATAGACATGTGTAGTAGGAAGAGAATGTGAAGAAACGTAGGAAGAAAACAGTCACCTGGAAGTCAAGGAGGAAGGCCTGGACAGACTGTTCCTTCACAGCCTCTAAAGGAACCAGTCCTGCTGACACCTTGATCTTGGACTTCTAGCCTCTCGACTTGTAAGGTAATCTATCTCTCTTGTAAAAACTGCTCAGTCTGTGGTCCTTTGTAAATGACAACTCTAGCAAACTCACATGCAGTGGAAACATTTGCTTAATAGCATATTTTATTCCACTGCATGAATCAAAGTCTTCCCTGATGTCTCAGTGGGTAAAGAATGCTCCTGCAATACAGGAGACACACTTTTGATCCATAGGTTAGGAGGATTCCCTGGAGGAAGAAATGGCAACAGACTCCAGGATTCTTGCCTGAAAAAAAGACCCATGGATGGAGGAGCCTGGCAGGTTACAATCCAAAGGGTTTCAAAAAGTTGAACATGTCTCAGTGATTAAACACATACACACCATATGTCAAAAATATTATCATTCCACTTGTAATTAACATAAAAACATTTTCAGTTCAGTTCAGTTCAGTCACTCAGTCGTGTCCGACTCTTTGCGATCCCATGAATCGCAGCATGCCAGGCCTCCCTGTCCATCACCAGCTCCTATAGCTCACCTAAACTCATGCCCATCGAGTCAGTAATGCCATCCTGCCATCTCATCCTCTGTCATTCCCTTCTCCTGCCCCCAATCCCTCCCAGCATCAGAGTCTTTTCCAGTGAGTCAACTCTTTGCACGAGGTGGCCAAAGTATTGGAGTTTCAGCTTCAGCATCAGTCCTTCCAAAGAACACCCAGGACTGATCTCCTTTAGAATGGACTGGTTGGATCTCCATGCAGTCCAAGGGACTCTCAAGAGTCTTCCCCAACACCACAGTTCAAAAGCATAAATTTTTCAGTGCTTAGCTTTCTTCACAGTCCAACATTCACATCCGTACATGACCACTGGAAAAACCATAGCCTTGACCAGATGGACCTTTGTTGGCAAAGTAATGTCTCTGCTTTTGAATATGCTATCTAGGTTGGTCCTAACTTTCCTTCCAAGGAGTAAGGGTCTTTTAACTTCATGGCAGCAATCGCCACGTTCTTCCAAATCTAGTACGCATCTAACACAACACACCTTCATTTGGATTTACCCATTTCAAGTGCCCAGGAACCACATGTGACTCATGGGTCCCACAGCAAACAGTAAACTAAGCCTGGTGGTAAGGGAGAGTCCTGTGCCCCATCCCCTAAGCTGAGTGGGAACAGACCACCACTCCACGATGCTGTCCTGGAGATAAGTAGAATTAGGGACTTATTCAGACTTTAATTGGGGAAAGTAGGGAAAACCGCTAGACCATTCAGGTATGACCTAAATCAAATCCCTTATGATTATACAGTGGAAGTGAGAAATAGATTTAAGGGCCTAGATCTGATAGATAGAGTGCCTGATGAACTATGGAATGAGGTTCGAGACACTGTACAGGAGACAAGGATCAAGACCATCCCCATGGGAAAGAAATGCAAAAAAGCAAAATGGCTGTCTGGGGAGACCTTACAAATAGCTGTGAAAAGAAGAGAAGCAAAAAGCTAAGGAGAAAAGGAAAGATATAAGCATCTGAATGCAGAGTTTCAAATAGCAAGAAGAGATAAGGAAGCCGTCTTCAGCGATCAATGCAAAGAAATAGAGGAAAAGAACAGAATGGGAAAGACTAGAGATCTCTTCAAGAAAATTAGAGATACCAAGGGAACATTTCATGCAAAGATGGGCTCGATAAAGGACAGAAATGGTATGGACCTAACAGAAGCAGAAGATATTAAGAAGAGGTGGCAAGAACACAGAACTGTACAATAAAGATCTTCATGACCAAGATAATCACAATGGTGTGATCACTCATCTAGAACCAGACATTCTGGAATGTGAAGTCAGGTGGTCCTTAGAAAGCATTGCTATGAACAAAGCTGGTGAACCAGAAAGCATCACTATGAATAAAGGTGATGGCATTCCAGTTGAGCTATTTCAAATCCTGAAAGCTGATGCTGCGAAAGTGCTGCACTCAATATGCCAGCAAATTTGGAAAACTCAGCAGTGGCCACAGGACTGGAAAAGGTCAGTTTTCATTCCAATCCCAAAGAAAGGCAATGCCAAAGAATACTCAAACTACCTCACAATTGCACTCATCTCACATGCTAACAAAGTAATGCTCAAAATTCTCCAAGCCAGGCTTCAGCAATACGTGAACCGTGAAATTCCTGATGTTCTAGCCGGGTTTAGAAAAGGCAGAGGAACCAGAGACCAAATTGCCAACATCCGCTGGATCATGGAAAAAGCAAGAGTTCCAGAAAAACATCTATTTCTGCTTTATTGACTATGCCAAAGCCTTTGACTGTGTGGATCACAATCAACTGTGGAAAATTCTGAAAGAGACGAGAATACCAGACCACCTGACCTGCCTCTTGAGAAACCTGTATGCAGGTTAGGAAGCAACAGTTAGAACTGGACATAGAACAACAGACTGGTTCCAAATAGGGAAGGGGGTACATCAAGTTTGTATATTGTCACCCTGCTTATTTAACTTATATGCAGGGTACATCATGAGAAATGCTGGACTGGAAGAAACACAAGCTGGAATCACGATTGCCGGGAGAAATATCAATAACCTCAGATATGCAGATGACACCACCCTTATGGCAGAAAGTGAAGAGGAACTAAAAAGACTTGATGAAAGTGAAAGTGGAGAGTGAAAAAGTTGGCTTAAAGCTCAACATTCAGAAAACGAAGATCATGGCATCTGGTCCCATCACTTCACGGGAAATAGATGGGGAAACAGTGGAAACAGTGTCAGACTTTATTTTTGGGGGGCTCCAAACTCACTGCAGATGGTGACTGCAGCCATGAAATTAAAAGACACTTACTCCTTGGAAGAAAAGTTATGACCAGCCTAGATAGCATATTCAAAAGCAGAAACATTACTTTGCCGACTAATGTCCGTCTAGTCAAGGCTATGGTTTTTTCTGTGGTCATGTATGGATGTGAGAGTTGAACTGTGAAGAAGGCTGAGCACCAAAGAATTGATGCTTTTGAACTGTGGTGTTGGAGAAGACTCTTGAGAGTCCCTAGGACTGCAAGGAGATCCCATCAGTCCATTCTGATGGCGATCAGCCCTGGGATTTCTTTGGAAGGAATGATGCTAAAGCTGAAACTCCAGTACTTTGGCTACCTCATGCAAAGTGTTGACTCATTGGAAAAGACTTTGATGATGGGAGGGATTGGGGGCAGGAAGAGAAGGGTACGACCCAGGATGAGATGACTGGATGGCATTATTGACTTGATGGACGTGAGTCTGAGTGAAATCTGGGAGTTGGTGATGGACAGGGAGGCCTGGCGTGCTGTGATTCATGGGGTTGCAAACAGTCAGACATGACTGAGTGACTGAACTGAACTGAACTTCATGTCTAAAGATGTTGCGAAACTCAGCTTTTGCTGCTCTCTGCTTGAACACCAGTACTCAAGAGATAGATGCCAGTAGGAACAGAGGAGCCTGAAGCCTAGGGAGAAGATAGACTCAAATTCAAAACCAACTCTGAAGATTCTGCTCAACCATGAAACAATTTAAAGAGAGCATCATCTGGGGGTGGGATCAGAGTCTTTGCTATTTTCCACTGTGTGCAGTCTGTGTTCTACTGTAAGTTCCCTACATATGAATCTTCAAGTTGTAAGTTTTGACCTTTCAAAGGTATGAATGTGCACTTAGATGTCCAATAACATGAATTAGTTCAAGTGTCTGGAGTACCTTGTCATGTGTATGCATTCTCTACAAGTGGTTGTTCTTTTGTGTATTTTACTATGTAGAGTAGTAGAACAGCTTCTTTATTTCAAGCCCAGGATGTCCGAAAGCTGTATTGATGTAGCCGGTACTTCTAAGAAGTGCCAAGTGATAATGATGATCTTGATGAGCAACATGAGAAGCTTACTAGTCAAGATCTGGTGGAACTAGAAATCCAGAGAAAGGACAGAGAGACAAGAGGAAGAAGAAGTAACTGAAGAACCGAAGAGATTCACAACACAGGAAGTGGCAAGGGGGTTTTCTTTATTCGAGGAGGCACTATCAGTTTTTGAAGCATAAGACCAAAGCAGAGAACGGTACATGAAGTTTGGAGCAGCCATTAAGAAGGCAATCAAGTGCTACCATGTCATCTATGACAAGGGGAAAAAAAAAAAAAGGAGGGGGGGCTACTACCCAGACATCACTGGATCATTTTCTTAAGAGGATAGACAGAATTGAATCCAGAAAGGAACCAGAACCCTTGCCATCAACCTCAGGCTTGAGTGAAACTGCAGCTTGCCTTCAGCCTCCTATAGCTGACGATCCTTAGCTTTACCATCTCCCACCTTCTCTCCCTCTTCCAGTCAGCAACTCTTCTTGCCTGTTCACTTGGTATTAGCCCCTGTATGACAGCTTTTCAAGGTACTATACTATAAGATTAAAAATATTTTCTTTATTTTTTGTTTGTTATATATTACTTGTGTGAAAAGTATTACAAGCCTATCAGAGTACAGTACTATATAGCTGATTGTGTGAGTTGAGTACCTATGCTAACTTTGTTGGACTTAAAGAACAAATTGGACTTAGGGATGCACTCTTCTAATAGAATTCCTTCGAATGTAGGGGACTTACTGCAATTGGTTGCTGGCATTCCAGGAATCTTGAGCCTCAGTTCCTGCAGAAGAAAAAGATATCAATATTTTGCTCTGCATATTCTTTGAGGAGGAACCAGTACCTTGCCTGAGGGCTGAACTATTATTTCTTGACTGCTCCTCCTTTTGTTTCTGTATCGCCTCCATTCTCTGATTAGCAACTCTTTGAATCTGCCCTTTGGAACAGATTCAAGGTTTGGAAGGTCAAGGAGGCTGAGTGAAGCATATTTCCTGCAAACAGGAAATGAAGGATTTGTACCTGGGAGGGACCCACAGGGTTCTGCTTCGTTTCAAGGATGGCAAACTAAAAATATATATATTTTATTTTTTTCCATTAGCATGTTTCTGTTTTACAAGGATACATGTATTTTAAAATTGGGCAGTGGGGTGCATTTCCTACTTAGGCAAATTGGTCAATTCAGTGTTAATACTTTAAGCATACAAATGCAGACTAGAAACAGAGAAACAGACTAGAAACAGCCCATTTACCATAGAAACAGAGAAAAAGCCCATCTTCCACCAACTTAAAATAAAACAGTCTCTGTATAAATATGCACAACCATATGACACACGATTTCTGGGGCACAGCACTACATTTTATTTCCTCTAAAAATGTCGATACAGTCAACAGAGCACTGCTGGGAAGCATGGCTCCCTCCTTTCTGTGCTGGGCTCAGGCTGGTTGGCCAGTGTCTTATCCTTGGGTCAGTCCATCGTCTCACTTTTCTATTTGTTGAATGATGGTGGTAGAAATGTTAGGTAGGTAGAATAGGGAAAAGGAGTCCAAAATGGTGGTGGCTAAAAAACAAGTAAGGTCAAAGGAAGGTCCGAGGTCCAGAGTGAAGACTTCAGGTAGAACAAGCAGCACTCCTGGCTAAGCCCAATTTGCACAGGGCAGGCCCAGGTGGAGGAAAAAATGTATAAAAGGAGGAGCCAAAGCACTTTCTCTCTCTGTTTCTCTCCGCATGCGTGTGCTCTTCCTTTCTCCCTCTCTCTCTCTCTCTCTCTCTCTCTCTCCTCAACGTGGTCCTCCACTCTCTTCTCTTCAAGTCTTTGGGTTGGCATGCCCTCACGCTTCGAGGATGGATTCTCCTGCTATCTTCTAAACAAAATAGAGCTGTAACCATGATTTGCCTAAGAGCTATAACACGGTTTGTCCCGAGAGCTGTGACGCGCTGAGGACTTTAATGCCTGTCACTCCAAATCTTTGTTGTGATGAGACAAAGAACCGAGGAACATACATTCATGTGACATCTATGGTGCTGTGACTCAGGTTTAACCTGGCTGAAACAACCTCCTTGCGGAAGAGGCCAAGCACAGCAGGAGCCCAACTCAGCAAAGCTCCCGCAGTAGAGGCAGAATGTGAAGAAAATCCAGAGCAGGGGAAGGCCCATCATGCTGGAAACCAGGACAGTGAAAAACAAACTCAGCAGAAAGCTAGCACAGCCCAGTCCGCACAGCCCAGTCTCAGATTCCAGAAGACCTCCGGTTAAGGTAAGAGGTCCTCGCTCCTATGGTTGGAGGGACATGCCTGATGAAATCTTAATTCCTTTATAATTTCTTGTTTCTTGTTCCCTCGAACCTCCTGCAAACAGGGGGGTGGTAGGGGGCACAACTGGGGGACTCTGGAGAGGCTACTCCTCAGCATGTCCCAATGGCGCTATCTGCTGAGCCCCAGTAGCTGTTACACAAACCAGTGGGGGTTCTTCTGTCCTTTCCCTTCTCCGTGCCAAGGATCAGACCAAAGAAACTCTGAGCACCGGTCAGATATTTAGCAAATTTTCTGGCGGGCTATGAACGGGATTCCTTGGCACATTTTTCCCACTGCTTTTTCCTCCTGTCCTTCAGCTCTCTCCTGGGACTCAAGGTCTGCCAAAACTAATGAAACTCAGGCCCTGATGTCTCATTGCAAAAATTCATTGAGAGACAAATAAATAAGAGCTGGATTTGTTAGGATCCAGAGAGAAGCCACTCTTCAGGGTGTGAACCATTGCCAAGGGCAAGGGCTGGGGCTACGGAATTATGCTTGGCTAGGTTTTGTGAGGGGGAGGAATTCATATGCTAATGAGTGGGAGGATCATCCCTACCATTGGGGAATCACCCACTCCTCCCTCTTTTGACCTTGAAGCTGTCCTGCCACCTCTGGGTTTGTCTGTTGGTTTATAGATTGGGGATTAAGGTTTACTTGAATTTGACTTGTCATCTTGGACCCCATTGATTTTAGTTGTTTACATTATACCCTTGTGCTATGTCATTCTTTCAAAGGTTGTTTTCTGCCCCCTTCCCTCCTGTTTCATGGTCTTTGCCTGAGCCCCATCCAGACCCACAAGGTTGCCTCTACAATCTTCTGGAGAGACAACCAGAAAATAGCTGGCCTTGGGAGGGAAACCCCCTAATCCTACCCAGTACTGGTCACACTGGAGACGTTGGGGACGCCCAACTCCAGTCTGGGGGTCCCAGGAGGTCATCACGCCTTGACCTGCCTAGGGATCTGGTCCTCGAAATGTTGTCACGCCTCAACCTGCTCAGGGATCCACTAGTCCCAGGGGTCCCAGGAGGTCGTCATGCCTCGATCTGCCCAGGGACCCAATTCTTGGGAGGCCATCACACCTCGACCTGCCCAGGGATTCGATCTCTAGGAGGCTGTCACACCTCAGCTTGCCTGGGGATCTGCACCCTGACCCGGGGATGCCTGGCTCTCAGGTTGCAACTGTTCTGGATAGGACAAGCTTCAGAAAGGCTCACCCCTAAGGAAGTCCACTCATGGAAACAGAAGGAAGCCTATTACTTGTGGGACTGTGCCCAGTCTCAGCAATAACTCAGGAGCCCAATGAGAACCCCATTGCCTTTTTGGAAGGCTAAAAGAAGCACCCCAAAAGTTTACCAATCTGGACTTAGACTCTTACGAGGGACAGGTGATTTTAAAGGACAAATTCCTGTCCCAATGTGCATCAGATATCAGAATTAAGTTACGACAGCTACAACAGCAGGACCCTGCTGCCTCTTTAGATGAGATGGTCCAGACAGCCACCAATACCTTTTATAACAGAGAACAGGAGAGGGAGGCCAAGGCCCAGGAGAAGGAGGGAAAGAAAGAGACAAGGCATGCCCAGATGCTGGCCGCCCTCCAGAGAAGCCCTATGGCAAACCCCAAGTCCTTGAAGGACAAGGGACGAGACAAATGCCTGATCTGTAGACAGGCGGGGCACTGGGCCAAAGAGTGTCCAAATCATGACAAGTCTCCTAGAACAGCTTGCCACAAATGCCATCAACTGGGACACTGGGTGGCACTCTGCCCTCGGGATCCAAGAGCCTCAAGGTCAAGTGCCAAGCCTACCCTCATGATGGTTCAAGAGGACTGAAGCAGCCCACTCCAGCCAGCCCACCTGTCACAGATAACCATCACGGGGCTGGAGCCAAGGGTACAACTGGATGTGGCAAGTAGGTCCGAGAATTTCTTGGTTGACACAGGGGCTACCTACTCTCTCTTGATCTCCTACTCCGGAGCCTTTCCTCCCAAACCTGAACCAGTTAAACCCACCAAACTGAACCAGTTATCATTGTCCTCTGAGATCCCACTCGGTTTCCTAACCAGAAACAATACCCTCTCAAAAGAGAGGCTTAGGAGGGACTACAGCCTTTAATAAATAAATTTCTTGCTTGTGGGCTATTGGTCCCCACCAGTTTGCCATGTAACACCCCAATCCTCTCAGTAAAGAAAAAAGATGGAACCTGGCGAATGGTTCAAGATCTCTGGATCATAAATGAAGCTGTAGTCCCCTTCCATCCCACAGTACACAATCCCTATGTAATCTTGGGAGAAATCCCACCCAGTGCCAAGTGGTTTACCATCTTAGATCTCAAAGATGCATTTTTTTTTTTTTGCATACCACTGGCTAAAGAAACCCAATATCTTTTTGCCTTTGAGTGGGAGGCCCCAGGAGAAAAACACCAACAGATGACTTGGACAGTATTACCTCAAGGATTCAGAGATAGCCCCCACCTGTTTGGACAGGCCCTTAGCCAGGATCTCCTAGATCTGGACCTGGGACCTAATGGGAAAATATTACAATACATAGATGACCTACTAATCTACTCTCCAGATGAGAAAAGTGCCCAACAACATGCAATTCAGGTTCTAAACTTCTTGGCAGAAAGAGGATATAAAGTCTCCCATGCTAAGGCACAGATGGCCAAGACAAAGGTCACTTACCTGGGAGTTCAGATTACACATGGGTCCAGGAGGCTGTCCTCTGATCGAGTACAAGGAATCCTCCGGTTGCCCTCCCCCATGACTCGAAAACAATTGCGCACTTTCCTGGGGCTAACTGGATACTGTAGAATCTGGATACCCAACTATGGTCTAATTGCCCAGCCCTTATATGAAAGCTTAAAGGGATGAGATGATTCAATCCCACTGATGTGGGGAACTCCTCAAAAGAAGGCAGAGGCTACACTAAAACAGGCCTTAACTCAGGCACCTGCCTTGAGGTTGCCAGACCCAGAAAAAGCATTCCAACTTTATGTCCATGAAAGAGAGGGAATAGCTTTGGGAGTGTTAACTCAAAGGTTGGGATCTGAGCCCTAGCCCGTGGCTTACTTATCCAAAAAGCTCAATCCAACTACCCGAGGCTGGCCCCCCTGCCTTCAAAATCTGGAAGCTATTGCAATCATGATAGAAGATGCTTTAAAACTCTCCTTTGGGGGTAAACTAACCGTTTTTACCAGCCACCAAGTAAAACAACCCCTAAATGGGACAGGTCATTTATGGATGTCTGACCAAAGAATCCTCAGATTATCAAGTAATGCTGATGGAAAATCCAGGCCTCACTATATCCCCTTGTGAGGTTCTTAACCCAGTGACCCTCCTGCCTACCCTCGAGGGCTCTCTCCCCTTTCACTTTTGTCTAGAAACCTTGGACCAGTGGACAAAACCCCGAGAGGGACTGTCAGGTCCTTTGACCAGTCCTGAGGAAATCTGGTACACTGAGGGAAGCAGCTTTGTCTTGGACAGAAAAAGAAGAGCCGGGTATGCAGTAGTCTCCAATTTTGAGACCATAGGGGCTAAGCCTCTGCCACCAGGTACTTCAGCCCAACTAGCTGAGCTCATAGCCCTGACTTGAGCTTTAGAGCTGGGAAAAGGAAAAAAGAATAGCCATTTACACTGATTCCAAGTATGCCTTTCTGGTGCTACATGCACATGTGGCTATTTGGAAAGAAAGGGGCCACTCGACCAACTGAGGGTCCCCAATCAAATATGGTGATCAGATTCTTCAACTCTTGGAAGCAGCCCATCTGCCCACTGAGGTTTCAGTCTCCCACTGTAAAGGACACCAAAAAGGGAGCACAGAAGTGGCACGAGGGAACCAAGCAGCTGGTCAGGCAGCTAGGAGAGCAGCATCACAGAACCATGGCCTAATAGGGGTTGCCACCTTAGTTCCACAGACTGATTTGCCAGAAACTCCTTCATATATTGAAGGTGAGACTCTTAAAGCTAAGAGCGAGGGCTTTCAAGAAGATCATATGGGGTGGTTTCAAAAGGAGGAATTCCTTTTTCTGCCTGGGAACCTCCAATGGAAGTTGGTTAACTCCTTACATGCCACTACTCATTTAGGAGAAAAGGCCCTCCAAAGATTACTAGAAAGGTCCTTCAGAGGAACAGGCTTCCAAACAACTATAAGACAGGTGGTCTCCTCTTGTCCCCCTTGCCAATTAAACAACCCCCAAGGAGCTCGAAGACCCCAGCTGGCGCAGCCCATCCAACGACGTGGGGCCTACCCAGGAGAGGACTGGCAGATGGACTTCACCCAGATGTCAGTTTCTCAAGGGTATAAATACCTATTAGTCATGATAGATACATTCACAGGATGGGTTGAAGGCTTCTCCACTCGGACTGAGAAGGCTGAGGAGGTGGTAAAAAAACTGCTCCATGAAAGCATTCCAAGATTTGGTCTGCCCAGGTCATTACAAAGTGACAATAGGACATCATTTACTTCCAAGGTCACCCAAGGGGTCTCGTATGCATTGGGCATTACTTATTATCTCCATTGTGCCTGGAGGCCTCAATCTTCAGGAAAAGTACAAAGAGCCAATTACCAGGGTCCAGCCCTGGTTGAATCCAGGGTATCCAAAGTGTGATGGCGTCGGCGGCTGAGAGAGATAAATAAAGAGATAAGGAAAGAATTCCACAGTTAAGAAAATAGAGGAGAGAAAGAGGCTGATATTCCTTGGTTTATGCAGAAAGCCAATAAAGCCCCAGCACGGCTTGCACTGTTCACATAGGCCACAGGAGCCCTCTCAAATCACGGAAGGTGCCCCACTTTGGGCACCTGCTCAAGTGAGACTTAGAAGCCCAGGCAGAGAAGTGAGCTCAGAGGGCCCCTGTGCTCCAGGGAGTCAGCCTGAAAAGAAAGGAAGAACGACACAGGGAGACCAAGCTTCGGTGAGCAAGGCCCACAGCTTTATTTTCCAAAGGAGCTTATATACCTTGAGCTGTACATAGAAAATAATGGAAGATGTAGAGTCATGCAGGGTCAGCAGCCTTGACCCTTATCGAGACCAGGCTTGCTTTCTGCGTTCCTTCCGACATACTTTCTACCCCCACAGCAGTCAAGTTACAAGGACATGACTCCTGGATTCACTATTCACGAATCAACCTGTGGAAGAAAACAGAAGAGGACACCCAATACACCTGTGAGCCCCTGGGAGATCTCAGATACCTATTCAGGACTACTAGTGAGTGCCACTCTAATGAACACCCCCAAAATTTAGTTTCTGGGGAAAAGATTTCTCAGGATAGCTCCAAACAGCCAACACAGCTTGACAGAGATTGTACTCCAAAACAGACAGGAGATAGATCTTCTGATCCCTGAACAAGGAGGGACTTGAGCCATCCTGGCGATTGAATTTAAAATTGACTAATGCCCCTACTAGTCCTCATTATGCTATATTGATGATGCTTATGATTATTCCATGTACTGTCAATTGTCTAACCTGTTTTGTCTCTGGCCAGGTCAACCAGCTACAACATGCAGTGCCAGTTCAACAAAGACATAAAACTATAGCCGACCATGGAAAATATCACACACCCTTAGATGGACACCGCTATAAGGACTCTGAGGCTTGAGACTAGCAAGAAGGGGAGGCCCAATACCCCTCACCATCCCAGTTCATCATGAAGTAGACAGAAAGACCTTGATGCCCCATTCCTAAAGAATTGGGCCTCCCATCTCTTGAGGGGGGAGTGTTAGGTAGGTAGAATAGGGAAAAAGTGTCCAAAATGGCAGTGGCTAAAAAGCAGGGAAGGTAAAAGGAAGGTCTGAGGACCAGAGTGATAACTTCAGGTAGAACAAACAGCGCTCCTGGCTAAGCCCAATTTGTATAGGGCAGGCCCAGGTGGAGGAGGAAATATATAAAAGGAGGAGCCAAAGCGCTTTCTCTCTCTCTCTCTCTCTCTCTCTTTCTCTCTTTCTCCCTCTTGCGTGCACTCTTTCTCTCTCTCTCCCTCTCTCTCTCTCCCTCCTCCATGCGCTCCTCCACTCTCTTCTCTTCAAGCCTTTGGGTTTGCATGTCCTCACACTTCGAGGATGGATTCTCCTGCTATCTTCTAAATAAAATAGAGCTGTAACACCGATTTGCCTAAGAGCTATAACACGGTTTGTCCAAGACCTGAGAGCTGTGATACGCTGAGGGCTTTAATGTCTGTTGTTCCAAATCTTTGTTGTGATGAGACGAAGAACCGTGGAGCGTATACTCACGTGACAGAAAAGAGCAAAGTGCAAAGACATTTCTAATATTCGTCATTTACTTACTTTCTATATCTTAGAAACAAACACTGACAGATTAATATTGATTTTGTTGATTTTGTCCAATGCTTTTCCAGGAAAAATAAGCATTAGATAGGATGTGATATTATGATTTGTAATAAGAAATATATATTAATATCTGGGACTTCCGTCGTGGTCTAGTGGTTAAGATTCTGTGCTTCCAATGCAGGCAGGCAGGTTGGGTCCCGTTAGGAAATTAAGAACCCACATGTGGCATGGGGGGGGTCTTAAAAAATAAGATAAAAAATAACTTAAAAAAAATAAAATTTTATATACACACACACACACATATATATCACTATATATTGAGAATTTGAGTTGAATATATATATAATATACATATATTTATATTTGTGTATACATAATGTGTTGTGTATATATAATGTGTATATATCTATACACACACATACACACATATGCACATATACATACATATATACACACATATATGTATATGTGTATATATATACATATATATATATATATGAGCTATTAAAATCCTTACAACTTCCTAAGTGATGACACTGATAAGATGTTTTTTGTTATATTAGTGAAGGTGACTTTTGAACCAGATTTAAGGATGGGGATTGGAGTGGAGTCAACCAAGTAACTATAGGGTTGGAACTTTCCATTTTATTCCTGGATCTCCAGAGAAGGTGGAGAGGCTGGAAGTTGAATCAGTATCCAATGACCAATTAGTTCACCAATCATGCTTGGTGTAATAAAGGGCCCACTAAAAACCCTAAAAAAGAGAGATTTGGAGAGCTCTCAGGTTGGAGGCCAGAACACCTCCAAGTGCCACTATAATGGGTCCTAAATTCCGGATCAGAAGCTCCTTTGTTTGGGACTTCACTTTGTGTAGCTCTTCATCTGGCTGTTGAACATACCTTTTAATATCCTTTGTAGTAAACCAATAATCTAGTGAGCAAACAGGTTTCCTAAGTTCTGTGAGTCTTTCCAGCAAAGTAATTGCATTTAAGGAGAGGGTGGTGGGACCCTCTGATTTTCAGTTGGTCAGTACCACAGATAACAACCTGATTTGTGATTGGAATCTGAAGTTGCAGGGTGTTGGGGACAGTCTTGGACTGAGTCTTTAGCCTATGGAATCTGATGCCATCTGCAGGTAGTGTCAGAATTAAGTTGAATTGTAGAATACCCAGCTAGTGTCTAAGAATTTCCTGGTGGTTTAGAGAACCACCCCTGCTCCAGCTTTCCCCAATACACACACATGGACATTGGAATTGGTATCATATTCCTTATGAACAACTGGCAAAAATTACTAAGAAATAACAGTGTTCTCCACGTTGTCATGTAGCAGGGGAGAGAAAGTTAAGTCTCATGTAATTGTCAGAGAAAGAGGGGAATCCTAAGTCTGTGTTGGGGCTTCAAAGATGGCACAGTGGTAAAGAATCCACCTGCCAATGCAATAGACTCAGGAGATGCGGGTTTGATCCCTGGGTCGGGAAGATCCGTGGAAAAGGAAATGGCAACCCACTCCAGTATTCTTGCCTGGGAAATACCATGGACAGAGGAGCCTGGCAGGCTCTAGTCCATGCGGTCACAAAGAGTCAGACACAACTAAGCGACTAAATACACACACACGCACATACACACAAATACACACACCTCAAAAAGAAAGAAAGAAACTACTCTCAATTTTACAAATAGCTGGTACACATGCTTGGTTATGTTAAATAAAAAGCAAATCGGGACTTAGTAAGAGGAGACCCTTTTCTAAAGGATTATTGCCAGAGGGAGAACGACCATTGTAACAGGAAAAATGCTCTGTCCATAGATCTGCAAGCAGCTCAAGGGTTAAGCAAAAAGGCCTTTTCTTTTACAAGCACACTTAGTTTTACTGCACTTTTCTTTATTGGGCTTCACAGATAGAATATTTTTTACAAATTGAAAGTTTGTAGCAAGTCTATCTGCAACATTTTTCCAAGAGCATTTTTTAAAATTAAGGGCTATGCAATGTTTTTGTTTTGTTTTGTTTTTAAGACATGTGCTATTGCACACTTAATAGACTACAGTATAGTGTGAACATAGCTTTAAATGCCATGGGAAACCAGTGCATATAAAGCATGTGACTCTGTTTATTGCGATATCTGCTGTATTTAGGTGGTCTAGAACTATCTCTGAGGTTTGCCAGTGTAGAGATCAGTGAATACAGCTCCATAGAATCTGGAGTGAGGGGGTGAGGTGTAGAGGAGTATGGTAGGATAAGAAAATCTATCATGCTTGTGG